>NC_138883.1:79438864-80746364 GCF_965194825.1 Balaenoptera physalus | reverse complement strand
TTCCATCCCTATGAGGTTTGCATAAGCAGTTCCAAGTCAGACTAAATATTGTATTGCTCTTATTACGGTGGATAAATATTTTAAAGTTTCAGAATTAAATATTTTATTTTTTCTGTACGCTCTCTGCAGCTATTATGAACTTTTTACAGCTTCTTCATTCATGGGAAGTCTTTGGGGTTTCCTTTTTTAAATGTAAGACTATTATTTGTTTCCCCAAACAGAAGCAGATAAGAGTTAACAGATAAGTTCAATAAATCACTTCATGCTTGGTGTTAATAAGAAGAGTATGTTTCTTCACATAAAGAAAGGCTTTTCTAGAAGGCATGCATCTTTTATTATAATAAAAGTTTGCCAACAACAACAATAAATGAATCAAGTAAATGTTACATCTTTAGGTACACAATTTCTCTCTTCATTTTTATGACAGCATAGATTTTCTTGGCATACATCTCTGTACTTGACACAGGTATGTCTCACACTAAATTAAGACAACACATCTAAAGAAGAGCATGTCCTGAGCTGTTTGGTTGAAATTTCCCACAAAATAAGAAACCAAGAAGCTGTTTACACATGTGCTTTAAAAGAAGTAGACTAATTATGTTAACTGATTTATTAATATATGAAGTTCTTGGTCCAATTATTAAAAGTACAAAGAGACCAGGGAGCAATTTAAATGTCTACTGCATCTAAGATAAAATGTTTTATCTGCTCTGCATTTCAAAATCTTTTTTTTTTTAAGGTTAATTATAATTCTAAGCAAAGTTACTCTAGATAGGCCCCTTAGGTTTTATGTAAGTTTAAATACAATAATAACAATAACTTTACCTCATTGGCTAGCTCCAGGAGTACTGGGGCAGCTCCATTTTTCCCCACTCCATTCAGATACCTAGACAAGACAAAGCCAAGTGGTAATGCAGTGACAAGAAAAGGCCAGCATAGACTTGTCAGCATACCCTGTGTGTACATGTTTCTCCTGGGCAAATGCCACGCTCAACTCTAGTTAAAGTATGCTACTGTCATAGGAAAGCACTGAAGGGAAAAGAATAACAAAAACAACTTACCTCAAAACCACTGGCAACTAACTAACTGAAGTTGGGGACAGGAGGTCTGAGTACACAGGTCTCCCTTGTGTTCACCTCCTAACATGTAAAGTGAACACAGAGGTGATTTTGAAAAGAACTATCCCTATCACCCTGGCTTTATCTATACCACAGCCACTCATGGGAAGGAAATAAGTTTACTCCTGAAAAACGCATCCATGCAAGCATATCACTTTTTTATTTACTTTTAGTTCATAGCATTGGTTGACACCTTATTAGGAAAAAAATGGAACAGACTTTTCATCAGTGGGTCAGCACACCTTTAATAGGTAATACAAGCCATCATCTTATCTGCTCTGGATTTCTGTCATAACCTTCAGCTCTCCTCATCCCCTAACCCTGCAAAACAAACAACAAACAAACAAACTCCCCAAATTCATCCCAGACATGGAAACCAGAGTGATTTTTTTTAGAACAAAAATCTGAACATACCATTCTCCTCCTTAAAACACTTCAAAAGCCCCACATTAAATCTCAAGATTAAATTATAACCACTTAAAAATTCTCGTAAGGATCTTCATAATCTGGTTCCTACCTACTCTCTTCAGCCAGCCTCATCTCTAGTCACTGTTCCCCACTCCAGCCCTTCACCTGGATAACTCCTGATTCAGCTTGTGTGTCACCTTTTTCATCCACCCTGACCTGGGAGAACATTAAGTATCCCTCATGTGCAGTCCAGGAGCGCCTTGTTCATCTCTCCATCACTTAGCCCAGAACACTGTATCTGCTGAGTTACTTGTCCATCTCAAACCCATCCCGACTGTAAGGCTGAAAGCCTCATGAAGGTAGAAAAATTTCATTTTATTCAATTTATTATGCCTAGCATGGTTCTTGGCTTATAATAGGTGATTATACTGTAATATTGAATACATATTTTTTTCTCTAATAAATGAGTACTTAAATAATTTTAAAAAGCCATTTTAGGCAAGAAAATAAAATTAAGTATGAACATTTTCTCTATAGTATACTGTTTGATTGAATAAACTAACAACATTTGTTTGATAGTAAAAATCAAAGTCAACAGGTGAGGTCTTCCCTGTAACTGCCAGAAGCAAATACTAAATTAAATTACATTCTTTCACAGGTATGCTTATAAAGATGTATGATTTCCAATAAATTTAGTGGAATAAAATCAAATTATTTAAGGTGGGGAAAGTCTCAGGATTATTATAACTTCAAAGTAATTCTAATAAATCCATTTTCATCTATTGGCCCTTTCTTGAATAAATTGTTTAGGAATCTAACTGGGAAATAAGTACTTTCATTTCAGGAGCAAGGGAAAAACAAAACAAAAATAAAAACAAACAAGACAAGTATGGTTTAGAGAAAGATCCCTGGGAAATAGGTCAGCTAAGACCTTCATGTCAACTTACAGAACTTCCATTGCACTGATAGGTCTGCTCAAGGAACAATCAGTTCCGTCAAGTCGGAGCAACTAACCAGAGCGCACATTCATTAAGCATTCTGATTCTCAGTCAGGGTATTTAAGCCTATATTGATAATAGTATATCTTTACAACTCTCTACTTAACATACATTTATCCCACAAATATTTTTGAGAGCTAACTAGTTGTCAGGGCTTATTCCAGGTTCTGAAGAAGCAGAAGGGAACAAAACTTCTTTGGTTCCTGCCATCACAGAGATTACATAACAGTGAAGAGACAGAGAAGAAAAAGAGAAATAAATATATAAAATAATAACATATGCTACAATATAATATAAATTAGATGGGTTGGTCAGGAAGCCCCTCTCTAAGGAAGTGACACCGAAGTAGAAACCCACAGGAAGGAAAGCAGCAAGTCAAGAGAGGAAGAACATTCCCAGCAAGAGAACAGTAAGTGCAAATGTCAGGAATATGCCTGGGCTATCTGAGGACTCGGAAAGGCTCTAGTGAGACCAGAGCAGAACCTCTTCTCAGGGGTTAATTTGGAAAGAATGAAAAAGAACAGCTAGACCCCAGATCACTGCCTGTGCCTGGAAACTATCATTTTGAGTCCAAATTATATGGTTTCATATAAATGCTGCATCAATCACAATCCTGGTAATGACCAATAGAACACTTCTATTAAGTTTAAAGAAACAGGAGTTGGTCAAACGACAACATTAGCCCCCTATATCTGTATAGTCTATATAAGATTTGAAGCATGTTCATACTTAATACAGTGGAAATTCCTAATTATGAGCTTGATTACTCTTCCCAGTTGGTCATATAAAGAAACCAAACTCCAGAGTACTGATGAAACGCATCTGGGCTCCCCTAGCTGGTAAGCAGTAAATCTCTGAAATGGACCGCTGATCTCCCAAAGCCTACTGAGGTGTCCTCATATGCTGAAAAGGGTAGACCTGCTTCTAAATATATTTATTCTCCAATTTGTTTCCCACCTATACCTTATAACACTTCAGAAGTGCTAGGGAAAAGAAATTAAGTTAAAATTAATCTGAAGTTGCATTTGTCCTTTCTGGGAACTTTAACTGTCCCCCAAATCAAGTGACAGATCAGGTTTACTCAAATTTTTAGATATGCAATCAAAGGAGCATGATAATTACAGAAAACATTCAGTAAGGTCATAATCAGAAATTCCTAATGCTACCCTTCTCTCCATCCTCAAAACATCTTGTGCAAACTTACAGCATAGACTATTCACACAATTATAATGGGTTATTTCTCCCTCCTTGGGGTAGGGCTACACAAATCAATGTTGAACCTTCATCCAACAGGTCCTTAGCAAAGATCTGAATTGTAACTGGGATATAAAGATGTAATCCTGAACACTACACTAAGGTGACCTGGGCTACCTTCCTGATGCCTATTTGCACATTGAAATTACTTTGCATAGACTGCATGCCATCCTCCAGCTTTGCCACAGGAGGACTAACAAATGTATATCTCGTGGGTGAAACCATCCTTAAAATATCTTCCCAGAAGGTCCATTTTATGATGTTTTTTGAGTGTGAAAGATCTATTAGCATCTAAGATTAAAAATAGTATGTATTGATTTTAAATATAAGGCAAACTTATTTAATCTTAATATTTTTACAACTATAATGGTAAAACTTGAAAAATCTACCAAAATTCTTCACTAAGCTTACATCTGAATACCACCTTTGTTGATTCTATATCGAAAATCTCTGGAATCCATCTCCATGCATGCAACTATTTTCCCACTAAACAGAGCAGCTGAGGACAGGTATTGTGGTTCTTATACTTGGTTCCTAGCATAGTAGATGGGACACAGTGAATGTAAAGTAAATGGTGCTAATTAAACAAAAACGTGGTTCAAATTTTTAGAAACTATCTGTATCACGTGATATCAGTAACATATTTGAACTAACCTTTTTTCCATGTGAACATCTGAATAAAATCCAACTGGTTTGATTCTCCAAAGCTAATAAAGCTGGCCCCTCAAACAGTGTGTGTTGAAAGAAGGGAGGAGATGAGAGACAGTATTTCTAAACTTTGCTATTGATGAGGAAACTTGTAAAGTTGACCAACTTGTGTGTGTTTGTGTATATGTGTGTGTGCACATATATGCCCATGTGCACTGATCTAGATAAATCTAAATAAATTTTACCAAGTATGTTTCCTGTTTAGAACTAAAATGCCATTAGTACAGTGGGAAGGAATAGAGAGTTCTTTTCAACATGAACAAGCTGTGTCTATACACACACAACATGAAGAACTGAGGAAATTTCCTCAGTAATTCAAAAGCTTAGGAAAACATTTTCTACTGTTGTTTGGATACTTTGAAGTTTCAGTTAACCATGATGGAATCACGCTGTGGATTGTATGGTCTTAAATACAGACTTCAAATTCTGAATTGAAAACATCTCAATGCTAGCAAGAATACAGAGACACAGGAATTCTCTGATATTGCTAGTAGAAATGTAACCATTACTATCTTTCTATATGGTTATTTGACAACATATAATAAAATCATTAAATGCTCATTGTTTGCACCAGTAATTCCATCTACAGAAATATTAAGAGACTAATTCAAATGTAAAGACTTATGCACCAAAATATGTATCACAGTATTATTTATATCAGAATATTGGAAACATATATGTTCAACAGAGGAATAATTCAGTAAATTATGATACCTTCATATGATGAAGTAATAAAATAAAATGTTTACAAAACGCTCTCTTCAAAATAATATCATGTCATATATATTTTTCCAAGTATCAAATTCAGAATTCACAGTTGCATATATAGGATGACCTCATCTATGTAAAAATGGATTGACAAAAGACTGGAACGAAAAACACCAGTGGTTATCTATGGGTGCCACAATTATGGGCAATCCATTCATTTCTTTTTTATACCATTAAAAATGCACTTAATTTTCACAATAGGCATGAATTACTTTTATAAAAGAAAAAAAAAGGAAGAAATTGTTGAGATTGTCAAACTGCTTAAGTATGTTTTGATATAATTTTGCCTTTATTCTAATCAGCTGGGAAACAAAAACCTTTCAAGGCCAATTTACCACAGAGAATACAGGGACATTCAACCTGCACATTTAGAACAAGAGACCTGTGAGGTCAAATCATCTGAAAGGTAACAACACAGCCTGTCTACAAGCACAAAGTGCAGGGCAGAAAAGTCAGGAAGCGGGGTGGTAAAATAAGAAACTAGTCAGACTGCTTTCCTATTAGTCGGTCCATTACAGCCTAACTTCAAGATTGTGTTTCAAATGTCGTGACTCCCCAAAGTAATTGAGGTTCTCACATTTAACTAAACTTAAAGAAATACAAGTATGTTTCTATATTTTCATTATTACCGAATCAACTGTTCGAGTAACCATACTTAAAGATCTTTGTTTTTGGCCTAAACCAGGTAATCCAATAAAGTATGTTCATACCTCAGAAATCAAACATACTTTTTTTTAAAAAAATAAATAAATTTATTTACTTATTTAATTTTTTGGCTGCGTTGGGTCTTCACTGCTGCGCGCGGGCTTTCTCTAGTTGCGGCGAGCGGGGACTACTCTTCGTTGTGGTGTGCGGGCTTCTCATTGCAGTGGCTTCTCTTGTTGCAGAGCGTGGGCTCTAGGTGCACGGGCTTCAGTAGTTGTGGCACGCGGGCTCAGTAGCTATGGCTCACGGGCTCTAGAGCGCAGGCTCAGTAGTTGTGGCGCACGGGCTTAGTTGCTCCGCGGCATGTGGGATCTTCTCGGACCAGGGCTCGAACCCGTGTCCACTGCATTGGCAGGCGGATTCTCAACCACTGTGCCACCAGGGAAGCCCCTCAAATATAGTTTTTAATGAAACTAAATTTTTTAAAAGTAGCATTTAGAGATGTTAGAAATCATCTAATTAAAACGGCCTTTTTACGATGAAAAAAATGATTATTAGAGGGCAGCCCATGGCCTGTTAGCAAATCTCCAAATTTCTAGGAAATGCTTTATTTAACTGGGCCTTAAAATCTGGAATAGAACCATACTTTTATATGAAAGCCTAAGACTATAAATTTTATAAATAAGAATGTATTTTTTGACACGTGAGCCACTTTTCAGTCTTTCGGTGGAGAGTCTGGTTGCCAAAGCAGTTGTTGGCTTCACAGCACTTCATGGGCCTTTCTCAATTTTATACGTATGATTTAGATTATGACTTTAAATGTTAATTTCACTGAGGAGATTATGACTTTTGAATAAATCAATTCAAACTTTACAAAGACTTCTTAAAGAGTAACTCTCCTAGATATAAAAGTGTGTGTGTGTGTTTGTGTACGCATGTATATTTCTTTAACAGACACTTCTACTCAAAGCAGAATATATCTTTTACCACTATGGCATAGTGAATACTTTTTTAAAAATCTAACTTCAATAACTTTTCAATAAACACTCAATTCTTAAAAAAAAATGACTTTACAGAAACATAATACCAATATTTTATCTGCATATTCATTTAATTCATAGAATTTTCGTGCATAAAAATCATTCATCTAAAATCAGTGGTGTCACTCTCACCACAGAAAGATTGCTCTGTCAATCTTTTTTTTTTTTTTTAAATATTTATTTTATTTATCATCATTTATTTTTGGCTGCATTGGGTCTTCGTTGCTGCACGCGGGCTTTCTCTAGTCGCGGCGAGCGGGGGCCACTCCTCGCCGTTGTGCACAGGCCTCTCACCGCAGTGGCCTCTCCCGTTGAGAAACACAGGCTCCAGGCGCGTGGGCTTCAGTAGTTGTGGCTCGTGGGCTCAGTAGTTGTGGCTCACAGGCTCCAGAGCGCAGGCTCAATAGTTGTGGCGCATGAGCCTAGCTGCTCTGTGGCATGTGGGATCTTCCCGGACCAGGGCTCGACCCCGTGTCCCCCGCATTGACAGGCGGACTCCCAACCACTGCGCCACCAGGGAAGCCCCGCTCTGTCAATCTTAAGTGTAATAATTTAAGAGCATATTTCAAACTGTTTTCCTTTCCAGTATGCCCTTAAAATATTTAAGAAAGCAACAAATAATTTCTAATGCAAACCATAACCATTTACCATTATAAGTTATTCACTCATATTACAAAGCCAAATTTTTTTAAATTTTTTAAAAAAGGAGCTATTTTAAAGATTCTTTTTGTTTCAGAGCAAGAGGTTGGGAACTATAATAAATTAGGCTGAAATTAAAATATCTCCTGAACATCATGTTATTGATTCAATACTCAAGACTTTCCTTTTAAAATATAAACCCCTCTTAAAATCTGACAGTTGGAGCCTGCGTGTCTGGAGCCTGTGCTCCGCAACAAGAGAGGCCGCGATAGTGAGAGGCCCGCACACAGCGATGAAGAGTGGCCCCCACTTGCCACAACTAGAGAAAGCCCTCGCACAGAAGCGAAGACCCAACACAGACATAAATTAAAAATAAATAAATAAATAAATATTTTAAAAAAAATCTGACAGTTGTACATTATTATGTGTCTCCATATGTCCTTACTTGACTTATATCTTTTTTTTGCCTTTCTAAAATGGCTAACACAATACTGACGATGCAAAATACAACTGTACCAAAATTTAATCTTATTTTCTAATATACTTTTCAACGTGCTGATTTAAATAAGAAACAAAACTGGTTTGAGAACTTTCACATATACATGTAGATATACGTATGCATGAACATAACGCATCTATCCAAGATATGCGCTTACAATCAGTTTCAAGCATCCAACTGAGATTTTCTAATACTGGAACAATTTCTTACATAGTAAAGATTTCACACACATGTAAATTAAGATGGTCTCACCATATTCTTTAAATCCATACAACAGAGTATTTGAGAATTTTAAAAAAATATACTTGAAGTCTTAAATAAGAGACTTAAAACAAGATACCTTGGAATGTTATATAGAAAATCAATTTATTAATCTAATTTATTCATAATTATTATTACAATTAATAGGTATTATGATACCCTCTAGTGGGGCAGGCAGGTCATACCTCTGGTAA
The DNA here is from genome assembly GCF_965194825.1 of Balaenoptera physalus. NCBI lineage: Eukaryota > Metazoa > Chordata > Mammalia > Artiodactyla > Balaenopteridae > Balaenoptera > Balaenoptera physalus. The sequence continues at coordinate 80,737,832 of NC_138883.1, read as the reverse complement.
TAACTTTCAATCGCTTCCGAAGTATGATGTTTGGCATGTGTTCTCTTAATATGTTTCTGAAACAAAATAAAAAAGATTTTTATGTTGTGTCACAGATCAGGTTCAAGAACAAAAATGACACATTTCTTGATCCCAATGTCTAACATAAAGGGCAAACCGAATAACAGTTTGGGGATTTGGGTGGTGGTAGATCTTTTTTCCCTTCTACTCTATGAACCTATGCATTTTAATCTCTATTGCGTGGTCGGGATGTCTCCAGACTGTACCACAAGGTGCAGTATATATGTAAAAGCCAACAGGGTCATAGTAATTGAATCTAAATTAAGTTTGCTTAGGGTTGTAGAGGGCAAAGAAAAACTTGTTCCCTGTTTCAACCTTTGTATTAATTTTCCCTCAATTCAATTCCATCTAAGTCCTCTGCACTCTAGTTTTACAATCCAATTGCCATTTTTAACCAGGAAGAACATTGCTTAAAAACAACTTATTTGAAAACTACAAAAAGTAATACCAGAGAGACTTGCCACTTGACTGACACCTGTCATCTCATGATAAATGACTCCATTTTCTGCCTCTCTTGCCTTCTGCCACTCCAGCAATGGTCATTTATCATCATCTCTGTCAGCAATGGAAAGCGGCACTGACAGTGCAAGTCAGCAAACATTTAGCACATGGAACCACGCAACACAGGGAAATTATTATTGTCAGAATAATAATGGTTTAGCATAATTTATTACAGGTCCACCAAATAAGCAAAGGCTAGATGTTATTAGACAGATGGATGCGTAGGCTTGGCAGGCCTCCACTGAGACGCAGGCGGTGCTCGATGTGGAAAGGAGAATATCCTCCAACCCAATCAGAGAGCTGGCAGTTCAATTACAAAGAAATAAAGGGACATTCATCATTCAATTAGGCACCTGTCAACCCTCACAAAGGAGAAAACTTCTAACCTGGTACTCCTGGGAGAAGATGCTCAGCAGAGTGGCCTGCGATTGACTGGAACAAATAAAAGAAGGACAAAGTTAATTACTGGAGTGCACGGCAAAGAAACAAAAGAGAAAGGAGCTTCAAAGGTAGGCCTGCTGCCCTGTAATCTAACAGAACATGAAAACAAGTGTGGAAAAGTTGTTCCAGATGAACACCTCAAACAAAGGCTTCCTGCTGCTAGGTCAAGGAGACAGAAAAAGGGAAAGGGGAAAATATGGATGGTCTCAAAGCAAACTGTCATATGATTTGGATTTTCTTAAACTTTAGAATGATTATAAATCATATCTGTACCATGCAGGTATGTTAAAAGGGACCAAAAGAGGCACGGTTTATCCCCATTGATAAATGATAGTTAAATCCCATAAACAGTAGAAAATACAGTTCATTCACTGGCAACATTCTGAAATTTATTTTGTCAGCAGGTAGGTATCCTCTTCTGTAGGTCTCTCAGATTCAAGGGGGGAGACTTCGCTCTTCACTAGAAGTAGCACAGAGACCACTGGAACATTCCCACCGATACTGGCCTGCTTTGAAAATAGAAGCTTTCAGAGCAGAAAGCTGAGGTCCTTGAGGACGGCATTCCCTAAGACTGCCATAAGCCCTATTCATCTAAGACTCCATGCAATGTCAAACACCTGGCAATGAAAGCAACCTGGAAAGCATTCTTCCCAAGTGGGAATTTTCCTCTTGCAATTGTTAACATTTAGAAATGGAACAGAATTTTTTTCTTCTCTAAAAAGCAATCAATAGCCCACTACTATTCTTTTTGATTGCCCCCTGTAGATACAGCTGCCTTATCATATCTTGAAAACAATTAATTATTTCTGATATATTTTCCTACCAAATGCTATCCGAACAAATTACAGTGTTAATAATTCTGCTTTTATAGTACACCAAAGCACTGTGAATAATTAAAATTTTTCTATTCATGAATGAGACTGCTTAAGCTCATCACAGGTAATTTGGAGAGTATGAAATAAAAGCAATGACACCATATTTCTTTACTCACTGTCAGTAACTGTCATCTCTTGCATGTCATTACAGATTTGGCTTCTAACCCCTTTCCACTCTTATTAGATTACGAAAGAATATGTTTAAAAAAAACACCATAAATGTTTACCAAGGAAAACCAATAATTACTAAAGGACTGTTTTAATAACTCAAAAGTACTGAGAAATGATTGAATAAAATTATATATCCATCATAACTTTTTCAATGTCTCTAAAAATGGAAGCCACCTTTGAAAAAGCCAGTTCTATGTATAAAATCTTCCTATTATGCCTGGCTTGCCTGAGCTTCACATGCAAATCACATACCCTAGTAGGGTTGCTGACAACCAACTCCTGAAAAAAAATGGCAAAGTTAAACCCAAATCTTTATAAACTACTGAATAAGTCACTATGTTAGATATTTATGTACAATAAATACAGCCCTCCTCATTGCACAGCAAAATATATTTATGTTAACCAATTAATGGAAGGCAAAATGTCAGTCTCTTGGTCTCAAACAATATGATGGAAATAAATGTGCATGTAATGGGCAAGTCAGGGACCAATGACTAATGAGGAGGAAACTAAACTGAATAAAACAAAAGGATAATGGTAGACGCTCAGAAAGGGAAGACTAACAGACAGCTGAAGGAATAAGCCCAAGAATAAACAGTTCAAAGTGAGAAGTTGGTCAAGAGTTGAGAGCACTGTAAAAACTGAGGACAAGATAATGCCTTCAATCAGGAAACTGTCTTAAACAGCTCAGAATTCAATTCAGCTAAAACCATGGACATAGCCTATGGAGCAACACATTTTCTCAGCGGCCAAGAGGGTTAGAGAGAAAATTCCAGTTTACACTGGGGGCAAACCCTGGCTAGAGCTAAAAAGAGAAAATGACTTACCATAGTAAAATAGAAAGACAGACTTGGGTCCAAAAGGCTTTGGGTCTGGCTGACCAGACAAAGCTGTAGAGAACTAACTGATCTTTGCTAGGTAGTTTGTCAGTCAACGCTCTCTTCCTGTGTGTGCTAAGCTTACAGAAGAGCGTTGTGAACAAGCCTCACAACATAAAGAACGGGAGAGTAGTTTTAGTGCAACTAAGACACTGACCCCAGTGTGTATTATTTGTTACTCTCTTCCAGTGTGTGGATTCTGAGGAGGGATCCCAAGGCAAAAGACTGGTGAGTGGAGAAATCATGACCTCGAGGATCTAGCTTCAAAGAACTCACCACCTCTGCCTGCCCCCCGCTGCAGTTTCCCCTACTGTTTGATCTGATTGGCAAGAGCCACAGAAGTTACAGTTTAAATTCAACATTCCTTAGGTTCACAAAGAATATGGTTTCTGGCTGGAGAGGAAGAGAGGAGAAGATGCTGCGTAACTAAAAGGCTTATCTTAAACATCACAGTCAGTCCCTCAGCAGTTTTCACTGAGCATCCACAGTGTCCTGAGGTCATGGGTATGGGAAAATATGCCTCCAAAATAAAAACATTAAAGTGGACAGGAATTGATTGAGAGGAAACTTTCAACATATACATGCGAAAAAGCAAAAATCAGAACATTGTCAAGTGCTCACATATTTTCTAGGGATTTAGTGAAGTAAAGCATACCCTGAATCATCACATATTTCAAGACTTTGGAGCATACACTTGTCACTTAGCATACACGTGTTTTCCATTTACATATTCAAAAATACAGTCACTTAATTTGCACAAATGCCCAAAGTCTCTTCAAAGATCATTTTGTGATTTTTTCCCATGCTACCCTCCCATATTAAGCTCCTCACCCTGCAGGTGTCTGAGAAAAGAAGAAAGAGCATGTGAGGAGACTCCTACACTAGCTATGTAAAACCTCGTCTGAGTCGAGTGACAAATGGCTTTACGGAGCAGCACCAGTCATGTTGCAGCAATGGGGAAACAGGCAAACAAGCATGAGGACAAAGCCAACACACCGAGGACACACGACAGGAGATGGAAGGAGCTGGGGTCCTTGAGGACACTGCTGAGCTGCTCAAGACCGTGAATTGAAGTGCCTGCCTTCCATACTCCTTTTGAGTAATAACACGTCCTTTTTTTTTAAAGGAAGGAAGGAAGGAAGGAAGGAAGAGAGGGGGAAAGGAAGGGGGGAGGGAGTGAGGGAAGGGAGGAAGGGAGGGAGGGAGGAAGGAAAGGTTTCTATTTCCTATGTGCCCAGGAAGTAGGAGACACGATCGAGGGAGGGCTCGGAGACAGGGTGCCCTATCACGACGGCACCTGTACAGGACACAATACTTGGAAGGGGCTGTCCATTTTTATACTTTCTAATTCTCTTCCTGGCTGGCAGCTACTGTATTTGGCTTCCTTAAAATTGTTCCTCTGACTGTCACTGTGTCACTAAACTGATGTGCCTAGAGATCATAAATTGCTATGTGTGAATGACTTTTCCATACAGATTTTAAACATTGATGGGGTACTGATTACCCTCATTTTATATTGCATTCAAAACTTCAAATGCCAGGTACGTAAACAGGCAACAAACCAGTGCCCCATATAGTATTTAACTCAACGTGTCTCCACACCCATCCAGCTAAGATACTCAATAACCTGAAGGATATTAGAGAAAATGAACATCAGGGGGTTGAATGGGTGCAGCAAAGACTAAGAGCAGAACTTAGCACAGACTTAGCTGCAAAGCAACATTCTTACAAGGGGGAAGTCTTGATGTTCCCAGGTGGAGACTTAAAGCAAGCAGAACCTTCAGGAAGAAGATACTACACTTTATATTTTAAGTTCTTCCTCTTTCAAGTGCCCAACTTCTGAAAAAGACCATAAAGAAATAAATGTTTTTATTCAACTTTCAAGCTCCTTTTGCTATAGAATCTATGATGTGTCAATGTCTACACTTTAATGGGCTTGAAATCCTCTGAACAAAATGAATATTACTTCTGGAACTCGGGAAGCAGTAAACCAACCTAAGAAGATAAAGCAAGATACTCTTACAAAGCATTAGGCTTGCAGACCTCACAAGGTACAACCTCTCTAAACCCGTGAAAGAATACAATAAAACATTGGCTGTATGTGGTCAGTGATTCAGGGCACTAGTCAAGGAAGGTTTTCCATAAAAGCAATTCACTTCCCTCCCTCACTCCCTCCCACACCCATACATACAAATTTGAAACACAGAGCCTTTTTTTCCCCTCTAAAATCAAAATGGAATTCAATAAGACACCAAGGCTTGGTACAGCAGTACTACTAACTTTTTTTTTTTTTTTTAGGAAAATAACAATGTGAAGTGGAAAGAGTCATGAGAGATTACTGGTATTCTGAGAAATTACTGGGGAGAAAAAAGGAAACAAATATATAAACTAAATTGAAGAAAGAGAGAAAAATGTATCTATCATACCCCCCACACCCATTTCTTCTTTCTAATTTCCAACTTCATATTGAGGATATAGACTACATTTTATGCCTAATAGTAGCAAATATTCCCACACGTGACTATACAGATGGCACCATTAAGCTTAGAAGTAATCAACTATCACAAAAAATTCTTATAAGTTACACTCATGTTTTATATATACAAAAAAAGTGGTTACTGTCCCAGGCACTTAACTAATTTTGCTGACAAACTGAAGTCACATCCAAAACAGCTCTATCTACAGCAAGAGCTAAGAGTTATATGAACACCTACTTTGTGCTACACACTATACTGTGCCTTTTATTTTACCATCATAGCAATCCTCTGAGGTAGGTACTATTATTGTCCTTATTTTAAAAATGGGGAAATGGAGAAAGAGAAGTTAAGGAAAGTACACAATTAAAGAACTAGGTAAGTGGTAGAACTGGAAATCGAAATCCAGGTCCAGTTCCAGAACCCAAGCCCTTAATCCCCATGCTAATCTGCCCTTCTAATGTGTGCTAATACCCGTTGCTTAAGGTTAAGCATTTATATGTTACATTACACTCCAAACAACCCTGAAAGGTGGGCATTCTTGCTTTTTTGATAGAAAATTGAAGCCACAGGAGGTCAAGAGTTTTGATCAAATTCTATGGCCTTAGACGATATCCCCTTTTAAAAAAACTCAAAATGCAGTTTTCCTTTAATTAACTATATAAAAAAAATTTTCCTACAGGAAACAGTCAAGGATTAAAAAATTGTTGGGTAATTTCCATTATTCTTCCTGCAGCTAAGGTGTATTTTGTTAATAACCACACCATTGCCTGAAGTGTCTCTATGCGACTGACTGTAAATATGTCTTTCGCTCAAATGCTATTTACTGCATGCAAAGCAACTTTAAATCCTTCCCTGAACAACACAGGTATAAACCCAATCAACCTTCTCTACAAAGGACAACACCCTCCATAAGTGTTAATTTTATTATATAATGTTTAATGAAGTTTCCTAGTTATAAAATAGTATATATTCTGTGTAAAATCCATAGGTGTCCATCTGTGTTCCTGTGTTTTTTACTCTGTGTCTGATGTGTGTGTGTGTGTGTCTTTCTGTCTGTCTATACACAAAAGTAAAATTTCAAAAATTGTGTTTTAAACATTTTTTGTAACATGCCTTCATTACAAAAGATATCAACATTTATTCCTGCCATAACACATTAACCTTTCAAAATTATTTTTATCATGCTTAAGACAAAACCATGGAACCACTTAGGTCACCAAATAGAACACTGCTGGGACCCCAAAAGGCACTCTATCTGATCATCACCCTTTCCCTCTCACAGGTGAACCTGATCTTTATCACTTTCTTGCTTTTCTTTATAGTTTTACCACCCAAATATGTACCCCTAAATTCTATAGGTTATCTTTGCCTGTTCATAACCTTTATTTTAATGGAACCACACAGTGTGTGCTCTTCTGCATCTGTCTTCTTTCACTCAATAATATGTCTGTGAGAGCCACCCATGTTAATTTATGTGGTGTTAATTCATCTTCATTGTTGTATAGTATATTCTATTGTATAAGTATACTCCACATTTATCTATCCTATTGATGAACATCTGAACTGTTTCCAGTCTTTTGCAATGAGAATAATGCTGCTGTGAACATTCCTACACATGTTTCCTGGTGCATATGTGTACACATTTCTGATGCGTATAAATGCAGAAGTGGAATTCTGGGCCATCTGACATGCAAATCTCTAGCTTTAGTAGATACTGTCAAACAATTTTTCAAAGTGTTTGTAACAATTTTAAACTCCCACCAACACTAAAGGAGAGTTCCCACTGCTATACGTCCTTATCACACCTTCTAGTTAATGGCTTGTATTTCCATTTTCTTTCTGCTGTCTTTTGAAGTGCTAAAATTTTTAATTTTGATGAAGTCCAATGTTGCAATTCTTTAATTTTATTATTGGTACTTTTTGTGTGTCTTGTGTGTCTTTTCTAAGATATCTTTGCCACTCATAGTCATGAAGATAATTCTGTATGTTTTGTTTTAGAAGCTTAAGAATGTTAGCTTTTACATTTGGGCCTATGATCTACCTTGAGTTAATTTTGTGCATTGAGATAGGAGTCACATTTTGTTTTTGTTATTTTTGTACATATATCCAATTGGTCACATACCATTTACCAACTGAATTATCTTGTTGCCTTTGAGGAAACCAAATATCTAAGGGTCTATTTTGGGACTCTCTAATCTGCTCCACTGATTCATATGTTTATCTCTGCACAGATACCACATTGATTTGATTACGATTGATTACATTTAATGTATGTCCTAATATATTTAGGTTTATCATCTTACTGAATGCTAATTTTCTTAATCACTGTACATTCCTTTCTTCTCCTTTTTTGTATTCTTTTAAATTGATTTAGTACTTATTCTTCATTATTTTTCCCCTGGCAGCTTGGAAGTTGAGTACTCTTATACTATTAATGATTATCTTACATAAAACACATGCCCCCTTGGTGATTAATTGTTGCCTGGAAAATACAAAAACTTTGCAACACTATCTATATTTCTCCCCTTCTGACATATAGAATATTACTGATGTTGTTTTAATTCTTCATATATCTTAAAATTCACAAGACATTGCTGTTGTTTTATACAGTTTCTGTTCATTCTGATATATCCACATATGAACCATTTCATTGCCCTTCCTTCCTTCCTTTTCCACTCTTCCATCCGGAATAACTTTCTTTTAATAATTCCAGCAGTGCAGATGTGTTGGTGATGTCAAATTTCAAATTTCAGCTCTTTTCAATGATAATGTGCCTTATTTCTCTACCCAGTTTTAAGATTTTTTTTTTTAATTTTTATTTATTATTTATTTATTATGTTTATTTTTGGCTGTGTTGGGTCTTCGTTTCTGTGTGAGGGCTTTCTCCAGTTGCGGCGAGCGGGGGCCACTCTTCATCGCGGTGCACGGGCCTCTCACTATCGCGGCCTCTCCTGTTGCGGAGCAGAGGCTCCAGACGCTCAGGTTCAGTAGTTGTGGCTCACGGGCCCAGTTGCTCCACGGCATGTGGGATCTTCCCAGACCAGGGCTCGAACCCGTGTCCCCTGCATTGGCAGGCAGACTCTCAACCACTGTGCCACCAGGGAAGCCCTAAGATTTTTTTTTTTAACTTTGGTTATTAGGAGTTTTAACTCTGGTATTTAGTAAGCTCCTGCTTACAGTTTGTTGGACTTCTTAAATATATGACTGGATACATTTCAACATTTTGAATAGTCTCAAGTATTATTTCTTTAAACTTGCCTTAACACTCTGTTTCTCCTGCCCAAGACTCCAAATAAGTGTATGTTAGCCCTCCCTACTGTATCCTCTATCTCTTACTCTCTCTTCATATTTTACATTGCTTTGTTATTCTTTGTTATTCTCTGTTACACTCTAGATATTTTCTTCTCATCTATCTCCCAGTTCACTAATTCTCTCTTCAGTAATGTCTAACTTGCTATTAAACACATCCGTTGAGTTAAATCCATCCAATTTCAATAACTGTATTTGTCACTTGTAGATTTTCTATTTGATTCTTTTTTCAAATAAGTTCCCTGAAGAGTTTCAATCTTCTTTTTTAACATCTTGAATAAACTTTGATTATAAAAATTCTGTTTAGTAGTTCCAATAACCAGAGCCCCTTTAAGTCTATTTCTACAGTTTCTACTGGTTCCCATTTATGTTGTCATGTGTCCTTATGTGACTGAGTATCTCCCATTATGTGCCATACTACTTGAAAAACTGCTTTATAAATAATCTGAATACAAAAATGGTTAACTTTCTCCAGAGAGGATTCTGATTTGATTCTGGGAGCACTAGGAGTCCAGGAACACCTTAGTCCAATTTCAGGAATTGAATTTTTAGGCCACTGAAGTAAACTTGAAGGTGAAATATAGTAATGTAGAGCTGTTTTACTTTCAGTCCACATTAACTCCTAGGGTACAGCCCTTTAGGGTCCCACCTCAAAGCCTGGGACATTTGCAAGAGTTCCCACCTTTGGTGGACCCTGGTCTCTAAACCTTGTCCTCCAGCTCTATAAAGCTGTCAAAGGTTCTGTTCAGGACTTGGCTAGACTATATCTGCTGAAAAGGTAATTAAATTTGAATTTAATGATTAAAAAGTTAGTCCCCCCCCAAACCCTTATTTTCAAAAATTAATGCATTACTAACTAATCAATAGATTAAAGACGAAATCACAATGGAAATAACAAAAATTGAGTAATGACAGTAGTGTGTATCAACAGTTGTGGGAAATGTATTGCATTAATTGGATATAAGGGGAAAAAAAGAAAGAAACCGATTTTATTCTAGGAGGTTCTGGAAAACTAAAGATCCCAGCAAACAAAACAAAATAGAAAAAGAAATAAGAGAATCAAAAAGGAAAGAAACAAATAAAATCCTCCCTCTTTGAAGATGAGAAGAGAATCAATAAACAAAGAGAATCTATAAACAAAGGTTTTAAACACTAATAAGAGATCTCAGAAAGGTAACTATATATAAGATTAAAATAAAAAAAGAAATAGAATTATTATAAAACAGTAATATTAAAATAGAAAATGGAATAAAAAAATGGACCTCATTCACAATAATAAAAAAACATAAAGTTTTTTTATACATATATATTTGACAAAAATATGTAACACCTTTGAAGAAAGTTATAAAACATTACTGAAGAGCATAAGAGAGTTCCTGACTAAATGAAGAGATATTTTTACAAAGAAAGTATCATGGGTAAAAAGATAGTATTAATTAAACTGTCAATTCCCTACACATTAATCTATGATTTTTTTTTTTTTTTTTTTAAAGCTCCAGGACAGTCTATTTGAGGGAGGGGTGGAGAGGGACCATCCTCCCTCCGGGTGCCGTGGTCAAAGCTCACCCATGGAGTACACTCTCCCTTGGGTCCAGCTGCCTCACCGGGCCCTTCAGCAGCAGTGGGGGAACCAAATTCACAACAGAGTTTTCTGGTAGGATGAGATAAATTTATCTTAGAATCCATGGAGAAGAATCATGTCAGAAATAGTTAATAAATTCTGAAAAGCAAAAACAAAGTGATATCTCACTCTACCAGATATCAACATGGATACATTTCAAAAATGGAGTACTTAACAAAAAACAAAAAAAGCATGCTACAGAATTATACACACATTTGTTATCATTTATATAAAATATAAGAACAGCAAAATATAATTACCTTTTTTGTTCATGGACATTTATGGACACAGTAAAAGAAATACATGAGGCTGATAAACACTAAACTCAAGACAACGGTTACCTCAAGTGAAAGAGAAGAGGAAAGGAATCAAAGAGCCCTTTTTTAAAAAAAAAATAATAATTTTTTTATTTTTAAAAATTTGTAATTAAAAATTTTTTTAATTTAAAATTTGTAATTTTTAAAAAATTAAAAAAAAATAAAAATCTGAAGGGGAAAAAACTGTAGATAGTGTCAGGATATTTCATTTCTGTAAAAGTAAAAAGCATCTGAAGCAAATATAAACAGAGGTAGATTCAAAGAGTTCATTATACTATTCTCTGTTCTATGTGTGCTATATTTCATAATAAAATTAAATAGTAAGAGAAGAAAAATGGAAAGAATTGAAGGAGCTGGATAAATTTATCTAAGATTTTTTTTCTGCTCTAAGTCCCACCCTATTCTAAACGTTCAGATTTAATTAGAGGCTTAAGCACCTATACGTCTTTCCTTTCTAATTAAATTTGAGTTTTAACTTTTTAGAACGAGCCATAACATAAATCAGATAAAGAATAAGAAGCCTGGGTGAAAGACACTTAATTTTGCTTCCAAGACCAGATGTTGGGTCATTTTTCTCTAAAGCAATCCCAATAACTTCAACACAATATAATAGATACACCTGTAAGAAATATTTATCAATTCTTTCTTCCTATAATAATTTATTCTGATTTCATTCTTTAATAAGTCAGATAAAACTACAGTATTAGAAACCCTTAAGTTTGTAGAAATTTTATTATGATTGCCAGAAAGAGTAAGAGAGCAAGAGAAAGTTAACAGATAATGATAGTCTGATAACAATAGCCTGTATGGGAAGATATTTATAATTCTTCCCGGGTTGGTAAAAATTCAACGTTCTTCCACCTCTGCATGGAGTATTAGCTAGTGTATTTTCCATCATTTCCTCTCCTCTGGCTAGTCTTCATTTACTTCCGAGCACGCTTCTGTCTTTAAGCCACAACCTGTCTACACCTTTCAAACTACTGTCCACCGTTTCTCTTCACTACCAAATGTCTTTGTCTAGGAGGTCTTTGGTTCAGTAAATCCTATTCGGCCTCCAACCCACCGCAATCTCACTTCTGTACTCACTCCTTAATTGAAAAAGACGTAATTCTTACCTTAGCTGACCTCATCACAATATTTTGTACCTTTGACTATCTTCCCTTTCTTAAAAATCTTTCCTATGAATTCCAGGAAACTATTTTCTAAAACTTCTCCATCTCCCCTGCTAACCACCTATCTTTCTCTCTCCCACTAGCTGCTAGCCTCTTCCCTGGGGTTTCCTGGGGTGGGGGAGCGGATGGGGAGGGAGGAGGTCTCCCCAACCCTCTTCTTCTCTTCATTCTACTTGCTCATGTGGGTGACAGCACACTGTGCTGTGTTCCCAACAACTACTGCCGTAACTTCCAAACATACATATATATGTTTCCAGCCTCCACCCCTACTCAGAATCACATTCTCAATTTTATAGCTCCTTATGGGACATTTCCCCTATTTGGCCGCATGCATCTTAAAATCAAATTTACCACCATACTCCTTTCCCACAAATGTGTTTCATACCCAAACGCTCTTAAATCGATTATTTCCATAAAGGTAGACAGCTGGGCTACAAATCCCAAGGTCATTCTTGATTCTTCCCTCTCCCTCACACCTGAAACATCTAAGGAGTCACAAAGTCCTGCTGATTCTGCAATCAAAAGTTTTTTTCACATTTGTCCCTACTTCCCTAAATGACTAAATAGCTTCCTGATTCATTTCCCTTGCCTCCTATCTCTATACTCCTTAATCCAACCTCTAATTTACCAACAATGTTTCTAAAATACACATCTGATGATATACCCTCTTGGCTTGAAAATCCCAGGAGGCATCAACTACCTATAGAACGAAGTTCATACTCATGAGCAAGGCACTTGAGGCCTTTCTCAACCTGGCTTTAGACCCCTTCTTTTTAGCCCTCCCACAATGCTTTCCCACCTTCAATCCCCCAAGCAGTTTATACTTTAATCTCACCACATCGCCATAAATTACCATCTTCTTTCTGGAGTCTAGAATGTTCTTTGAATCTCCTCATTCTATTTGGAGAACTTCTACCCTTTAGGGTAAAACTGGCCTCAGGATACTCCTATATGACATGCTATCACTATTAAATCAAGCTATTTTAGTAAATGGAATATTTCAAGAGATATCATAGAGTTTTTAGACCAAGCCCAACCCTCTCGCTTTAAAAATGACAAAAGTAAAAGTCACAGAGATGAAATGATTTGCCCAAAGTCACATAAAGGATTATTTTACACCAGGTACATGTAAATCAAGGAAAAAATAACTTGTGCTACAAGCAGGACTTACTGAAATAATACTTAGCTATGCCATCTTAACAGATGAGAATATCACATATTTTCAATTATTTCAGTAATCATAATGTATCTGTGACCAATGTGTATAAATTAAAACATAAACACAAATAAAAAAGCAAAATATATCAGAATACAAATTATATCACCAGTAGTCCCCAAACTCCCAAGTTCCCACTTTTTACCACCAAAAGATGCAATGAATGGGAGATCAAAATTTTGAATTTTACTTCTCAATGACAGTTCTTTTTACTATAAATGCAAATTTTATATAACCTCACAATATAGAAAGTGATTATTTTTCCAGGTAACGTGTCGCTTCCCCTGACTTAGGACCACTTTTTAGCCCTCTGGAATACTAGTTTTCTCTTACAAATTTCTGACAGACATCTTTATGTACTCCATAATTATTTTTTAAACAATAGGGAGCATCAAAAGTTGTACTGTTAAGGGAGCACCAATAGGAACTGTCTTTATTCTTGAGGTGTTTAAATTCTAAGTGGAAAAAAATCACTTAATATTTCGAAGTCTCAGTTTCACATCTGTATATGGATTCCATGACTTTAGAGTCTATTTTCACCTTGAAAGTTCTGTGATTTTTATCTGTTCTACAACTCCAAGATTTAGATTTATTAAGTTTCTCTCTGCTTAGAGCCCTAAAATTTTAAGTATAGTTTATCAGAAAACTGTCCCGTGGTCCTTATAATAATGACTTGTACTCATGTTGACACCAGACATTTCTATATGGGCCTAATATAGCAGGTCTATTCTAGGTCAATAGCTAGAGTGATTAAATTGTTGATTAAGACTTCCAGGCATTTAAAGTAATCAGACCACAGTATGAGAACATGGGAGGAAAATAATTAACTCCTTTCATTCACCATTGATTATAAGGTACCACATCCCTCACTAGAGGTTAAATAATCACTTCATGGGTCTAGCACCACAACTATTTCATTGATGAAATCCCAGTCTCCCCCAAATTACCATATTTTTTTGATACAGACTGAACACAGCCACTTAATGAAAGAACCACTAGATCTTTACCTGAAAAGTTGACTTTTAAAAATATTTATATAAATATAAATATGTAAATAAATATAAACATTCAACCTCACAATTCTTCAAGTATTGAAAGAGTTTTTTTATGAGATGGTCTCTGGCTTGAACTAGGTAATCCCAGGAAAAGAGACAAAGTATGTCATGAGGACCTATAAGGGCCCCCCACCTCTGTGCAGCAACTTCAAATTGAAGGAAGATAAGAGGTAATCCTTACTCTTAAAATGAGTTTAGTTTTAGAAAGGTGTTTCTCAGAAGGGTTGAAAATACAAGCCTTAGACCTAAAATAGCACCAAATAACATTGTTCATTTTCCTCAGTAATATTCAGTGCTGAAAAGACTACAGATTCTGATCAACCTTCAGATAGTTTTCTTAAACAGTTACTCATCAAAACCAAATGAATTAATTTCACTTTCTGAAGTCTTTACTTAAAAATAAAAATTTACTTAACATCCTACCATAGTAAAACACTTTAGTTTCCTATGACTGCTGTAACAAATGACAATGTATTTGAAAAAGGGGCCTTTGGGAGCTAATTTGGGTTAGATTAGGTCATGAGCATAGGGCCCTTATGAGGGGATTACTGTAGTGGCCTTATAAGAAGAGGAAGAGAGAGATCACTTTGAAAGCATGCACCAAGGAAAGGCCAAGTGAGGACATAGTGAGAAGGCGGCCATCTGCAAGCCAGTAAGAGAGTCCTCACCAGGACCTTACCATGCTGGCACCCTGATCTTCCCTGATCTTGAACTTCCATTCTCCAGAACTGCGAGAAAATAAATGTCTGCTGTCTAAGCCATCCAGCCTATGGTTTTTGTTATGTCAGCCCAAAAGGAATTAGACATCTGGGGTCCTTTCACAATAGGCCACGCTTTGAGAGCTAATGATTAATCACTCACTTCTCCAATATTCCCAGCTAGCTAGTTAATTCTTCAAGTTTTAGGGCTGGGTCAGGCTCTTTCGAGTTCTTTCCTAACTGAGTCTCTTTCTTGGGAAGTAGATTCTAAAAACTTCCCCACCCAAAAAGAGAAAAAAAAAATTATGCCTGCATCAGCTTATTACTTATACTGAGTTTTATGAAACAAGCTAATTTTACTTCATGTTGTCCAATTTTTTTTCCTCTGGATTTCAAATGTTTTCTGGGTTTCTTTATACAGAATATGCCTTGAATGGACCTCTTTTCTGAGGGAATTTCTCAGTTTATGAAATCCTCCTAGAATACCAAGTCATTCTGCCAACTCTACATCATCACAAGTGGATGAATGAACATCTAGGGGCTAATTTAATTCTGTGACCAAAATCTTACTTGCCTATGTCTAACGAACACACTTTTGTAAACTTTCCACAAAGTAAAAAAGTTTAGAATATTGTTTAAAACCATTTAAACATTCCCTTATTCTTTTTCTATTCAAAAATACATGTTCTGCCCTCCTAATTTTTCTTAATTTAATAGGTCACAGAGATCTTATATAAAACTAGTAAAAATGACTGACCAGATTCTCTTTATAATGGTTATCATTTATAAAGATCAAACTATCATCTGTACCACTTTCTTCCCAAATAAATTTTCAGTTTTATTAACATAATGGTAGTCATAATCTCATATTCTTTCTCTGTCTTTTATCCCATATTCCCAACCCCCAATTACTAAACTGATGCTTTTCATTTAAGAAGTTAACAAGGAAATGCAGGAATTGGCATAAAAGTAACTTCATTAACACTTAGTGCTTCTACATGGCCTCAGTTGTGTTCTTATGAGGTCAGCAAACTATTTGAAGCTTTAGATGCTATATTTTCCCTACTACATTAGTTTGAAAAAACTGTAGATTTTCAACCTTCTCTAAAAACATCATCATCATGATATGGACTATAATTATTCTACAGCCACCCCACTTTAATAATAAATGCTGGGAATATTAAAACAATAAATGGAATGCCTTAAAATGCATTAAGCTCTTCTCTGATTAAACACAAAATTTTAACTCTTACCACAAGCCTTTTATTCTTAACTCACAATCAAATTCTTTTGGCAGTTAATCTCAGCACTTAATGTCATTCACTCCAATAAAACCAATCTTAAATGGCTATAAATGCCTTCCCTACTTCTCTATGTGTTTTAAGAGAAACCAGAGGAGAAGCATAAATGGAGTTCAGTCACTAAGACTATGCACAACACAATTAGGCTGTTACACACTAACTTCTGCCAGAATATCCTATTTGTAACTTTTCCCCATTTCTGTTGAACTCTGTCTAATCAAGAGTTGGCACTCAACGAACACCACTGATCCTGGTGATGATGATGACAAACATGGCAACATTGGTGGTTAGTTACCTAGGTCCAAGCACCACTCTATTTAATTATCATCACTGTAATAATAAAAGCACTAGGAGTATTTAAGAAACCGAGGGAAAGGGAGAAGTATCTTATCCAAATTAACACAGCCAGAATGTGAACATAGACAGTTTGTCCTCAAACCCTGTGTTCTTAATACAGCATCCAAATGATAAAACAAAATTACTTTCAAGAACCAATACTCCAGGGGGGCGGAGTCAAGATGGTGTACTAGGAGGACACGGAATAGGGCACCTACCAGGCACCGGTGGGGGACCAGAGACACCTAAGGGGACGGGAGGAACCCCTAGCAACCGGGTAGGACGTGGGACATGGGGGTACTGAAGAGGGAAGAGAAGTGGAGGGGGGAAATGACTGGCACCCCTGAGGGGCGGCTGGGGGAGGGGAATGGATCCCACGCCCAAAGGGGGAAATTGGGGAACCACTGGGAGGACAGAGGTCAAAAGGGAGAGTGGCCAGGTTTCCACTGCCCACTTGGACCCCCAGGAACCTGCTGAGATCCTGGGCCTGATCCTCTGCCCACTGAGGCCCTCTCCAGACGTGCAGGTCCTGAGGGAGTGGGAGGGAGGGAAGGGGGAGCAAAAGTAAAGGTTGGACCTCCGGGACCAGCACCCCTGAGGGGTGTCTGGGGGAGGGAAGGAGTTCCTACACCCAGCGGGACCCACCCATGGTTAAGGGTCCAGTGGCCCAGTGGGGGGAAGGTGGGGGAGACCCTGCCGGAGACCATTGGGGAGGGGCATGAAGGAACGGAAGGTAACACATGCCAGTGCCTTCCCTGTCCACTTAGGCACAGGGAAGCCTGTTGGGCTCCAGGGCCTAATCCTCTGCCCTGGGAGCCTCCCTCCTGCCCCAGAGAGCCCAAGCCCCGCCCCACACCCTCACTGAGGACCCCACCTCCAAACTCCCAAACTCCACACTCTAGAGGCCCTCCTTTTCACACGCTGCCTCTCCCCTTCTGTGCAGATACTAAGTAGAGGCCCCGCCCCATGCTTGAACGTCACCCCTCCTAGGCCCTGCCCCACGCTCAAAAATCACCCCCCACCCGCCTAGGTCCCACCCCACCCTAAACCCTGCCCCTGCCTAAGTTCCACCCCTGCCTAAACTCCGCCCCCATAGCCAAGGCTATTTTTCTTTTTTCTTTTTTTTTTGTCTTTTTTCCTCTTTTAGATTGGGGTTCTGTTTTACCCTGTTGATTCATTGTTGTTGATTCTTTTATACTTTTATTTTTCTAAATAAATCTTCTATTTTTCTAATTTTATTTTATTCTTTATACTTTGTTAGTGATCTCTCCTTTTGGCTTGCCCCGCCCACTCCCCGCTTTTTTTTTTCTTTTTTCTGTTGTGGTTTTATTTTACCTTGTTGCAGTTGTTCCAATTAGAGTTTTGCTTTTCCTAATATATTTTTTATCTTTCTAATTTTATTTTCTTTTATATTCTTTGATATTGCACTGCTCCTTATTTTCTTTCTTTCTTTCTTTTTTTTTTTTAAACCGTGCCATGAAACTTGCAGGATCTTGGTTCCCAGGACAGAGGTCAGGCCTGAGCTCCTGTGGTGGGAGCTCTGAGGCCAAACCGCTAGACTAACAGAGAACCTCAGACCACAGGGAACATCAATCGGAGTGAGGCCTCCCAGAGGTCCTCATCTCAGCACCAAGACCTGGCTCTATCCAACTGCCTGCAAACTCCAGTGCTGGATGTCTCAGGCCAAACAACTAGTAAGACAGGAATACAGCACCACCCATCAAAAAAAAAAAAAAATGAAAGGACAAAAAAATATGTTACAGACGAAGGGGCAAGGTAAAAACCTACAAGACCAAATAAATGAAGATGAAATAGGCAACCTACCTAAAAAAGAATTCAGAGTAATGATAGTAAAGATGGTTTAAAATCTCGGAAACAGAATGGAGAAAATACAAGAAACATTTAACAAGGATCTAGAAGGATTAAAGAGCAAGCAAACAGTAATGAACAACACAGTTACTGAAATTAAAAATACTCTAGAAGGAATCAATAACAGAATAACTGAGAGAGAAGAACGGATAAGTGAGCTGGAAGATAAAATGGTAGAAATAACTGCCAGGGAGCAGAATAAAGAAAAAAGAATGAAAAGAATTGAAGACAGTCTCAGAGACCTCTGGGACAACATTAAATGCATCAACATTCGAATTATAGGGGCCCCAGAAGAAGAAGAGAAAAAGAGAGGGTCTGAGAAAATACTTGAAGAGGTTATAGTTGAAAACTTCCCTAACATGGGAAAGGAAATAGTCAATCAATTCCAGGAAGCACAGAGAGTACCATACAGGATAAACCCAAAGAGAAACACGCTGAGACACACATTAATCAAACTATCAAAAATTAAATACAAAGAAAAAGTATTAAAAGCAGCAAGAGAAAAGCAACAAATAACATACAAGGGAATCTCCATAAGATTAACAGCTGATTTTCCAGCAGAAACTCTGCAAGCCAGAAGGGAGTGGCAGGACATGTTTAAAGTGAGGAAAGGGAAAAACCTACAACCGAGATTACTCTACCCAGCAAGGATCTCATTCAGATTCGATGGAAAAATTAAAACCTTTACAGATAAGCAAAAGTTAAGAGAATTCAGAACCACCAAACCAGCTTTACAACAAATGCTAAAGGAACTTCTCTAGGCAGGAAACACAAGAAAGGAAAAGACCTACAAGAACAAACCCAAAACAATTAAGAAAATGGTAATAGGAACATACATATCGATAATTACCTTAAATGTAAATGGATTAAATGCTCCAACCAAAAAACACAGACTGGCTGCAGGCATACAAACAAAAGACCCGTACATATGCTGTCTACAAGAGACCCACTTCAGACCTAGGGACACATACAGAGTGAAAGTGAGGGAATGGAAAATGATATTCCACGCAAATGGAAATCAAAAGAAAGCTGGAGTAGCAATTCTCATATCAGACAAATTAGACTTTAAAATAAAGACTGATTACAAGAGACAAAGAAGGACACTACATAATGATCAAGGGATCAATCCAAGAAGAAGATATAACAATTGTAAATATTTATGCACCCAACATAGGAGCACCTCAATACATAAGGCAAATGCCAACAGCCATAAGAGGGGAAATCAACAGCAACACAAACATAGTAGGGGACTTTAACACCCCACTTTCACCAATGGACAGATTATCCAAAATGAAAATAAATAAGGAAACACAAGCTTTAAATGACACATTTAACAAGATGGACTTAATTGATATTTACAGGACATTCCATCCAAAAACAACAGAATACACTTTCTTCTCAAGTGCTCATGGAACATTCTCCAGGAGAATCACATGTTGGGTCACAAATCAAGCCTTGGTAAATTTAAGAAAACTGAAATCGGATCAAGTACCTTTTCTGACCAAATGCTATGAGACTAGATATCAATTACAGGGAAAAAACTGTAAAAAATACAAACACATGGAGGCTAAACAATACGCTACTAAATAACCAAGAGATCACTGAAGAAATCAAAGAGGAAATCAAAAAATACCTAGAAACAAATGACAATGAAAACATGATGACCCAAAACCTATGGGATGCAGCAAAAGCAGTTCTAAGAGGGAAGTCTTATAGCAATACAATCCTACCTCAAGAAACAAGAAACATCTCAAATAAACAACCTAACTTACACCTAAAGCAATTAGAGAGAGAAGAACAAGAAAAAAAAAACAAAGTTAGCAGAAGGAAAGATACCATAAAGATCAGATCAGAAATAAATGAAAAAGAAATGAATGAAACTATAGCAAAGATCAATAAAACTAAAAGCTTGTTCTTTCAGAAGATAAAAAAAATTGATAAACCATTAGCCAGACTCATCAAGAAAAAAAGGGAGAAGACTCAAATCAACAGAATTAGAAATGAAAAAGGAGAAGGATCATGAGAGATTACAACAAGCAACTATATGCCAATAAAATGGACAACCTGGAAGAAATGGACAAATTCTTAGAAAAGCAGAACCTTCTGAGGCTGAACCAGGAAGAAATAGAAAATATAAACAGACCAATCACAAGCACTGAAATTGAAACTGTGATTAAAAATCTTCCAACAAACAAAAGCCCAGGACCTGATGGCTTCACAGGTGAATTCTATAAAACATTTAGAGAAGAGCTAACACTTATCCTTCTCAAAATCTTCCAGAATTTAGCAGAGGCAGGAACACTCCCAAACTCATTCTATGAGGCCACCATCACCCTGATACCAAAACCAGACAAAGATGTCACAAAAAAAGAAAACTAGAGGCCAATATCTCTAATGAACATAGATGCAAAAATCCTCAACAAAATACTAGCAAACAGAATCCAACAGCACATGAAAAGGATCATACACCATGATCAAGTGGGGTTTATTCCAGAAATGC
The DNA here is from genome assembly GCF_965194825.1 of Balaenoptera physalus. Classification (NCBI taxonomy): domain Eukaryota; kingdom Metazoa; phylum Chordata; class Mammalia; order Artiodactyla; family Balaenopteridae; genus Balaenoptera; species Balaenoptera physalus. Next base: position 80,717,035 of record NC_138883.1, on the reverse strand, counting down.
AAGGATTCTTCAATATACGCAACTCAATCAATGTAATAAACCATACTAACAAACTGAAGGATAAAAACCATACGATCATTTCAATAGATGCAGAAAAAGCTTTTGACAAAATTCAACACCCATTTATGATAAAAACTCTTCAGAAAGTAGGCACAGAGGGAAACTACCTCAACATAATAAAGGCTATTTATGACAAACCCACAGCCAACATCGTTCTCAATGGTGAAAAACTGAAAGCATTTCCTCTAAGATCAGGAACAAGACAAGGTTGCCCACTCTCACCACTATTATTCAACATAGTTCTGGAAGTTTTAGCCACAGTAATCGGAAAGAAAGAGAAATAAAAGGAATCCAAATAGGAAAAGAAGAAGTAAAACTCACTGTTTGCAGATGACACAATACTATACATAGAGAATCCTAAAGATGCTACCAGAAAACTACCAGGACTAATCAATGAATTTGGTAGAGTAGCAGGATACAAAATGAATGCACAGAAATCTCTTGCATTCCTATACACGAATGATGAAAAATCTGAAAGAGAAATTAAGGAAACACTCCCATTTACCATGGCAAGAAAAAGAATAAAATACCTAGGAATAAACCTACCTAAGGAGACAAAAGACCTCTATGCAGAAAACTATAAGACACTGATGAAAGAAATTAAAGATGATACAAACAGATGGAGAGATATACCATGTTCTTGGATTGGAAGAACCAACATTGTGAAAATGACTATACTACCCAAAGCAATTTACAGAATCAATGCAATCCCTATCAAACTACCAATGGTATTTTTCACAGAACTAGAACAAAAAATTGCACAATTTGTATGGAAACACAAAAGACCCCGAATAGCCAAAGCAATCTTGAGAAAGAGAAACGGAGCTGGAGGAATCAGGTTCCCGAACTTCAGACTGTACTTCAAAGCTACAGTAATCAAGACAGTATGGTATTGGCACAAAAACAGAAATATAGATCAACGGAACAGGATAGAAAGCCCAGAGATAAACCCACATACATATGATCACCTTATCTTTGACAAAGGAGGCAAGAGTATACAATGGAGAAAAGACAGCCTCTTCAATAAGCGGTGCTGGGAAAACTGGACAGCTACATGTAAAAGAATGAAATTAGAACACTTCTTAACACCATACACAAAAATAAACTCAAAATGGATTAAAGACCTAAATGTAAGGCCAGACACTATAAAACTCTTACAGGAAAACATAGGCAGAACACTCTATGACATAAATCACAGCAAGATTCTTTTTGACCCACCTCGCAGAGAAATGGAAATAAAACCAAAAATAAACAAATGGGACCTAATGAAACTCAAAAGCTTTTGCACAGCAAAGGAAACCATAAATAAGACGAAAAGACAACCCTCAGAATGGGAGAAAATATTTGCAAAAGAAGCAACTGACAAAGGATTAATCTCCAAAATATACAAGCAGCTCATGCAGCTCAATATCAAAAACACAAACAACCCAATCTAAAAGTGGGCCGAAGACCTAAATAGACATTTCTCCAAAGAAGATATACAGATGGTCAACAAACACATAAAAAGATGCTCAACATCACTAATCATTAGAGAAATGCAAATCAAAACTACAATGAGGTATCACCTCACACTGATCAGAATGGTCATCATCAAAAAATCTACAAACAATAAATGCTGGAGAGAGTGTGGAGAAAAGGGAACCCTCTTGCACTGTTGGTAGGAATGTAAATTGATATAGCCACTATGGAGAACAGTATGGAGGTTCCTTAAAAAACTAAAAATAGAACTACCATACGACCCAGCAATCCCACTACTGGGCATATACCCTGAGAAAACCATAATTCAAAAAGAGACATGTACCACAGTGTTCACTGCAGCACTATTTACAATAGCCAGCACATGGAAGCCACCTAAGTGTCCATCGACAGATGAATGGATAAAGAAGATGTGGCACATATTTGCAATGGGATAGTACTCAGCCATAAAAAGAAACGAAATTGAGTTATTTGTAGTGAGGTGAATGGACCTAGAGTCTGTCATACAGAGTGAAGTAAGTCAGAAAGAGAAAAACAAATACTGTATCCTAACACATATATATGGAATCTAAAAAAAAAAAAGAAAATGGTTCCGATGAACCTAGGGGCAGGACAGGAATAAAGAGACAGACGTAGAGAATGGACTTGAGGACACGGGGAGGGGGAAGGGTAAGCTGGGACGAAGTGAGAGAGTGGCATGGACATATATACACTACCAAATGTAAAATGGATAGCTGGTGCGAAGCAGCTGCCTGGCACAGGGAGATTAGCTGGGTGCTTTGTGACCAACTAGAGGAGTGGGATAAAGGAGGGTGGGAGGGAGACGCAAGAGAGAGAAGATATGGGGATATATGTATATGTATAACTGATTCACTTTGTTATACAGCAGAAACTAACACAACATTGTAAAGCAATTATACTCCAATAAAGATGTTAAAAAAAAAAAAAAGAAGCAGCAATACTCCAATATCACAAGATTCTCAGCTGCAAACAATCTAGCTTCAGTAGAAAAGGGAAGTAAAGACTTTCAGACAGCTCTTGGAATCTCCTTCAGGACCAGAAATTCAGGCTCTGGGGCCTCGTAACCAAGAACAATGCCCAAAACACACTGCAGGAGAGCTCCTGTCAGCCAGCACTGCCGCCCCCATGATCCTGCCCAGAGGATCCCACCAGTGGGGCCTCCAACAATTAGCTGGTCACTCGTACTGTAACACTGGTCAGACGAATAGATTCTGCACGCAAAAGGCTTCCACCTTTTCACCATGGAAGTTCAACTTGGCAGATCTGAATTCATCATCCAGTAAAGTTCATGTGCAGCTACTGGCTGTATATGAATGCAGTTTTAAATATAACTTGAAGTTATATTTACACTATGTTTATAAGTATAGATTTAAGTGAGCATATGTTCAAAGTCTATAAAAGAAGACATAATAAAAAAATGTGTAAGATTTTGGGGTTAAAGGTGATTTTTTTTTTTCTCTTCAGAGCATGATGACCATTTATTAAATATTATTTTTATTTAAATGCAGACTTGGAAATGGACAGTAAGCAGTACTTAGGCTTTTTTTTTTTTTTAAGTAGTATAAATACCTTACCTAATGGGGTTATAGGTGATTTCTTTAACTCCTTTTTTTTTTTTCTGGTTTTAATGTTATTTATATAAGAAATAAAAATTCAGAGGGGAAAAATATACCTTTTCCTTGACAAGTATACAATATCTTAAAAATGTGACTGGGTTTCATGTGTGTTCTCAAAAAAACACCACTGGACCAGAAAACACAATAGCTGATGCCCCTTGTTCTACAGAACTGCAGCTTACACTGTATTAGATTGTATGAGGTTCTCCCGAAAGTTGGGTGTGCCCAGCGTATCAGCAGCTCCAGAGGACTGTGTGTCTCAATATTTAGCAAAGCCTGATTTTGATAGAAGACACTTGCATTCTCTTCTCAGTGTCAGAATGACCTCCGGAGGCTTGCACCCTTTCCCCAGATCAGAGGCAGCTAGCAAGGCCGTCTTCGCTGATACAAACACAGAGGTGACTCAGGACGGGGTCCCCCACAGTTGCCTCTCTCTGCTTCACGCTGGCCCACCCACAAGCCACCTGCTCTGTTTTCCTCTCAACATGTTCTACAACGATGAACGGGGAGAGAGGGAAGCCCACAGGCAGGCCCACTTGCCCCAGCCCTGCCACAAGCCCGCCCCACTTGACTGAAGAAAACTAGATCACGCCCAGCTTTGCCCTACATGCGACAGTAAAAGTGCTAGAAAATCTATTCTGAATATAAACTCGTTCAGCTTTAAGTTCCAGATATCAGGGAACATATACTGAAACCTATTTTTAAGCATAAGCACACTGAAAAGAATCAAATGCAGGTAACATTATGATGAAAGAAACAGACACCTTACTTTAAAAAGTTTTTCTCTTCGAGTTTCCCATACATAAAATTCTAACCACTTAGGGGGTAGTCATCATTTCAATGAATTGCGTCCAGCGAAAAGGGAAAAAGAAAGACACATTTGCCATGAAGCTAATTTATGGTCTCACTAAATCCAGAAGATTGAAGGATTTCATTTAGTCCATCATGAATTCTTAGACCAAAGCAATTTGATTAAAAGCTCTTGGGGAAAAACAAACAAAGAAAAAAAACCCTGAACTTAAGTCAGCCAACAAATATTATAATTATATGAGATAACACACGTCCCACAATTCTGAAACGCTAACACCAAGGAAGTTGTCCCTCTAAATAAGAGGATAGCAAAACTAATTTTTAAATGAATTTTTTCAGAAATTAGATTAAAATAGGTACAATACTTTATAATTTCATATAAATTTTATTCTTAAAACAATACTGGGTATCAGTTAGATAAGACTAATACTACTGTATGCAGATTAGAAAATGCAGACTTAGAAAAAGTTACCAAAACATACATAGAGGCATGTAGTTCCTAAAGGACAAAGCTTCTCAAAACTCCATCTTGCAACTCCAAGTCCTTGAGACCCAGCTACTCCCAGCTCACCTGTCCACCTTGTCTAAGATGCAGCTCTCATCCTCGTGGCTAGGAGATGGCATCTTCCTTCCAGACAATGACATGAATGAAGAGTCTGTATCATATGATTTACATTTTCCTGTATACACATTCAATATGCTTTTCTGATGGTTTCTCTGTATTTTCTCACTGGTCCAATGTTAGACTCAGTCGAAATACTACAAAGGCAAATGTTCTCCTTCAGAATTTCTTTTAGAATAAAAATATGCAGGATTCCTGCGAATTTCCAAAATGACTACATTAAAACTGAACTGCACCAGTATTCTGACGATTACACAATGTCCCAGGAAGAAAATCAGAGGAAAAACATGTGGCTGCAAACCAAAAAACAAATAAACCAGCTGAGAAAGCCTCTGTTTTTAAAAATCTTAATTTTAAGCATTCAAAAACATCCTTAGAAGGAGCTTTCTTTGGCTCTTGGGAGACCAGCACTGCTGTTTCAAGGGCTCTCAATAGAATTGCTTTTGTCTAAGAGTTCATGAAACCCTTCAGATTTCTGGATTTAGTGAGCCTATAAATAAGTCTCATGTTGAATTTTAATTTAAAGTATTCTTCCTTTCTTCCTTTGCTTTTTTCATTACACTCTGAATTCTTTAAGGCAGGGGTTCCTTTTATCTTTATATATTTTTAAATTTATATCACCAACATTTACCATAGGGCCTGGTACATATGAGCCTTTAAAATGATTACTTAAATGAAGAGTAACTCTCCTCCTCCCGTTCCTGAACATGCACACAACCCATAGACAACACACACATCCCTTTTAAGAGAAAATGCAAAAACACTGCAAATCGCAGACACGCAGAATAAATATTCATTAGGACAACATGTGAACACATGACTGAGACAGCACTGCTAAAGGGAAGACTTTTTGTTTCCAACAACTACGGTGCCTCATAACAAGTGATTTTAAACTTCACAAGAAGAATAAGAGAGTAGCATGGTACTAATTGATTTTTAAGGCCTAGAAATTTTGGCCATACTAAATACAGGAGAAACATCCAGTATGATTTGGCCTTTGCTGTCACTTTGGGAAAAGGACTACAACATGAAAAAGTTCATAACAAACAATTATTATTTTTTAAAAGACATCGGTAAATAGTGAGATTAAAAAAAATAGTGAGATGGATGACCTCAGGGAAATGGTGCCCATGGCTAGACTATGAATAAGGATGCTTGAAAAAAGCAGTGACTGGTTCATTATATAATCAGTTTCCTCACCCTAACCAAGCTCCTAATCTTTACAACATCCAGGTAGAGAATGCCAACAGGTAGTCATTGCAGGAAATCTGTGAAAGCCAGGTTTGACTCTTGACTCAATCAGACCAAATACAGCACCAGGAAAGTAGAGATGGTGGGTAACCTTACTGAAAAGCTATATGACTCACCAGCAATCAGCAAGGTAGTAAGTACTTTGAAATAGCTCTGAATATGGTGAGAAACTTGGTGTGATCCACTTATACTCTGACCTTATACCCCAGAATTCCAATCTGAGGAAACCCAGCATCTCTACCTCTATATCAGATGGGGTGACGTTCAGCTGGAAGGGATAGAAAATTCAGAACAATAGTGGATTAAACAGGGCAGAAATTTGTCTCTTCCAACATAGCAATTCTGCTCCAGGATGCCCCGGGGAACCAGGCTCTTTCCAGCCAACACCCCAGCATCTCTAGGGTGCAGGCCTCACCCTCACAGGTAAGATAGTGGTCTCTTAATTCCAGACAGCAAGTAGGAGAAGGGACTTTGAAGAAGAGAGACAAAGGCTGTCTTTCAAGGAAGGTTCATGAAGCTACCACATGAAACTCGCCCTTACTCTGCAACAGCCAGAACTCAGTGCCATGGCCACACACTCTAGCTGCGAGGGAGCCTCTGTTCTGGGAAGTCACATGTCTGGTCAAAATCAAGGACTCTACCACTGTGGAAGAAGGAGAGAGCAGATACTGGGGGAAACTACAGTTTCTGCCACGAGTACCGTACTCTACAAGTGAACTCGATGACCATAAACCAAGCTGCTGTAATAATCAACAATGCAACAGGGCTAAGAGTTAACTCCCTACTTCAAAGCTGCCTTGGTTCCCCTCTTGTTTAATAAATCCAAGCCACTTTAAACTCTTGGTATATGGTATTCCTTTGAGAGGGCTCTCCACTCATTGTTATGATGAATTTCATTTCTCCAACATCATTGGTGAGCAAGAGAATCTAGGGTTGGAAATAACACCAATTTAAGAATGTGCTATTCATTTGATAAAAGACAAAGACCTCTCTGACGCTTTCAGTTCAAGACACTATCCCCTCAGTATAATATTTACTATCTTTAGGAATGAAGTATTTGATTCTCAAAACACAAAACTTTTTTCCTCTCTTCTCTTCTGAGATCATTATAACACTGAGAAGATTAAAAAGCAACTTATTTTATGAGACATGGATGTTTCGTTTCATTTCAAAAGAGAAGGAGGTATTACCATCCATTCAAAGGACCCATGATGATTTTGTGTAAACCTTCCTCTCAGTCTCTCCTCACTTCACTAAATCCAGTACTGAGTTTTGTACATTAAGTAAGTACGCATTTAGAAGCCACTCCTATGAAGTGTTCAGTTCATGTATTCAGTAATTCAACAAATATTTATCAAGCATCTGTTTGTTAACACGCTCCATGTGCTGAAGAGTGGACTCTCAGAAAGAATGTTGCATAAGACTCTGGCTCACCAAGAGTTTTACATTTAAAGCGTATTGCTTTGGCTAAGCAAAAAACACACTTTCAGAAATGAAGAACTGCCTACTATTTCAGTATAGTGTATACCTATTGCGTTCAGTGAGTACAGTAAATTTCTGTACTCACTGAACACAACAGGTATACAAAGAAGTGAAACGACCAAAAAAAAGAAAAATCTTCTCATACTAAGTTCTTTCAAATGACTTGATAAAATGTACTCTGGCACAAAATGGTATGCAGATAATTTGGGTGACATAATTCTAAGAGAATGAGTCAGAAGCATCATCACTTTTTAACCCTGACCCTGAATTTGGTCTGAAACTTCTATATGTTTTTAGGGGCATGTGAGAACAGATGATACTGTAACACACGAAAATGGAAACACTTAAAATTCATAGTAACACAAAACCATTACTTTTCCCACCAGATCCCTTTAACTTTAATAATGTCTGACCTGGTTGGCCAATAAGTTCTAAAAGCAGACAGAGGAAAACTGCCAATATTAGATACTGCTGGAATAATTTTTCATTTAGAAAGATTTTACAAGTTCTTTTAACAACAGGTCACCAATTCTGTAGACACTTAGTTTTCTTGAGACGGTAGCCATTGAACAGAACAGGTATATTATTATATGCAAAACAGAATCCAGCCAAAAGCTAGACTTCATATATTCTTATTATCCTTACACATAAAGTAAAAAATAAATACACATCCACTCCCACACACACAGTTATACACGCACCAATCCAAATCAAAGAAAGTGTGGCAAAGGAGACGTGAAAGAAAGTTGATTCATTTATTTCCCAGGGTGAATGGCACAAAAGCCAGCATCCCATTAACTGTCCGAAAGAGGTGATATACTATACAGCTGAGACTGGATAAAAAGTCTGGACAATCACACATTTATAATTTTCATATTACACCAATGAAAAGATTTATAAAGGCACAATTTAAGAGTGTACTTTGCTTACGTCACTTAAAAGAAGCAAAGTGACAAGAGGAGCAAGCAATTAGCTGCTTCTTCCAGTACGACAATTCCAAGTGGCTTTCTTACATGCTCCCTTGTTTTAGTCAAATATCATTTCAACACACAATTACCCTTGTGCTTTGATGCAGCTGTCATCTGTTTTGTTTTTAATGCAAATACCTGCTTATTGACTGAAAATTTCTCACATTATGCTTTGTAAACTGCTGCCTAGATGTTGCTAGTAAATGACCTGGGCGATATATCACTTTAAGACCTCTGAGATAACATTCAGCCAGAGTAGCTCTAAGGTGCGTGCCCTGCTCGGAAAAGTCAGAGAGCTACCGTGTGGTCACACAGAGAACTGGACAAGGGAGAAGTTCTCATTTAATTTCTCTCCCTGAGATTGTCAGAAGTTTCCTTTCACAGCTTTACAAAAACACCAGCCTCCAGATTGGCAGGGTACTACCTCTCTCATAAGAGCTTTTACACAGCCCTCATTTATCTTCACAGCAAGCCTGTGCAAAGAGCAGAAACTCTTGCTATCCACACAGACAAACTGGAGTTCCCAGAGAGTTCAGTGACTTGCCCAGGGCCATGCTATCTGTCAGGACAGCTGCAAAACTGGCTCTGGAAGCCAGACCTCCAGTCCTGTCTCAGATATGCAGGCCTGGATCTAGCGGCCCGGGAAAGGTGATGGACCCTTTCCAATGCTCACCTAAAAGAATACATTTCATAAACCATACCTGATTAATTGCATTTTAAAAAGCAATGGAACTTAGTTCAAGTTTTTTCATTTCAAGTTGATAGGGCCCAGATTCTTCACAATTATACAGTTATTTTTTTTAAATCATACTTTTACTGACTTGCACAATTTTTTATCTTTAGCATTTACTAACATAGCTCATATCAGATTGTCACTTAATTTTAGATGATATGTTCAAGATATATTCATGTGCATAATTTTAAAAGGCCAAGAAAAGAGGAAAATATTAAAATGTGTCTGACCTTTTAAGTTGTATTCAAGAGATGTCTTGCCAAATTTTTTTTTTAATTTAACATATTAATTGAAAACACCGTTCACCAATACAGTATGTTTTATCAAACAAAAAGAACTTTATGAAAGAGCAATAATTATTTTCTTTAAAAGAAGGTTACAGATATCATTACATTGACTTTGTATACACTCCTTCTGGAAATAAGATCCTTTTAAAAGAATAACTCAAAGATACCATCAAGAAACTAAAAAGACTAGGAGAAAATACTTGCAAATCACATATATCTGATAAGTGACTTGTGTCAAGAATATAAAGTACTCAGGACTTCCCTGGTGGTCCAGTGGTAAAGAATCCGCCTTCCAATGCAGGGGACGCAGGTTCGATCCCTGGTCAGGGAACTAAGATCCCACATGCTGCAGGGCAACTAAGCCCACGTGCCATAACTACTGAGCTCGCGCACCTCAACTAGCGCCTGCGTGCCGCAAACTACAGAGCCCACAACCTCTGGAACCCGCACGCCACAACTACAGAGTCCACGCACCCTGGAGCCTGTGCACCACAGCTAGAGAAGAGAAAACCCACACACCACAACTAGAGAGAAGCCTGCGCACCACAACGAAGATCCCGCGTGCTGCAACTAAGACCCAACACAGCCAAAAATATAAATAAATAATAAATAAATCTTAAAAAAAAAAGAATATACAGTATTCTTACAACTCAATAATAATAAAAAGACAACCTAAGTAGGCAAAGAATGTGAACAGACGTTACTCCAAAGAAGATATACAAATAGCCAATAAGTGCAGGAAAAGATTCTCAACATCATTAGTCATCGAGGAAATGGAAATCAAAACCACAAGAAGATACCACTTCATACCCAGCAGGATGGCTATAATCAAAAAGACAGACAATACACATGTGTCGGCAAGGATGCTGAGAAACTGGAACCTCATACGTTGCTGGTGGGAATACAAAATGGTGCAAACACTTTGGAAAAGAGTATGATAGTTCCTCAAAATGCTAAATCATATTACCCAGTAATTTTACTCCTAGGTATCTACCCAAGAGAAATAAAAACATATGTTGACACAAAACTTACACACAAATGTTCATAGAAGCATTACTCATAATAGCTAAAGAGTAGAAACAACCAAATATTCACAAACTGATGAATGGATAAACAAAATGTGGTATAGTCACACAATGGATTATTCAGCAATGAAAAAGAAGGCCACAACAAGAATGAAACTCAAAAACATTATGCTAAGTTAAAGAAGACGGTCATATGATACAATTTAAATAAAATGTTCAGATGGGTAAATCCAGAGACAGAGAGCAAAATAGTGGTTGCCAAGGGCTAGGGCGAGCAAAAGTAGGAATGAGGATTGACTGCTAATGGGTATCTAGTTTCTTTTTGGGGTCATGAAATGTTCTAGAATTAGATAATGGTGATGGTTACAAAACTTTGTGAATATACTAATACCAGTGGTTTATAAACCACTGAATTGTACACTTTAAAGGGGTGAGTGTTATGTATGTGAGTTATATCTCAATAAGAAAAATGCCAATTAAAAGATTAATATTTATACAACATACAATAATTTAATTTCAAATTAGAAAGGAAGAAAGGAAATAAAAGAAGAGAAGAGAAGAAAAGAACAAAAAAGAAAAAAGAAAAGGAAAGGAAAGAAGGAAAAGAAATCTAGGTCAATCTCAAAGAAGTAGCTGTGATTATGGGCCCATGTCTCCCAGTGAGACCAAGCTCCCAGATGGAATGCAGTCACATATACATTAAGTCACATAAAGTAAGGTATTTGATCTTATATATTGTATTGTAAAACTTTTAAGCAAAATATGCTCTTTAATAAATTGCATTTTTCCCATAGCTTATTTTAAATACTGTAAAATTATGTGCTCAAACTCTTCTGTGAACTACATGATTGACGTTCTTCACGTTTCATTTCCCTGAGACACCAGAGGAGATGATAACATTTCCATGAACACAATCTTGGTCCTCAAACTATCCTCATTTAGGGATGCCACTTCCCACCCAAGCGACAACCTAAGGTAACAGTGGAAACAATGGAATGTGCAGAAGAGCTTTCCAGTTCATTTTCAATTGGCACCAAGCACTATTACACCCACTGTTCACAGATTTCCAGTGACACGTAAAATTGTAACAGTGCACTTTATCAACCTAGTGAATACAGGGACCAAGAAAACACCTGTTGTCACCATTACCATTGATTAACCCAGAAAATGCCACCAAAATGGCAGTAGAGTTAAGAAATCAATTCCTACTGCTTTGAACCCAAACTCAAAAGTCACTCTGTGACTTCCAACCTGTTTGGGTTAATCCCTAGACAGGTGGCAACTTACTTAGAATAAATTAACTGCCCCCTAATTGTACAAAAAAAGCTTGCTGATAATTGACAGGAATACAGCTAAATATGATTATGCCTGTTGGCAATATAAAATCTGCAAATAATCCTTAGACGTTAAAGGAATAATGACTTCTGTAAACAGATTTTAATTTAACAGAAAATATTTTAAAATAAAGTTTAGGTATATGGTTTACTAAGGAATTGAAACAAGCATCATAAGCCGGTAGATACAGAGATATTGTGAGAGGGAATTAAATTACCCCAGACTGGTTTTACTCAGAAGCTTTTTAACCTTAATCCTGTATGGCTTATTTTGGATGATTTTCCAACCAGATACTAAAAAGAAATTTCATTGAAGTACTACAGTCACAGGGTTTACACAATGGGGCTCCTGAATGCTCCATGTCCACAGTCCCTCACGCAGGAGACCTCTATCATCTGCTCACTCTTTGGCAAACATGCTTTCCTCCATGTGTACAGAGTTGACCAGCATAAAACAAACTTCTCCCTATTCTCACCAACCTCAAAAAGCAGAAGTCAGACTTTCTGTCTTCTTTATAGTATTCATATCTATTCCATTAAAAAGAAATCACATAAAGCCAGTATTTCTAAAGTAATGTAATCAAAACCTCTGAAATACCCATACTCAAATAAGGTACAATTGTAAGTATACTATATAAAATATATGATGTGTGAAGCATATCAATATTCTATATATATATATGTACAAAATATATGTAAGACTGCATAATGCACAATATGCTTTGGAAAATCCAGCATCAAGGTTATCTGCTATGACTTACTATCATCAGAGACAAGGAGGTGGGTGGAATTCTGGAACATGGGTAAGATAAAGCTCATGTCAAAGAAAAAAAAAAGTCCTCGTCCTCAAGCAAGCTAACGAAGCAAGTGATAAGCTATGAGTCAAATTCCCACTTCTACAATCAAAACTTATCATAGGAGCCCTTGAAAAGGGAGTGTATCTGTCATATGTTAATGACTTCAAGCCGTTCACTGAACTTCTAGGTGTACAGGAAAACTTAAAAGCACTTCACAACTCCTTGTGGGTATAATTAGCTTGTTGCAATTGTTGGCAATTCTCATCCTGGGACTCTGAAAGGTCACTCCACTGTTTAAGATACCAAATTTGGAGTCACTCTCCCTTCTGACTGATTAAGCACACCCTACAATTAGTATACAGCTGCACCTGTTGCAAAGCTTCTTTCTTCAGTGATGTAAATGGGGCCGGTGAACAACATTCTAAATTCTTGAGGGATTATCAGACCTCGGAAACCAAGCGACGAACAAGCCTGATGTCTGCTGTTGAGGTGATGGATGGTGGTCACAGCCTGACCACAAGCAGAAGCCATGAAGCCATGATCTTTATTCTTTATAGACAATCCCAGCTAGCACAGGTACCATATTGACCTCTCAATCTTGTAAGCAGTCACAATGCAATTTTGCTATTTAACAGAATTAGTTTTTTTACGATCTAGCTGAGTTTCTACAGAGAACAAAGAGAATTTCAAAAAAAAGTTTTAAAAGCCCAACTAACTAAAACAGAGTTTTATATATATATATATATATATATATATAAAACTAAATCATGGTTAAGGAAAAATGCCGCTGGTCACATATGGAGGAAAATCCTTCTATTTTATGAAGTTTGTAGCTCAAAGCTGCAAATTCTCCTGTAATTTACCAATGCTTTACGAAAAGTGTTCTCACATTTCATAAATTGTCAATGATAGTAATTTTACCGCCATAGTACAAAATAACAATATAGATATTTAAAGGATATAGCTTTTAGTGCAAATCTATTTAGGAAAAGAGATATTAACTTAAAAAACAGATTCATAAAGTGTGCAAAAATTTGATATAATTGTTATTAAAAAGTGGTTGAGGCAAGTCTTAAAGCCATAAACTAAGTTTGTCTTTCCTCCCTTCTTTTCTTTCCTTTTTAATGGAACAGAAGTACAGAGGACAGGGCTCTAAAGCCCCCTGTCTCTTTAAGCCATGTCAATCACTAGCATTTTCCACTACATCACAAGAAATGATTCTTTGGTAGCCGATATATGTGGCCACATAAACAAAAAAATACAGTTAAGCCTTCTTAAGTGAATGATATTGTGCTTAATAAGTCATTTAAGCAAAGTCTCTTATTATCATCATAGTATATAACATATCTCTTATACTTACTTTCCCCCCATATATAAATTCTTTTCAAAACATGATTGGAATTTTACAAAATAGGGAAAAAAACTTTTTTAAAAAGAGTTTTACTACATTATTGTTAGGTAGGTACACTTTCTTCTAGTGTATTCAATTATGGGCACAAATACTTTTCAAAGGCTGACTGAAATAATATAAAAGGTGAGACTATTTCCAAATAGTGAGACTAGTTCCAAATTAGCATTCCAACTCAAAGCTAGCAGGACTAGATTACATTTTTACCATTCCCTTCCAAAAATATTTTCACCTGATATTTACTTTAAAACAAATAAATATATTTCCTAGTGAAAATATTTCCTAAAAGGAGACACGGGTATGTGTGTGTGTGTGTGTGTGTGTGTGTGTGTGTGTGTGTGTGTGTGTGTGTGTGTGTGTGTGTATCACTTTTAACTACTGATATACCTCCTTTTAAAAGTCATTGAACTAAATGATGAAATTGTCAATTCTTTTAGGTTTGCTGTTGGGTCTATACAGTAATCAAATTTATAAAACTATAAATTATATTTAAATTTATTATTTACAAGCAATTAATTATAAAAAACAGCCAGGTGGCTTTCATTACATAAATTACTGTTAATGACAGAGACCTCATGCTGCTACTGTATTTAGCATTTGCATGTGTCAAGTGCACATAGCTGTGTGTAACCACCCTCTTCAGGGTGGAACCGATCACTGATGCACAAGGCAAGCTGCCTACTGCCTAAGTTTCGATCGCATCCTAACTAGTTGTTTGAATCCTAAATATTCTCAAGGTTGTAACAACTGTCTGCTACAGAAACTTGTAATAGTATTCTGCTGAAACAGCTTTAAAACCAGATACATAATTACTGAGCATCAAATAATGTTTAACTACACTTAGCTACTTAAAATCCTAGCTCTATAATTTAAACATGACCGAGAAATGTTCAATCAATTCTCACCGAACCAAGTAAGGGATCTACTGATGTCTCAGAAATGCAGCCTTTAAAATGATGTTTAGCATGTTTCTTTCCACCACAAAACTGTAAAAAAGAAACTGACAATAACGACAATAACTTTTTTCAGAGCTCTGTTTCCCTACTTTATTTAGCCTTTTATAGTGATCCTTCCAACTCTACAGTGAGTGTAATTCCCTTCCAAAGAGAATGAAGAATTTGACCTCTTTAATCTATTCTGAGATAAAGCATGAGTTTCAATGATGTAACAGGAGAAAAAGATCTTGTATTGTTACTCTGAATTAAATGCAAGTCTTCACCAAATAGAAAGTCCATACCAAAGAAAGCAAATAAAAATAAAGGAAGAACTTCATCCTATTTCAAAGTCTATCCCAACTAGAGGCCTAAACAATAATTCTACTATAGTCTTCCTTTCTTAAAAAAAAATTTTTAACACAACATTATAAAGCAACTATAACCCCCTAAAAAAAATTTTTTTTAATTAACTAAAAATCCCATATTGAGCTACCTCTATGGTATTCAAGGACTGACTGATTAACACGTTATCTAAGGCTTCACTTTTCCTCCTCTCTTAAGAAGTCTGCCTTTCAGCCATTTCATCAGTTATTAACCACCAACAGAGAAGTGGGTAATGGAAAGGATGAGGAGGAAACGCTAAGTGTCTTTAGCCACTGAGTAGTTACTTAGAGGAACACAGAGAAAAGGGGGGGGGCATAAAAAATGGCTAATAGTTAAGGAAAGAGAGTCTACATACTTACCCAGTATGGCGATAAAGTAACAAAATGAAATTTTTTAGTGAGAAGGCAAGGACTAATTTATTTATCTCCAAAGTAATCATCCTGGAGAAGGGAGTAGGGTTTGTATATTTGCCACCAATGTTGCTGCCTTTACTCAAAACAGAACTTATCTGTAGGAATCACTTTAGAACCACTTTACAAGTTATACAAGAAAGTCAACCTCATAGTCACATCTTACATCTTATCAAAATACAGGGTGGTCACCAAGTCTGCAAACACAGACAAATATATAATAAATAGCTGTTACTGAATTGCAATACATGGCAAAATAATGATGTCTCCAGACTTTATGGTCACCTGGTAGCATTAGCCGCATTACTTATCAAGCCTAATGATGTTTGCCTATCTCCAAAAACCAGATTCATTCTCAAAGTACCAGAGTTTGTCACCACTGGAGATCTTTAAAAGACTGTGCTACGTGCTCTAAAAATACTTGTTAACAAAGAGTCCCAAAAGCATCTTGGCTATCATTAGAATGTGTGTCCAGTAGGAAACAATATTTATCCTAGTACTTTTTTTTTTTAAATGAGTCATTATTTTGTAGTTGCAGTACATGAGGAAGGAAAGTTCAGTTATCTGTAGACACTGAAGAGTTGGGTAAAATACAAGATGGAGGGACTAATAGTTTGGCCGGTACTGGGGGACATCACCCACCAAAACCACCAGCGCCTTCCACTGGGGTGCTGGGAAGCATTCATGAGTACACACTGCTAAGAATTAACAGTATGGGGAACTCCCTGGTGGTCCAGTGGTTAGGACTCCATGCTTTCACTGCCCAGGGTGCGAGTTCAATCCCTGGTTGGGAAACTTAAGATTCCTCAAGCCACGCAGGGTGGCCAAAAAACATTTAAAAAGAATTAACAGTATGTGAAATTCATACTCTTTCTCTCTTGTTATTACACTATAATTTTCAGCAGTGTAACAAGATTTTTCATGTCTTTCTAATCTAAACTTGGAACAAGAGCTTTATCACCATGAACAGAAAATAGATTTGAGAGCTGCGTATCACTAACAGGCTGAGTGTTTTGGTGTATGACATAAGTGAATGATTCAGTGATGCTGTGGGCAGGGCATGGTCATGATGAGTTTTCAGAGGGAAGTCTAGAAAAGCCAGTCAGCAGTGCTGTCTATTTTTATGATGCTGGAAGTTCTGCAGTTGGTAGAGCTCATTGGCGTCATGTACCAGGCAGGACGTGAGGATTTTATTCAGACGGTTAGGAGTTCCAGCCCCAGAGAAAGCCAAAACCAAAAGCCTGATGGAGATGGTTAGGATAAAGCATCTTAACCTGAAGAGAAAGTTGAAGACTTTGAAGACTTTCTGCTTTGGAAATTGCCATACTATTTGAGATATTATGGCAGATTGGAAAAAAAAAAAAAAAAAAAGAGAGCCCTCCAGAAACCACACAGGCAGTTCCTGGGGTGGATACCCTATAGCTGCCCAGCTGTAAATCCCCCAAAGAGAAAGTTCACTGAGGTTTAAAAACAGGGGGCAGATCACTTCAGGAGATCCAGTTTTGCAGAAAGATCATGTCAAAAATCATAAAGGCACCTATTTCACATGGTCCAGGTGGGTAAGAATTGTACTCGTCTCCACCTGAATCATGTGAGCTTCATGGCTAAGTTATGAAAAGAAAATGGGGGATAAAAAAAGAAAAAGGTGAAATCTCCGATTACACGTCTGTCTTGATTCCAGCTACCACAGTTTCACACAAAGACCTCCTTTCATTCGAAGTTATGTTGTCATCAGGGGTAGGACTCTTAAACATGGTACCTAGTGTCAACCCCTGATGAAACCCCAGTTGGTAAGGTCATTCACATTCTAAAAGGGAAACTACTCCTCACACCATGGAATGTTAGTATTCCACAATAATTTGCAGTTGAGTAACTGCTGAAAAGGACCTTCTGACCACTTATGTTTGGGGCATCAAAACACTGTAGCATTGCTTCCTAAAAATAATATAAAGAAAGTACTTTGAACCACAAGAAGCATATCTACTGGCTGTCTCTCAAGAATAAAAGTCAGTAACTGAGTTAGAATTAACAACTGAAATTGAAAAAAAAAAGCAAAAAATAAAAACAGATCAAAAACTCTATCTACAAATGTTAATAGGTCAGAATTCTTCCAGGGTTGAATTTCACCCAGGTTTATATCAAAGTTTTAGAAACTAGTGGAAACAATATTTAGATGGAAATCATAACACCAGTAATAGTTCTTTTGGTATAAATGGTACCACAGTTAATATCTTTGGCATGTGGCCATGGATTTTTATACCACCACCGGAGTACTCAGTTAATATCCAAATTTCTACTAAACCAAGCCATAAACAAATCTTCAACTGAAAAGCTCTGTCTACTCATTTATAATCTGTTACCTGGAAAAAAAGCAGAAGGTCTCTCTGGCCACCTAATCACCATATCAATGACACATGCCACAAGAGAGAAGCACTAGTTTATTTGATTGATCATGGTAGATAAACTCCAAATAACAGAGAAATTAACAAATGCTTGACATTTGCTCAACATCCATTATTCTGACACTGCTTTCAGAATTTCAAAGCCTGGGAGTATGCTTAATCAACATTCATATTCCCTCGTGAGCTACAGGCACCATATTGCACCCCGCCTTCATACTGATGAAAACTGCATATTGGCCATTTCCAAAATGTTCTGGGACTCCACACAGGGCCCCTTTTCTCTCTTGTTCCTGCTCTGCAGTTTTCTTTTAAACACTTCCAAGACAAAAGCATCTGCCAGTTTTTCTCTCTGGGGATGTATGCAAAATGAACTTAACAGTTTTAAGGCAGGAGTAACCCTCACATCTAAATTCATTCATAGGACAGAAAAGGGCCTAAGAGGCCTCTCCAGGGACAAAACCCTGCTGAAATTCTCCCCACACACAACAGTGGGAGCTTTATAAAATCTAAGTCCAGACAATTTCCAATTCAAATGCCCAACATAGCATGACCTTTGTCAGATCTCTGAGCCCAAGATGCACCCATGATTTTTATTCTAACCAGCACAGACATTAGACAGGGCACTACTGCTAAGCAGGAGGTTCAATATTTGCATGCTCTTCTATTGTGAAAATGTAACAGTGACAGCACTGTGTCAAATTCTTTTCCCTCTAGAACTTTAACTCCATAGGAGAGGCATGGCTGACAGATGACTCCCCAACATCTGTGTTATGTACACTGCACAGCTGAGGAGCCCCAGATCACTGTCAGAACATTGCAGAGATGACCTGCGCCTTTCTTATGCCTTCTTCTTATCCCTGCCCCCCACCAAAATATATATACATTCATATATATATATATATATATATATATATATATATATATATATATATCTACAATACAAATAGTGCGAGTTTTAACAAAATGTAAAAATGGCAAGTCAGATGAACATAATTTATAGTCATTAAACTGTTCACGTAGCAGCTCAATATATGTTGTATAGATGTCCTATACCAAATAATTTATCAGACCTGACACAGTGCACACCATATTGTTTTATTTAGTACACTTACTAAAATTTCATGGATCAAGCATCACTTCTGAAAGCACAGAGAAAGCACTAGAAAGTATTTATTCATCTCCCGTGATTTATTTTGATTACCCTTACAGCTACATGATAAAGTGGAACTCACAAAATTACAAAGTTAAGGTTTACACAGCCATTGCTTCATCTACTAAAATATAACAAATGGCTTCATGTCTGATATATTTTACTTTCATTTAGTGTTAAGTAGTACACTAGGCTAAGCACTTAGCTGCCTACTGAATATTTTAATATTTTTTAATAGGACTTAAACACCCTGACCGGGAAAGTGGGGGCTTAAGAAACAACTGTAGAAAGAAGAGCAAGTTCTTTGTATGGTGCCAGATAGAACAATACTGGCCAAAAAAGAAGAAACACGTTTCTAACTTTTCTTCTCAAAGGGATCATAAAAATAAACACTGGTCTGTACTAGAAAGTTCACAAGAATTCACTAAATGCATAAAGGACCACGATACCATGCTAGGCACCAATGGGAGGAGTTGGAAGATAAAATCATAGCAAAACACAGGGCTCCTATCCTTAAGGAATTCACTATCAGTGAAATAGAAAGTGAAAGACAGGAATGTATATTTTCCAATGGTCAAAGAAAAACAAGTAAAAGTAACTACAGTGGTCAAAGAAAAAAAAATCTTAACCAATATTCAAATATTCAAGTGACCAAAAAGAAGGGGTCGGGGGGAGGGATAGAGAAAGAATAAGACGATGGCACTTAAGACTCCTTTTCATCAATTTTCCTTTAAAATGTTTTATCTGGAGGCAGGTCTCCCAGACAAGGAAGATGAGATGAAAAGGGTGATAAAAAGATCAGAAGTGGGAGATGAGAGCCCAAAGTCGAAAAGGTCAATATAACTTTTCAAGAAAAACACGAAAGTTTGTTGGCCTCATCATTTTTGAGAGAACCATTAAAAACTTTATCAGATCAACTGCCTTGGGAAAGAATACTAAGGGGGAAAAAAACAACTTTCAATTTCCAATGAACTATTTTGTTTAAAATGATGCAATAAAAGTGAGATGAAGATAAGACAAGGAAAAGATCTTTCTTAGGAACTAAATTTCGTTTCCATTTATGAGTGATAATTGCCCCAAGGTACCTACAAAATAATAACCTTCCCACAGGTATTACTCTCACGTACCCAAAGAGACTCCATATGTTTCAAGGTGCAGACATTGCAGTACAGAAGCAAGGCTTAAGCTTCTCAAAAACTTTGCTTCACCATCATATGACAGGAAAGCTGACAGTCAATGAGATACTTCAGGTCGAGCAAGAAAATCATGAAGCCATATTATATTGTACTGCAAGTTAGGCAGCAGAATGACTTTAGATGAATAACAGGTTACAGTAAAAATACTGAAGTGTCTATCATACTGCACCCTCAGAAAGGAAAGATAAAGACTATGAAGTCAAATAGAGTTCAGTATAAAAACAGTAAAGTTCCAATCTCCCCAAAGAAAAGAACTAAAAATAGGAAAATAATCTTGCTCAGTTTAATACATAATGATAATGGCACCTGAAAAATCCCTGTAAAGAACAATTTACCCCTTGCAGCTTTATGTCAGAGCAAAATCACTTTACCCATATTGAAGGGGTCATGCAAAGATGAGCCCCAGTATTAACAGACAGCCTTAAACGCTGGGGTTTCCGGGGGGTTGCGCCTCAAAAATATTCAACAGTTAATTGAGAGCATGGAAGAAAAGAATGAGTTTGAGTGTTTCAAACTCTTGCTGGGACCCCTACCATCGCCATCAGTCTGGCATTTTATTTCTAAACAAGAAATACATTTTACCTTTCTGAGATTATTTTCTGGTTACAAGCCAACCATTATGAACCTTTCAGTGAATCACTAAATAGGGCACTTAAAGGGATAAACAATTATAAAAATAACTCTGTCACAAGTGCATACATTTTATTTTATTTAGTGATGTAATAAGCTTAGGGGCATATATCAGGTCCAAAATGGTCTTGGTCATTAATTTAAGCAATAAATCATAGGTCTTGCCAACAACGACGGCAAACAGACGCTAACAAGGAAATGTATTATTTAATATTGCCACGTGTTATAAAAATGTAAGTGTGTTTAAGACATGTTTTAAATTTTTATAATAATATGCATTTAATACATTACTATTTGACACATGCAGGAATCAGATTTATAGGTCCCATTCTGTAGCCTCTTCTTCTGTGAACATGAGAGCATATTCCGGATTTTTTTTTTTTTTTTTTTTGAAACAAGAGGGGAAATCTTTAAAGTGCATGCTTGCAACAATATCTAATTGGTTGTCTTGCTGTTTTGTAGTAAATAATGTCAACACTGAAACTCATTAAAAAGAAGAAATCTATGTACTTTGCCAGGACAGAAAAACTGAACATTTTTAAATCACAATTTTTAAAGAAGCCTTATAGTCTAAGAAAGTATAAGAGCACTTTTTAATCAAGTTGCCAACCAATTTTTTTCACATTCATTTTGAGCACGATCCCAGACAAAAATATACTAACTTGATTAACAAGTTCAACAAAAATGTGGAAGCCAACTAGCTAAGAAAAATCCTACTTTATATCTTCATGCAAAAATCCTAAGAATCAAACAGTATCTCAAAACACAAACTCATTTAAGATTGAGTCTCTCTTCAAAATATGTCAAGCCGTAATATTCCCTTAATATTCCTTTCAGATCAGTAGGCTTACATATCTTAGCAGCAGGTTCAACCCTCCTAGTGAAAGGGCTTGGGAGGGAAGGAAGGACTTAGGGCCCAAGGAACTTATTTAAAACCTCTTTAAAAAAAAAAAAAAAAATGAGCTTTTTTTAACATCAACAAGATGCCAACACTGCTAAAAGCGTTTTTCATTTGCACACTATTTTGTTTGAGTGTCCTTTTCAATCAACTATCCTAACTGCCAGTGTGGTCTTCCCCCTTTCTTGTGCAGACAAGAGTCCATGCCTTAGAACACTTGAAGAAGCAGTGCTTGGAATATGGAAACTAAATTTTCTTCATTAAATCTACTGAAGCAGATATTAAAAATGCATTTAATATACTGGCGATGGTCGGTGGGCACCGCTGACTGTGACAGGCCAGTTACTGATGATGTGCCATCAGATGGCCTTCTCAGCAGGCGCCTGGGTCTCAGGCTGCTGAAGGACAGCAATATCTTCCCTCGTGTGTAAGCTCTATTCATCTCCCAAGTATTTACTAAATCACAGGCCTCTGCACACATAGCCCACGTTTCAGCGTATGCTAACAAATGATGGATGGCCTCATCAATTCGTTATGTCCTGAAAGCACGGTTTCCTGCCATTCCAATCACCAGACCTCAGTGCTCCAGAGCTGATCAGTCCTGGGGAATATATTTTGCAGGCTCGATTAAAAGAGTAGAAGTTCTTTCCATTAGAGTCTCTGACACTCTCCCCCGACTGTTTGTCGTTTCAACCAATTATTTGGGTAGAAGAATCACTAAGTATTCAGACAATATGACGCTGGCAGGTTTTTTCCTGATGTTTGCTAAGGTGCAGTTTCATCTAGGACAAAACTGTTGAGCTACTCACTAGTAAAATTTATGTTTTAAAACATTTTTTCCTTCTATGCACAGCAGGCAAAACCTTAAAAATAGTTTATATCATATTATAACGTAAATGCATTAGCAGATGCATTTCAAAGAAACTTTCAAGGGAATAGCCTGTCTCTAAATCATCTAAACCTTTTAAGACAATAATTCATGAGAGTTCTCTTAATTATAATCTAGATAAAGGTACAAAGTACTTAAAAATTCTTCTGACAGTTCCAAAGTTAGATGACAAAAGTTCAACTTGTCAAAGAAATAAACCCTCTTAAAAGAAGATGTATTTTCAGTTCCAAGGTTATATATGTCAGTTGTCTTTTCTATAAGCCATAAGAACATTTTTATTTTTAGCTAAGGCTTATCTACAGAACAGAAAATAATAGCACACTCATGCCTCTCACTAAGAAACAGTAAACTTTATAAAAACAGACAAACTTACCACAGCTAAACAGATAGCTGAGCTTTGAGGAAATGGAATGGCATTAAAAAGCTACACAACTTGCTGTAAATAAGCTCCTGGAAATGCTAAAAATTAAAAACAAAAAACAAAAAACTGCCAGACTCCCATTTAGCCAATAGCTACATAGGCTCTGAAGTACCCACAATCAGCATACGTTCTGCCACGCTGCCCTGCCATTCACCTCAACCTTGACCTCAAGATTAAGCTCACTTTTATTGTGCACAAAGGTCACCTGTATTAGGTCAAAATTCAAAGTCCCTTGTCAGAAAAGGTTGATATATTCCAACCTTTCCTTCTCCGTGCATCAAATTTTTCATGGTAAAGTCATATTCAGCAGACAGTATATTCAGCAATTTATTGTGCCACTGTAATACAGTGCAGAATACAACTGTTCAAAAAGCTATCACATGAATAAAATATTTTTCATGAAAGTGTACCAGACCTAGTCTCCTTACACACCTCTAACATGAAAACTGAGTCTTGTTTTTACAGTTCACAAGAGTTATACAGCAAATAACTGTCCTCAAGATACAATCTATAGTATAGTTATGACTTTTACTTCCATAATCTTTGGCTACAGGCAACTATTTTTCAGAGTGTTGCTCAAAGTTTTTAAGTAAAATTTTTTTAAAAGCATGAAGATCTCTAACCAGTTTTAATACTTTTATTCCAATCTGGCCTAAGCCACTTAAGTGAAGTAGGTCTAAAGCTCAAGGCCTCTCTGACCTAGAACTTAGAGGAAGATATGCTCTATAATAAAATAGAAAAGGAAGGGCAAAAATTACTGTATTGTCCAACTCATTATTATTGCAACTATATGATCAGCAGAACCGCACAAATAAGATAAATTGAGCAAATTCTTTGCAGGCAGCATTCTAGAATACACTGTAATTAAAAATAAGCAAAGCCTTAAGGAACAATAAATCTATATTATTTTAAAAAGTTTCTGCAATTTCTTTGTGTTTACCATAAGGTCTTTTTCATAATCAGTATTAGCACCATGAATAGATTTTAAGATTGTTTAAAAACACTAGTTCTAAAAAAATTTTTTTTATTTATTTATTTTTATTTTTGGCTTCACTGGGTCTTCGTATCTGCGTGCGGGCTTTCTCTAGTTGGGGAGATTAGTGGCTACTCTTCATTGCAGTGTGCAGGCTTCTTCTTGCGGTGGCTTCTCTTGTTGCAGAGCACGGCCTCTAGGCGCACGGGCTTCAGTAGTTGTGGCGCAGGGGCTTAGTTGCTCCTCAGCATGTGGGATGTTCCCGGACCAGGGATCGAACCCGTGTCCCCCGCATTGGCAGGTGGATTCTTAACCACTGGACCACCAGGGAAGTCCCCAAATTTATTAATCTTTATATTAAACACTAAAATCAATGTTCACACTTGTGTGATGATCTGTGGTATCCAACAAACTCTCCACGCCCTGGAAGACTCACTTGAACTTATATAACTACTGGACTCAAACTACTTCCTGGTGCAGAACCCAAATATCTCTCATAAATTCATAACCACCTTGTTATCAAGGCGAGGCAAGAATATAAAAGAGCTTCCAGAATATGCGGGGTTGGGGGGAGTTGCATTTGAGAAAAGTAATTAGACAAGAACATACTTTAAAATTCTCAGGTTTTAACATTCCCACTTACTCTGTCTTAGGCAGCGATCATGTTACACAACCATTTTCTATCCTGGGGGTGGGGAGTGGGGGGAATCAATCTAAACCTTGATATGCCCATTTGTCATCAACATAAAAGCACATCGTGGTTGCCAGTATCATCTAAAGACTACATTTTCACCATAATTTGCTAAAAGCAGGTTTCCTATTACCCAGGGGGTTAAAGAAAAACACTTTGGAAACCTAGAAAATAAAGAGGCTCGTTTAGGTAAAATCTTTTCAGTTCTAACACTGAGTCTATTATAAGCATAGATACCATCACAACAAGCATCCCTAAATCAACAACGGTAACAATAACAGCAGCAGCAAAATTAATTTGACACAGTATCAGGAACTACGCTAACCATTTTCTATGTACTATCTTATGCCAAGTTCATAACAATCCCATTTTATAAACAAGGACACTGAGGCACCAAGAGGTCACCTGGCAAGTAAGTCATGAAGCCGGAATTCATATGTCTATTTCCAGAACCAAGTTCTTTAAACCAATATAAAAAACTGCCTCTACAACAAAAAACTGAATGACCTCCTGGACTTCACAGTAATAGGGTTTTGCTTCCTACCGATTTATACAATAATTAACCGTAAGCAGAGTGAGCTAAATAAACCACCCAAGGTCAATCACAAGCCACGGCAACTCTGCCAAACTCAATACCACTTGGCCAACCCACCAGTGTGGGCCCATCCCCACAGAGAATTCCACTGGACATTCTAAAATTCACATATGCTTGGCTAATATTGTTAATTTTATTGTCCACTTCTGTTTCAGTTGTATGTTGCCATCTTATTTTATTACTGATACTTTGGACGTAGAAAAGAAATACTCACATCTGAACATGTGATAAGTAAGTCTTTACAAAATTGTACTAAATCACATGGTCATCAATTGGCTATCTCCCAACCTTTTTTCATTACAATTGCAGAGATACTTTATTTTCTTTTTTATATTGGAGTAACTGCCAAGGGAAGATGTAACAACTAAGCTTGAAGTCTCTCTTAAAATAATTTCTGACATGATAAACCCTCAGGTATACCACTGGAGCATTTCTAAATTCCTAAAGAGTGAATAATCACTACATTTAGCCAACGAATCTACTCTGAAAGGGATTAATTTTCCTAAATGAGACATGTATATAGCTTTTGTTTTTTAACTAAGCAGCATTTTCCTCAGGTCAGTTCAATCAAATGTCCATTATGATATGTTTCATAACACCGACAATATACTAGGTACTGAATGGAATTCTAGTTCCCACAATAACCATAGTGGGGGAAAAAAATATGTATCTTCTCTCTGGACCAAAAAAAAAAAAAAAAAAGCCGGGGGTAGGGGGGAAGAAAGCCCAACTCACAAAAATATTATAATTTCTAAGAATAAATGAGGCACAGATGTATGTGCTATGAGCCCTTTGTAGGAAAAAAGCTATGCTGATGGTATACAATGGCTCAGGGGCTTAAGAAATGCCTTTGGTGGCAGTGGGGAGGGACAGGGGAGCCGAGGTTTGTAGCATGGGCCAATGTCTGTGGTGTAAACACTCCCACTGTGGCTGATTTTAAGCTACCGATGGGAGGTCACAGTGTGTAGAGTGGGGAAAAAATGCTTCCGATCAGCTCTCACAAGCTGGAAAGAGCCATCTCCAGCTCCCATGGGCTGTAGGCCAAATTCAGCCCACAGACTTGTTCTGTTTGGCCAGGAAAATGTTGGCCCACACACTGTTTTTCAAAATTCAAACAAATTGACAACACTTAAAATTCAGGATATTTTTTTTCTGAAAAAATCAGATCTAGAGCTGCTTTCTAGAGTATAGAAGACCTGGCAGCCCTGGGCCCACATTCCTGCATGGCAACAGATGGCTGGCGTAAGGTTGCAGCTGCCCTGCCCGTGCACACAACTGTCCTTTCACTTTGCCATGATCCCAACCCGGCCAGCTCCATTCCTTCACTCCTCGCTGATACCAACCTGGCCCCTAGACTCCTAGGGCATTCGGTGATCTTTAATTAAAGAGCATGAAGGGAGAGTTCTGCCTTCAAATGTGTAACTTTGGTCAAATCCTCCCTCTAACACTGCCCCTCTAACACTAACCATTTGACTAGATGATCTCTAGTTGCCATCTCAGACAAACACTCTCCAAGTCACTGAATCTGAAATTATGAGAGAGGTATGCAGGTCCCTCTGGAGAAGCTTTTGCGATCAGCATTATGAACAGCTCCAAACATGTCCACCAAAGTGCAAATAAAAATTTTAAATGTTATGAACTGGAGGTTAAATGTATTTTTACCTTAATATATATTTTAGGTGGCCTCAGGAAATAAGAATTTAGATAATGTTAACTTCATCAGTTAACAAATGATGTTTGTGAGCTATTTGTTACATCTAGGCTGTAGGGGTCTGTGGGGTTTTTAATGCTATACAACCAAGAGTCTCTTATATCCCCAGTCCATTTACTATTTTAGCTAAATGGGGCTTGAAGCGTGAGTTAATTTCAAGTTTTATTAGCTTTCCTTACCAATATTATCAGCAAAAACAAATAGCAGTGTAATATACCTTAAGCAAAAGATGATATCAGCTTGGAAGAGTTGTAGACAGAAACAAAAAATCGAAAAAAATAAATTGACAGTCTAATTTCATGTGTGATTGTAGTAAGATGCATTTAAATGATGCTTCGCTTTCCCACATCCCATCTACAAAGGAGGCCACCTACAGAGAGCCTTATTCCCCCACAAGTCTTAGACAACATCTCACAAGTTATGGAATCTTAGGGGGCTAAGGTGTGGCACAGGCATGAGTGACAAACCACGAGGTAGTTTCACCCTGCATTTCTATTCATCCTAAAGTTGAAGTTGGGTACCCACAGCATTCTTGGATGAAACATACCCAGTTCTGATTATTTGAGAGTGATCACAAATACCCATGACAAACGCTAATTCATAAACTTGCTGAGGGTAAATCTGAATCTTCCATACCCCTAGGCTGATGTGGGGAGCAGCAAGTCAATTAGCTGAGAAATGAGTTTAACTTTGGTTAAAAAGTGCATTAAACTTTGTAGACCTTTGCCATCCTATATAGTGCTAGCTGCATATTTGAGGGTTTTCAACAGCCATAAGCGATAACCTTTGTAAATATCAAGGGTCTGCTATGCCTCCTATTTCCTAAAACAGGATAAATACAAGGTCAGAGTTTATATCTCAGCCTTTCTAGGGCCTAAAGCAAAGGACAGGTCTAACAATAACCAAAAGATTAAAAATAAATATGTGAGTTATGTTAGAGAGGGTGAAAATGCACCATCTATTTTAAGTCTCAATCTTGTATATGACTACTGCTCCCAGGACACCTCAGAAAAAGCCTGAGCTTCACATAGAATTGCTCCAATTCACGTGAGTCAGCATTCAGTCAAGGAAAGACCCAGTGCTTACGTATTTAACTGAACAACAGTATCAAGAGACATGAATCCACCTTACTTTTTCCTCTACTTGCATTGCTTTGTTTCAAAATATTTATTCCCATAGTGCTGAAGTTATTTCTCTAAGTTTAACAGGTTTCAAACATTTTTAGCAGCTGAATCTCAATATTTAAAACACATAAAAGAAATAAGCCCTGAGATATTTTAACATTTTACTTTGGATGGAAAATTGCAGAGCTCTCGGTTTCCTCAATGAGACTGTGGGTTTTATCAGGTCACAGTTGGAACACCACACTAGGCTAAAAAATGAAAACAAAAAACCTTATTTGCTGTCTTGAAGGAACAGAAAAATCACCTCTCAGTCAAGAGAAGGCACTTGAAAAAGCTGACATTGTCAACTGTATCACCGCTCTTTGGCAAGAAGGAAGCCTTGGTTTATAAGGAAGAATTATTAACGCTTAAATACGTTATCAAGATGCCTCCTGAAAGGTAGGGACGGAGAGAAGAAAGAAAAGTAGAGGCAGGTGTTAGTTCCCCAAAGTGGCCAGGAAAGGGCTGGATTCATGACCAGCTGTGTACCATTATTAATCCATCATGCACAGACTGTTCCAAGCTGGTTTCAAACCTATGGACTGAATCATCCTGGATCCAGCTGTCAGTCTGCTCCCCTAAGAAATGGAGACTTGTCATTCAGTAAGAAGTTGTAACCAAGCACATTTCCGGTGTTCACCATATACCAGCTCACCACAGAAGCAACCTGAAAGCAGAATGTCTAAAACAAACACTTGAAGACACTTCCTACCAAGAAAAAGACAACTGAAAATAAAAGGAAGGAAAATTTATTCTTTACCCACCTCCCGTATGATTTTCATTCCAGTATATAACTTTTAAGGTCACTTTTCATACCTACTCTGAAAAAGGACTTTTATATTGCTTGACTGCTTTTTTTAAGGAAAATTGAACCTATATGGCAAAATTACACAAAATGTGTAATAAAAACATAATGGTAAATTCAGTCAACATTTGTTGAAAGTCAAATTATAAAATATTATCACCCTATACATCTATTGAACATTTTTCTCCTAGGGAAATATATAATTCCTCTTTATTGTACCAGCAAACATTCCGGGATGGGTTATTACTTAGTAGACTAAAGTTTGATGCCTGAATATAGACTTAAAAATGAAGTCAATAATCTAATAACATAAAAGTCTCCCCCTCAAACTAATAAGAAATATTGTCAGCATATAGATTCTTCTCAGGATAACACTATCTGAGGTTTTCATCAAATATTCCTTTGCAGGAATTCAAGCTCATCTCACTTTTACAACTATGCAAATGCCAAGGGGCACAAACATCTGATAAAAGCTAAGCACTTCTTTCAGAAAGTGAAGATGCCATATACTTAACAAAATAACCTTCCAGGAGAGTCTTTAAAGCTAGGCTACAATGCAGCAACAAAATAAAAACCTGAAATCTCACAGAGTAAAAAAGCATATTTTAAAAGATGACTAAAGGAAATATATGAAATAATCATATTCTTAGGCCAATTTTTAGACCAATTTCTTTTCCAGTTTGCACTAATGATCAATACAGAAGTACTCCTAGGTGTATTTCCTAAGTATATGAGTATTATTTTTGAAGGGCATATAAATTAATTATATTTCCTTGGCAAAAATACCAAAAGAATTTCCAGTTCAATAATAGGCTGACTTTTTCTCCCTTTATGAGCTATTCTCACTCATGATTCTGGAACTCAGGTCCACCATAAATAACATTAGTATAGAAAATTGACCAGCAACTGAGTACCAACCTTCAATTCAATTGAGAGAACAAGGCCAACAGAAATAATCTTCCAACTTTAGTAAACCACGCCCTACAGTATTAATTATATGGGCAATGTGCTACTATTATTCTAAAAAATAAGTGACTCTAGGTTTAAAAGTCTGGGTTTTTTTTAACGGCGTTATATATTGCTATGAAAGATTTAAGGCAAGTTTCTGATATCTGGGCCATATTCAACTAATGATCAAAATCTGTGTGTTCACAGCCATACAATCAACTGATCCATATCAAAGCAAATTTGTGTCTTCTATGTTTCAAAGGTTACTACTCAGACATTTCTTCTACTGTAGGCCATTTACTAAATTCTAGTAATAACAGTAATCGTATTTACCATCCATTAAATACTTACCAGGACCTCTACACCGTTCTAAGTGTTTTGCATGCCTTATTTCACTTAATCCTCACAACAGCCTTACGGAACTGAAGAGCAAGGGGCAATAGAGCAAGAGGAAGAATCTGGAGTCAGACTCTGCCTGGGTTTGAATCCTGTTTCTCCTACTTACTAGCTGTGGAGCTTCATCCCTCCTTTTACAGATGAGGCAACTATGACTCAGATAAAAAGAGGCAGAGCCAAGTCATTTCCCAAGAACAAATGGTTAAGGAAGCAGAAACAATGAAATACAAGATTTCCTATGGGAAATGGGGACAGGTTAAAATGGATCTGGAGGGGGGCGGGGGGGGTGTTCAAAAAAGGACAACTATAACCAATGGTAGCACCAGATGAAGCTAGGCCACCTTAAATGCAAAAGCTGAGGAAAATTGTTGTGCTTGTCCCAAGCAGGTCCCTTCGCTACTCCACTCCTAACCAGACTAGACCCCTAGGTCCACTGCCAAGAACTACTAAGTTCAATACTGGCAAATACACAGCAGAGCCAGCCTTAACTCCAGTTCTCAGAGTCAGGTGAAGACCTCAAGAAAATGAGCCGGGTGTATATCAGTTTAAGCACAGGGAGCCCAGCCAAACGAGTTTTTAACTACTTCTTTTGAGATTTCTCTAGGAACAGCCTCATAATAGTGAATGGTTGCCTATATTGTAAATGTTGCAGACCAAGACAAAAAAAAAAAAAATGCTTAGAAATGTGGAAGGCACCATTAGAAAAACCTATGCAAGGATTCCTAAGAGAAAAAAATACAGGAACAAGGTAAAGACACTTATTTGCTTAGAGATTTATGTTATCAAGAGTTTGACTTACGACTCATTAATATAGGCATAAATAGCAACCAAATAACTAATGCACAGCAAAGGAACTTGGAAAAATTAAATTGTGCCAAAGGGTTATTTACCAACAAAAGAATTTCCAACAAAGTTATATCTCCTCTAAGAATCCGTTTTGACTAACCATATGTGAACTCACTGTACAACAAATCCTTTGGTTTCTAACATTCTATGATTCTAATAATTTATAGCTATTAGATGTGTCTTAAACTCTTTCCTCAGACTACAAGTTATTCAAAATTAATTACTACATTATCCTTTCTGTTTTCTAAAAATTATCCAAATAATGCCACAAACATAGTGAGCACACAGTGAGTTATTACAGACCAAATGCTGTAAGAGGTGAATAAACTGCAAGGACCAGTGAAAATCATGGGCTGACTGTAGGATGGATTGTTTCACATAAAATGGTGGTAGAGGATGATACTAGTTGACAGAGTACTCCAGTGAGAGTAATAGAAAATCACCGATAAGGGCTTCCCTGGTGGCGCAGTGGTTAAGAATCCGCCTGCCAGTGGACACGGGTTCGAGCCCTGGTCCGGGAAGATCCCACATGCTGCGGAGCAACTAAGCCTGTGAGCCACAACTACTGAGCCTGTGATCTAGAGCCCACGAGCCACAACTACTGAAGCCCGCATGCCTAAGGCCCAGGCTCCGCAACAACAGAAGCCACTGCAATGAGAAGCCCGCGCACCACAACAAAGAGTAGCCCCCGCTCGCCACAACTAGAGAAAAGCCTGCACGCAGCAACAAAGACCCAATGCGGCAAAAAGTAAATAAATAAATTTATTTTTAAAAAAAAGGAAAAAAAAGAAAAGAAAATCACCGATAGGCAAATACCCACAGTAACTATTTCATGCAAGAGCCACTGATGGATGCTAAAATCAGAGCGAAAAAGTGTGAGGTGAGAAACTGGATATTTGCAGAGTCTCAAAGGATATCCCCACAAGGTAATTATTGGAAAGCGAACTTTACAGTGGAGAAACTTGGCAGATACCACCCCTTAACCAAGTGAATAACGTTAACCTCAGCAGTAATAAGACATAAAAAGTCAGCTCCCCCTTGTTATGATGCCCTGAGAAAGGCACAACATCACTTTTGGGGTATTTACACCAAAAATGTTTACCCTCCTCTGATCATGAGAAAACATTAAGCACAAACTTAGGGACATTCAACAAAATAACTGACCAGTACCCTTCAAAAATGTCAAGATCATAAAAGACAAAAAAATATTAAGGAATAGTCATAGCCTGGAGGAGACCAAAAAGAAGACATGACAACTAATCTAATGTGTGATCCTGAAATAGAAAAGAGACAGTCAAAAAACAAACAAACAAACAAAAAAGAACAATAACAAAAAAAAAACTAGCAAAATTCAAAACAGGTCTGTAAATTATTTGGCTATATTGCATTAAAATCAATCTCCTGACTTTGACAATTGTATGTTGGTTATGTAAGATGTTAACATTAGGGGAACCTGAGTGAATGGATATATGGTTAACATTTCTGCAACTTTTCTGTAAGTTAAGAATTTCAAAATAAGATATATATATATATTTATACATCTTTAATATTTATATATATAAATAAAGAATGATATATAATCAGATACATATGTAGTGTTTGGGCAGGAAAATACAGTGTAAAATATGACCTGATAAGTAGCAGCTGAATGGGCTGGGGGCTTCTACCTGAATAAGGAAGTCCAGGAATAAGTTGGGAGATGCAAATCAATGACTATATCCTCAGCAAGTACTTAGATACAGTATTCCTACATTTTGGGGGTCAAAGGGCCCACTTAATGTAAAACTGCAAATTAGAATAGAATAGAATAAGGGTGAGTTTAGGAGTTGTAAAATATTAGACATCACAAAATTCTACTCCTTCATTTTAAGTGGGAGGATTGTGAGACCAGAGTGGTTAAAGTGATGGCCCAAGTTCAATGTAGCGACTTGGAAAAACAAAAATTTGTAATTTCAGTGAAAACAAACAGGCCATGGAGAAATGAGGCTAGCAAGTAGAAACCACAGTGTAAAATAAAAGTTAAGCTTGGGAAAAATGAAGCTATATATTCACCTTTGAGCATATACTAAAATAAACTACAGCTAGAAAGATTAAGGAATTAAAAATAAGAAAGAAAGCCATAAAGAACCTAGGAGAAAATTTAGGGGGAAGATTTATTTTTCATATCTTAGGACGTGAAAGGACAAAAAGAGCGTAAGTTTAAAGTTAAGAATATAAAAAAATAACAATATTTAAAAGCACAACAACTAGGAAGATATCTGCAACAAAAATATGACATGTAAAGCATCAACATCCTTAAGATATGCAGATCAATAAACAATAACAAATCAATAAACAGTAAGAGCAAACATTCCGATAGAAAATTAGGCAAAGGACACCAGGCAAGTAATTCAAAAGGAAGAAAATTAAATGGTTAATAAACAATGTGGAAAATATACAATGCATTATAGTCAAAAAATGTAAATTATGAGATGTCATTCTTGATCCATCATATTAAAGACTAAATGATGACTCTCTTCAACACTGACAAAAGTTGCAGAAACGAATACTGCCATGTGCTGTTGGTAATTGGATTAATACAATCTTTTTGATAGTAATTTGTCAATACACTTCAAAATCCTTCCAAACATAAATATCCTTTGGTTTGAAATAGCTAGTTGTTGTTAAAGTGTGGCCAATGGACCCGTGGAGTCCCTGAGACTCTCTCAGAAGTCTACAAGGTCAAAACTATTTTTATAGAAACAGTAAGACATGATTTGCCTTTTCCTCTGTGTGACATTTGCACTGATGGTGCAAAAACAACGGTGGGCAAAACTGCCAGCTCCTGAGCACAAATCAAGACCTGGCACAACTGTCCTCGGAGTCACACACTTGCAAGAAGAAAGAAAGCCAGCTTCACATAAGAATATCTTAAGATTCACTTATTAATTTTATTAAATCTCAACCCCTGATACACATTCTTCTAACATTCTGTATAACAAAATAAGAAGTAAATGCAAAGCACGTCTACTGCATATCGAAGTATTATGACTGTCTCAAGGGAAAGCACTTGTATGATTGTTTGAGAGCTGAACTAGATGCCTTTTCCATGAAACACCATTTTTACTTGGATGAATGATGAACAAAGTATGATTATTCAGATTTGGATATCTGGCAGACATTTTCTCAAAAATAAACAACATGAGCCTGTCACTTCAAGGGAAACAACTGATAGTATTTGTTGCCAACGAAAAAAATTGAGCTTTCAAGGGAAAATCAAATATTGGAAAACTCTGTATCCATCACCGTAAATGTGACAGCTTCACATGTTACAGACTTTTCTGATGAGATCAGTGGGGATATTAACAAATGTGACTTTTTTGATGCTGTATAATAAAAGGTGACAACATTTAGAAGACTTGCATAACTCACAGCCAACATTTTGCAAGTGAACAATGCATGATGATAAAAATCATGCATGGGTAAAAGATCCACTCAAAGTTCAAGACTGGCCAAAAAGTTCTATAATATGGTTTCACATTCCACATTGCAATTAACTTTTAAGAAAATACTACTTGTTGGGTACTACGTAGTAACAAAAATATCCACAGTTATCTGAAAAGTCTATTAAATTACTCTTCCCTTTTCCAACTACATATTTGTCTGAGGCCAGAATTTCTTCATGTTCTTTAATCAAAACAGCATATCACAATAGGTTGATTGCAGAAGCAGATATGTCTTCCTTCTATTAAGGCAGATATTAAAGAGATTTGCAAAAGTGTAAAGCAAGGCCATTTTTCTCACCAGCTTTTTGAAATGATGGTTATTAACCTTTAAAATTGGTTAAACTTAATACGTTTATTATTGTTATTTTAAAATAAATAAGCAATTTTTAAAATTTCTCAGTTTTAATTTATATTTTAATAAACATCAACAGACATAACCCATATAAACAAAAGTTTTCTGCGGTCCTCAATACTTTTTTAGAGTGTAAGGAGATCTGGAGACCAAAAAGTTTGAAACCTGCTGATATGGTCATTCCCAATTTCTAAGATTCTAAAGTAAGAAAATAAGCAAACTTGGCATAATATATGTACAGAAATAGAAAATTAGAAAAACAAAACTGTTGATGTCCAGCAATATGGAAATGCATGGTACATCTAGAATGTGATATTATTAGTGTTTGAAACAAATTATAAGGAATTTTTAAAGATGAGTAATGCTCACTATATGTTAAGTGAGAAAAGCAAGAGCTATAAACTACATTAGCAGAGAAAGTACCATACTGAAAAAAAAAGACTAGAAATATTTTTAAAATATGTTAACAGAAATTTTCGGAGCTATAGGATTATGAATAATTTTTATTTTCTTTACTGAGCATGTACTACTTTCAAAATCAGGAAAATAAAAAATTTTAGCAACTTTTAAAAGCATTTCAGTACTTTGATTATTTTTAGAATTCAATTTAGGTGAACATCACACAAAAAATAATTGCTGCTGTTATTATTATTAATATTAAAACTAATTAAGGCAGCTTAGTATAGAACTCTGAACTGAAAGTCAGGAAACCTGTATTCTAAACACTGTTTAGCCATTCAATAACTCTAGGCTTTTTGACAAGTCACTTAACCTCTTTGAGCCACCAGAAATTATCTCTGAGGTCCTTACTTCACCAACTCTCTGGCAAAATGAACTATCAAATATAAAGGTTGTTCAAGTCCTGTGCAAGAAACATCTAAAGTAAAACAGTGCTATGATGCAAACTGTGAGGCCAACTCCCAAATCACACTCTTTACGGAATTCCTACCGATGCTGCTAAATGGCTCTTTAATTCCTTCTGCAGATTGGTGGTGCAGCCTCTCTCAATAAAGTTTCTGGTAAATGAAGAGTTAGTTATACCCTGAATGGTATTTGGGAGAAGCAAAAAATATTTGGCCATATTATGAATAAGAGAAAAAAGGGCATACGAGAATAAGCAAGACAGCATGGTGCCCCAAACGAATGGAGTCTTTCTTACGTATACTTCGTAAGTTCTTAATAACAGTCAAAGGAGGTTACCTCTAACGGAGAGGACAAGGTATTTGCTATGAAAAGAATGAAAGAAAAAAAATGAGGGAGAGAGAAAGAGAAGAGGGAAAGGAAAAGAAAGAAGAGGGAAAGGAAAAGAAAGAGAAGCAAAAATACAGTGCTAATATAAGTACGTAACAAGAGCAGAATTATCTAAATGTATGCTGTATCTTAAAATTGCCTAGAAAAATCTACCTATCCCCTTAGCTGACCAGCCTTCACCCTTCACTGTTCATTGGCAGAGTTGGCAAAGAGTTAATGACAGAAAATTAAATTCCAATTTGTCAATTTTGTTCCTTGTTAGCAAGTCTGATAAAAATCTTAGACTATAAAGGTTTAAATTAAATCTGGATAATATTAAAAAGAGATCCCTTCATTTTACAGATTAGGAAAACTGAGTCCTTCAAAAAAAAACTGAGATCATAAAAGACCTTCAATTTGTACTTTACTAATACCAATTATCCAATAATCTCTCTTTCCTCAAGAAAACACTTCCATGATGATGTCAAAGACAAGGAAGCTAATGGTGCTCAGTGCCACAAAGTAAAATGGTATAAGTTTGGATTTGGTTTTGAAATAGAAGAAAGGTAAACAAACATTCTATACTTTTAACATGGCACAAATACAATAACCTGGTTGTTCTGGACTGGTTCTTTGTGTAATGCCAGGGCCTCAGTTTGCACATCTTTAAAATGAGACAATCTATACCACATAGTTGCTAAAGTCCCTTCTTAGAAAGCTGGAGAATCCTAAAAATCACTAAAAAAACCCCCACATGCCTGGGGAGGAGGGAAGTATGAAATACACCTGGTATGGCTATTCAAATGACCAATCTTGACCCAACAGTGGAATCCGTAGGGTACCTGTCTCTCTGACCGGCTTGAGAACACTTGTGGTCACTTCATTGCAGTAGAGAGCCATCGTAAACTATAAGAGGCCCCTTTAGGCCTGTACTCCCTTGTTTGTTTCCAGAGGCCAACTGAAAAGGGTCCTCCATTTCCACCTTTTGAATCTACAATTCATATTTCCACTTTGAGGGAGCCCATTCATTCCTAGTATCTGTCAACCCCTAGACATTTATGCAGCAGCTACTTATAAGCACCCATCACCTAGCAAAAACCAAGTTTTCAATAAACATTTGTTGACTTGAAGGGATTCATCCATTAAGACTCTCCTGAGAAAAGCAGGTCAAAGAAGAAACCTTTTTCACCATTCCTGCTCTCCTAACACCTGACACTCATGTTCCTCCCCAGTCATGTGTGACACGTGGTTTCTAAGCGCTGGCTGGGCTGCCAGGCACAGCTACTGCAGGCAAAGGTCTCTTTGAGGGGGGAGATGGGCACTTACCTGGGGAACCTCTGCTTCAGCTTCCTCAGGCTCTGCCTGGTAGGCGGCACAGACACTAGGCACTGGGCTATCTCGTCGTACTGGGCTTTAGTCAGTATCATGTTGGGCCAAGGACTGGGAGGTGGCAGTGAAAAGGAAAAAAACACCCTGGGCTTGAGCAGCCTTGGTGTCGGGAGACGAGGGGTGGGCACAATGCGGCACAGCGTTGTGTCCCCGACTTTCTGGGCTTGCCCCTACCCTCCTGCACCCCTGGCTGCACAAGCCTGGGCTTCAGCCTGCAGCTCCGCGGCGGGAGGCGGGCTGTAGAGCAACTGCCCTTCCTTGGCTTTCTGAGCAGCCGCAGAGGGCCCGGCCGAAGGCAACCTGCCGCCATGTCACTTAAGGGCAAGCCAACCAGGAAGTAACGGCCACAGGCAGAGGTGCCGCCTAAATCCTACTGGCAGGTCCGTGGGCAGGGCCCACCTGGGATTAACGTGGGATGCTCTTGGCGGTCATGCTTTCCCTGTTGCCAGAAGCCAGGAAGTCCTGGCGCATCGACAAGGCAGCAGGGCCCACGTGTAACCGTGATCATTAAGCCTGAGCCCGAGAAAACCACTGCCAGGGCGCGCGATTTGAACACGCTTCCAATCGCGCCCGTTTTACCGCAGCTCCAATCGGAGACTGGCCTACAAAGAAATACGCCTTCTCTCGGTTCAAGGCTCCCTGCGTCCTGCGAGCGTCAGCGGAGGAGCTGTAAAACCCAAAACCCACTAGAATCGCTGTAGACGTACAGCTTGGCTTGTGTTGAGGGAAGTCTGACAATTTCTGCAGGCTGGCGAGGAACACAGTTTTGACCCTGTTGGGAAACAGGCTAGAAAACAAAACCCACATCATCAAACAGCGCGCAGTAAAGAATTAAACTCTCACTCCTCACAGGTGCTCAAGAACTGAAATCATTACTTATTCATCTGTGAATCCCCAGCTCTCAGAAAATAGTAGGTATTCAATAAATGTTTGGAGAAATAAGTCAGTGAACGAATTTATCTGTTTTGTGTATGTGTTGTGAGTGGATCTCAGCTATCCTGAGGCCATTGATCAGGACATCAGTGCCTCCTTTAATCCTTTTAAAAAATCTATTTGGTTCTTAAAAGGCCACGTGTCATGTTTCTTTTCAAATTTTAACATTTTAAGCAAGTGAAAGAAAAAGCGTTTCGATTTTAAATAACGTGTAAATGGTTAATTTTTTTTTTTTTTTTTTTTTTTTTTAATCTGGAATAAGGCCTGGGTTAGAAGTTTAGCTTAGATATGCCTCCTTGGATAAATTTCTTAATCCGTCTAAACCTCAGTTCCTTTGTCTGTAAAATTGATTTTTAATTCATGGGGTTATTCGTAAGATTAAATAGGATAGTACAAGGAATGGATTCCTTAGCTTAGCATCCAGCAGATAGTCTGTGGAAGATAGAGAGCCTGTATAAAACTACTTGATAGTGATAGGTCAGGGCATTTACCAGGTGTTGTTTGCTCCCTACACATTGACTTATTTGATCTGTCTAATTTTCTAGGAGGCGGGTACTATTGCCATCCTCCTCCTTTTTGTGCAGGGTGTATAAACTGAGGCATGAAAAGGTTAAGTGACTTTTCAGCGGTCATGAGAACAAGTAAGCAGCAGGGGTAAAGTTTAAACTCCTGAAATTTGGTTCCAGGGTCTGTGCTCTTGCCAACTCTCAGTAGTGCTTAATTACTACACACAAAAAAGTCACACCGTCTTAGGCCAAAGGTTAAGAATTTTTTTGAAAGGAAACAATCTATATTTCAAAGAATCTTTTAGTCCATGTTTTAAAAAAGCTTCACCACTTTATTTTCCCAGGCGTCTCCAAGTCCAGTATCAACATGAATCCTGAATTCAGCAACCATAGATTCTTCTGAATATTTACATCAGAATGTTTTCTTCCCATATGCTTTGCATCTAGCTCTGGTTGTGTGACATTAGTACATAACTATTTATTTATGGCAGCATGGCCTGGAGTTGCCACCTGGCTAGTTTGTTGCTGACCCTGCCATGACTCTTACGTGAAAGCTAGCTGACGATAAGCAGACACCACTTGATTCCCCATTCCTTTCTCCTTCCCGACTTCACTCTTCTCAATTCACAGCCAACAGATTTTTATAGAAAACATCAGTTCAGGGATGTCTGCACTGGTTATTTTTTATAGTAACTCTTTTCTCTGGCTCTTGTCCTGCATTCACCCTCACAACCCTAAAGGAAAAGGCCAGGTTTGTTTTTCTGCTTTTATTTTTAACATGCCGGCAGTTTACAGTTTTGACCCAAATCCAGTAGATTGTTTAGAGTTAGCGCCAGGGGAAAAGCACAGTGATGTTGCTGTTTTCATTGGCAGTGACAATAATGTTGCTTATTAGGCACAAAATAGAAGCAAAGCAGAAATGTGGTGGTGGTATTGCTGTTTAGGTGTTTCTTATTTCCCTTGAATGTGAAATGCTTGGTGTAAGCCAATTATTTCTTTGAGGCATGCTTTCTCCCTCTTTCACTCCATCTCTTGAACCCCACTCTGTGCCCCTCATCCGGTCTTACTCCTTCTAGAGCTGTCTCTCCATGCCTGGAGTTCCCCCACTGTTTCTCGGTCTGTCGGTAATACTGACCATTTTCTACTAAGTGAAGTAGGTTGTGAAATGAAAACAATACCAAAGGAAAAACCCAAAGAACTGGCTATCTGTTTAAAATCAGCCATAAATTGTGTAGCCTTGAGCAAGTGACAGCCTCTCTGATCCTGAATGTCCTCAGTGTAACCCCAAGAAGTGGAACTTTATAGTTCTGATAGGGAGAAAGAATCTATAAATACGAAAAAAAGTGTAGGAAATCTTAGCAAGAAAATATGTCAAAATGGGGACTAGTGCAGCTCCCTGGAAGATGGTCCAGAATGAATAGCTTGACCAGATTTCTTTCTGCCAATTCAGGACCACGTGAATAATGAACGATTTTAAAGGAGTGTGGGGTTTGCCAGGGAGGCGACAGAAGGTCATTTCAAGAAGAGTGCTAAACACAATGGACTAAAAATAAGAATGAGCCAAGTCACGCGCATGGGAAAGTTATTCTGGCTAGAGCAAAGAGTTCTAGGCAGAGTGCAAAGGAGTTGAAGATGCTTCACCTTGGAAAGAGTCAGTCACATTTGTAAACAGTCTGTTGTTGAACCTGCCAAATCCAATGCATGTTTTTAAAAGTAAATACTGACATATTATCTTTATTATATTTTAAAATCTGATTCTATTCATGGAATCTTGTTAAAATCATCTCATTGATTATTTTAAAGAAAAAGAATTGAAGTTTACTAACTAAATAAAGAAGGGACTTAATATTATTTAAGCACCTATTATGCTCAAACACTGTCCCGTTAGCCCCTGATTTATAGACTAGGAAACTGAGGGTCAAAGAGAGTAAAGGACTTGCCTGATGGGTCCAGTTAAATTGCAAAACCATGATTTGGACCCAAGTTAGTCCAACTATAAAGCCTCATTTTCTCCATCATATTGTACTGTAATTCAAAAAGGAAAACCTCTTTGGTTGAATTATCCTCAGTTAATCATTTATGCTTTGAAATAGGTAGCTTTCTTTGGCCACAACGAATGCCTGTTGAAGAGGCAGTGACCTTCGATTTTGACATTTAGCCAAAACACACTTTTAAAAGATCGTTCAGCCTCTTTCACCAGAAGAGACTGCATATGTTTTTCTCTGCCCTGTGAACTACCACCTAAAGTGATGCGTCTTTTGAAACAAGTTTACGTCTCCATACTTTCCACCTACGAGTGACAAGTCATTTTATCCTAGTCCCCAAATAATACAGGTGCTTAGTAAAAAATAAAGATCAGAATAATTCAGTTATCGAGGGTCACAGCAATCACTCAACTTAACGAATGGAGGAAAACCAAAGGAAACATACAGAAAGACATTCCACACCATGATGGTGGAGCAGTTAACACTGAATAGTCCTGAGACCAAGAATCAAATGTTGGTTGCTTTGTGCAAGTCAATGGTGAATGAACTCCTAGTCTGTCGAACGAAGTGGCCCGATTCCAGAGGGAGGTTACATGTTGAAGGAGTTATTCACCAACGACCTGTTACAAACAAAAGCTGTGTCCCACATGCATATAATTCAGAATGGCCCCTCTGCAAGTCTTACTTATTCGATAACTCTAAGAACCAATGTTGTGGGGATACTTACCAAGGGCAGGCACCGTGCTAAGTACCTTACATACATCTATCTCCCCTTCATTCTCAGATCCAGCTTCAAGAGGTAAGTGCTATCCTTAAATCCATTTTCCAGGTGAGAAGTCTTAGGCGTATACAGGTGGTTTCTATGTATCTCATCAATTGTTTTATAACATTCTAGAATAGTGTTTCTCAAACTATCTGTGTTAAGGGCCCAGTTTTCCCCCCAATTTGTCATAGACAAATACTTCTGTAAAATAAGGTAAAAAACTGAATTGCTTAAAAAATGAAATTTAAAAAGACAAAAACATGTACCATACAAGCCCCCAATTTGTTATTATGAGACTCAACAGACATACAATTACTCTGTCACATCGATATTAAGAAGTTCTAAATGCTTATTCTCAATTTCTGTACTTACGATATCAAGACATGTAAGAAAAAGTTTGAGAATCAGCACTGGTCTGCTGATCACATTGTGGGTAGAACTGTGCTGGTACCTTAGGAAGTCAAGACTGTAAGCCAGGTATGTGCAAAGTCTAGGACATCATACTTTCATGTACTCTTAGTTAGAAGAGAAGTATAACCTGTTCCTTTAGACGTCTAAGTATCAATCATCATTACTGTTACCATTATTCTCTTGTATTTAGTTCTTCTAAGTGATGCATGTTTACTGAAATCAGCAGTGAAAATCCTTACAGGCTATTTCATATGCACCCTATAAAGTTAACACCATGTGTTTTTATAGCATAAAACCTAATTTCTTCCTTACATTATAAACCCATCCATCAGAGCTCATATACCTCTTCTGTTCAGAATCATACACAGAACACTATTGGCACATGATAAAGGCTATTAATTGACATTTACACATTTCCTATTATCACATTTGACAGGGATAAGAAACAAAAGTAGTGTTTTCCGGGATAATTTCTCTTGGGTGTTTGTTTGTTATAGCAAAAGGAAACGTGAACATGTTTGCTGAAGAAAGACTGAAGCTTCTTAAATTTTCTCCTCAGGCTCATCAGGGACTTGTGGATAATTTGCAGGCAATTTGTATCCCCTTTTCCTGCAGGACTAAACCTCAGATGTAATTTCTGCAGTTGTCAATCACTCTTCTTGTCCCCTAGACCATTCTGTAAGAATACATCGTGTTCTGAGGGTTTTCTCACATTTATAAATTCAGGAATTGAAAGGAACTATGCTGGTGGAGTAGAAGGTTTCTACTGGAGAGAAAAAGGAATGAGAAGCAAGGAATCAAGCCGTCCTTAATAAGCACTTCTTTCAGCATAAGCTAGAGTTAGAAGCACATGTCGGATGGAGATTAGCTCTAAGTCTCTTCATTTAAAAAATTACTCTTTTGCCATCTCACTGGGTTAGACTTTGAAAAGAGCAGGCAAGATGCCAGTCAGGATTTATAACCCTCTCTCTCTCTCTCCATGATTGATAGAAGCAGAGTTAAGGGAAGGAGTTCCTTCCGAGATAAGTATAGAGATTATTATAATAATAATAGGATCCTTTATTTTGAGAAAATGAAAGCATATTACATAGTTATCCAGTGTATCAGCATCACAGAATCTATAACTAGCATTATTATACCCACTTGGCATATGAAGAAACTGAGATGGCTTAGAACTTCAACCAGCTTTGTCAGATTTAACTTTTAGATGTGAGGCTATAAAAGTACATTTTTCATATGCTCCTTGTATCCAACAACACAAGATCAGATCCTATAAATTATCCATAGTCCCATCACTTGGAAGCCACCACTGTAACCATGTTGGCATTATTCCTTCCAGTCATTTTTCTACAAAGTTTGTTCTTTTCATAGATAAAAGTAAACTATGTATACAGTTTGAGTCCTACTGTTCCCTTTACATTACACCATGAGCCAAAGATTTTCTTATCGACATTTGACAATTTTGACCCTAGTTTTTTGGTTTTTTTTTAATTTATTTATTTATTTTTGGCTGTGTTGGGTCTTCATTGCTGCACACGGGCTTTCTCTAGTTGTGGCGAGTGCGGGCTACTCTTGGTTGTGGTGTGCAGGCTTCTCATTGCGATGGCTTCTCTTGTTGCAGAGCACGGGCTCTAGGCGCGCAGGCTTCAGTACTTGTGGTGCGCGAGCTTCAGTAGTTGTGGCTCACGGGCTCTAGAGTGCAGGCCCAGTAGTTGTGGCATGCGGGCTCAGTAGTTGTGGGTTGCGGGCTCTAGAGCGCAGGCTCAGTAGTTGTGGCGTGTGGGCTTCAGTAGTGTGGCATGCGGGCTCTAGAGCGCAGGCTCAGTAGTTGGAGCACATGGGCTTAGTTGCTCCGTGGCATGTGGGATCTTCCCGGACCAGGGCTCGAACCCATGTCCCCTGCATTGGCAGGCAGATTCTCAACCACTGCCCACCCCCAGGGAAGCCCCATCAACCCTAGTTTTACAGTAAGAGTGGAG
Organism: Balaenoptera physalus; assembly: GCF_965194825.1. Classification (NCBI taxonomy): domain Eukaryota; kingdom Metazoa; phylum Chordata; class Mammalia; order Artiodactyla; family Balaenopteridae; genus Balaenoptera; species Balaenoptera physalus. The sequence continues at coordinate 80,672,669 of NC_138883.1, read as the reverse complement.
CAGTAGGCTGCGGAAGTTAGGAGATGAATCTTCACCAAAGGCCAGTCCTTGAAGGCGGTCCTTGGCATAGCCAGCACAAGGCCGGGCCATCCTCCGGTTCCAGCAAATGGGCTACAATTCAGACAATGTGGGATGGTGTAACGGACCCTCTGGAACAAGGTAGACATTCCTGTGACTGATGAACAGCTTTCCTGGGCATTCCATTCACAGAGCTATGATTGTAATCATGTCAGTGAACCTCCTACCACGTGGACATTCTGTCAGTCAACACGTAGACACAGGAGCCAGCATGTATTTTTTTTATGATGGCTACTAGTCTTATCTGAACATTCAGATTCATTACAGCCCTCGATGCAGGGAACAAATGTTTTGCATGGCCCAGAGGACACTGGATGCCAATCCTCATTCCGGGACAGCTTGGGTTTCCACTTCACTTTTCAACAACACTAAAACGTTTAACAGTTGGTACAGGGATGAGAAGGGATTTAAGGTAATGGTGTGAGCAGGGAGTAACAGAGATATCTTGAGGAACAGTTAAGCTCTACACACACACACACACACACACACACACACACAAATCTAGTTTTACAAAACAACACGAACTATTTGTAAAGATAAAACTTTTAAAAACATAGTACAAATGCTTTTAAAATACAAAGACCGATGTAACTCATTTATGTCAGTTCCTCTTAGGAAAATGTGGACATCCACAAACGTCATTCATTCATTCATTCATTCATCAGATATTTACTGAGTGCTGCCACGTGCCAGGCACTATTCTAGGCCATGTGTATAAACAACATACAGGATTGACCAAGTCCTCACCTTGGAAGTTTATATTCTTCAATAAACTAGATTTTCTTTATCATAAGAGTATTTCATGGTCCAGTTTAAAGGAGGCTAAAGAAGCATGACTAAATACAGCACCTGACCATAAACTTAATCCTGTACTGGAGGGAAAAAGTATAATAAAGGACATTATTGGATGACCTCACAAAATTGGAATACAAACAGTAGATTATTACCCCAAATAATCCAGAAAAAATAAATCAAGAACAATGACAGAGTAAATGATAAATCAAATGGAGTAAAATATCAACTGCAGGTGAATCTATATAAAGGGTACGTGGTCATTTTTTGCACTCTTTTTATTTTGTACTATTTTTATTTTGTAATGTTTTGGCAAATTTGAAATTATTTTCAAATAAAAAAATTTTGAAACCTATTCCACTATGTAAAATGAATGAAAACACAATGTCCTTAAATCGTGTGGCAAGCTCCTGTCAGTCATATATGATTTGTAGACATTTGATTGACATGCTGATTTTCTTGGGACTTCAAAGATGGGATTGTACGTTTTGCCTAATCAGACCCACAGGATAACTGAGGCATAACTTTCAAAATCTCTCCATCTGCCACCTCACAACATGGACCATAGATGCTTTCTGTCTTTTCCAAGAACCTAATGATTTCCTTTTATATCTATAATAAATATATCGTAAATATATAATTATCCCATTCACTGTGTAATTGTAATTCACACTCTCTGGGCTAATAAATACCCTAAAGAACACAGTTATATGACAGAAACAGGAAATTCCACCAAACAGTCCCTGCAGACATATTCCTATCTTTCCTCCTTCCTTCCCTTTCTCCTTCTCAGGGGTCAGACAGCTCTCCCAGCCTCCTCTCTCTCTCCACTATTTCTCTCACAGGTGTTTATCCCAATAAATCTCTTGCATGTCAAATTCTGTCTACATTTGCTTCTCAGAGAACCTAGACTAACATGGCCCCCTGTCTTCAGAAGCATACATATAGAACTAGAGGTTACACCCTAGTCACCTTATTGCGTTTGGGTGTTTCCCAAGCCTTCATCAGCAATACATTAGACTTCCCAAGAAGGCAGTCTAATCTAATATTTATGAAACTAAACTTTGAAGTCAAAAGGACTCAGGTGGAAGAATTAGTTGGATGATCTTAATATTTAATGGAATTAGCTTTCTATCTCAGTGACATACATATTAGTAAAAGACAGGATTCTATTTTTTATGAACTCCCCTTTTATACCATGAAGATTTTCTTCATTGCTAAAGACAGATGTCAGGGAATTCCCTGGCGGTCCAATGGTTAGCACTCGATGCTTTCACTGCCGTGGGCCGGGGTTCAGTCCCTGGTCGGGGAACTCAGATCCTGCAAGCCGTGCAGCCAAAAAAAAAAAAAACAAAGACAGATGGCAAAGTTCCTAGATGTAAACTTCCTCAGGTGCTGTCAAAATTCCTATTTGTTTTACTGTATCTTGGAGTTCTTCATTTCCACAAATGACTAATCTCATTTTGGTTGTTTCTTGAAGAGTAATGCTTATTTCAGTCTTGGCAAGTGTATAATAACATCTCTTTTCTGAACCCGAGGGTCCAGAACCATGTATCCACTTGTGTACCACACGTGCCCCTCTTGGAAACATAGAGGTATCTCAAACACAATTTTTTAAAATTTAAACTTATTTTTATGCCCCTCTTCATGTGCTTCCTTTCTTGGAAAGTGGCACTACCACACATCCTTTCCTTCATAGTCAATCACCATGTCCTACCTGCCACCCTGAGAACTATGTTACTGCCACTATTCAGGCCCTTTTTATCTTTATGCTATTAGTCCTCTAATGAAATCCCTGCCATAGTCTGTCTCTACTCCAGTCTTTTGCACTGAAAACAGGTGATTTTTCTAAAAATACAAACATAAGTCTCTTTGAGATGCTCTTGCTTACTTTGCAGGTTTCATTTCTTCCTTCTATTTCCTGATAAACCCTACATACATACGAGTTGCTAGATCTCAACTATTAATTACCTACTACATGCTAAGCATCAGAAAGAGTCATTTTCAGCCCTAGGGGGGAAGTATTATCATTTCAAATCAGAAAAATTAGAGAAGATAAGTAACCTGTTCAATATCATAAAACTGACAAGGGACAGGGACAGGTCGCTTTGACTCCAAGGTTACCCTTTTTTTAAAAAAAATGGGACATTATATACATACAATAAAGAGTACAGATCTGAGTGTACAGTTTCATAAGTTTTGACAAATATATAAACCCCAATCAAGACACAGACCTCTTTCATCACCTCCCAAATTTCCCTCTAATTAAAAAAAATGACCTATAATTTTCATATAGTGAAAACACGTATTTTAAATACCCAATTCTTGAAGGCCATTGTTTGTACCCTTTACCTGTCTTTCCCCAAACCTGCCTTGTTCTTTTATGCTGTTATACAAGGGAACACGCATCCCCCTCTGTTGAGATGCCCATACTCCTGATAACATCTACTCATTTTCCAAGTTTCAGTTTTAACATTATTCCCTTTGCTATGCCTTTCTCATACCCAAACCTGTACCAATAGTTAACTTTTCTCTAATATCTCCTAGTAATTGTTTACTCATCTATCACTCCCACTGCAGTCTAGTGACTAAAGTGTGTCTACAATTTTTTTATATTCCTTGCCTAGCATCTAGTTTCTTGACAGTCACATAGTGTTCAAGACATATTTGTTGAATAAACAAGTTCATGATGCTAAAGGCATAGGCTAGTGCCTTGTAAGTCTCGTACAAAGATTTTATGCCAAGGCAACAAAGATCTGTTAAAGGTTTTACACAAAGGGATGCCATGACTGTCTGTGTTTCAGGAAGATAACTGATAGCAATGTTAAGGGTATAAGACAGTAATGAAAAGAATGGTTGTAAAGAGTTAGTGGGAAACCATTGCAGAAGTCCAAAAAGAGAGTATAAGGATGTTGGTTAAAGAAACAGAATGGGAAAGGAGAGTTCAGAGTTCAAAACACATTTCTAAGAAGTACTCTCCAGACCTCAATGGGGGTGGTAAAGGAAAAAGAAGGTTCAAGGATATTCCATGGTCTTTGGTTGAGAGAAAACAGATTGCTGTGCCAGTAACTAAGAAAAATTCTATAGGAAAAACAGAATAAGTGGGCAAATTGATTTTAAGACACCAAGGTGTAATACAAATACATTGGAGATGAAATGGAAATACTGGGCAAGATCTCAGAAGAGTAGTCAAGATTAGAGATGCAGCAGTTGTGCTGGATATTTTCCGTTTACCCCTCCAGATACACTTTTCAACCTTCTCTGTGCCCTAGAATCCTTACTTATTTTGATTCCATCGCTGCACTTTGGCTTCCAATTGGGTTTAGTCAATAAGAAGTACCAGCAAAACATTAAAGTGCAGGAAGAGAATGAGTTCTGGATATTTAGTCCATGGTTCTCTCCCTTTCAGGTCACCACAGGCTACCTGCATCCCTCTTGCAAAGGACACAGCTCTTGCCTAGTGACCCTCTCCAGGCAGCTACTTGCTAGATTCCATTAAGGGCTTCCCTTGCTTATTGCTTCAGGCCTAGGGTTGATAAGGCCTGGGGTACTAACCATTCCTTGCTGGTTTCCCTTGGGCCTGCCCACACCCTGGTAAATAGTCTTTATGAAATCTCCTCAGTCACAGTATTTGGGAATGCCATCTGTTTCCTGCTGGGAACCTAATTGACACATATAGATGGTACCTGAAGTCCTGGGAGACAAAATCACCCAAGGAAAGAAGATAGAATAAGAAGAGTCCATGCAGGAAACAAACAAACAAACAAAAAAAATGAATTGAAATTCCTTACCCAAGACATTTGCAGAGGAATTCGCTCTAGAGGCAGCAAGCAGAACCAGAGCCAAAGAAGAAAAGGGCTTCAAGAAGGAGTCAGTGATTTCAGTTGCTGCAGGAAAATCTACTAGAATGAAAATTGAAGTAGACTCTTGGTGTTGACATGTAGAATGCCATTGGTGACTTTTTTCAAGAGTAGTTTTGGTATAATAGTGGTGTCAGAGGCATGACTGCAGTGCACTGAGGTGGGAATGGGAGTTGAGGAAGAGTAGATGTAAATGTAGACTATTGATTCAGGATTTTGGAGGGAGAGAACGGAATCAAGTTAGGGTAGTGCTGTAATGGAGAAATAGTGTAGAAAAGGTTTTTTAAGGTGAGGGGAAAATGTGCTTGTCCAAAGACTAAAGAGAAAGAATCAGTGGGGAAAGTTAAATTGAAGATATAGGAAGGAGGGGAAAGAGAGCACAAGGAGGAGGAAAGATGAGAGGATAAGCTTTTCATGGAAGGGACCATCTTTCCCTCAAATGTTCAATGAAGGATGTAAAACTTAGGTGAGCCTCTATATTTCCCTGTAACACCCTGCACACATCACTAGCACATGACCACCACCATAATTTTGCAATTACCTGTTTACATTTTTGGTCTTCCTATATAAACTGCTACTCCAGGACAGGGTGTATACCTTATTCTTCTCTGTATCCTCAGTATCTTGTGTATAGGAGGTGATAATTTTTTTTTGAAAAGTTGAAGATTTGACAATATCTTAGGTTTAAGGTGGAGTAGTTGAGGAATGTTCTAACAGATGGTTTTGTTTTCTCTGTGAAATAGGAGGTTAGATCTGGCTGCAGCTGGGGAACATAAAGAAAGATAAAAAACTTGAGGGAAGAGGTAGAGCCAGGATCTGAATGAATACACAATTTAAATTGGATTCAGTGTCTATGCTCTTCACCGCTACCTTATGTTGCCTCTCCTTGAAGCAGCTTCGATGGCCTCAAAAGATCTAATTTCTGGGGCTTCCCTGGTGGCGCGGTGGTTGAGAGTCTGCCTGCCGATGCAGGGGACACAGGTTCGAGCCCTGGTCTGGGAAGATCCCACATGCCACGGAGCAACTAGGCCCGTGAGCCACAACTACTGAGCCTGCGCGTCTGGAGCCTGTGCTCCGTAACAAGAGAGGCCGCGATAGTGAGAGGCCCGCGCACCGCGATGAAGAGTGGCCCCCGCTTGCCGCAACTGGAGAAAGCCCTCGCACAGAAATGAAGACCCAACACAGCCAAAAATAAATAAATAAATAAGTAAATAAAGGAGTTCCTTTAAAAAAAAAAAATCTAATTTCTGCAGAGTTTAAAACTGCTGCAGTTGGGGATATTCTGATCTTTACTTAGCAAGTAGACTTTGGATTTAATTTGACCTCCCATGTCTAGCCTACCAAGAAGAAAATTAATTAAAAAACTGATGTGAGAATTCTGGTTGTGTTTATTTTCTTGACTCTGAACTTTTAATTTGATTAAGACGAAGTCTTTCTCAGCCTTATCAATTTGGGTGGATGGCTACAATCTCATTCTAAACTCGAAAATCAGAGTAGGCCAGGGGCACACTCCGAAGGTCCCCTGCTCTGAAACCCTGCCCAGCAGCTGGTAGGCTTCTACCCAGAGCACTCCTCCCTGCTTGCAGCACTGTGCACGTCTGTTTGTTTTTGGTCTCTGGGTAGGGCATACACTGTATGACAATGAGATCAATTTTCATATGGGGCCAATTGAATCAGTCTCTTTTCATGGTAGTGAAATCTTATAAAATCGTCTTCTACATTGCCAGAGGGGAGTATGGAATTTTAACATGGTCTGTATATATATATGTGTATATATATATATATATATTCATTCATTTTATTTATTTATTTATTTATAATGTAAGTGCAATTTATTTCTTAGCTGCTCCCAAAGAGGATTTGAGGGGACTATTCTATCTTATTTTATTTGTCTCCTTTTTTGTACGGGCATAAATTAGATCTTTTGAGGCCATCTAAGCTGCATCACAGAGAAGCAATGTAATATAGTGGTGAGAAGCATAGACACTGGATCCAGTATAAATCGTGTGTTCATTCAGATCCTGGCTCTGCCATCAAAGGGTGGCCTGTGCTTGGGTACATTACTTAACTCCCCTGTGCTATAGTGTCTGGCTCCAACTGTAAACTGAGATAATGATAGTATCTACCTCATAGATAATTATGAGGATTATAATTTAGATTATGGAAAGTACTTCAACTAGTAACTGGAACATGGCTACATGCTGAAATTATTAAGTCTGTTAACTCTTACAATTTCTTTAAAATAAATTGCTACCAAATGGCCTACCAAAATATTACTAGATTATTCTATGACTCAATGTACCCATTTAATAATATAGGTTAACGTATATAAGATTTTGTCTGCTAGGTGCTGTGCTAAATGCTTTCTATATGTTATCACTGGAAAATGTAACAGAAGAAACAGAAGCTGAGAGAAGATTATTAAGTTGCCCAGCATCAAACAGTTGGTTAAGGGAGATTTGAACCAGGGAGTTTGACTCCAAACCTACAGACTTAACCACAAAAAGACATTGCTTTTTCTTCATACAGCTATTTTCATCATTGGGCAAAAATATTAGTCTGGATATGACTAGGCTTAGTTAAAAGTTACAAACAAACCTAACGACATTCTTAGTAGAAACCACTAGGGAATAGTGACTGCTCTTCTCAGAACTGTTATTTTTTATCTTTCTGAAGAATGTTAGTATATTTTGTCAACTTTATTTGATTTAGGATTCAGATGTTTGGAGAAATATTTCCCAGCCTTCACTTCAGAACACGCACTGCTCCCTGAACCTTTAAAAGACCCAGTTGCAAACCTGATCTTTTTTTCCCTATAAATGAAGAATTCCTACTGACTTAATGTGCATGAATTAATTTTTGAAAGTAGATATTTACAAGATGGTCATAAACACTTCCTCCAGGTGGAAATTTTCAACTCAAGAAGCCACCAGATTAAGAAAACTTAAATAGCAATTAGTTTGCTCATACAAAGGGGGAGAAAAATCCTTGATGGTCTCATTTCTCCATGTCTCTAATGTACTTACTTTTAAAAGAAGTTCATCCTCTCATAAGCAATGTTACATGTCACAAATAATATCGTTTTGGATCTATTGCATATTATGAAGAAGTAGCTTTAGTAACTTTTCCTTCACACTCACTTCCGATAAAACAAAATATGTGAGTGTGTGTGTTTAACATGTTTAGCATTTGTAAATAATTTTCCAGGTTTCTAGCTATTATCCTATTCTAGAGAGTGGCAAAACATACATAACCATGTTAATTATTTGTAGTTTCTCATGTTAAGTTTGATTATAACTGGCTTTATAATCACCATCTTTACTCTTCTAAAAGTTTCCCGCCATGATATAAGAATTTTGGAATATAATATGGCTCACAAATTCAAAATCAGGTCTGTTCTGCTCCCTTCAGTACTGGGGATTCGGCCTGTTATTTCTAAGACTACAGACGAGCTGGGAAACTAGGGGTGGGGAGTGTGGCAGTGGGGAAACACTGGAATGGAGAAAAGATGTGAACTTGGGATACAGACAGACCTGTGTTTGAGTTCTGGCCCTACCACTTATTACCTATCACTTTATGTAAGAAATCCTGTCTTTAACCTCTTAGTCTGTCACTTTCCTCTGGATTAAACAGAGGCATCAGTATTTACTTCTTACATTGTTGTGAGGAATAAATGCAAGAACGTATTCTAATGTGTTCGGCACCATTAATAGCACATAGTAGGTTCCTAATAAATGTCAGTTCTGATCTCTTGGACAACACTACTTCCATGAATGTAACTATGGACAACTAACTCTGCTGGTCTAGTGTTCGAAGGGAAGAGAGAGGGAAGATATTCTTGCCATGTGCCTAAACACTCAAACCAGTTCAGAACATGGAGAAGAGAAGGGATTCGATTCTAATTGGAAGCAGTGTGATATAATGGTATGAGGGAAGGTTCTAAAATCAGATAAAGTAAGTATGAATTTCATCTTTCTATTCAACTTGAAATCTGATTTTAAGACATTAATTTATAGGAACTTCAGCCCTCTCACCTGTGAAATGTGGATAATAACGCATACGCTTAGACTTAAGGTGAGAATTAAATGAAGTAAAGCTTCTTAACACAGTGCCTGCAAAATACATAAATCCTAATTTCTTACCCGAAGGAGCTGTAACATCCATTCCACCCAGACGGGGATGATTTCTACCCCATGGTTTATCTGCGTATACCTAGGACCCAGAGTGGAAGAGTAGGGTAGAGAAGCTTTGATGCCATCCTCTTTCTTGTTTACTGCACTCACTAAGTAGGCATTGCCTGTTTTCATTGACTGGCATTATGAATCTCATTTCAATTGGATCATATTGGTGGGTTAGGGCAGATTAAGATCAGTGGTCTAATTTCTTTGGTTAAGATAGACTATGGAACACTATGCTATTTCTCCAAAAAGAATAGCTACTAATTCATGGCTGTTTACTTTGCTCTAGGTTCTTCACCCAAAGATTAGCTAATCACCTTTGAAACCTTTCAAAGGAATTGGAGGCCTAAGGAGTTCAAGCCACGTGTTCAAGATTACATAGTTTATAAACAGCAGAACCAGATCCCTCTGAGAGCTCCCTTTCCTGTCCCAACTGACTCTCTACTTCCTCACCTGATCTTTGATTTCCCGCTCTGTCTACCCCAGCTGGACAAGGTCCCTCTTGACTATAAATGTTCATAGCCCTTTGTTTTCATCTTTCATATGGCTCATATACTTTTCTATTAGTTATTAAAGTTATTTGAGTTCATTTCCCTGAATCAATAATAAATTCCTGGAGAAGAGGGACAATATTACACACCACTATATCAATCAGGAGTGTTTTTAAAGCTTTTAACAATATGGAAATTTAATTATCGAACAAAACAAGAAGTCTAGATATATATGGTACTGGAGTGTAGCAGTTTAACAATTTCATAAAGGTCCCAACTCTATTTCCTCTCCACCATGTTTAGTGTAATGGACTTATATTTTCTCACATGTCACATCACAGTTGCAAGATGGCGGTCACAGATCCAGGCATCTGATTATTGTTCAAGGTAAGAAGAGGGGGGAGGGGCAGCACCACTGAGCTATCTACTCATGCCCATCTCTTATAAGACAAGAAAACCCTCCCAGGATCTCCAGGATCAACTTCCTCCTATATCCCATTCCAGTACTGAGTCCCTTTGTAGGTCTTCAAGTGTACAAACACAACCATAACCCCACATTTCCCCAAATGCTGTGATTTATAACTGAAGAATTTAAAAACTCAAGCCTTAATGACAGTTACATGTGATAGCAAGTAGAGGACCAGAAAGCTAAGGGCATAAATGATACTGAATAGCTGTTGAGGATCCCTTCTAAGGAGTTGCACCTATTTCCATATACCAATTTTATAGCACCTGAAGTTTAAACTCATGCCTCAGCGAAGTCACAAATTGCAAGATGGTGCAGATTTTTTTGGAATTTGCTTACAATTAGTCACACCCTCAAATGTTAAATCTCTGAATACCAAGGGTCTATTTTAACCTCTTTCGTGATGAACAAGGTGGATTGTGTGTGTTTCCTACTGAATTACTACCCCTTTACATTCTTGAGAGAAAGTCTTTGTTGATGGCTGACTTGTAGACCCACACTTATGTGTAGTTATAGTTCCCTCAGGTGCCAACAATAGGTAGAATAAAATTTAAAGATGTTTCAGGTGAATAGCATTTCACCCTGAACCCTGGTACAAATTGTGAGTCAATTATTTATGAGTAGAGCCCAATTTGTTTAAACCTCATTGACCTATAATACAGTTATGACATGTGTCTTGACTTGATTCTTCCCTCTATTGATTTGGTCTGGAAAAGTAAAACAAGAGGTGAAATGGCCCCTCAGGGTAAGTTAAAATTGTAGGTTATGGCCATGTTAAATTGCTTTAGTATACTTTGTGTCCTTTAGAGTCAGAAAATGAAGCAATAAAGTAAGCTGATGTAAGTAATTCTTGTTTTTAAAAGGACCTTGAAGTGCTCTTAACAATATCATGGATTTGATAAGATCTGCTTCAGACTTCTTAATTTAAAATGAACATAAAGATGGTAAAGCTGAAGGAATGTTGAAATACTAGTGTTGTGTTAACAGCTTTGAAACTGAATTCATGGGAGGGGACCAATGAGAACTCTTCACTATTGTCTGCTATACTTGGGGGGGAAATGAAAGTAGCAGTCACTGCTAGGAATTTCCTGGGGGGCATATCCAGGTGTACAAAATATTTAGGAGGGTTTCAAATGTTTTTGCTCATTACTTATGTGTTATCAAGTTCAGACAGTGTTTAAAACTCAGACAATTTTCAAGTTTTAAATGTTAATTTTTGTGACAGGCAAACCTATTAAATCTGAGTGTTCACAACTTTTTCCTCTCCCCTCCCCTTTTCCCTACTTGTCTGTGAATATTGTGGTATTGATGGGCTAAGTAGAGAACTGGCAAAAGAGAGAAAGAATTAATTCACATAGAAAGGGAGAGAGAGCATCAATAGTTGGAAAAAAGAATAGACTGCGTGGGGAGTAAAAGTGGAGAAAAAGGACAAGAGCCAACATGCGAACATGAGCTGGGTTTAGGGCAGAGTATTCTGACATTTAGAGAGGAAAGAGAGAGAGTTGAGATGTGGTTTATGCAGAAAGAAATAAAGCAAGCTAATTTCAAAATATGTTATTATGTATGATGAATAGTGTGCTTTGAGATAATTAGATATTTATTTAAATTTTTCTTTCAAGGTAAGAACAAGCTGATTTGGCGTTATGCTCTTTTCTATTATTACCCTTGAAGTTGTCATCTCTTGCTTTTTAAAGCACTTTCTTTCTTATATGCCAATAATAGCAGTTCTATTGATTGATTACCCTTGAAGGAAGTATACAACAAAGAGAAAGAGACTTGAGCTGGAGCTGGGTGAGATGGGATTAGAAGGTGAACCAGAAGACACGGAGCACACAAAAGCTGGACCAGAATTGAAAGCTTTTGAGATAAAGGAGCAGTACTGGGGAGAAGTTGTCACTCCTAGGACCTCAGTTACTGCTTAAACACTGCTTCTTTGATTTCAGCTTATACTCCTGTATATTTGATTCCAGAACTCCATTTGTGCCACTAATAACCAGGAGGCTAGTTTGAGCCCTCTAGAGTTCTGGGTAACACGATATGCTAATTCAGACATTCTACACTCTGAAGATTATATGTCAACCATATAGCTTAAGAGCCTCTGTGTTAAGTATCTCTGAATTAAGGGTTGTGAAAAGCAATGCATGAAGTGGCAACTATTGTTTTGGAACCAGGGATGAGGTGGCAAGTTTGAACCAAGAAATCACAAAATTCTTTTGGTCAAGAACTTCAAACTCCATTGTCTTCATCCAAAATAACATACGGGGAGGAATCAGTACCACTTCAGAGTCAGTCTTCCCAGCTCCCAACTCTAAAGAATCATTCTATGGGAACTTCACCTCTGCTGGTCAGTGTGTCTGTCTCCTTTCTGTGTCTGCCAACCATCTCCTCTGTTCAAACACATAGAAAGGATTTCTTGCGTACTAATGGTGTGAATGCTCTGTAATAGATGCAATGGTGTCTACTCTCAGAGTTCATCCTCTAATCAGGGATAAGCATAAAACCACTGAGTGGTTTATAACAATAATTTTTTTTTTTTTTTTTTTTTGCCTGCATTGGGTCTTTGTTGCTGTGCGTGGGCTTTCTCTAGTTGCGGTGAGAGGGGGCTACTCTTCGTTGCAGTGCATGGGCTTCTCATTGCAGTGGCTTCTCTTGTTGCGGAACACAGGCTCTAGGCACGCGGACTTCAGTAGCTGTGGCGCGTGGACCCAGTAGTTGTGGTGCATGGGCTCAGCAGTTGTGGCGTGTGGGCTCAGTAGTTGTGGCTGTCAGGCTCTAGAGCACAGTCTCAGTAGTTGTAGCGCACAGGCTTAGTTGCTCTGTGGCATGTGGGATCTTCCTGGACTAGGGATCAAACCCGTGTCCCCTGTATTGGCAGGCAGATTCTTAACCACTGCACCACCAGGGAAGTCCCTATAACAATAATTTTTAAATTACTGAAGCTCTTTGGAATTTTACATATATTACCTAAGTTGTTTTAATAATATTCCTGCAATGCTGATGATGTATATACATTTGTTGCTATGATTTCTACTTATAAAAACAGAAAATTTAGATCCAATGAGGTTAAGAAACTTGTCTACATTGTTTGGCTAAAGCTTATGACTTACACTTTCTAATTTCAAATCCCAGGTCCTTTAAAATTTAATTGTATTAAATTGAAATGAGTGAAAATTAATGTAGTTTTAAAAGATGCAGTAATAATTTTGGATATAATTGTAAAGGAATAATCTGAGTAGGGTGTGTATTCTTGAAAATATCAAATTTATTATACATTCTAAAGAGAGACATGGATTTAGAAAAAGGTATTTATGGAAAATAGAAAAAATTGTTATAAATTGATGGCATATTCAATATACATTTGTGTGTATATTTAAAATTTAATTTAAAATGCATATGAAAGTAATAGCTCTCATTTAATGAGCACATACTATATACCAGAGATCTGATATGTATTATCTTGTTTAATATTCACAATATCCTTCTGAGATAGAATCTATTATTAAACTCTGTTTTACATTTGAGGAAACGGGTGTCAACGAGGTTTAGGACTAACTCTGGATCCTATATAGCAGAACTAGGACTCAAGCTACCTGGTTTGTGAAGAGCCATGGGGTCCAGTGTGAGACTGCATAATGGATAGATAGGTACTGAAGATAGTAAGGGGCTCCGTTCAGCATGAAAGCCCACCTTGTGGCAAGAAGGGTTTCAAGGGGTGGGGTTAGTATCATTGGTAAGTGTCCCTCAATCTTCTATTAGCTGTGGTTCAAACTTTTCATCTCTGCCACTCCAAACCAGACAAAACTTCTTAGGCTCAGTAAATGTGAAACAAATGTAATGACATAATTTCTTTTCACAGAAGATCTTTAGAAGAACATCTCAAATGCAACTGTAATTTATCCCCCTTCACTATAATTTTCTTCATGTGGGAAATCCCCTTGAAGATTTCATCCAAGCTCACACATGCTTCCATGGATTAAACTCCCACATGTACCCTCCTCCTAAGCAAATTTCCCTTTTTTGGCTCCAGATTTCTCCTGGCCCTCAGTATAACGCTCACTAGATTTCCTTTGGTCATTATCAAACTTGGTATGCCTCAAACTGAACTCAGTAGCTACGCTTGCTGCTTCGAATGCCCCTTTGAACGATCCCACCAAAGGTAATTTTGCTCCTACTGTGTCCTCTTCTCAACCCCACCCGCCCTATCCAGGCAGCTTCTATATAGAACAGATTAGAAGATGACTGGCCTTTCATTGTTGACTTCTTAGTCCCCAAACTCCCCTGACTTGGAATCCCATTGCACATGGCTAAAAAGTATTGTTCATTCATTCCTTAGTATTGTTCATGCCTTAGATCATGTGTTTCTGTTAATAATGACCTCCAATGACTTCCTTTTTAGATAGTAACTTTTTTCCTTTAAAACTTCCCTATTATCTAGTCTCACCCACAAAATCTATTACCTCTCTTATGTAACTCAGGCCATGTTGTACCTTTTAGCTGGCCAACCAAGACAGCATTCATTTGGTTCTAATACTATTTTCTCTCTTGTTTATTCTCCAAAAATTCTTAACTAAGGCTTTCCTGAAGGTTTCAAAAAAATTCCTTCTTCCTGTTGTCGTATCATATCTTTGCTTTTAAAAACAAAACAAAAAAATGAAAACAAAGACAAAAACCCCCAAATAAACCAATTCAAACCACCACCAACAAAAAAAAAACCTCCACAAACTCCAAGTTCCTGGTTTGTCCAGACTTATTAGTATCCCATTTTCCAATATGTCAAACAAACAAACAAACAAACAAACAAACAAACAACCCAAACTTCCTAATTTCCCTTTTGTGGGTTTTTATTAATAAGTATCCATTTTAAAGGATAATTATCACCTCTATTGGATTGTAAATCTCCTTGAGGGCAGGAGACTGTGGCAGGAGACTGTGTCTAACCACTAATAGGTACCCACACATTTATTAGAGAGCAGTGCAACCTCTAGGGGGTCAATAAATACTTGTTGACTCACTGACTCTATAAATATAAACGGCAGAATAATCAGACATTCTGCTAGCACCTAATTTGCTCCCCGTAGGTAAGTTTGTCTCTTTGGTAGCATTGATTCTTTTAGGCCACCAGGGTTACATTTAGTGAATTACAACTGCCATGTGCTAACTGGTACCTTGGTGGCCTGAATGAGTTTAAGAGTCTCCCCAAATGAAGGACATCCCCCCCGAGAGTGACTCTGAATCTTGTTGAATACCTTACCCAACCTTTATTTTCTTCCACAGCATTTTCCCTTTGAGACAAAAGGTTCCTTTGCCTTTAGGCCTTTTATCCTTTTTACAAGGCAGAAACTCTCAAGTCATAAGCAAATAAAAATGCAGTTCATTTACCATATTCTTGCTATTTTACATTTTTAAAGGAAAGTATTGCTGAATTACATTGAATGCCAGGCAGGAAATTCACAATTTTCCTTGCAGCATTTTTCATAAGTGAGCAGCTTTCCAACAGATCCAGCTGTCAACAGTGCCCTCCTACTGTTTGACTCACATTCAGAATTCGTTTCTATGTGCACCACAATACAAAAATTTTGCAAAGCATTAAAGGAGTATGTAGACTACTCCATAGGTGTTGATTCCTCGGCCCCAGAGTCTCAAAGCTTTTCTGTTTTGCCTAGTATTCTCTACCAAACAATGATCCTTTATGCAATTTTAGAAAACTTACAACAGGATAAAGTTAATGGATGAATTAGTTGCATCCTAGCAGGGAATCTCTGTCTTGGATCCTGAGGGATTTGGTCTCTTTTGTTGTGTAGTGAGATAAAAAATTGCAAGCAGATTCTTAAGAAGTGGTTAGAGTCTTCTGGACTGCAAAGATGCCAAGTTCCTAATTCCTATAACAGGATCGAGATGCTTATGACTTTGATTTACGGACAACTCTTAAATTGGATTCAAACATTTGCCATACGTAAGTTGTGAGAAAGGTAATGACATGCTCTGATAATACCACTCCATCCTGATTACAGATGTCCTGAGTACCCTGCACTTCTTCCTTGTGCCCCTCTTGCAGTGCCTGCCAGCTGTTGCATGGGCCATCCCTATGTCTCTTGAAAAAGGCATCCACCCTGGCTGCAAAGCCAAAAGAATAGAGCTACTCCCAATGGCACATCCTTCATCCTGCTGGGGAATTACGTTGCCTGCTTACTTAACCTGAAGGTTTCCTCTGCTTCTGACCCAGTTTCACTCCTTTGATTCTGGGATTTCTTGGTTCCTCTCTCTCTCTGCATCATTTCTTTTACATATGTGTCTCTTTTTAAAATTACTTTATTTTTTATTGAAGAATAGTTGATTTACAATATCGTGTTAGTTTCACATGTATAGCACAGTGACTCAGTTATACATTTATATATATATTTAGTTACATATATATATATATATATATATATATATATATATATATATATATTTTCTTCTTCAGATTCTCTTCCTGTATAGGTTATTACAAAATTTTGAGTATAGTTCCCTGTGCTATATGGTAGGTCCTTGTTGGTACATACTTGTTTCTTTTTTTTAAATTAATTAATTAATTTTTGGCTGCATTGGGTCTTCGTTGCTGCACGCGGGCTTTCTCTAGTTGCAGCGAGTGGGGGCTACACTTCGTTGTGGTGCGCGGGCTTCTCATTGCGGTGGCTTCCCTTGTTGCGGAGCACGGGCTCTAGGCACGCGGGCTTCAGTAGATGCAGCACGTGGGCTCAGTAGTTGTGGCTGGCGGGCTCTAGAGCACAGGCTCAGTAGCTATGGTGCATGGGCTTAGTTGCTCCACGGCACGTGGGATCTTCCCAGACCAGGGCTCGAACCTGTGTCCCCTGCATTGGCAGGCGGATTCTAAACCACTGCGCCACCAGGGAAGTCCACACTTGTTTCTTACCAGCATGGCCTGCCCCATTCTTCTTCTTTTAGACCTCAACCAGAGATGATATTCTATGGCTATGCTCTATGGTTACTCCTTGCTGATTCCTGGAGGAAAGTGCAAACTGCACAATACCCAGTGCCCAACAGAAGTTGTCTATTAAACTCCTATTTATGTGAAGCCTTTCCCTATAGTAATAGTTACTGTTTATCAAGCACTTTGGGTGGGCCAGGCAATGTACTGGGTGTTTTCATGTTGTTCTTATTTATTATCCAGGTGATAGAGTCCAGGCTGAATGAGACAAAGTAACTTGCCAAGGTATCACAGCTAGTGAGAGGCAGAGCCTGGAGTCAAAACCCAGTATTTTGGGAGCTGGAATTGTTTAAACACAGTGCCATATTGCCTATTTGACACTTTTCTCACATTAAAATTGTGTCCTCTACTGTTTTCTCATTGTATTTATACATGCACACGCATGTCTTTGTCCTATATATATATGAGCATTTATCATTTTTGTTATAGATAGCTATTAATATTTTAAAGTTCTCCTCTAAACTACTAATTTCAGACAACAGAGATTAAGTCTTATTTATCTTTATGTTCTTCCTCCTAAACTTGGAGCCTGGTGCCAAGTAATTACTCAAATGGTAATGATAATATTGGTTTGGTGGACACATCATTAGGAAATAAATTTTAATTTACAGAAGTTTATTCCAGTTTCCATCACCATTGTCGTATTATGGCTTGCAATTTTGGCACTCCTAAGGGGAATATTTATAGACTACTTGGGCAATTTATAATTATTCTCTCTTTATGTGCAATACCAGCTAATCAATTGCATATTAAAATAAAGGGTTTATGTGAATAGTTTGAATTAAAATATTTCTGTGGTGCAAAGATCAGTACAATACAAGTACACAAACATCATTTTTAGCGGTGTCTTTAGCAGAAAGCCTCAAGTAAGCCTTTACTTCATAAGGCAATGCTGTAAATGAAAGTGAAGGATCGAACCAGTACTCCTAAAACTCTTTCCCTCTGCTTTTATGACTTGGCTTTAAACACCTCCTAGGTGTTTGATATGTACGTAGATGAATTGTCTGACGAGGTTAATATAGGTTTGTTTTGTTTTGCTTTTTAGAAAATACTACTAAAAGTCAAGGTGGTGTGTTAACTTAGTACAAAGAAAATTGTATTTCTAATACTAATCCCCTACATGACAATGTGCTTTTGGTCACAAGGACATGATAAGAAAATGCTGATGGCCCAGTATAACCTATCACTTCTGCCAGGAAAAGCACCACAGTGAAGGAGTGTCACTGGTATCATTTTCATTTTCACAAAAATTACACACTTCTTAAATGTACAGTGTGGTGGCCATTTTGTCTGAATCAAAGTGTTCTTTCTGAATTTTTATGTTGCTTCTTGTGCTAATTTTCATCTCCAGATTTTCTCTTTTATGCATGCTAAATTTAAGTGTAAAAAAACCCCCCAAATCCAAAATAATAAATGGAGGATGGGAAAACATAGGATGATTATTTCAAGACTGCATCATAGATTATATAAAGACAGAGTCTCAGCAATTTATTTGGCTCTGTCTGGGTGTTTGCTTAGGGAGCTAGAGATCTAGTCTTTCATTCTATCAGCAGCTCTTGCTGTCAATTAATTAGAATATATATTCCTATTAATTCAAGGCTGTGCACTGCCTTCTTTATGTACACTACAAGTATTTCCCTGAAACTGCATCTGTCCTTAGTTATAACATGCAACATTCCCGCTCTGAATTTGACTGTTTCTTCCCCAATCTACTTATTGTATGCTTGCCAGACTGTACAGATGCTTTTTGGATTGGAAATCTATTACTGCTTTTAATAATACCTTAAAATGTTGACAGTGTAGAATTTAAGTTGATCTCTTTACAAACATGGGTAAGTAAAACCCGTTTAACAGATCAGGAGATTAGGCCATGTATGATTCGGCTATAATATGCAAATCAAATGGTTAAATATCTTTCAACAGCAGATTTTCCCCCATGGATAGCGTTAGCTCACAGAAATTAAGGTCCCTTGTCCACTTCTGAAATAGTCTAGACAGTTTGAAAATAGAACCCATTAGCTTCACCCTCAGACCTGCATTTCCTTATGGAATTCTGTACCTCCGCTGATGGCATTTCAATACACCCTCTTGCCTCAGTTAGAACTCCTGAAGTCATCTTTGACTTATGTCTCTTATTGTCCATGTCCAATTGATCATCAGACCTGTCAGTTCTCCCTCAGAAATGTCCTCTGGCTAAAGTCCCTTTTTATCATCCTCACGGCCACTGGCTTAGACCCTCATCATTTTTGTTTGGAGTATGAATACAGCCTCCTATCTGATCTCCCTGGCATCTATCTTCCTCCCCTCAAGTCCATTCTTCACATAGACACCAGGATGATCTTTCTGAAAACAAGTCTCATCAAGTTACTTCTCTCCTTAAAGTCCTCAGCTGGAGTCCATTTGTTCACAGGATGAGCTCTAAACTCCCAAGCTGGGTCTGTAAGGCTTTTGGCATCAACTTCTCCTGTTACAGTTCTTGCTATTTTCTATGTGAACTCTTCTCTCTTGCTCCATTCCTAAACATTCACATCAAACTTTTGTATTAATTATATTAATGTATGCCTTTGTGCATGTTTTCCTACTGTCTTCTTTTCTCCTTCACCACTTGGCAAACCTAACCATTTAAGACCATGCTAATATCACGTCCTCTTGAAGTCTTCCCTAACATGGGTAAAATTATTTTTACCCTGCTCTAGACTTTTTCATGATGCCATTAATACTTCTATATAGCATCTATTGCATTGTATCTTAATTATCTGTTAATAAGTCTGGTTGTAAACTCTCCCTGTACCTGATTCATATTTGAATTTTTCAATTACAAGAACATTCAATAAATGCTGTAAGAATGAATGAATGATCCCTATTGATCCTTTCCCCATGCTACAGTGCTCTGTAACCAAACGAAATGATATTTTTACTATAAGTGCTTCTCTATAATGTGATATATGCTTTCCTGAAAAATCTGATCTTCTGCAGAAACAAAACAAACACAAACAATTAAAAGGTCTCATTGGGCAGACCGCTGAAAATCTCATGCAATTTGTAATCAGAGCACTAATAAAAATAATATTGGATATCTGAGCTATGTTGGATCTCCCTGAAGGTCTTCCTCAGTGTGGCTGGACATGGCCAGAGTAGATATCAATAACAAACAGTAACAATAGAGTGGAGATGCTATAACACTTTGATTTGTTAGGGAGGAGTTGCTGAGATAATGTAGATGGAAGTGGAGTCTGAGCCAATGGGGTAGTTGTTAAGGTGGGCACTGCGGCAGCGCAACCTGCCTCAAGCCTCATCTCCTTAGGCTGGCAAAGGATCACTTTGGGGAGGGAACCAAGAGTGCAAACACGCAGTTTTAATTTTTTATATGTAGATGCTGCAGCCTTGAAAGGGTTGCTGTAACCAATGCAACAGCCATACTGGGGAACTTTTCCTTTCCTGCCAAAAGTTATCATTCTCTTCTTGCTGTATTATTCGTTTCTCTTGTCTACCAAAACTTGCATATTGAAACAAGGCTCCTTCCGTATTTCACAGATGTTCCTCTGCTTATCAATTACCTTCCCCTATTTATCAATTACATATGAGCTTAATCACATTACAGACAGGGGCTGGCGTTCCAGCAAAGCAGACAGTATTCACATAGTTGTATTGCTTAATTATCCAATGCCTATGTCTTATCTTTCCAGTGAAATGCTGCAGCTAATTCTTTGAAGATAGGGACTGTATGTAATACCGAAGGAATGTGATTTTTTTTTTTTTCAGATTTTGACATAAATTTCTTTTGAGTAGCAAATGCTGCTTTGCCAGTCATTCGTTTGCTCTCAAATCCATTCTCTGCCCTGCCCCTCTCTGGTTTGTGTTGCAGGGATGCACATTCTCAGCTTCTCTTCCCAAGTGACTTCTGGGTAGTTTTGGCCAATGGTACGCACAGGTGAAAGGCTGGCAGGCAGTAGGGGAGAAGCCAGATATTTCTCCTCTTAGTTCTTTGCTTTGGGCTCTCTCTGACGGTGGCTACCCTCCTTCTGTGAGTCTAGCTCCTAGGAGATCGCCCCACCCTCCACGGCTTCCGTTACCACCTCTGCTGGGATTCCAGCTCCCACTAGACAGCTCTGGCTTCTGAGCTCCAGGAACAACGCCTCCTCCCCCTGTCCCTTCGAGATGGTAGAGGCTTCCTGCTGCTGCGAATTTCTGGGTTGCTTCCCTGTTCCTTGACCTGCTTCTCAGCTCTTCCATCACCATGTTACCATTTTCTTGCGTTCAATTGCATCTGCATGAAAGATCTAAAGTGTGTTTCCCAGACCGGACTCTGATATGCTGTTACAAACAATATAGAGTAAAATCAGATCAACCACAGGCTCCCATTGCCCAACTTGTAGAATAGAATAAAAATCACCTTGTCTGTATTCATCCTTTAAGAAGACAATGGTAGTCAAAAGCCCTATTATCATTGCGAATGTTAAATGAGGTCTTATGAATAATTCCTGCAGTTTTAAGAAAGCACACCCACTCTTTCACAGCACCTTGATTACACAGTTGTACTCACACTCCTATCACCTACAGAAGAGGCTGTAGCACTAGGCCGCTGATGATACTTGAGGACACAGCTCTGGGGACTGTGCCCAACCTTATGACATTTAAAGGCTCATTTCCCCAGTTTTCTTTCCAGTAGACAATTAACAGAGGGAGGTATTAGAATGTCCTGAAAATTCCAAAACTTCTGTGGCCTTTGTTTCCAACCAATTCATAAGAAACACCAACAACAACTTCAATTAAAGCTGAAAACAAGTTCCAAATCTTTTGATGACTGTCTCCCCCCTCAAAAAAGTACCACCCCTATTAAAAAAGGAACTGGCTCAGTTGGTATGCACTACAAAACCTGGTGCCAGTATCTCCTGCAAAAGATGATTTTTGACGTTTCCAAGAGAATAGGGAGATGGGATGTTCATATGCCTACATAATGTGACGAATCCAACTTTTATAGACAAAACAGGTACTGAAGCTGTAATCACACAGGCTGACTAAGGGAAGAATAATGTAGCTCTTTTGAGTCAAGATTAAGTTGTATTGGTTGATGGGTTTGGAAAAACAATATTATACTTGGCTTCTAGATAAATACTGCAGAGACCTCTTGTAAATCCTCCAGTAATTTTTTGTAATCCTTCACAAGCAGTAAAATCATTGCTGTGAGGCAGACAGGAGAGGAATCCACAAAAAAGACATCTGTTATTGTTATATCAATGATGATATATGTCCAACTGTGAAATAACAACATTTAACAAGAAATGGAACCTTATCCAAAATGAGATCTCACTCACTCCCATGACTTCATTTGCTACATTAATAAGAGTAAACAGAAGTTTATAATTGGGTGATCTTATCTATTAGCATTAGTAATTTATCACAGGTATAGGGCTTTATATTTTAGATTAATGGAATTCAAAATGTTAGGAAAGCCCTATGCTAACATATAGCATGCATGGACAGATGAAGATGGTGATACATTGAATAAATAGAAAAATATTAGGGCTATTTGCCTTTTGTTCTATATTTTTAAAGAAAATTTGCCACTCCTCAAAATTTTCAGTTTGCTTGTTAGAAGTTTAAGATATTCTTATAATAATATATTAAAACAACAATGAAAGAATGTTGAGGTTTATAATGCTTTCAAAAGACACTTAATATTATGAGTCAATATTTAAAATGACTGTTTAGAGTGAAAATGTATTATTTGAATCTAAGACACTTTTTCCAACATACAGGTGAAAAACAAATTAAATTCTTAAACTCCAAAGGCTATGTCACCATATGTTTGGAGAATTTTTAAGAACCCCAAAGTAGAACTTTGGCAATGGAATAGGTAATTATTTGCCAGCACCAGATTTATGTGCAAATCAAGGAGAGCTTAAACAGCTCTTTAAAAATGTCTTCAAATGATATCCAGGAATCTCTTGGTTTTTACTTATCTTTCCATTGTCTTCATTTGACTCCTGTACTTTATGTTCTATTAAAACAAACCTTTGCTCAGCTCTCAATCTGAAAGGTAGCAACTCTGTATGTTCCGCAGCTGCCCCTTGGTCTCATGCTCTGCAACGTGTGTGGAACAAAAGGCCTTGCTCTGTTCTCCTGTGGATTTCAAGTTCAAACTCTGTTTAATCCTTTTCCAGCCTTTGCTAAAACTGGTGACTACTGAAGCCAAAGTTGGAATGTTGTGTGGATCTGCTTAGAAAGGAGGTGTTGGAGCCAAGTAGGAAACATCTAGGCCTCTCGACATTTGCCACCACTGACTACAGTGGACTTTTGGAAACTTCCTCTTTCTTGGGCTTCCATGATATCCTTCTCTCCTGGCTCTTCTACTTCTTTGGCCTGACCTTTCCTTTTCAGGTTCCTATA
Organism: Balaenoptera physalus; assembly: GCF_965194825.1. Lineage (NCBI taxonomy): Eukaryota > Metazoa > Chordata > Mammalia > Artiodactyla > Balaenopteridae > Balaenoptera > Balaenoptera physalus. Next base: position 80,649,426 of record NC_138883.1, on the reverse strand, counting down.
GTAAATCTCATTCCTCTTCCCTATCTCTGTATGTAGGGGTTTCTAGGGCTCTGTCCCTGGTCATCTTCCAATCTTCCATACCTTGATCATTTCATCGACCATACTTTTTTTCTGAGCTGTACTGAGGTATAATTTACACATAGGAAGTGTATGTGTGTGTGTGTGTGTGTGTGTGTGTGGTGAGAAGTCTTAAGATCTACCCTCATCTTCTTTATCCATTTGTCTGTCGATGGACATTTAGTTTGTTTCCATATCTTGGCTACTGTAAATAACGCTGCAATAAACATTGTGGTACATGACTCTTTTTGAATTATGGTTTTCTCAGGGTATATGCCCAGTAGTGGGATTGCTGGGTCATATGGTAGTTCCATTTTTAATTTTTTAAGGAATCTCCATACTGGTCTCCATAGTGGCTATATCAATTTATATTCCCACCAACAGTGCAGGAGGGTTCCCTTTTTTCCACACCCTATCCACCATTTGTTGTTTGTAGATTTTTTGAGGATGGCCATTCTGACCAGTGTGAGATGATGTCCATCGACAGATGAATGGATAAAGAAGATGTGGTACATATATATGATGGAATATTACTCAGCCATAAAAAGGAACGGAATTGAGTTATTTGTAGTGAGGTGGATGGACCTAGAGTCTGTCACACAGAGTGAAATAAGTCAGAAGGAGAAAAACAAATACTGTATGCTAATGCATATATATGGAATCTAGAAAAATGGTACTGATGAACCTAGTGGTAGGGCAGGAATAAAGATGCAGATGTTGAGAACGGCCTTGAGAACACAGGGGGGAAGAGGAGGCTGGGACATAGTAAGACAGTAGCGCTGACATACATACACTACCAAATGTAAAATGGATGGCTGGTGGGAAGCTGCTGCATAGCACAGGGAGATCAGCTCGGTGCTTTGTGACCACCTAGAGGGGTGGGATGGGGAGGGTGGGAGGGAGGCTCAAGAAGGAGGGGATATGGGGATATGTGTATGCATATAGCTGATTCACTTTGTTGTATGGTAGAAACTAAGACAACATTGTGAAACAATTATACTCTAATAAAGATGTATTAAAAAAAAAAAGACCTACCCTCTTAGCAAATTTCAAATATACAATACAATATTGTTAACTATAGTCACCATGCTGTATATTAAATCTCCAGAACTTATTCATCTTGCATAACTGAATCTTTGTACCATTTGACCAACATTTCCCCATTCCCCCTCCCCTCTTCTTCCATACTTGATAGCCCAAAGTGAATGACTGAATAGTGCAAAGGAGTGGCCTGGCAGGTACTGTGTGCTCTACTTAAGACCTTCACCATATTTCTAAAGCAGACTATATTATAGCATCATATCTTGGAGAACCAATAATATTCTCTCTCTATAAACTCATGAAGAACATCCATTCTGGACTCTTATTAGGCCTGCTTTTCAAACTGCAAGTTGGAGAAGTGTGTTTCTTTTTTACACATGTACGTGTTTCTTAATTAATATTAAACAATGATTACTTGAATTTTTTTTTAAAAGAGCATTTAACCATTACTGAGAAATTGAGGTATATATGATACAAAGCTGTCTAACCACTTCTCAACAGATAAGTTATCAGCCTTTACCTTCCGCAGTCCTGTTAGGCCTATAGATATATATATGTAAGGGCTGAGGCCATTCATCTCTAAGTTCAGTCCTCCTCAATCCCTAGGCTCCAATCTTGAGACGGGGAAAGACATAAGGAGATTTTGCCTCACCAGGGAGTGGGATCTAGAATTAGTCTTGCTTCTATAAGCCTCTCTAAGACATGCTGTTCTAAGATTAGTTATGGTACTCATATATCCCCTAAGATGCAGGCTTCCCTTCCTCTTTCTGTGCACATCCAGGGAGTACAAATAAACATTTTCTTGGGTTTTCAGGTAAGCGTTCCAAGCCCCTGTAGGTGTTACCTTTTTGTCCTAGATCCCGGACCACAGACAGAGACACCTTGCCTACCTGTTGCCAGCCCTCTTTCCCTGGGGCTAGACCTTGTCTCTGGTTCCTCAGGCTTCCAGATGGGGTCCTGATCCTCAAGTGGACTGAAACTCAAAAATATGGCACTGCCATACACTGAGGATCACAAAGGTCTGCACACTCCAGTTCTGTCCTCATTGGCCAGACGGTCTACTGGGAATACAGACGCTAATTTGCACTGTTGGATAGTTCTCTCAGTGGCCAGCGCCACTGCTGAGTCAGCTACCAGCTTCAGTATCAACCTGCTCCGGCTTCCTTTTTTACTCACCGTTGACTGAAGTCCTGGTATGCTCCATAGACCAGGCTACACAGATTCAACAATTTCCACTGGTTTCAACAGTTTGGATTAGACTTACTGAGACAAAATCATGAATTATTAAAAGGATGTCTGATGGGTTATATTATTATCCCCTCAAAAATAATGTTTATTGAACATCTAAAAGGTATTGTCTCATTCAGTGTGGGGAGACAGAGAACTCTAAGACCTTGCTTCTGTCCACAAAATGTTTCCATTCTAATTGGATAGACACTCAGATTTGCGCACACACACACACACACAAAGCACAGCAATATAAATGCTAACTGAATCAAACCAACAAGTAGTACCAGAGGAGTTCAGATAAGAGAGAGACAACTCTGGTGTTGGGTGGGCCAGGAAGGCATTACGCAGGAGATGGGACTCAGAGTACCAAAGAAAGAAGCAGAGACAGACGTGGAGGGAGAAAGGGAAAGGGTAACAAAATTTGGAGAAGTACCTTGAGCAAAAGTCTGAAGGCAGGCCAGCATCACTGGAATGGAAGATTTAGAAAGGGAGTCATGAGGAAAAATTTCCTGTACTTTTAATCAGTCTCAATTGGAAAAGGTAGAACTTTCCCTTCCTGAGAAATTGGGAAGATCTTTCTGGCCTCCAAGCTTTGGGAGTAACATCCGTGTTAGTGGCAGCTATCAGTGGGAGAAAGAGGTGGCTCCACTAATGGCACTAAAAGAATCCCAAAGGTGATGCTTTCAATTTAGTCCATAATTCTATAGAGGCCAAGCCTGGCCCTTTCCCACTTCCATTCATAACCCCAGACTTCTGTGGTAGGCTTCTTTTTCCCAACAAGGTTATCCTTGTATATTGCAATTGCATTTTTTATGTACTCTACAGAAATGTTGGAGAAATGGGGAAAGGGGTTTGTCTAGGGTATTTCTCTAAGGAAGGATAATCTTGATTCAGATTGCTTTACCTAGTGCTACGAGAACTATGAAACTGGGTTTTGGAAATAGTGAGGCGCGGGAGCTCTGGAACTATGGTATCATGTGCATGCTTAGTGAACTAGATAACATGTGAAGAGGTAAAGAATTTTGTACCCTCCTGTCTCAATTCTGCACCCTTTCCTACCTGCCTTCCGCTCATTATCCCTCCCTCAGCTGCTCAAGACTCTGTTATAATGTCTCACTCATGTCTGCCCTTTCCAAAAGAGTTCTCTAACTCAAAATTTCCCCTTTCCACCCACCCTATCCACAACTCCTATTGCTTCAAAAACAGTCCTAATATATGCCATTTGTTGGATGCATAATATGTACCCGGCACATGCATTGTTTCATTTAATAATTACCCTCTCATAGGGAAACATCAATGATTAAAATATGAATGTAAAATTACCAGTAGTCCAACTTCTCTCACCATTTGTTTTCTCATTTATATAACAGGGATAAGTAATGACCTTATAGGTCAGTTTTTAGATTACAGATGAGGAAACTGAGGCTCAGAAACTTGCCCTTAGCAACACACAGTGAAAATGTGCTAAACCAGAGTTCAAACACGTGGGATCTGACAAAAGTTTGTGCTATCTCATGCTACTGTGCTACAGCATGAGAATTTCAAACTCTGGTTGAAAGGTGAGGGCCATGAGAGTTTCTTAATACCTAGGTTTGCCAGATAAAATACAGGATGCCCATTAAATTGGAATTTCAAATGAACAACAAATCATTTTTTAGTGTAAATACTAAAAATGTATATACATACCAAATATTGTATGGGACATGCTTATACTTTGTAATTCATTGTTTATCTGAAATTAAAATTACAGTAGAAACTAATACAACATTGTAAAGCAACTATACTCCAATAAAAATTAATCAAAAAAAAATTAAACTGAACTTTAAGTGGATATCCTGCATATTTTCTCCTAAATCTGGCAACCCTACTGGTAGGATTACCCCTGGTAATCCATAAATCACACCATATAGACAACTGCTGAAATGTGAGGAATGTGTTCCTTGAGGCTAAAAGGAAGTAAACTTTTATTATCAAGCCATAGCCTGTCAGAACTTGAAAACAGCTTAAAGGTCAACAGTCCTCATTTTACCAATGAGTAAACTAAAGATCAAGGTAGGGAAATGACTTGCCCAAAATCATAGTGCTTATAAAGAGGCAAGACTTGAAGTCAGGGTTCCCTTGGCCTGGTTAAATGCTGAACCCACCACTCTTAGAGCTGTTGAAAGTTTAGAACCAACCTGAGGTTTGCTGGTGAAAGAAACATGGCTGTCTTATGCGTTTTAGGGGCTTAAGAAAAATATTGGCCAAAATGATGACTTGATGTTGATCTGGTTCTTGGTATAATGCTTTACACGGAATAGGCACACTCAAGGCTTGTTGATAATGATACACATCACACACATATACGCTAGCATAATCATACACGCATATATTTATTCTTAGGACTTGAGAGAACATGTTGATATCTCCCAAGTGGATTATTAGGTGCCCTTGGTAAATATGACACTAACTCAAACAACCAATTTTTGATATTCCTTAAGTCTACAGTCGCTAATAGAGAAACTAGGGCAGCATAATATCCAAATTAGGGGAAAGAAGGAACCTCAGAGGTATGTTATTAAAAACAGTTGCCACTAGCCTCAGGTGACTCTTGGGCATGTGAAAGGTGGCTAGTCTTCACTGAGATGTGCTGTAAGTATAAATTACACACTATATTTCAAAGACTTAATATAAAATAGAGTATAAAATATCACAATAGTTTTTATATTAGTTGCATTTTTAAACATTTTTGATATATTGGGCTAAATACAAGATATTATTAAAATAAATTTCACCCCTTTTTTACTTTTTGACTATAGCTATTAGAAAATTTCAAATTATACAAGTATATCTAATTATATTTTTATTGGATAGCACTGTTCCAGAGGATTCACTAGTTGTTGAAACAGGAAAAGAAAAAATAGAGATTAGGATCCACACACATCTTGCCATCTTTATGGGATAGTATTTAAATAACTTATTTGCTTCATTGAAAATTTATGAAATTGTTTTGAAAAGTGCAAACCATTATAGAAATATAAAATATCTTTATACTCATTAAGAAAGAAAATAGTTGGTTATTACAGTTTCTTTTCAGAATTCAGCAAACAGTTACTGATTTCAGGCTGCTTACCTCTTTGGGGGCAAGTCATTTAAGCTTAGTTTAATTAAATGCCTCCGTTTTCTCATCTACAGCCAGAGATCTCTGAAGGGGAAAGCCTGTTCTCAGCACCCACAGAGCACAGGACTGCCAGAACAATGAATAATGCGGTCCCATTGTTGCTGACAGATGGGAATCATTCACTTCTTAGTGTATGTTTCTTAAAATGCTTTTGAGTTCACACCCCCTTTGCACTGTTGCCATGGTCGTATGCTTTACGATGCTAGTTCCTTGCCCTACTCTGCCTTCCCAGAAAAGAGACAGCCTTGCCGCAAATTTCACAATTGTAAAAATATTTTACTAGTCAGTGCCTTTGTAATCTCTTCTTGTATTTCCCACTAAACTTGGGTAATTCATAGATCCAGATAATAAAAGCTATCAGATATAGGGGGAGGCCCAATCTGATTCCACTTCATTAGAAAGTGCCCTAAGAAACTCTCCTGTGTTGGGAGCATTCTGAAGTCTTCTCTTGTTCTGGTAGTTGTAAGTTTTAAGCTCCTGCTTTTGGCATGGAGGCTTTTTTGCAGTTTTGGTTAGTGGCAAAAGCCAAACTGATGTCTCCTCATGATGTCAACTTATGCCAAAAAGAAGAAAAGGTGAATATTTTGGAGGATTTTTAAATTAAAAAAATTTTTTTGGCCATTTCAACCTCATCTTTGTTAGTGCATCTGCACTCCACCTGACCTTTCTTGGTTCTGTTTTTAATTCTCCTCGTATACCAGCTTTTAGTGGAGACTGTGTGCTTTAAGTAACGAAGGTCAAATTTCTGAGCCCTTGTATGCTCACCCAATGATTTCTAGCCTTCTTTAATCCTTCCCTACACCAACTGCTGCAGTAATGAGGGGCAAGGGGTGGCCGAGGATCGAGGTCATGAGCTTTCAGTTTGTAGTTATATATTTCTCTGGTGCTTACATAGAACGGCTCCTCTTAGTTTCCTAGAAGTGAGTAAAAAAAGAAAGGAGAAAAGGAAAGGAATCGCTGAATCCTATTGCAATGTACTGATATTGCTTGTGTGGGTCTTTTTCTGCCCCACTGTGCATCCTTGTCGGTAAAGGGAGGGGGAAGCTCTTGAAGTCATATAAAGGAACGCATCTGAGTGTACACAGTGAATGCTACCACTTGGCCATCCAGAAGAAGCTGTGGTCTCTTGCCCAGAAGTGTCAAATGCAGGGGAATTTCCTACTCACTGAAGAATCACTAAGCCTCCTGTTCCCTTAAGGGCATATCTTCTGCCTATCAACTCGCAGGATGTTCACATTGTTCATTAAAAACACCCTATCTGGGCTTCCCTGGTGGCGCAGTGGTTGAGAGTCTGCCTGCCAGCGCAGGGGACACGGGTTCGAGCCCTGGTCTGGGAAGATCCCACATGCCGCGGAGCAACTGGGCCCGTGAGCCACATTACTGAGCCTGCGCGTCTGGAGCCTGTGCTCTGGAACAAGAGAGGCCGCGATAGTGAGAGGCCCACGCACCGCGATGAAGAGTGGCCCCCGCTTGCCACAACTAGAGATAAACCCTCGCACAGAAACGAAGACCCAACACATCATAAATAAAAATAAATAAACAAATACTTAAAAAAAAAAAAACCTATCTTTAAATCTCTGTAAGTATGTATAAAGACAGAATTCTAAAGATATTGAATTACTAATCCAGGACTCATTAAACATATTTGCAATTATTCTACAGCTTTTATCGTAAAATGGAATAAATTTAAACTGTAAGAGTCAGTCCTAAAAATCTTAATGAAAACTAGATGTTGAATTACAGACGCTGTACAAAGCTGTTATTATAGTTGTAGACTATGATAATGAAGATTGCTGTTTTTGATGAAATGCCATGAAGGGATTTTGACATTATTCATGAGATACTATAATAAACATTTTCCCTCTTGGGGTAGACAAATGGGAGAAAGAGAGAAAGAAAAAAATCACTTATTTGTTCCTATGTTGGTTTTTGTGTTCATTTACTTATTCATATGCATTCAACAAATATTTATTGAGCACTTACTATAGGCCAGGTACTCTATTAGTCATTGGAGATCTCTGCCTACTGACAGCTACGTATTAATACAAAGAGATGAGCAATTATTCAAACAATTCAAGCACTCTTTTTATCTGGTTAATTATTTGTTTTCTTTTTAATTCCTTCTTGCTATATGACAAGCAGTCTACTCAGTTTCATGGGCACATTGGTATCAGTTCCAATCTTTAAGGGGGTTATGAGACATACATGGAGATCCGTTATACAAGAACACATGTGGCAAATGCCACAGAAGCACAATAAACTGAAACAGTGGTACAGTGATAGTGAAGATACAGAAAAGGCACCTCAAAGGATACCAGGGGGAAATCACCAGAGGAAATGACATTTAAGATAGACCTGAGGGATCCTAACATGTGGAGAGTAGCGGAGAGCAGCAAAGAGATTCTAAGAGGAGAAGCTATTAAAAAATTACTGCCAAGTCCATTTGGGGTATATGGTATATGAAATCAGGTAGCAAGACACAAAACTCCATGGCTGAAGAGCTTTGAATGAAAGGTCCAAAGATTTAGACCACACTTTGCAGGCATTGTCAGAGATAATGTGACAAAACTGGGCGTCTCCACTTCGAGTCTTAAAGAATCTTGCAAGCTCTGGAGATTACATGGTGTTTGAGACGTGGTGAGGAGAAAAGTATGCTTGCATCAGAAAATACACATCCAAGCCTTTGCAGTCCTGCTTTACTTCTCAATTTGCTTGTCTTTTGTGTGTGTGTGTGTGTTTTGTTTTGTTTTGTTTTGTTTTGTTTTCGTGTCAAGTCCTTTTCCATGCTATTATGATTCTGAGTTTTATAGCGCAGTTCTGAAATCCTGTTAAAGCATTTGTGGTAATGATTGAATGATAACAAAGCATCATTTTTTAAAAATTTCCCCAAAGCAACAGTTGTGCTTGCTTTGCACCAGAGCCTGCACCGATGTGTTTTGGAGAGATAATCTTCAACCATGTGGGAAATAACTCTAAACTAACAGGATTCTGTAAGGTAGGTTGCGCTGAAGCCAGTCAGCGTTCCTATTGAGGGGTTCTGTGAGGACACCAAGTGCCTCCTGCAGCTATGTTATGAGAACAGAACTTCTCCAAATTTCTGGCATTGACACATAATTGGAGGAAATGAAAATAGGAAGGTAGGAGCAGAGGATGAGTGTGAAAGAGAAAAAACTTCTAGATTGTAAAATCCCACTTTTTAAAAATAACTTCCCAAGAAAACCTCTTCCAGATCATGTTCTGAAGAGCTATCAGATGAAGATATTTGGGAAATTAGTGCGTGTGTTGGGGAGGGGGTGTTTGATAACACATCGTAGCTCTAAATATTTACCTTGCACCTATATTAATTTCAAAAATTACATACAATAAATACGTGAATGCATTTATATAAAAATTCACTTAATGCCACGTAACAAGTGGGACAAGTGGGAGTCCTCCTTCCTGCCCTGAAACTCCCTTCCTACCACATTTTCTACTCTTCTCAGAGGTCATCACTGCTATCAGTCTTTGGATTCTTCCAGACTTTCTCCCATGCGCGCGCACACGCGCGCGCACACACACACACGCACACACCCCTACATACTATTTTAACTTGTACATTCCTACACTATATGTTGCCCACAACTTGCTTTTTTAGAGCATTCCATATCGCACATATCGATTTACCTGTTTCTTTTTAATTGTTACGTAGGACTACGTACTATGGATTCCTTTGGTTTACTAACCATTTCTTTATTGATGAGCATTTAGGATGTTTCCATTCTTTCACTATTAAAGACAATGCTGTAATAACCATCTTCCTAATTCTCTCTTCGTGCGTGTGTGAGAGTTTTTCATTAAGTCACATACCTAGAAGTGGAGTTGCTGGGTCAAAGAGCACCCACAGAAAAAAAGACTATAATCTGATAATTATCAATGCATTTACGTAAGATTTTTTAAAAAAAATGTTTATTCTTTGGCAAAGATCTGAATCCAGTTGAAATCCTAAATCCAAGTGCCTATCAAAATCATCCCCAAAGTTCTTGATTTATTTTGGATAATGCTAAAAAGCTACTCTAGAAGTAAAATGCTGTTTGTGATGAGACATGCTAATCACATGTATTTAGATTTACATGCTGCTGGCTCTGTTTGCTAGTGCTGAGCACTAAAGAGGGCTTTGCAAGGCTCAGTATACCTTCGCCAGATCAAATCACCATGGACTTGATAAAGTAGAGCATGGATTTCAAAGGCATATAAGACAATTAGTTAGGTAGACATTTGTCTCTGGGTAATCAGATTATTCAGAGCTCCAGCAGAGTGACAGAAAAGTTTAAAATGAAAGTCCTTATTTTGAATTTCCATATTGTTTTCTCACTGGCATAGTTGTCAACACTGATGTTTTACATTTTTCTCTTTCTCAAATGGTCCAAACACACTGCATTAAATAGGTACGCAAATATTAGGAAAAGCAGATATTGACAAGCTCATTTTTTTTATCCCTTACAAAATAAATTATTCCGAGTGCCCAGTGTGCCTTAAAGTATGAATTTTCATATAATACGTTATACGGTCTTTAAATAAACTGCCTCTAGTGTTGGAGGGAAGTAATCCAAAAGTCCTGAGTTTGGGGATTTGGGGATTCAACCTGATGGAAATGTTCTTCAGAACCCAGCTTGAGTGGAATGCCTCCCTGTTCTGTTGGTCAGTAGCCTTTATAATGTGGACACGGGAAAGAGCGGGCTGGGCATCTGGACCACGCAGGTGGAAACAATTAAGATTCAAAATGGATTTTGAAAACTGATTTGCTTTTCTCCTTATTCGCCACATAAAAAGTAGTTCTAGGTTCCTAAAATCTCTCAACCACTCATTAAGTAAATGTATTCCTACAACACTTGATGTTTTATTGCTTATGATTTAAAAATCTACTTTATTTAACATATGGAATATGCATATATATATATGTCTATAACCACACAGATATGGTCAAATCTGTGTTTCCCGTCAAACATCTACTGTATGTTTCACTAGGGAGACAAGACCCATGTGTTTTGCAGAAGCTTTTAAAGCTGTTTCATTTATTTTATTAGCCTTTAATGAATGTAATTAGAACCCAAGTAATTAAATGCAATTGTGCTCAGTATGTTCCTGTTGTAAATTGCCCTAAACAATGTGCATCGTGTGAACAAATTTGTGGGATTAATCGAGGATAGATAATGTTTTTGGATAGTATTTCACACTAAACGGCCGCAGAGAGAAACAAAGAAGCTGGCGCAGTGTCATTAATCTTAGTCAACTGGCAGCTCTGGTGTAATTTGCATGACTTAGGCGGTGACACAGGATGAGGCTTGCTTGGGATGGGTGTTAGATCACTATGATACGTATGTATTTATTCCCCTTTAGTCTCCTGATTTATAAGCAGAAAGAAGTTTGCATGTGGAAATGGATAAAAACAACAGTGTTAATGGAAGGAGTTGTAGATTACCCGAATATTACTGGCAATATGTTCCTTTGTTTCCATATTGAGTATTTCTGTTTTACGGCTGTTAAAAAGACGCCTGTGAGTCCCTGTCAAGATAGAAAAAAAGAAGCAGATATATTGTGGCTGGATAGTGAGATATCAGTGGAAGAAGTTTGGCTTTTCTTTTTCTTTTTCCATATCTAATATATCTTGAGTCATTGTTTTAGGAACCCATCCCTTTCGGAAGAGGCACTTTTGAATTGCATTATAGAAAACCTTCAAACTCCACTTATGAAAATATCATTTGGAAATAAGCACTTGGAAACATGGATAGCAGATGCAAATGCTTTCTTTTTTTGGTGTAAGATGTAGAATGCAATTCTGAATTATAAAAACAATTAGATAAGGCATTCTAAGAAAAGCATACAAATTGAGCTTCAAATGTCATAACAGATGACAAATAAAAGGTAAATGAATTTGAGGAGTTTTGAACTGAAATGACCATGCCCTCGTGACCTAACAGACATGCTAATCTCAGCTTGCACAAGTGTATCTGACATTTATGAGAACTTGGCCCAGGCCATTGTGTCCTTTTTCTTCTGATTAAAGTGAAGTTGCTATCAATGCAGCCAAAAAATTTTGAGGGCAGCAGATAAAACTATATTGTCTTTGCAAATACAGTGATTACACGCAAGCTATATTTAAATATATGAGAGGAAACCCTATGTGCAAAGAAAGAGATGTCTCAGCTCAAAAGTAAGAAAAGAATATTCATTAATCAAATAACTACATTTCACAATACATTTTGGGTTGAACCTTATACAGTTTTTTCTTCTGCACACATCTGTTTTATTTTGAGACCAGTTTCTTCTACTTTTTCAAAAATTATATATCTCATCCTTCTGAAGTTCAATTAAAAACAAACTTCAGTGAATTTTACCCTCGGCAAAAAAAAAAAAACTTCTCTTGTCTTAGGGAATATATAGATTTGAATAAAACTTCTTGAATCACAGAAACTTAGTCTCTCTCTCAAATCTATGTAGGCACTGTGGTATGTAAGAGTGTGTATGTGTGTGTGTATGTGTATGTGTGTGTGAAAGTATCCCACTTTATGTTCTTATTTCAGGAACATTTAAAACAACAAAAATAATTAACAATTCATGAGCATAGCTGACCCCTATTAATATGCCATTGACCTGAACACGCTGCTCAACATTTAAAGACCTAAGACAGCAGTATCTATTATGAGGTCAGGCCTATTGGTATAGCATTAAAATGAGTCATATTTAACACAGTGCCTAGAAATGATTGGTTAATGCAAAAAGTAGCATGGCAGCACAGCTATAGTTACAACGATACAAGACATTATGAAGTTCAAATATTATACAAATCACTTGGAATGAGAAGAAACACAAAACAGTTTAACGTGGAAACTATGCTTATAGCTCCAGATTGCTTAGACATTGTGATGGCGGGGAGGAAAATGTTTTCTATGCAGTCAACTCTTCTTTGCACTGATGTTATAGTATAGTTACTTGAGAACCATTTGGTTTAATAGATAAAAAGGCTGTCTTTCCAACCCTGGCAGAAGTATTTTCTAAAAAGGATGGAAACTGGTGCTCCTCAGCTGGGCATCATAACTGATCATCACATGATTCAGTCAGTGTGTTGCCTGAGTGATCACCACCATTTCTATGTACCCTCTTGTCCAAGTCAAAAATACACATGTGGCAGAAGTAATTTGTCCAAAGTGCTCAGAAGAATTTCTACTCAGTTGTGCAGAGTAAATGAAAGTAATCTACTGGACGTCTTAGGCCGGTATTATTTTGGTATGCAGTCAAAGACAGGATTAGAGGCACCTATACGTGCCAGATATGCCATTAATTGCTATGTCAAGTTGTCAATGGAATCATGATTGATGCTGCAAGTCTGCAGAATTTGACTCCCCTCAGAGCATTCAGTATCTTTCTGTACATATTGCAACATTCAACTTAAAATTTATACAGCATTGTATCTATTATTGACTTAAATATTACTCACAGATTATGTCTTTACAACCTCTGAGATGCTTCTGAAATTAAACCCCTAAAGGTGTATACTTGGAAGGAAAAAGTTATTCTTAAAAATCTGAGTTTTATCTACATTGATTCTTATTATGGAGACTTAAAAATATAGACAATTAAATCTATCAAAGTATCAGTATAATAAAGCTCCTGTTAAGATATTGAGTAAAAGAGATAAGCCTATAAGAGTTCATGCATTATAAACAAATGGGTTTGATTGGTAAGAGAAATCACACTTTTAGAAGAAATCTAGAAAATAATTCCTCTGAAATCTACCATTTATTACCGGTGTTTTTTGTAGCTCCTTAAACTTTCTGCCCGTAATGTTTCTACCTCTAGAATGGGTACAAAAAATTACTTGAAAAGCATTTAGCAACATGCATATGAAAAGGGAAATACATTCTAGAGTCCAGGGTTCAAAGGAAAAGTAGTGTTCTTAGTTAATGATCCTCAAATGGAAGTTCTTAATACAGCCTGCTTGTGGTGTATGGTAGAAGGTACATTGGACTGAGTCTAAAACTGGGATTCAAATATTAGCTTTGCTGTGAACAAGGGGTGTCATCTTAGGCAATTCATTTATATTTTCTTATCTCTCACGAAGGAATGTTAAGACTGACTCTAAACCAGATTTTTGTACAGAGCATTTTGGATAGACTCAGAGCCTGAGACTCAGATGCTGTACATGCTGGATATGTCTTACCTCTCCCCCAACACACGTCTGCTTGAATCCACTGCTGAGAGCTTGGCCTTGGGACCAAACCCTAACTTCAGGGAGATTATGAAATGTTGTCTAACTATATGCTTGAAGAAAAAGAACCTGGATTTTATTGGATAGCAATGGTCCCTGCACCAAGCAATATCCCTTTTCCTACAAATCTACATAGCTGCATCCATAAATTTACATAGTGGTAGAGCAGTCTTTTCAATGAAAAAGGATCTTGGATCTAAACCTTTTATTCGTAATCCCCAGCTAAGCCTCAAGATTATTAAAAGCACATCTAAGGAACTGTGGAGGTTCAAATCAAGACTATATTTCAGAAAGGACAATGGACTATCTCAGAGAAAACCTTTGTGAGGAGTTCAGACCCAGAAGCTAGACATTCTTGCTGTGGAACTCAGTGTTACACGTCTTAATTGGAACAGCTCTTTCCATTCCACATATGAATGCCTTTGTCCTCATAGCATGACCATGGCACCAGTTGATGGGGTCTGGGTAGGTTTTGGTATCAGGTATAAACTGCCTAGATTTAGTCACCCCCTGGACCTCTTGGTGTAAAGTGCACAGGAAACAGGCTCAGGGGTCTTGTAATTATGAGCATTAATGTACATTAACATCATTTGAATCCACCCAAGTAAGTGTTGGGTACACATGTTAACCTCATTAACCATTAAGTAACTGCAAAAATAGAAAATTTTAACAGATTATTTGCAATACTGATCTTTTAGTGACATAAGATTTCTAAAATGTGATGAAGCAATATTCCATAATCTGTGGGGTGTATATGCGTGTGTGTGACTATACAGAAAACTGTATAAAATTTGTCCCCAATTTATATGTGAGCCCTGTTCCAAAAGTTTGTTCTTGGCATGCCAGAGCATGATGGGTAATAAAGACTGGCACATAGGAAGTGCTCACAAATAAAACTTTCTTTTATTGAGCAGCTATTGGGCACAAATCGCTTTAGATATATTCTCTCGTGTATGCCTCCAAGCAACCTGAGGAAGTATTGATAGGTATAAGAAGCTCCATTTTACAGATGACAAATAGGGCTGTGATTGTCAGTGATTGCACATGTTGCCAGAGCTATGAAGCAGCAGAGCCAAGATTCAAATTCTGTCCATTGAAATCTGAAGTCTGAACTTATAATTGCTATATGATGTGGGTTGTTGAATGAATATTGACACTTATGAGGCCAAGACTGGTACCCAGAGAGGCAGACTGAGTCTGGCAGATGTTGTAGGGCTCCCCAGCAAGTAATCAAGTCCAGTGGGATAACCCAGGTCAGGGAGAAGGAGGAGTGGACACAGGCCCAAGCAGGCAATATAGAGTAGGGGACAGGTAATCGGAGTGAGATCCAGGCATCAACACAGCAAACTACTTAACTTTTCTCGGTCTCATGTCCTCATTTATAAAATGGGGCTTAAAGAACTACCTCACTCTTAAGGATGTTGTGAAAGTTAAATGAATTCTAGGCTAGTACCTTGCACTTCGGACAATAAGGATTAGTATTTAGTAAATCATCTTTAAGCTGACTACAAGTTCTGTAGTTTTTGGAAAGAAGACTGAAGAATGTACAGTGAGGTCTGAGAGTTTGAAGGGGGAGTGCCAGGCAGGAGCATGAACAAAGCTGCATCCTAGGCAGTTCCGCTTCAGGTGGAACAAAGACAAATTGGGTGGAGACGGGGGTGGTGGTGGACATGATGGTAGCCCAGTGCTGCTGACCAGAGACAGAAACAGCAAATTAGGGTCCCATCAGGTTGGGTTTCTGGCAGGAGATTTGCACAGAGAAATAGGAGCAAAGATTGGATCAAGCAAACTAGGCAGGGTCATGGTATTAGTAGCACCAGGGAGAGCTCCCAGTGTTCTTATAATCCTTGGAAGGCAGCAAACAAGTACTTTCCATTTATTCCTGGTCTTCTTTGGCTAGGTCTACCCTTAAAACACAGACCTTTTCGTTGTTTAAGTGGTGAGGTCTGTTAAGGAAGTTTCTGATCCAAGAGGAACAAAACTGCATTTTCGTTAACTCGGGAACACTTAAGATCTGTCTGAAATTAAGGCCATATTAACTCCATGGCCTTGAGCTTAGATGGCATTCGAATGCCCTATTACTCTGTGAGAAATGACGGCTGTGTTTTCTTTACTCCAGTATCTTTGAAAAGCATGAACAGGGGGTCCTTGCAACATAAACACTGACAAACACTGCATTCTCTCTTGCTTGTTTTATACTCTTCGGAGGATGTGGGCTGCCCTGAGCTCAAAGTTACTAACTGGATATAGGATCAGAGGCTTATAGGAGAATTTGCCCCAAGTGAAGGCAAATTTAGAACACATTTTCCCAGGGAGGAAAGGATTTAAATGGTGGTTTCAGTCCCAGCTGATCCAGATAAAACCTATTTGACCTATAATCCAGTTTAATGATTCTTTCTTACAATGTTTCTGTCCTGAGTTCATTACCACCAATGTGGGGCGGCAGTGACAAAAGAACCCACCTCCCTTCTCACTGGCCTCTAGAAAATAGTGCTGGTTGTGGGGAGGCATTTTTTTCTCGCCTTGATTTTCCTGGAATTAAAGATGTTTCCTCTCCTACTCCCCCCCACCTGTAAGAAAGAAGCAGTAAAAGGGACAGCCCATGAAAATTCTGTTGCAGCTGCTGCTTAGTAAGGGATGATCTTAAGTATGGATTTCCTATTTTCAGGTCAACCTAAAGTTTTACACAATGTAGGCCTGCCCGTAGTACAAGACTAAAGCACCACAGTTATTTTAAGAAAATATGTTAGTGGCTTGAAGAAATAATTTGTTGTTTGGGTAGGGGAGGTGGTTTTTCGGGGTTGGTTCTTCTGAATTTGCAGAAGCTTGTCGGTAATGGAAGGTTACTTCACGTCCAGCAGTCCTTCCCTCTTACTCTCTTTTTTACAGGAATTCCTTAACCCACAATCCTGATTTTTCCTCCTACCATGCAGGACATTCTATCTTGGACTTTTTTCAAGCATATGCTCTTCTTACTGGCTATTAGATTTTGAAGTTCCTCAAAACTGGCTCTAAAATTGCCCTTCTCTTTTCTGTATTACTTTCTGGTGATCTTGTCCACCCCCATGGCACCAAATGTTCTGCTATTTAATCAAATGTATTCCATGTTTATATTTCCAGTTCAGATCTCTCTTTTGGGTTCAATATCCGTATATCAAACTGTCTACTCTGCTTTCTTAAGCAGATGTATCAAAAGCACTACAGACTCAAGACATTCAAGACAATTCAGATTCTAGCCTCCCCCTGGACCTGCTGCTTCTACAGTGTTTCCCATTTCAGTGAACCTCTAACCAGTGGGCATAAAAAAACAGAGTTCATCCTTCACATCTCAATTTCCCTTGCCTCCCTTATCCAGTTCATCCCTGAGTTCTGTCAATGAGACCTCCTAATGTTTCTCAGATTTCCTCACCCTTTTTCCTCTCTGTTGTCAACCCCTTCTGATAGTTCTGGTATGTAGTCTACCAGTCTGCTCTCCCACCCTCAAATCTTACATGTAAAAATAATTATTTTTCCGCATTATAGCCAGGGTGACCTTTTTGAAGGACACACCTTCTCAAGACTCCACTCTGCTCAAAACTGTTCAATGGCTGACAGACGAATGGATAAAGAAGATGTGGTACATATATACAATGGAATATCACTCAGCCATAAAAAGAAACAAAATTGGGTCATTTGTAGAGACGTGGATGTACCTAGAGACTGTCATACAGAGTGAAGTTAAGTCGGAAAGAGAAAAACAAATATCGTATATTAACGCATATATGTGGAATCTAGAAAAATGGTACAGATGAACCGGTTTGCAAGGCAGAAATAGAGACACAGATGTAGAGAACAAATGTATGGACACCAAGGGGGAAAAGTGGGGGGGAGTGGTGGTGGGATGAATTGGGAGATTGGGATTGACATATATACAACAATACGTATAAAATTGATAACTAACAAGAACCTGCTGTAAAAATAAATAAATAAAATTAAAAAACAAAAAACTGTTTGTTGGCTTTTCACTGCTCATGAACTGAAGACTAACATCCTTAACAGGGTTGATAAGACTCTGTGTGATCTGGTGATAACTCCTCCTTCTAGCCTATTCTTGTAGCACTTGCTTCCTTTCTTGTTACACACAACTCACACTGTCTTTTCTATACTGAAGAAGTTCCATTCTTCCATCTGCCTTAGAATGTTCTTGAGTATAGGATTCCCTTTGCTTCTGACTTACTCTTTGCCTAAATATCTCCTACTTCTCTTAATACCCCTGTTTAAATAACACTTTTCCATGGAAGTCTTTGTGATACCCTAGTCTAGATAGTCTCTCAGTAGTGTAAGTTCTTTGATGACAGACCATACCTATTTGGCTCGTGTATTTTATTTCCAGGAAGGATGGAATAGGGTGACTGGCATATAATAGTTGCTCAATAAACACTTACTGAGAGGATGAAAGAGCTTTGCCCAGGATTATCTTTGTCTGTCATGACTGTTTCAATCCTGTAGATAAAAAGGGTGATTTTTCTCTTTAGAAGATTTACATCTCTTACTTATTTTCTTCCCTGGAATCATCTTTCTTGTATTTTTTAATTTCCATATCTCAAAGATTTTTTTTCTGATTGAGACTTAAGGATTTATACAGAAAATTTCAGGACTTTCTGTTGACATATGAATAGGGATGCACCTTAATGTCTTTATTCAGCTTTATCTGTTAAATTTTAGCTGTCTCACCAAGGTTTTCCCATCAGGTATCGTTTCACAGTTTCCTAAAACATCTTCCACCAGAAGTTCTGTCTGAGCCAGTCATCACAAAACACGATTGCCCTCATCTTTCACCCCATGGTACGCTTCTCAACTTCATTTAACTGCTGCTAGCACATTTACCCCTGCCACAAGCTGTGTGGGATTATCAGAGATAGTCACTCGAGCAAGTACATTTCTGACTAGTCATTTTGTACCCAACACCTTGAATAACTGGAGGCTGCTTTTGTTGAAAGGCTGAGGCATGTGGTGTTTGGTGACAGAATTTTCAGTTTTATATGAGACCATACCAGGCAGCAGATGGCATGGGTCATCATCAAATTTATCTTTCATTCTGTTTCATTGTTTCCTAATATCACCACCATATTTGTGAAATGGTTCGCCATTTTGCTCATTTTTCTGTTTCTTTATTTTAAAACCTGTAAAGCCCTATGATGCTGACACAGAGCAACAGTTTTTTCCTGCGTTTGCACTGGTACAATTTTACTCCATCTTTTTCTTTTTCCCTCTTTCTGTCAAGGCACTGGAGAGCATAGCTACAAAGAAATTACCTTGTAACAGACGAATGACTGTCTACCTGCCTGCCTATCTGTCGATTGATTGATCTTATCATCTATGATCTCTTCTGCTTTCTTTTTCCCTTACATTCATTTACGGTCATCCCTTCCTATTTTTTCGTAATTCATATGGTTTGCCTGGAACTGGCCCTGTGCTCATTTCTAAGAGTGGGTGCACAGTCCAAAGGAATCAATCAATGGATTTCATACCCTTGACCACAAAACTGGTTCAAGCCAGTTACAAAGCTCAATTCAAGCAATAATGGTCAGGCCTAGATTTTTTATGGTTTAAAAACAGTTGGGGGAAAATGCTGTATGTGTGAGTGTACGTGTATTTTAAGAGGATGGCTGAGAGGAGAGAATTGGGGCTTGGGCGCTGCTGAGGCCATCTTGTCACCACAGTTTCAGGGCTGAATTGTCTGAGGATGAAGCCAAAATAGAAAGAGGAACAGCCAAGTGATAGCGGGAACTTGAATCCTGATTTCATCATTTGAGGTCTTGGATCCAGTTGCACCTGAGCCAGCTTTATGTCTCTGTTTTGTTTGTTTTTTGGTTAAGCCAGTTTGAATCCTGCCTACCCCTCCCCCTGCCAACCATCGCCACCATTGTAACCTAAAGAGTGCTGGTTAATGTATTCCTTTTGTTTTTAAATCAAGCTAAAGTACTTGCTACCCTAAGGATACTGAGGGAAAAAATACATTCTAGCTGTCAACTTTGCCATAGGAGGTAGCATGTCTAGACCTAGGCATTTGTTTGACAGTAACGCTGACCCTTGGATGGCAAGCATCAGGTCGACTGCCATACCAGATGGCCCTTTTAGCTTCCATCAGTTCCTGAAAATCTATGATACCAGGGGTTAGACTGTTACATTCTTATATATTAGAATAAAGTATCTGGATGACTGGCTTGGAATATTATTATGGAGTAGAAACCTAAAGTTTATGGTATCTAAAGTGTCCCTGGAGTTCTGGATTTGTCTCCCCTAGTTTAATTTCAACAATAACGACGTTTTTCTTTTGCTATCCTTCCTCCTTTTTGCCTGGGGAGTTCAAGGCATCACGATCTCATCTAGATGTTGACGCTTACCACGCCTGGGCTCTCTGGGAGGGGTGGTTGCAGCTGAATCCATGAATAACCCATGGGTTTTGTAACACTGCTTAACCAGTCACATTTTTTTAAAAGGAATTTTAGATCTTGAAAGGTCTTAGAACATTACAGCACCCTTATTTGCCATTCAAAAGGCGTCTTTTTATTCTGAATTTAAAAGTCATATACTCACTGATAAGGCATTTTCATCAAAAATTGAAACTAAACATTTATAATCCCATTACCTAGAGATATCCACTATTAATTGTTTGCACATTTAATACCAGTTTTGTTTTCTATGTGTATGAAAGCATTCGTAGTTTACTGCGTATGTAGCTTTTCCTGCTTTTTTCACTTAACATTTTATTATAAATATATATATATTATTATAAATATTTTCCCACATCACTACCAGCTATTCAGAATTTTAATGACTGTACACTTTCTCCCTCTTTGTGTGTCCCACATATTTTTGGCTATTACCCTATTGTTGTTCTCTGTAGCTCTCAATGAATTTTCTTTAAGAAGTGGCTGTCCACCTTAAGTTCCTAATTACTGTTTTCAAGTAATTAAATTTGTGCTCAGAATTTTTAAAAAGATAACGTGTATTTTATAAGGATTGCTTTCCTAAGCATTCATTTGCTACTAATTTGTTTGTTCATATTTTTTGAGTGCCTACTATGGGCACAGCATCTTGTTCCTAGACATATTTCACAGACCAAGAAAATTATGCTTTAGAACATTTGTATAATGATAGCTAAATTTCACACTTGCAAAATTACAAAAAGCTGTGTAAAGATTCAAGGGTCTTTGAAGCCATCTTTGGTTCCACTTACTTGTCATTATTTAATCAGAAAAGAGCCTTATTGGGACACATATGGCGTAAATAGTTCAAAAGATATTTGGATGTCTTCATGACACAGGGTTTTCTTACACTTCAGCCCTTAAAATGTATTTTATTTTCCCACAGCTATGCACTTTTTCTTTTTTTTTGGAAGGTGGAATGTCATTTTTTTAAAACCAGAAATTAGCCATATTTTTTCTCTTTCCAAGGGAAATTTTTCTTTTATATGGAATTCTTCTGGTTTGCAGTGATGTACGTGTTTGTAAAAGCAATATACATGGTTTTAAAAGTTCCATCACACATAAGGCAACGTGTCTCTCCTACTGATTTGAATGGAATTGAACTTTAAAAAGAATAGGTCCATACTACACAACCTGGGAGTCTTAAAACACAGAAAGAAAGGAAAGTCCTGCTTATCCCACCAAATGTTTGCTGAAGAGGCTCAATTGGGAATGAAAGATAACGACAAGAAACATTTGAATTCAGTTAAATACCTATCGGAGTTGTCGGGCGTTTATGGGAGGTAAGTGCAACTCAGTTGATTTCGTTCCATAGGGGGCTTTATTACCTCTTTACTTATGAGCATCAATTACTCTGGATTTTAATTTCAGCTTTGGGGTTTGATATATTCTCAGACTAAAATCAATATTTTCTCTTTCCTTAAGTCTCTTTTGCATCCTATTTGGAAACTCATGAATTACAGATGTAAAACTGAAAAATAAAACATGAGACAAACTCCTTAATACCCCAAGAGACTTTTTGACTACTTTGAGATTTTACTGTAAAGAACTTGCTTCTTTTCATCTGGTACCACCGAAATAAAAATGTACACAAAAACCTGACTGCACTGCCACTAAATTAACATCTGTTAACAGACTGGAAATATATATTTTCTCACCTCCCTTCTTTCTTTCATCCTTTTAAACTTCTCCTCTTGGATCTACAATGGGCTGTTTAAAATAGGTCCACTTACAACCTCATGTGGGGCCTTTATAAAATGGTGTCCTCATATCCAAAGTCACTTTTATTCCCAGTAGCACTCACCTGGTCTCTATTTGAAGACAATAAGACCTCTCTATATATTCATTTAGAAGCTGAATTTTGCCCTTGATGTTACATTTTATATTGATTATCAATTAACTTTTAAGTTGCAGTTAAGCTTAAGTACTTTTTACACATAGGGAATACAGCACACACTGAATTTTTTAAATAGAAGCTTCCCTGAGGGCAACATTTCTATTCAGTTGCAGTACATCATATGAGCCTTTTACAGCATCTTTAGTTGTGGACACGTATTTTTAATATGATTTGTCCAACTTTATTTATTATGCTATAAAGTTTACTTTCAACTTTTAAAATGCTCTTCTTGATATCTAGGTATTTAATACTGATATCATGCTATCATTGAGGAATCAAAACTGTGGAATAGGAATTAGTTCTGAGGTCTGTGTTGACAGATGTGTACTTTCACCACCGGCCGGCTTTATGACTGTTCCAATCAATTAATCACACTGTGTCTAATATTATTTGAACATGAGACAATATTATTCTATCTTTATAGAGACCTCAAGTCTTAGGATCATAACTGCCTTTATAGAGTCTCACTGATGCCTGCCCCAATTTTATGCCTACTATAAGTTTCTGAAGTTTTAACCAATGGAGTACTCTAATTTCACAATCTGAAATTAGTGGCAACTCAATTTGGGAACATTTTCATCTGCTGACTGTGCTTCTTAACAGGGATAGAAATATTAACTAATAAATAACTAAGTGTAAGTACCTTATCCAAGCCACACTGTTCTAAGTCACAAGTCAGGATTCAGATACCAACTGTTGGACTCCAGAGTCCAAGTTCTTTACCTAGAGTCTGTAACTACTAAGGTATCAAGTATCTTCATTTACAATTTTTAAAGTAATTTTACTTCACTATTTAAAAAATAACTTGATGCAGCTTACCATCAAACATCAACATACAAGACAGTTAAAAATCAGGATAAAACAAGGGATCATAAATATAGAAAAATGGAGGTGAAATTATTGTAATTTAAAAAATAAAACCTCTGCTAAACTGATTACTGCAATATAACAGTAAATTTAGGAACAGTTCCCACAGATAAGGCAAAAAAGGAAAATGTGATGGGTTACATGGCTGTCATTTAATAAAAGGAAATATTTTCATATTCCTCAGTAGGAAGAAACTTCAAACTTTATTCTGATACTAAATTCTAGCAATTTATGCCATGAATCTTTCCTTCTTCCTTTTTGTCATTCATTCAACAACTATTTATTGAATGCCTTATATGGCCTTAGTATTATGCTAGTCACTGAGGATTCAGTGGTGCTCCCAGT
The DNA here is from genome assembly GCF_965194825.1 of Balaenoptera physalus. Taxonomy (NCBI): domain Eukaryota; kingdom Metazoa; phylum Chordata; class Mammalia; order Artiodactyla; family Balaenopteridae; genus Balaenoptera; species Balaenoptera physalus. The sequence goes on along the minus strand of NC_138883.1, from coordinate 80,626,114 downwards.
GGAAACTACAGTAGTGGAAAAATAGCAATGAATCCTTATATTAGCTTGTAATTACAAAGTAATTACAAAGTGAGGATCATTGCTATGTGGAAAGGAGCGTAGTTCTATGACAGCACATAACAAAATTATACGAACTAGACTTGGGGTTGGAAAGGTTTTCCTAAAGAAGGGATGATAGAGCTGAAATCTTAAGGATATGCAGAAGCTATTTAGGTCCTTGCTTTCCAAGTGCTGCCTGTAGACCAACAGCACCGGCACCAGCTGGGAGCTTCTCAGAGATGCAGAATCTTAGGCTCCAGCTTGGACCTACCGAATGAGAGTCTGCTTCTGTTTTAACTAGATACACAGGTAATTCCTTTGAACATTAAGGTTTGAGAGGCACTGATCTAGGAGAAAGGGTAGGAGGGGACAAAGGGAACAGTGTGTCCAAAGACTCTGGGGCAGGAAGAAGAATAGAGGAACTGAAATTCAGGCAGTGTGGCTGGAGTCTTTGTCATAAGGGGAGGGGGAATCCTGCATGAGAAGGTAATGGAGATCTACGCATACTGGGGACACTGAAGCAGGGCTTTGCAGGCCTGAGAGACTCAGGGATATTTGAAGATTTCTAAGCAGAGGAAGAAGATAATCAGAGTTATCTTTGGAAAACATCACTTTGCAGTGCAGAGAACAGAGGGTATTCAAGGTGGAAGCAGAGGGCCATTTTGGTGGCCATTATGGTGTCTAAGTAAAAGATGATAGTGTAGAGATGATGAAAAGCAGAGAGGTTTGAGAGATATTTAGGGGGTTAAATTAATTAGCTTTGGTAATAGATTTAATATGAGGGTGAAGGAGAGTGAGGGGTCAAGGATTACTCTCAAGTTTCAAACTTGCCCCTTCTGGATGGATCAAGGTGTTGAGACAGGGAATCCCTGAAAGACGACCAGATTGGAGGGGAAATAATCAGTCGAGTATTATAAATGTTGAATTTCAGGTGCCTTTGAGGTAGTGGAGACATCAGAGGTTGTTATAAAACTAGGTTCAGACTGGTCTGGATTTGAGATATAAATTTGGGAGTAAGATGGGTAACATGTTGGATAATTTATTTAGGAAAGATGCACAAAAAGATTTTCATTGTACTATCTCTTATATTGAATTCCAATAACGCTTGCTAATATAATAAAAGCATTTTTATAGACTGCCAAATTAATATAGTCCAGCTCCACTGGTTTCTATTGTTTAAAGTAGAATCTGGAATAGATTTTAGAGAATCAGAGAGATATGGATAGTCAGTATATTTTTTAAACTTTCTCAAATATAGGTTGTCTTGACCATGCTTTGGCAGAAGTTGGATGGAACTCATTTAAAAATTGAATTCCTTGTACTTTAAGCATGGATATTATATGTTGCCAATTGCCTAGCCCATAATAGACCCACAATAATATTTAAATTGCTGATTATTGAAGTGAGAGCTGTATATTTTAGGTATCAGACTTGTAGGTGGTAAAGCTGGTATTCTATTATGAAAATTAATGAGCCTGATAAAACTTCTCATTCAAATAGAGTGTCATCCTACCTCTATGCAGAGAAGGGCTGCAGAGGTGCATCTGAGCTGTGCTAAAGCTCATCTCCAAAATATCTCTGATTCTACTCAGATACATGGACACATACAAATAGTGTGGAAGATATAATTTGACTAGAAAATTTAAGGGTAGATTTTATCAATGAGCTGAATTAGCTCTGAAAATGTAAGTGTGGCTTTTACAGAATGTTTACCATCTGCAAAATACATGCTCAAGAGGGTTAACAAATTAACCCATTGGGTGGAGCGAGGAGCTGGAATCAGGGGTAATTATAAAAATATTGAATAACTGATATGGTAAGAGCGCAAACCAATAAGACATCAGTCATATCGCTGAGGTTGCTGGAGAATCTGTTGCTATAAAGGCATTACTTGAATTAGCTTAGGGTCGTTATTTTGGGGATGAGAAGCTAGCCTGCTAGGAGCATGGTCAGTCTTTGAGGGGTAAGAGCAGTTAGTGGTCTGTGACTGTGGATAATAGTATTTCATTATTTTAACAACCAACATGGCCTGTTCTATTACTCCCTGGCTGAATACCAGCCCTGCCTACAATTACACACAAGGAATGATGAAACCAGTAATCTTTGATTTGAACATGGTTAATATTTTGCTATTATTTTTGACAGTGATGAACCAATAGTTCCATCTGCTTTTTAAGGCCATACACAATAAACTATACCATTAGTAACAAAAGAAATGACTCATCTTCACTGTCTGGCTGGAGGGCAATAATGAGAATGGAATTTCTTATTTACAAGCAAGGAAGGAGGGGAAGGAGTGAAAGACAAACCAGTTGTACACCATTACACTTGGAATATGGTGTTTCAAATGACTCTTCCAAACTCCTTTGATTCTGGGAAGGGTTTTAGGACAACAGGCTCTGAGAAAATATTGAGTCAGGGCTCTGAGCTGAGATTATATGATTTGGACGATGAGGCAACACAGCCTGAAATGATCCTGCCATCAATGGCTACTTTCCTGACCACCCACTATCCTGGAGCTAAAAAAACCAGAGTCATATAAGTGAGAAAGAACCATCAGCTGAATCCAGGTACTTGAGGCAGTCCAGCTTTCTCTTCCTTGATGCTAATGTGCTGCTTGGAAGCAACTTTTTCTACCTTCTCTGTCAATTTTTCTGACTGTGCTCTGTATTTTTGACTGTGTTTCTTGCATAATATTGTGAATTCACTTCAGCTTTTGAACTGAACTTTAGTAACTAAAATAGACTCTGATTATTTCTTCTATGTGGTGGTTAAAGCCTGGGTCCATCACTTGTAAATCTTGCCTGGGCCTTGATCAATCTGAGTATATCAACCAAGCCACATTTCCTAGACTCAATCTTCATTACTACTTTGCTACTTCTCCCACCTTTGGGGGTAATATCTACTATAAATGATTCTGTGGCATTTTGCACTACCTTTTATATATTAGTTTAATGCCAGACTTTAAAAATTATGCTTGTATGAAGCATAGACTCTTCCCTAAAATGGCCAGATTCATCCACTCTGAAAATTTGATTTGACTGGTTTATAAACAAAAATACACTGAATCATGATTCCCAGAAGCATATTATTGGTAAATGGAATAGCATATGATTAGCACATCAATTACAGTTCGGTGTTTTTCTTTTGTTTGTTTGATGAGTGGTGTGAGTTCCATGAAGGAGAACAACCTCAGTATAGAGGTTTATGGAAAAACAAGATGTTATTCTACTTGTTGCATTGACAAAGATTTGTTGTAAGAGTTTGGTTATATTTTTTCTCCAGTCCCTCTTATTCCCAGTAATAGATAATAATGGTCATACTTACTGAGTGCTTGTATGCACTGTTATCATAATCCCCAATTAATTAATGTTTCAATGTTAAAGTCATCAATACTGAAATAGCCTCATAACTTTAATTTCAAATTTCAAGGTTTTAGGATATATTTGTTGTGATTAAGACATTTTTTGCTATCCCAAGATAATGAAACCTTAAATGAGGGAATATTACTGTTTCTTGGGAACCAAGAGATAAAATGAGAATAATTTCATATGTACATATATGTAGAAACTTAATCTTGGAAGGATTATTCCATTCGTATAGCTTATAGTAGGAAATTATGACCCTCATAATTATGACCTTCAGATAATCTCAAAATTGGCTTAAATTTCACCCTCATCTGCAAAAGAATGGAACAGCCCTAAAAATTCTCATGTTTAATAAATACCTATGAGCCACTTGTCACTGAGCTCATGGAGAGGTGGCTTTAATAAAGCTAAATAGTCAATTTGGTATAGCCTTAGAGAAAAAAAGAGATCTAATTGTGTCCAAGGTATCATAGTGTCAAAAGTGTATAATTACCTTTACTAGGATGTTATGCATTATTTCTCTTACTGTTGGGAACATTTGAGATATAGGCTAATTTACTGCATCCTTAACTCTTGTCAGCTTTATAAAATCCTGCTGTTTCACTTTCCAGATAATTTTTCCTTGTAAAACTTTCTATCTTTTGTCTCCTAATAAATATGCCCGTTCTAAATCCTTTTTCTTTTAAAATGAAAAGACTAAAAGGACTACTTTTGTAATTAAAAGTCATGTTAAAATAACCTCAGAAGATTGTTTCTAGATATCAAAACATCTTTATGGTCCCATTTCTATGGCAAGAAAGACAAGCGACTGAGATCCTGTACGTTTTACTGTAGTTTACATTAATTACCTTCTATTAAAAAATGACAAAGACCTTTTTGAAAGGGAATCTGGCATTCTTTCCAAGAAATGATGGCAGACACCCTACTTTGCTGATTTCTTGACACTTCTAATTACCTGTATTCATTTGAAATCATTTCCTTTGTAGAGAGTTATTGGCATGATTTTCTGAGAACAAGAGGAAAATGGAAAACATTTTAGCAAGTTAAGAGGAAAAAAAATCAACAGTATCATTGTTTGCTGCTTTTGTTGAAACTACCTACACGAGTCATTTGAGGGACATGAAGGTAAATGAAAGGTTATACTTTGCCCTGCACGTTGTTGCTGGTATTTGTAATGTCAATAACTGTAGAAGGTTGTCAGGAAACTGGAGAGATAAAGGTCAATAGCAATGACAAATATATCATTGTACGTGTTTGAATATGCAATATCAGCCTAATCTGCCAGTGGAGGCTTTCACACCCTGGAAATATCAATCAGGTGCTACGTGAAACCCACCGATTGTTCTCTAGTCTCCTAGAGTATGTTGGGGGGATCCAAAGATCGAAAACCCAACAGAGCTTTTTGGGGGGAGTGGGTGGTATCGTAATCATTGCTGAATATACATATAAATGCTCATTGTTTCTTTTAAAGTTGGGATTAAAAAACATGTTAAAAGTTACCCAGTTTCTCAGATTGCTTCATTGGTGGGAAATTTAAACATTTTTCTTTTCACCAAAAGAGGAAGACACAGTCTATTCAGCTTTGTATATCACGGCAATGAGTTATATGCCAGAGCCTTTCAGTGCTATAAGCTAAATTAAATATTAACTATGCCTTGCATACAATCTTGACAAAAATGTAGGTGGCTAATAGTGAACCCTTATACCCAGCCCTGCCTCCTGTTGATTTTGACATGTTAGAAAGTGTAGCCATTTGTATTCAATAATAAATTATTTACAAATGAAATGCACAGGTTACTTAAACTGTGTCTCTACTAAGAACAGACTTGTTAAAATACATTTTGTTGAAGCCAAACCAAGATATTCAGATTCAGTAGACAAATGCACCTACATCTTCCTTTTAGTAAATTGTGCTGAAGAAATCACTTAAAACCTTTTGGGAAATGAAAAGTAAAAATAAAGTAGCAAGAGATCTTTTAAATGAATGTGCTTCAACTTGGTCTTAAAGAACACCTGCAGGATATAAGGGCACTGTGTTTGAAACACAGAGGGATTATATTTTATGGGTATTACTTTTTAATTTTTGCATCTGCTGGTACTCTCCATTAAAATAAAATATTTTGAAAAATCTACTCTTCTTGAGACATTTTGCATTTCCTTGGGTATTATGAACCCCTCGCCTAACGCCAACTCAAGGCATAAGTCATCCTTCCAAATGCATGCACGGACCACGTGGAAAGAGAAGTGAAAAAGAGATCTGCTCCTGAGGAGTGTCCCAGAGTGACAGGAAAAAGAGCAGTGAAGTCAGCTGCACCCTGAGGTGACAGAATAAGAGAAAATGTTGCAGGGGACAGAGAGGGCCTAAAGGAGAAAGAGATAGAAAGACAGAAATGGTTTAGAGAGAGGGAAATAAAGATGGGGCATTAAGAAGGTAAAATATAAATAGAATTTAACATAACAAATGTAATCCTTACATAGGAAGAGTGAGTTACTGAACCTAGAGAGACAGAGAAAGAGAAAAGGTAGACTGTAGAGGTTGAGAGAGAAAGGGATAATGTTTAGAAAGCTGATCAGAAAAGAAAATGCTAGACAGAGAAAAAGGAAACAAACAGCAGAGTCCCTGATGTTTTCCAGCCAAGGTGTCTGTCCATTCAAGTGACAACGACGGAGTCAGAGGCTCCTCACACCTCTCCTCTGCACACGCCACACGTAAATGAGCCTGTTAGAAAGCTCTGTGCCCCGTCCATTGCAGTGAATCTACAGTGTGCTTATGCACCTCTTTTCACTTTTAAATGTTCCACAGAGTTCATTATGGAGATTTTTACATTAGGGTGTTTTTTTTTTTCTAAAGCTCTAATTATTTCCAGATAAATAATAATTTTACAAGTTCTCAAACGACAAACTGTAGATGGTGTAAGTAGGGCATTTTGAGATTGGATTATTTCCCCTTTCACTGGTTTCCCTTTGTATTTAGTTAGTTTTTGATTACATTTCTGACCTTCAGATAAGACTCCTATGTAAGTAAACAGTCTGGCTAAATTCACGCTGTGCCAAATGACAGCTATCGTACTGTCCCAAAGGTTTTATTTATTTTACTTTTTATTTTTTGTAAATTGAAATTACTATTACGAATGACAGAGGGGGACCTTTACTTTTGTCTTCTTACTTGAAGGTAGTATTTTCTTCATGAAGGTAACTCTAGGGTTTAAGAAACAATAAAAGGGCTTGTATGCACTAGACATGTATTTAATAGAGCTAACTTTTCTTTGCAATTTCAGCAACTTGAATGCAGGAGCTGGGAATGATAGAGTCCTGGACTGTCTATGCTGGAGAGCCTTCTTTTTATAGGCTAACCTCTGGGTGAGAATAAAATTTTGAAGGTTATATTTTTTTACTTTATTTCTTTCCCTCCTCCCTCCTCCTTTTCTTTGGGTAAAGATTAGATTGGAGACGAATGGGTAATACAATGCGAATAGTTTTCCATTTCTTGGGATCTCTTTTTTAAAAAAGTTCGTGATTTAGCACAAATTAAAAAATGATCGTTTTGCAGAGGTAGCTTCTTGTTCTTTTACGTTAGATGACTGGTATTGAAAATCAGCTTATGAAGTCATACTTTTCTATTAAACCTGTATAATTTTGAAATTTTTTTCTTTCCTTTCACAGCACAATATTTGGGCAATAACAGAATTACGTAGTACTTTTTACTCTGATTTGTTCACTATTACTGATCATTTTAGTCATCAGTGGCCCACAATGTGAACTACTCAGAATTTGCAGAATTATTCCATAGCTTTTTCTCTCTAGACTAAACACTTAATATAATTTCTAAGTGTTATAACCTACTCTACAAGGTGAACGTCCTGAAAGATAACTGTTATTCACAGGTGTTAGGGATGGGAGAGATTAGATATAATTTTATTCATATCTATCTTCTCTATCTCTCTATGTAGGCACATAAAGTATTTGACATGACAGAGTGTGCAGTTGTGAGGGAAATCACAGACCTCAGGTGTTTTCTGAGGTAAGAAAGGAGTAAAGGCCAAATGCTTCCAGTGTTCCAGAAGTTAACTTATGCAAACACCCTCTCTTCTCTCTTTCTTTCACACTTGCATTAACCAAGTCTTCCTGTTTGAAAGGAACAATTATCTAGCTTTTAGTGTAACATTAATCTTTTCCAGATATTGTGCCTTCTTCAAAACTCACTAATCTTACTCATTAAAAGTCTGCTTAAGGAAATCAAACACACGAAGAATTATTTCAATTATTTTTGCACTATAAATAAATTGTTGAGAATTTGATAGTTATGCAAGATATTGTGATCTGAATTTAAGCAAGAGACACCAACCAAAGTAAGAGAGAATAGTTAAGAAGCAAGTAGAAAAAATAGAGTGAGGGTTATTGGTAAAACGTAAAAGCAATTAGCTAGTAGAGAGAAAAAAAAAAAAAAACTTTAAGTATAAGAAAGGAGACGTTTGTTCAATCATAAGTAAGAGAAAAGATACAGGAGGCCATAGTGGATCACAAGCCAATTATGGGTTAAAAACAGAGCCCTGTTTTTCATACACAAAATACTGATAGTCACTGAAGAATTTAGGGAACATAAATAATCATCTACATTATACGTATTATTAATCAGTTCCTTGTTATCACACTGTGTCCTTTAGGATCCTACCACTTAAGCTGAATGTGCAGAATTTGGAGTAGGTCCAGAGGAAGCAGCAAAATAACTAAAGGCTTGGGAAACAGTCTCAATGAAACAAGGGTAAAGAAACTGGCCTTGTTTAGTCTGGAGAAGAAAAGACTTGGAGGGAATTAATAGCAGTCTTCAAGCTCATGAAGGAACACAGTCCTTTGCAGGTAGAGTGAACAGCTGGTCTCTGTTTCCTCTGAGGATAGTACAAGACAGCAGGGTCTTAAATGCAGGAGACAGGATTTAGGCAAGATGTTAGGAAGATCTTCTCTACCTTGGGGGGAGTGCAGAGAAAGGATCCTCAGGATTTAGAAGGTGTTGAGGGAATTATTATTATTATTTTTTTGGAGTCAGTCCAAATTGCAGAATAAAAAGAGAGAATACAATCTATAAAACCGGAACCTATGGGGAAAAGGAGACAAAGAATGAATACTTGTGATCTAGGGATAAAGGCCCTCTGGGAAAAAAAAATACTAAATTCTAGAAGTGTGTAAGAGTCAGAATACTTGACCAGAAGGGAAAGTACGTTACAGAAAAAAGGAGAAGATTAAACAGGTAAAGATAAAACAATGAAAACTCAAGGGTATGGCATGTATTTGGAAACAAATGTACAATTTTAATTAAAATTTTGTTTTGGTGCTGGGAAAAGAGTCCTAAGTATTTATGTGTACAATATATACCAGCTACTAGTAACTAAAAAAAAAATTCTGTGCTTGACATATTGGTTCTTGAATAATAAACACAGGACCAACAATCATTTGCAATATTTAATGAACAGTTTAAAAAAAATAATGGGGAAATGAACTAAATAACTTAAATTCTTTTCAGCCTTTTGATCTTATGACATATGAGAAAATTGTGATTGTGTGGTAAGAAATGGTATATATATATTACACAAAACAAGAATAAAGAATAGATAGAATTCAAGAAGCAATACTAGAACCGAGAAAAATGATTGCAAAAGTTATCAACATCTTTATCATAGGATATATTAACTGAGTATTCAGTGATCCAGGATTAAGCAGATCAAACAAAGGAATAGTGATCCATGAATTTAAGAAATTTAGAGTCTAAGATTTGATACAAATGTTGCTTTATAGGTAAATCACCTGGGATTGCAGAATCTATTGCACATAAAATGATGCTTAGGTGTATAAATATAGAAGTATAAATGACCATTTCAGTGAGTTGAATTGTTAAAGGATGTGCATTAGCTTTCAAAATAATTGCAGAGGTTAAGATTTCCAGTCCCCTGGAACTACAACTGCAACTCAAACCAATAATCAAAATTGGGCTTAAAAATTATGAATATATTGTGGGTCCGGGTAAGCAGCTTGATTTGTAGAATATTTGGTTAGTTTGATCAATTTTCTAGTTACTTTTATTTCTTTGGATAGTCACTCTTTGAAAATGGAATAGATTCTGCATATGTTTAGCTTTGTTGAACAAATTTTGAGTATTTCTCAGCTGTATTTTGTCATTGATAGGTTCAGTCTAATGTGTTTTGCAACTCACGTTTTTTTTCTGATGTTTAAAACTTTCCTTCACTCTCAACTGCAGAAAATAGAATAGTCCATATTTGAATTTATTTTGCCAAGATGATAGTTATGTATATTTTATAACATTCTGGTACACAGATCTTAGCAATCTAAAAATAGATCTCTGCAAATATTTTTTAGTGCTTTTTAAAAATATAGTTACAAACACTTCACTTGTAAAAGATTTTGGTTTGGAAATACATCTTAGTGTCTCTCTCTCTCTCTCTCACTCTCGACAAAGAAAAGCCTTTTGTTCTGGTCTCTCTGGCACTACCTCATTCTGTGACTTTCTGCTGTCCCCTAGCGGCATGTTAATCTTCTTGACTACTGTGTGATCGCCTCTGGAACCAATTCTCTACTCTTCTGTGCTTTTTTTGTGACTCTCATTAGCAGACATTTAAAATACTATTAAACAACCCATGAGCTGCCTTTTAGAAGCAATAACCCTGTTGTTTAGTCCAAACAGTTTTCCATTTATGAATTCTTACCCTAGTAAACATGTACAGGGAATGCATGCTATCTAGATTCATTGTGTTATCTCACCACAATAAACATTTCAGGTTTTCAGAATTTAACACAAAACTGATGAAAGCAAAATGTTATCAGTTTTGACTGTTCTATACATAACATACGGTAGCTGAAAGGTAATTTGTGACAGGTCAGACTATTTATGTCAATAGGTTTACAAACAAAAGTTGTTCTATTCCTTTTCCTTTGCTTTTCAAAGTCCTGGTTGGTTACTATCATTGTCATATTTGCTAATTTCATGGTGACATTTTTCTATGAACTATTTAGAACGATACAGTAAAACTGTATGTATTTGAAGCATTAGATGTAATTCACTTATGGAAAAGATTTTGCATCAACATATACCATGAGGATTAAAAAAAGATTAAAACATATTCCTAAATTTTTCTGGATGTTAACTTTCTTTTTACATGAATCAGAATTATTTTTAAGATTTAAAGATGGTTTGGTTATCTTATCTTCCTTCTATGTTTTATGTGTTTGAGATATACTGTTCAGCTGTGATATGGGGCCGGTAAATTTTTCAATGCAGCATTTTGGTTTTCTAAATTAGCATGCCAAAATATATGTAATGAGAATGGAATGTAAAAATCTGTCAAAAACAATATTTCAGGTTTTTTAATATTTAATTTTAACTCATGCAGAATCACTATAAGGCTGGCTTACACAATTCTTTTAAAAGATGGCTAAAAACAAACCAAGAAGAATTTACAAGAAAAAAAGGTCTGGTGAAATCTGGCCCATTAACTGAACATTACAGGAATCCGAGACGTATACTGAACTAATGATTTCTTGGCACTGCCTTGTTTGGCACTTATCATGGTTTTGACAATTATCACATGAATAGCAACACTTTTTTCTTTCTGAACTTGGGGATGGGGGGAAGTGTTCTAGGGGGAGAGGAGGCCCAAAACCCTGGAAACTCCTTTTTCTTAGTAATTCAGTGTTCAGTTTGGCCGTGTGGAAGAAAAATAACTAAACTGTAAGGTTCTGTTAAATGACAATATTCTTGTTTCTTTAAAGAAAAGTTGGTGTAGTTTTTAACTGCCTCTCTTCTGAAAGGTCAGATCACTGCCCAATTTAGTCATTTTGTCTGTTTATACATGCCTCCATTGGGATAAGATATCCAAAAACAAAGCCTTAGATTGCAATCAATCTTGGCTTAAGTGCAAAGCCATCCAACCAATCCAAGAAATCCTATTGACTATCATGTGGAAAGGGAAATGGAAGAGTTTAAACGCCTAAAGTTTTTCTCAAGAGAAAGATAAGCCACTTTTTTAAAACCTCCTTAACATATGAGAGAACTCACGCTCCCTCCTTCAATTTTACCCCACCACTCTATATCTCAAATTCACATTTTATGGTTTCCTAAAAATACATCCTCCATCAAACACTGTAAGTTACAATAGCTATTTTTCACAGAGAAATGTCTGATTTTCTTTTTTTTTTTTAGTTGTCTATTCAGCTTGTAAATGTTCTAAAAATGTTCTCCTGGAGTTATTTTTAAAAACTCATGGTATGTTGGATAATAAATATTGTTACTCTGTCATTGGAAACACTGGAAACAACGTATTTGACAGGTTAATAGGGATGAAAATTCCATTAGAAAATTTAATTAATTTCATTTCAGATAAATGTGATTCTTTCAAAATCTTAGTTCTAATGACTAAATGGGCAAATTTCTTTGCCATTGTAGATTCCATTCAGTTAATTATCTTGTAGATTATTTGGAAAATGAGGGCAGAAAAAATATCTTTTTTAAAAAAATTAAATCTAGAGACAGTCAATAAATCTTCCCTAATGTAATATAGCATTATCAGTGGCCTATTCTCTACAGAATTAGTGTTTCCAAAACAAATAATAAAGCCGAGCAGTCCTACTTTTTACAACTCTGGAGACTATCTAAACAAAATGAACAGATTTATAGGGCTATTTTTAGTGTGTGTCACTTGCATTACAGTTTACATTTGCTTTCAAACCTTATTTGACATTCTTGGTAGAAAAATACAGGCAGAACACTCATTAAGAGTCTTAATAAAGGACAGTCTCCATAGGGCAGTTACCAAAAAACCAAAGTCGAGGCATGTATAAGAATGCTCTTTGGACTTTAGGTTGTGCTGTTTCATTTTCAGTTGTCTAAAAAAGGGAAGTCCTCAACCAAAACGCAGATTTAAGGTTCTGTTTATAAAAATATTTAGGCATTGGTATAGCCTACTAATAATAACTGAAGTAAAAGCACCTTTTTGAGGGTAGAAATTTTCACACAGCAACAGGTAAGTGCTGCTCTGCCTAAATAACTATTATTTTCCCATAAATTGTATATTCACATTAAAGTGAAAATTAACTCACTGGAGATGAATAGTACAATGTTGTGATTTTCTGCAAACTGTTCTTCCATGAATAAAAATGCATGGAAAACCTTATGTAATGTTATGAAATACGTCATTGCACATAGATTTATGGAAAAATACCATGTTATATTTCAAAATATAGATTCAAGAATTAAATATTTGCATTTCGTCTAAACCAAGTTTCTCTAGCAGTTTGTTCCATGTGAGAAAGGCCAGTGCTTTCCACAGGGAGAGGGACCCCATTTCACTTGCATATACAAAAAGGGAATGAAGAATTCATCTCCTTTTGTTTATTCTGAAAAGATATCCTATCAAGAGGAAAGTGACAGAAAGATAAAATCAGATACATAGTTAACCACTTTGTCACGTCTTTTTCTCCTATGTAAAGGGGAACATTTTGATAAGGTTAGCCTGTAAAGGAAACCTAAATTGACACCCTGCTCCTTGCCTCGTGGTGCTTTCTCATTAATCGTGTTCATGTAAAACTCCCTAGTAAGGAAATTCCTTAGCTGTAGACATCATTCAGCTGAGCCTTATAAATAGAGCTCAAATTCAAAGGTAAGAAAACAGACAAGAATTTTACACCAACCACCCTGATAAGATATGTTTTCAAAGCAAAAACACATCTACAAAGTCTTGTGGGATGGAAATATCCGATTAAACACTTAAGAAAACATGCTTTCCCACACAGCAGCCTCTTTATTTGCGTGGAGTAATTTCTTAGAACAACAAAAAAAGTAACTTGGCACATCTATTGGGGCTTATTAAAATTCAGTGTACCACATGTAAACCTGAAAAAGAGATTTCTATAAAATCATGGCTTGACACATTTGTTCCCTATGAACCTGAATAGAAACGAAAAGTGAAAATTATACATTTGGATGAAGAGTAATATTCATCGTAACTGCTGAAAAAATACAAATGAAGGCACTTTGGGAGGTTTCAAATAGTTTGCTACAGAGAACTCATCTAAGAAAGTAGCTTTATAGCTTGATGAGTGTTTTTAACCAGTTAAAGATGTTACTACAGCTACCTTCAAACCATGTTATAAACAATGTCTCTGATGACAAGATTGTCACCGATGTGTTTTTTTTTTTTTTTAATTTGAAGCTTTCAATCATCTCATTCCTCAGGCTTTGCAGTGTAAAGGAATTGCATTTCTATAATAAATTTATCAATGACTAATTAGTTTAGTGATGAGTGCCTAATTTGGGTTTCTATGTAATATAGGGCCAGTTTCAATTTCTTCTAGCACTGGTTTATCCCGACCTATTTAACATATGAATTAAGCCCAAATCTCTTTCAAAATTCAGTGCTGTACTTATTCGTGACAAAATAATAAAAAATAATTTATTGTCATAATCTCGATTTACAGTTTAGTTAGGTTGACTGAAAATATGACTTCTATGGGAATCCCTGTTGCCCCTTAAATTCCAGTTTGCTTTCCAGTAGGTTTGTGTGCTGGTGAAAGTTGGTGCAACTAACACTTCATAAGTCTACTTAAAAATAAGCTGCTTTTGATTTTAAAATAATGTTTAAACAAGAGAAAAAGAAAAACCTGAGCCACTTCCAGTGGACTATTTTGTAATTTTAAATAACCAAGAAAAAAAAAAAAAAGATAAACCAAGTCATATGATAAATATATTGCAAGTGGGGACAGACAAGGCATTTTTCAAAATTAAACTGCTATGACAAGCAGTTGTAAGGCAGTCTGCTTTCTTATTTTTTGGGAGGGGAGTGGAAATTAGGAGTATTATAATTGAAAATGTATACCCATAGCAACTAAAATCATCTGTTAAGATATTCAAATTCCTCTTCTTTCAATCAAATACATACACAGTGTTTTTATACTTTTGGTGATCTTTACTTTCCAGTTGTGGTGGATTTATTTCAAATTTTACAACATCACTTTATGTATTATATATTTTTGTCTATAAAGCATTCTCCAAATGGTAGTTATTTATGTGAATAGAAAAATAGCACGAAAATATGGCTTTTCTCCCTATTCCATTATTGAAATGGAATACGATCATTAGCCAGGGCTGTGGTTTACAACATTTTGAAAAATAGCCTAAATAAATAGATGTCAAGTGAATCAAGAAAGGACTATTGTAATTATTTTCAGCAAACGACATACCATTAAAAATTTTCAGCTATTAATAATTGTTAGGAAGAAAATAGAAGGTTGCATCTTTAAAAATTAGCATACTATACCTCTTTAGAGTGTTAAAAAGATTCAGTACTCAACTTGGATTCGTGAAAATCGTGATTAAGGAACTGTTCATGATCATAATAAAGTCATATGATTAACCCTGAATTTAGAAGTTGATGAGGCAGCAATAGACAATACTGTGACTAAGTACAGTGTCTGTTTCTCTTTTATAATTTGGAAAAAGTGTTTCTAAATCAGCCTCCTCACTCTCAGTGAAGGTGCCTCACTTTTGAAGCAAAGAAGTTTATCCAAATTCCTTTTAGTGCTTTCACTTTGTTACTCAAGTCAGAGACAAAGAATATTTTCTCAGGCATTGATTTTTTTTTTTACTCTCTTGTGGTTAGTAAGAATGTATCATTTAGAGGTCCTGAAGGTTGAAATGCATATAAAAATCAGTTTTGATTTGCAAAAACCATTTACAGTGAGAGCAGAAGGAATTTTAATCATTTTATCATGTGCTTCATATCATCTAGGTATACTTTTAATTAAACACTGCTCCATAAATAAGCAAATAATAGAAGTTAGCAGAGAAGCAGTTGATCTAAATCATGACAGTTGCTCATTTATCTTTGTCCTAACTAGACAATAGGAAATGACACTATGCTGTTGTTTTCTATGCATTAAGATTTCCTTCTTAAACAAATGCAATTGAGGCAGTTTGTTTTCCGACAGCCCGGCGTACACTGCCAGTGGCCAGAGTTTTGTCTTGTCTTCATCCAGAGGAGGATTAATCTTGGTGATGGTGCAAACAAAATGTATGTCTTGGGGTCAGAGTGCAGACTGCCTTTTGGGATCTGCATTACATTAATGTCATTTTTGGGTTCCTGACGTTAATCAAAACCAACACCATAAAGCGTCACTTAGCTAATTTGTGTATTATTGTCAATGTTACCATTAATTATGCGTTTGTGAGGAAAAAGAGGATTAATGAGATGTCACAGGTAATTTACAATGATCAGGCTCCCCAGGACATTAAGAAAACACTAGCTGGGTAAGATTACCATGCAATCATAATCGTATGCAAGAAGCAAAAGTCTTTGTGGAGGAACCACACTAATATTGTCCATCATTATCAAAATCTTTCTTCACTAGAGTAATGCCTAGTATTTTAAAAATACCTCGAATTAAATGTTTGTTTTGGCCTAAAACGTGAGGCTCTAATGTATTAATTATGAGACTTCTGTTGAGGTGTATCTCTCTTCAAGTTCTGAGGATAAGCTATTGTTTCTCTTGAAATGTAGGCAAGTCACAGAGGATTAATTCTTCAGTGTGCCCCATGAACTCGAATTCACATGTGATATCTCTAGGAAACCATTTTAGGTGGTTTGAGTAGTTGTATTTAAATCAGGCTGAAAAAGAGATCTCTTAAATCACATCATTTTCTCCAGCTTAGTCCTTACTCAGAGCCATGTAAATACATGGCTTTTGCTTTCTGTCATCCCATTTCGGGAGTTCCCTCAGTGAGGAGAGACAGAATAACCTGATGGAAGAATTGTAGCTACACAATACACCTGCGGACAGAAACACTGAAGTGCAGTTCTACATTGTAGTCTGAAAGGCCATGGAGTATCCTGGGCCCTGGGCCTCGGCTTCCCTATGTTGCCCGCTCACTGTGCCGTGGGGTGACTTGGGGGTCTGCTCAAAGAACAATCTGGAGCTCCTAGGGGGAGATCAGACAGTGGGTGGTTCAGCCTGTGATTGAAGGATCAAGCTTGATACAAGTGCTCACTAGGAGCCCGAGGGCCTAGTAGGGAGGTTCTGAGAGCTGGAGTTGAGGAAGGAACTGGAGTTAGGAACCAGGAGACGTACCCTAAAGGAATCCAGAGACAGAAGATGGGACTTGTTGAGAAAGCAGGGGACTAAATCTGTGACGTTTATTTATTTAACAGATAACGTGTTGACGCCTCATCATGCCCTAAGCACCATGACCGGGAGAGGGAAAAACTGAGAAGCACAATCCCAGGGAATGCAGAACTCAGGGCACTGGGAGCTCAATCGGCTTGCTTTTTGAAATGATGACATTTGAAATGGTGGAGAGTAGACTGGGGAGGGTCAGAGTAGTTTACGGCAGACCCTGCAGAAGGAGACTATTTGCGGAGTTCAGGTGCTATCTTAATTTGAATTTTCACGGACCCATTTTAGTTTTGCCTTAGCCTTATTTTTCTTTATTTGAAGAATTAGGTGATAAAAAATACAGAATCATGTATTTGCTTTCATACACATATATGCAATCCAGGTTTAAATCCCAGCTCTGGGAGACCTTGAACACGTTATTTAACTGCTCTATGTGTCAGTACCTTCATCTGTGAAACGGAAATAATAAAACTTACCCGATGTAGTTATGAAGATTAAATGAGTTAATGAATGTAAATCACTTAGCACAGGACTCAGCACACAGAAAGCGTTTAGTAAGTCAGGAGTTTTTAACATGAAATTTGTGTCAGTAACATCTGGAACTTAAAAAAAAGACAGTGGCCTGGGCCATCCTCCAAACTATCAGATCTGAATATCTGAGTATATTCTTGATGTATCGCCCAGATGAAAATCATTGCAATAAAGATTCAATATTTATCACTGATTATTACCAATTGTTATTAAAATTAATATATGCAATGAAACAACAAAAAATTATATCTGATGACTTGGTCTAAAGGCTACATTTGTGGGATAATGCATTTTATCAGCCACTTATACGTGTAACTGTAATTTTTGGCACTGTATGATTTGAACTGTGGTATGTACAAATTTATGAAATAATATTATATTGCAATGACTGTTTGCGTGCATACATGTGTGTGCATGTATAGATCTATTTCTTTGGGGTGAGTGCAGAAGTTTGAGATGGCTGGTGTTATGTGAAAGCTGTATTTAAGAAAAATTGTTCATGTACTAGGATAAGGTCAAACCACAAGTGAGCTGAACTTCACCATCTATTAACAAACGAAAATAAAACATTTATTACATTGTCCACTCTTGCTTTTTTATATTTATGGTATAGTCCAAAGAGATTTCCCTGTTGGGATAAAATTTCAGAAGCAGAGAGGGGAAAGCAGGGGGAAGTTTAAATAAAAATGTTTTATTATTGATTTGGTTGTTGCTGGAGCTGACCATACTGATTGTGGAAATAATATAGTTTATTTTTTTCTTTTTTTATTGGCTCTACAAAGTAATAGCTTAGCATAGCTATTAGTTTATCTTGTAACTAACCTTTGAACTACTTTCTGAGTTGGTTGTTTTCCAGAAAGCAGTATACTTGATAGAATAAACACTGAATGATTTTTAACAACGTTAAGTGCATTGAAGGAGAAGAACCTAAAGAAAAGATCTGCTTTTCCTCTGGTCTGTGACATTTTATGGATTTGAAAATTTTTACTTTATTATCATGGTCCTTGTAGTAACAAAATCCTCACTCTGACTAAAATGTATCCATGTATAGAGTTTACATTCTCAAATTAAACGGCTAGTGTGCTTTGTTTATTCACCATAATGTCATAGTGTGAAGAAAACTCTTTATCAAAACACTCTGGACCCAACAAAGTTTATCAAAGGATTAGATGTA
Source organism: Balaenoptera physalus (assembly GCF_965194825.1). NCBI lineage: Eukaryota > Metazoa > Chordata > Mammalia > Artiodactyla > Balaenopteridae > Balaenoptera > Balaenoptera physalus. The sequence goes on along the minus strand of NC_138883.1, from coordinate 80,607,829 downwards.
ATATGTAAAGGACTAGTCATTGTTCTTTTTGTTTTTAATGTGAATTATGATATGTGGGACTGTGGATAAGATCCGTTGAAATTCTTTAAGACATTAGAAATGTGTATATGTTCATAGTCATATATTTTATATAAGTGTACTATAGAGATCAGAGAACCTGATAATAGGATTGCTAAGATATCCAAGTAAGGACTAGAAAATGTTCCTCAGGTGACCATAAAAATTCTTCTTCAACTTAATTATGAAAAAACTTCTCAAGATTGAGAAGTTTCCTTTTTCAGGTCAAAGAAAGCTGATTAAGTAATTATGACAGCATTTCTATCCTTCCCACTGCTGGTCAAAATATCCTGGTAACCTTAAGTAATTATCACAGCATTTCTATCTTTCCCACTGCTGGTCAAAATATCCTGATAACCTTCTGGATCATTAGGGACCTATATTGTCAATCAAGCATCATCAAACCCATAATGAGCTTACGGAGTATAAAGTCCCATATGATTAACATTTCCAAGCAAAGTATTCTCTCAACACCAGTCCAAAAAATGAGGGTGTCCTCACATTCAGTACCTTTGGAAAATAACGTCTATATTTTCCTCCTTGAGATTCACGGTTTCATTGACTTTTTGCTCCTGTTGTAAATAAAAATTTTTAACCTTGAAAATCATTTATTCCAAGTAAAATATTAACATCGCTCAGAATTTCTGCTCCATCGAACATACTGTTTCCTATGGAGCAAAATAATTACAGTGGTTCATGATCAGCCCAGTAGGAGATAGGAATGATTAGGAAGTGTGTGCAATCAAGCCAACTTGATATAGAAGAACCAGAGAGAACCCAGGGCTATAGCTGGTACATTGGTGCGGAGTGTTAGGTCTGCAGGGTTAGATGAAGGTCACAATGGGACAGTCAATAATGTGGGAAAAGTTAGGAGTATTGAAGAGGACATAGAATTAAATGTGGAAAAAAAAAAGGATTAAATGTGGGAAACAGGAGTTGGCCAATTTTTCACAAACTACAAGAGTGCTAGAAGTCCTTTTTGATGTGATGTCTATTACAGGGTTTAGAAATGGGGTGGAGAAAACCTTTAGGGCTTAGCTGATAGACCCTCACTGCACAAAGATTGAAGAAAAACATAGGAAATAGTGTTCTGGTCTGTACATCCATGTCAACATCTCCAGTATTTCACATTTTCAGTAGACGGAGGCTATGGTAGCTGTTGTGCAAGTTAGATGACCTTAAGAAGTTCTCCACCACCCTTTGATGGCATGATTGGGAATCAAAATTGGTGGTGCTTCTGTTGTAATTTCCAAAGAATAAAGAATAGGACTGATGTTAGTCAGCTGGTCTACAGAGTTATACTAGGAGATAGTAATGGGCACGGAGGAGTTTTGCAAAGCATGCCAACCAGAAAACTTTCAATAGATCAAGCAACAGCAATGAAAATAATCTAAATGGCTATCCACGAACTTCTATATAGTGGGAACAATGCTCTGAATCATACACACCAGAGTTATTGGAGATTTTCAATTGCTTTAACCAAGGGAACAACTTCATTGATGTTGGTAGATGAAGAATGGCTCCCAAACAATAAATTATTGGTTATTTTCACTATCAGGAAATGGTCTGGACTTCAGGATATGATCTGGGTTCAGTTTATCTTTGCAGTCTCAGAATCTAACATTCTTAGCACATAATAGGCAAGAGCTCAATAAATGTTTATGTGGATGAATGTTAAGTCTATAAGGTGATCGGAAGTAATACAATTATAAGCAGGAAAGGCAAAATAAGTGCGTTAAGAAATATCCTGAGATGTGTTTTAAGCCTTATAACAAAATTGTGATAACTAAACAGTTCAGCTTGATAGCTTGATGTACGCTTGTCAAAAATTGTATATTTTTTTTTTGACAACTGACCTTGTTGCTGAGATCCTATAAATATATAGATCCTATATAAGATCCTATAAGTAGTGACTATAACAACAAATTGAAGAACAACCATAATGAGTTCACAATGTGATAAAGAGCATTTTTTAACCTGTTCATCTTTTCTACATGTACGTAAATTGGTTAGTTCCATCTTTGAAAATGGAATGCAGCAATAAAGCAAATATATCCATAGCCTTCATGCATCAAGATGACCTTTGTGTAAGCAGGGATGAAAAGACTTTCAAGTGTATACATTCCCTTTTTAATTATGTAGTATTGTCCACACAGAAATCTCTTTCCGTATCTGAGAACTCTATGAATAAGCAGGTGACCTGGGATGGAAGGATTTTACCTGTGAACCACACTCATATGGAGACAGAGGTACCAACAACACCTAAAATATAAAGAGCTGGTGCAGACAAAGATGTACAAGAGCCTCAGACATTCCCTGCATCTTGGTGGAGCTGGAATCCCTGGGCACTCCTTGTCCTATGTAACTTTTCCTTTACCTTTGTCACTTATCCTTTTTTTGTTTCCTCATTCTGGGTCCTGGCCAGTCTTCATGTTCATTTTGGTTTTTCTTGTTTTTAATTCCAACCAGGAGTTCCAATTTTGATTTCTAATAGCTCCCTTATTAGATAGTTTGGTTTTATATTATTGACCATGAATTGAACTCAAATTCGATTAATGACTTTTTACCATGAAAGCCTTTAATGTTTTCCCCTGAAAAGATTTCCTCACCCACCTGCAGAGTATCTCTCAGGAGAAAAGATGGAGGATCTCACTGAAACATCCTTTTCTTAACTTGTTTCTCCCTGTCACCACTCCTCCCCAGCCTGGTCTTCCTCCTTTCCCCTTTTCCATTTTCCCTCCCCTACACCCCTTCCTTCTTCCTCTCATTCTTCTTCAAATCACTGGGGATCCAAACTCATTAAATTTTAGGTTCTTTATATCAAAGTGAATAAATCTATTCTAAAATTAGTAGTGTAAGTTAACAAATCAAGGAACAAAAGATGAATACAAGGAAGAAAAGTGGTAGCTGAGAAACAGATGGGATTCTGAATATCATTCTTCCTTTTCTCTGCTGTTTTCTACATTAAACTGTTCCTTCCTACATCTGGACCTTCACCCAGGCATAGCTAACTGCCTATTCTTCAAGTAGTACTTTAAAAGGCATCTCTTCAGGGACATTTTCCCTTATCTTCTAGACTCTGAATTTTATATGATCATATTGTACCCTATAGATAGACTGTCTCAGATTAATAATCTAGATGTAGATAAAACAGTGGGCTCAAATGCCATTCTTCCAGAAATTTTGTACAATTCCCAGGCAATCAGAAATATGTGACAAGTTCCTTCAGTACAGAAGATTGCTGTGGTAGGCAGCCGGTAAATTGTCTCCCCAAGATCCCTGCCTTGTGCAATTCATGCCCCTGCTTGCCTTGAGCGTGGGCTGGACATCGTGACTCACTTCTAAAGAACAGAATTCAGCAAAAGTGATGAGATGTCTCTTCTGAAATTAGGTTACAAAAAGATTGTGACTTTCATCTTGCTGGCTCTCTCATGGTCTCTCCCTTTCTCTCTGTCTCTCTCTCTGAGCCCTTGCCTTGAGGGAAGCCAGATCCCATTCTGCGAGTGGCCCTATGGATAGGAGAGCATGCACAAAAGACAGGGAACTGATGTTTGTGGCCAACAGCTAGCAAAGTCCTGAGGCTTACCGCCAGCCACGTGAATGGGCTTGAGAGACCTTCCCCCAGTTCAGCCTTAAGACGCAGCCCCAGCTGACTAACAGCCCCAGTGTTACCTTAGTTGTAACACTGTGAGAATCCTTGAGCCACGGCACCCAGCTAAGCCAAGCCTGGATTTCTTAACTACAGAGTCACTGAGATAATAAATGTTTGTTGTTTTAAGTTACTAAGTTTTGAGTTTGGGGATAAATTATTATACAGCCATAGATAAATAATACAGATTTTGCTGGAAGTGGGTTGAGGTTGGAAGGATTTTGAGAAGCATGTTAGAGAAAGCCTAAATGCCTTGAACATCCATTTCATCTGTATCTCCTACAAATTACATCTAACAAGAAAGCATTAACAATAAGCTCTTTCAAATGTAACAAAGTACATTTGACAGTGTTCTCACAAAAAATGCTGATATTAAGGTGCCTTAAGTATTGTGGATATTCAAGCTAGTGAATATTTGTGATTTAACATATTGGTAGCCTTTTATATACATAATTTCCACCCTTCTCAGACCATATAATGTACACCTCACACAACGGATGTGTGTGGTGATTTGATGTAGGGCAGGATGCTCTTCTATAGCTTTTTATGAGGTCCTGAATCTTCCCATTAACTTTTTATAGATATCTGGCTCGAATCTGTGCCTGTGAATAAATGATCACATTTTCTTTTCTCCCTAATGGAGGCAATGCAACTCACTTCAAATCTTAATTCCATTTACTAAACGATTTCCATTATAAATATATCCTTAGGTTATGCATAATTTTCTCAAGAGTTTGACTATCTGAACTTAGTACAAAGGTAAATCCCTTTTGCAAAGTCTTGAACTTTAGTCCATTTAGTGTTTTTGCTTTATGTTAGTGGGAAAAAAAATTACCTGCCCTGAAGGAATTCTTACTCATAGGTAATGGAGAAAGGAATATTCATAGTTTAAGTGACTAAGGACATTTGAGTTGAGGTAGCTAACAGTATAATATTGTGTTGTTTTATAGATGGCATTCCTTTGAAAGTAAATATAGTTAGATCTTTTTATGTATTATCAAGTTATGTATATATGTGTATGTGTCTCTCTCTCTCATATATATATAATAACGTAATATATATAATTTAATAATACCCAGTTCTTATTTCATTGCACTGGGTGAAAAGAAAATGCAGATTGAATCAGTCTATATTTTAAAATAATGCTTTTATCTAAATTTGGACATTTGGATAAGACATATTTATTTAGTATGACCTTTCCTTTTCCATGTCGCTTGACAAGCAGCATCTTTGTAAGTCCTTCAGTTAAGGTCCAATGGGACAAAATTAAGGTCCAGTGGGACAACTAAGGTCCAATGGGACAAAAGGTAAATATGAGAAAATGTTCTTCGTTCCACTGGCATGTGATTATTTAACAGAATGTCAGTGACTTAGTAGTAACATGGTTCAACTTCCCAGAATCAATCATTTCATCTTCCATTAGCACCAAGGACTTAAATGCATACTTTAGAAATTACCTTTATAAATGAAAACTACATACATAACCAGTCTTTCCTATAAGTAAGGTAGAGTGCTATTTAGGTGGTGTGCTTTGAAGAAAAGTCTGTATGATCAGTTATATCTTCCTCCATGGCATGCCACAGAGTCCCAAATTCCAAATATTCATGTAAAGTTAAGGATCTTTCAAGAAGCTGTACATTTCAACTAGGTTAAGCTATCACTCTAAGAGGAGTTAACCAGTAGCTAGCTTGTTAGCAGGGATTAATTTGTCTATAGGTATAATTGCTACTCATTGTTATGCTGTAGAAGAAGGGCCTCGGGGAATTTGACACAGACTGTCAGGTTTGATGGCAGTGGTTAGAACCAAGGAATTATATTGATATTTAGGGTTATGGAGAGTAGTGACCCAGTTACTCCTGTTCTCCATAGCTCAGGGCCCTGGAAATCTAGTAATAGGATAATAAAGGATAAGGTGGTACTAAAGAAGTGGCATAGCATGTCTTGAAGACACATTATTTTTATCAATCTTGCCTAGAGCTGAGATTTGTTACATTTTTCCTTTTTTTAGTTAAATATAAACAACATATAGATAAAGCCTGTTTAAGGAAAGGCTGTGTAAGGAAAGGTCCTCTTGCCTTAATAACCTAATTATAGTGAAGAACTCATTTTTTGTATTGATTCTGATAGTTTTCAAGTGAGTATTCTATGGTTTCACTACTAGAATCCTTTTAATGTTTTAGTAGACACCAGGTGAATCAAATTGGATTATCCATAATCCTTGGTCACCATTAGTCCATTCATGACTTCCTCCCTTCCTTCCTCCCTCCTTCCCTCCCTTCCTTCCTTCTTCTTTCCTTCCCTTCCCTCCCTCCCTCCCTCCCTCATTTATGCAATGAGTTAGACAGTCAGTACAAACTTCTATCTGGCTATGTGGTCCTCCACAGCATACTCACCCTGTCTTTTCCTACCTGACATAATCACTATCCCAAGTCTTGTGTTTATTGTTTCCTTGCTTTGCTTTTTATAGCATTTTATCCCATCTAATTGTATATCTAAAAAGCATATATCTATATTTTAATTATTTTTAACTTTTAAAAGGGATCATGCTTTAGGTAGTCATCTGTGACTTTTAAAACTTAAGATAAAATTAAGATTATCCATATTGTTGCCTTGTGAACAGCTATAGTATATATTCATTCATTTTGATTGCTGTATAATAGCTTGCAGATTTAAAAAAATATCCAGTTGAATACAAATCTTGTATTAGTCTCATAGAATAAAGCACCTTTCAGGATGGGTTTGAAAGCTGACCTCCAATCAATAATCTGGCTAACAATCCAATAATCTTTCTTTTTTTTTTTTTTTTTTTTTTTAACATCTTTATTGAAGTCCAATAATCTTTCAATTATGCAAGAAAAAAAATATTGGCCCTTTCTTTGAACTCTATGTGTAAATTAAATTAATACTAGCCTTTCTTGCGTATTCAACAAGGGTATTTCCTGAAATTAAAAAAATGAACAAGTTTTTAGGTAGTGTCATTTATTTTCATGTTTTTGTGGGACACATTCTGATTATATTCTTTAAATTCTACTTACAGATATACCTCCCTTTATCTAATAGATATGATTCTGATGGATTGCATGTAGTCCACAGTTCTTTATAGCAAATAAGATTTTAAATGCACTGAGCAAGCTACCTTTTAAAAAAAAATTATGTTAAAAAGTCCTTCTGAATTGTGCATAATTATCCTCCAATTTATATCTTCTGTAAATTTAGGATTTTGTGTATAATGTCTTCTTGAATGAGAGCAAACATGCCCATGAGATACACAACAATCTTATAGATGCACTAGGAAGGCATGTGGTAAGAGAAATAGTGACTTCCCTTAGATATCCATGTGCAATTTTAATGACCAAAGTTGTACATTTTCATTGCATGTCAGGTACAACTTCATGCCTATCTTTTCCCAGCTCATAAATCTACTGATTTGCATCTTCTAGGCTGCTACAATATCCCCATAAACCTCTCTTTGAAGAAACACAGCTTCCGTCAAAACAAGTTTTTAAAAATATTTACCAAGCTGTAATAAACAACACTCCTCCAATGTGCTGCATATTAAAAAATAACCTCTTGAGGGGCAACACCAATTTTATTTTTACTTATTAGGCTCTGCACCTTTGCCAACACTAGCAAATGATGTGGTTAACCCAGTTCATGAAAGTAAAGCTTTTTTAAAAATTTGAGGAGATGATCTGTATTCTCTTCCTTGGTTATTCTGATAGATAAAAATATCATCTCTTCAAAACTGTTCCCTTGGCACTGTGAATGAGGATCTATAGTTAAGTAAATGGAAATGTACCAGATCAAATTATGTTGCCTTTAGCAAATAATAGCAATGTTAGCCCTTTGGTACTGACCAGGTTTTTGAATACATTTATTAATTTGAGCTATTTAAAGTAAGAATTCAAATAGCATAGTAAACATTTTGGCTGGAGTGGGAAATGGATTGCTGCTATAACAGGACTGAGGACAACTTGGAAACCTGAGCAATGCCGCCATGGGCTAGACATAGCCTTGAGCCTAAATGAGCCTACTAATAAGCAATGGTGCATTGACTGTATTTGGGAAATCTATCTGCTGACTGATCCATTTCATAAAAGCAAAAGAAACTGAAACAGCAGGAATAATCTTAATACAAATCAAGCATAAATAATAGAAATAACCATAAATGAACAATTTATGATGATTTACCATGAATAAATAGGTGCTATTTCAGTAATGACTATCTGAAAGATTCTTCATCTTTTCTCATTACCCATAAAAATATTTGTTCCCCTGTGTATTCTTCCCATCCATTTCTTTCTCTCCCTGTGCAATGCAGCTGCTTCCCACTAGCTATCTATTTTACATTTGGTAGTGTATATATGTCAGTGCCACTCTCTCACTTCATCCCAACTTACCCTTCCCCCTCTCATTTTTCTCTCTTCTTTTTCTACCACATTTTCTCTTTCTTATCCTAACTTTTCTTCCTTCCTTTCCTTTCTGGATCCCTCCCTGCACATCCCTCTTCTCTTTCTTCCTCCCCTTTATGTCAAGCATTGCCCAAGTACTGAACAGAGGAAACAAATGATATGCTGGTTTCTGTCCTAGACTTCCTCAGTGAAGTATAACAAGAAAATATACAACAATGTTAAGGTAGAGGCACTATAAAAGAACTAGGGGACTGACATTATAATTTGGCTTCAAGCACGTGGCAGATTAACTGACTTAATTTCCTAGCTGGAGTCACTCTTTCACAAAGCAGGTTTCACCATTTATTACCTGCAAAATAGTCTCCTAATGGTCTCTTCATAGTCCCTACCAGTCCGTGCTGCCCACAGCTGTTTGCATTCTCATTGTATTTCTCACTAGTTTAAAATCCTTAATTTCAAGCAAATCACTCACACATTCATTCATTCATTCATTCATTCATATCCCCAATGATGAAAATACTGCTCTTTTCTGCCTGTAGGGAGAAGTAAAAAACCCTTTATGTAGCAAATGTATCTATCACACTCTGGTCCATCCTGGCTTTCTTTCTTTCTTTTTTTTTTTCTTTTTAAAGATTTTTTTGATGTGGACCATTGTTAAAGTCTTTATTGAATTTGTTACAATACTGCTTCTGTTTTATGTTTTGGTTTTTTGGCCACAAGGCATGTGGGATCTTAGCTCCCCGACCAGGGACTGAACCAGCACCCCCTGCATTGAAAGGTGAAGTATTAACCACTGGACCGCCGGGGAAGTCCCTGCGGCTTTCATTTTTAATCCCTTCTATGCCTTCCTCCTTCCACCTATCATTTCTTATTCATTCTTTGAATTAGCTTACACATACTTAGTACTTTCCTCTGTGAAGCCTTTCCTGACTCCTTGTTCATCTTGGAAATGTTTGGTGCTTCTTGCTCCTGAAGGTGTTTTTAAACTTTTTTATTTATTTATTTTTTAATGCTTCTTTTAAAGTCCACTCTTGTCCTCAGTGTAATGTAGTTATTTTATTTTGATTGACTTTTCAGAAAATATTTTTCATCATAAAGTTAATATATGCTTCTTATAGCATTTTTCTTCCAGAATTTTTTCTATGCATAAATTTTATAATTTATTGTATCATTTTTAAAATAAAGAAGTCTCTACCTCAGAGATTTGATACATTTTAGTTTGCATTTTCTTTTTTTTAAGGTTCACTTCTTTTATTATTTTTTAATTTTAAAATTTTGTAATATATATATATATTTCATAATATTCAGTCTTTATATAGAGCTAAAATTTATTTTAGATCCATATTGATTATAGATTATAATATCCAAAGAGCCAAACAATTCTGCTAAAACATATATGACTTTTTCTTCATTGCCTGGACATCGTATTATATTTTTCAAGTGGGTTGCTTAGAATCCTCACAAACCCCTGCAAGACAGTTGTTTTCAAGCTTACTTTATAGATGAAGAACCCAAAACTCTGAGAAGTTAACAACTTGTCCAAGGTCAAACAAGTTGTGGTGATAAAATGGGGTTCATGTTTCATTCTAATGCCAGTAGTTATAGTTTCTGGTCACTAGGAAGCCTAAATGTAAGATTAGCCTTCTTTCCTTATTTCTTTTCAAAACTATATTTTTGATTCTTGATCTGTCTTTCTTATCAACATTAGCAATATTTTAAGTTTTTAAAAAATATCACAATATGAGTCTGATTGGATTTTGTGTAATATGTACTTATGAATTAATTTTAGGAAAAGGGTAATTCTATTATATGTTATCTTCTGTCCAAGAATATAGTTTGTCTTTTACATAGCTCAGTAAATTTTAAAATAATTTTCCTCATTTAGGTCCAACATATTTCTCAATAATGTCATTATTTTTTTATTGCTCTTGCAAGTAATATCTTTTTATTATATTTTCTAACCAGTTATTGCTTACATATGAGAAGATATTGACTTTTAAAAATATTTTTGTATACATGCTGTAGTTTTAGGAATCAAGTATTGCAATGTCTGTAACTTTCTTTTAAATGCCTTAGCAAAAAATAAAAAATAAAAAGAGAGAGACAGAGAGAAAAAAATATACAAACATATAGATGTATGGATAAAATGAGAGAGAAAGCAAATGTGGCAAAATTGTAACAATTGATGAATCTTGGTTTAAAAAATGCAGATGTTCATTGTATTATCCTGGCAACTTTTTTGTAGGTATAAAAGTTTCCAAAATAAACAGCTGAAAAAAATCTTATATTTGGTCATTTTACTGAACTCTCTTATTAATTCTAACACTTTCGTGTTGAGTCTCCTGTGTGGTGAGATTCTAGGTATACAACCATATCAATTGTAAGTTATCAAAATTTTGTCTTGTATTTCCTAATAGTAAATCTCTTTTTACTGCCTTATATCTTCTTGAAATTAGCCAAAATTTTTAAGAATGATGTTGAATGAAAGCATCAGATGTCATTTTGGTACTGTTCTTCCTAAGTTTAATTGACATGCCTCTAAACTTAGTTCCCCTTTTAGGTATAAGATCTATTGATATCTATATTTATCTATCATTGTTTTTTTAAATTTTGTTAAGAAACTTATTTTCCTATTCTTCATCCCCAATGAGGTTTCTTTCAGCATGACTAATGAATTTTATCAATCTATCGAATAATACATTCTTTTCTAATATTACTAAATAATATTTCATTTTCACTAGTTGCCCTTACTGGAAATTAGCAAATGGTCACAGCAAAATACCAGGGACAAAATAAATGCACAACAAATATTTGTTAAATAAAAAGAAGAGGCAAAGAAAAACAAGGAGTAGAGAAGGATTACAATGAAGAAAAGGAGGGTCAAAAATAATCTGCATTTTTCACTCTAGATGCTGTGATAGTTCTGATTTAAGAGGGATTTGTTTGACTAGAATTTTAATATTCCTTTCATTGAATCACACTGTGTAAATGCTGGCACATGATAGGTGCTTAATACAGTTTCTTACCTTAACTTTTCTTGTGTTTTTCATATACACTTTCTGCTCCATATGTAAATGCTCATTTAGTCTGTTATGGATAACAAAGACATCGTTACTGTTGAAGAAAATGATAGCTAAAGAATCTGCTTTTTTATTCACTAGGAAATTCACTGAATTTCCAAGTAACTTTTATTTCAATTCTTACACAGAAAAAAGAAACGTTATTTCACTCTTCTAATCCTAGTTATTATAAGTTACTTAAATTGCATTAAACATAATAGTTAACATTTGTTCAAATCAGAAGTATTGACATTGAGATTATAAAGTTATTTTAATCCACATAAATAAAATGAAATTTTATACTAAAAAAAAAGGGAATCTGCCTTTGTTTTGTATAACCTTACAATCTCCTAGTTATCCAAATGAAGCCCGTAAATAAAGCCTCAAATGGTTGTCTAGTGGGTTTCAACTACTTTCTCCTTTCAATATACTTTAAAAAATGACGTGGTACCTCTAACTATAATTACCCAAACCAAATTACAGTTTTTTCCCCTTTAGTATACTTTCCATGATACACTGCATTGGAGGCAATTTATAAGAAACCTTAACTTTTAGATAACAAACCAAAACAACATTAAAATGAAGACAAATAGAAATTAGATACATGGATCATAAAAACTGCATAGTTCCTGTAAATGCTGGATAAGGAGGCTATGTTTCCAAACACTGGAAAAGTAAGGAAGATGCACTTTCATTTCTTTTTTTCTTTCTTTCTTTTTTTAAATAGAAACTGTTTATTTTTCATTCACCTTGTTTCCATTTTCTGTTTAAGAAGGCCACACAGTGGTGGTTCCTACCCATTCAGTGAACTGAACGGTGGGGTTGCAGACCAGTCCCCAGTGGCAGGCTGAGGTCCAGTCTTCATCAGAGAACTGCTGGATGGGCACAGAGGGTACCTGTGCCTTCAGAGCAGCCAGCGACCTCCGGTAAGCACAGTTCATTCACCCTGAAATCCCTCCCCGGTCACAGCCTTTTCTGCCCTGCCTGCTCTTCCTTTTGAACCTAGAGGACCTCCGTAGCAGTAGAGATCAGGCGTGGCCGCCCAGAGCCGGTGCCGCACATGCGCAGAACTTCCTGGCCCAGCATGCAACGCGTCAGACCGGCCGAACTGTGGCACGGACGGCAACATCCGCACAGTGCAGAGGAGAGTCTGTGTGACACAGTTACGCAGGTTAACATAAGACGCCTCTGTGAGAGGCTGGTGGTTGTCCTGGAATCAGTACCCACTGGAAGTCGCGGCTCCCAGAAGGCTGCGTGGATCCGGTTAGGGAAGGTTCTAGGTGTGGAGCGCCTGACACAGGAGTGGCTCCAGTGGCAGTGGCAAACTTCAGCACAGCTCGGGGGACCAGCATTCCTAGAGGCTGTGACATTGACCTCAGCAGGGTTTTAAGTGGCAACAATGGCACGAGCCGCCGGCAGAAGCTTCTCGAGGTTCGCTTCAGATTAATGAGGTAATGCCATCATTTTTCCTTTTGTAAATGACTGTTGCATTTGGAAGTCAAGGTTGGTGCCACCTGAGTGGGCTCCTGCTGCAAGGAATTTGAGGACATCTTGTTCCTTCATTTGCAGGACATCAGGGACTCTGGACATGGTAAATTTTCGCTTTAAGTTATGATGGGAACCCAGAACAATGCCTTTCTGGGTAGGGTGGAAAGGCCCCTTTAATTTTGTTAGGCTTATTTTATCTGTCAAAGGAAAAGATGAGTAATTCTTTTGAAATTCATTTTTTGGGTAGTGCTTTGAAAAGGAATAAACAGTATTTTAGTGATAAACTGATATCTAAAATCTAATTTCACTTGAAATTATTTTTATTATGTCAAGAGTTATATTTGTAGAGAGTACAGTCTATCCATTGAAACATTTAAGTTATTAAGCATTGGGCCAAGACAATGCTGCCATTAGATGTATTCAGAACTAGCTGATGAGAGCCGATTCTTTTAGCAAATCTGTACTTTGATAAGACTTGCCTGTCAAGCCACAAGTAAAACTCAGTGAATGCAGGACAATGTACTGTTGAACAAAAAAACTTAAAGATGCTGTAAACATTTCATACATTATCTTTCATTCATCCATCTATCCATTCATCTGTCCATCCATCCATGCAACCACTCATACTTCTATATTTAAAAAACAAATTATCGGACAATAATTTTCTATGCTTTTATTTTTACAACAATAAACCTGCCTTTTTAGGCAAAATTATTATTATTTTTTTCTATTGAGAAATATACATGAGACACAGGGCAAGGTCCCTAACAAGTGTTCTCTAACTATTGTATGGATAATTGTCTAGGCAGTAGAAATGAGACAGATTGATTAATTCATATTATCTACTAACAGCTATTTTAAGATTGTATGCATCCAAATTTTCCCTATGTAGTTTCAAATCCCGTATAATTGTTTGAATCCATATAAAAATGAATTTGCCTTGGGATAGCATATTTTAGGAGGAATTTTACCATCTTGTTGATGATATAGAGACATGTGGACTGAAAGATGGTATAGTTAGTAAATTTTTAGCTATTTAAACAGTGTTTCCAGAGTGTTGATTAATGGACCAGCACTAACCTGGAGGTGGTATCTCCAGTGTCATATCAAGTGTCTATCCTATATACTTCTTCCTTAAAGTTCATATAAATAATTTGAATGAAGACTTAGATACATTGTGTTTGTAGAAGAAGCAGAATTGAGAGATATATATAAAAACACTGGACCCATCAAATCAATATGTGACAAAATCAACACAATGAAGTTTAATAGTCACACACTCACACACACAATGTAAGATATGTAAATATGCAGTCTTACATTTTGGTTAACAATATCAAGTGGAAGTATATATATCAGGATTATCTCTTTTTTAAAAAAATCTGAGCTCTATCCTAATAAAAACTGAAAACAGAGCAATATTTATCAATAAACATGCTTGTTATACAGTGTTATAATGGTGAACTATTTAAAATAAGTAAATGTCCAAACGAGGAAATTAGTTACTGTAATCATGATACATTCACTTGATGGAATATCATGCATTCATCAAAATGAAACTTATGAAGAGACAAGAGTTTCCAACAACATGGTAAGATGCTTGTGTATTAATGTTAAAAACCTTAATACGAATCAGATGCCTTAATCCAAATAACTAATTAAAATGCTATGCAAATAAAAATTGAACAAGTATACTCCAAATACTATCTTTGTCTTTCTACTATGCACTATCTTAGTTCTGCTTTTTGTCTCAATTTTTGTACTGAATATATATTATTTTTTATAATTATATGAATATTTTAAAATCAGTCACAGAAGTAGTAGATTGAGGATGTCTGGCTTGAAAGCAGTTAATCCGGATGGCTGACAATCACAGTTTGTTGAAAATCCTGTGCTTTTCATACTTTACCAAACTTAATCCTTACAACAAACTTTAATTCACTTAAGCCTCACAACAACTATATGAGGTATGTATCATCATCTGCATTTTAAAATTCAAGCTTAAAGACCACATTATTAGTACATGGTAGAAATCATGCTCTGAAAAGTTAAACATGAGCCTGCAGTGAAATTAATAACAACTTCATAAATTATGATAAGGAAGTAATATATGTAAAGTACTTGCCTCGGTACTAATAAGTAGAAAGCTCTTTTGATTAGATTGGACAGACAGACAGACAGACAGACAGACAGACAGACAGACAGACAGACAGACAGACACACACACACACACACACACACAGGTGATGATGGTAGTGGGGGCTGTCATGGTCACCTTACAGTATTTTAAAGAGCTGTATGGAAAATAAAGAAGTCTTTTTTTGGTGGTTTCAAAGGATTGAACTAGGACAAATGGTGGAAATTACTAAATATAAATTTCCATTCAATATAGAATTCCTAAGATATTGGCTTACTTAGCTCCTTATTCCTGGAAATATTAAAACACAGTCTAAATGATCATGTATCATAAATACTATATAGAGGAGAGTTCTTTTGTGTGAAGATTTTTATAAGAATTCCTATTTATTTAAAGCTCTGGAGTTCTTTTTAACCCCAAGATCCTATAATTCAGTTATATTTTATCTTTCTTAATTCTTAATTATTTTTCCACATTCTTCACATACTCTATCAAAAAGTGCATCTACTCCTCTACTGCTTTATTTCAATGTAGGCATTTGTTATTGGAACCAAATGAATGTTCTCTTCATCTTCACAGCTAGAAACTTTTAAACATAGCAGCTTGTGTTTCAAGTGTCCATTACAAACAAATCTGAGTTTTGGATGAATCTGATAAGACGGATGTTGTCCAAAGAAATCAAATATGATCTCCTTTCCATGTGATGGGGCAGGTGGTGTCTCAGGTGACTACTCTGGGCAATGATTTTGAATTTGGAGCCAAAGCAGGCGGAGACAATTAGCAGAGGCAAATCTTAAGGGTTTCCAAGGTCAGTACACAAGGTAAACAGTCTGGGAATAGTTGCCAAAGCCAAATGGAACAAAACAAGGAGGGTGAACCAGTTCTCAAAGCCAAAAGGCTAGAGCAAGAGCAGATTTCTGAAACGGCTTAGAACAATGGAATAAAGACAACAGTGGAGAAACTCTCCAATCTGGATTTCAGATTATGTCATATCCACAGCCTCAGTAACTGTGGTAGTGGCTGGGAGAGGCAGACACCAGCGCTCACACTAAATTGATACCCTCAGGCAACATTAAGTTATTAAAAAATATTTAATGAATGTATCTTATGAGCAGAGCATTTTGCTAAGTACAGTGAAAAACACGAAAAAGAAATAGGCATAGATCATGTCTCAAAGAGCTTAGTTTCTAATGGAGTGGAAATCTATGAAAGAAATACAATAAAAAGTGCAAGAATATATGTCATTCCTAAATTAAGTAGTAGGGGAAAAAGGACTTATTTATTGCCTGGTTATGTAAATATGCAAGTGGGCAAATATGAGAGGAAGAATGCAAATAATTCAGGAAAAAAATTTCCAAAACCTTCCAAAAGACATTGTATCATTTTTTAACTTCCTATTTCAGTATAATTGTACTCTTAAAATGAATTTAACTTATGAAAGCAATCAACAAATCCATGCCCTCTGCATGAAGTTACTAAAGATCATAGTGGTTGAAGGACTTGCCCAAATCACACAGCAGTTCTCTTTGTGGGAGTTCTGTTTGTCTGATTAACAGGCATTAACAGGCAATGATTGTTCATGTAAATCTCTATTAACTAGTGGTAAACCACTTTTTGTTAAGCATTTTTATATCCTCATTAAATTGCACATGAATTAGTTTGATAAATCTGTTGTTGTTCAACAGCTGAAAGCATCACAACTGATAAACTTACTCAAAGTGATGCATGAAAATTTATACAACTCCCAAACCATGTGATGGTTGACTGATGTACATGCTAACGCTTTGTGAAAATGAATTTTGGATTCCATGTTATTTCCTCTGTTTCTTCCTCAGATGTAGTGTTAGGACACGCTTTATTACAAATATTATATCTGGCTAATCAAACACTGACATGGATCATGACAGCCATCTCCTCTCTACTGCCTTTACACCAGTTGTTAAGGGTTCTACTGTGACTCAATACTAGTGCTACAAGCTGATCCTGAAGCTTGTCCAACAGCATACAGATATGAAGTGCTCGACCAGATTTATCTAGGATACTGTTTACATTTCTTTTTAAGAATCATTGAGGAAACTAAAAATGAAAAATATGATCTAATTTTGGATGTGTGATAGTTTTTATTTTACAGTATCTAATCCTATTTATAACTTTTTTTTATTTAATTGAACTTAGAGGACAAATAGCACCGTTTTGCCTGGGTTTGTGTGAGAAATCTCAGACAGAGAAAGGTCAGAGTGAGTTAATGACAGAAATACCAAAAAATACAGCTTTTTATCCCTTAGAAGCTCCTTTTCTCCCAATAAATATGGAATTTATAAAGTTCAATAAAGACATATATTCTTTGTAGCCTTCATTTTAGTTAGTATAAATAACTATTTGCAGAACCAGCAAGGTGTTAAAGGAAAAGGGTTATTAATATTATGACTATATCTGCCAATTCAGAATAATCTTGGGATTAAAGTTTTTTCATTTTCAGTAATTTTCTTAGACAACACTTCAATACTCAAAAACATATGGTGTTTACAATTTTACCCACAGGCTATTTTTCCAAAATGACTTCACCGATGGGCAATCATAGGATTTTCAGAATAGATTTCATTTCTTAATTTTATTTCCTCTACCTCTTTTCTCACTCTTAATTCTTTACTACTATCATCATATCATCCGTTCACCAAGATGAGTTAATAAATTTATTATGTTGTAGGAGTAGTAAAATTGCATGTTTTCTTCAACAACCTATATAAAGCAGAAGTGAGTTTATTTTATTTATACATATAAATACATAAACATATATATACACATCATTATATATGGACAACTGTTTGTTCTCTCTCTCTCCATCTATATCTATATCTATATCCTACATAAATCTATAAATGGATACTCATTCAAGGTTAAAGGACCAGTTTTACTGATTGTGAAAAATCTGGCACAAATTTTTAGCCATGATAACTACTCACAACCATGGAGAAGTTTAATTAACATAATAGTTCCGTTTTCATACACTTTGAGCACTAGGACATCTACCATACCGGTCTGGAGTCCAAAGCATTATAATCAGTTAATGGACATGGAGTGAATGCTTTGCTGATGATTGGGGAGTAGTAGTTTCCAGCAGTGCTTTTGTGAGACGTACTGTATCTCAGACACTTGTAATACATCTTCATTAATTTTTGTATTCTGCCAGCTCTTCATGGTGGGCATTGTTGGGAACTAAGTCACATGGAAGTAAAGCCATTTGTCCAACAGCATACAGATATGAAGTGCTCGACCAGATTTTAAACCCAGATCTCTTTGGCTCCAAAGGTCCAATAAAGGAGACTGGAAATGACAAGTTTGAGAAGGTGTGTAGTAGTGATCTGTTAAGGCAGGATGTTGATCATTTCTACTAAACCACTGTTGACTATTAGAGTGCTGCCCTAGCTTATTGGTGATTCGAGGGTTGGCAGATCATGTTCACTTGTATGCATGTGGTCTGCCCAGTTGCCAGTAAAGTGGAAGGGAGTAGAGTGCAATTGTTGAGTGTTAGTTCTGGAGTCATTCAGATCTAGGCTGGGGCTCAGGTTATATTGTATTTTAGTTACCAATCATGAGCAATTTACTTACCTTCTCCAAGTTTCAATTTTTATCATCAGTAAAATAGGCTTAGTAATAGTACCTAACAAGTATAATCATTGAACTTGATTGAGATGATGCATGTGAAGTCTGCTGTAAAGATTGTTTAGTATATATTATGCACTCAGTAGTGTGCTGCTTATTATTATTATAAAATTTAAAAGTTAGAATATTTATTACTTTATTATAACACAGAAATTGTTGATCTAAAATATTTGCAAGGCAGAAACAGAGACACAGATGTAGAGGACAAATGTATGGACACCAAGTGAGGAAAGGGGGTGGTGGGATGAACTGGGACATTGCGATTGACATATATACACTAATATGTATAAAATAAATAACTAATGAGAACCTGCTGTATAGCACAGGGAACTCCACTTCTCTGTACAATAGAAACTAATACAACATTGTAAAACAACAATACCCCAATAAAAAAAATAAAATAGAAGAATATTCCTGAATGATACAGGAACCCACCAAATTATCATATAGAATAATTATCGTAAAAGATAAATGAGTGCTCAGGGTGGGAATACCAAAATTGCAAGTGATAGAGCAGAGCTTAAAGTTCACATTTTGTGCTTTATTCAAATGATAAGTAGACTGTTGCTTTTAGCAGCCCTGACTAGTGAACAGGCACAGTGGAAAATTGCTTGATATTCTAAGGTGGAAGGGAATGAATACTTAATGAAAGTGTTCATGCTAAACATTTACAGTTTAGTTACCTTTTTTGATGAAAAACTAGAGGGCCAGGTTGACTTAATAGCCTGCCCAAAGTTCTGTAGGTGGCAGAGCCATGATTCAACCTCAGGTCCAACCTGCCTCTAAGCCTGTGTTCTCTCCATGACTTCATGACTTAAAGTGAACTCTTACATGCTCATTGAAGGTGTCCTGCTTCTCTCTACCCAGGGCAGTTTGCAGAAGAGTGCTTAGTTGGTTAGGTAGTTGGTTAGGCATCAAGTGCCAGTGAGTTAACCTTCCAGGATGGACCCTCAATCAGTGTGGGACAAGAGTTGGTGGATAAGTAGTCCAGATTTCTCAGAGTCTCACTGCAGTGAAACATTATTAAGGCATGTTCCACAATCTGTCAGAGGGTCCCCAGCCAAAAGGATCCCCATTTGTCCACAGTGGTAACCCTCACACTGACACACCTTCGAGTGTGTTAGTGTTCCTTCTCCTCCCAATTTTTCTTCTCCATTTCCCTCACAGTACTTCCTGGGTTCATCTCTCAAATAAAATACTTGTACCCACATCCTAGTTTTCTACTGGAGGGATCTAAACTGAGACCCACTGTATAAAACAAATGAAAATGGCACTGCTTTAGTAGAAGCAGCCATACATGCTCTGTGTCCTTGTTCCCCTGAGGGGGCTCCTCTGAACCACTGCTGAACTGGTCATCCCATTGTACATGGCATGGAAATCTCTGGGGCCCACCCAACTCTAATTCTATCACTTTGTGGGTTTTTAGTATTTATCTCAATTCTTAGAACTTGTCCTTGGTAACCAGAAGAAACCTGAAAGCTGATGGTGGGTGAATAGAGGTCTTTGAAATAGCATGTTCAGGCTTTCTTATGATAAGTAAATTGTATTTTTTTTTCAGTTAAAAAATAGGTGGAATCTTCAAAGTATTTGCTTAGATAAATCAATTAAGATCTCTGGGCTTTATCTGAAAAACACATTAACTTTTTAATAAAAAATTAGGCCAGATGGGATTTTTTCTAATTCCAAGATGTATGATTTTAAAATTCTTCAGGATATCCAATTTTGAAATTTTTAACATACTTTTTTACATTTATTTTTTTCTAATTTTAACATCAATCTGTGTTCATTGTAGAAAATTTGAGAATAATAGGCAATGTTGAACTAGAAAACAAAAATAATATTTTTTCCTTTTATTCTTAGATTCTAATTGTATATATAGATATAAATCAGCATGTACATATAAACACACATATATAAATATATACTTAAAACATGAAGATCAAGTTAATCAATAGTTTGTATCATTTGGAAAACTTAACATTGTCTCACAGTATTTTCCAATATTAATAAATATTCTTCAAACCATTCTATCCCATAATTGATTTGATCCTTTGTCTACTTTTGAACACTGACCCTGTTTCTTATGTGTTACCATTATATTCAAAAGTTGCTTGAATCTCTGATTTAGAATAAATCCCTAGATATAGAATTGCTGTTTCCAAGGGTAGGAACAACTTTGTTTCTCAATACATTTTGTCTTCCAGAAAATCAGCATATTCCAACTAGAAGCATGTAAGAGTGGGTTTCCTTTTCTTCTTAAAAAAAAATCTAGCATTGAAGACAAAGATTAAAAAGTGAACCCCATAATTAATTTTTAGAAGCTATACCCAGTATTTTCAAGAACTATTTATTCTAAAACAGTCACTGGGTGTGCTGCTCAGAGCTTACTTTTTGTTGCCTTTGCTGTTGATGGAGTCCACAATTTAAATTTAGTGTTCTTTCCTGGGGAGGACCCAATTATGCTACACATCATAAGAGCATCCTGGGCCAGTAGAATTCTGGTGAAGTGTTTCTTATTCACAGGATTTGTTTATTTCAGGAAGAGGCTGAGTTGGCATGCATTCTCCTTGACATGGGGGAAAGAGAAAGAGGAATGAAAGGGTGACCCTTTGCTTTTTGGGCAAAAGAATAAACAAAAAAGAAACCTTAGTGTTTCAATAGAAGGTGGCTGAACATAAACCACAACTATGGAGTTAAAAATATTTCCTTCACTCTGTAGAAAAAATACTGATATCTCATTTGGATGCTTTCTTTTTTTATTGCAGTATTATGCAAGGAAAGTGGTACTTAAAAAGCCATAATCCATTGCTAAAGGCATTAGTTTCCTTTTACAGTTCAGGTGCAAATGCAATATGCTGTGAAAGACATGCTACATTCTTTAATATTTCTTCTAATAAACAGGGTAGGATTTTGGTTCACATGAATTTTGAATCCTAGAAATTTTCAACTGGGAGCTGCAGTGAAGATAGAGATTTAAAACCACAGCAGGAACTCAAAACCCAGAGAACACAGTCCATTATTAAAGGAGATATTTTCCTGCATAAGAATAAACTTACTAAATGATTCTCTCCTTTCAGTTAGGTATTAAGAAACAGTTTAAGTGCATGAAAAAATATTTTGTGGTATCAAAAAGCACTTGAATGTTTCGCTGAGACATTTAATAGTCACCTTTTCAGAGACACTCAGGGATTTTCAGCAATTGGGTTAGAACCTGTAGGCACATATCATGTCGTTACACGACTTTGCAGGCCTCAAGCACTACCCTCTAAACCTCAGTATTTTGTTTTTCTGCCCTCCTTTCTGTTTATGTATGTGGGAGAGGCCTGTTGAGTGTGGCTGATCTCTCCCAGCTGTGGCCTCTCCGCTCACCCTAATTTCTTTCTCCATAGCTCATTTGGACCCAAGCAGTGGTGAAATTGCTGACTGGTGAGTGTGTCCTGCCACAAAAGCCATAGGCAAGACACGGCCACAACCAAAGGAGCATGAAGGGTGGAAAACACCATCTGGACCGTGCAATTTAAATAGCATAAACCCTTCTTTTTTTCATTTAAGAAAAATCAGCCATGCAGCCTTTTGTTGCTTTCTGCTGTGGCCAGAAACCACTTAGGTTACAATCCTCTGTTAGTAAAGGAAAAAATCCAAAGGGACTCCAGAATATGCATTGCCCTCTTTTCAAGTTTTATGCACAGCTTTTTTGGGTTCACATCTCTGTGGACCTTTCTTCTGCTCCGAGCATAGAAGGTGGCTCCTGACTGTACATCTGTCATCGATCACCCTGAGAGCGCTCACTGTGCTCCTTGGGGATTTGTTTTCCAGTTGTTGGTAGACAAGGAGAGTTTATTTTCTGTTTATATACAGCCAATATCCCAGGAATGAACAGGGCACTCCAGAGAGTACATGTTCATGTACATTTAGGAAAAATATACAAAAATGCCTCTTTTGGATTCTTTTTGATTCTTAATCAAATGTAGTCATTCTTTGGCTTTTATTCAGTAGTGAAGATCCATAGAGTTATGTTGTTATATTCGAATAATAGTATTTTACAACAAACTGCCATCTGGTTGCTTTTATTTTAACTGACAATCAAGACTTACTCTCTAGCCATGAGGGTAATTAAATAGCGGTTTTCTGAGTGATCTGGGTTCATCACAAATAGTATACGTCTCTGTGAAGGAGGTCAATATAGTAAGTACAGTGCCATCTACCAAGGACAATGCTGGACTAAGGGTTAGAGACCCAGATCTGTCACTAATTAGCTGTGTGACTTTAAGCAAGTCACCTAGCCCCTTCGACCTCAGTGTCCTCATCTATAAGAGAATTGAGATCCTCTTTATCTCTGCAAACCCAGACTTCTTCCTGAATATTAAGAATGCAAGCTGAAGAGGAAAGTAGAAATAAAAAGCTGACATTTAATGATGACTACTAAGTGCCAGCAACATGGAAGAATACATGAAATGCTCTACATGTATTGCTCATTACAATCATTAAAGGATGTAGGTACTACTATTATGTCCATATTATAGGTGATGAAATTGAGACATGGAATATTTATGGAATTTCCAAATGCCACAAGAGATAGAGCTGGAATGAAAGCTCAAGTCGCTCTGATACCAAAGCCTGAGTCTTCATAATTTTTGAGCTCTTATTACGTACACAGCAGTTTCTGTACATTATCCCATTTAATCTTCAAAATAACACTGTAGAGCTGTTCTCATCATTCCCACTATGCAGATAGAAGAATTGTAGCTTAAAAAATTCAGAACCCTACTAAGAGTGACAGGGGAGATGCTGAGCAGGAAAGCCAAGATTCATTCCTTAATCAGTCTTATTCTAGCAACCGAGTCCTTTTTACCACAGCAGTTGGATGCCTGGGCATACCCAACTATGTTGCATAAGTAGGTAGCATTTTGTTTACTTTAAAATTTTGGATTTGACTTTAGATTGGCACATTCAAATTCATTAGGGCAAATGTTAGGTAATGACATGGAAAATACTATTTATTTTCATAATCTTTGGACAAGGCAATAGAACAAGTAGGTTAAGCTCCAAACCCCAAACAAAACCTTGGAGGACCTGTAGTATTGATGGGGGAGAGTCACTAAGATCAGACCCATGCTGTTAATTTTTATAAAGTAGCCTTTTAAAAGTCAGATAATTTAAGAGTTCAAAAGTTCACTTTGGAAAAGATAAGTAGACACTATCTTGAAATCTGGAGAATATCATAAAACATCTGATTTCTCTTCTTTTTTTAAACAACACTTTCTAAAAAGGCATGAATATAAGTGGGTAGTGCATATTAGGATCTTATCAACTGATCATTATCAGAGAGGTTGAAGATGAGGATATAATCCGTTAGTATCAACCTCAACATGGCTAGTTTGTCAGTAAGTGCAGTAGCACTTAACTAGTATTGTTGATGGTTTCCAAAGCTGGTTGATCAGAATCATTTGGGAAGTGTTAAAAAAAATTCAGATTTCTGAGCTTCCCTCCGGTTATATTGAATACGAATCACTAGCAGGTATGCCCAAGGCATCTGTAATTTTCAAAATCTCCCCAGATGGTACTGATGTGCAGCCAGGTTTGCAGAACCACTGAGCTAGGTTAAAATCTGGCCTCTCATCACTCTTTTGAAGGAAGTCTATGAAAAGGAGTAGTGATGCTGTTTCCAGTTGTGTTTCTAGAACTTTGGTGTCCTACGAAGGCATAAGGAGAAAACTCACCAGGAAACTCTTAGATGCCACTTTGTAAGATTGAGGCCTGAGCCACAGAAAATCTCTGCAAGTTACTTGTGATTTTATTGTCTTGCTCAAAAGCATAATTCTCCCCTTTTTTTTTTCTTTTGAGGGAATAGACACTATAACAATTTAGTCACTGCTTTATATTTTCTGTGGTTAGAGGAGAACTGAAACAAAGAAAATGTCTTGCGTTTCATTCTGAAAGTTTGAAGGACTCCTTTTATGAAGAAACTTGGGTCAGGATGCACTGTAAGAAAAATTAAACATTGGTTTTCATGAACTCTCTTGAGAAATATGTTTTAGAAATGTGTGCACCGTATTTCAGGATATTTTACTTCCTTTAAACTCACACCATATATTTTGACATGCTCTCAATTTAACAAGATGCATTAATTTTAAAAGATAAACATTTTGGTATTATTAATTTGTTTTAGATTTATAATGTCTTTTTCCATTATGTATATGAGTTGGGTTTTTTTCCCCATATCCTTCTCTTAGTTGCAATTAAATAGTTTGCATGTGAGGTTTTGTTTTTTGTTTTTGAAATGATGGGAAGGGCAAGAATTATACTTGGGTCAGTGTGTATAAAGGAGGAATAGGAATTTCCTGTGGATTACAAATGAATGAGTAGATTTTAACAAAATGAAAGGAGAAACCAATAGTGCAGATGTTCATGGTAAAATCAGTTTCTGGGAAAAACCTTAAATCAAAGATTGTAAGTTCTGTATATTTTTAAAATAATAGTACACTTCATTTACAATAAACCTTTTTTTTTTCTCTCTAGCTAGTTATGTTAGGGTTATTTCTTATCAATTAAATTAGTCAGTCAAGGAAGTACTAAAGGCAGCTCTAAGACAAATTTTCTCCCACCAGTTTTCTTGTTGTGAAGAATTTGATTTAGTTGATGTGTGTGTAGTTTTCTAATAGCTACATATTCCAAGATCAGTATCTAATTTATGTGTGAGAAACATAAATTAGTTTTTTTTGTTTTTTAAGGCAAAGAGAAAATCAGGATGTTATGAGTCTATTCCATTGATTTCAGAAAAATAAACATACCTGCAGCACAAAATGCCTCCAGAAGGATGTAGGCTAATGACTGCGGGTCTGTTTGCTTTTAATCATTTAAATTCCTTCAGGGAAAAGTCTACTGGAAGGAATATTGAAGTCCAAACTGAAATTGTCATTTAAAATCAAGTTGTTGGGTAAGGGGGAACAGTAGACATTGAGCTAAAAGTTGTGAATAATGTAACATTGATTTAAGATTCAACTGTATTTTATACTTTCCGTGAGGCCATTTGAATCAGAGCATTTCTTTGAATGGATTGTACTTTGTTTCCAAGGCCTATATCTGCTCACACTTGGTTTGTGTGGCGATCACAGCACCACCTTGGGTGTTCTTCTATGTGTGTGTGAGAAATGTCACAAGTCTGCTTCTGGCTTTCCAGTTCATTCACAAATGGCATCACTGCAGGGCTCTGAATCAGGAAAGGAGTTTTTACTCTGCTGGAGTGATTCTCTCCTCTATTCCTGAGCAAAGTGACCCAAAGATAATGTTCTCCTTTGGCTTGGCTGAACTCTGTTCCTTTACCTTAAAAAGTTTTCTTTCTCTACACTTAATCAAAGTAATTTTTGATATGAGTTCCCATGCAAGCCAACTGGCCTCACTTTGTTCTAGGGTCACATCTAGATATACCATGATTAGCTTTTTTGAAAATAGTTACCAAGGGTTTGTAAAGAGAATTATTCTAGACAGTGTGTTAGTCTAAGAGAAAATTCATCTTAGCTACCAGTAAAATAACTTATTAATTTATGCTCTATTACTGCAAATAATATTTTCATACTTGGAGGACAACCTGGAAAAAGAAACAATACTACCTCGTGAATTCTGGTCAAACTTATCATGAATTATTTACTATAAGGAAGAACACTGAATGAAGTGAATTTAGGGTTACTTGAACTATTTAGGGACAATCTTTCCTTTGTGTTGTCTGGATGACCAGGCACCTTCTAATCTATGTACAAATTTCAGCCACAAGTGAGCAATCAGCACTTTCTTAACTCACGCCCTTTGGATATGTTCAAAGTCCCTATTGAGGACGTTATTTCACTAATATCTCAGTGAAATAAACAAGCCTATAGATTTCTGGGAATGACAAAATCAACAAGGGCACAATCCATTTGACTTTGAGTTGAGCTTTTTTTATTGAATTGTTATGCCCATGAAGAATATTCTGGGCTGCAGTTATAGTAGGGGTTTTTCAGGTTTTCTAAGAATTAATATTTCCAACAAAATAAATAAAATTTCACTTTTTCTGAAAATATCACACATGTATAAGTTCAAGCCATTATATCACCAGAAGTATATACTGATAGAAGTTTACGTAACTCTCTAGAGAGTTGAGTATTTATTGGAAAAAAGAAGAAAAAAGAACCTCAATGTTGTCTCTCACTTAGAACTCTAGGAAGGAGTTCAGGCAGTAACTCAGTCAGTAGAGCATTTTGAATGTCAAAGATTCTCTGTTTCCTTACTTTATTTATTTTCCCTTCAGTTTCATTGAGATACAATTGACATACAGCACCGTATAAGTTTAAGGTGTACAGCATAATGATTTTGACTTACATGTATTATGAGATGATTATCACAAGTTTAGTGGACATCTATCATCTCATAGATTCAAAAAAAAAAAGAAAAGAAAAACATTGTTTTCCCTGTGATAAGAATTCTTAGGATTTATTCTCTTAACAACTTTCACATATTACATATAGCAGTGTTAATTATATTTATCATATTGTACATTACATCCCTAGTATTTATTTATCTTATAACTGGAAGTTTATACCTTTTGACTACCTGCATCCAATTCACCCTCCCCTTACCCCCAGCTCTGATAACCTCAAATCTGATATTTTTCTATGGGTTTGTTTATTTGTTTTTGAAGTATACTTGACCTACAACATTTAGTTCCTGTTGTACAACATAGTGATTCGAGATTTCTATGCATTACAAAATGATCACCACCATAAATCTGTCTCTTTACTTTATAATTCCAGTCTTGGTTAATTCTAAGCCATGTGTTTTTTGGTTTTTGTTTTTTTTCTGCAAGGAAAGACCTAAAGGGAATTACTGTGTGCATATATATATGCGTGTGTGTGTGTTTGTGTGTGTGTGTCCATGCATCCCTGAGTACGTGTGTTTAATTAGTTGTATTAAGAAGGGAGTCATCAAAGATGCTCAACATCACTAATTATTAGAGACATGTAAATCAAAACTACAATGAGGTATCACCTCACGCCGGTCAGAATGGCCATTATCAAAAAAGCTAGAAACAATAAATGCTGGAGAGGGTGTGGAGAAAAGGGAACCCTCTTGCACTGTTGGTGGGAATGTAAATTGATACAGCCACTATGGAGAACAGTATGGAGGTTCCTTAAAAAACTAAAAATAGAACTACCATATGACCCAGCAATCCTACTACTGGGCATATACCCTGAAAAAACCATAATTCAAAGAGTCATGTACCACAATGTTCATTGCAGCTCTATTTACAATAGCCAGGACATGGAACCAACCTAAGTGTCCATCGACAGATGAATGGATAAAGAAGATGTGGCACATATATACAATGGACTATTACTCAGACATAAAAAGAAATGAAATTGAGTTCTTTGTAGTGAGGTGGATGGACCTAGAGTCTGTCATACAGAGTGAAGTAAGTCAGAAAGAGAAAAACAACTACCATATGCTAACACATATATATGGAATCTAAAAAAAAAAAAAAAAGGTTCTGATGAACCTAGTTGCAGGGCAGGAATAAAGAGGTAGACATAGAGAATGGACCTGATGACATGGGGTGGGAGGGCGAATTATGCTCCAGTAAAGATCTTTTTAAAAAAAAAAAAGAAGGGAGTCATCCTGTACTAACTGTAGAGTTATTAGAAGGTGGATGAGTCTGGGAAGAGGCTCTTAGACTTAATGATTAGAAAAAGTTTTTTTTTTTCTGAAAGCTGTTCTATAACTTTTATTTATTTATTTACTTTTAACATCTTTGAGTATAATTGCTTTACAATTGTGTGTTAGTTTCTGCTTTATAACAAAGTGAATCAGCTATACATATACATATATCCCTATATCTCCTCCCTCTTGCGTCTCCCTCCCACCCTCCCTATTCCACACCTCTAGGTGGACACAAAGCCCCGAGCTGATCTCCCTGTGCCATGCGGCTGCTTTCCACTAGCTACCTGTTTTACATTTGGTAGTGTATATATGTCCATGCCACTCTCTCACTTTGTCCCAGCTTACCCTTCCCACTCCCTGTGTCCTCAAGTCCATTCTCTACACCTGCATCTTTATTCCTGTCCAGCCCCTAGGTTCTTCAGAACCACTTTTTTTTTTTTTTTAGATTCCATATATATGTGTTAGCGTATGGTATTTGTTCTTCTGTTTCTGACTTACTTCACTCTGTAAGACAGACTCTAGGTCCATCCACTTGACTACAAATAACTCAATTTCATTTCTTTTTATGTCTGAGTAATATTCCATTGTATATATGTGCCACATCTTCTTTATCCATTCATCTGTCGATGGACACTTAGGTTGGTTCCATGTCCTGGCTACTGTAAATAGTGCTGCAATGAAAATTGTGGTGCATGTCTCTTTTTGAATTATGGTTTTCTCAGGGTATATGCCCAGTAGTAGGATTGCTGGGTCATATGGTAGTTCTATTTTTAGTTTTTTAAGGAACCTCCATACTGTTCTCCATAGTGGCTGTATCAATTTACATTCCCACCAACAGTGCAAGAGGGTTCCCTTTTCTCCACACCCTCTCCAGCATTTATTGTTTGTAGATTTTTTGATGATGGCCATTCTGACCAGTGTGAGGTGATACCTCATTGTGGTTTTGATTTTCATTTCTCTAATGATTGGTGATATTGAGCATCCTTCCATGTGTTTGTTGGCCATCTGTATATCTTCTTTGGAGAAATGTCTATTTAGGTCTTCTGCCCATTTTTGGATTGGGTTGTTTGTTTTTTTGATATTGAGCTACATGAACTGCTTGTATCTTTTGGAGACTAATCCTTTGTCAGTTGCTTCATTTGCAAATATTTTCTCCCATTCTTAGGGTTGTCTCTTTTTCTTGTTTATGGTTTCCTTTGCTGTGCAAAAGCTTTTAAGTTTCATTAGGTCCCATTTGTTTATTTTTGGTTTTATTTTCATTTCTCTAGGAGGTGAGTCAAAAAGGATCTTGCTGTGATTTATGTCATAGAGTGTTCTGCCTATGTTTTCCTGTAAGAGTTTTATAGTTTCTGGCCTTACATTTAGTCTTCAATCCATTTTGAGTTTATTTTTATGTATGGTGTTAGGAAGTATTCTATTTCATTGTTTTACATGTAGCTGCCCAGTTTTCCCAGAATCACTTATTGCAGAGGCTGTCTTTTCTCCATTGTATATTCTTGCCTCCTTTGTCAAAGATAAGATGACCAAATGTGTGTGGGTCTATCTCTGGACTTTCTATCCTGTTCCATTGATCTATATTTCTGTTTTTTGTCAGTACCATACTGTCTTGATTACTATAGCTTTGTAATATTGTCTGAAGTCAGGGAGCCTGATTCCTCCAGCTCCTTTTTTCTTTCTCAAGATTGTTTTGGCTATTCGGGACCTTTTGTGTTTCCATACAAATTGTGAAATTTTTTGTTCTAGTTCTGTGAAAAATGCCATTGGTAGTTTGATAGGGATTGTATTGAATCTGTAGTTTGCTTTGGTAGTATAGTCATTTTCACAATGTTGATTCTTCCAATCCAAGAACATGGTATATCTCTCCATCTGTTTGTATCATCTTTGATTTCTTTCATCAGTGTCTTATAGTTTTCTGCATACAGGTCTTTTGTCTCCTTAGGTAGGTGTATTCCTAGGTATTTTATTCTTTATGTTGCAATGGTAAATGGGAGTGTTCCCTGGGACGAAGTGAGAGAGTAGCATTGACATATATACATTACCAAATGTAAAATAGATAGCTAGTGGGAAGCAGCTGCATAGCCCAGGGAGGTCAGCTCTGTGCTTTGTGAACACCTAGAGGTGTGGGATAGGGAGGGTGGGAGGGAGGCTCAAGAGGGAGGGGATAGGGGATATATGTATACATATAGCTGTTTCACTTTGTTATATAGCAGAAACTAACACAACATTGTAAAGCAATTATACTCCAATAAAGATGCAAAAAAAGAGCATCAAGGATTGCAATCACAAGAAGCTATGAAAAAGCAAGGAAGGATTCTTCCCTAGAGCCTTCAAAGAGCATGGCCCTATTGACACCTTGACTTTGGACTTCTAGCCTTCAGAACCGTAAGAGAATAAATTTCTGCTGTTGTACAAAAATATATATATATATATATATATATATATATATATATATATACGTTTTCCTTTTTGTTAAGCGGAAGCATTAAAAAATGATTTTTGTTAAATAATAATTGATTTTATTAAACATTAGTATAATTAAATTATAAATAAGACATGGCCATCTTGGTAATACAGAAATAATTCAATTTTGTATCATTGAAAAAATTGAGTGAGATTTTCAGTTTTACCGAAGACATTATGCAGAAATAAATAGCATGTTTTCCTTAAAAAAACAAAAAAAACAAAGACAAAAGAAAACAATTGTGGCTTTCTTGTCTGGACTACACTAATACAATCAACTTGAACTTCAGTTTCTCAAGAGACTCCAGGAGTGGAGGGGGGGATGAAAAGGAAAAAAAAAGGTAACTATGTGAGGTAGTGAATGCTAATTAGCTTGAATATGTTGATCATTTCACAGTGTATATTTATATGAAACCATCATTTTCCCAACCAGATTTGTGAGTGAAATTTGAAGTAGGTAAGAAAGAGCAAGAGGAGCACCCAGTGGTATTTATTGCTATGTCATCAAGGCTGGCAGGGTTAACATGTACAGAGGATGTGGCAGGAGGTTCCAGAGGTACAGGAGGAGGTTTGGAACCTGAGCACTGAAGTACTGGGCAATGGATCTAGAGAATGATTGGTCAAGAGGAGGGGGTGGGGAATGGCTAAGCAATAGGCACTGTGGCTGACTTGATCTTGAACTTCGATCTTTGGATGTAGGCAGTTTTCATGCATTTTCACTAGTATTGGGACAAAAGGCAGGCTGGATTGAGTTCACAAGTAGGAAAAAGCCTGCAATCTGGTAAGGGTAGAAGAGCAGGGATAATATGGACCCCAAAGCATGGTGAATTCTTCTGGAAAAGCACATGCATTTCTCTATGTAGTCTATATGTATCTAAATAAATTCTTCTATATTAGTAGGCAGATTCTAGCATGATCTAAAGTCACTTACTCTATGTAAGTCTTCTAGATCTCTCCTCTCTTCCTAATCAAAATTTTTAGTAATACAATGGAGAAAGATTAGTTTGAACCGCCAGTAGAATTTTGATGAATCTTTGAAGAAGACTTTTTTGTGAATTCCTCAGAGATTTCTTCAGGGATTTATGTTCTCAACCCCAAGACTTTGTGGCTCTTCTTTGATCTTGTTCTGACACCAACCCAAACATAGAACTTCACCTGTTTCTTTACTTCACATGGATGCACACACACAATGCACACTCAAATAGTCACAAAAATTCTTCTTTGAAACAAGGCTTTGTGCTGTAGAGCTAACTTTACTGATGGTTTTGGGATATGAAAGTTTAATATATTTTAGCAATTCAATTGAAAGTAAAATATTCAAAGGTATGTGTGATGGAGACAAATGAGAGCTGAATCTAGACTCTTTGCTCCATAAACCAAGCCATACACTAGGGCATTGGCCTGTGCCTGCCCACAGGAAAGGTCACCTTTTAAGATTCTCACAAAGACACCACACCATCTACTTACCAACACTTTTACTGTGCTTACCCAGAAGTAACATACTTCCTGATTTTATAGAAGGCTTCACATAGGCTAGCAGCTGCTCTGCCTGTGTTAGAGTCTGTTCGTCACTCTGCCAAATTGCTCAGCCATTCTTCGGAAGAGTTCTGGAGACAGACTGCCTGGGTTTGAATCTTGTCTCTGCCTCACACTAGCTGTGTGATGGTGGGCAAGTTATTTAATCTATCTGTATCTCATTTTCCTCATCTGTAAAATAGGAATAATAAAGGTTCTACTTATTTTATAGGGTCACTGGGAGGACTAAAAGACATAGAATCATGTAAATTGCTTAGAAACATTGTCTAGCACATAGTGCTCAATAAATGCTTGTCACTAATATTCTCCTAAATATGTCATTTTATGCAATAAATGACAGTATTTTATTCACATAATAAAATTTCTAGGAGTTTCATGTTACTGACAAGTTCCTACACCTCAACCTGACATGTAAAGTCTGCTCGCCACATCCATTCAATTATATACCCTCTTTGACATACGATAAAGCCTCCACTTTAGCCACAGTGGTTTGCTCACAGACAGCCCCATCTTCCTATGTTCATTCACAACTCTAAGCCTCCTCTCATGTTGCCGAACACACCTCATAGTAAAATTCACAAGATTCATTCTCAAACGACACTTGATATGTCCATGTGAAAGTCAAAGAAAAAATTACCTTCCTCAGTGGTGAGTGAAAAAATGAAGGAAGAAAAGGGAAATCCAAGAGTTCTGTAGCTGGTGGTAAATGAGAATTTAAATAAAAAACTTTTCTTGGGACATTTATCACCTTTGAATACAATATGCTCACCATAGTATGTCTACTTGTAAGTGAAACTACAAGGCAGATACCTCCTCCAGTTCCTTTCTCCAAACACTTTTCACCTAAATGAAGGTACCAGTGCCTTTCCCAGAGATACGTGATTTTAAGTGAGGATTAAAGCCTCAAGTATAGGATGTTTCAAAG
Source organism: Balaenoptera physalus (assembly GCF_965194825.1). NCBI lineage: Eukaryota > Metazoa > Chordata > Mammalia > Artiodactyla > Balaenopteridae > Balaenoptera > Balaenoptera physalus. The sequence continues at coordinate 80,574,753 of NC_138883.1, read as the reverse complement.
AGTGACATTTTAGGCTGTAACTGAGGAGTGGAGTGCATAATTTTTTTCCAAGTTGCCTTCAAATATCACCCTTTGGGCTGTTGCTTTGGACTTCTGCAGGGACATGAACATGGTTTGAATGTTAATTAATGAAGGAGGAAAATGAAAAAAATAAAAGGGGAAGGGCAGCCTGACCCCTAGTGTTTATTTTTCTGCTCATCTTCACTGGTGGTGGTCGCGCTGCTACTTCAGACTATTTAATTGGTCTCTTTTCCATCCTTATGACCTAGTTCTTTCTGCTTTGTGACTATCACTTTGGTGTGAGAGAGTAGCTAAATGCCACTGATTTCCTTCTTTAATTTTGGTGATTATTTCCACGCCCAGAGGAAAAAGATCATCTGAGAAGCAATCCTAAAAGCTGCTAACAATCTGGCGAGGCACTCAAGAGAGCAGATGCAGCTATGGAGAAGGTTTTAGGTGCCCATGGGTAAATGAAATGGTTGGCTTAGCTGACCTTTTGCTTCTGAAGTTGGCATCCCAACAAAGTGTCACAGGGCTAAGCATAAGGTCTTTATGTTCTGACCAGGGGAGATGCTAAGCTATGCCACTCCTTGAAAAACACTGAGCTGGAAGGAGGAGACCTGTTTTCTACTCTGAGCTCTGTCATTAAGTCTTTATGCTGCTCTCTCTGCATCTTAGTTTTTCATCTGTAAAATGAAAGGTCATTCACTGCAATACTTACTGAGTGCAAGACATGGTTTTAAGTGCTGGAGACATGGCAGAGAAACAAACTGACAAGTTTCCTTCTCTTGGGGTGCTGGGGTGGGGACTATGCAGGGATTGGAGGCAGTCAAAAGACCCATAAATTGATGTGGAAGAAAATTCCAGCTACTGATAGTAGCTGTAAAGAGAAGAAAACTGGGTGGAGTGATAGAAGGTGACTGGGGGTGGATTAAGGATGGTCTCTCCGTGGAGACTGGCATGTAAGGTGTACTTGAATGATGAGGAAGAGTCATGGTATAGGGAAGCAGTTTTCAGAGAAAAGGCACAGTTGGTGCAAAGAAAGACTCGAAGGAAAAAGTTAGGTTAGTGAGGGACTGGCAAAATACCTTCATTCTCTCCCAGTGAAGGGAATGAAGGGAGAGTGACAAGAGATGGGATTAAAGAGATGGGCAGGGGCCACAGAAGGCCTTGTTGACACTGTAAGGTGTTTGAATTTATTCTTACTGTATAAGCCCATTGAAGCAGTGCTGTCCAATAGAAATATAATGCAAGACACATATGTAATTTAAAATTGTCTAGTAGCCACATTAAAAAAGTAAAAAGAAATAGATAAATTAGATTCAATAATGTATTATTTAGCAGAATACATTAAAAAGACTATCATTTAAACATGTATTCACTATTAAAAATTATTAATGAGATATTTTACACTCTTTTTTTGGATTAAGTCTTTGAAATCCAGTGTGTATTTTACATTTATAGCACATCTCAGTTTGGATGCCAAATTTTCATTGGAGATAATTGATCTGTATTGAGATTTTACAAAATTTACAGTTGAAATAGTGGATTCACGTATCCAGGTTGTTCCAAACATACTTAAATGCTTTCCAATAATTGAATCAAGTACCAGTTTTTAAATTTAGAATAATTGAACTTAAATAAAATTAAAAATTCAATTCTTCAGTTGCACTAGACACTAGTGATTAATAGACGCATATGGCTAGTGGCTGCCATATTGTACAGCTCAGCATTTGAGGGTTTTAAGCAGGGAGCGACAGGATTTGATTTGCTTTAAAAAGATCACCAGTTGCTGTGTGAAGAACTGACTGTCGCAGAGGAAGCATGGGTAAAGGGAACTAATTACAGAGAGGTCAGCAAACTTCTTCTGTAAAGGGCTCAATAGTAAAAAGTGGCCAGATAGTAAATATTTTAGGCTTTGTGGGTCACATGGTCTCTGTGAGAGATTTTGTAACTCTGCCATTGTAAAGTCAAAGCAGCCATAGGCAGTACATAAAAGAATGAGCATGATGGTGTTCCAATAAAACTTTATTGATGAACACAGGAATATGAATTTCATATAATTTCATGTCCTGAAATATGATCACTCTTTTTATTTGTATAATCATTTAAAAATGTAAAAACTATTCTTAGCTTGTAGGACGTACAGAAAGAGGCAGCAAGTGGAATGGTGAGCTGGAGTTTGCTGACCCCCAGGTCAGGGCTTTTTGGCAGAACCCAGGTGAGAGGGGTTGGTGCTTGGAAGCTGAAGGGACAACAGTGGGAGGCATATAGTTCCCATGGTAGAGATGGCTGGACTTGTTGATAGTCTGGCTGTTGGGGGAGAGGGAAGGGAAAAGTCTTAAGAATGAAGGCACCAGGCTTCATTTTGAGCCTGACCAGATGATCTCTAAAGTACTTTTTAGCTCCAACAACTTGTGATCTATGATTTTTAAGGAATCCATTTTTGACCAGAGTTTGGAACGATATTCTTCCTTCTCCTTGAGTGGATGCATTCCAATGTCTGGAAATTGTAAACCTGGGGATTTTCTGTGCTAAAGGATTGTTGTATATTTTAGCTCTTCACTGACAGCCCCATTAAGCCATTTTATAATTTTTAATTTTTGTGTTGTGGAATTTCATGTATCTTAAGATAAACTTCTGTATGCACCAGTGATATGCTTCATTTTTTCAGAGCTACAATCTTGTTTAAATGCATTAAACTTACTTGTTTTAAAACAGGTTCTATGGGAATTCTAGATCATTGAGGTCTTCCCTCCCCTCTTTTTGTTTCATCCTATTATAGTTATCTCCTGGTGAGCAAAGGTTTCATGGATTAAAACAGCAATTGATTTTGTTTTTAGCTTTTATTTGAATGTATCCTTTCTCCTCAAATACATTATGCATCTCCAAAGAAACTCATAAATTATAAACTAAGCAAAAGTTAAAATTAGATCTGAGTGTGGTATAATGCCCAAAGGAATCTATTTGAAAAGGTTACAAGCCGTCGAAAAACAATTTGTATGGTTAAAAGCCACACAGTTAGATGCCGTTAATGGAGTATCTGTAATGATTATTTAGGCATTGGTTGCTTATTACGTCTCTGTGGCAACTAATCAGTGTGTTTCTTTGGAAGCCAGAGAGGCTCAGAATTCGGCACCTATAATACTAGGGAACTGTGTGGAAGAATGTGTTTTTCCACATCAAACAAACTGTACCTCTTCTTTCTCCAGATTTTAATAATTCTCCACCCTTCCCAAATTGTCATTGGTGCTGATTGCAAGAATGGAGACTAGTTCCTTCAGTGAAAGGATCATAAAGTCAATCATGTGGATAAAATTACTGAGCCATCCAGCCAGCTGGTCTCTATTTGGCTCTACTTTGGTTCATTATTTTATGGGGTGAATTCACTCCATATTTAAGGAAAGCAAAAACGGCATCAAAACTAGTTTGTAATTAATTGCAGCTTTTTAGAAAGGAATGCATTTGCAAATGGAAAATATGCACTGTCAGATCCTGATTTCTGATTATGTTATGAATCTGTCTGAAACGTCACTTTCTTCTGTGTTTATGTTAACGCTGGGTACAGGTTAGACCCTTTTTCAGACCCTTACCACTGTAATCTGTGTTTTAAGAGCTTCTCTGCACAACTTCAAAAACTTTAAAATAACACATTATTGGTTGGATGGAACCTGTACATTTCCAAACAATGTTAAGAGTCATTTGGTTGCCAGGCCATATAATCTTGGCGCCTGTCTCATTGTATTGTCACTCAGGTGATTAAATGGGCTTGTGCAACTGTAAGCTGACATTGAAATGACTGTACATCACAAAAATGTTGTGGTTTCCATGCTTTGTTAGTGGCAAAATGGCTAATGTTAATTACTCGGGTATTTAATGGACCCAGAAATAACAAATACATGATCCTCTTGATTTGGTAACCTTTTATAAAAGGACATAAAAGCAGTCAAGCAACTCTGGAGCTGTGCCTCTACACTTCTAACTCCTCATAATAACGGCCAAAGTAAGTGCAAAGGACACAGATGCTTTTAAACAAAGGGAACCCAGTAGGATGGAGCACTAATATTTAATGCTACCTCTCATAAACACAGAAAGGAAAAATCTGTTGGAACGAAGAAGCCAAATGTCATAAATATGCCTCCCTGTGTCAAAGACTGGAATTAGTTCTCACAGAACACAACAGGCAAAGGCAAAACAGAACTTCACTTGGCTACTTATGGTGGAAACAATCCGCCCCAGCGTAAGTCAAGACACTGACAAAAGCATTGCTTTGGAAGTGATGGGTATTCAGGATGTAAGCCCTGTGGATCAAGAGCATGAGCTCAGAATGTGTTTGGGGAGATGTCCAAGCATGCAAATCTCTACCAGATGTTGTGAGACCTAAGGACCACAGAATTCACCAGGATACTTGGACCACCTTTGGAGCATCTCATTCTTTTTATCTCTCCAAGTCCTACTCCATCTGAACTTGCAAAAAACCATCCATAAATTGAAAGTTAAAGAAAAAGTCAGCAACATGGAAACAGACCACTGGAAAAATGAATTTGTTTTATTTACTTATTGGCTGCACAGCATGCATGTGAGATCTTAGTTCCCAATCAGGGATCAAACCCATGCCCGCTGCAGTGGAAGCATGGAGTCTTAACCACTGGACTGCCAGGAAGTCCCTGAATTTGTTTTAAACGAGTTTTCAATTCCCTAATTTGGCATCAGGAGACTGAGGCCTAGAAGAATGAAAATGGTGAAGTAACTTGCTCAAATTACCTATTTATTTGGTTGGTCAGGGTCAATTGCAGAGCATTTTACAAAAATGCCTTTAATATGTGTTTTAACTAATTCTCAAAGAAATCTTACCAGGTAAGTAGGAAAGGTATTATCTTCAAAATGTTACAGGTAAAGGAACTGAAATTCCGAGAGGTAAAATAATTTGCCCAAGACTGCATAGCTAGGAAGTCATCATTCCTTAGAGCTAGCTCTTTTTGACTCTGTGAACTTTCCATCATTCTAAATTGCCTCCAGATTTAAGTTCCTTTTTCTTCCCATGTAGTAACCAAACATAATGGAAAGCTGAAATAAAGAAAAAAATGAAGAAAGAGATGAAATAAAGAAAGAAAAGAATTAGCTTTGTGTATAATTCCTCAGATGATAGTTTCTTAATTGGAGTTGATACGTGGAATTCCACTTGAACAGATTGGTGGAGGAGAAAAGCCTAGAACTTTGGTAACAATACTTCATAGATGGGCTAGTGTTTATACTCTTAGAACCTATTTTTCTTCTCTTAAAGTCCCTCAAAATTTCTGCATCAAAATCACCTCAAAATTAATGCAGGCTCAAATAAAGTAAAAATGAATTGTTGCTTTAAAAAAATGACATAAGGCCCTAAGAAATGTATCATGTCAGAAATGTAATTTTAATGGCCTAAGTTATATAAATGACACATAATAAAACATTATAATTACCTGTTATTTACATACGTGGTCTAAGAATTACTTAAAATTAATTGGGAGCAGGATTAACAATTTTAATCACTTTAAGAAATATTCATGAGCATTCATAAAACCCACAAGGCATTTCTTTAATGAATTAATGATATTTAATGTCTTTTCACAGAATTTAAGAGCAGAAAAACCTGATTAGATAATTCAATATAAGTTTTCTGAAGTTACTGTCAGTCTCCCTAAAGAAATGGCTACTATGCATTGCTTTTAGCTGTCAGATCTATCTGTAGTACACATGTGATTCTTCTCTGCTTTTAATAACGAACCAGCTTCTCCCATCGTAGTCTATTGGACATGACAACAACAATAACAAGAATATCTTCGCAGATGGACAGAACTTACACTTTTCAAAGCAACTATTCTGATATCAAGAGCAGGAAATCCACTGATTGTTTTTCACAGCCCCTGTGTAGGCCACTCTGAGCTCTAGGCTGAAGAAACACGTAGAATCCTAGGGCAGGATTTGAAATTACTTCCCTCTGTAATGGAAGTGAATAAGAATCAAGATGAAATGGTTGGAGTTAGAAATTTGTGTGAGGAGCACACACCATGTGTCTGCTGTGGTGCTGAAGGATCTTCTTAAGTCTTAATTGTGTGTTTCACCCACCTGCCCCCAACCCCACACCTTCCCTGGAGCCCAGCAAGGAGACACTGATTGTAATGAGGACTAAAGTAAAATAAATGAGATGATTAAATTAAGTCAAGGAAGTATTACTGGGACTTCCCTGGTGGCGCAGTCGTTAAGAATCCACCTGCCAATGCAGGGGACACAGGTTCGGGCCCTGGTCCGGGAAGATCCCACATGCCGCGGAGCAACTAAGCCCGTGCGCCACAACTACTGAGCCTGCGCTCTAGAGCCCGCGAGCCACAACTACTGAAGCCTGTGCGCCACAACTACTGAAGCCCGCGTGCCTAGAGCCCGTGCTCCGCAACAAGAGAAGCCACCGCAGTGAGAAGCCCGCGCTCGCCGCAACTAGAGACAGCCCGCACGCAGCAACGAAGACCCAACGCAGCCATAAGTAAATAAATTTTAAAAAAAAAGGAAGTATTACTGACAAAATGCGGGGAGGTGATAGGTGGAAAGGGGATATGAAGAATGGAGTTAAAAAAAAGGCAAAGAAAAGTGTAACGCATCCAATTTAGGCACATGGGGTGCTCAACAAATACTAACCTTTATTATCATCCTTCTCAGTGTATTTACAGACCAATTCCAGGGAAAGGGTATTTGGTTCTGCTGATGGAAACGTTGGCAGTTCTATTTTAGAAAGTGCTGTTGTTTTGGATAATCTAGCCCACTCTTGCTAGACTAATAGGAATTGGCTACTCAGAATCCTATCACTCTTGAGTGAGCTGGGAAATTGGATTCCTGAATATATAAAGTGGAGGACAAGAACTTGGGCTGGTGGGGACCACTAAGGGCAAACATTTAGTGAAACACCTGAGTGGACAGGGCTCTTCTTGGCTATTAGTACTATTACCTTTATGGCGGACAGAGACACTTTCTCTTGCTGTAGAGTTTGGGAATGGGTAAACAGGTACGTTCCTAGAGAAACTTTGTACGATTTATCCTGATTTCATGCTGTCATGACCTTCAAAGTTCAGGTCAAAGAAATATAAAATACTAATGATTTTGCATTTTCAAAATCGTGTTAGATGATTTTATCAAAGACAAAAATTAAATTTAGTTTATGCTTTCTGAAGAAGAAAGTATTATGCATAGAACATTTGGAAACTAACAAAATATGAAAAATCATCCAGAATTTCTCCCATCCAGAAAAAAAATGGCTATTAATATTTTGGTGTATTTCTGTTGTGCTTTTTATGTACTGAAATATGTTAAACTTTATAAAATATTTAAAGTAATATCTAAACTGTTGAATAAAAATCCAACCCGTTAGAAAGGTTTAGAATGAATAGGACAGATCTCTCGTCATCCTCCAAGTTAAAAGAAACTTTGAACAGTTTCCATTTTTCAGTTATTTTGTTAGTTACCATTATAAATATAAAGTCATATATTTTGTCAAATTCTTTTTAGCTTTATCAACTTTTAAAAATGCCTGATGACTCATCAGTGCATTCTACCTCTATGCTTGCTTTCTGCTAATTTGTGTTGTAATATTATATTTATGACTTTATTTTGTGATTTACTAACATTAGGCAGTGTCAAAGAAGATGTAATTTTGTGGATTTTTTGGCTATATTATTACTTTTACCTTTTCAAGGTTTATAACATTTACATTCTATTATATAATTATAAATAGCTATTACTAAGACTTCATGCTTTGTTTATAAAAGTTGAGACCAAAACTTTAAAATTAATAAAACAGTCTTTATAATATTAACATTATGTGAATATTACTCATTGTAAAATCAAATATTGTACATAGATGCACAGAAGAAGAAATACAGTGAGTGTTAAGTCACTAAACCCCTGTGAAGGAAAATATTCTTAGCATAATTCATGAATGGATAGCAAAATCTTTTTTAACGTTTTTGAGTTTTCTTCACTTCCTCTCATTCACACTCAGTTGCTCCTGTTTCTTATTATCTTAGGTCATCCTCTAGTTTGTATTCTTTTTCATTTTCCTGGGGTATCCTTTTCAATAAATGGCTTTTATAGGAGCGACTTGGGCAGTAAGTTTTCCTAGTCCTTGCCAGACTGAAAAATTTTTTTTGATTTTGCTTTTATACTTGAGAATAAAATTATGGGTTAAAATGATTTCTTCCCAGACCATTAGAGGAATTGCTCCACTGTTTTACAGCATTCAAAGACAATTCAAACTATCATTCTTTCGTGCTAATCTTTTTTTTTTATCTGCTTCAGTTCATAGAATTTTCTCTCTTTCTAAAAAATTATTTCCTTTACCCCTTTGCTCTTCTCCACCTCTCAATTTCTTGCTAGATGGATGTTAGAAAGCCGCATCTTTTAATATTTTCCTTACTCTTTTTTGTTTTTCTCTTAGTTCTAGAAAATTCTCTCAACTCTGTATTCCTGATCACCAGTTTGGTTATTGCAACATTTTTTTCTCTTATTTAGTTTATACACCAGATTTAATTTTGTCATTCATATTTCTAATATCTCTTTAATGTCTGTAACAATTTAATGTCTTATATTGCTCTTATTGCGGCCTATTCTAGTTTTATGGATATATTCACTTATTTAGTCTCTCTGAGGAAAGTAATCAGAATTTTTAAAAAGTATATCCCTGTTTCTTCAAAGGTCACATTTTTTTTGTTGTTGTTAGTTTTCATCCTTCTCTTTAATGCCATTGTCTTTCCCCAAATGGCCACTGCTCCTGGATTGTCAGTTCGTATTTGTGAATGATGGACCAATTTAATTGATGTAAATTAATTCCACTTACTCTGCAGCTGTAAACTGTAAACACACCTTAATATTATGATTTGGTTGTATTTTCTTTAGTAAAGTCCAGGGGGATACAAAGAGAAGACAGGAACAAGCTTTGGAGTTGACACATTCCTAGAACTGGAGCAGACATGGAGCCATAGCCAGAACACTGCATTTTACAAATGAGGAATAGGCAGAAGGGTAAGTGATTTGTCAGAAACAGCAATTATGAATTTTCTTTTGAAACCATAATTATATTTCTAAAGGAAGAACATTTTAAATTTTTTTGAAGATACACTGACTTTGCCTTGCATACTGATTAGTCTTTTTTTTTTGAGGATTTTATTTATTTATTTATTGTTTTTATTATTATTTTTTAACATCTTTATTAGAGTATAATTGCTTTACAATGTTGTGTTAGTTTCTGCTGTATAACAAAGTGACTCAGCTATATGTATACATATATCCCCATATCCCCTCCCTCTTGCGCCTCCCTCCTACCATCCCAATCCCACCCCACTAGGTGGTCACAAAGCACCGAGCTGATCACCCTGTGCTATCCAGCTGCTTCCCACTAGGATCTATTTTACATTTCGTAGTGTATATATGTCAATGTTACTCTCTCACTTCGTCCCAGCTTACCCTTGCCTCTCCCACTGTCCTCAAGTTCATTCTCTACGTCTGTGTCTATATTCCTGTCCTGCCCCTAGGTTCACCAGAACCATTATTTTTTAGATTCCATGTATGTGTGTTAGCATACAGTATTTGTTTTTCTCTTTCTGACTTACTTCATTCTGTATGACAGACTCTAGGTCCATCAACCTCACTACAAATAACTCAATTTCATTTCTTTTTATGGCTCAGTAATATTCCATTGTATATATGTGCCACATCTTCTTTATCCATTCATCTGTCGATGGACACTTAGGTTGCTTCCATGTCCTGGATATTGTAAACAGTGCTGCAATGAACATTGTGGTGCATGTCTCTTTTTGAATTATGGTTTTCTCAGGGTATATGCCCAGTAGTGGGATTGCTGGGTTGTATGGTAGTTCTATTTTTAGTTTTTTAAGGAACCTCCATACTGTTCTCCATAGTGGCTGTATCAATTTACATTCCCACCAACAGTGAAGGAGGGTTCCCTTTCTCCGCACCCTCTCCAGCATTTATCATTTGTAGATTTTTTGATGATGGCCTTTCTGACCAGTGTGAGGTGATACCTCATTGTGGTGTTGATTTGCCTTTCTCTAATGATTGGTGATGTTGAGCATCCTTTCATGTATTTGTTGGCAATCTGTATATCTTCTTTGGAGAAATGTCTATTTATGTCTTCTGTCAATTTTTGGATTGGGTTGTTTGTGTTTTTCATATTGAGCTGCATGAGCTGCGTGTATATTTTGGAGATTAATCCTTTGTCCATTGATTCGTTTGCAAATATTTTCTCCCATTCTAAGGGTTGTCTTTTCATCTTGTTTATGGTTTCCTTTGCTGTGCAAAATCTTTTAAGTTTCATTAGGTCCCATTTGTTTATTATTGGTTTTATTTCAGTTTCTCTAGGACGTGGGTCAAAAAGGATCTTGCTTTGATTTATGTCTTAGAGTGTTCTGCCTATGTTTTCCTCTAAGAGTTTTATAGTGTCTGGCCTTACATTTAGGTCTTCAATCCATTTTGAGTTTATTTTTGTGTATGGTGTTAGGAAGTATTCTAATTTCATTCTTGTACATGTAGCGGTCCAGTTTTCCCAGCACCACTTATTGAAGAGGCTGTCTTTTCTCCATTGTATATTCTTGCCTCCTTTATTGAAGATAAGGTGACCATAGGTGCGTGGATTTATCTCTGGGCTTTCTATCCTGTTCCATTGATGTATATTTCTGTTTTTGTGCCAGTACCATGCTGTCTTGATTACTGTAGCTTTGTAGTATAGTCTGAAGTCTGGGAGCCTTATTCCTCCTGCTCCATTCGTTTTTCATTCTCAAGATTGCTTTGGCTATTTAGGTAGGGTCTTTTGAGTTTCCATACAAATTGTGAAATTTTTTGTTCTAGTTCTGTGAAAAATGCCACTGGTAGTTTGATAGGGATTACACTGAATCTGTAGATTGCTTTGGGTATTATAGTCATTTTCACAATGTTGATTCTTCCAATCCAGGACATGGTATATCTCTTCATCTGTTTATATCATCTTTGATTTCTTTCATCAGTGTCTTATAGTTTTCTGCATACAGGTCTTTTGTCCCCTTAGGTAGGTTTGTTCCTAGGTATTTTGTTCTTTTTGTTGCCATGGTAAATGGGAGTGTTTCCTTAATTTCTCTTTCAGATTTTTCATCATTGGTGTATAGGAATGCAAGAGATTTCTGTGCATTAAGTTTGTATCCTGCTACTTAACCAAATTCATTGATTAGCTCTAGTAGTTTTCTGGTAGCATCTTTAGGATTCTCTATGTATAGTATCTTGTCATCTGCAAACAGTGACAGTTTTACTTCTTCTTTTCTGATTTGGATTACTTTTACTTCTTTTTCTTCTCTGATTGCTATGGCTAAAACTTCCAAAACTATGTTGAATAATAGTGGTGAGAGTGGGCAACCTTGTCTTGTTCCTAATCTTAGGGGAAATGGTTTCAGTTTTTCACCATTGAGGACGATGTTGGCTGTGGGTTTGTCCTATATGGCCTTTATTATGTTGAGGTATGTTCCCTCTATGCCTACCTTCTGGAGAGTTTTTATCATAAATGGGTGTTGAATATTGTCAAAAGCTTTTTCTGCATCTATTGAGATGATCATATGGTTTTTCTCCTTCAATTTGTTAATATGGTGTATCACATTGATTGATTTGCGTATATTGAAGAATCCTAGCATTCCTGGGATAATCCCCACTTTAACATGGTGTATGATCCTTCTAATGTGCTGTTGGATTCTGTTTCCTAGTATTTTGTTGACGATTTTGCATCTATGTTCATCAGTGATACTGGGCTGTAGTTTTCTTTTTTTGTGATACCTTTGTCTCGTTTTGGTATCAGGGTGATGCTGGCCTCATAGAATGAGTTTGCTAGTGTCCTCCCTCTGCCATATTTTGGAAGAGTTTGAGAAGGATGGGTGTTAGCTCTTCTGTAAATGTTTCATAGAATTCACCTGTGAAGCCATCTGGTCCTGGGCTTTTGTTTGTTGGAAGATTTTTAGTCACAGTTTCAATTTCAGTGCTTGTGATGCTTCTGTTCATATTTTCTATTTCTTTCTGGTTCAGTCATGGAATGTTGTACTTTTCTAAGAATTTGTCCATTTCTTCCAGGTTGTCCATTTTATTGGCATATAGTTGCTTGTAGTAGTCTCTCATGATTCTTTGTATTTTGGCAGTGTCAGTTGTTACTTCTCCTTTTTTCATTTCTAATTCTGTTGATTTGAGTCTTCTCCCTTTTCCTCTTGATTCATCTGCCTAAGAGTTTATCAATTTTGTTTATCTTCTCAAAGAACCAGCTTTTAGTTTTATTGATCTTTGCTATTGTTTCCTTCATTTCTTTTCATTTATTTCTGATCTGATCTTTATGATTTCTTTCATTCTGCTAACTTTGGGTTTTTTTGTTCTTCTTTCTCTTGTTGTTTAGGTGTAAGGTTAGGTTGTTTATTTGAGATTTTTTAGTTTCTTTAGGTAGGATTGTATTGCTGTAAACTTCCCTCTTAGAACTGCTTTTGCTGTGGCCCATAAGTTTTGGGTCATCGTGTTTTCATTGTCATTTTTTCTAGGTATTTTTTCATTTCCTCTTTGATTTCTTCAGTGATCTCTTGGTTATTTAGTAGTGTATTGTTTAGCCTCTGTGTGTGTAATTTTTATAGCTTTTTTCCTGTAATTCATATCTAGTCTCATAGCATTGTGGTCGGAAAAGATACTTGATACGATTTCAATTTTCTTAAATTTACCAAGGCTTGATTTGTGACCCAAGATGTGGTCTAACCTGGAGAATATTCCATGAGCACTTGAGAAGAAAGTGTATTCTGTTGTTTTTGGATGGAATGTCCTATAAATATCAATTAAGTCCATCTAGTCTAATGTGTCATTTAAAGCTTGTGTTTCCTTATTTATTTTCATTATGGATGATCTGTCCATTGGTGAAAGTGGGGTGTTAAAGTCCCCTACAATTATTGTGTTACTGTCGATTTCCCCTTTCATGGCTGTTAGCATTTGCCTTATGTATTGAGGTGCTCCTATGTTGCTCCTATGTTGGGTGCATATACATTTACAATATCTTCTTCTTGGATTGGTCCCTTGATCATTATGTAGTGTCCTTCTTTGTCTTTTGTAATCAGTCTTTATTTTAAAGTCTATTTTGTCTGATATGAGAATTGCTACTCCAGCTTTCTTTTGATTTCCATTTGCATGGAATATCTTTTTCAATCCCCTCACTTTCAGTCTGTATGTGTCCCTAGGTCTGAAGTGGGTCTCTTGTAGACAGCATGTACGGGTCTTGTTTCTATATCCATTCATCCAGTCTGTGTCTTTTGGTTGGAGCATTTCATCCATTAACACTTCAGGTAATTATTGATATGTATGTTCCTATTACCATTTTCTTAATTGCTTTGGGCTTGTTTTTGTGGGTCTTTTCCTTCTCTTGTGTTTCCTGCCTAGAGAAGTTCCTTTAGCATTTGTTGTAAAGCTGTTTTGGTGGAGCTGAATTCTCTTAACTTTTGCTTATCTGTAAAGGTTTTAATTTCTGTGTCGAATTTGAATGAGATCCTTGCTGGGTAGAGTAATCTTGGTTGTAGTTTCTTCCCTTTCATCACTTTAAATATGTCCTGCCACTCCCTTCAGACTGCAGAGTTTCTGCTGAAAGATCAGCTGTTAACCTTATGGGGATTCCCTTGTATATTATTTGTCGCTTTTCCCTTGCTGCTTTTAATATTTTTTCTTTGTATTTAATTGTCGATGGTTTGATTAATATGTATCTTGGCGTTTTTCTCCTTGTATTTGTCCTGTATGGGATACTGTGCTTCTTGGATTTGTTTGACTATTTCCTTTCCCACGTTAGGGAAGTTTTCGACTATAATCTCTTCAAATATTTTCTCAGACCCTTTCTTTTTCTTTTCTTCTTCTGGGACCTGTAAAATCCAAATGTTGGTTCATTTAATGTTGTCCCACAGGTCTCTGAGACTATGCTCAATTCTTTTCATTCTTTTTTCTTTATTCTGCTCTGTGGCAGTTATTTCCACTATTGTATCTTCCAGGTCATTTATCCGTTCTTCTGCCCCAGGTATTCTGCTATTGATTCCTTCCAGAGCATGTTTAATTTCATTTATTGTGTTGTTTATCATTGTTTGTTTGCCCTTTAGTTCTTCTAGGTCCTTGTTAAACGTTTCTTGTATTTTCTCCATTCTATTTCTGAGATTTTTGGATCATTTTTACTATCATTACTCTGAATTCTTTTTCAGGTAGACTGCCTATTTCCTCTTCATTTGTTTGGTCTGGTGAGTTTTTACCTTGCTCCTTCATCTGCTGCATACTTCTCTGTCTTCTCATTTTGTTTAACTTACTGTGTTTGGCGTCTCCTTTTTGCAGGCTGCAGGTTCGTAGTTCCCATTGTTTATGGTGTCTGCCCCCAGTGGTTGAGGTTGGTTCAGTGGCTTGTGTAGGCTTCCTGATGGAGGGGACAGGTGCCTGTGGTCTGGGTAGGTGGGGCTGGATCTTGTCCTTCTGGTGGGCTGGGCCATGTGCAGTGTTGTGTTTGGGGTGTCTGTGAACTTTGTATGACTTTAGGCAGCCTCTCTGCTAATGGGTGGGGTTGTGTTCCTGTCTTGCTAGTTGTTTGGCATGGGGTGTCCAACACTGGAGCTTGCTGGCCATTGGGTGGAGCTGGATCTTAGCGTTTAGACAGAGATCTCTGGGAGAGCTGTCGCCAATTGATATTACGTGGGTCCGGGAGGTCTCTCATGGTCCAATGTCCTGGACGTGGCTCTCCCACCTCTGAGCCTCAGGCCCGAGACCTGGCCAGAGCACCAAGACCCTGCCAGCCACACGGCTTGTATGAAAAAGAAGAAAAAACAAAATCAAAAAAACAACAAATAACCCCAAACAGATAGAACCCCAAACCAAATGGTAAAAGCAAAACTAAACGGACAACATCATACAAAGAAACATACATACACACACTCGTAAAAAGGAAAACAAACAGCAATAACAAAAAAACTAAAACAAACAAACAAAATAAACGAACAGACAGAACCCTAGGACAAATGGTAAAAGCAAACCTAAACAGACAGAGTCACACAAAGAGACACATACACACTCACAAAAAGAGAAAAAAGGAAAAATAAAATAAAATAAAATAAAATAAAATAAAAACAAAGAGAGCAACCAAGCCAATAAACAAATCCACCAATGATAAGAAGCACTATAAACTAAGATAAACCTAAAACCAAAAACAAAGCAGACACAGAAAGCAAACCCCAAGTCTCCCATTGCTTCCAAAGTCCACTACCTGAAGATTGTGAACATTTGTTGTCTGTTCAGGTATTCCACAGATGCAGGGTTTATCAGGTTGGTTGTGGGGATTTAATCTACTGCTCCTGAGCTGCCCAGAGAAGTTCCCTTTCTCTTCTTTGTTCGCACAGCTCCTGGGGTTCAGCTGTGGTTTTGGCCCCACCTCTGCGGGTAGGTCACCCTCAGGCATCTGTTCCCTGCCCAGACAGGAAGGGGTTAAAGCAGCAGCTGATTAGGGGTCTCTTGCTCACTCAGGCTGCAGAGAAGGAGGGGTACGGTAGTCATAATTGGAATGCAGGGCGAGCCTGCAGTGGCAGAGTCCAGCGTGACATAGCAACAGCCTGAGGCACACTGTGTGTTCTCCCAGGGAAGTTGTCCCTGGATCATGGGACCCTGGCAGTGGCGGGCTGCACAGGCTCCTGGGTGGGTGTGGGTAGTGACCTGCGCTTGCACACAGGATTCTTGTTGGCAGTGGTGGCAGCATTAGCAGTTCATGCCCGTCTCTGGGGTCTGAGCTGATAGCCATGGCTCACGCCTGTCTCTGGAGCTCACTTAGGCGGTACTCTGCCTTCTGTGGGCACACGGAGCAGGAATCCTCTCAATTTGCGCACCCCGAAACAATGGTCTCTTGCCTCTCTGGCAGGTCCAGACTTTTTCCCAGACTCCCTCCCAGCTACCTGTGGTGCAGTAGCCCCCTTCAGGCTGTCTTTATGCAGCCAACCCCAGTCCTCTCCCTGGGATCTGATCTCTGAAGCCTGAGCCTCAGCTCACAGCCCCCATCTGCCCCGGTGGGTGAGCAGACAAGCCTCTCAGGCTGGTGAGTGCTGGTCGGCACTGATCCTCTTTGCGGGAATCTCTCTGCTTTGCCCTCTGCACCCCTGTTGCTATGCTCTCCTCTGTGGCTCTGAAGCTCCCCCCACCCCATCTCCGCCAGTGAAGGGGCTTCCTAGTGTGTGGAAACTTTTCCTCCTTCACAGCTCCCTCCCAGAGGTGCAGGTCCTCTCCCTATTCTTTTGTCTCTGTTTTTTCTTTTTTCTTTTGCCCTACCCAGGCATGTGGGGATTTTCTTGCCTTTTGGGAAGTCTGAGGTCTTCTGCCAGCGTTCAGTAGGTGTTCTGTAGGAGTTGTTCCCCATGTAGATGTATTTTTGATGTATTTGTGGGGAGGAAGGTGATCTCCATGTCTTACTCCTCCGCATCTTGAAGGTCTCCTGGATTAGTCTTTATGGAAGGTAATACTGAGATGACAAAGTACTCTGCGTGTTGATGTGACTCTCTCAACTGGCCATTGACATTCTCACATTGTTTCATTGCCTTTTGCAGAATCTACAGTCTCAGTTTTTATTCTCATGATAATCTCTGCCACATTTTCCACTGTTTTTGTAAGAATGCATTTCCAAAATAAAATTTAAGTGACATCAGTGTTTAAGAGAGAACACACTCAGACATGGACAGAGCCTGACTGATGACAATCTATGTCCCAATTTCTAAAACTTAAAAATAAGTTGCTTATGGCAAAAGGCCAAGTTTTTTCAAACTTACTTTGCATACTATTGTATGTTTTCAGGTCTTACCCTTAGAAGCAGCAATTAGGCATTTTATTTACAAATTATGTGAATATTTCTCTTATCATTGGACAGACGAAAAAAAAGAATCTCAGAGGCTTTGAGTGAGGGACAGACACACTGATTTGAGTCCTGGCTCAGTCACATATTAACTGCTTTATTTTGCATACATTTTTAACCATTCTGAGCTTCAGTTTCCTTACCTGTGAAATGATTATTTAATAACACTTACCTTATAGGGTTGTTTAAAGATTAGAATATTGGAATTCATTAAACAATATACTATATTCATATTAGAATAGTTGGGCAGTCCTCAAATGTTTATTGAGTTTATTGTAAGACTAGCACTTAATCCTTTAATTGAAATACATAACCAGCAGATTTATGGGAAACTGAATCAGTTAAGAGGGTAATACGGCCTATGAAATATATGTACCATTCTGCAAAGTTTGGAAGTTTAAATTATTATTCTGAAATTGGAGCATGAAGAAAAGACAAATGAAATGCTATGAGTAATGTTTTAGAGTTTTATTAATTTTACAGATTGTTAAGTGGGATTTTCTTTCTATCTTGGTGTCTTGGTTGTGACGTGAAAGCTGAAGAAATCAATGATAAATACTGCACATTCTAAGGAAAGGTGTGAAGCTCGTCTGTACAGGACTAACCTTTCTCTTCTAGTGGATAGAACAGAATTCTACAGACTTTTGAAGAAAGAGAGTGAGGATATGTTTATTAACATAGCTCTATGATTGAGATATAATTCATATAATATACAATTCATCAGAGTAAAGTGTACAATCCAGTGTCTTTTAATATATTCACAGAGTTGAGAAACCATTACAAGAATCAATGTTAAAATATTTTCATTACCCACAAAAGAAACTCTTCACCCCTTAGCCATCACCTCCTTCTCACTTCCCAATCCTAGGCAACCACTAATCTAGTTTTTATCTCTATAGATTTGCCTGTTTTGGATGTTTCATACAAATGAAATCATACAATTTGTTTGACATTTGTGACTACCTTCTTTCACTTAGCATAATGTTTTCAAGTTTCATCCACATTGTAGCATGTATCAGTACCTCTTTTTATTGCCTAATAATATTCTAATATATAGATATACTGTATTTTATTTAGCCATTCATTAGTTGATGGACCTTTGGGTTAGTTTTACTTTTTGCTCTTATGACTAGTGGTGCTATAAATATTTGCATACAAATTTTTGTGTGCACGTATGTTTTTATTTCTCTGAGGTGTATACCTAGGAGTGCAATTGCTGCTTAGTATAGTAACTCTGTATTTAATCTTTTGAGGAACTGCCAGACTGTTTTCAACAGTGGCTGAACCATTTTACACTTTCACTAGCAATGTATGAGGGTTCCAATTCTTCCATACCCCGGCCAACACTTGTTATTAGCTACCCTATGATAGCCATCCTAGTAGGTGTGAAGTGGTATCTCATTTTGGTTTTGATATACATTTATTTCCAAGATGGCTAACGACATTGAGTACCTTTCCATGTGCTTAGGAGTCATTTATATATCTTCTTTGGAGAGCTGTCTATTCAGATTTCTTGCCCATTTTTAAATCAGTTTTCATTTGTAGTAAAAGTTTGCATTCTTCTCAGTTTCCCCCAGCCATGTGAAAGTTTCAAAAGAATGATACACAGACATTGGAGGTGTCTGCCAGAAGAAAAGACTGACATATCATTCCCCCACTTCTGAAACTTCCAGGTCCAGAACTAACATTGAGTTGGAAAAGAGCCTGGAGAGAGAGCTATGTTAAGAGTGACTTTTCCTTTCAGAGTTTGAGGGGCATTGAGGCTGAGTTTTCCTACGGGCCACCTGGATACCTGAACTGTTGATGGCTAGAGCCACTTAGAAAGGACCCCGCACATGAGTGTTGCCTTCCAGGGTGTTATGGTCTGAAGGTTTGTATCCACCCAAAATTCATATGTTGAAATCCTAATGCCCAATGTAAGAGTATTAGGAGGGCCTTTGGGAGCTGATAAGGTCATGAGGGTAGAGCCCTCATGAATGAGATTAGTGCCCTTATAAAAGAGGTCAGGAGAGTTCCCTTGCCCCTTCCATCATGTAAGGATAAAATGACAAGTCTGCAACCCAGAAGAGGTCTCTCACCCAACCATGCTGTTACCCTGATCTTAGACTTCTTAGCTTCCAGAACTGTGAGAAATAAATTTCTGTTGTTTATAAGCCATGGATCCTAAGACACTTTGTCTCAGCAGCCTGAATGACTAAGATACAGGGGCAGGAGTCATAGCATGTAGAACCAAATTAAAAGCTGAGGCAGAATCAGAAGCAGTTAGCCCGAGCATGTATTGCCTGTGCAGTGATGGGGTAGTACTTACGTCCCTGTCTGGGGATCTCCAGAGTCCCCAGAGCAGTCCATGAATAGAGTCTGAAGAGAAAGGACCACATTACATACACACTGATCAAGAAAATCTTTGTCCCTCCCATCTGTCCCCCTCCTCAGACTGCTCCCTACCCTCGTTTTCCCATTTGTTGTACTCAAGTTGCAAGTCCTGCATGGGCTGGGGAGGGGAGAAAGCTTTGAAATGATTCAAGTTTTGATTTAGATTGGATTGGATATTTTCACACCTGAAAATAATACTGTTCTGATAACCAGAAGTGACCACAAAACCACAGGGGACTGCCCGAGATATTTTCCAAGAGAGCAGAAAGGAGATCTAACAGAGAATTTCTTAAAATAGTAGCAGAGAAGAAGAAAACTAATTTTTGATTGTACCCCATCAAGTCTAGTCTGTGTAATATATACACACATGCACACACATATATGTATCTACATATTTTCTCAGTGATGCATTCTTTCTAGGTTGATGAAATATGTCTAAGCCCTTTGGTCTATACATCATGGTAAATAGTGAAATGGAGTTGTATGGAATTCCCAATCACAGAGCACAGGGCAGTGATGGAGTCAAGGAATAGCACCCAGGTCTATGACTGGCAACTTATAACTGGAGAATGCAACCCTATGGCTTGGAACTCTTTCTAGGGCTGTCAATATTGTCAATGACTCTAAAAATTGATTGTTTAGTTCATATTACGTGATTAAAGATCTGCATTTTCCTGAGAGATCTCAGATCTTTTAGTAACAGTTAATCTGGTAAGTGAAAACATTTAGCATACAAAACGCTTCCTTGAAATAATAGGATATGCAGAAACAATATTCCAAATTCATATTTTAAAATAAACACATGTTAATTGCAGGAAGCCAACTGTTTGGGTAGCAGACTCCTGGATGCCGGATTGGAGTGACAAGGGGGGTCAGTCCTGGAGAGCCTGAGCCCTGGGTTTTGGTCATGCCAGGCCCAAGATCAAGAGAGAGTGCATGTGCTGAAAAGCTTGGTATAACATCTTAGAGACCCAGAGCACGGAGGCCCTTCACACAAACAGAACAAATCCTTTTCAGTACTTTTAGACCTTAACAAACATGGGGTGATGTATAAAACTCCACCCCCCACCATACAGCAAGCCCCCACCCTGCGAACCCCTGAACTCTTTTTCAGCATTTCTTAAATCTGCCCCATTGAACAATCTGCATTCATTGTAACAAATACAATCTCATTGAATTAGATTCTGAAGAGACTTTACAGTAAGAAAAAAAGAGGACTGATCCTGTATTTTCTTTAGTTTAAACAAGGGACAGAGCATAGCAAATGAGAAATCTTGGGCTAAATAAGTTCACTGAAATGGGTGGGGAGGGATGGAGAAGGGGTGAAAATTGGATAGACTTGTACTGGGTAAGGAATCAATTTCTAGGTGTTCTAGGGATAGAAAACCAGTGTTCATGTCGGTCCTTTAATTGTGTGACTGTTCGGTGTTACTGGGTACATTTTTATTTCCCTGTCACAGTGTGATACATTTTCTTTTAATTTAAATTTCCTTGAATGTAAGATAGGGCTTGGAGTCAGAATCATCAAAATTATAAAGTGGGAGAGGAAAAACACGCCAGTGGCTGTTTACAGATGTAATAAAGATTTGACTAATCTGTGTATTTATAGTTTGTATTAGCTTACTGGCCATCACAGTCTGAGAAAACCTGCCCTATCACCCGGGCGCACACAGTTCATTGCCTAGTATCGTTATGATTATCTATGGTCCCCTCATTACTCACCCATTGTTTCAGTTGTATCAGGAGTAAAAATAATAAGCCATAAGCTTCCCTGCTGCTTAACATAACAACGAATCATTCCCAATTCCAAGCCTGATGTCAGTTATACAAAGCAAATTAGGATCATGCAGACAGATTTCTTCTTCTTTCACCGGGCAGCTGACCTCTCTCCCCTGAAGCTGTCGACCCATCAGGTGTTAAATTTAGGAACTTGTTCTTGATTTTCAGGAGCTACAAATCCCTAATAACTTAACAAGCAACACATAGAGTCAGCCTTGAAATGCGTCAGCACACAAATTAGCTAGACAAATAAAAATGATAAAAAAAATCTTCAAAATAGCACTTATCATCAGTCTCCCATTCAGAAATAATGAAGGAAGATGGTTTATACAGATTTAATAATAAGACATGACATAAATGTAAATATAACATGTTATGACCTTTCTTCTGGTAAACAATAAGCATTTTGTTCATTATTCAGAGCCTCTTTGTTTACAATGAATGTGGTGATGAATCGAAGTTATGACATAAATTAAATCACAAGTTTATATTATTTTCAAACAGATAAAATGCAGATATTCTAAGGCAGGTAGCAAAAATGATGAGTTACTGTCTATCCTTAGTCTCTAAATGAGTTATACATATTCAAAAAAAGAACAGTAAAGATGCTGTACAAAGCCAGGATCATATATTACTTTTTCTCTGAACAAAGATAACATTTGTAGAATCCCATTAGCAATAAATCTTTTAGATTTGTTTTCACTTAAAGTCTTATGATCCCAAAGGGAAGAAGAAATAATCAGTAAATAGAACTCTGATATCTGTCCAGAATTTAACTGAATTAAAGCTGAATTGACTTGACAGAGAGATCGAGGAAAAAAAATTATCTTTTGAATTCTGATGAATATGTTTGAATTTTTCTTTAAAGATATCCCTCATATGGAAACAAAAATACCTTGTCATATTTGAAAAACACAGGATGTATAATATATAATCACCAATAATATAAACTAAATATCCTTGGGCAAATGGTATTCACAGACCATAGAATAATTTTAAAGAATGTTGAACTATAATATGTTTTTAGAAGTATTATGTAAAAAGTACAAATAGTTTAGTATTATGTATTTTTCCTTTCAGTAATTTCAACATCAGAAATTAGATAAAATATTATTTTAAAGATTCTCTCTTTTTCTTACTCAGCCAATGGTTATACCAGGAAAGAAAAAGCAAAGCAAAACAAGGTGGGAGAGGATTAGAAACATTCTGGAATATTGTACATAATATATTCAGCAACACATGGTCATCATTGACTGTTTGGAGCATTGCAGTGTCTGGCAGTGAATGTGATTTGGTTATGAGGCCCCTGTGGATTAAGTACCCATTTCCTAGTGCAGTAGAGTTAGGATCTTTCCATCACCTTATTTCTCTGGAACAAAGAGTTTCTGCAAAATGGGCACTACCCCATGAAAAGGGACTTTTCTTGAGGTGAGAGTTGCCTCATAAGATCTCTGCAGAACTCCATTTGTTTTCCCTTTAAAAAGTGCATTGTCTGTGAACTTGAATTGAAGAATGCCCCACATTAGCATCCTAGGCTCCCCTGGAAGTTATTAGAAGATGGTGGGATGAGGAAACAAGAGTACTGCTGGCTGCAACATCAAAGAACAATTCTCTCTCTCAAACCAGTGTCTAGATGATACCAGAAAAGACAACTTATTGTGAATTTACTTAAAATTGAAACCAATATTTTATAGACAGTGGTGGGAAAGGTTTGGTTAGGACTCTAGATATATAAAATTAAAACTAATGAAAATATTTTAAAAACAAAATTTAGGTTATATAAAAACTATTCTGTATGGGCTTCCCTGGTGGCGCAGTGGTTGAGAATCTGCCTGCCAATGCAGGGGACACGGGTTCGAGCCCTGGTCTGGGAAGATCCCACATACCGCAGAGCAACTGGGCCCATGAGCCACAATTGCTGAGCCTGCGCATCTGGAGCCTGTGCTCCGCAACAAGAGAGGCTGCGATAATGAGAAGCCCGCGCACTGCGATGAAGAGTGGCCCCCACTTGCCGCAACTAGTGAAAGCCCTCGCACAGAAACGAAGACCAACACAGACATAAATAAATAATAAATAAATTAAAAAAAAAAAAAGTTTCTGTAATCTTTAAAACAAATGAAGAATTAACCAAGTCTCAGATCTTTGAATAATCTTTTCCCACAAAAAAGGATCAATTTTGCAAAAATATGCTATGGCTTTATTAAGTTTCAAATGGGTTTTCCTAAATCATTTGGTTTTCAAATTGGTCTTTTTTGAATCTCATCTGCTTTATTTTCCTTTTTTTCAGTTTGACCTTGATATGTCCACAGTCTTTGCCTGTGACTTGAGCACGTCTCCAATATCACTTTAATAAACTTTATGAAATCCTGCATTTTGAAAAGATTTTCAGCTTAACTTTAAAATTTTTATTCTATTTGCATAGGAAATTATAGACATCATATTTTCAGCAGAATCAAGATGTTGTCAAGATGTTGAGTCTATGGATTAAAATAGGTGGGATGTTAAATGCAGAGGGAGTTTGACTTAATCCTAAAAGTCGTCAGTTCACTGCTGATAATTTTCATGTAATGACAACTTTTGATTTCCAGTGGATAATTTTTTAACTGTTGAGACTCACAGCATGAATAGTCAGATTAGGAATTAGATACCTGTGTCCATTTCACAAGTTATTGGAGATCCAGAGAAAACAATGTAGGTGTTAATAACAGCTAGGTAACTAATATTTTTTAAACACGTGAACTATGATATAAGCACTAAGCATGTATGGATTTGTGCCTCAGAATTCATACTGCCTCTGTAAGAAGGAGGGGCAATTTGACTTCTGTTTGCTTATTTTACTCTTAAATCCCTTAGATTCCTTTACTGAAGATCTGTTGCTCTGTCCATCTATTACACAAGCATATATAATGCTTACTGTCTGTCAGACACTGTGCCAGGCTTTGGAGATACAAAGATGGATCTTGTGTCTCTTTACACAAGGAGCTTAGGATCTAGTAGGAGAAACATCTGAAGAGACAAGTATAGTACAGTATGATTTAAAAAAATATCTAATGGTTATGATACATTTACGATGTGTCAGGCACTGCACCAGATGCTTTACTTAGACCATTTCATTTGATCCTAACAACCTAGTTGGTGGCTGAATCTAGACCTTGTCAGGCCAAAGCCATGTTCTGTACCACACTGCTTCCTCACAGTAAGTGAAAAGACAAAGGTTTATGCCCAGGTGCTGTGAGAGCATCCAGGGAGGCCTCTAACCTAGACTGGGGTGCCAGAGGAAATCTGTCTCGGGGTGTCGTGTGAGCTAGAATGCTGGCGGACAAGCTCACAGACCTTGGCAAGGCAGAGCCAAATGGAGATGTGGTAAAGGGATGGGTTGCATTCTGGAAATTACTCTTTGTTTTCTTCAGTATTATAAGCATAGTTATAGACCATGTTACAGTATATTCCCTGGAATATAACAAGATAATTTCATTTACAATCATGCTTAGTGTTCCTAACACCAGAAGATTCCAAATAAAATCTTATGTCTAATCATTATCCCCATTTTTGTATGAAAGATTTCAAAAGCCCGCTACCTCAGGCAGTGTACTTAGGAGGGATTGTTACTCAACTGATGACTGCAGCTTCTGATTCCTTCTATAATGTATATTTACCCAGAAATGTCACATGGGATTTTGCATCTATATAATGCTTTTTAGGGCAATGAAAACCCAATAAAATCGGTCAGCTTATTTAATGTTCAAAGTGTTTAATAAGCTTTTTTTTTTTTTGAATGACCATTTAAATGAGTTTTTTTTCTTTTTTCATTAATTAAGTCACCAGTGCACCAAATAGGTATCAGATAAATGAGTTGATAGGGTCCCCAGTTTAGTTGAAGATGCAATACGGAAAGCACTAATTAGGCAGGCAAGAACTCCAGATAATTAACTAGTGATTAATAGATTTTTGTGCTACCAAAATTAAAAGTAACTAATTGGTTGAAAAAATATTTAAAATAGTGTGCTTGGAACTTACATGTTGAATGTGATTCTGAGGGATACTAAGGTTATGTTGGTTTTGTTAAGAGCAAAAGTTTTTATTTTTTTGCTAGTTTTTCTCTCCCTTCTGACATCTTGTGTCAAAGTGTTCCCGTGTTAATAGTAGAATATAATGGAAGTTTATGCAATTAAATACAGCAAGAGAGTTTATAGACCATTTATCATTGGATATGGGTCATATACTGTGAATTTCAGAAAATAAAAGGGAATTCCATTTGTAGCTCACTCTTGCCTGAAGCTCACCTAATGAAATCTTTCTCACTCATAGAATTAAGTGTATCCAGCTCCAGCTGAAACGTATTTAACATTCTCTGTGCATACTAAGCATGCAAAAGTAGAATAAAACCTTGCATACTTACAGGGGATTTTTGTTGCTTTTTCTTCAGCCCAAATTAGGCAGCTCTTGTTCATTTAGTGCATTTGAAAGGAGCTGAACTTTTAAAATTCTGAACTGTCAGTCCCCATCATTTCATTTGACAGCTGACACTTTGAGAGTGAAGAACACACAAATCATGGGAGTGGAGTGAAATACTGCTAATAAATGCTATTGTTTTTCCTGATGGAAAAGGTGCACCTTAAACAACTGTTTGCAGATCCAACAGGTTTGTTATGATGCCAAATGCATGTTTGGCTGTCACCATTTTTGTTTACTACCTGCAGAGCATAAAATTGCTGATAAAAAAATTGAAGAAACATAAGGCGAGATTCATTAAGAAAAGAACCATGCTTTTCTCCTCCCCAGCCACATTTATCACCCCACCCTCTCATTTTAATATGATAAACCCTGAGTCTTCCTTCATTAAGGCATGAAACTAAATAAATAATGTATGGTTCTTGAGATAATTACAAGATTTCTGTATTTATGGAAAACAGGAACTCTGAAACATTTGCTTGTCTGCTTGCTAAGCTAGGGAACTTGTGAATATTGGCTCTGCCATTTTGGAATTTCATTTAAGAAGGTCCACGGTAGTTTTAGAAACTTTCTAGCTTTGTTTTCCACCACCAAGCTTCTGAGGCTGAAGTATTTGTGGGTAAGTTGGAAGGAGCCACCTTCCTGATACAGAAAATCTCAGACCTATTGACCTGACCACACTATACAGAATAACACATCATATTATATTGAAACCTTCCTTTGTTAACATTAATTAAGATCCATTCAGCAAGAGGATCATTCCTATTTTGTTTTATATGCATTACCATAGAGAAAGATAAATAAATGGCTTGGGAAATAAAGTGTTTTGCCTACCTCATAGTATATTAGCTCTCAAAGCACTTTTACCTCTTAAATATTTAAAAAATATTGCTATTAAACTTAGTGAATATCTTTGACTAACTTACTAAACCTCAGTAAGATGTCAAGTAGAGTAAAATTAGGTCTGATCCAAGTAGTGAACTAGAAAGGTTATAGTATGGGGTGTGACAGTTAATTTTAGATGTCAACTTGATGGGGCCACAGGGTGCCCAGATTTTTCAAACATTATTCTGGTTGTGTTTGTAAGGTTGTTTTTGGATGAGATTAACATTTGAATCAGTAGACTGAGTAAAGCAGATTTTTCTTCCTAATATGGGTGGGCCTCATCTAATCAGTCAAAGGCCTGAATAGAACAAGAAGTCTGACCCTCCCTTAAGTAAGAGAGAACTCCTCCTGCCTGACTGCTTGATATGGGACTTTGGTCTTTTTCTGACTTCAGACTCAAACTGAAACGTCGACTCTTACACTATCACCTCTCCTGGTTCTCAGGCCTTTGAACTCAGACTGGAGCTATACCGTTGGCTACCCTGGCTCTTCAGCTTTCAAGTGCAGATCCTGGAACTTCTCAGCTTCCATAATCACATGAGCCAATTCCTTGTAATAAATCTCTTTCTATATATGTACATCCTGTTGGTTCTGTTTCTCTGGAGAACGCTGATTAATTCATGGGGTTTAAATTGCGAAAAAAAAAAGTACATTAGTGTGAAAAAATCAGGAGTGACTGGTATTTCTTTTATCTTTCTACACAATGACTTTTTATTTTCAATGCAAATAATAGGAAAAGGAAATTATTTTCAATATTGTTTCTTACTGATGAACTGACAGATAACTCACTTAACTGTCTCGACAAGAAACATACATACATACATATGAAAACATTAAAAAGCTCATTACCACGTGGCCTTGAACAATGGTAACATCTTATGCACACATTTATGCATGTATATACAAAGTACAGTTGATTGAGAAAGGGAAGAGTCCAATAAATTAATTCTAGATGTATCCTACACATAATTTTTTAGTGCCTCAGTGTATCTTGAAACAAGAAAATGCTTTGGACTTTAATGGAAAAGTACCCTTTAAATTCAAGGAAATGTTCACACAAATATCAAGTATGTAATTTACGTGGTTTCATAGGAGACATGGAAAGTCTGTGTGCCCCACTGGGAAACTGAAATTTCCTTCTGGAGAAGCCATTGCTCTGCTTTCTAGTTTCACTGCTCTGACCTCTCCTTCAGGTTTTCCTTGAAATATGTTTAACTTTGAGTCACAGTCTCTACTGTTTGCTTACTCACCTTCTCAAAATCAACAGGTCAGAAGTCAATGGGTACTTTTTAAAATTCATGACTGTCATAGGTTGTATGATTCCCAAGACAGCTGTGGCAAATAACCAGTCTTACAGATGGGTAATATCCAGAATGCTATTTGTGGCTAAGGTTTTACTGGAGTTGCCCCTCATGCCCACAAACAGGCAGTTTGCTTGGTTTGTCATTCCCTTACAAAGGTACTTAGGAGGAGCAGAAGCCCAGAGTGAGCGGTTATGTTCTTCCATGTGAGAGCACCAGTGAATTAAAGTTCCAGTGACTCACGTCTCCGAGGCAGTTACAGAGGTTTTCAGTAGTTAAACCAAGGTAACTTGCAAAGAGCCCAATTCCACTGCTGACTTGATCTTTAAATCAATATGTTTCCACAGACGTTATGTATGATGGCATATGTAGGCTGGGAAACAAGGGAGTGAGGCCCTGGAACAGATTTAAAGAAGAGAAAGCAACTCTTTATATGTGGCTGGATTTTCAAGTATTATCTAGGGTAAAAGTTTTTTAAAATCTTAAATAACTTGTCACTCTGTAGCAGAGAACGGTTCCAGAGACTTGATTTTGCTCTTACATAGTCACTCCACATAATGTCAGAGACCCCTGAAAGGGTACTTGGAAAGATATATTGCAAATTGTTATGCAATTCCCTATTCCTCTGGCCAGGGAAATTAGGAATTTGGGAGGTTTTTTATGTTGGGTAGAGGAAAGAGGGGGTAAAAATTGACATGGAAATTTATTTTTTTTAATTTATTTACTTTATTTTTTATTTTTGGCTTCATTGGGTCTTCGTTGCAGTGCATGGGGCTCTAGGTGTGTGGGCTTCAGTAGTTGTGGCACGTGGGTTCTAGAGCGGAGGCTCAGTAGTTGTGGCGCACGGGCTTAGTTTCTCCGCGGCATGTGGGATCTTCCCGGACCAGGGATCGAACCCATATCCCCTGCATTGGCAGGCGGATTCTTAACCACTGCACCACCAGGGAAGTCCAGGAAATTTATTTTTAAGCATACTAAAACCTGGGCAGTTTTTACTGCATAACCCACAGGATACTAGCTAAAATAATTTGAAGAAAGGCAGTAGAGAGACTGAACTGATGGCAACAGAGAATAGGTTCTGGAAAATCCCTTTCAATACAATCTGGAGGAGGACATCACTGATCTCCGTTTCTTTCCAATTACAATGGAAGGCCTGAGGAGCAAGAAGGTCAGTCACAGCTGTTGCTAAATGGTCAGTGTAGTTGGTGTGACTATTACATGGATTGTGCACAAAGAAAAACCAGTCAGTAGAGCCCACTGAACCCTGACTGGGACAGAATGCTCATCTTATGTATTGAGTCAGCATCTTTGTAATTAGTTCATGTGGTTAAAAGCTTGGGCTTTGGAGGCAGACACACCTAGGTTCAAATCCTAGCTCCACAGTTACTAGCTGGGTGCCTGAAAAATTTACTAAATCTCTTTATGTTCAATTTCTTCTCCTGTAAAATGAGTTCAATAATAGTATACCTCTCCTACAAATGAGATTCTGTGTGGAATCTGCTTAGCAGAGAGGTCCTGGCACTTAGCATGTGCACAATACAGTTTAGATAATTAGTCACAAGAGAAGCTAATACATGGAAGCTGATATGATCATGGTAAACATACAGTCCATAAAATCAGAGGTGGCTTCATATAACTGAAACACCCTATTGGTAGCACATTGGGTTAAAAAAAATAACTTGGATTCATTCTTATTTTCATCACCTGTGAAAACATTGCAGCGGGGAGACATTTTAAATGCTTTCTGAGAGTGGAAGCTGAAACGTTATTATTAAAAGTGGACAAATATAAAATACTGACTATTCTGGGACAAGAGTGATTCACTGAGTATACCTTTTATGTGAGCATGGATTGCAATCTTTATAAATTTGACAGAATTGATAACAATACTTGAAAATAAGGCGTCATGAAGACTCATTCTCAAACGCCTTTAGGTTGTGTGAATGAACCCTTTGTCAGTGAAAGAACAAGAAGGATGTCATATCTCTCTTCCACTCACAAAGCCTAAGGGGGAAAAAACCTCAAATATCAGAAACATATGGTTTTAAAGTTCTGTGTCTGAGCCTGCAACATTGCTGGAGTTTTATGTAAAGAGATAAAAATCTGCACATGGACTGTCACAAGCTGTTTGGGAGAACAGCGTCCCTGTTGCTAAACTGCTGTTGATGCACTTAAACGGGTTGCAATGAGAACCACCTGTAAGCCAGACAGGTTTGGGAGTGGTGAAAATCATCAGGGATCCAGGTCAAAATAGCATAAATAAGATGGGTAAAATAACAATGAGTCACATGGTGATGAAAACATCAAGAACAAAGAATGCAGAAACAGGTGTGACTTCGTCAGAAGCATGGCGGGAGTGTGTTTCCAAGGGATGAGATTATGACTCACTGCATGGCAGTCTGGAAGATTGGGATTCCTGGATTCATTCACCGTTGATATTACTTACACTCATTAAGCTAGGCATTGAGTCGTCAGGAGACTCCACAGTTTCAGAAAACGTATACAGTATTGAGAAAGAGTACCCAACTTTTGAGGTGAAGAGCATCTTGGAACAGATACTTGACTCTTGTTGGAGCATGACATGTTGCAGGGGGTCGGGGTGCACAGATTTTTCAGCTGTTTCATACTTGCCTAGGAATTCCCAAACCTTACCTCATTTGGCAGGCAGGGTGAAAGAAGGTTTACCAGCAAAATGCTTTCATGAAGTGTTTTGTCAAAGGTGAATTGTTGAGCCACCATGAAAGTAAAGGTGACTAGAGATCAAATGAAATTAAATTGAATCTCTTGTGAGCATTTGATTCTCAAAAATTCTCGTCTCATCTTTGGCAGACTCACATTAACAAGTTTTCTAGATAGTTATTAAATGTCTGAAGCACCATGGTGGTGGGATGTGATGAGGGAAGTTTCCTAAACCCAAAGAGTTTGAGAGTGGAGAGAAGAAAGGTATGTTAATAATTAACCTGAAAGCAAGCAAAACAAAGTAATAGCCAGGTAGAGAGGGAGGATTGCATAAGGGTTGAGCACATGAGCTCTGTAATCAATGGCCTGGCTCTGCCACTTACTAGCTGGACAAGTTTTTTCACCTCTCTACACCTATCTCCTCCTTGATAAAGCAGCCCCTAAGCCGCTATGCTGTAATATATCTGCAGCCCTTATCATAATGCCGGGCCTATATGGAGTATTCAAAATGGTGGCTATCATTATTAATCATTATAAGTACTATGATTAGGGATATTATGGAAGATTTAATGGCATGTCATTGGATCTGATTTTTGAAAAATTAAGATTTCAACCTTGGGAAGTAGTGTGGTATAGTTAATTAAAACAAAGTGAAGAATATAAAAAAATTGGACTTTGATGTTAAGATACTTGGTTCAGTCTCCTATTTCTGGTCAATTTTTATTGACTTTCTCCTATATGTGAAACACTGGGTATGTCATTTACCCTGTGTAAGCCTCAGTCTCTGGATCAGAAAGTTGAGATAAAAAGCCTATTTTTCATGGTTGCTGCTGTGAGGAAGAAATGTAACAGTGTTTGAGGAAAGCATAATGTGATCTGAAAATTGTTATTTCTCTTACAATTACTACTTTGAGGTGGACAGAAAGGATGGAACGGCCATTTAGGCTGAGAGACAAGCATGAATTAAAGGCATGGAAGTATAATGACACAAGAGTGTTCGGGAAATGACCAGAACACTGGTGTGACTGGAATAGAAAGGTGTGGAAAGAAGTACTTGGAGTCATTCAAGGAGGGCCTGAATGCTGGGCTACAGATTTGGGCTTTATTTTACACCCAGTAGGGAGTCAGTGAAGGTTTTGAAAGAGTTTTACGTATTCTGGAAAGATTATCCTACACCCTATTACAATGGGTTGGAAAAGTGTCCATTGGTACAGGATCAGTGATGAGATCACGATCTTAATTTTGTTCTCTCCCTTTTCCTGGTCCTGGCCTATGTCATTCTTTATGTACTTCTCAGCCTGAGGTGTACATTAATAATCTTCTATGAAACTTCAGAAATACATTAATGTCTAAGTTTTTCTCCAGACTGTAAAGTTAGCATCTGGTTGGTAGGGCTCAGGCCATGCATTCAGAAAATCATTCCTGGTGATTCTGATGTCCAGACAGGATTGAAAGCTTCCTGTTGAACTTGCTCTTTACCCAATAGCTCCTTATGATTTAGTGAGGAGGCTATTTAAGTTGCAAGAAATTTCCATACATTCTGGTGGTTTAGTGTTAAGATGTAAGTGGAAATAAGAAAGAGAGGAATCATGACACTTGGTTGTGGCTCAGGAAAGCCAACAACAGCTGGGCAGTAGGCAGTATGGGACAGAGAGCATGCTTGGATGCCCGGGTGACTGGATTCAAGTTCAGAGATAGGAAGGTGATTCAGGGTTAAGCTGTGTAGCCGAGTGATCAGCAGGGGTCCAGGGGTCCCTTCTCATGTTGTGCTGTGAATACGCCTCAGCTACCTTCCCAATCCCTGCTATTTCTCCGTGTGAATTTTCACTCTAGCTCTTACTACCGACTCACTGACTCTCTCCTATATCCTCAGTAGAAATTCCAGAGAGGGTCAATCAGATTGGTCCAGTGACTCATAGTGGAGCATCAGCCTTTGGCCAGGTGCTTTCTCTGTAGTCGAGCCAGTCATGACTGGATGGCAGGTATCATGGTGAAATGTGTGTAGGAATTCCCGCAGAAGGGGCCTGGGCTTCCCAGAAGGGGATTGTTGTATTTATAGCTAACGTTTAGTTAGAACATGCGGCACAGGTCTGAGCATTTTACATATGTACTAACTCGTTTAATGTTCATAACTTACATAATTTGTTTTTATTTATTTAACAAATATAAGAAACTTTATATAAATATAAATTTATGTAAACATTTATAAGTATTATAAATATATATAGCAGTTACTCTGTACCAGGCACTGTTCTAAGTACTTTACAACGATTGATTCATTTAATGAGAACTTATGAGGTAGTTACTATTATTATCTCATTTTATGGGCAAAGAGTCATGGAGTGTTTTTTTTTTTTTTTTTAAATATTTATTTATTTATTTATTACTTTTGGCTGTGTTGAGTCTTCGTTTCTGTGCGAGGGCTTTCTCTAGTTGCGGCAAGTGGGAGCCACTCTTCATCGCGGTGTGCAGGCCTCTCACTGTCGCGGCCTCTCTTGTTGCGGAGCACAGGCTCCAGATGCGCAGGCTCAGTAGGTGTGGTGCACGGGTCTAGTTGTTCCGCGGCATGTGGGATCTTCCCAGACCAGGGCTCGAACCCGTGGCCCCTGCATTGGCAGGCAGATTCTCAACCACTGCGCCACCAGGGAAGCCCCTCATGGAGTGTTTTTGAGGTCATATGGCTAAAAGCTGCAAAATTGAGATCTGAACCCAGGTACTCTGGGCACATGCTTACCTGTTGTGCCATTTATGGAATCCGTTTCTTTACATGGTCAGATAGCCCGAGGTAATGAACGTATATTTGTTCTTATTATGCATGCCAGGGTGATCTACAGAGTGGTGTGAGGATGGTCAGGTAGCCTGGTACCTGCTTCTCAGTGAACTCTGGTCTTCTAAGTCTAGATCCAGTGCTCTTTTCTCCCCAGTCCCCACTCTTTTTCCTTTGAAGTTCTGCGTCTGGCCCCAGGGTCCCACTTAATATCTATCAAATAACTGTGGAATGAATAAATGAATTGATGAATACATAAGGGAGTGAGATTTCAGGAATAAAATCAAGAACAATCGAATTGGAGTTTGAAGGAAGATGGGAAGAATCATTGTTGGAGTGGCAAAATCACAGATGATCATTTGAGAATTCCAGTATTAAGAAAGAATGGCACCACTTGACTTTGCCTGCTATCCCAAGAGACTCTGCTGAGACCTGATGAAGTGTTTTAAAGATTTTGTTCCTAATCTTCTTAGTTTGCACAATTTGAGCAATCTGACACCCCAGAATTTAGAAGCTCATTGCTGTTTTTCCAGAGAGACCATTATGAGAATTAGTCAACATTTAGTATTTTGTTGTGAGTCTTGGGCCATAGCAAAAAAAGAACTAAAGGAGAAAAAGTTAAGTAAAATCTCATCAACTTTGCAACACGAGACATACTGGCATTTGATTTGGTTTTTCTTTTATTCATTAAAAAGTAATGATTAAAAAGAAATCTCAGATACTCTTTTCGAACATGTTATTCACAAATATATTATGAAGAAAATGTTTTTCAGTTACTCCGCAGGGCAAGGATAAGGTCATCAGTGAAAATGGGGCACACACACTGAAGGGGAAAACCAAGAGGAGTGACAGCCCGCAGGTTGTGGAGGAAAGCAGCAGACAGGGGAGGAAAAAGAGGAACAGCTGCAGATGTGCAATAAGCAAGCACAAGGGACTAAGTGGGAGCTCGATGCCAAAGGAAACCTGTGCATGAACCTTTTTTGTTTCCTTGCAGTTAAGGGAAGACACCACCATTCAAACAGACAAGCTACATAAGGCAGGCTATGTACAAACTGGAATCAGCATTTCCCATCAGAAAGGGTTTTTATGTCTTTTCCAATTAAGAACTTGGTAGATAGCTCTGCTGCATTAAAGACATGGGCTGTAATCAGTTAGAGAGGGAGAGCCTAAGAAATGGTCAGACAGAATATTCTGATAATGTTGCAGGGTGCCTGCAGATTATACCCTCATTTTAAATGAGAGAAAGAGGACACTTCCTCATTCAAGAGCTGCTTCTGATTATCCTATGAAATGTGCAATCTTATGAATACACTATATGGGGTAATAAGATACTCATGTAGCAGGCTTATGTTATATAATACCCCATATTGTTTATATTCTTATTCTTTTTCAATAAATCAAGTTTTACTTTTAATTCTGTGAAATGGTGTCATTTCAGTTTATTTACACACATTCCCTGTAAGGAAATCAATTCATCCTGGATATCCCTTTAATGTCCTATAAAACCCATCCCCATTCCTTTCCTTCTCTCAATTTCCTTTTTTTCCCAACCCAGTGCCCAACTGTGGTCAAGATGTAGAATATAACAAAATAAAAATGTGCAATAAATCTGGTTTGTAATTGAGATTCTAAAGAGATGAATGTACTCAGAACTCTTAGCAAGATCATAATAACAAAATGCACATTAAGTATAGGAAAAGACTAGCGAAATAGATATCTTCAATTAAAATTCCTCAAAACCTATCTTTAGAAACTAATTCATATAGAAAGTTATTAGCTTGACTGATTTACTGTTACATTTTATAAAGATACCATGCTTGTTATTTAATGATTTTTTTAGTCTTCTGTAGCATGGTGACGAACACTAGTTTTTCTAACCACTTTATAATATGGGGAATGGAGGCAGAAATAAGTTAAATGATATGCTTAATTTATGAGGCAAAAGAAATAAATTATTTTGGCTAATTCAGTATTTTAGTGGTTCCCGTAAGCCAGTATCTTACGTATCAGAATCAAGTCTCCTTTCTCTGATAAATCTGTTAATTGAAAACCATTATCTGAAGGTAAATACAGAGCAAGAATGATTTTCTTGGTGATGATTTATCAACAATTTTGTAAGATGAAGCTAGTTTTAATTTTTCAGTGGTCATCTTTCTATTATCACTGAAGTGGTTGGGTGTAGTGTTGGCAGTTAAGTCCCCAAATCTGGAGGTGATATTAATAAAAGGTGAAGTGAGGAAGACATTTGTATGAGTCTCAGTTATAGTGGGAGTGCTTATTCTCTTACTTTTGGAAACTTGGAAAACTTCAGAGAATGAGATTTGTTAGCAGTGCTTTGCAAGTGAAGCATAAGTTGAGCAGGCTTGGACCTTACCGGTAGATCCCAACCTGCTTTGGTTTGGTAACGTGTCCCTCAGCACATTTACAGGTATTTTGACACTTGATTTACACAGACAGAAAATATCCTTATGGCATAACCAAATAACCCAGTCAGGTTAATAAAGCAGAATACAATAGTAGAAGAGAAATGGTGTTGGTGAATTTTGCTTTTAATTCTCAATGGAGAGTTAACAGTAAAAATCAAACTAAACCAAGCAAATTATAACAATAGCCACAACAACATACTCCAAAAAAAAAAAAGAGATAGGCTTTTGACTGTCATTGGAAACAAACTGAAATTTCAAACTTTCAAACTCTAGGATAATTTTACAAAGCTAGAAAAACTACTGTGGTTTGTCACTGGCATCTATTTGTTCATTTGAAAAGCTAGTTGTGTGTGTGCATGTTTAGAAATGGTAGTGACAAAAAATTTTTGAGCTGTGGCGTCCTCCAGAACCTCACATTCATTGTTGATAGGGTCAAAGAAAAATATAAAAAGGATTTTTGTGCCCCATCTGGCAGCTTCAGTTCAGCAGAAATGAGAGAAGAAAGCTAAGCACAGCTGGGAAGACCGAAGGCTGAGTGAGGAGGAGCATCCTGTTAATAACTTTGGACAACTCTTAGCCACTGTTCACTATGACAGTGGGACAACAGAATTCTTAAAGTCTTTAGCATGGATAGAGCATCACCAACCCTCAAGGATTTCTGAGTTTTAAATGAACAAACAAAACAATTGGTCAGGTTTGGCAAAATAAAGGGGAAAATATTAACCTTCTTTGGTGTTGGGGAGAGAGAGACAGAGACAGAGACAAAGTGGTAACCACCAGTGGGAGATTTCTACAGCCAAAGCCATGTTAATTCTCACATAGCTTTTTCTTTCTTCCTTTCAATTACTGTATTTAGCAAGGCTCTCTTCTCACCTTTACTAAATATGGTGTTTAAAATGACTGGCCCTTTTGATGTTCCTGAATTACAACTTGTAGGTTGTGGAGGGATATTTTTTTCTGTCTTATTTAATATGATGAAAAATGATTTTTTGAAGGTATGAGAAAAAAATTATGTTACAAAAAGGTGGTCCCTGTAATTCACTTCACCCCTGGTTTGCCTGCTTTTCTCCTTCCTTTCCTCCCTCCCCCTCTTTTTTCCTTCCTTCTTTCTTTTCACTCTTCCTTCTTTCTGTCTTATTATCCCAAAATGTTTATTAGATGTACAAAGCATGCAAGGCATAAATCAATGCTTTATTAATAAAATTTCAGTAGTTGATATGTAAATCTTAAGTTAGTCATTTGCCTTTAATTTGTTCACCTTTTCAATGGAGAATTGTTTCTTAATGTATAATTTTAATCACATTTTAGTTTTGAAATATATTAAATGCTCTGCTACCCAGCCTTTTACCAATATGCACACTTTAGCTGGGATTCTTATGTAGCTTCAGTATAATTCATGATCATACTGATATGGCAAGATTATGCATAAAGTTTGGAATTGTGAAAGAATAACTTCTATCCAGTGTGGGTTATAGTGTTATAGTTTTTTTATTATATTGTAATCATCTGAGAAGTGGAAATCCAGGTGTGGCGTATATAATGACTACGTGAAAGTTGACTAGAATGCTTCATTCTCCATCCATGCCAGGTAGTATTTTTATATAGATATTTTGAAGCACTTTGCATTCTCTTGTTGCTGATGGGTTAACCAGGATACCAAGTCAGATGCCTAAACTAGGTGACATTTTGAGAACAGAGAAGATTTTTTTTTTTACTTTTCTCCTATCTCCTTTACTTTGATTATATTCATGATTGTTTTCCTCCCATGATGTTCACGCTAGATAACAGGTGGTTTTGAATGATATTATCCTGTTGATGTTTTGCCGTAGTGAAATAAGGAGATTTTCAGACATAAGAAATGATATGTCTCACGTGTAGTAGTTTAATTTGGGATCTTACTAACAGAATAATTATAGTCAATATATATGGAAAGTAGTCTGATAATGTAAGGGAGAAATATTAAAATTTGTATCTTTAAGGCTACTAATGATAAATGTATTCCTTTGACAAAATAATTTAAAAATCACTTTATTACTGCAGGCTACACATTTTTGTTATTGCAATAATTCTATGAGTTTTCATACGTGTGTGCTGCTTCAGTAGCCCTGCATATTTCCTTGTTTTATGCCTGAAACTAAATTAATTACTTTGTTTAATTTCATGAACACGCCAAGCTGCAGTTATGAATAGCTAGTAATATCAATTGTTTACATGGAGAGTATGAGATGTTACAATAAATATCTACCCAGTTACCAAATGACTGAGGGCAATATTGTTTCCAGGTAAGCTGGACAAATGATAAATTCCATACATTTAATAGGAAATGAAACAGTTGCAAAGTCAGCACTGAAGTTTTGGTAAAATCTTATGATGTCCCACAGGATCTTGTCTATTTATCTCCTCTTTTGGGTTCAGTTCTCTAAATCCTTGTTTAACTGCTAAGGGTAAATAGCTTTGGCTGTTTGCAGTCACTTTCCTTTCCTGTTCTACTGATTCCTTCCTAGAAAGACCAAAATAGAGACCACAAATGCTAAGACCCTGGTAACTATTTCTGCTGTCATCCTGGAGTCTTAGGAGGGGGCTCCTATTCTTGAAACTTTTCTGAGTTGCCTACTTATTCTTTTGCTATATATATGTTTCTAAAATTTGGGGCTATTATTAAGGTTTTTTTAAAACTTTTTATTTTATGTTGTAGTATTGCCAATTAACAATGTTGTGATAGTTTCAGGTGCATAGCAAAGCGACTCAGCCATACATATACATGTATCCATTCTCCCCCAGACCCCCCTCCCATCCAGGCTGCCACATAACATTGAGCAGAGTTGTTTTGTAAATAAGTTCATTTGTATCATTTCTTTTTAGATTCCACATATAAAGGATATAATAAGTTATTTCTCTTTCTCTGTCTGACTTACTTCACTCAGTATGACAACCTCTAGGTCCATCCAGGTTGCTGCAAATGGCATTATTTCATTCTTCTTAATGGCTGAGTAATATTCCATTGTATATATGTACAATTCTTTATCCTTTCCTCTGTTGATGGACATTTAAGTTGCTTCCATGTCTTGGCTATTGTAAACAGTGCTGCAATGAACATTGGGGTGCAAGTATTCTTTCGGACCATGTTTTTGTCCAGATATATGCCCAGGAGTGGGATTGCAGGGTCATATGGCAGCTATATTTTTAGTTTTTTAAGGAACCTCCATACTGTTCTCCATAGTGGCTGTACCAGTTTACCTTCCCACCACAGTGTAGGAGGGTTCCCTTTGCTCCACACCTTTTCCGGCATTTATTGTTTGTAGAGTTTTTGATGATGGCATTCTGACTGGTGTGAGATGATATCTGATTGTCGTTTTGATGTGCATTTCTCTAATAATTAGCAGTGTTGAACATCTTTTAATGTGTCTCTTGGCCATCTGTGTGTCTTCTTTGGAGAAATGTCTATTTAGGTCTTCTGCCCATTTTTTGATTGGTTTGTTTATTTTGATAATATTACACCTCGTGAGCTGTTTGTAAATTTTGGAGACTAATCCCTTGTTGGGCACATCATTTGCAAATATTTTCTCCTAATCTGTGGGTTGCCTTTTCATTTTGTTTATGGTTTCCTTTGCTGTGCAAAAGCTTTTGAGTTTATCTAGACCCCATTTGTTTATTTTTGTTTTCATTCCATTATTCTGGGAGACAGATTGAAAAAGATATTGCTGCGATTTATGTCAGAGAGTGTTCTGCCTATGTTTTCCTCTGGGAGTTTTATAGTGTCTGGTCTCACATTTAGGTCTTTAATCCATTTTGAGCTTATTTTTGTGTATGGTGTTAAAGAATGATCTAATTTCATTTTTTTTACATGTAGCTGTCCAGTTTTACCAGCACTATTTGTTGAAGAGACTGTCTTTCCACCATTGTGTAGTCTTGCCTTCTTTGTCATAGATTAATTGACCATAGGTGCGTGGTTTTATTTCTGGGCTTTCTATCCTGTTCCATTGATCTGTATTTCTATTTTTATGCCAGTACCATACTGTTTTGATGACTGTAGCTTTGTAGTATAGTCTGAATTCAGGAAGCCTGATTCCTTCAGCTCCAATTTTCTTTCTCAAGATTCCTTTGGCTATTTGGGGTCTTTTGAGTCTCCATACAAATTTTAAGACTTTTTGTTCTAGTTCTGTGAAAAATGGCATTGGTAATTTGATAGGGATTGCATTGAATCTGTAGATTGCCTTGGGTAGTATAGTCATTTGACAATATTGATTGTTCCAGTCCATGAACCTGGTATATCTTTCCATCTGTTTGTATCTTTTTCGATTTCTTTCATTGGCATCTTATAGTTTTTGGAGTAGAGGTCTTTTGTCTCCTTAGGTACGTTACTTCGTAGGTATTTTATTCTTTCTGATGCAATGGTAAATGAGATTGTATCTTGAATTTCTCTTTCTGATCTTTTGTTGTTAGTGTATAGAAATGCAACAGATTTCTGTGTATTAATTTTGTATCCTGCAACTTTACCAAATTCATTGATGAGCTCTACTAGTTTTCTGGTAGCGTCTTTAGGATTTTCTATGTATAGTATCATGTCATCTGCAAACAGTGACAGTTTAACTTCTTCTTTTCCAGTTTGGATTCCTTTTATATCTTTTTCTTCTCTGATTGCTGTGGCTAAAACTTCCAAAACTATGTTGAATAAAATTGGCGAGAGTGGACATCTTTGTCTTGTTCCTGATCTTAGAAGAAATGCTTTCAGCATTTCACCATTGAGTATGATGTTAGCTGTAGCTTTGCTGTATATGGCCTTTATTATGTTGTGGTATGTTCCCTCTATGCCCACTTTCTGGAGAGTTTTTATCATAAATGTGTGTTGAATTTTGTCAAAAGCTTTTTCTGCATCTATTGAGATGATCATATATTTTTTATTCTTCAATTTGTTGATGTGATGTATCACACTGATTGATCTGTGGATATTGAAAAATCCTTACATCCCTAGGATAAAGCCCACTTGATCATGGTGTATGATCCTTTTAATGTATTGTTGGATTTGGATTGCTAGTATTTTGTTGAGGATTTTTGCGTCTATGTTCATCAGTGATATTGGCCTGTAATTTTCTCTTTTTTTGTGGTACCTTTGTCTGGTTTTGGTATCAGGGTGATGATGGCCTCATAGAATGAGTTAGGGAGTTTTCCTTCCTCTGAAATTTCTTGGAACAGTTTCAGAAGGATAAGTGTTAGCTCTTCTCTAAAGGTTTGTTAGAATTCAACTGTGAAGCCATCTGGTCCTGGACTTTTGTTTGTTGGGAGTTTTAAAATCACAGTTTCAATTTCAGTGCTTGTGATTGGTCTGTTCATATTTTCTATTTCTTCCTGGTTCAGTCTTGGGAGACTTTCTAAGAATTTGTCCATTTCTTCCAGGTTGTGCATTTTATTGGCATACAGTTGCTTGTAGTAGTCTCTTATGATCCTTTGTATTTCTGTGGTGTTAGTTGTAACTTCTCCCTTTTCATTTGTAATTTTATTGATTTGAGTCCTCTCCCTTTTTTTCTTGATGAGTCTGGCTAAAGATTTATCAATTTTGTTTATCTTTTCAAAGAAGCAGCTCTGATCCTTATGATTTCTTTCCTTCTACTAACTTTAGGTTTTATTTGTTCTTCTTTCTCTAGTTGCTTTAGGTGTAAGGTTAAGTTGTTTATTTGAGATTTTTCTGTTTCCTGAGGTAAGATTGTATTGCTATAAACTTCCCTCTTAGAACTGCTTTTGCTGCATCCCATAGGTTTTGGATCATTGTGCTTTCATTATCATTTGTCTCTAGGTATTTTCTGATTTCCTCTTTGATTTCTTCAGTGATCCATTGGTTGTTTAGTAGCATATTGTTTAGCCTC
Organism: Balaenoptera physalus; assembly: GCF_965194825.1. Lineage (NCBI taxonomy): Eukaryota > Metazoa > Chordata > Mammalia > Artiodactyla > Balaenopteridae > Balaenoptera > Balaenoptera physalus. Next base: position 80,533,300 of record NC_138883.1, on the reverse strand, counting down.
CCATGTTTGTGTTTTTTATAGTTATTTTTCTTGTAGTTGATTTCTAATCTCTTAGTGTTGTGGTTGGAAAAGATGCTTGATATGATTTCAATTTTCTTAAATTTACCTAGGCTCTCCTTGTGGACCAGCATGTGGTCAATTGTGGAGAATGTTCTGTGTGCACTTGAGAAGAATGTATATTCTGCTGCTTTTGGATGGAATGTTCTATAGATATCAATTAAGTTCATCTAGTTTAAGTGTCATTTAAGGCCTATGGTTCCTTATTGATTTTCTGTCTGGATGATATGTCCACTGATGAAAGTGGGGTGTTAAAGTCCCCCACTATTATTGTGTTACTGTCGATTTCTCCCGTTATGGCTGTTAGTATTTGCCTTATATATTGAGGTGCTCCTATGTTGGGTGCATATATATTTACAATTGTTATATCTTCTTCTTGGATTGATCCCTTGATCATTATGTAGTGCCATTGTCTCTTATAACAGTCTTTATTTTAAAGTCTATTTTGTCTGATACGAGTGTTGCTACTCCAGCTTTCTTCTGAGTTCCATTTTCATGGAATACCTTCTTCCATCCCCTCACTCTCAGTCTGTATGTGTCCCTAGGTCTGAGGTGGTCTCTTGTAGACAACGTATGTACGGGTCTTGTTTTTGTATCCATTCAGCCATGCTATGTCTTTGGTTGGCACATTTAATCCATTTATTTTGAAGGTAATTATCAATATGTGTATTCCTATTGCCATTTTCTTAATTGTTTTGTGTTTGTTTTTGTAGGTCTTTTTTCTTCCCTTCCTCTTTTGTTCTCTTCTCCTGTGGTTTGATGACCATCTTTAATGTTGTGTTTGGGTTTCCTTTTCTTTTGTGTGTGTTTATCTATTGTAGTTTTTGGGTTTGCTGTTTCCATGAGGTTTTGATATAGCAGTCTATGTACGTACAAGGTTTTTTTTTTAAGTTGCTAGTCTCCTTCCCGCCTAGAGGATTTCCTCTAGCTTTTGTTGCAAAGCTGGTCTGGTGGTGCTGAATTCTCTTAGCTTTTGCTTGTGTGTAAAGCTTTTGATTTCTCCATCAAATTTGAAGGAGAGCCTTGCTGGTAGAGTATTCTTGGTTGTAGATTCTTTCCTTTCATAATTTTAAATATATCGTGCCACTCCATTCTGGCTTGCAAAGTTTCTACTGAGAAATCAGCTGGTAACCTTATGGGAGTTCCCTTTTATGTTATTTGTCGTTTTTCCCTTGTTGCTTTTAATATTTTTTCTTTGTCTTTAATTTTTGTCAATTTGATTACTATGTGTCTCGGTGTGTTCCTCCTTGGGTTTATCCTGCCTGGGACTCTCTGTGCTTCTTGGACTTGGTTGACTGTTACCTTTCCCATGTTAGCCAAGTTTTCAGCTATTATCCCTTCAAATATTTTCTCAGGTACTTTCTCTCTCTCTTCTCCTTCTGGGACCCATATAATGCAAAGGTTGGTGCATTTAATGTTGTCCCAGAAGTCTCTTAGGCTGTCTTCATTTCTTTTCAGTCTTTGTTCTTTATCCTTTATTCTGTTCCATGGCAGTGATTTCCACAATTGTGTCTTCCAGATCACTTATCCGTTCTTCTGCCTCAGTTATTCTGCTATTGATTCCTTCTAGTCTATTTTTCATTTTGGTTATTGTACTGTTCACCTCTGTTTGTTTGTTCTTTAGTTCTTCTAGGTCTTTGTTAAACATTTCTTGCACCTTCTTGATCTTTACCTCCATTCTTTTTCCGAGATCCTGGATCATCTTCGCTATCATTATTCTGAGTTCTTTTTCTGAAAGGTTGCCTATCTCCTCTTCATTTAGTTGTATCTCGGGTTTTATCCTGTTCCTTCATCTGGAACATAATCCTCTGCCTTTTCATTTTGTCTGACTTTCTTTGAATGTGGTTTTCATTCTGCAGGCTGCAGGATTGTAGTTCTTCTTGCTTCTGCTGCCTGCCCTCTGGTGGATGAGGCTATCTAAGAGGCTTGTGCAAGCTTCTTGATGGGAGGGACTGGTGATGGGTAGAACTGGGTCTTGCTCTTGTGGGCAGGACTGTGTTCAGTAAAACTTTAATCTGCTTGTCTGCTGATGGGTGGGGCTGTGTTCCCTCCCTGTTGGCCTGAGGCAACCCAGCACTGGAGCCTACAGCTTGTTTGGTGGGGCTAATGGTGGCCTCTGGGAGGGTTCATGCCAATGAGTACTTCCCAGAACTGCTGCAACCAGTGCCCTTGTCCCTGTGGTGAGACGCAGCCACTCCCCACCTCTGCAGGAAACCCTCCAACACTAGCAGGTAGGTCTGGTTCAGTCCCCTATGGGGTCACTGCTCCTTCCTCTGGGTCCTGATGCACACAAGACTTTGTGTGTCCCTCTAAGAGTGGAGTCTCTGTTTCCCCCAGTCCTGTCAAAGTCCTGCAATCAAATCCCACTAGACTTCAATGTCTGATTCTCTGGGGATTCCTACTCCCATTGCTGGACCCCCAGACTGGGAAGCCTGATGTGGGGCTCAGAACCTTCACTCCATTGGGAGAACTTCTGTGGTATAATTGTTTTCTAGCTTGTGAGTTGCCCACCTGGCAGTTATGGGATGTGATTTTATCGTGATTGTGCCCCTCCTATGTCTCGTTGTGGCTTCTCCTTTGTCTTTGGATGTGGGGTGTGCTTTCTGGTGGGTATTAGCATCTTCCTGTTGACGGCTGTTCAGCAGTTAGTTGTGATTTCAGTGCTCTTGCAAGAAGAGGTGAGTGCATGTCCTTCTACTCCACCATCTTGAACCAATCGGGGCTATTAGTGAGGTTTTGTTGACTCACCTTCTTTTTCTGGTATTACCTCCAGGATGTGCATTTGGGTTGGGAATGGCAGCAACCCCACTGAAAAGATGTTTAGTGATTTTTTTTTAAACATCTTTATTGGAGTATAATTGCTTTACAATGGTGTGTTAGTTTCTGCTTTATAACAAAGTGAATCAGCTATACATATACATATATCCCCATATCTCTTCCCTCTTGCATCTCTCTCCCTCCCACCCTCTGTATCCCACCCATCTAGGTGGTCACAAAGCACCGAGCTGATCTCCCTGTGCTATGTGGCTACTTCCCACTAGCTATCAATTTTACATTTGGTAGTGTATATATGTCCATGCCATTCTCTCACTTTGTCCCAGCTTACTGTTCCCCCTCCCCGTGTCCTCAAGTCCATTCTTTAGTAGGTCTGTGTCTTTATTCCCGTCCTGCCCCTAGGTTTCATGACCATTTTATTTTTTTTTAGATTCCATATATATGTGCTAGCATACGGTATTTGTTTTTCTCTTTCTGACTTCACTCTGTATGACAGACTCTAGGTCCATCCACCTCACTACAAATAACTCAATTTCGTTTCTTTTTATGATTGAGTAATATTCCATTGTATATATGTGCCACATCTTCTTTATCCATTCATCTGTTGATGGACACTTAGGTTGCTTCCACGTCCTGGTTATTGTAAATAGAGCTGCAATGAACATTGTGGTACATGACTCTTTTGAATTATCGTTTTCTCAGGGTATATGCCCAGTAGTGGGACTGCTGGGTTGTATGGTAGTACTATTTTTAGTTTTATAAGGAACCTCCATACTGTTCTCCATAGTGGCTGTATCAATTTGCATTCTCACCAACAGTGCAGGAGGGTTCCCTTTTCTCCACATGCTCTCCAGCACTTATTGTTTGTAGATTTTTTGATCATGGCCATTCTGACTGGTGTGAGGTGATACCTCATTGTAGTTTTGATTTGCATTTCTCTAATGATTAAGGATGTTGAACATTCTTTCATGTGTTTGTTGGCAATCTGTGTATCTTCTTTGGAGAAATGTCTATTTAGGTCTTCTGCCCATTTTTTAATTGGGTTGTTTGTTTTTTTGATATTGAGCTGCATGTATATTTTGGAGATTAATCCTTTGTCAGTTACTTCATTTGCAAATATTTTCTCCCATTCTGAGGGTTGTCTTTTCGTCTTGTTTATGGTTTCCTTTGCTATGCAAAAGCTTTTGAGTTTCATTAGGTCCCATTAGTTTAGTTTAGTTTTTATTTACATTTCTCTACGAGGAGGGTCAAAAAGGATCTTGCTGTGATTTACATCATAGAGTGTTCTGTGTTTTCCTCTAAGAGTTTGATAGTGTCTGGCCTTACATTTAGGTCTTTAATCCATTTTGAGTTTATTTTTGTGTATGGTGTTAGGGAGTGTTCTAATTTCATTCTTTTACATATAGCTGTCCAGTTTTCCCAGCACCACTTATTGAAGAGGCTGTCTTTTCTCCATTGTATATTCTTGCTTCCTTTATCAAAAATAAGGTAACCATATGTGAGTGGGTTTATTTCTGAGCTTTCTATCCTGTTCCATTGATGTATATTTCTTTTTTTGTGCCATTACCATACTGTCTTGATTACTGTAGCTTTGTAGTATAGTCTGAAGTCATGGAGCCTGATTCCTCCAACTCCGTTTTTCTTTCTCAAGGTTGCTTTGGCTGTTCTGGGTCTTTTGTGTTTCCATACAAATTGTGCAGTTTTTTGTTCTAGTTCTGTGAAAAATGCCAGTTGTAGTTTGATAGGGATTGCATTGATCTGTAGATTGCTTTAGGTAGTATAGTCGTTTTCACAATGTTGATTCTTCCAGTCCAAGAACACGGTATATCTCTCCATCTGTTTGTATCATCTTTAATTTCTTTCATCAGTGTCTTATAGTTTTCTGCATAGAGGTCTTTTGTCTCCTTAGGTAGGTTTATTCCTAGGTATTTTATTCTTTTTGTTGCAATGATAAATGGGAGTGTTCCTGAATTTCTCTTTCAGATTTTTCATCATTAGTGTATAGGAATGCAAGAGATTTCTGTGCATTAATTTTGTATCCTGCTACTTTACCAGATTCATTGATTAGCTCTAGTAATTTTCTAGTAGCATCTTTAGGCTTGTCTATGTATAGTATCATGTCATCTGCAAACAGTGACAGCTTTACTTCTTCTTTTCTGGTTTGGATTCCTTTTATTTCTTTTTCTTCTCTCATTGCTGTGGCTAAAACTTCCAAAACTATGTTGAATAATAGTGGTGAGAGTGGGCCACCTTGTCTTGTTCCTGATCTTAGTGGAAATGGTTTCAGTTTTTCGCCATTGAGGATGATGTTGGCTGTGGGTTTGTCATATATGGCCTTTATTAGGTTTAGGTAAGTTCCCTCTATACCTACTTTCTGGAGGGTTTTTATCATAAATGGTGTTAAATTTTGTTGAAAGCTTTTTCTGCATTTCTTGAGATGATCATATGGTTTTTATTCTTCACTTTTTAATATGGTGTATCACATTGATTGATTTGCGTATATTGAAGAATCCTTGCATTCCTGGAATAAACCCCACTTGATCATGGTGTATGATCCTTTTAATGTGCTGTTGGATTCTGTTTCCTAGTATTTTGTTCAGGATTTTGGCATCTATGTCCCTCAGTGATATTGGCCTGTAGTTTTCTTTCTTTGTGACGTCTTTGTCTGGTTTTGGTGTCAGGGTGATGGTGGCCTCGTAGAATGAGTTTGGGATTGTTCCTCCCTCTGTTATATTTCGGAAGACTTTGAGAAGGATAGGTGTTAACTCTTCTCTAAATGTTCGATGGGATTCGCCTGTGAAGCCATCTGGTCCTGGGTTTTTGTTTGTTGGAAGATTTTTAATCAGTTTCAATTTCAGTGCTTGTGATTGGTCTGTTTATATTTTCTATTTCTTCCTGGTTCAGTCTCAGAAGGCTGTGCTTTTCTCAGAATTTGTCCATTTCTTCCGGGTTGTCCATTTTATTGGCATATAGTTGCTTGTAGTAGTAATCTCTCATGATTCTTTGTATGTCTGCAGTGTCAGTTGTTACTTCTCCTTTTTCATTTCTAATTCTATTGATTTGAGTCCTCTCCCTTTTTTTTCTTGATGAGTCTGGCTAATGGTTTATCAATATTGTTTATCTTCTCAAAGAACCAGCTTTTGGTTTTATTGATCTTTGCTATTGTTTCCTTCATTTCTTTTACATTTATTTCTGATCTGATCTTTATGATTTCTTTCCTTCTGCTAACCTTGTGGTTTTTTTGTTCTTCTTTCTCTGATTGCTCTAGGTATAAGGTTAGGTTGTTTATTTGAGATGTTTCTTGTTTCTTAAGTTAGGACTCTATTGCTATAAACTTCCCTCTTAGAACTGCTTTTGCTGCATCCCATAGGTTTTGGGTCATCGTGTTTTCATTGTCATTTGTTTCTAGGTATTTTTTCATTTCCTCTTTGATTTCTTCAATGATCTCTTGGTTATTAAGTAGTGTATTGTTTAGCCTCCACGTGTTTGTATTTTTTACAGATTTTTCCCTGTAATTGATAATCTAGTTTCATAGCGTTGTGGTTGGAAAAGATTCTTGGTATGATTTCAATTTTCGTAAATTTCTCAAGGCTTGATTTGTGACCCAAGATATGATCTATCCTGGAGAATGTTGCATGAGCACTTGAGAAGAAAGTGTATTCTATTTATTTTTGGATGGAATGTCCTATAAATATCAGTTAAGTCCATCTTGTCTAATGTGTCATTTAAAGCTTGTGTTTCCTTATTTATTTTTATTTTGGATGATCTGTCCATTGGTGAAAGTGGGGTGTTAAAGTCCCCTACTATGATTGTGTTACTGTCGATTTCCCCCTTTTATGGCTGTTAGCATTTGCCTTATGTATTAAAGTGCTCCCATGTTGGGTGCATAAATATTTACAATTGTTATGTCTTCTTGGATTGATCCCTTGATCATTATGCAGTGTCCTTCTTTGTTTCTTGTAGTAGTCTTTTTTTTAACGTCTATTTTGTCTGATATGAGAATTGCTACTCCAGCTTTCTTTTGATTTCCATTTGCCTGGAATATCTTTTTCCATCCCCTCACTTTCAGTCTGTATGTGTCCCTAGGTCTGAAGTGGGTCTCTTGTAGACAACATATATACGGGTCTTGTTTTTGTGTCCATTCAGCCAGTCTACGTCTTTGGGTTGGAGCATTTAATCCATTTACATTTAATGTAGTTATAGATATGTATGTTCCTATTACCATTTTCTTAATTCTTTTGGGTTTGTTATTGTAGATCTTTTCCTTCTCTTGTGTTTTCTGCCTAGAGAAGTTCCTTTAGCATTTGTTGTAAAGCTGGTTTGGTGGTGCTGAATTCTCTTAGCTTTTGCTTGTCTCTAAACGTTTTAATTTTTCTGTCGAATCTGAATGAGATCCGTGCTGGGTATAGTAATCTTGGTTGTAGGTTTTTCCCTTTCATCACTTTAAATATGTTCTGCCATGTCCTTCTTGATTGCAGAGTTTCTGCTGAAAGATCAGCTTTTATCCTTATGGGGATTCCCTTGTATGTTAGTTTTTGCTTTTCCCTTGCTGCTTTTAATATTTTTTCTTTGTATTTAATTTTTGATAGTTTGATTAATATGTGTCTTGGCGTGTTTTTCCTTGGTCTTATCCTGTATGGGACTCTCTGTGCTTCCTGGACTTGATTAACTATTTCCTTTCCCATATTAGGGAAGTTTTCAACTATAATCTCTTCAAATATTTTCTCAGTCCCTTTCTTTTTCTCTTCTTCTTCTGGGACCCCTATAATTCAAATGTTAGTGTGTTTAATGTTGTCCCAGAGGTCTCTGAGGCTGTCCTCAATTCTTTTCATTCTTTTTTCTTTATTCTGCTCTGCAGTAGTTATTTCCATTATTTTATCTTCCAGGTCACTCATCCGTTCTTCTGCTTCAGTTATTCTGCTATTGATTCCTTCTAGAGAATTTTTAATTTCATTTATTGTGTTCATCATTATTTGTTTGCTCTTTAGTTCTTCTAGTTCCTTGATAAATGTTTCTTGTCTTTTCTCCATTCTATTTCTAAGATTTTGGATCATCTTTACTATCATTACTCTGAATTCTTTTCAGGTAGACTGCCTATTTCCTCTTCATTTGTTTGGTCCTGTGGGTTTTTACCTTGCTCCTTCATCTGCTGTATGTTTCTGTGTCTTCTCATTTTGCTTACCTTACTGTGTTTGGAGTCTCCTTTTTGCAGGCTGCATGTTTGTAGGTCTCGTTGTTTTTGGTGTCTGCCCTCAGTTGGTAAGGTTGGTTCAGTGGGTTTTGTAGGCTTCCTGGTGGAGGGGACTATTGCCTGTGTCCTGGTGGATGTGGCTGGATCTTGTCTTTCTGGTGGGCAGGTCCTCGTCCTGTGGTGTGTTTTGGGGTGTCTGTGACCTTATTATGATTTTAGGCAGCCTGTCTGCTAATGGAGGGGGTTGTGTTCCTGTCTTGCTAGTTGTTTGGCATAGGCTGTCCAGCACTGTAGCTTGCTGGTCGTTGAGTGGAGCTGGGTCTTGGCATTGAGATGGAGATCTCTGGGAGATTTTCGCCGTTTGATGTTATGTGGAGCTGGGAGGTGTCTGGTGGACCAATGTCCTGAACTCGGCTCTCCCACCTCAGAGGCAGAGGCCTGACACCTGACTGGAGCACCAAGACCCTGTCATCCACACGGCTCCAAATAAAAGGGAGAAAAAAAGAAAGAAAAAAGTAAATAAATATAATAAAATAAAAAATAATTACTATGAATAAAAATATTAAAAAGTAATAAAAAAAAGAAAGAAAGAAAGAAAGAAGAAAGCAACCAAACCAAGAAACACATCCACCACTGATAACAATTGCTAAAAACTATACTAAACAAACAAACAAACAAACAAAAAAACGGACAGACAGAACCCTAGGACAAATGTTAAAAGCAAAGCTATACAGACAAAATCACACACAGAAGCATACACATACAAACTCACAAAAAGAGAAAAAGGAAAAACATGTATATATCGTTGCTCCCAAAGTCCACTGCCTTAATTTGGGATGATTCGTTGTCTATTCAGGTAATCCACAGATGCCGGGAACATCAAGTTGATTGTGGAGATTTAAACCTCTGCTCCTGAGGCTGCTGAGACATATTTCCCTTTCTCTTCTTTGTTCGCACAGCTCCTGGGGTTCAGCTGTGGATTTGGCCCCGCCTCTGCATGTAGGTCGCCTGAGGGCATCTGTTCCCTGCCCAGATACGACGGGGTTAAAGGAGCAGCTGATTATCGGGCTCTGGCTCACTCAGGCCGGGGGGGGGGGGCGGGGGGGGGTAGGGAGGGGTACGGAATGCAGGGTGAGACTGCAGCGGCAGAGGCCGGCATGACGTTGCATGAGCCTCAGGCGTGCCATTTGTTCTCCCGGGGAAATTGTCCCTGGATCACGGGACCCTGGCAGTGGTGGGCTTCATAGGCTCCCAGGAGGGGAGGTGTTGATAGTGACCTGTGCTTGCACACAGGCTTCTTGGTGGCTGCAGCAGCAGCCTTAGCGTTTCATGCCTGTCTCTGGTGTCTGCGCTGATAGCCATGGCTTGCGCCCGTCTCTGGAGCTCGTTTAGGTGGTGCTCTGAATTCCCTCTCCTCGCGCACCCCGAAACAATGGTCTCTTGCCTCTCAGGCAGTTCCAGACTATTTCTCCGACTCCCTCCCAACTAGCTGTGGCTCACTAGCCCCCTTCAGGCTGTGTTCACGCAGCCAACACCAGTCCTTTCCCTGGGATCTGACCTTTGAAGCCTGGAGTCTCAGCTCCCATCCGCAACCCGCCCCTGTGGATGAGCAGAGAAGCCTCTTGGGCTGGTGAGTGCTGGTTGGCACCAATCCTCTGTGCGGGAATCTCTCTGCTGTGCCCTCTGCACCCTTGTTGCTGCGCTCTCCTCCGTGTCTCTGAAGCTTTCCCCCAGCCACCCACCGTCTCCGCAGTGAAGGGGCTTCCTAGTGTGTGGAAACTTCCTCCTTCACAGCTCCCTCCCACTGTTGCAGGTCCTGTCCCTATTCTTTTGTCTCTTTGTTTTTTCTTTTTTCTTTTGCCCTACCCAGATACGTGGGGGTTTCTTGCTTTTTGGGAGGTCTGAGGTCTTCTGCCAGTGTTCAGTAGGTGTTCTGTAGGAGTTGTTCCACGTGTAGATGTATTTCTGATGTGTTTGTGGGGAGTAAGGTGATCTCCATGTTTTACTCTTCCGCCATCTTGAAGGTCTACTTTTCGTAATTTTATACCCCTTTTACGTTTAGTTGTTGCTGCTGATCAACGCCCCCACCTGCCTTTAAACTACGATTTGTAACTTCTTTGGATATTTAAGAAAAGAGATTCTGAGTTCTAATTTCACACTTTTACTTAAAAATCACCTCTAACCTTTTCGGTTAAAGTATCTAAAACACTAAATGTGCAATTATACAGTGTATTTGTAGTGTTAATATTAAAAAGTAGTTTTCTATGAATAATGTCCTTATCTAAATGGTTTTTGATGACTGAATGTCTCCATTATGGGCAAGTGGCTGACCCTTTTTGGACATTGGTTTATAAGCCCGTATTTCATTGTGCCCCTATGTGGGTGGCATTTTACACTATTGACCATGTCCTCTATAAAACTGTATTCTTTTGCTCCTACTAAACTTTTCTGAGTCAATTCCAATCTTTCTTGCTCTTCTTGCTTGGTTTCTTCATGAGAACTTCTTCCTCTGACTGCTTTTAAAACCACTGTGTTTCTTGACCCATTGGCCTTTTTGGAGAATATTCATTCTTGTCATAATCTTATATATTACATACAAGAATGGAAAGAGAGCAGGGGAAGAGGGGGAAATTAGATGTTCAGGTGGGGTCATGTTGAGTTTAAGGTAGCTGTGAAATTTCTAAAGCGACTTACTTTAGACATTTAGATATATGAGGCAGGATTAAGCAAGAAATCCATGCTAGAAATTTAGATAAATAGCCTAGAGCCCAACAAATATCAAATACTATCTACTCTATTTCTTCCATTCGTTTAATGTTTGAGCTCTAGGACTGTAACCCACCACATACTATGCGGTCATCTGAATGTCCCAGAGAAACACAAATGTTAACATGTCCCAACATGTCCCACATTTTATTAATTCTTCCCCACTCTCCTGCCATCTTTACTTTTTCTATATTTCCATTCCTCTATTTTGTAAATCATATTACCCTAAGCCCTTCAACCTAGATTTCCTGGGAGTCATCCTATAACTTCTTTCTTTTCCTCATCATCTATAATCTGTCATTGATCAAGTACTGTAGATCCCACCTACTGAATATTGTGTTTAATCCATACACTCTGTTGTGTTTATAATAACAGCAACCTGACTAAAAGTTGTTTAAACATCAAGGACTTTGGAATTTCACATGACAAAGATACTAGAGTTAAGCTATCTCCAGCTCTAGTTCAGCAGTCTAGATAGTCTAGAGCTATCAGAGCTCTAGGATATCTTTTCTGCAATGTCTTTGGCCTTCCTCTCTGGGCTGCATATAGTAGGGCAGCAGTAAGCATCACTCTTCCACATAATATTATCCAGAGGCCAAAAGGATAAAGTTATTTCTTGAAATCCTCAATATCTTTATCAGGGTGGAAAATCTTTCCTAGGAGTTCCCTTCTACCTGCCACCCAATACATACATACATACACACACACATCCACCATCAGCTCTCCCTCAGGTCCCTTCGGCAGGATTGGGTTACAGCACCTAGGCTCTTTGCCTATCTGGCCCTCTGGGCCTCTGCAGTTAGAAGTGGGCTCTGCCAGGAAGGAAGGAAAGTAAGAAAGTAGCTATTGGGTGTCTGTCATATTCTCCATTTTCTCCTACCTCCCCTCAGTTTCTCAGCTCTTGCTGGAGTTCAGGATTTTATCATGTCTGGCATGAGCTATTTTAGTAGACTCCTGAATTATCTCCCTATTGCCTTTGTCACCAATATCAAGTCTACTGGAGTGAGCTTTCTAAAATTCATTGCAAATATTAAGAAAAAATGTTATTTCTTTTAATTTTCCATTTTAACATTTTTCATATTTAGTAAAAAAAAGTTTGAAAGAATTAAAACTACATTAATTCATTAGGAAAGAGATATTTAGAAGTTGGATCCACAGTTAAAGTTGCCATCTAAAAATTCTGCATAAGATATTACAACTTTTGAGATCTGAGGGATGATGGAGGAGGCATTGCCTTGAATAACATTCCTTTTCCTCCATCAGTAGAAAAAGCACAGGTGGACTGCCACTCTTTGGGCATTGGGGAAGTGACCTCCTCCCAAATTATTGTACATAAATCTAGTCATTATATTTTACAAGCAAATAATATGGACACCTAATGTAATTTATATTATCGGAACATCTGATGAGTTGAAACATATAATTTTAATTAAATAAATTTACAGAGGAATTTGTGCTTTAAACGAACATTTCTCTGATTTTTTTTTTGTTAAAAAGAAGAATCTAATGGAAATAAGTTCAGATTTAAGAAAAATTGCTTTTTGAAATCAAGGAACATCTGGATTATATATATTTTTAATAGAAGTTCAATAGAATGTAGAAATATGACATAGCATGCTTTTATGCAGATAAAGAAGCTTTCAAAATACCATGAACATTTTTGTCCTTAAGTCTTTTGGAAAAATTATGTTAGACTTGTTTTTGGTCATTTTATGTCATGGAAAGGTCATTTCAGTATCATACTTTATTTAAAGAACTTAAAATTATTCTTGAATTATTATTAAAAATGATGTTAATGGTATAGTTATAATATGTATGCCTGGCTGATAATATTTTGGTATGAATATACATGACTATATCTGTATACAATATTAATTGAAAATCATTTTTGCAGAAACAGGATCATAATGTTCATATTATTTTATATCTTGATTTTTTCACTTACAATATATCATAAATATTAGAATACATTTTCTACTATATCATAGCATATATTAATTTTTTACAAGAAATTAATTTTTTAGTTGTGTTTGTAAGTTAATTTTTAAATTAATATTTCTTCTTAAAGTATCCACACTAATATCTATGCAAGAACCAATAGCAGGGGGTAACTGTTGGGCTTTTATATCTACTTTGTAGTACCATTAATATATAATATATATAATTGATGTTATAAATCCATCCAGTATGGAAAAGGGGCAATTGTGGGCAGTTTGGGAAAGAAAGTCAAGGAGTAGGCTGGTTCTTCATTCAGTGAACAGTCTCTTCCTCTCTTCTCCCATGCCCCCAGTTTAAACTTTTCAGCTACGAACTGTGATAGGTAGGAAAGCTCCACAAAGGAGACTAGACTTTCAGGCCCACGTATGAAATATGGCTTGTGAGTTTTACTTTCTCCTCTTGGAACTCCTGGCTCCAAGCTTTAATGGACCAAATTCCTGAGAACACCTTGTAAAATAGTGCACCTCACCAGCTTAATCTTGATCGGGCTCATTCATGAAGAAGGTCACATTTATGACTACCTATAGAACTACATCACATGCATCACCCCATTTCCTGTGTGTAAGTAAAGTGATTAAGGAAGAGCCTGACACATAATTAGCACTCAAAGAATAACTATTCTCATTCTTATTATTTTAAAGGATGTTCTGGCTTTAGAGTCCTACCAAATACAAAACCTTGAGCCCTACTCCCCAAATTCTAATTTCATTGGTCTGGGTAGGGGTCCAGGCATCAGTGTTTTAAAATAGCTCCCTTGGTACTTTGAATGTGCATCCAACATTGAGAACCAGTGCATTAGCTGACTTTAATTGCATACATATTTTGTTGACAGGCAGTGTTCTACATGATTCACACACTCATTTAATTCTCACAGCAATCTAAAACAGGGATTATCTCTGCTATGAAGATGAGAAAACTGAAGCTCAGAGAGTTATTAAGTAACTTGGCCCATGCCACACAGCTGGCAAATTGCAGAGCTAGGATTTGAACCCATAATTGGAGCATGCGGTAAAATAGAATGTCTAGCTGTAGGAGAGGGATGCTGAAAGCTTCGTCACATTTCCCCCTACAGAAAAATAATACCTTAGCAATACCAGAACTTGGATTTTAGTACTGTAGGGCTAGTTAATAGGTCAGTATGGAAATTGGGGATCAAAGAGAAATATGGTAGATGTTGCTGGATGTCATGACCTTGTTAGCTTATGAGACAAAGCTTAAGCCTTCTCTCTTTTACTGGGTTGTAAGTTAAAGTAAGTTCTAATATATCTCTAAAATAAATAATAAATAGATAAGAAATATTAAGAAATCTCTGGTAAACCTGTAGTTTAGGATTTTAGAGTCTGCTAAATATCTGAGTAAAAGAGAGTGTGTTTAACAATGTGCTTAGAAGTTCAAAGTTCTTATTATTTTAAATTTGCCCAAGTAAATTTTTCTTGAGTTGATTATAATTATAATTTTTATTTTTCTCACAGTTCTTATTAAAAATTTTTGTTAAATAGGAAGTCCTTAAAATTTTAGTTGATGACTAAGCTAAGTCTTGACAATGATATGAAATAATATATGAAGTTGCCTCAAATTGCAGGTCTTGTCTATAGAATGTGTCATATAAGTCATAGATATTTTAATTTTCACAGTCAGTGACTCAGAGTCACATTTATATTTTGACATTACCCCAACATATTAACCTAAACAATAGACGTGGGTTTTGGGGGCAAAGAGATAGCAAACGTTTTCAAGGATAGTAAGAAGGATCAAGTTTTAGGGGACAATGTACTTTCAGGAGAGGTAAGGCTGAGAAAGAACCTTGCAGAACGAGAGGGGAAGAGACCCCCATAGCTTGAAAACATCACCAAGTGCTTGAATGCTGGCAAAAGAAGGCTGTGATAGGAAGATATGATGACCAACATCCTTTGCTTAAACATCCTCTGTTAAGTCTGTGTGCTTAACCTGTTAGTGTGGTTGTGGATTTTGCATGCTATGCCATGAATAAAAGTTTACAGATGATTGAGCTATATAAACACTAATGGCTCAATAAATTTGGAAGACTCAAGTGATTAGAAACAAAATTAAAACCAACTGGCTCTGATTATTTTATTTTTCTCTATTGATGATTTAAGGCCATAACAATGTGATGCCCATTGTTCAATCTTCTAAAATTTAGGAATTCTCTGGTCTGGTATGAACTAGTCAAACATTCCAGTTATTAGGAGTACATTTGTAACCACAACTGGATATAGATTTCATAATATAAATCTCAGATATGTTAAATGCCTTCAAAAGTCTGTGCAAATGAAGACTGGATATTCTGAATGTTTAAAGAAATTTGTTATTAACACTTCAAATGTGTTTGAATGTTGAAAATCTTTCACTCAGATCTCTTAATTAGAAATATTTTGAAAGCTGAATTTCTCAATTTACATCATTTTCCTAGGAATTACTCTTGTTTTTCAAGGTGAAGTGTCCATTTGAGAAAATAAAAATCATAAATAATTTGAAGAATAAAGCTCATGGACAAAAATGAGATTTATTCTTACTTTTAAGACAAGGCCATTGAGGAATATTACTTAGCCATAGAAAGAAACAAAATTGAGTTATTTGTAGTGAGGTGGATGGACCTAGAGTCTGTCATAGAGTGAAGTCAGAAAGAGAAAAACAAATATCGTATGCTAACACATATATATGGAATCTAAAAAATACAAAAAAACAAAAATGGTTCTGAAGAACCTAGGGGCAGGACAGGAATAAAGACACAGATGTAGAGAATAGACTTGAGGACACGGGGAGTGGGAAGGGTAAGCTGTGACAAAGAGAGTGGCATGGACATATATACACTACCAAAAGTAAAATAGATAGCTAGTGAGAAGCAGCTGCATAGCACAGGGAGATCAGCTCGGTGCCTTGTGACCACCTAGAGGGGTGGGATAGGGAGGGTGGGAGGGAGATGCAAGAGGGAGGAGATATGGGGATATATGTATATGTATAGCTGATTCACTTTGTTATAAAGCAGAAACTAACACACCATTGTAAAGCAATTATACTCCAATAAAGATGTTAAAAAAAAACAAAAAAGACAAGGCCATTGAGAAGAAGCTGCTCTGACAACCCTTGCCTCTTTATTCCCTTATGTTGGTGGTACCTAAGTTAATAGGTTGGGTAATGTCAAAATTCAGATGTGACTC
Source organism: Balaenoptera physalus (assembly GCF_965194825.1). Lineage (NCBI taxonomy): Eukaryota > Metazoa > Chordata > Mammalia > Artiodactyla > Balaenopteridae > Balaenoptera > Balaenoptera physalus. Next base: position 80,517,334 of record NC_138883.1, on the reverse strand, counting down.
TGAGTCACTGAATGTGAAAATTAAAATATCTATCCCTAAACCTCCTAGAAGAGAGTGACCAGAACAGAGCCTCCATCTCCATGGCAGCACTGTCCAACTGAAAAATAAAGTGAGCCATGTTACGAGTCATATATATAATGTAAAACTTTCTAGTAATCACGTTAAAAAAAAAAGGAAAAAGAGAAATTAATTTTAATAACACATTTAACTCATTGTAAAATGTTATAATTTCAACATGTAACCAATGTAAAAATATTAATAAGATTTTTTTTGGTACTAATCTTTCAAAACTTGCTCATGTTTTACACTTATGGGGCATCTCAATTCAGTCTAGCCATATTTCAAGTGCTTGATAGTCACATGTGGTCAGTGGCTACCATATTGGTTAGTGAGAATTGCTGGTATCACTGAGAAAACACTTGGGACCAGTGTAGGAAGTGAAGGCTTGCCTTTGTTCAGGATCTAGGGTAAGAGCCTCCATTTCGAGGTTCCTCAGAAAGGGGCACACCTATTGGCTCACTGCGTTTGGCCAGGAGGGGTGGCTAGATCTGCTAACTGGGGACCCTTGAAAGAGGAAAACAGCAGAGTGTTGAAGCATCTCTAGGTCTTGCAGCTATATGATGACTCCAAGAGGGACTTGGGAGAGTTGGGGAGTATGCCTTCTGCCAAGTATCAGCAGAAGGATGTCATTTTGCCAGTTTATGCTGCTCTGATGCTAGCTCATAAAAACAGAAACTTCTGTGCCTTCTACTATGAGTCTGATTGCCACTCCCTGAGAGAGACAAAGAGGCTGACCTGCAGTAACATTGAGAGAAAACACAATCCTGTAGAAACGAAGAAGGAGAACAACTAATTTGGGGAGACTAAGTCACTTGAGGAAAGAAGACCAAATTGAATAACTAGGATAGAAAGGGTTCTATCAAATTAGAAGTAATGAAAAGACGGAAGAGAAATTAAGCAAAAAAGTAATGACTCTCAAAGAGATACATTTAGAGTATAAAAAGGATTTTTGAGAACTGGCTAAATCAGCTTGGGCTGCTATAACAAAATACCAGAGTATGGGTGACTTAAACAACAGACATTTAGTTCTCACAGTTCTGGAGTCTGGGAAATCTAAGATCAGGGTGTCAGCAGATTCAGTTCTTGTTCAGGGCCCTGTTCCTGTCTTGCAGACAGCTGCCTTCTCTTGTGTTCTCACATGGTGGAGAGAAGAAGGTCTGGTGTCTCTTCTTATAAGGGTACTAATCCCATCCTGGGGGGTCCACCCTTATGACTTCATTTAAACCTAATTACCTCCCAAAGGCCACACACCACATTGGGGTTATGGCTTCAACGTAAATTTTGGGGGAACATAAACATTCAATCCATAACTGATTTCCAAATGAAAAAAATTTAATAGTTGAACTGAAAAAGAGTATAATGTTTGCTGAGAATAGAATTAGTGTTCGGGGAGATCAAGGGAAAGAAATAACTTACACAACACAGCAAAAACACAGGGGAACATGACTGCAGGGATCAGGCAATATTCAGGAAATATAACGTGAATAACAGGACTTCTAGAAAGAGAAAATAGAATATATGAAAAAGCAATAGGTGGGAGCTTCCCTGGTGGCGCAGTGGTTGAGAGTCCGCCTGCCAATGCAGGGGGCATGGGTTCATGCCCCGGTCCAGGAGGATACCACATGCCACGGAGCGGCTAGGCCCATGAGCCACAACTACTGAGCCTGCGCGTCTGGAGCCTGTGCTCTGCAACGGGAGAGGCTGCAACAGTGAGAGGCCCGCGCACTGTGATGAAGAGTGGCCCCCGCTCGCCACAACTGGAGAAAGCCCTCGCACAGAAACGAAGACCCAGCACAGCCATAAATAAATTAATTAATTAATTTAAAAAAAAAAAAGCAATAGGTGGAAGATTAGATTATTGTTCAAAAAGACTCTTCACTTCACCCCTTCATGGCAGAATGTATTTCCTGCCCCACTGACTCTGGTCTTGGCCACATGGACAGTATGCCAGTTTCTGAGCTGAGACCTACAGAAGTCAGCCAAATTTCTGCCAGCTCTCTGAAGTGTCTACTTTCCTCTACCATGAGAAGTACATGCCCTTGAGCTCTGGTTCCTTAAGATACTGTCCTGGACAAAGACATGTGGAATTAATCTGAACCCTACCCAAGGTTGAGGGTCTGGACTAACCAGCCCAGCTGAGCCCAGTCAAGACCAGCTGACCTGTAGCCAAACTACAGACCTGGGAGCAGGCTTGTTGTAACTCAGTACAATTTTGGGGTTATAGGTTAGGCAGCATAATCACAGTAAAAATATGACAAAAATACAACACAATTCAATACATAATTGAAGAAAATTTCCTTGAGCTGAAAAAAGACTTGAATCTTTAGATTGAAAGGGCTCATTCAGTCCCAAAGAGAATTAAGGAAAACAAACAAATTTACAACTAAATATATCCTGGTGAATTTTTTTTTTCATCCTGGTGAATTTTTAAGAATAAATTATAAAGGAAAAAAAAAGAATCAGTCTAGAATAAACATCTTACCATTCTTTATAAAGAAAAGACAGGTTTTTGTTGTGTTTGTTGTTTTGTTTTTGGTTTTGTTATTTTAAAGAAAACAGAAAAAAGGACTGCTAGCCAGAGACTCTTTACCTATCCAAGATCATTTATCTGGCAGGGCAAGACAAAGTTAAAGCATTTGAGAATATACCACTCAGGCACCTATTTGAAGAAAATCCTTGAGGAAGGATTCCAATCTTTTGCCAAAGGTCAGGTCATCTGTCTCAAGACAATGGGAGATGAGGGGAGGAAAGAGTGATAAGAAATCTTGCAATAATTAAGCCTCAGTAGGTGCTTAAAAATTAAGTGAGAATTTATTATATAAAGTGAGGATTAGTTAAACAAAAGAGAAACACTGAAAAGGATAACATAATCATAGCTTGAAATTAAAAATTATAGACTAAGTGAAATTCTGTGGCAGGGAGAAACATTCTAATGGTCCCTGAGAGTGGGGGAAAGGTGGAAAATTGGGGAATAAGAGATCCTGATAATCTCTTTCGATGGCAGGGGAAAGAGGAGAGGAAGCAGTGATTAAGCAAGCCTATTGGTGGGAAGCACAAATATTATTTAATGACACATTAATAGCATATATATTATAAATTATCTTTATTTGGGATGGGACTATAATCACTAGAGAAGTCAATGAACAGAACTTTATTTCCAAAATACCTGGGAGGGAGGGTGAGAGGGAGAATGAAGAGAAACGTAGACAAGCCAGTAAAATGTAAGAAAGGGAAACAAAGGAACAATATTAAATTAAGATAAACACTAAAAAGAAAATAAGATTAAAGGAATAAAGCCAACCATCTCAGTAAATCAAATGGGCTGAGTACTTGGCCATATGTTAGGTGCTGGTAAAGAATGCTATGTCTTCTACTCTCTTTTGTGGAATACTTTTAATTTTCTGGCATAAGATGCAATTTAAAACTTTAAAATTAATTTGATTTTTATGCATTTAGTTATGAAAATAGCATTTATATTTTAGATTCTATTATTTTCTTATTGCATTCTTTCTGAGGAAATCAGATATAGTTTTCTTTCTATAAATGTTTAGCTATTATGTTGGGTTTAGGGATATTGAGCAAAATGATAATTTAAATTCTGTTTTGCTCAAACATTAAAAATACGAGATTGTTTTCTCAAAGTTCTACCAAAAACTGGCTTTTTAGTCAATTTTCATAATGACTGACTACCCAGTTATACCTTTTCCCATCCTATACAGAGTTATTATGTGGTTTTTATAATAATGTCCTTATTTATATTTTTAACATGTTCATGGCTTGTTAGATACACTACTAGAAAATTATTTACTTTATCCTTGCATTAATTGTAGAGGAATTTCAGTTTTTCAAAGGGATGGGGGATTGTTAAGGAAGAAGGATATTTTCTTAAAGAGTCTCAATGAGATATAATGTATTATGAGATTCTACAAACATTGATAAAATTAAATGTTTTAAGTCCAGTTACAGTTTCTGTTTTTTCCTCATTATTGAACCTTACAAAGAAATTTCAGTGGGAAAGGAGAGAATAGGTAATCAATAAGCAGTGACAGTGACCAAGTTCATATGAGTATTTACATTTCAGCTCATCTATTACAGGTCTGAGCCTGAATCAGTCTTGTCTTTTCATTGCATTTGACACACACTTCCACTTTTAAAATCAGTCTTTTCTTTCTCTTCCTTTTTTTTTTTTTAAATCTTAAAGAAAAGTTTCTGACAATTTTCAAAACTGATGGCCAGGTTTATAACTTGCTCATGATGAAGCATTGTCAAAGTCAGAATCCAAACCAAGCTAATGTCTTTACAGTATCTCAAAACCATTGTTTACTGGGTCTCCAAAATCTATTTTTTCATACAATCAAAAAAGGTCAAAATCTATTTTCACATTCTCACTTCTCTTCGATTTCCAGAACACAACACCGGAGTCTTTGATTTTTTTTCCCTTGCTGGTTGCCATACAAAGAATTCTACAGCTCAATAAAATGAAAGACTCAGCACTGTGTGGTTGATACAAGTGGCTGAAGGGATTTTGAGATAGGTTAATGGTTCTGATTGTTTTCTCATATTGATTTTTAAGGCGATTATATTTTATTTATGTGGGGAAAACTTGGAATTGCATGTGAACTGTCTTGAGGGCAAACTAGGCCTCTCACACGTTGAAAAATCTTAACGTGAATTTGTAATGACTTGCAATAAAGAGAGGGGAACATGCTGATAAATACTCCTTTCATTTTAAGAAAGGGTTATGACTTTAGAGAATCTAACTGGACAAAGTGGTTGCATTAGATTAATTGAATAGATCATTTTTAGTAGCCAGCAAAAGCAGAAACAAAAGGTGGTCCTTTATGACTCTAGTCCAAAGATAGGTCAAAACTGTGGATCATCTAAGGTGAGGCGCTGTGGGGGTGGGGAAAATACTGTATCTTGGGCAGTGGGAGAGCTGGTCAACTCCTCATTGCTCAGCTTTTGAGATTACTAACAGCCTTTCAAAAGGTTGCTGCAGATGACCCTCACATTGCTCTAGTTCTAGATTCTTGAGATGAATGCATTTCTCTTTGCAGTACTGGCTTGAAGTTTTTGGATCTATTTCAAGCAGAGCAGATGACTAATCACCCCCTTCTGCTAGTTGATAATGGGTTGTCTATAAAACCTTGTTTTTGTATGGTTACCTTATTGTGAAGTTCACGTCTTTTGAGGAACATTCACAACTGAAAGGCAAGGAAAATGTCCACTCCAGGGTGTAGTAAAGCTGACAGGGGAAAGAAAAAAAAAACACTAAATGACTTGGCTCTGTTGTTTTTTAGTTTCCTGAGAGAAAGTAGCCTTGACCCCCATGCATTACTGCTTTTGAGATTGTAACAGCAGATGGTATGAAATGACAGTTGGTGAAGACAACTAAAGGTGTTTATAACATCGCAGAGTTGTGCAGGTGACTTTAAAAACAAAGGATTTGGAAGTGATAAAAGTGGAGACTGGCAGTAGAGATGGTAATAAAGCCACTAGCTGCTTGAGGCAATGTCCTTATTTTATTTTATTTTTTTCTTTTATTGCATCTGATTGCAAATTAAAGTGGAAAAAAAATTAACCACAGGCAGAAAAGAATATTCAGCCCCTGCCTCAGTGGTTTCCAGAACAAAAAACTGTAGTCTTTGATGTTTAGGTATGATATTTTTTCTTTTGCCTGCTGGTTGCCATATAAAGAGATATAGCTCAATAAAATGAAAGATCCACAGCACTGTGTTTCATAGCAAGGGCCTAGAGGGATTCTGAGCCAGGTTAATGGATATGATGGTTTTCCCTTCATTGATTTTTAAGATGATTATATTTTATTTATAGGTGAGAAAATAATAGTTAATCTTAGATTTATTGAAAACTTATTTCAAGGCTGCATGAATTGATAACAATAACAGTACATTTAGGGCAACAAAACTAGAATTGTCTTTAATCCCTTAAGGGCTGATGTGCAGGGAATCTATTGACTTGAAATTAAATGTGCTCTAACTCACAACTGAATCCAGGTGGGGAAGTTATATTTTTTGGGCTGCTCTGAAAGATTTCATTACACAAAGCTTTGATACACCTGAGGTGTTTCTTTTGTAAAAACTATGTGAAAAATCCAGGAGCTGGAAGCTCAGGGATATGAGCATGTTGCTCTCTGGAGGCTTTCAGAACGGATTTCCAAGTCAGCCAGTCATTTGTCAGCTAAAGAGCCTACTGGTCAACCATAATTGTTGGTCTGAATCTTAAACCAGGATGTGTGCATTCTAAGATGCAGAAAAAACTCAAAATATTACTTTATCCTAACTCAGAATTCCACTGCCTTAAAACTATTATAATTTGTTTTTATGTCCTGAATGAGTTCAGAGACCTTTTGGATTTGGGACAAATGAATTCCCATCAGCTAAACATGGACAGTAATTTTGCCCAATAAGGATAGAACACTGGGTCTTTCTCTCTCTAAGGATTGAATAATTGTCAATATGGCCATTTCGTATCTGTGGTTCAGAAATTTCAGCTCCAGACCTTTGATATACAGTGATTATCGGGTGGAGGGGCAAAACCCGACTCCCCAGCAATTTAACTACTCAAAGTCTTCCAGATAATTGAGTGTTTATGTGGAGAAAAGAGAGGAAATATGCAAAATGTGCTCTGGAGAAAGGAAATTTTAACCACTGAGTCACTCAAAATAATAAAGTAGCATTATTTTAAAGTATTTCAAAGTTCACTTTTAGTAGAAGTGCCAATATTGAGCTTGCTCTGGCAACACATATACTAAATTTGGACTGATACACAAATTAGTATGACCTAATTTGATGACATGCAAATTGGTGACGCATTTCACTTTTTTTGGCATTTTCAGCCAGAAGTACAACATGTATGTGCGAAAGCTAAAATGGCTTAACATCATGCTACACTTTATACTAAAAATGTGAGTGGCCCTTAATTAAGCCCAGTGAGACACCTAGGGTATCCATCTCCATATCAATGAGCAGATACAGTTTGCTTATTTGTAGTGGTTTTTTTTTTGAAAAACTATTGGTGGACACATTTGAATCACATTTATACAGTTATAAAAGTAAAGATTTGATTGTGTTCATTCTTCCAAAAAAATTCCATATTAATTCATGTTGTAGTCAATATGAATGTTTGAAGTTGACTTTCACCTGTGTTAAATGATAAACTGAGGCATATTTAAAAAATTAAGAGTTTAAGCAAAAATTGATTCCAAGTGCCAGCACCAAACTGAAGTGTTTAGGAGTGTGCCACTGGTGGAAAAGGTGGAAGCAAAGCATGGAAATTATTTGATGGCGGTAACTTAATCATTTGCCTTATATGAAAAAGCTGAGTTGGCTTTTGTGATTGGTTGCCCTTAGGTTTTGATTTCTTAACCGTGAGGAATTTAGGCTTAGGTTTTGGTTTGCTTAAGCAGACTGCTAAGGTATTAGAACCACCTCCGTCTAATGACTGCCTTGTTTAATTAATTTAATACCTGTAAGGCTAATGTTTCTTTTTCTTAATTTTAATTTTTTTATACAGCATGTTCTTATGATTTATCTATTTTATACATATTAATGTATATATGTCAATCCCAATCTCCCAATTCATCCCACCACCACCATCAACTCCCCACCCCCCTTCTTTCCCCGCTTGGTGTCCATATGTTTGCTCTCGGCATCTGTGTCTCTATTTCTGCCTTGCAAACCAGTTCATCTGTACCATTTTTCTAGATTCCACGTATATGTGTTACTATATGATATTTATTTTTCTCTTTCTGACTTACTTCACTCTGTATGACAGTCTCTAGGTCCATCCACGTCTCTGCAAATGACCCAATTTCGTTCCTTTTTATCGCTGAGTAATATTCCACTGTATATATGTACCACATCTTCTTTATCCATTCATCTGTCAATGGGAATTTAGGTTGCTTCCATGACCTGGCTATTGTAAATAGTGCTGCAATGAACAATGGGGTGCATGTGTCTATTTGAATTATGGTTTTCTCTGGGTATATGCCCAGCAGTGGGATTGCTGGGTCATATGGTAATTCTATTTCTAGTTTTTTAAGGAACTGCCATAGTGTTCTCCATAGTGGCTGTATCAATTTACATTACCACCAACAGTGCAAGAGGGTTCCCTTTTCTCCATACCCTCTCCAGCATTTGTTGTTTGTAGATTTTCTGATGATGCCCATTCTAACCAGTGTGAGTTGGTACCTCACTGTAGTTTTGATTTGCACTTCTCTAATAATTAGAGATGTTGAGCAGCTTTTCATGTGCCTCTTGGCCATCTGTATGTCTTCTTTGGAGAAATGTCTATTTAGGTGTTCTGCCCATTTTTTGATAGGGTTGTTTGTTCTTTTAATATTGAGCTGTATGAGCTGTTTATATATTTTGGAAATTAATCCTTTGTCCGTTGATTCGTTTGCAAATATTTTCTCCCATTCTGAGGGTTGTCTTTTCTTCTTGTTTATGGTTTCCTTTGCTGTGCAAAAGCTTTTAAGTTTCATTAGGTCCCATTTGTTTATTTTTGTTTTTATTTCCATTACTCAAGGAGGTGGATTAAAAAAGATCATGCAGTGATTTATATCAAAGAGTGTTCTTCCAATGTTTTTCTCTAAGAGTTTTATAGTGTCCAGTCTTACATTTAGGTCTCTAATCCATTTTGAGTTTACGTTTGTGTATGGTGTTAAGAAGTGTTCTAATTTCATTCTTTTACATGTAGCTGTCCAGTTTTCCCAGCACCACTTATTGAAGAGACTGTCTTTCCTCCATTGTATGTGTTTGCCTCCTTTGTCATAGATTAGTTGACCATAGGTGAGGGGGTTTATCTCTGGGGTTTCTATCTTGTTCCATTGATCTATATTTCTGTTTTTGTGCAAGTACCATACAGTCTTGATTACTATAGCTTTGTAGTATAGTCTGAAGTCATGGAGCCTGATTCCTCCAGCTCCATTTTTCTTTCTCAAGATTGCTTTGGCTATTCAGGGTCTTTTGTGTTACCATACAAATTTAAAGATTTTTTTGTTCTAGTTCTGTAAAAAATGCCATTGGTAATTTGATAGGGATTGTATTGAATCTGTAGATTGCTTTGGGTAGTATAGTCGTTTTCACAGTGTTGATTCTTGCAATCCAAGAACATTGTATATCTCTACATCTGTTTGTGTCATCTTTGATTTCTTTCATCAGTGTCTTATAGTTTTCCAAGTACAGGTCTTTTACCTCCTTATGTAGATTTATTCCTAGGTATTTTATTCTTTTCGTTACAAAGGTGAATGGGATTGTTTCCTTAATTTCTCTTTCTGATCTTTTGTTGTTAGTGTATAGGAATGCAAGAGATCTCTGTGCATTAATTTTGTATCCTGCAACTTTAGCAAATTCATTGATTAGCTCTAATAGTTTTCTGGTGGCATCTTTAGGATTATCTATGTATAGTATCATGTCATCTGCAAGCAGTGAGAGTTTTACTTCTTTTCTAATTTGTATTCCTTTTATTTCTTTTTCTTCTTTGATTGCTGTAGCTACGAATTCCAAAACTATGTTGAATAATAGTGGCGAGAGTGGACATGCTTGTCTTGTTCCTGATCTTAGAGGAAATGCTGCAGTTTTTCACCATTGAGAATGATGTTTGCTGTGGGTTTGTCATATATGGCCTTTATTATGTTGAGATAGGTTCCCTCTATGCCCACTTTCTGGAGAGTTTTTATCATAAATGGGTGTTGAATTTTTTCAAAAGCTTTTTCTGCATCTATTGAGATGATTATATGGTTTTTATTCTTCAATTTGTTAATATGGTGTATCACATTGATTGATTTGCGTATACTGAAGAATCCTTGCATCCCTGGGATAAATCTCACTTGATCATGGTGTATGACCCTTTTAATGTGTTGTTAGATTCTGTTTTCTAGTATTTTGTTGAGGATTTTTGCATCTATATTCATCAGCATAAAAATTCATCAGAAGAAAATTTTCTTTTTTTGTAGTATGTTTGTCTGGTTTTAGTATCAGTGTGATGTTGGCCTCGTAGAATGAGTTTGGGAATGTTCCTTCCTCTGCAATTTTTTGGAGGAGTTTGAGAAGGATGGGTGTTAGCTCTTCTCTAAATGATTGATAGATAGGTTGGGAAGCCTGACATGGGGCTCAGAGCCTTCACTTCAATGAGTGGACTTCTGTGGTATAATTGTTCTTCAGTTTGTGAGTCACCCACACAGCGGTTATGGGATTTGATTTTATTGTGATTGCACCCCTCCTACTGTCTCATTGCAGCTTCTCCTTTATCTTTGGATGTGGGGTATCTTTTTTGGTGAGTTCCAGTGTCTTCCTGCCATTGACTGTTCGGCAGTTGTGATTCCAGTGCTCTTGCAAGAGAGAGTGAGTGCACTTCCTTCTACTCCGCCATCTTGAACCAATCTCCTAATATTTAGTTTCAAATTACACTACGGTCTTGTTTTCCACAAAGTTTGAGTTCGATGCTCAGTCCCTTTCATTTCAGTGCAGTGACTGTATATGAAAATAACTTACCACCACAATTGCACATACAAATATCCCCTGCATAAGCAAACCAGCCTTCTAAAATAGATGCCAGAAGTCATTGCCTTTCTATGTCTGAATCCAGGATGTTACCAAAGTTAGGGGCCAGAGAAGCAAAATATTTAATGGAATTAATGAGGTTTCCTCCTTTATTTGATTTTTCCTCTTTTGTTTGATTAACCCATATAACTTGAAATTCTATATTTTAAAACAAAGAGACTAGAATGAGAATGTTCCAGAAGTTGTATCTCAGGTTCATGAAATGATGGATAAAGAGAGAAAAGTTATTTTAAAAAAATACTTGGATAACTGAATATCAATAAGTAAAGTTTTATATTTACTTTGAAGTCATGTACCACTGTTCTGCTAGGAAAGTGGAGTCACTCAAACAAATCTTTAAGCTGTATACAAAAATTCAAGCACAGAGCCAGAATATTGGAGATATACTTAAAAAAAATCCCAAGAAGGAATTTGATTTAGATAAGAAACAGATTTGAAATGAAGCAAAAGATGACCCACACCTGAACACACAGACACACAGACACACACACACATAATTTCTGTTATTCTCTTCATTTAACTCCATTCTTCTTGGTGCCATCTTGAACTGTCAATAAATTGTCCAGAAAACTGCAAGAAAAGCAACTCTGGTGAACATTTTGTCTGAGCCAGGGCAATAAAGAACATGAAGATTCTCTCATGAGGAATCCCATTTTCTCAAGTTTTTTGACTCATTTTAAAATATTTATGCAATTGTAATAATGATGTTCATGTTTTATCAAAATGTGTGGGGCTTCTCTGATAAATTCTCACCTAGATGGTCTAGCGTACCTTAAATCTGAAATGGGGCGTTATGGTTGGTTTCCTTTTGTTAAAAAGAAAATAGTGTCACTTGTGCTAAAACCCCATGATACCAAACCTAGATTTAATACCTGACCTAACTGCAGTTTTAACCTCTCCCAGAAATGTAATCGCAGTTGAACAGTCTGGAATATTCTGATCAAGTACCAGAAAAGTAATCTGTCATGTGGGTCCTCTCAATCCCCCAGAGGAAGAAGAAGCAATCTGTGCAATAAAACCCTTGCATTTCCTTCCCCCCTAAAGGATGTCCTGTTTTGCTAAGAGCTCCCTTGGCCTACCTTTCTTCCTCTAAGAACCTTCCATTTTGTATAACCCCTCAGAGCGCCCTTGTAGTTGCTGGATAGGATGCTGCCCAATTCATGAATCTCTTGCCCAATAAAACCAATACAGTCTTCAAATTTACTCAGTTGAATTTTGTTTTTTAACACTGTCAACTTATTTTTCTGATATCAAAAGCTTTAGATATTTATTGTCAAAAGTTTGAAAAATCTAAATGAACAAAAAGAAACGAAAGCCCATTACCTGTGAATCTCTAATCTAGAGATAACCTCTGTTAACATATAAACACATGCTTAGAATTGCACATATTGCTTAGTTTTCTGTCTTTTTTCCTTATTAAGAAAAGTCCTTTAGAACAAACAAAAAAATGAAGAGACAGTTCTTTCAAATAATTTAAGTATTTTTAATCACAATGTGTCAATATCTACATATTCTTATTCTTTTTGGCCAAATCATATTTCTGATAAATTTTGCTGTTTTCCTGTTTCTATTTCCCTGTTTCTAGGGATGGGAATTCAGTTGGGTCAGAACAATGCATATTGCTTAAGGCTCAACTTATCTTTACATTTCATTCCTGTAATATTGTGATATGGTAAGAAATATATATTTTGATCTTCATCCTGGGCTCTCAGCCAGAGCTCTTAAAATCTTTGTAATTTCCTAAGTGATAAGAGCAATAGGAGCATCTTCCCTTATAATATTTAGTTTTTGTCCCTGGCTCCTGAAACAGCCTTTGGAGCCTAAAACTGAAAGGAGCCGACTTCTGTTTTTCATATCTAGCCCCTTTCAACTGCACCTGTGTGTATGTTAATGAAGTGACTTTTGGAACACCTCTAAGGATGATGCTGGTTGCCAGGGGGGAACCAACCATGTGATTAGAGGGTTGAAACTTTCAACCCCCCAGCCCCACCTCCGGAGAGGAGAGAGGGGCTGGAGGTTGGGTTAATTACTAGTATCCAGAGATTTAATTAATTATGCCTATGTAATGATGATGCCATAAAAACCCTAACTGAAGAGGTTCAGAGAGCTCTGAGTTTGTGAACATATAGAGATGCCAGAAGGTGCTGTGCCCAGAGAAGTCATGGAAACTCCATTCCCTTACCACATACCTTGCCCTATGCATCTCTTCCATTTGACTCTCCCTGAGTTATATTCTTTATAATAAGTGAGTAATAGTAAGTCAAGTGCTTTCCTGAGTTCTCTGAGCCATTCTATCAAATTATCAAACCCAAGGAGGAGCTCAGGAGATCTCCAAGTTTAGAGCTGGTCAGTCAGAAGTACATGTGATAACCTGGGATTATGTTTATCATCTAAAGTGGGGGAAAATCTTGTAAACTGAGCCTTAACCTCTGGAGTCTGTGCTAACTCTGTGCAGTTAGTGTCAGAATTGTTTAATATAAGGAAAAAAAAACCCTTATACATTTGGCATCAGAAGTGTTGTGAGTAGGGAAAGTTGTTTTTCCTTTAATTCCTGCGTTTGGTGTCTTAGCCTCACCAAACAACTTTTTGAATCTGCACACATTTTACTCTTTTTAAAAAATTAAACTATAGTTGATTTACAATGTTGTGTTAGTTTCAAGTGTATGGCAAAGAGATTCAGTTATATATACATATCTATGTATATTCTTTTTTATATTCTTTTCCATTATAGTTTACTTCAAGATATTGAATATAGTTTCCTGTGCATAACAGTAGGTCCTTGTTGTTTATCTATTTTATATATAGTAGTTTGTATCTGCTAATCCCAAACTCCTAATTGATCCCTCCCCTGTTTCCCCTTTGGTAGCCATAAGTTTCTTTGTCTGTGAGTCTGTCTCCGTTTTGTAAATAAGTTCATTTGTACCATTTTTTTAGATTCCACATATAAGTGATATCATATGATATTTGTCTTTGGCCAACTTACTTCACTTAGTATGATAATCTCTAGGTCCATCTATGTTGCTGCAAATGGTATTATTTCATTCTTTTTTATGGTTGAGTAATATTCTGTTGTATATATCTACCACATCTTTTTTATCCATTCATCTGTCAGTGGACATTTAGGTTGCTTCCATGTTTTGGCTATTGTAAATAGGGCTGCTGTGAACATTAGGGTGCATGTATCTTTTTGAATTATAGTTTTCACTGGCTATAGGCCCAGGAGTGGGATTGCTGAATCATATGGTAACTTTATTTTCAGTTTTTTAAGGAACCTCCATACTGTTTTCCATAGTGGCTGCACCAATTTACATTCCCACCAACAGTGTAGGAGGTTTCCCTTTTCTCTATACCCTCTCCAGCATTTATTATGTGTAGACTTTTTGGTGATGGCCATTCTGACTGGTGTGAGGTGATACTTCATTGTAGTTTTTGACTTGCATTTCTCTAATAATTCATGATGTTGAGCATTTTTCATGTGCCTATTGGCCATCTGTATGTCTTATTTGGAGAAATGTCTATTTAGGTCTTCTGTCCATTTTTGATTGGGTTGTTTGTTTTTTTGTTATTGAGTTATATGAGCTGTTTGTATATTTTGGAAATTAAACCCTTGTTGGTTTCATCATTTGCAAACGTTTTCTCCCAGTCCATATGTTGTCTTTTCATTTTGTTTATGGTTTCCTTTGCTGTGCAAAAACATATAAGTTTGATTAGGTCCTATTTATTTATCTTTGCTTTATTTCTATTGCCTTGGGAGAGTGACCTAAGAAAACATTGCTATGATTTATGTCAGAGAATGTTTTGACTATGTTCTCTTTTAGGAGTTTTATGGTGTCATGTCTTACCTTTAAGTCTTTAGGTCATTTTGAGTTTATTTTTGTGTATGGTGTGAGAGAGTGTTCTAACTTCATTGATTTACATGCAGCTGTCCAGCTTTTCCAACACCACTTGCTGAAGAGACTTTTTCTGCATTGTATATTCTGACTTCTTTTATCGAAGATTAATTGACCGTAGGTGTGTGGGTTTATTTCTGGGCTCTCTATTCTGCTCCATTGATCCATATATCCGTTTTTGTGCCAATACCACACTGTTTTGATTACTGTAGCTTTGTAGTATTTTCTGAAGCCTGGAAGGGTTATGCCTCCCCTGCTTTGTTCTTTTTCCTCAGGATTGCTTTGGCAATTCTGGGTCTTCTGTGGTTCCATATAAATTTTAGGATTATTTGTTCTAGTTCTGTGAAAAATGTCATGGGTAATTTGATAGGGATTGCATTAAATCTGTAAATTGCTTTGGATAGTATGGCCATTTTAACAGTATTAATTCTTCAAATCCAAGGGCATGGGATATCTTTCCATTTCTTTGAATTATCTCTAACTTCCTTTATCAATGTTTTATAGTTCTTAGCATATAAGTCTTTCACGTCCTTGGTCAAGTTTATTCCTAAATATTTTACTTTATTTTATTTTTGATGTGATTTTGAAGGGGATATATATATATATATTTTTTTTACTTTCCCTTTCTGATAGTTCATTGTTAGTGTAAAGAAATGCAACGTATTTCTGTATGTTTTCTCATATCCTGCTAAATTGCTGAATTCATTTATCAGTTCTAGTGGTTATTGTGTGGAGTCTTTAGGGTTTTCTATATATAGTATTGTGCCATCTGCATATAATAACAATTTTACCACTTCCCTCCCAATTTGGATACCTTTTATTTCTTTTTCTTGTCTGATTGTTGTGGCTAGGACTTCCAATACATGTTGAATAGAAGTGTTGAAAGTGGGCATCCTTGTCTTGTTCTAGAATTTAGTGGGAAGGCTTTTAGCTTTTCACCATTGAGTATTATGTTGGCTGTGGGTTTGTCATAAATAGCTTTTATTATGCTGAGATATGTTCCCTCTATACCCACTTTGGTATGAATTTTAATCATGAATGAATGTTGGATTTTATCAAATGCTTTTTCTGCATTTATTGAGATGATTATGAGGTTTTTGTCTTTTCTTTTGTTGATGTGGTGTATCACATTGATTGGGTTGTGTATGTTGAAACATCCTTGTTATCCTGGGGTGAATCCAACTTGATCATGATGTATGTTTCTTTTTCTGTGTTGTTGAATTCAGTTTGCTAATATTTTGTTGAGGATTTTTGCATCTATGTTCATCAAAGATATTAGCCTGTAATTTTATTTTTTGGTAGTGTCTTTGTCTGGTTTTGGTATCAGGGTGATGGTGGCTTCATAGAATGACATTGGTTGTGTTCCTTCCTCTTCGAGTTTTGGAATAGTTTGAGAAGGATCAGTATAAGTTCTTCTTTGTATGACTGGTAGAATTCCTCAGTGAAGCCACCTGGTCGTGGACTTATGTTTGCAGGGTTTTTTTTTAAATTTAAAATTTAAAAGCCCAAGCCCAATAATCTGCATATATTTTATATAGTTAACATATTTAATAAAATTTGTGAGTAAGTGTTATGAAGATATGTGACCAGAGTAATAACTACAGCTCTCCAAAGCCTAGTTTTAACTCTAAGTTGACATAAGACATTAATATTTCAAGGAGAATAACAGGATTAAATGTCTGGTATAATAATTTATGAATATCTTGGTAAAATACTGTTCTTTCCTTGATCTTTATATATCTAAACAATATTCCCCTCATTGATTTAGTATAATCAAAAATTATAATCACTAAAATCATCATTAGCACTCAAGACAATCAACTGAAAAACTCAGGATTTCTAAGAATCCATTAAAATTATATAAAACTGCCTTCCTACATGCCAGAAACAACCACTTAGAAACCATAATGGAAAAACATTTCAATTCATAATGACATCAATTATATGAAATGCATGAGTATAACCTTAATAAGGGTAACCTATGGTTGGTTTTCCCCTTGAGAAAATTCTGATTTTACTCCTCACTGACTTCAAAGCAGGACTCAGTGATTGTTCATATTCTCTCCATAGGAAATATACTCTTCAAAATATTTTTGAATTCGGTAGAATTTACTAAAAATATCATTGATTTTTGGGAGGAGGGTTTAGATGACTTTTTCCACAAAACCATCCCCCTTGGGATGTCTCCACTCTTCTGTCTCTTTTTTGGTATATCAATTAAAGCAGGAGAGGTCCTCCTTTGACCCTTCCCCTTAAAATCTTGTAAACTAATAGGGTATGTAAATGGTTAAAAATATTTATATATAAAGAAGTTATAGAAACAGTAGAAGGGTCATTGCTTTTAATATATAGGTGGAAAAGGATATAAATAGATGAAATACAATGCTAATATTCTTATGAAAAATATTCAACCTTAAAAAAGAATTTCACGTTAAAGAAATAATAACACACGCCATTTCACTTAATAGATTGGTAAAAATTTAAAGGAAAAGATGAACACATTTGTTAAGATTCTGTGAGGTATATCTCATATCTTGGTGGTAGTCGAAATTGCTAGTATTCTAACAAGCAATTAGGCAATATTGTCAAGAGTCTAAAATATAGCCAATCTCCTTGACTTACTTCAGAATCTCATCATCTCAGTTGAAATGTCCTCTTAACCTCCTTGACAACAGTTTAAATCTTACTACACCAGACAAAATTTTCTTCCTAAGAAACATATCTGATTATGCCAGGTCTCTTGGTAGGTCAAAATCCCTAGTTAGTGGGATTGTCATTCGTTATGCAAAGACACGCAAGACCATTCACAGTCTATTAGCAATAGATCCTATTTATTGAACAATTACTGTATTTTAGTATGTTTTCTAAGGGTTTCTCCACTTTTATCTCTTTTAATACTCATATAAGGTAGATACAGTTATTATTCTCATTTCATAGATGAGACAAAAAGTGGTTAACTAACTTTCTGAAGGTCATCCAGGCAATTTGACGCCAGAGTTGAGCTTTAACCTCTGTGCTATACTGTCAGTAACAGGATGCCCAGCCTTAGCCTCACCTATCACTTTCCCAAAGCGTTCTACTCTTCACCCACACTAATTTACTTTCCATACCCCAGATGTAACTGGCTCCTTGATTACTTCAGACATATGTTAATTATTCTACCTAGGGTCTTTGCACTCAGCCAGCCACTCATAAAACTTTTACTAAAAAGCTAGTACTAACATATTCCTCATGCTGTATTGTTAATTATGTTTTTGTTAGTTATGAAAGAGACTTTTCATTTTCTACTCAATATCCATCCTCCTCTTTTTAATAAAAAGATTCTCAGGTTTCCTTGCAGCTGCGTGTGGCCATGTTTCTAAGTTCTCTCCAATGAGATGTAAGCTGTAGTTGTTGTAGGGGGCTGAGAGGAAAGTTCCTTAAATGGGGAGGGGGGTGGTCTTTTTGCCAATGTCTTATTGCTGGAGCTCTAGCAGCCAGATTGTGACTTTGAGGGAAAAAGATAGTGAAGGGAAAAGATCCAAGAAGCCCAAGAACCTGGTGACTTCAGAAGCCACCATACAATCCCTGGGCTACTCACCCAATTTAGGTACACCTCTGTTATTAGGAGCTGGATGCAACTTCTCACTGATACATTTGTCAAGGATAAAAACTGAATTTTACTTTTTTTTTTGGTATACATAATGTTACGATTTCAGGCCCTAGCATAAAGTAGGCACCTCCCAAATATTTGTTCCATATGTGAAATTTTTTGTACCATGAAAATGTAAGTAATATTATTATAAAATGCAACATAAGCAAACACTGGGGATTTATGACAATTTTTTCTCTTTAACTAGATCCTGTAATCACATTCAAGCAACCCTTTTTACATCATATAAAATATATGCATATACTTTTATTCACTTTTCTGTTTCATTTTTTACCGTGTTTCTGGTGCTTTGGTAAAATGGAGAACTGGGACAATATTGTACCTGATTAAGGTTAAGAATGTCTTTACATCTGAGCATAATGTTTAGGCTTGGGTGAAAGTGGAATTTATCCTGAATCATCTTGATAATTGCCTTAGCAGTCTATTCTAATAGAACTTATTTTGAATTTGGATATGCTCTTGCTTTTAGAATATATGCTACATCCAGGGAAGGACTGTGTCAGGTAATCAGTATAGCATTGAAGAAAACTCTTTACTTTTGAAATGTTCAGTTAACATTTAGTTGATGGTACCAAACTGTTTCCTTTGTTATATTGTTTACAGAATCCAAGAGGAAAACATGAGGTTTTGTATTGCCCAGGTCAAGTGCACAAATCACTGATTTGAAGGGCAATAAGAGATTAGGCAAATAAAATAAGAATGCTATTTTAAAATGTAATATCCTGAAACATACCTGATTACATACTTATGATCCTGGATAGATTGAACCAATAAAATCCAAGAAGCATTTTATTTCCACAGTATATGTGTGCAGCAAACCCTAAGCTATCATTTTAAGAGGCTTATGGTGTCTGACCAGTTTCACTTTATCTCTGGCATTCTCCCATAGAGACATTGCAATAAAAATAGACACTCCTACTCAGATGTTTATTCGTAATTCCATGATGTTTGTGCATCTGAGGGTATTAATTGCTAACTTCTGTAAACCCATCTGATCTACCTTTTCAAAAAGAAACGATTACAGGAACATTTAGCTTAGATGCTCACCACCTCTTCTATTGACACATGCCATTTATTTCTTTTTCTAGGCTCACCCTTTCCCCAACCCACCAGTAAATCTATCAAGGGGCTTCCATTATAGAATATCTTTTATGTTTTTTCTGTATTCTCTTTATCTTCATAAGAAATACTAAGAAGACTTTCAGGCCAGCAGCTTAATTATTTTTTCATTTTTCTCCTCTTTGATGTCTCATACTTTACCTTTAACTGTCAGCCTTCAAAGTCATAATTTTTGAGCTGTATTTTGAGTTCTATTCCTTTTGCTATTAATGGCTAACCTAAGAAGGTATAGGTATGTTGCCTTATTTTTCCAGTGTAAAATGTCTAATACAAGACACCCGGAGTTGCTTTCATGAACCGTGATGGGAGACGCTATCAGAGTTTGCAGTTGCTGTATAAAGTGGGCAGTTTTGCTCTTCTTCATGAATTTGAGATCTCTCTCAGTCCAGGAGTAAAATGATAGGTAACTGAATTTTACTTTATTTCTGTTACTTCCCTGACTTCATTACAGAATTATGAAATCTCTTGATTTTCAGTTTTTGAGTGGTAAGAAGTTCTGAGGCTCTGTTTGAGTGGCAGCGTCCCTGTCCCCTGGGGAGTCCTTGCTGTGAGCACTATAGGTCCTCTTCCCTTATTCATTCTATTTCTTCTCCTTTCTATGGATCCTGGTTTCTTCTGGAAACTTTGCCAGAGACACCTTGCCTTCCCAAGTACATGTCGACTCATTTCTCCATCATATTTAATTTCTTTATGCTAACAGTATCTGTGACTATCTATATACCTACCTAACAGCCATTTATATATGTTTATCTGTGAAACATGATAATTTTGATACCTATGAAATTCTAAACAGTAATATATATGCTTTATACACATTTTCTAATTTAATTTAATTCTCAAAAGAATCCCATAAGATAGGTATTATGGCATTTTACCAAAGAAAACTATATTTTTACTTATCTACTTATAATAATAATAATAACCACAACAACGATCTACTGAATTCCTAATGTGTAGTAGGCATTGTACTAGGAGCCTTACTTGTTTTTTTATGTGATTATTTATTGCCTTGTTTGAAACTAGATTTAAAGCAGCTTAATTTAACTATTCTTTAATTTTCATAGCAACTCTGAAAATGGAAATCTCATTTTAGAGATGAAAAGATCTTCTAATTTATTCATAAAGCTCTATTTATTCATTTTATATTTACATAACAATCCATTAAATGGCACTTTTGGGGGAGCCTTTCGTGATTGCCTACCCTTGCCTTGTTTTGTTTATCATAGGCCCTTATAGTAGCTAGAAAATTTTATTTATAACACTTGTTCCACTTTATATGTTTACTGGCTTTATAAATGTTACTCTCTATACAAAACTAGAAAATATGGCTGAATGAAAATAGAAAAAAAATTCTGCTCCCTCTTTCTAGCATACTCTTCCCCTTCTTTATTGTCCGGCATCCTTGAGCTAAAGAGTCACTTATCAGGGGAGCTTTCTGTTCCCTAGATTAGGTCTTTATTTTAAATGTTCCTTTAGCTCTGTATAATTCTCCCTCAAAGAATTTAGCAGTGTTTTGATTAAGTAATTCCTTTTTTTAATTAAGACTTTATTTTTTTAGAGCAGTTTTAGGTTCAAAGCAAAACTGGGGAGGAGGTGCCGACAGTTCTCACATACTCCTGCCCACACACATTCACAGCCTACCCCACTATCAATATCTAGTACCATGGTGGTACATTTGTTACAATCAGTGAAACTACAGTGACGCATCATTATTCCCCAAAGTTCATACTTTATATTATGGTTCACTCTGCATGTCGTACATTCTATGGAAAAGTGTATATGGCATGTATCCACCATTATAGTATCATACAGAGTATTCACACTGCTTTAAAAATCCTCTGTGCTCTGCCTGTTCATCCCTCCCCACCTGCAGTCACGAATCTTTTTACTGTCTCCATAGTTCTGTCATTTCCAGGATGTCATATATTTGGAATCATACACTGTGTAGATTTTTCAGATTGACTTCTTTCACTTAACAATGTGCATTTAAGTTTGCTCCATGTTTTTTCATGGCTTGATAGCTCATTTCTGTTTAGTGCTAAATAATATTCTATTGTCTGAATGTACCACAGTTTATTTTTCTGTTTACCTCCTGAAGGACATCTTGGTTGCTTCCAAGTTTTGGCAATTATGAATAAAGTTGCCATAAATATCCATGTGCAGGTTTTTGTGTGGACATAAATTTCAATTCCTTAGTAATTATTTTTAAAAAAATTAAGTTTGTTCAATCAATATATATTTATTCCTACCTTCTAACGTACCAGGCACTGTGCTAGTTTCTGGGTGAGAGGTGTCTGCCTTCGTGTCTGCTCTCCCTGGAGAACATAGGCTCAATGAGGGTGGGCATGTGTTTAGTGTGTTCATCACTGTATTCAAGGATTCCTTGTTTTCTGACATATTAGATGTATGAAAGACACACCTATATCAAAATGACTGAGACAGGTTGAAAGGAAAAGGCCAAGCAAAGATGTAAGAGGCGAATGCAAAGCAAAAACAAACCAGGAGGTGGTATAATAATATCAAACCACGTCGAGTCAAACACATAATATCTTATAATGATAAAGGTATAGTCTTCAGTGAAAATGTGGTATCAACATTTATGTACTGTACAGCAAAGCATCAAAATTTATATTTACTAAGTAATGAACTTACAGAGAAACCTTCCTCAATTTTTGTATGTATATTTTTTCAGCTTCTTCTTGCCACAAAATCCCTAGGTATAATAAGTCATGTGAAACACCTGGATCTGGCCATCAGCTCCTGAAATTGAAGTGGGTTCTTGGATACAACTCTTAAATATAGTGAGGAAGTTCATGGATTATGATAACATTCAAAAACTGGGGGATTTATTTTTCCTGAGTTAACAAACCCTGGTCACTGCCCGTTTGTGGATTTTTTTGTTGTTGTTGTTCTCTCCTGGTAATGCTCTATGTTGAAACCAAATCCATGTCCCCGTACCTCTGAAGTCTGTATTCCTTACACTCTGTGTGTTCTCCCCTCCACCCCAGCCTACCCCATCTTTTATTTCCTCCTGTGTCTCTATGGGTTCATTAGGCCTTCAGTGGCAACAAATAGAAGAAGCTAAATAAAGGGACACAAAGGCAAAGGAGCCCTTATTTTAAAATATTGAAGTTAAATTTTCTGAAAACTGGATTTTAAAAAATATCCAGTTAAACTCTCATTTAAATGTAAAGGTATAATAAATATATTCTCATGTGTACAAGCAATCAAAAAATGTATCACACAAAGACATCCTTTGTGAATGTAGTAGAGAGGTTGTACTCCTAATACAAATGAGAAATAAATACAGGAGGTAGCAATAAGTGGAAAGTAAGTAGGTGAGTGAGTATCTTACTAAGTGCTAGTTTTATCTTTTTTTTAAAAAAAGCATGACAAATGAAGCAGACAAAATAATATCTGAACAATACAGAATTAAAAATCTAGACATGCTATTTTGGAATGGAAATGAAGGAGGAGACCAAGAATGTGTCTATTTTAAGGGAGAGAGATGAGGTATAGAGGCGTCTAAGAAATTATTAGAGACAGATAAACATAATGTGAATGAGCAATAAACAGAAGAAGAGAAAGTGAATATCTGATTTTAAGGCTGGAAGAAATTTTATACTTGCTAATAGAAAGAAGAAAGAAAAATAAAAATTAAAAAAATATAGAATGACTAAAAATATGAAATGGAGAAAAACATTCTAATATAACAGTAAATGGATAAAATTTACTAATGAAACATAGAAGCAGTGATTGGATTAAAATATATGATATATGATAAATAAGGCACCAGAAGGAAAGGATAGACAGCAGGTGTTCAGGAAATTAGTTCATTAAATGCAGAAAACTAAAGCTGGATTCCTAATAATACTATATACATAGGTGGACACCAAATGAAGATCTAAACGTGAAGGTTAAGCCATAAAACAAAGAATAAAATGTTGGAGGATATCTTTGTGACTTAGGGATTAACAAAAATAATTTTTCATATAAGACTGAAAAATAGGAAGCCAAAAATTAAAAAAGAAAAAAAATAGGGAGAGAAATATGACAATATCAAAATGTAGGATTCCTGCTGAATGAAGGATACAATGAACAAAGTTCACATATTGGGCAAAGATGTTTGAAACATCTAAAACCTGCAAGGAATTCATACCTACAATAGAAAAGAAAACTGGAAATCCCCAAGAAAAAGACATAAAATTCATAGGAAAATGCACAGAAGGTGTACACAATTTCACAGACAAGAAAACTCAGAAATTTAACAGATGTTTGAAGAAATGCTCAATATCAATTGTTATCAGAGAAATGTTAATTAGAACAAAACCGAGATGACACCTGATACTCAACAGCATATGGGATATTAGAAAATGAAAGCAGCAAGTTTTAATGTGTAGAGAGCAACTCTCGTGATCTGTGGTGGGAGGGCCATTCTGCAGGGCAGTTTTGTAGCATTTGGTAAGATTGTGTCTGGGTACACCCAACAGCCCAGTGACTATCCCAGAGAAACTCTCTCCCCTTGACCCCAAGGTGATATGTCAAAAAAATCTTCAGTTTTCTTTGATGGAATGTTGGATTCATCAATAGAAGAATGGATAAGTAAAATATGGCATGTTAATACATATGATAGAACCATATGTGCATAAAAAATAAGCTAGACGTAGAGATTAAAAATCTGAGTAGAAGAATGTTAATAGGACAAAAATAAGGAGAACATGATTTATGTGATTTACAGCATAATAACCATTTGTGTAGTTTAAACACATACGCACAAAAAACAGGACCTATTTTACAAGAATATGTGTATTTGAAGAAATACAGCATATTTAATAGGAGCCTAGAAAGGCAGAGTAACGGAAGCAGGATCTTGGTATAAAGGGGAAAAATAACCAAGAGAAGGTCTTGGACAGACTGGTGTCCCAAGAGGAGAGAGGGCAAGAGATGGAGAGAGCAAAGGAAGAAAACTGGCTGAAGGGAAGCAAAATGGGTGGGAATCTAGATCTCCAGCTCCTTCTGCACCTGCGACAGTTCTTTTTCTTGTGCTCTATTATGGGGCTCCTGAGTACGATTTCACTTTAAAAAATTTCTGGTGCTAAAAATCTGTTTTAAAGACAGGGACCTAGGTGGTTAAAGTTCTGTGCTTAGAAGCAGGTGCGTTAAATTCCACAACATGCCCCAACACAGCCTGTGTGCCTTAGGGTAAAACGCTGAAACCCGGCTTTGTTTCCCCACCTGTAAAGTGAGAGTAAAACACCTCTGTTTTTCTTAATCTCTCAAGATTGTTATGATAAGGAAAAAGAATCCGATGACCCTTGAAATTATATCTAAAATCAATGAGTCATGCAAGAAAATACCTGTTGCTGTGCTGTATTAATGGATAGGATTGTTCTTGCCCAGAGGTTTCTCTATAGCACCTGTGAGCACTAAAAAATTGCATGGGATTAGGCTTAGAAATATGCCCATGGAAATCTCTGTGCTCAGCCCTGAATCCCCTCCTAACCCCACCCCAAATGAGAAATGAGATGAGGTCCTCAGATATTCTGTCAGTCAGGTACTCCCTTATTGGAAGCAGGTCTAGGCTAGGTCCCCTTAGCACTGAATGAATGGTCTGATTTATAAAATGCCTTATGTCTGTTGTTTCCCTTCTCTTTTTCTGATTTATCTCTTTAATTAACCCAGTGGTTCTCAAACTTTTTGTCCCAGTGACATTTTACACTCTTAAAAATTATTGAAAACTCCACAGAGCTTTGACTTTTGTGGGTTATATCTATTGATATTTACTACATTAGATATTACAACTGAGAAGTTGAAACATATTTATTCATTAAATCATTTAAAAATAACAAAAAAACCATGGTAATTAACATAAAAACATTTCCAAAGCAAATAACTGTATATTCCAAAATAAATAATGTTTTCCAAAAGCAAAAAAAGAAATTAGAATAGTGGTATTGTTTTTATAGTTTTACAAATCTCCTTAGATTCTTATAACTGCTACCAGAAGAATATGTTCAGTGAAATGTTGAGTTTAGGTATCAAATAATGTCTCAGAAAATTTTATAGCCTGGAATATACAACTTCTACAGTTGGAAAATAGCCTAACAGTAGCACTTTCTGTTTTAAACCTGATGAAGGCCAGGAAAATTTGACTTCAAAATATTTGTCTCACAAATGACTTTTATAAGGAACATTGAACCTGTCCGGAACACATTATGCTGAACTATATGAAATTGTTAATATTTGACCATTTTTTAAACCTATAAAAGCAGAAATGTCATATGGGTTTTACTAATATGGATAGGAGAGTAAAGTCTATTTGTGTTCTTTTTAAAAATAAGTTTATTTATTTATTTTTGGCTGCATTGGGTCTTCGTTGCTGCGCGCAGGCTTTCTCTAGTTGCGGTGAGCGGGGGCTACTCTTTGTTGCGGTGCGCGGGCTTCTCGTTGTGGTGGCTTCTCTTGTTGTGGAGCACGGGCTCTAGGACCATGGGCTTCAGTAGTTGTGGCTGGCGGGCTGTAGAGCACAGGCTCAGTAGTTGTGGCGCACGGGCTTAGTTGCTCTGTGGCATGTGGGATCTTCCCGGACCAGGGCTCGAACCCATGTCCCCTGCATTGGCAGGCGGATCCCTAACCACTGCGCCTATTTGTGTTCTTTTAAAAAAATATTAAGGAGAATATTTACCTTCTCTAAGGCTGGATTTAGGTCATACTTTAACAAGAAGAGTCATCTTGGAGCAGGTTTCTGAAAAAGTTTGAAGGCATGGTTTATGGGATGAGTCTTGACTAATGATGGAAGATTCAAGACGGTCTAGAAATTTATGATGAATTCATCAGTTATCACCTCTGTTTTTGACTCCAATACATAACATTTTGTTTGAGATGAAAACTGATTTAATTTTTTTTGGAAATCAAAATACTAGCTGTCAGGGGCAGGGTGACTAGTACAAATCTTAAAATTGTTCATTTTTATTATTACTGATCAGTCCTATTAGAACTCACCATGATAATAACAGTATAGTAATAATACTTTTCTTTGAATAAGAAGCAAGAATATATTTATAAGTTTGTCCATTCAAAACACTTATTGTGATAAACGTATCTAATATTTAATCATATATGTCCATGTAGTGATATTTTTTACTTACAATGTATTTCTTCTTAGACCAAAGCCCATCCTATCAAACTCAAGAGTTATGTAAAGATATTTCTTGGCATTGCTGCTTCATATTTTAAAATACAAATACTTACTGTGTTCTGATATTCTAATGTGCTACAACCAAAGGAATCACTTTTTAATTTATGATGAATATAAATTTTAATCATTATTTGTTTCCTTGAACTGTGTACTAGTTATAAATTATTTGAAAGACAGTGTGAAATGTCAACAAATCTTACATGACAGTGTAGCTCATTTAGTGTCTTAAATCAAGTGTTTTGCACTGGGAGCTAGGCAACCAGGATTTTTAGCCAAAATAAGGCATAGGAAAATGCAGAAAGGCTTTCTCTTTTTCCTGACATCATTGTACAGAAAATTTAAAGTGTTTCTGCCCTCACTACTCAGTTTTGTACATATCCAGGTCTGTGGCTAGTTAAGATAAGATACCTGCATTTATCAAAGATTGCTCAAAGCATCCTACCGTATTCTACCAGAATGTCCATAAAGTAGAGGAACTCCTAAATAAATATAGGACAGTAGGAATGGAAGTAGTATAATACAGATTATAATTTTCAGTGGAGAAGTTAGGTTCAGGAAAAATAAACACCATTTGGTTACTGGCATTAAGGAAGCAATACATGTAGTCCAAAAAGGAGAGAGCAGAACTGTGGCAGTGTCTGCTACAGCCTGGTGTTCCCGAATCCTGTGTCCCACTTACTGTCCTATCCAGTGTGCTTCCTATTCACCAGGCCACCTCTCTGATACATCTAGGGAAGAGGGGAACAGAGACATTGATGCTGGCTGTGGAATGGGCTCTGTGAATTTGTCAAAGAATAAGTCAATCAAAGAGAAGTGAGCCTCTTCTCTGATTATTAAGTCATGTTCCTTTTCCTTCAGAAAATAAAGCAAAGGTTTAAATGTACTCAGGGAAAAGAACACAAATCAAGTAATTGCTAGGTTTTCTTTTAGCTTATTATTTTGGGGTAGAACTAACCCTAATTCTTCTAACTTCTTCTCCTAAGCCGTGTTTTTGTCCAAACCATTTTTGAATTTCTGTTTTCTGACCCCTGTGTTTTCTATATTGTGCCTATGGCATTCAGAAGCCAAACACAGTATTTGAAAGAGGATTAACTAATGCTGAGTCAAACAATGGAGGGTGGATAAAGCCATATTACGGTTTATATGTACATCCCATGGTGCATATGAGATATCGGAGCCAGCTAGAAAGAGTCCACTTAGGCCATTCTCTTCCTGCTCCAATAGAAGCTCCTTTCTTTTCTTAGTTACTGTCCTCTGTCTGACTGAGAGATATATTAGACAAAAGCATCATGGATGGAACTGAATGTTTTTTGAGAAATATATAATGTAGTGTATTTGATAGAAAACCACCAAAATTGTATTCTGGGATGTGCATGATAGGAAATTAGACCGGATGCTAAAATGTATGTTGGGAAAGAATAGCACATTTTTATTTCTAGCTGTTAAATCAGTGTGGCATAATATCATTTTTTTGCTTTTCAAAAGATAGGCAAATCTGTAATCTTGGGCCCAGAAATTAGGGAGAGGCACAGAGGTATTTTACAAGTACTGCCATTTATCAAGTAAGTACTAGTTTCCCCTAAAAGCCTTTGCTAAGATTCTCTCTCTCTCTCTAAATATTATAAAGGAGAAAAGGGTTGGGGTAACACTTAAAATTATATATATTATATCTTATCTGTGGTTCTGACCCATCTTTCTTTCACCTGTCTCCTAAACCAAGCCTGATAGGGCAGGCAGACTGAGTAGTGCGGGACTGCCTAAGTACTTATTCTCATAAGGAGCTAATAAGGACTCGTGTAGAGAAATGACCATTTATTTGGGATCTGGGACAAGGCTTTGCTAAATATTTTATGTAGGAGTCTTGTTTACCATTTTGGTTCTTTTGATGTCACTGATTGTGTGAAATTGTTACTTAGGTCATAAACTCATAGAAATGTTATGGCAAGAAGGTATATTGGCCTTAATAAGAGTCTTGATTCAGAGTAACTGTTACCAAGGCCAGCAATACTGTACAGGTTTCCACACTTCAGAGAGCAGTTGTTCTCAGAAATTCCCTTCCAAAACACGTTGGGTCTCGCTATCTTGGCATGCTCATGAGCTATTGTCTTACAATATCTCAGTAATGGGACAGCTCTATTCTATAAATAGCTTCAGAAAATAACTTCATAAACACAATGCAATTATACAAATAAGATTTAAAACTACTTTGAAAAAGACAGGTCTGAACTAATTTGATTAAAGTCATAAATTATTGTTTATCTATTTCCTTGTTACCATTCATGGTTTGACACTTGTGGAGTACACTGATGTTAATATAATGCATTAGGAAGAATTCCCCTCCTGAGAGCCAGTGTAGCTTAGCAAAGTGATATTTAATGTTTTCTATGATATTTATTTAACTAAAATGGCTGATTAGATGTTAAACAGAATAGAGGTTAATGATCTTTGTTATTGGTATTATAAAAATTTTTTAAAAAGAATAAAATAGGGTTAATGATGTATGCCATTATTGTTATTATGGAGATTAAAAACATGCAGTTGTTGGCTGCTGTGAAAAAATAGGCACCAAGCTGTGAGTAATTAGCAAAAGTATATTATCTTCTAACCTTATAATTAATTACTTTGTTTGGCTGTATTACTTTTTAATGATGGTCTTCATTGGCTTCATGTAAATATATAAATCTGTACATAATTTTAAATCTAAGTGATGAAAGCAAACTCTTGATGATTTTCTACATCTGAGAAGGAACCAATGCACTCTATAGCCAGTACTAAAGACAATACCTGGGAAGAGATGACAGAACCAACAACTTCTAGACATGGTGAAGTCGGGGGAGACCTACTGAAAGAAGTTTTGGAGATATTAGTTTTGGGAACAATCAAAACTTCTGACCCTTTGACCACCTCACCAACCCAGGAATGCTCTTTTGTTCTTTAGATTGTTCAATAAAAAGACTTTTGTTTTCTTTTGTTTTTCTTTTCCATATGCGTTATTTTTAGGGTTGCCAGATTTAGGAAATAAAAGTACCAGGTGCCCAGCTACATTTAAATTTTAGATAAACTATGAATAATATTTTAGTATAAGTGCTTCCATGGAATATTTGAGACCTACTTATACTAAAAAATTATTTATTATTTACCTGAAATTCAAATTTAACTGGGAATCCTGTGTTTTACCTGATAACCCTAATTATTTTAAGCTTCCTGGATTTTATTGCACTAGCATTGGTTAATAAATTCAGACATTAGATTTGAAATGAAATATCCTCAAAGGCATAAAAATGCAAGTATTCTTCCTTTGCAATTTAATTCAAACTTGTAATGTTTTTCTAAACTAAACCACCCTTTTTGTATACAGAATTCACAAGAACATTTACATCTATTTATAGAGTGTGTTTCTATATTGTTGGCCTACATACATTTCTAAATAAGGGTGCCTTTTCCTAAGTTCTTTATGTCACTGTTATCATAACTAGAAATTCTATGCTAGAGGAGTATGATTGAGTGGAGTAAACAAGGGTGGAAACCATACAATAGTGAAAAGTGTGTTAAAGGTTATTTACCTGTTGCTGACTCTGGTCATCCTTCGACATTCTCTCTGGCCTGCATCCCTATTCCTGGTAACAATACAAGTAGTGTTCAAAGAATTATAGATGTCTAATTGCTTATTGGGGAGATTACTAATACATAGTCTTTCTATTCTTTTCTCAAAGAACTAATGAGAGATCTGCTAAGGCAGATTGGGATATTTGGGTTCTGATGATGTTTACAAAGCTAATTTTTAAAGTTAGTTTGCCAAAGTAAATATTTTACATCATTGCATTATTATGTGTTCAGTGTCCAGAGAGGAACATTTTGGGGGGTAAATATGCTTGATTTAGTCCTCTTAAGTTGTTTGTTGGATTTTGAATGTTTGCTTCTAATTATATGTTATTCTAGGGGGATGGACATATAGGCTGTCTGAGTTTGTCTTTTTTTCTTAATTTGTTAGACTCCATATCTTTGGAGGAAATGGAGAAATGAATTTATCCTTGATCTTGATCCAATTTGGATGCAGACCAACAAAGGTGTGAGTTCTTAGGAGGCATAATCATTTATTTTTGTGTTGCTATCAGGGAAGAGTGTTGTGTAAAAAGAATCCATGCATCTCTAATATTTACACATGAGTTAAACATGTTGACTTCTATCCTTATGTTTCAGTTGACATTTGTTTACAGGCAGGTTTTCTTAAACTTGTTGATATATTTTGTATTCATATTGAGACATGAAAAACTCAAAGTCTTTGTGTTAATTCAGTCATTCAATCAAAATTTAATTTTTACTTAATACCTTTTAGTCATTGAATGCTGTGTGGTGGAAGAGCTACACCTAGGTCAAACCATATGAAATTGATAATATTAGTCTGTTTTTTATCAATAAAAATGATAATTCATATGGTACATTCAAATATAAGTTCTTTTGTCTTCTCTGGAGAAACGGGATATCAGCAATAAAATATGTGGTAATATATGGAAAATTGTAGTCGTGTAGGTCAGTGGTTTTCACATTTTTGTCATCCATATGAGTACCATTTGTCTACTTAATTTTTTTCAGTTACTCACTTTTTAAGACTTAAATAAATTATTTGAAGAAGTATTACTCATTAAAGCATGCTAGTTTAAAATGCTAGCTATGAATTTTCTAGTAGCTCTCATGTTTATCAGTGTACCACAAAATTCTCCTTACCTGAGTGAGTCATGTATCACACCTTGAAAAACCACCAGTATTGACAGAAAATGCTATAGGAGTTCTGCTACATTGGTCACTCTTTCACGTTTCTGGAAATTCAGGCAGAGGTATAGGCCACCAAAGAGAAATTTCTGTTTTTAATAATATATAAATCTGAAAGAAAAATAGAGATGACAAATTTCCCCTAAATTTTATATTACATTATAAGATATATTAGGTTGAACCATAAGAAATCAGCATTCTTATGGATCAAAAATGTTTGCATGTTGGCAATTTTATATAGTTTAATCTAGTATGTAATGGAAAGTATTCCTTTCCCTGAGGAAAATTAAACCAACATTATAGTTGGATTATCTTTGAAGAGGTGCAATATATTTCTCAGAAAGGGTTTCCTACTGTGCATTGCCACAGGTAGCTTGTTGAAGGAACTCATTCCCTGGGCCATTTCACAGCAGTATTTGCAGTGACCTTTTATATAATGCAAGTGAAAGCTATGCAGGTTGTAGTGGGACTAGATGAAGTAGCAGACCTGCTTATGTTTACAAATATTCTACTCTGATTAGGTGAGACATCTACAAAGAAGATCACCTCTTAACAGATAGATCATTTGCCTCCTATCCACAGCCAGTCAAGTGGATAGAAGTATATCAACATAGCTGGGAGCAATCATCATCTTGCTAAGTATATGGAAGGCAGACAGGCATGAGATATGCGCACATGAATTGTCCTCTTTCAAAGGTCAAATCGCTACATTGCTAGTGTATGCTTGAATGCAGAATGCACAAATGTCCTGAGTTTAATTTTTCTGATGTCACAATTTGGATCCTATAATATGTAGTGACACTGGAAGATAGTAAGAAAATAAGAGATTTCAGTAGCATGAAAAAGATTTTGCTACCTTCTGCAAAGCCAAAATAGCTATGAAAACATGCCTAATTATTTTTATACAATTTTTTCTCTTCAACAGGTGTTGGTCATTATTTCTCTTTTTAAACAGAGGACTTCTTTTTTCTGAAATTGAACTGCAATTATGAATACAATGATCTAAATGAAAGGCTTTATACAGAGAGAAATTCACGTAGTGTTAGCCATATAAAATACTTAATTCACATTTGGTAAAGATACTGTTTCACTATATTCTATAATTCTCTTTTGGGGAATGATACTCAGGATATTTTTCCAGTGAGAAGACATAATTTTGGTTGCAGAAGTAGAAGAGGTGAAATAAGATCTGCTAAAACAAGTATAGAATTTAATTGTTGAACCCATAGAAAGTGTCCAATAATAATTTCTTTATTTAAATACATACTCCAAGATTATTTGAAAGTGATAAAGTCAAGTTTAATAATTTATCTATTTTTATTAAAAGCAACTTTCTAAAAGTTTCTTTTTTTAAAATTTAGGTACAGCTCAATCAGAGACAACATTCTGAACAATTTTAATCCATTTGTGTGTAAAGAATACAAATGACTAATATTAGATATTTTCTACAGGTTCTATTCTGGATTAATACACACACAAAAATTTTAGTATAAAGTAACTGAGTAGGGGCTTCTTAACTATTGTACCTAATAATTCTTGAATATAATATGTTCAGTTATTACCTTCACTTATAGTCTTTGAAATCTTAAAAAAATTTAACCCATATATGATGTGAAAATAAAACTCTGATTTGAAAGAATGATTTGCTGTTTCTTGCATATTTTGTAGCATGATGTATCACTGAGGACTGCTTCTTTCATAAGTATATGTAGAACGAAAACATGGCAGTTGTACATTCAGTTGTTAAATGAAGTTTTATGGGAAAATATTGGCATCTATACTAAGCCTGTTACTGAATATATTCTGTTAGAAGTTTATGTGAATGATTTTTCAATGGAACATCTATAGTTATCAAAATATTTAAGCAAAAGGAGCTGAGGTATCTTTGCTAATTATTCCAAGATTTTTACAGAGTATCAATTTTCTTGGAAATGTTACAGTGCTGTTTTCCATGTCCTGTTGGATGAAAGTACAGGTGCTTTATGGCATGATTATTCATCTATAAATTCTATTTCAATACATATTAACAATGTAGAATTGTATATTTAAAATATCATGATCATTTAGTAGTTTAAAAAAATCTGAGTTTTCAGGCACTGATAAATTTTCATTCCCATTTATTTATTAAAATACATTAAAATTCTGTTATAGTGGTTATGGGAATATAATGAAAATAAACATGTTTTGGTAGAAATGTATTTATTGTTCTAGTCTAATGAAAAATTGTAATTTATGACATTTATGAAGGGGTGGTAGTGGAAGGACAACATTAGCAAGTAATTTTTTTTCAATCATTCTTACAAATGATTTTGAAAACATTAGGTTAAATATAAAATTTAGCAGGAAAAATGTGCACTACCTCTACCCGCATTAGCCACAGTGAGTTCCTTTGGCTAAGGTCTTATTATTTCTTGTTTTCATTCCTGTGTTAGATAGTGATTGCATAATTTTCAAAATATCCAGAATATTAATGCATAACAAACACAAATATGTTTAAAATTTTTTGAGAAGGTTATATATTCTTCACAGGATGGAAATGGGTTAGCAAATCATTCTTTTAAATCAGAGATTTATTTTCACATCATATATTTAAAGCTATAACTCAGGGTCTCTGCTTGTTTTGCTTTCTTCCATTATCAGCAATAACCTTAAATATCTTTAACCTTTCATAGTACAGGTTCAGTATTAGCTGTCAGATACCATGTTTCACAGGTTAATTTTTCTATTAATTTTTGCACTTTTGTCAGCAGTCATGACATAATAACTCTTTAATTTCTTCAATGAAGTGCAATGTCAGAAAAAATCTTGTTTGGATTTGTGTTTCGTAGCACCATGCCTAATGTAGTAAATTCTCATATATGATACTGGAATCATACTTGGTATATAACAGTTATTGAGTGTATATAAGTTAGAATGCAGGGTTCATCCTGCCTGGTTTTATTTTTATCACAAATCTTGTATGTCTATGTCATATTTGCCCCCTTCTGTTTAATTATTAAGTAGAAAACAATCTTGACAGCAAACAGTACATAAAATAGTATAAGTTAAATTTAAGGCAGTTTAGGTACAGTTAAGTAGTTAATATACTTTTTCAACACAATTAAATTTATAAACCTGATTCTGTGTGTATATGTGAATATAAAGCTATCATATGGAAAAATATTGTCTTGAAGATAGAAGCTTCACCTCTATCATGTGCATTGATGAAGAAAATATTAATCTTTATAAATAGTGAAATTTAGAGTTACTAGTTATTTTATTATGAAAGTTATATAGAAATGAGTTTAATTAAGTTTGGATGTCAGCAGCGCAGTATTTTCAGAAAAGAAGTAGTTTCTAAGGTTAACTTAAGAATATAGTATAGTTATATAAAATAATTTTTCAAGAATAGGAAAAGAAATATGGGACTCCCATTTTTGGCATTATGAAACACAGGAAGCTTAGAAATTTCATTTGTATAGAATATCTTGTGGTTTGGAATGGTGTCTTTGAAAGAGATTATGTGTAGAAACCTATATAATTTTTTTGGAAGGCAATATAGTTTTATTATTTTATTTATTTATTTTTTAAACATCTTTATTAGAGTATAATTGCTTTACAATGGTGTGTTAGTTTCTGCTGTATGACAAAGTGAATCAGCTATATGCATACGTATATCCCCATATCTCCTCCCTTTTGCATCTCCCTCCCACCCCTCTAGGTGGACACAAAGCACCGAGCTGATCTCCCTGTGCTATGCGGCTGCTTCCCACTAGCTATCTATTTTACATTTGGTAGTGTATATATGTCAATGTTACTCTCTCACTTCATCCCAGCTTACCCTTCCCCCTCCCTGTGTCATCAAGTCCATTCTCTACATCTGAGTCTTTTTTCCTGTCCTGCCCCTAGGTTCTTCAGAACCATTTTTTTTTTTTTTTTAGATTCCATATGTATGTGTTAGCATATGGTATTTGTTTTTCTCTTTCTGGCTTACTTCATTCTGGATGACAGGCTCTAGGTCCATCCACCTCAGTACAAATAACTCAATTTCATTTCTTTTTATGGCTGAGTAATACTCCATCGTATATATGTGCCACATCTTCTTTATCCATTCATCTGTCGATGGACACTTAGGTTGCTTCCATGTCCTGGGTATTGTAAATAGTGCTGCAATGAACATTGTGGTACATGATTCTTTTTGAATTATGGTTTTCTCAGGGTATATGCCAGGTAGTGGGATTGCTGGGTCGTATGGTAGTTCTATTTTTAGTTTTTTAAGGAACTTCCATATTGTTCTCCACAGTGGCTGTATCAATTTACATTCCCACCAACAGTGCAAGAGGGTTCTCTTTTCTCCACACCCCCTCCAGCATTTATTGTTTGTAGATTTTTTGATGATGGCCATTCTGACTGGTGTGAGGTGATACCTCATTGTAGTTTTTATTTGCATTTCTCTAATGATTAGTAATGCTGAGCATCCTTTCATGTGATTGTTGGCAATCTTTATATCTTCTTTGGAGAAATGTGTATTTATGTCTTCTGCCCATTTTTGGATTGGGTTGTTGGTGTTTTTGATATTGAGCTGCATGAGCTGCTTGTATATTTTGGAGATTAATCCTTTGTCAGTTGATTCGTTTGCAAATATTTTCTCCCATTCTGAAGGTTGTCTTTTTGTCTTGTTTATGGTTTCCTTTGCTGTGCAAAAGCTTTTAATTTTCATTAGGTCCCATTTGTTTATTTTTGTTTTCATTTCCATTTCTCTAGGAGGTGGGTCAAAAAGGATATTGCTGTGATTTATGTCATAGGGTGTTCTGCCTGTGTTTTCCTCTAAGAGTTTGATAGTATCTGGCCTTACATTTAGGTCTTTAATCCATTTTGAGTTTATTTTTGTGTATGGTGTTAGGGAGTGTTCTAATTTCATTCTTTTACATGTAGCTGTCCAGTTTCCCCAGCACCACTTATTGAAGAGGCTGTCTTTTCTCCATTGTATATTCTTGCCTCCTTTATCAAAGATAAGGAGACCATATGTGTGTGGGTTTATCTCTGGGCTTTCTATCTTGTTCCATTGATGTATTTCTGTTTTTGTGCCAGTACCATACTGTCTTGATTACTGTAGCTTTGTAGTATAGTCTGAAGTCCAGAGGCCTTATACCTCCATCTCTGTTTTTCTTTCTCAAGATTCCTTTGGCTATTCAGGGTCTTTTGTGTTTCCATACAAATTGTAAAATTTTTTGTTCTAGTTCTGTGAAAAATGCCATTGGTAGTTTCATAGGGATTGCGTTGAATGTGTAGATTGCTTTGGGTAGTATAGTCATTTTTTCAATGTTAATTCTTCCAATCCAAGAACATGGTATATCTCTCCATCTGTTTGTATCATCTTTAACTTCTTTCATCAGTGTCTTATAGTTTTCTGCATACAGGACTTTTGTCTCCTTAGGTAGGTTTATTCGTAGGTATTTTATTCTTTTTGTTGCCATGGTAAACGGGAGTGTTTCCTTAATTTCTCTTCCAAATTTTTCATCATTAGTGTATAGGAATGCAAGAGATTTCTGTGCATTCATTTTGTATCCTGCTACTTTACCAAATTCATTGATTAGCTCTAGTAGTTTTCTGGTAACATCTTTACGATTCTCTATGTATAGTATCATGTCATCTGCAAACAGTGACAGCTTTACTTCTTCTTTTCCAATTTGGATTCATTTTATTTCTTTTTCTTTTCTATTTGCTGTGGCTAAAACTTCCAAAACTATGTTGAATAATAGTGGTGAGAGTGGACAACCTTGTCTTGTTCCTGATCTTAGAGGAAATGGTTTCAGTTTTTCACCATTGAGAACGATACTGGCTGTGGGTTTGTCCTATATGGCCTTTATTATGTTGAGGTAAGTTCCCTCTATGCCTACTTTCTGGAGGGTTTTTATCATAAATGGGTGTTGAATTTTGTTGAAAGCTTTTTCTGCATCTATTGAGATGATCATATGGTTTTTCTCCTTCAATTTTTTAATATGGTTTATCACGTTGATTGATTTGCGTATATTGAAGAATCCTTGCATTCCTCGGATAAACCCCACTTGATCATGGTGTATAATCCTTTTAATGTGCTGTTGGATTCTGTTTGCTAGTATTTTGTTGAGGATTTTTACATCTATGTTCATCAGTGATATTGGCCTGTAGTTTTCTTTCTTTGTGACATCTTTTTCTGGTTTTAGTATCAGGGTGATGGTGGCCTCGTAAAATGAGTTTGGGAGTGTTCCTCCCTCTGCTATATTTTGGAAGAGTTTGAGAAGGATAGGTGTTTGCTCTTCTCTAAATGTTTGATAGAATTCGCCTGTGAATCCTTCTGGGCCTGGGCTTTTGTTTGTTAGAAGATTTTTAATCACAGTCTCAATATCAGTGCTTGTGATTGGTCTGTATATATTTTCTATTTCTCCCTGGTTCAGCCTTGGATGGTTGTGCTTTTCTAAGAATTTATCCATTTCTTCCAGGTTTTCCTTTTTATTGTCATGTAGTTGCTTGTAGTAATCTCTCATGATCCTTTGTATTTCTGCTGTGTCAGTTGTTACTTCTCCTTTTCATTTCTAATTCTATTGATTTGAGTTTTTGCCCTTTTTTTCTTAATGAGTCTGGCTAATGGTTTATTAATTTTGTTTATCTTCTTAAAGAACCAGCTTTTAGTTTTATTGATCTTTGCTATTGTTTCCTTCATTTCTTTTTCATTTATTTCTGATCCGATCTTTATGATTTCTTTCCTTCTGCTAACTTTGGGTTTTTTGTGTGCTTCTTTCTCTAATTGCGTTAGCTGTAAGACTAGGTTGTTTATTTGAGATGTTTCTTGTTTCTTGAGGTAAGATTGCATTGCTGTAAACTTCCGTCTTTGAACTGCTTTTGCTGCCTCCCATAGGTTTTGGGTCGACGTATTTTCATTGTCATTTGTTTCTAGGTATTTTTTGATTTCCTCTTTGAGTTCTTCAGTGATCTCTTGGTTATTTAGTAGTGTATTGTTTACCCTCCGTGTGTTTGTATTTTTTACAGATTTTTTCCTGTAATTGATATCTAGTCTTACAGCATTGTGGTTGGAAAAGATACTTGATATGATTTCAATTTTCTTAAATTTACCAAGGCTTGATTTGTGACCCAAGATATGATTTGTCCTGGAGAATGTTCCATGAGCACTTGAGAAGAAAGTGTATTCAGTTGTTTTTCGATGGAATGTCATATAAATATCAATTAATTCCATCTGGTCTAATGTGTCATTTAAAGCTTGTGTTTCCTTATTTATTTTCATTTTGGATGATGTGTCCTTTGGTGAAAGTGGGGTGTTAAAGTCCCCTACTATGATTCTGTTACTGTCAATTTCCCCTTTTATGCCTGTTAACATTTGCCTTATGTATGTTTATGCACCCAACACTCCTATGTTGGGTGCATAAATATTTACAATTGTTATATCTTCTTCTTGGATTGATCCCTTGATCATTATGCTGTGTCTTTCTTTGTCTCTTGTAATAGCCTTTATTTTAAAGTCTATTTTATCTGGTATGAGAATTGCTACTCCAGCTTTCTTTTGATTTCCATTTGCATGGAATATTTTTTCCATCCCCTCACTTTCAGTCTGTATGTTTCCTTAGGTCTGAAGTGGGTCTCTTGTAGACAGCATATATACCGGTCTTGTTTTTGTATCCATTCAGCTAGTCTATGTTTTGGTTCGAGCATTTAAGCCATTTACATTTAAGGTAGTTATCAATATCTATGTTCCTATTACCATTTTCTTAATTGTTTCTGTTTTGTTATTGAAGGTCTTTTCCTTCTCTTGTGTTTCCTACCTAGACAAGTTCCTTTAGCATTTGTTGTAAAGCTGGTTTGGTGGTGCTGAATTCTCTTAGCTTTTGCTTGTCTGTAAAGATTTTAATTTCTCTGAGAAATCTGAATGAGATCCTTGCTGGTAGTGTAATGTTGGTTGTAGGTTTTCCCTTTCCTCACTTTAAATATGTCCTGACACTCCCTCTGGGTTGCAGAGTTTCTGCTGAAAGATCAGCTGTTAACCTTATGGGGATTCCCTTGTATGTTATTTGTTGCTTTTCCCTTCATGCTTTTAATATTTTTTCTTTGTATTTAATTTTTGATAGTTTGATTAATATGTGTCTTGGCATGTTTCTCCTTGGATTTATCCTGTATGGGACTCTTTGTGCTTCCTGGATTTGATTGATATTTCCTTTCCCATATTAGGGAAGTTTTCAAGTATAATCTCTTCAAATATTTTCTCTGTCCCTTTCTTTTTCTCTTCTTCTTCTGGGAGCCCTATAATTCGATTATTGGTGTGTTAAATGTTGTCCCAGAGGTCTCTGAGACTGTCCTCAATTCTTTTCATTCTTGTTTCTTTATTCTGCTCTGCGGTAGTTATTTCCACTATTTTATCTTCCAGGTCACTTATCCATTCTTCTGCCTCAGTTATTCTGCTATTGATTCCTTCTAGAGAATTTTTAATTTCATTTATTGTGTTGTTCATCATTGTTTGTTTGCTCTTTAGTTCTTCTAGGTCTTTGTTAAACGTTTCTTGTATTTTCTCCATTCTATTTCCAAGAAGTTGAATCATCTTTACTATCATTGCTCTGAATTCTTTTTCAGGTAAACTGCCTATTTCCTCTTCATTTATTTGGTCTGGTGGGGTTTTACCTTGCTCCTTCATCTGTTGTGTATTTCTCTGTCTTCTCATTTTGCTTACCTTTCTGTGTTTGGTATCTCCCTTTTACATGCTGCAGGTTTGTAGTTCCCATTGTTTTTGGTGTCTGCCTCCAGTGGGTAAGGTTGGTTCGGTGGGTTGTGTTGGCTTTCTGGTGGAGGGGACTGGTACCTGTGTTCTGGTGGATGAGGCTGGATCTTGTCTTTCTCGTGGATAGGACCACGTCCGGTGGTGTGTTTTGGGGTGTCTGTGACCTTATTATGATTTTAGGTGCTCCTATCTGCTAATGGGTGGGGTTGTGTTCCTGTCTTTCTAGTTGTTTGACAGAGGGTGTCCAGCACTGTAGACTGCTGGTCGTTGAGTGGAGCTGGGTCTTAGTGTTGAGATGGAGATCTCCGTGAGAGCTTTTGCTGTTTGATATTATGTGGAGCCAGGAGGTCTCTGGTGGACCAATCTGCTGATCTCAGCTCTCCCACCTCAGAGGATCAGGCCTGACACCTGGCCAGAGCACCAAGACCCTGTCAGCCACACGGCTCAGAAGAAAAGGGAGAAAAAAAATGAAAGAAAGAAAGAAACAATAATAAAATAAAAGAAAGTCATTAAAATAAAAAAATTATTAAAAATTAAAAAGTAATAAAGAAAAAGAAAGAAAGAGAGCAACTAAACCAAAAAACAAATCCACCAATGATAAGAAGCACTAGAAGCTATACTAAAAAAACAAACAAAAAATGGACAGACAGAACCCTAGGACAAATGGCAAAAGCAAAGCTATACAGACAAAATCACACAAAGAAGAATCCACATACACACTCACAAAAAGAGAAATAGGAAAAAAAATATATATCTTTATATATATATAAAAGGAAGAGAGTAACCAAATCATTAAACAAATCCACCAATGATAATAAACTCTAAATACTAAACTAACATAAACATAAAACCAGAAAAAATTAGATGCAGAAAGCAAACCCCAAGTCTACAGTTGCTCCCAAAGTCTATTCCAGAGATGCAGGGTACATCAAGTTGACTGTGAAGATTTAATCTGCTGTTCCTGAGGATGCTGTGAGAAATTTCCCTTTCTCTTCTTTGTTGGCACAGCTCCTGGGGTTCAGCTTTGGATTTGGC
The DNA here is from genome assembly GCF_965194825.1 of Balaenoptera physalus. Classification (NCBI taxonomy): domain Eukaryota; kingdom Metazoa; phylum Chordata; class Mammalia; order Artiodactyla; family Balaenopteridae; genus Balaenoptera; species Balaenoptera physalus. The sequence goes on along the minus strand of NC_138883.1, from coordinate 80,476,284 downwards.
CCTGCCTCTGTGTGTAGGTTGACTGATGGCATCTGTTCCCTGCCCAGACTGGATGGGGTTAAAGTAGCAGTTGATTAGGGGGCTCTGGCTCAGTCAGGCCAGGGGGAGGGAGGGGTACAGAATGCAGGGCAAGCCTGTGGCAGCAGAGGCCGGTGTGACATTGCAACAGCCTGAGGTGTGCCGTGTGATCTCCTGGGGAAATTGTCCCTGGATCACGGGACCCTGGCAGTGGCAGGCTGCACAGGCTCCTGGGAGGGGTGGTGTGGATAGTGACCTGTGCTTGCCCACAGGATTCTTTGTGGCTGCAGTAGCAGCCTTAGAGTCTCATGCCTGTCTCTGGTGTCTGTGCTGATAGCTGCGGCTCACGCCCGTCTCTGGAGCTCATTTAGGTGGTGCTCTGAATCTCCTCTCCTTGTGCACCCCAAAACAATGGTCTCTTGCCTCTTAGGCAGTTCCAGACTTTTCCCCAGACTCCCTCCCAGCTAGTTGTGATGCACTAGCTCCCTTTAGGCTGTGTTCACTCAGCCAACCCCAGTCCACTCCCTGGGATCTGACCTCTGAAGACTGAGCCTCAGCTCCCAGCCCCCACCCACCCCAGCAGGTGAGCACACAACACTCTTAGGCTGGGGAGTGCTGGTCGGCACTGATCCTCTATGCAGGAATCTCTCCGCTTTGCCCTCTGCATCCCTCTTGCTGTGCTCTCCTCTGTGCCTCTGAAGCTTCCCCCCCTGCCCACCCCCTTCTCCATCAGTGAAGGGGCTTCCTAATGTGTGGAAACTTTTCCTCCTTCACAGCACCCTCCCAGAGGTGCAGGTTCCATCCCTATTCTTTTGTCTCTGTTTTTCCTTTTTTCTTTTGCCCTACCCAGGTATGTGTGGATTTTCTTGTCCTTTTGGAAGTCTGAGGTCTTCTGCCAGCATTCAGTAGGTGTTCTGTAGGAGCTGTTCCACATGTATATGTAGTTTTGATGTATTTGTGGGGAGGAAGGTGATCTCACATCTTACTCCTCTGCCATCTTGAAGGCACCTCCAGCCTTGACCTCAGTTTTATTATTTTAAAATATCAATATACGTCTTGCAAAAAGCTTCTAAAAGCTAGTGTTTCCAGGTGATTTTTTTAAAATTAATTTTATTTTGTGGATAAGGAAAATACCATTCTTAAAGCTTAAATATATGCCCTGTCATACAGAATTCAAGCAAAGGCAGTACAAACTTATCGTCAGCTTAATATATCAATATATGCACATAGATAATTACAGATATGTTCATGTACATGGGTTAATATACACATATTTCATAGCTCTCTTTGCTGGGAGGATCTAGAAGCAGTGATACCCCAGTAGAAACAAGCTATCCAGTATCCAGATCTTGGTTTCTAAGTTCCACTGGAACCCATTCTTCAATAAAAGGAACCTTTGAAAAGAGGGTGATTCTAGGGCTTGCTTGCAAAGGATTGGAAATAAAAAAGCAAAAACAAAAAAAACCTGCTTCTTCACCTCAGGTTACTTGAGAAGCTTTGGCCTAGAACTTTAGGTTTAACAGGCTGATGCACCACTCAGAGGTGGGAGACAAAATGATGGGTTTACAAAAAATTGGGAGATCATATCTGATATTCTTGCACAGGTGATCTGTTCAGTGAATAAACCATGGTAACAATAACAAAAAGCAAATAATGAAAAATAAACCATGTCAATATAAAGCTGTTCTGCAGAGTGGCATTGTGAGGATACTTCGGCTCTGGGTGAATGAAGAAAGTCTCCCATGAGAATCCCTAAGAATTCTTTCCTATTGTTGGTTTGAGGCCCCAAGCCATATTACCTATGTGGTCCCACAAAAAAGCAAAAAATTAAGTATAAAGTGTTTCTGGTATAAAGTTCTCCAGATGTAACTTTCTCTTCAAATAATACAAGGACCTAGGCTTGCTTTATTCTAATTAGCTCCCTTCCAACTTATATGCTATTATTGTTCAAATTAATGATACTATTAACTTTAGAACGTTTTAAGTAACATAAATTAAATATCTAGGGTAACCACTAAATGAATAGGAATTAAAGACTGAGTTGTGAAACTAGTAGAGGAAAATGTAATAAGAAACATAGAAAAAAGTTGATAGAAATAATTCCAAATATTTTATGTCAACAACACAACAAATGTAAATAGACTAAATTCTTCAATAAAATAAAAGATTATCAAAATAGAAATACAAAGAAAATCTGGCTATATGTTCTAAATAAGAGACACAAGTAAAATATAAAAACAAAGAAAGGTTCAAAGTAAAAGGTACAAAGAAAGATATACCAAGCACATTCTATACAAAACAAAGTGTGTATAGTTGTATTGAAAGAGGATGAGATAAATTGTAAGGTACAAACATCTCTAGAAATAAAGAGAGTAACAACATTTTGCCTCCTGTCTCTGAGCAATGTATCTGGCTTGTTAAACCTAAGCTCTAGGACATATCAAGACAAAATAAACCTGTAATAAGACAGTTTGGTATTTGTGCAGAGTTGGAAAACTATATTGATAAATCAGAGAACCCAGAAATAAACTGGTGTTTATATTAACATTTGATACAGGTGAAAGTTGGCATTGGGAAAGGATGGCTTATTAAATTCAGGAACATTAGATCTATAGCTCACAGCATCCACAGAAGTCAATTCTAGATGGACAAAAACTTAACTCTGAAAACCAGCTCTTCAAACCTTAGCATCAATCATAGAGAATATCTTTATGCACTTGAAGTAGAGGATACTTTCTTAATATTAAAAAAGCTCAAAACGATGTCAAGAAGTTGATAGTTTCATCTACATTAAAATTAAGAACTTATGTTCATTAAAAAAGTAAAAAGAAAAGTAAAAAACAGATTAGCATATATATATATGCCATGTATATTCCCATGAATCCAAAGGAAATACATAAACCAACAATCCAGTGAAAAAGATGTGAAAAAGTTATGAACAGTTATTTCTTAGAAGGGAAACACAAATTTTAATAAATATATGAAAAGATGCTTAAGTTTATTAGTTCTGAGGAAAATATTAGTTAAAGGTCCAATGATATACCTACCACACATAAATTTAAAAGCCGATAAGATCACATATTTTCAGACATGAGGAACAATAGGAACTCTAACACACTGCTGTGGGAATTATAGATTGGTGTATTCTAGAAAACAGTTTGCCTTTTCCAAGTAAAGTTCAAAATGTACCCTATGACCTAGCAATAGGTCTCCTCAAGTCTCTCTTGTACTGTGATAGGAGGCTCAGACTAAAACATAGCCCTCAACACATTTGTCAGCAGTGCATAAATAAAATTTGATATATGTCGACAATGGCATCATACTAAGATGGAATAATGCACAATGATAGACATGAGCATATCTCAAAACTTAATGTCGAGTGTCAAATCATGTCACAGAAGAGTTTCTTCAGTATGATTTCATGTTAAGTTCAAATTTGGGCCAAAAGGAACAGGTTGTATAAGTATATAGATACATGTGGCAAAATCCATAGAGAAAAGAGATAATGAATAATACAAAATTTATTGGTTATCTCTGATGGGGGGAATTGCAAGCAAAGATGACAAAATATGAAGCTTTAGAAAATACAAGGCCCCAACTACATAAATTGGTTAATGGGAAAACCGATATACATTTTATTACTACTCTTTGAGCTAGCCATATATGTTAAATATGCTCCTCTTTATGAATATTTAATAATAAAATTCAATTAAAATAAAAGAAATGTAGAAATCATGATCTATTTGATATTTTGAAGCCTATATATAATGTCTTATTGGAACACTGGGGTACATAAATGAACTAATCAATCAAGCAGGAACTGAAAAGGCAAAACAAAGATATTGGGCTTAGTTAGGCCCTAGCTGTCATAGAAAATATGCCTTAATTAATAGATAATCAGGATTCTATTGTCTGTTGATAGGGCAATATGCTAAATTATCAGTGGTACCAAGAGAATCAGAGATCTCAAAAAATATTTTTACTGTTACTTTGTCTAGTAAATATATAGATAGATGGTGAGGTTACTTCATCAAGATATCTAAAAAAGATTTGGCTATAAATATTTGAGAAATGGAATAAACATATAAAATTATAATGTTTAGATAATAAATAGTTTAGGACAACAGTGTAAGAGAAATCACAGAAATAGGTCAAGAATATTTAATTTCAGACCAGGCATAACTGACCAGGAGACAAGTTCAGTGTGTAAAATACACATTGCCATGAGCTCTCTGTGATTATTTCTAAGTACATATCCAGTTTGACTATACTGACTGAACTTTTTTAGGACTTCAGGGTATTAACAATCATTTGAAACAAAATGTGTGCAGAAAGAATTGGAATCATGATGGGATATTTAAATGTAGCTTGACAAAATTTGCCAGTCAAACTTGATCAAAAGGAAAAGCTCCCGCTCACATTTTGTGTGGTAATAAGTGGAAATGGTCTCATAGATTTTTACTTCTAAGTCTTGTTTGTCTTTAAATGATTGCAGGGAAAAATGTTTAAGATGGCAGAAATTTTTCTCAAATTAAAAGAAACTGAAAAATTGCTGTTGAAAATATGAATGTGCTAAATTTCTTAATCTCACATAATCATTATTCTTAGGGGTATTTTTTGTGCTTTTAGTATTCAAATGTTCTCAACTTTTGATTTGTTGTAAGTCTTTAACAATATCACAGGGATAAAGCATGACACAAAAGACGGTTGCACCCATAGCTCATGATTTCCATGTATTATTCTGTTTCAGACAATAAACCAAAGTCATAGCTTGGTTCTTTATTGAAATTCTTTTCCTTTTCTAATAATAAGAATTTAATTTTATCCCATAACTGCATTTGAGATTAATTGGGACCTTACATTTTAGACTATAGTAACATTTTGGATCATCTATAATATTTGGATGGTTTTGTTTATCATCCAATTATTTTGTTAAATTTACAGTGGACATTTTCATAACAACAAAGGCTTATATGCCAGGTATTGTGCCAAATGTGTAACTTTTTATCCTCATGTCAGACCTATAAGATAGGCACAATTTTATATTCTTTTCACTGATGGAAAAATGCGTTTAGAGAGGTTAAATGACCTGCCTAAGATCACACATCTCACATCTAGCAAGTGGTCTGAAACCCATTACACAACATCAAAACCATAGTCTTGAAGCATTACACTGCAATATCTCCTTTCCAGGAAATTTTCTATATATTCATCTTTAATTTCCTTTCCTCTTGTACATTTGTTTCCACCATTTGTTATCTATGTTATGTGTTCTTTTTAGTAAACCAATTATCACCATCCCGTAATAGTAACAGTTCTGTTATTCTTAACCACTTCTCAAGGTCTCTGGAGCAATAATTGGAGGCTTGGAACCAGTGAACTTAAGTTTATACTTAAAATTTACTCAGAAATTGCTCATTTCAGTTTTCTAGTATACGTGGACAAGTTATATCATCAAAATGTGTTGCTTTATCTACATTTGTCTATTTTCCAAAATTTTAATGTGAATATTCACCATGGTTTATCTATTAAGATGTATTTATGTAAATACATCTACATCTATCTATATTAGATATCATTTAATTATAGAAATACTATAAAAACATTTTCCCCCAGAAGAAATAATGCAGTGGGATGTTTGGCTCTGAAAAAGTATTGGAGTCAAAAAGTTCCTAAATTTTTTTCCTTAAACTCTACAATTAAAGATAAACAAAAGTAGGTATACATAAATATATTAAAAAGTTGTAAATTTCTGGTTGCTTGAGATAATTATATATTTTCTGATGCGTCCCATTCCAAAGTCTATCTGCTGAAATGCAGCACTATAATCTGCTTTCTGAGTCCTATAAGGTGTAGTTTTAAAATTAAGGTCACAAGAAGGTGAAGACAGGCAGTAATACACTTGTTGACCCTTCACAGGAATTCCAGATAAAACCCCAGAAGTTGAGTCAGAGATAATCACAAGATCTGGAATTTACAATAACAAACTCTCCATATATCTACCTGTCAGACTTCTTCCTCTTAGGGAGGGACAAAAGGTCACTAAAATAGCTTTTTTTTTTCATGAAAATGTTTTTACCCTTCTTTGGAGGGTAATGAGAAGTTATAGTATAAATTATATAGGGATATTAGATTTTTTTTCATTGACACTGTTTATTCTTAAAGGCCCAAATGTTAATAACTTTTTTCAGGAAGATTATAGTAGAAGTGGGAAAAAAGTCATAACAGGAACAACAAAAAAGGAAAACAAAAAATTGATTACTGAAGCGAAGATCAAACGTTAGCAAATTTCACAAGATTGAACATGTGAGAAAATTTTAATTTAAATGAAATTCAAAACAAAATCCATGCAATTTTTTCAATCCTTATGTAGCCATACGCTAAGGTGAGGTAGTGCGATATTAAATAAAGGCATCACATGCTTCATCCTTTTTCTACTTTTTTCCTAGTAAATAGAAAAAATCATGAAAATACTGCCAGTTATTATTATAATTTTCCTAGCAATAATTCTGTTGATAAAATTCTGTTTTCTTAGGATTTCATAGGCAATAGAAAACAGTGTAGAGTTACATTCTTTTAAGTGTGTTGTCAGTTCTACAATATTAACATAATTTTACTTTTCTTTACAAATATGAGATCACCCATGGCTAAGTATTAAAAAAGTAAATCCGTGTTATTATTTCCCATCTCTCTCCACCCTGGGTTTTGGTTTAAAAGACAAATATTATAGAACATTCAATTTATTTTCGTTATCTACAGCATGGATATAAGTCTTAAAATGAACATATACAGTATAGTTGAATTTTATGGTACATCTTAGTAATGTTTAGTGTTTTGAATGTAACAGAAATGTATAGCATTTCTAAAAAAAACTTTATCATGTAAGAATATGATACATCTATCTTAAAAATTCAAAGACATTTTTTTCAAAAGAGAAAAATATAATAATATCTTATTTTCATTTCTTATTATATGATGAGGACTACAGGCAATATTGTTGTTAGAGGCAATCAACATTTTCCAAAAGCGAAGCAACAGACACATGTTGTCACTTAACCTAAAGGATCTTATCTATCTGGTATTCATTCTGTATGGCCTGTGACTTTCCATTAATGTGAGATAGAGAGGGAATGGGGAGGGGAACAACACTTATTGAGATGCTATCTCAATGCTATTTTTCATTTTACAGATGAAGCTAAGGGTGTGAGCCATGTTTGTTTTGCTTACTTGTTAACAGAATGAATATTTTTAAAGTAAAGAGGAAAACTTTTCAAATCCTTGGACTAATCAATTTACATAAAGCAATTGGATATGCCAACTGGAACCTAAGTGATATTGTTTGATCTGCCCATTTTAAGACAATAATTCTTGCTTGTCTTAGGAATGTTTTCCCTAATTATTCTTTGTTTCTCTTAAAAATATGGAAACTTGATTGGTATTGGTTGATTCCTGATTTATAACTTGCATATTCTTCTTGCTTGGTTTATGAATCATCAGGCTACAGGACAAAAAATAACCAGTAAGATGACTTTCTCCATTTCCTCAGTTTTTACTTATAAATTATGTACATCCTTTCTCCAAAGCTAAACAAAATTTCTTATCCAAATTCCCATTTCTTTTAGGAAGTCTGAATTAACAAGAAATCAAACAATATCACTTTTCTTTTATCTCAAACTTTCTATTTGGAATCAATTTTGTTTTTGGATCATTTTTATCGTCTCTTCTCAGTTTGTGTGACATCCTTATCTCTTTGTTGCATCTGACAAAAGACATGCTCTGCTTTTTTCCTTTTTTTTAAAATTAATTTTTATGTGGAATTCAGATGAGAAAGAATGCAGTATTGCTTTGACTGCCTGCCATAATATAAAATGTAGTAAAATGTACAGCTGGTGATAGTCTAGTTAGAATTTTTTAATGAAATATAAAGGAAAAGACCAGGTGCTTAATTTTTACATGCTGCATTTCTTTTAAAAAATTCATGGTATCTTTTTGAATAATTTTTACTCATGCAGATGTTCTTAATATTGGAAACAGACGTTTATTTTATTTCCTTGGTTCCCATTTCACACTAAGCTTTTGTACAAAGAAGGTGGGCTGAATAGCTAAATTATTTGTGAGTCAGGATTCCAAGGGTAATTATTCTCAGATAATTGCCAAATGACTCATGGCAAGACTTTCAATAATGTGTACCTTGGTTTGTCTAGTTCAGATCTGGAGGATAATGGTTGTTTAACATAATAGAAAAGAACTTTAGGCTATTTAAGAAGACATGCATGTCAGTAAAAATGTGTTGACTCTTAAAATAATAGACAACCCCATTTATATTATTTCTTAGAGGATGAATCATTGCTGTAAGAACTGTGTTTCACAAATTTCAGAATTTTGAAATTTCTAAATAATCAAAAGTACTTTTTCTTTTTAGCTTAACACACATTATAAGAAAATCAGTCTGAGTCATTTAGAATTAAGTGAGTAGAAGTTATAGTGATGATTTAAGCTTTCCCCCCAAATTACCAGTATATAAAAATTTTGGCTCTGCGGCGTGGTCCTTGGAGATGCTCGGCCTTGCCCTGTGCTAGCCATGGCCGACTACCTGAGAGCGGCGGCACGTCCTACGTGCCAGACGATGGACTCACTACACAGCAGCTGTTCAACCGCGAGGACAGTCTCACCTACAGCAACTTTCTCATTCTCCCCGGGTACATCGACTTCACTGCAGACCAAGTGGACCTGACCTCTGCTCTGACTAAAAAGATCATTCTGAAGACCCCACTGTTTTCCTCACCCATGGACACAGTCACAGAGGCTGGGATGGCCATAGCAATGGCGCTTACAGGTGGTATTGGCTTCACCCACCACAACTGTACATCAGAATTCCAGGCCAATGAAGTTCGTGAAGTGAAGAAATATGAGCAGGGATTCATCATGGACCCTGTGGTCCTCAGTCCCAAGAATCGAGTGTGGGATGTCTTTGAAGCCAAGGCCCGGCATGGCTTCTGCGGTATCCCCATCACTGACACAGGCCGGATGGGGAGCCACCTGGTGGGCATCATCTCCTCAAGGGACATTGATTTTCTCAAGGAGGAGGAGCATGACCGGTTTTGGGGAGCGATCATGACAAAGAGGGAAGACTTGGTGGTAGCCCCTGCAGGCATCACACTGAAGGAAGCAAATGAAATTCTGCAGTGCAGCAAGAAGGGAAAGTTACCCATTGTAAATGAAGATGATAAGCTGGTTGCCATCATTGCCCAGACAGACCTGAAGAAAAACTGAGATTACCCACTGGCCTCCAAAGATCCCAAGAAGCAGCTGCTGTGTGGAGCAGCCATCGGCACTCATGAGGATGACAAGTATCGGCTGGACTTGCTAGCCCAGGCTGATGTGGACGTGATGGTTTTGGACTCCTCCCAGGGAAAACTCCATCTTCCAGATCAACATGATCAAATACATCAAAGAGAAATACCCCAGTCTCCAAGTCATTGGAGGCAATGTGGTCACAGCTGCTCAGGCCAAGAACCTCACTGATGCTGGTGTAGATGCCCTGCGGGTGGGAATGGGCAGTGGCTCCAACTGCATCACTCAAGAAGTGCTGGCCTGTGGGCGGCCCCAAGCAACAGCAGCGTACAAGGTGTCAGAATATGCATGGCGCTTTGGTGTCCCTGTCATCGCTGATGGAGGAATCCAAAATGTGGGCCATATTGCCAAAGCTTTGGCCCTTGGGGCCTCCACAGTCATGATGGGCTCCCTCCTGGCTGTTACCACTGAAGCCCCTGGCGAGTTTTCTTCTCTGATGGGATCCAGCTAAAGAAATATCATGGTATGGGTTCTCTCGATACCATGGACAAACATCTCAGCAGCCAGAACCGATACTTCAGTGAAGCTGACAATATCAAGGTGGCCCAGGGGCTCTCTGGGGCTGTGCAGGATAAAGGATCCATCCACAAATTTGTTCCCTACCTGATTGCCAGCATCTAGCACTCCTGCCAGTACACTGGTGCCAAGAGTTCGACCCAAGCCCAAGCCATGATGTATTCTGGAGAGCTCAAGTTTGAGAAGGGAACATCCTCAGCTCAGGTGAAAGATGCTGTCCACAGCCTCCACTCATATGAGAAGCGTCTTTTCTGAAAAGGGATCCAGCACACCCTCGGTTTTTCAATAAAAGTTTGAAAAAAAAAATTTTGACCAATGTCTCACTCTTTAGATAAAATAGGGGTCCCTGGCTGGAAAACTTACAGAGCCATGTGCCTGATAGTCATGGATAACCCATGTGTCAAAGTGATGATTTGCCAGCTTGGTTAATGAATGAATATGCAAAGGACCTCAGGATATGTTTTGTGAGTGATTATCATTATCAGTAATGATGAGAATGAATTTATTGTGAGTTAGGTTACTTTCTGTATTTAATAATCTTCATTTTTCAAAGTTATATCATTCTGTAAAGAAAAATTACTAATGGATTTCTATTTGACAGATCATCTTTTTATAATGCATATGATCCTTTAAAAAAGAATTATTTTCTCACTGCTATTTATTCTCTCCACATTGACCCTGCTAACAGGAAGAATATATCTGCTTGGGAAAGAGGAATCCCCAAATCTAGGCTTTGTTCTACCTCTGTTTCCCACTAATCGATTCAAATAGATGTTAAAAAAAAAAAAACTCCTCAAAAAAGAAAGTGCATTGTCTTGAATGACTACGTATTCTTGCTATTCATAAATTTCATTCTGTTTTCCTGATTTACCCAAAATAAGGCAGTTTTCCTGTTGAGGTTAATTTGGGATATGTAAAATAACCCCATCCTCTAAAAAACAAGGTTGAAATATTTTATCCTGGATATCAGTGACAGTCATTTGTTTTTCACTATATTTAGATTCTCTCAGTATTCTTCTTAAGTCACAAGTTGATTAAGATTGTGATCTCATTTTGGTATAGTGTAAGGCTGTTGAAATGGAAAAGATTAAGAACCAAAACCAAAACAAAACAATTAAAAAATAACTTGTCCACTGTTTCTGGTCCCAGTTACCATATTGTGGTTAAAAGCAACTCCATATGATCTATCACTCTGATTCGTTTTCACCTTGATTGTAAATGATAACCCAAACGTTCTTGGGCATACAAAAAAAAAAAAAAAACCAGTTCATTCTAATAAAAAAAAGTTTGTGGAAGTGTGTGGGAAGTACAGAATTGCATTAATTCTGTGCCCTTGGAAAATTTTGACATCTGTACCAAACGCAACACATTTTCATCATTTTTAATATGGCCCCAGGAAGGATATTAGTCCAGTAGATTTCTCAATCCTGTGATAAGGAAAAAAACCTTTTGTTATTTTCTATCATTAATTGCTTCTTTCATCTCTCAATGGTAGCGCTATGGTGCAAGGTGGAAAGGGAAGTGGTCAAAGCTGAATAGCAGAGCAGAGTATCATGTTATCTGGATGTCAATGGTAGGCACAAGTTCACTCAGTGTAGAACCAAGTGAGAAAGACTAGGAGGGATGAGGAAATAGTGCAGGTTGCGTAACCATACACACTCACAGATCCATTCAGGAACCAAATAAAGGACCAAAAGCAGTAAAAAGTAAAAACAACAAATTCTGCCATTGAAATTCTCAAATTTCACATTTTTTTCTTGATAAAGAATGGGCATATGAGAAGGCATTTTAAAAATGATAAGTGCTCAGAATTTCAACTATGGAAACACAACTAATTGTCAAAATTGTGAAATATTTGGCTTATTACATTAGTACTTTAGCAGGAAATAAATATTGCCAATGTTTGTGTGTTGGGGAAGCAGGAGTGGAACAGAAAGAAATGTGAAAGAAATTGCGCCTGTACAAAGTATAGATATTTGCCTTCTTGGTATATTTCTCTCTGGAAATCAATGAAATAATGTGGTTTTGCCTATTCTTAATGTGACCAAATGACTTTTTCTTTAAAACAAAAATTGAGGGTAGAATTTCATCTTAATGGAATTAAGCAAATATATGTGTGTGTGCAGGCACACGTGTGTGTAGCTGAATAAACACAATGATCAGTTTTGAGTTTAATGGGCTTCCAAGTTCAATAATCAAGCACTATATATACATATATATTTTAACATCTTTATTGGAGTATAATTGCTTTACAATGGTGTGTTAGTTTCTGCTTTATAACAAAGTGAATCAGCTATACATATATCCCCATATCTCTTCCCTCTTGTGTCTCCCTCCCTCCCTCCCACCCTCCCTACCCCACCCCTCTAGGAGGTCACAAAGCACCGAGCTGATCTCCCTGTGCCATGCGGCTGCTTCCCACTAGCTATCTATTTTACATTTGGTAGTGTATATATGTCCATGCCACTCTCTCACTTTGTCGCAGCTTACCCTTCCCCCTCCCGGTATCCTCAAGTCCATTCTCCAGTACGTCTGCGTCTTTATTCCCGTCTTGCCCCTAGGTTCTTCATGACCATTTTTTGTTTGTTTGTTTTTTAGATTCCATATATATATGTGTTAGCATACGGTATTTGTTTTTCTTTTTCTGACTTACTTCACTCTGTATGACAGACTCTAAGGTCCATCCACCTCACTACAAATAACTCAATTTCGTTTCTTTTTATGGCTGAGTAATATTCCATTGTATATATGAAGCACTATATTTTTTAAAGATAGGAAACTGAGATCCAGTAAAGCTGGCTTATCTTACACCTTTGAATCCTGATATGTTCTTCATACTGTGCCTCTCTTTGGTGAGTGAGTGAATGAGGCCAAAGTGTGCTTCAATTGGCAGATTTTTACTTTCCCACTTTTCTGACTTCATGCAAGTGATGATCTCCCTGTACCTTTATTTCTAACATTGGGACTAAACTATTGCATCGTCCATCAACTCCTTTCTTAGCATGACTCAGTTAACACCTGTAAATCACTTTAAGTCACTGAGGGAAATGTGCGATGTAAATACAAGGTTAGTTGTGAAAAAAACCCCCACAAAACCAGAAGCTAATTTCCTTCAAAAAGCATTGATATTTAAGGAACATAATGCTAGCTTTGTCTAGCTGAGTTGCCAATATTTTGCAAACAGAAGTTTTATTGTGCCAGAGGCAGCAAGAACAGGTGAGCTTTTTCCTAATGAGACAGAGTGAAAAGGAAATATTGAGGCCTTTACAGTCCTAAAAGTGCAGTAGCAATAATGTGGAAAGAGAAGGCAAAGACAGCCAGGATTACTCTGATGATATTTAAGTTTGATTATCCTATTGTGATATCTTAAAATTATAAAGATAAAAACATCAACTTGTGGGTTTTAGACTTTCCCATTGGTTCTCTGACATCAGTGTTCGTAGGAATGGGTCATTGTATCCTTTATCCCCTTAGAATTCAGTAGGTTGTTTGCATATTAATGTTATAGAATAGAGAAATCTTATATATTAGCTTTAATAAAACAAACAGAAGGGCCTCCTTAATTACTCATTTGCTTTCTGTCTTTGAAATTCCCATTGTATATTAAAAATAACTAATGAAATACCTTGAAAAAAGATAGAAAATATTTTTTACCTACTAAATAATGAATAGGGAAGTATGCTTCACGGTGAGCAAGGAATTCAAGATATTTGCTAGCTTTGCCCCAGATCCTCTTTGTAAGGCTGATCCATACTGGAAAATACCAAAATGCTGCCTTAATGATAAAACTATCTTGTATAAAAAGAAAAGAAATAGCTTAAGAAAAAAAAGCAGAGAAAGAGGGACAGAGAAAAAAAGGAAGGGAGGAAGGAAAGGACAGAGGGAGAGAAAGAGGAAGGAAGGAGAAAGACAAATAACAAATATCTGCCCTGCTTCAGCATTATTGGGAGGGGGAGGGACAGCATTTACCTCAGAGGGTTTTCACAGTTTTAAGAAGCTCTTAAGGTGGAATTGTTAATACAACGAAGTAGGAGGCCAAAATTCTACATATAATTAATGGTAAAAATGTGAAAAAACTTATTTATACTAGATGGATATATGGAGAGGTATATAGGTCCCATGCTCTTCTTGGCTAGGTAAATAGGGGAATGGATGCCGGGGAGTAAATTTAGTCTAATCTGGTAATTTCAATCTCATTTGGATAAGTGCACAATCTTTCACTCCCCTTTCCTCCTCTTTCCCAAGATGGGATCTGGGTGTATGAGATGGCCTAACACATTCTTGAGGGAAAGGGGTCCTTGGACCCATGAAGTCCGCCAGTTCCTCTGGTTTCCGTGAAAATGTTCCTTTGTGCTTGCCCAACTGGCTGTCTTGGATAAAGTGATGGTCCACAGGTCTACCGGTCTGGGTCTCTGTTGTTAAAGGCCCAGTGATGCCTCTTTGACATAAATCACAGCAAGATCTTTTCTGACCCACCTCCTAGAGAAATGGAAATAAAAACAAAAATAAACAAATGGAACCTAATGAAACTTAAAAGCTTTTGCACAGCAAAGGAAACTATAAACAAGAAGAAAAGACAAAAACTCAGAGTGAGAGAAAATATTTGGAAACCAATAAATAGACAAAGGATTAATCTCCAAAATATATAAACAGCTCATGCAGCTCAATATTAAAAAAACAAACAACCCAGTCAAAAAATGGGCAGAAGACCTAAATAGACATTTTTCCAAAGAAGACATACAGATGGCCAAGAGGCACATGAAAAGCTGCTCAACATCACTAATCATTAGAGAAATGCAAATCAAAACTACAATGAGGTATCGCCTCACAACAGTCAGAATCGCCATCATCAAAAAATCTACAAACAATAAATGCTGGAGAGGGTGTGGAGAAAAGGGAACCCTCTTGCACTGTTGGTGGGAATGTAAATTGGTACGGCCAGTATGGAGAACAGTATGGAGGTTCCTTAAAAAAATAAAAATAGAATTACCATATGACCCAGCAATCCCACTACCTGGCATATACCCTGAGAAAACCATAATTCAAAAAGAATCATGTACCACAATGTTCATTGAAGCACTGTTTACAGTAGCCAGGTCATGGAGTCAACCTAAATGCCCATTGACAGACGAATGGATAAAGAAGATGTGGTACATATATACAATGGAATATTTCTCAGCCATAGAAAGGAACGAAATTGGGTCATTTGTAGAGACGTGGATGGACCTAGAGACTGTCATACAGAGTGAAGTAAGTCAGAAAGAGAAAAACAAATATCGTATATTAACGCATATATGTGGAATCTAGAAAAATGGTACAGATGAACTGGTTTGCAAGGCAGAAATAGAGACACAGATGCAGAGAACAAACCTATGGACACCAAGGGGGGGAAAGCGGGGTGGTGGTGGTGTTGGGATGAGTTGGGAGATTGGGATTGACATATATACACTAATATGTTTAAAATAGATGACTAATAAGAACCTCTTGTATAAAAAAATAAAATGAAATTCAAAAAAAATTCAAGTCTCATACATAGCTTTTATTTTGCAAACTTCTGTCTAGGTGAAAGATTAAATGAAAACTTAAAGCCACTGATTTCTACAGAAGACATTGCAACATTACAATATTAAAAGTCAATGTCGGCTAGAGGGGTGGGATAGGGAGGGTGGGAGGGAGGCTCAAGAGGGAGGGGATATGGGGATATATGTATACATATAGCTGATTCACTTTGTTGTACAGCAGAAACTAACACAACATTGTAAAGCAATTATACTCCAATAAAGATATTGAAAAAAAAAAAAAAAGGCCCAGTGATGCATCCTGGCTGCTGTGGCCCTTATTGCAGCCTCACACAGTTGCCCTCTGAGTCTCTGCCTGGACTCACTCTGTAGTAGCCAACCCCCATGATGAGCCTCACTGAGAATCCTGCTGGCTCTCAACTCAGATGTTCTCTGAGCTCCTTCTTCTAGAGACTTCTAGGTCCCATCCATACATAGCATATTAACAAAAATGGTTCAGGAAAACTAAACTCAGGCAACTCTTCTGCCAAATTTCTGTGCTATCACTGTCAAATTAACTTTTCTATGGCCACCTCATTGGTGTGCCTGGGATGGGGGCACCTGTGAACCAGTTTCCTCCTAGAGTCCTTCAGGCTGCTATTCACCTCAATTTATCTGAGAAGGGAATTCACTTTTCTCATCCCCAACTTCTCATGCTCCCTCCTCCTTTTTCTTCTGAGAACCCTCCAAGGCTGAATGAGGCAAGATTTTTAAGAAAATACTTCCTCTTACTTTGTTTTTTTTTGTTTGTTTGTTTTTGTTTCCAGCCTTTTAAAAAAAATTTTATTGGAGTATAGTTGCTTTACAATATTGTGTTAGTCTCTACTGTAGAGCAAAGTGAATCAGCTATACGTATACATATATCCCCTCTTTTTTGGATTTCCTTCCCATTTAGGTCACCACAGAGCACTGAGTAGAGTTCCCTGTGCTATACAGTAGGTTCTCAATAGTTATCTGTTTTATACATAGTATCAAGAGTGTATATATGTCAGTCCCAGTCTCCCAATTCATCCCACCCCCCTTTCCCCCTTGGTATCCATACGTTTGTTCTCTATGTCTGTGTCTCTATTTCTGCTTTGTTAATAAGATCGTCTATACCATTTTTCTCTAGATTCCACATGTATGTGTTAATATACGATATTTGTTTTTCTGTTTCTGACTTACTTCACTCTGTATGACAGTCTCTAGGTCCATCCATGTCTCTACAAATGACCCAATTTCGTTCCTTTTTATGGCTGAGTAATATTCTATTGTATGTATGTACCACATCTTCCTTATCCATTCCTCTGTTGATGGACATTTAGGTTGCTTCCATGTCCCGGCTATTGTAAATAGTGCTGCAGTGAACATTGGGGTGCATGCGTCTTTTTGAATTATGGCTTTCTCTGGGTATATGCCCAGTAGTGGGATTTCTGGGTCATATGGTAGCTCTATTTCTAGCTTTTTAAGGAACCTCCATACTGTTCTCCATAGTGGCTGTATCAAGAAAAGGAAACCCTCATACATTGTTCGTGGGAATGTAAATTGATATTCCCTCTTACTTTGTAACTGAGACTTCTTCTATATCCTAGTCTCCTTTTTCTGAACTTCAGCCTTTTTGCTAAGTATTATTCAAGGATAGAAATGGAAAAGAGGAAAAGAATGGCCTAAATATCAGGGAAACTTAGTTTGCGAGGTCTTTCCAAAATGTCTGACCCATTACATTACACTAGTAACAAAGCTGCCAAGAAACTGGAGTTTGTGGATCATGGAAGGGTGATGTAGGAAAGGGCTTTAGTGACACAAGGCAGCAATGGGGTTAAAGAGGACGTTGGCTGGTAAGAAATTCCACTGGGAGGATTGGCAGAAAAAATTTAAATTGCTTATTAATCTGTGCTGTACTTCTCCATTCTGTGCAAACCTATAATAACATTTTATCACATGCAATAGATGTGATGAAGCAGAGCTCCATGCTTTGCATAGACTGGGGCAGGAAGGAGAACAACTCCAGGAAGCAAATGATGAGCAAAGTCCTGGAGAATAAAACTGAGGACACGAGTTCAAGGGTGATATCATCCAGGAGAATTAAAGCTATTTGCCTTTCTGCCTCCACTACACTGGCATCTCTTATGAAATTTCCAGAAATGAAAAAGTGAACAAGAAATCCCTCAGTGGTGAAGTTACTGTTTTGTTTTGCTTTGTTTTAATTCTCAAGTTACCTCTACAATCAAACCACATAATCTGGTGAGACACAATTAAAGCACATTTAATTACATAGAGTTTCCTTGAGAGCAGAATTCGATTTAGGACATGTACATCTTTTACATTAGCTAAAAAGGGTCTATTTGCTTTATCTGAATGTATTTCTGAATTGAGTGTCATAATGGGGTACTAGAATAGTACTTTAAATGTCAGCATGAAACTTAAATATTCTTAGAAAAATACAGTACCAGCAGGTCATCTGATATAAAGGAAAATTACTTTTAGATCTCTTGATATTCCACCTGTATCTTTTTATTTTTTAATTTATTTATTTTTGGCTATGTTGGGTCTTCCTTTCTGTGCGAGGGCTTTCTCTAGTTGTGGCAAGCGGGGGCCACTCTTCATCGCGGTGCGCGGGCCTCTCACTATCGCAGCCTCTCTTGTTGGGAAGCACAGGCTCCAGATGCGCAGGCTCAGTGATTGTGGCTCACGGGCCTAGTTGCTCCACGGCATGTGGGATCTTCCCAGACCAGGGCTCAAATCCGTGTCCCCTGCATTGGCAGGCAGATTCTCAACCACTGCGCCACCAGGGAAGCCCCCACCTGTATCTTAAAGTAAGATTTTAAGAGCCTGCAAATTTTACCAAATGTGTTTTGATAACACTGGAAAGATACTTGGCCGGTGTTTGTCTGCATCATTTATTATCCCATTTATTTTTCTTTCTCTGCCTCCACTCTGGGCTCTGTAGGAAGAACTTATTTGCTATAAAGTCATTTCCAAGTTGTACTTTCCTTACTGTATTCTTTTCAGAGATAATTAATTCCAGAATTTTCATCTATTCTTTTACAAAAACTAATACCATTTTCATTAATCATTTTTGTTCTTGCTCATCTCTGGACTTTCTTTATGGCTTCGGAAACCCTGCATTTTCAAGGGGAACAGCCAATTATTAATTTATAATATTTTGCAAAGTAAAAAGCATTCTCATTTTTTCTGTCTTTTAATTTAGAATAATGACTCATTTGCCTGCTTGACCACTGCATTTTATGCAATAAAATAGTCATGTCATGAAAAATGACATTTTAGATGTGAGTTGGAAAGATCTGTGTTTCATTAGGATCCCATAATGTGAGTGACTCTTTGGATACTGTAGCATGGCGGGGAGCCTGTTTTATGATGGTATATTTGAAAGATATATTTATTGTTCCCCCTCAAGAAAAAACCAAGAAGAGAAGGAAAAATAAAGTTAAACTTTAGTCTTGGGGCAGAATCCCTGGGGTACATTTGGGGCCATCAAAAATCTGACCCCTCTTCCCAAACGAAAGCAAAACTTCCAGGAGTTCTTAGTCAGCTTATAAACAAAGAGGAGAACATACAGAAGTAATGAAATTTCCAACTGTGGAGAAAAGCACTCATTTATTTTTTTAAAATCAGGGAATGATTGATGTGGTTGCAATCTGATGTTTTCTTTTAAAGAAATTCTTTATTTCACTGTTACTCCCCTACCACCTGCCCCCTCTCCTTCCTCCAGATAGTTTATCACGAAGCAATACTCACCTTATTCAGACTTCCAGGGTTGGATGAAAAGAAAGTTGGTTTCTGTTTTCTGTGCTTCCTATTCTCCCCTCCCTAGTAACTCCACATTTGTTACAATAATGCAAATTGTGACGAAGTCCTGGCTAATTTTTACCCCTAAACTTCCAATTGCTTTTGAGGTACCTGGTTATTTCTTTGAACTACTCCTCTTTTAGGCAAACACCTACAGCACGGTTGGTTATGTGTTAGCTTAACTCTGGCAATCTCTGAATTTTAGTCAAAATATGAATTAGGAAGAGAGGTGTATTTTTTGTGTGTGGTGAGACAGATTTTATTAAAGTATGACTAAAGAATTTCTGTGCTTGTGACAACACTGCTTTAAAACTCACACCGCCACTTTTTAGTTAAAAATTTTAAATTCGGTTTCTCAAGGCAGGTTTGGGAGGGCTTCACACAGAAGACAAGTAGTTTATAATTTCCTTTTAGGATGTCCAATGTTAAGATCTTTCTAAAGTACACATTGACACACACACAGACACCAGAGAGGTAGAAGCTCCTTTTTGCATCATATTTTTCGTGTCTTTAGAAAGATCCTGTAAGTCAGAGTGTGAATTTTATCAGAGCTGAGGGCGAGAAGCACCCCTCTTTTCTCTTGCTTTTTCTAGAAAAGCCGCCTTAGGAATTACAGTAAGAAGGGTGTTCAATGAGATTAATGGACGACAAATAGTATAAAGCGGCTAAGACATGCCCTGGCCCTTCAGGCATTCAGAACGGCACATGGAGATCCTTCATATTATGTGGGTCTTTGTAATAGGAACCAAATTCAAAATGCTAGCGTGTCAGCCACCAAGCAGGTTCAAAAGTTTGCTCTAATATATGGTGATATTTTTTGTTTCGGTTACCTGGGAACTTTCAGTGAGGGGCAGCTTCGTTCCTTTCTACTTCTGCTACGTGGACCCCCTTGTTGCTGGTGTCTACTTAAAACCATTTATAACTCTACCAGATGTTTCTGATTTAGAAAGAGTACTTTTCGAACCATTTCTTTCTAACTTCCTTCCCCCTCACGCCCCCCGCCCCCCGCCCCGCTCCTCTCAGGAGCTAATTCCAGTCAGGTTGGAAATTACAAAGCATGTTGTTTAGTGCCAGGAATGATGTGCTGACCGACGAGCAGAGGTAGGGCTTGAACTGGGGTCCTGAGGAACAGACTTCAATAGATTAGAGTATCAGTCTACTGAGAAATGTGCCATGCAGAAGCTTGATTTCCCTTCAGTCCAACTTAATTTTTCAGACTCTGTAACTGAGACTGGCAGTTCTGAGCCCCTTGTTCCTTCAGCACAATTTATCAGCACAAGGTCAGAGAATTCTTTTGGGCCTGTTTCTCATGAGCGGTGATAATTATGCATATAGACAGCCCTACTCATATTATGTAATGTACTGAATGAAGCGGGGAGAATGGTTTTGATTTAAAATCAGAAGCACCGTCACCAGACCCAAATATGTCCAACATCCAACTAACCCGGGAATCACCTCTCATGTTCTGGATCAGATCCATCAACACACCCCCAATGAAGACACATCCTTCTCTTTATGACTATTGATGGGCTTTCAGCCTGACAATTCAGAAATGTGCCATTGACGTAGGCCACATTCGGAGGAGAACGCCTTCTGGGATTTCTCAGTCATCGACCTAAGTGGGGGTGATTTGGTGGCAGGAAATGTCTCCAGATAATGCATTCTTCTAATTTCTTTTGCAAATACTCTGCATCTTAGCTATTAATCAGGGAAGCTCCCACTTTTCCCTGTCAGGGCCATTCGCCCATTTGGCCCAGGTTTTGGCTGTGGGAATGGATGAACAATGTTCAGTTCATTGCAAGGTTAAGCAGATCAATGCTCCTGTCACTGTCTGGTTAGATGATATTTAACATCACTCTAAACAAAAGCATTTCCAAACAAAGAGGAAGCGTGGTAGTAAAGATATAGCATGTGAGTAGGTACTCTGTGCTAGCTTCCTTACACAAAATCCAGAGGATTTTGTTAACATTTAAAGCTTCTTTTGACCCTTAGGTAATTTTTATATTCCACCAGCTGGGTAGTAGAACTAATAGCAGTATCTACTAGATGGAATCATTGCAGCCCTTACTCCTAGAAAATAATTAAAGAAATCTAGAAAGCTTTTAGGGTTAGCTTTGACTCATGAGATAGTTAAATGCAGGTAAACTAGACACACAACGTTTATATCAAAGAGGAATTAATAAGGCACACTTGAGTAATGAATGGCCCAGGTCACTTTTCAGGGCCACCCAGAAATGTTTCCCACACATTCATCGCACTGGACAAAGCAATTCACAACAGCCTTAGTCATCTTCTCACTTTTCTTCTAGGGGTCATTGCTTTTGCAATATCATGGCTAGCATGTTTTGAGAATCTATGCCTGTCTGTTGTATGCTGTGATACTGGATCTGTAAAAACAAGCATCTTAACCATTTGTTATTTGTACCTTGTTTGCTAGCTTTCCTTTTACAATTTTCCAAGGTTATTTATTTTTTGTGTGTAGCTGAAGATAAATATGTTTCATTTTAAAACTTTTCTTCAGTAACAGCAAGAATAAGAGAAATCCAGTTGTAATTTTTGGTGAATTTCCCTGGTTTGTATATGTTGCCTTTCTCTTTACATCATTTCAATCCAATCAGATGTCTCAAGGAAGTGGATGCCAGGAATGATGAATCACTGAAGCCTGTCCAGGATCAAAATTCAATGTAGGTGGAGTGTGCTGGAACATTAAAGTATGCCATGGCTTTTCAATAGAGAGAATACCTTATGCTTGGCAAATTGAGAACTGACATCTAATAACTTGATATATCGGAAACCAGATTATAAATAAATGTATGGTTGAGACAGGTTTTTAAATATTATTTTGAGTGCCAGAAAGAAATCTACCCTTAGTGGCTCACAGAGATGTAGCTTAGAGAAGCTTTATCTTGCTGACTATATACGGATATACATATATATATATATATATGTATATATATATGTATATATACATATATATATATGGTACAACACAATACAGTATCCTAATGGCTACTTTTTATTTAAGATTTTAAATAATCCATACGATAAAACTGTCAAGAACTTATTCTGTGAATGCCATTTCACTTCTTTTCTATTTGTCTTTATTTGTATGTGTTTCGGGATTATAGAGTCTATATTTGCCTTTACTTTCCATCTTAAGCTTTACCACAAATTCTGTTACATTATGACTTACTAAGAATGTTATTGGGACTGATTTTTTAATATTCATGTAATATGAATATGTTTATATGTATACATATGTATATTCAAAAGGCTATTTTACCTTTTCTTTAGCTGGAAATAATATCGTTAGGTCAGGAGTTTAAAAAAATCTAAACCATTTCAAACAATAGTCTTCAGAAAAGCAATGTGGACTCAAGACAGTAGTTTGTATTGAGAAAACCATAGTGGAAATACACTTTTTAATATTTTGTGAAAAAAAGTCTGAAACATTAACATAGAAGCCACAATATGAATACTTTCCTTATTGCTTGAGAACACTTTGTGTCATTCTTTTCATGTCTCAGCACTTCAGTTTTAATCATCACCAATTTCTCTTGCGAACAGCCAAGTTGGAAGACAACTTGGTTTCTATATCAAAATCTTAGAGATGAGAAGGGAAAGTAAATTTGAGCTTCACTAGCTCTTGATTTGAGATCAGCACAGTTTTGTACTTGTATAGTAAATATTTTTTTAAAAAATCGGTCGCTTTCCTTATGCACAGTTCAAATCAGTTCATCTCTGTCCCATCACCCCTGCAGCAGACCATATGTTAGGGTCTATAGGATGGTGTAGAGGGAAATTCATTATGCTCTATCCCCTCAAACTGAGGAGGAATATATACACTTAAGCAAGCTAATGCTTAGGAAAAGGATAGACAGTTATTTCAGAATTTCACAGAGGTAGCAAAATCAAAAGGAAGGACCTAAGTGCAAAGGACATTGAATTTAAATCCAGTGAGGAATAGTTAAAAAAATTCTATTTGAGCTGGTGCAGTTTGAGTTGCAAAAAATTTGCAAGAGGTTCTGCCTCAGCCAGTCATGATAATGAAACAATGTTTCCTAAACAAATAAATGATTACCAACCAGAGAAGATTTCTAATGTGAATTATTCTAGTTTTCTGAAATCAGATGCCTTCTAGAAATTTTATACATTATTATTAGGTATATGTCCTTAATACTATTTTAATTATTTTCTGATTCTTGGTCTTGCCAAATTTAGTTTTGCCAACCTCAGTACTTTTCAGGAATGTTGAAAAATTACCCCACAAAGTTAACCCACAAAGTTAATGAGGGATTCCTGTGTAGTTGATGCAGAACAGCCAAACGGTACAGGAGCAGTTTAGCAATAGATCAAAATGATGTTCCAATAAAGCAGTTGCAGGGTTTTTGATGGGGATGAGTATGAACTCAATAAGCCCCCTTAAGACTCATTTTTAAGACTGCAGAGATGAGGCGGTGCTAGATTCAGGCTTAGTTCTAACAGAGAGGATAGGTGGCCACCAGTCACCTTGGAACATCAGAGGGTCACTGAAGTTCTCTAAAAACTTCCATGCTTGTGCCTCTGTGTACAAACTGGACCCAAGCCTGTCTATTGCATGAGAGTGAGCAGACTGGTGGAGGTCTGCAAGCTGATGAGTGGTTTTACCTAATCAGGGAAGAGTTTCCAAGCACTCAGTCCTTTATCTAACTTTCTGGCCTCTCCTGCTGTCACGGAGACAGTTTTTGCTGCTGATGAAGTGGGTAAGATTCAGATGTATACCAAGTGATGCATAAACCATGCCGCCCTGCCTACTGGCAACCAGCATTTGCCTTTGCTGGGCTCAAGCCAGCTTTTCCCTGGCACAGCTGATTTTGTTCACGGTGAAATGGGGCAGAGGGATCATGGAGCCACAAGAAGCCGGGTTTCGTCTTCAGTTATAAAGTTGTGCAGAAGGAGCTTTTGAGCAGAATTCTCGTGCTTGCTGATCTTGATAGTCTTACTCTACATCACTCCCAGTCTAATGTAGGGAAATTTCTCAAACAACATCACATTTTACTTGAGTATCTCCAGACTTCTCTTCACCTCCCTTTGTTCCAGTGGTGGTGTAGTTCATCTTCTAAACACCTTTAGTGCTTTGCTTTTAATTTTTGGTTTTCCAGATAAAATTCAGATTCTAAATCTAGGTGTTATAGGGCAAAACTACTAGCATATCTCTGAAAGCTTTCAGTCTTATTGCCCAGAGTCTGCTTGTGCTCCTTAGCTATTTTGTTAATAATTTTACTCCTCAAACAGCGATGCAGGCACTTGAAATGTAGTCTGGTATCCTTATGAGAGACCCAACTAATATTTTATATGTATGCAGATATATGCACTTTAAAAAAAGTACCTCAGCAGCAAATACAAATAAACTAGCCATTGCTACAAATTTCTTTTTGGGGGTGGGGTTGGCCTTTATCTGGTAAAATTCCAGTGGGCAGAGAGCTTGAGCCTGGTGGTTAATTTTATATCAGATTTCAGCCAGCCGGCAGTTACCCTCGTCTGCCGGTAGACTACTTTCTCTGTCATTTGGTATTAGATGTATTACACACCAAGCAGTAATTATCTTTGACACATAATTATTATGGTTTTGATGACAAGAAAGTCTTTTCTTTCCCTGCTTTCATAACATATATTCCTGAAAGTCCAGGCTTGCAAAACGCAGCTAAAAATCAAAAGCACTTGGCTTCAGATTGAACTTGAAGAGAGGGGATAAAACAAAAGAATTGTGTGTGCATGAGGTAGGACAGCTTGGGGAGGGCAAAATTTTAAAAAAAGAGAGAGAGGAAGAAAAAGATACAGACTATTTGAAAGTTTCCCAGATGATCTCACATAAGTAGATGGCTGAACAGGAATGAAACCTCGAGGGTCATCAGTGCCCTGGAGAAAATCTGCCGGGACACAGCCAGACCAGGTTCCCAGCAGGAAAAGGGTGCCTTTAAAGTAATAAACTGATCAAGGCTTGGATTAAAAGAGAGAGGAGAGGAAAAGAGGAGGCTCCTGGCAAGGCCACACAAACCGCACAAATGAGTTTCTAATCCTGCCACCCGGGCATTTTCCAGCTCTGCACTCTGAGTCAACCTCAGTTGCAGGACTGGATGAGCAGTTTAACAATTCTTGCCTCTAAACAAAGATTTTTTTTTTTTTTTTTTTTTTACATGATCAGAATGTGGCATCTTGAGTTTCTTGAGCCTGGAGGCTCTGCAGGGTTTAAACAGGCCAAGTGCCTGGCACTCCTCCAGCTCTACCTGCGGCTGTATTTCTTGTAAAGCTGGGTCACCAAGCTTTGGCTGCAGAGCTTGGTCTTGGCTCTCTTGAACAATTCCCTGGAACTTCTGCTTAGGAGCATCTGAGGACAGTGGGAGGTGGTGAGGAGGGTGGATGGGTGGAGACGGGGATGGGGAGAAAAAGGGGGAGTATTGGAGGGACATGCTAAAGACTGGCATTATAATACATGGATGTAATAATTTAACTCTAGGAAGCTGATGTTATCCAGGATCTGATTAGCACAAGAGGAAATCTATTGGGTTGGCTGATGGTGACTGCACTGAGATGGAAGATGTTTTCCTTTTCCCCATTTGGAAGTCAAAAATGTGGGTATCGGGGAGTCACTTATGTTCCCAAGGATGCTCCCTTTCCTTATAGACTTCTCAGCTGTAATTCAATAACAATAAACAAGTGAACAAACGTGAAAGCAGCTCTAATTTTAGTTCATTTTATTATTTAGAGATGGGGAGTGGAGGAGGGGAGGAGGGTGGAGGCTGCCATCTATGACTAATGCTGTCTTGCAAGCTCTTAAGCCATATTTAGTAACATGGGGTATAAAAATAAGCTTTTGGTTCAATTTTTTTTAAGCAGACTTCTGTTTCCTTTCTTCTATTCCCTCTCCCAAAGACGGATTTAACTAATTACACTTTCAGCTGAATGCTGATAGACATGTATTTATTATCGGTGCTATAAGCCCTGGAATTCTTTCTTCCTCTGTGAGGCCACAGACATATACATTAAACTCCAGTCCCTGTGAGCTGTCAGAGTTATGGTCCAGCCCAGAGCAGTGCAACATGATAAAGTTTTCAGGCCCTGTTTAGTTAAGACTGAAGAGCTGGGACCCAGCCAATCTCCACCACTCAGGGCTCTTTTCACAGTCCAAAATGATTTGGCTTAAACGTTTCCAACTGTGATGAGGTCCCATTTCAGTGATTATGCAGTCATTCACTTTTCCACATCAACATCAAAGTCATTAACAGCCGAGTATTATTGCATTGGCTGGAATTCAGTTAAGGACTAGAGGGAAGTTGCTCTTTATTAAGATAAATCATTGCCTTGGTTATGTCACCCATGAAATAATCAATTTACTGTGTTGGTTAATTTCCTCCCTCTTTGATCTGTGAATTAAATTCAACAGATCATTGTTTCACACAACTACCACTCAAAAGATGTTTCAAGGGAAAAATGCACACACATGTTCTGATGGCTGTGGTCTTAACGAGTTTGATAAACAACATAGCACACTGAGGGCTCAGTTCATTCCATCATTCATTTCTGCAGTTATCTTATCTCCCCTATGCTCCAAGGGCAGGGTAACACCCTGATCTAGCTGGGTGATCCTCTCTCTGAATTCCTGAAGTGTTCTGCTAAGAAATAAAATGTTAAGCAGAGCTAGCCTTAATACTTTGGGGATCATGAGCTTATACCAAATTCAATGTGGGATATCCTTGTCTGGAATTCAGAATGAAAAAGCAGTGATCTTTACACGGATACTCACTTATAAATGTGAGGCATCCTTTAGAAAGATCCCTCTCATAAATACAAGGCATTCTTGGCTCCATAAATTCATGGCTTCTTATAGGGGAAAGAAGTTGAGTGGGATGTTTTATTTTTCCTTGCTTTGGTGATCCCTCTGAGAAATATTCTTGTGCTTGGATGATTTAAAAATATATATTGTATAATGAAATATTTCAAACATGCAGGCAAGTATAGAGAATAATATAATAAAAATCCATGGACCCACAACACAACTTTATCAAATCTTAACCTTGTGCTTCAGATGTACGTGTGTGTGCGTATGTGTGTTTTAAAGAAGTAAATCTTATAAACACAGATGAGGACTCCTATGTATCCCTTTCCATTCTCTTTCCTCAAAGGGAATGGCTGTCATGAGCTTATGCATGTAAATACTTTATTTTTTGAACTTTATTTTTGCTATCTATTTTTGCAACTACGAACAACACATATGCTATCTTACAGGTTTTTAAACCTTTTGAAGATGGTTTTATATCTTATGCATCCTTTTGCAACTTGCTTATTTCATCTACATTATTTGTTTTGCATTTACCAGTGTTGATACATGTAGATTTAAGTTATTCATTTTAACTGTGGCATAGTATTTCATAGTATGAACACATTTAAATCTCAGCCACATGTCTTTGTTCACAAGTATGAGATCTTCTCTAGGACCCATACCAAAAAAACAGGATTTCTGGGTCACAGAGTATGCACATCTTCAGCTTTACTAGCTATTGCCAAATTACCAGTTTATATTTCTACCACTAGTATATCAGAATCTCTACTGCTCCAAACTTTCTGTTCCAGAATGATTAAGAATAATTTTCTTACTAAAACTCAGACTGAGGCCACTGTTCTCTGGCTTCTATGCAGTCTCCCCATTGAAAATAAAGTAGAAACGTGTAACCAACGTAATCCCAATGAAGGTAGGAACCGCCCAATATTATCTCTTACCTCTGTTTCAAACTTGACTTTGGATATCTGTCTCAAGAGATATGTGTAGTCAAGATAACATGGAGGGCTAGACTCTGGCAAACCATATTTAAAAAAAAAAAAATGAGGCTAGCTCTTTATAGTCAGCCGGAATGGAGATATATGACAATTTTTCACCTACTTGAGACTCAAGAACAACACTTTGACCAAATGGTTATAACGAACATAGAGCTGCATTCTCAATCCCTTCAATCTCAAGTTTTCATAAAGATGACCAAATCATTGCAAAAAAAAACTTTTTTCATGTTTCTTGATGATTTAAAATCAAATACCATTTATTGGGCACTGAAGAGAATGTGGAGCACGATGACAGCTATTCTCGTGTACTTAGGTAGACACGGAGCCTGCATCTAAGAATTTATTATAGAAAAAATAAAGTCAACGTTAACAAAGAGAAGTAACAAGAAATTAAATGTGCTTAAGGAATCATACCACCAACTCTGGTTAATCCCAAATTTAGAATGCCGGTCTTCCCAAACACAGCAGCACAAATCCACGTGGAAGACACAGAAAAGGGTTCAGAACTATTCCCTCAGCTATGCTGATTAAGGGTTGTTCTCTAGGCAAGGGGGATGGGACCTAACATCAGGATTCATTCTACATTTTTAATATTTAGCTCTATGTATGTATACATACTTTATAGGGCACTCTAAAAATTATACATTGGCATTATTATTATTTTACTTTTTTGCAGATCAGGCAATGGAAATTTTCCCATATCACTTCTGCTATCTCTAGGTGGACATTAGGCACCAAATCACATGCATCTTATTGAATACCATTTCCAGTTAGGAGACAGAGTGGCTATGCTGGTTATTCTCAGTTTGCCCAAGCCTCCTCCGTCTAATCCATCCTCCACCTATCTTTGCTGCTCTGGGGCTGCATTAACCACACTCCCCTGGCCCCTGGCTTTGGGAGACTGGAGGGTAGGAGAGAGGGAGGGATATTTATTCCTTCCCTCCTTCCTTCCTTAGATCACTCACAATGGGAACAAGTTGTTTAAGATATTTTCAGACTTCATAGTTGGAACATCAGATTGATAAAATAAAACATAACCAGAAGAAGTTAGATCTTAAATAATTGTGCCTTTTAATTTTTTTTGACAAAGGCAAAGTTCTGTCTTTAGATACTAAATTATTAATATTTTTAACATGTATGAGCTTCTCTGAAATGTATCCAGGCCTCAGTTTCTTCATCTGTAAAATGGAGATAATACCAGTACCTAGCTTAAGGACTGCTGAGAAGATTTATTAAACTAGTGAATGGAAAGCATTTAGCACAATAGCTGGTACATAATAGGTGTGCAATGAAGTTGACATTATTATCATCATTTTCATGTTTGACTGTCTACTTCCATTTACCATACTTTCTCAGAGATCAAATGATAATTTGCAGTTTTAAAAGTAATAGGGAAATTTTTTTTCAGGATAGGTTGAGAGGTTATCTTTGCCAATTTCTTTGTAAACACCTGTGGACAGGAAAATAGTTTTGAAAGGCTTTTTTTTTTTTTCCTCTTGTATTTCCTAGTTGAGCCTCTGGAGCCAAATAATCTTGGCTTGACTTCTGGTTCTTTCTCCTCCTAATAGCATGACCTTAGACTAAACTCTAGTTTTCTCATCTGTAACTTCATAGAGTTGTAGTGAGGAATCATCAGGAAACCGATGTAAATTGCTTAACTCAGCACTAAATAGATGTGAGCTCTAATAATATATTATGGTCATTATTATCATGTGTAGCTGCTCTTTAGGTGGCAAGGAGAGAGTGAAGACAACAAAATAACAAATGGTAGGGTTTTGCTGAGTGAGCCTGCCTTTTCCTGGAGAGCAATATGCATCCAAAGGGAACTCTGCAACTGTGTTCATTACTGCCCTTGTGTGTTTGTCCACCCTGGGGAATAGCTCTCCACCAGATGGGTTTTATTCTGTTTAGGCTTTGCTGGATTTTGAGGACCTTTCCAAGACATATTATTTTGCAGTAATCCTTTAAGATGAGGTAATGGCAGCATTTGAAAGATAAACCAAGGCACAGTGATTTCAGATGCTCTGAATTGTACAACATGTAACAAATAGGTGTCATTTTCCCAGTAAATCAATTTGCAAGTAGAATAACTTTCAGAGGAGGGAAGAGCACGATGAGAATCCTGTCCTAGAAAGCTTTTCAGCTAATACTTTCTGACTTTGTGGTTCGTTTATGACTGGAGGGAATGTTAAGGGGCTGGACTGGCCAGAGATGGTGCTATTGGTGGAATCATCCTGTGAAACGCAGGGAGCACTTGTTCACTGAGGGAATCTGTAGGAGCAATGAACACTGCACAAATACTTTCTCCTCATTTTTTCACCATAGAAACAAATGTTGCTCTTTATTTGATTTGAGACTAAGTCTTAATATAGCTGGCATCAAGATACTCTGTGGGCTCACTTCTAAAAAAGCTAAAGATCAGGGGAAAAGACCCACAGGTATAATTCTTTAGGCTGAGACCTTTGTCAGAAATGTCTGACACCTCAAACACACAGAAGTTTAAATTTTATAGGTTAAGATAAATGATGTTTAAACAGCTCAAAATTTTTAAGTGTTCAAGGCCAAAACACCTAGGTTTTATCAAACTTATTTAGTAAATTAGGAAAATGTACATTTTCCCCACAGGGGAAATGTATGTTGACAAAATATGACTTTAGATTCTCTCTGATGATAGCAGTTTCTAAAAAAGGTAAAAAAAGAGTAAGTGAAAATGTATGTATGCATGTGGATGTATGTGGATGAATTCTCTTATAATTGATACTACCAAGATAATATTAGGTAGACAACAGTACAGGAGAAAATATGAACTAGGATTGGATTCTGCAATCCAATGCTGCAATAATTTCAGTGAGTGATTATTTTAAAGATGGTCATTTCTGATAAGAATTTCTCATCCATACTTGTTATTATATTTAGGGTTTAAAGATATGGAATTTAATGGTAAATAAAGTTTAAACCTAATTACATTTGCTTTTAAATGGCTTCATCAATCAGAATCTAAAATTTACCAGAATTGGGCATTAATCCATCAAGTGGTTGGAAATCGCCAGCGTATTCCAGGCTACTTTAGTAGTTCATATTTTATAATATTACTGTCTCCACATTACTAACATTAAGCATAATTTCATGGCAGAAGACAATTAGATTAATGAATGACTCTTGTGTTGTCAAATCCCATGAAAGCCATTTCTGCAAAACGAACCGGAAAATCTGTTCTGTGTTTTAGAAGAGGTGGCAGTTTCTACACTAGACAAAGAAGGCCAACTTTTGTATTCAGTTACTAACATATAATTCTGGTCTGGAATTCTACCCTCAGAAAATGGTCCAATAAATTCATGTCCTAAACAAGTTCAAGTCCAGTGAAGCAGTTCATTAGTCATTGGGTAGGATATGAAAGAGAAGCTTAATATTTTACTGATGATTCCAAGCCCAATAAAGTTTGCTATTTCTAATTCAGGTAAAAAGTCAACTCTGTATTACTTGTGATATTTCTGAATTAGAAGTAATTTCCTGTTTGAATTGATGACCATGTACAGAATCTTCAAGCCTTGATTATTTCTCTTCACTGATAAATAACATTTCTTAGCCTGTTGAGAAGTTGATTTTCCCTGTATTATCATACAGTAAATGGCCTTAAGAAGCAGAAAGTTAGACCATTGAGCCTCATTCAGAATTATTTATGCCAGGAACTCTCATTATGCAGGTCATTTAATTAGATTATCTCTTCTGTACTTTGGAATATGTTTCTTCCAAAGCCAGATGAAAAGGAAGACTCATATCATAGTGTTCAATGAGAAATGTTGGCCTTAGAATGCAGTGCAGCTGACAGTCATTGTGCCAACCCTTTTATCTTATAAGAAATAGTGGATCCAGAGAACTTAAGTGTAAGAACTATGTAGTTAATAGCAGAACCAGAATTAGCATGCAGGGATCTGACTTCTAATTTAGTGCTCTCTCTCCTCCGCTTAAGGTCTGTCTCCATTTCTATTACTTCCCTAAAAATCTGTCAGATATTTGTCAAAAATACAGTGATATAAGGTGAGTGCATAATATCAATGCTTTGCTGAAAGACGGTGGAAGCTAGATCCTAAAGGGATATGGGGCATGGGGTTGCTCCAGCGCAAAGTTTCCGTGAACTCTCTGGGCAGCTAAGAAGGGAGGATTGAAAAAAGGGGAGAATGGGAACACAGGCAGATAAACCATTCTTCTGTGATATACTGGAGTGGAGAGTGTCTCACGTGATGGCCCCATAGGCTGCTCAGTTAGGGCAGCTAGAAAGAAGAGGATGGAGAAGCATTTCCAAAATTTGGGGGGAAGAATTTTTAAGGCATGCCAACAAAAGTTGCAATCATGAAGAAAAAAAAAATGAACAGGAGTAAAACAGAATGAAAAGACAAAGGGGAAAACAGGAGAAGACATTTGCATCATAAAAAAAATAAGCAAAGAGTTAATATCCCTGTTTAGCATGTGCTTATTAGCAATGAAAAAAAGATAAACATGTGAACGAAAAATAACAGTAGACACAAGGAGAATTAAATAAGGAGAAATAAAGTTTTTCGACAAACATGAAAAATATTTATCCTCACAAAGAATCAAATAAATGAAAAAGTTTAAAACATCATTGAGAAGCTATTTTTCTCATATTGAACGAGTAAAGATTGAAAAAAATAAAAGCACACTAAATTGAAGACCAGGAGAGAGATGAGAGATAGGCTGTTGCTCATGCTGGTGGGACTTTAATTGGTATAACTTTTTTGGAAAGTAATTTAACAATCTATCCTGAAAGCCTAAAAGTGCCCCTAGTTTTTGGCCCAGCAATTCTACCTCTAAGAATGAATCCTAAGGCAATATTCACTAAGCATGAAAGTTTAAAAATGAAAAAAAAATTGAACAAAAGAGAGATTGGTTAAATAAACTATATATGCGTAACAAGTGTAAAGTACAGTTTCTTTATCTATAAAATGTACATAAAACAGTTTCTATCTCATTATTTTGTTGTGGAGTTTATTAATTGAGAAAAATGTATGTAATGTATAGAGTAAGCACTCTATAGCTGTTTATTATTATGTACATTATTCTTTAAAGTTTTCAAAGTACTTTAATGTCTTGGGGAAGAATGTTCCAGGTGAATGGAAATACCCTCAGGTGGTATGTGCTTGGCAGGCTTATTCACAGACTGACAGGTGGGCACTGAGGCTGTAGCCCAGTGAGTGCAGGGGAGCAGTGGGAGATGGTGATGATGATGATGAATTTGGAGAGGTGGCTGGGGCCAGATCACATATGGCCTTTTAAGCCATGTTAACAACCTGACATTTTATATTTATTTGCTTACTGTCTGTCTTCCCCACAAGGACTAATCTCTACAAGGGTAAGTATTTTGTTTTGTTCACCACTATACCCATAGCATGTAGAACTGCTCTGTTCAATATGGTAGCCAGTAGCTACGTGTGACTATGAGCACTTGAAATGTGGCTAGTGTGAACTGTGATGTAAACTGTCTCTTTAATTAATATTTATAAATATTTATATGGATTGCATGTTGACATGATAATACATGGATATATTGGACTAAATAAAATATATTATTAAAATTAATTTTACTCATTTCTTTTTACTTTTAAAAATGTGACTATTAGAAAATTTAAAATTACATATGTGGCTCACATTATACTTCTGTTAAAAGCGTAGACATAAAGGGCACACAGTAGTCATTCAGCAAATATTTGTTGAATGAATGAATGAGCACGTTGTATTGTACCTTGATTCTGTTTGACATGACCTCTGAATTTTAAATTTGACTCAAAAACTATGGGATTTATGGTTAGAAGAGAACTTGTCTCTGATTAATATTTGTCCTAACAGCCTCTCTTAGATTCTTGTATTCTCCCGGCTCTCTCTTACTGGGTCCCTCTGAGAGTTACCTGGGTATGCACATCTTTGGCTGTAGAACAGATAGCTCCTAGTAGAGGCAGAAAATTCTGCTATTGGTGGTGTAGACAAAGACTTGGATCTGACAGGAGCAAACGTCAACTCTACTAGTTTGTGAATTTTAGACCCAATATCATAATCTTGGTGGTGGTTGTCATAAGGATTTGGCCAATGAATACGTCAATACATATTTGATTTATTGAAAAAGTCACAAGCCAACATACATGTAAAGGCAATTATGACATATGCCTTTCATACTGAAAGACATGTATTACAGGGTAAAATGCTAAAGTAAAGAGGCTGTGGGGTTCTTTGTTTTGGTTCAAGAAAACTGCGTCTATGTATCTGTATCTGTGGAGGATTAAGTTTATATCTGGGCATTTACCTTTAGGGGGTTCATAGGCACCTGTGTTAGCCTGGTACATATTTATAGAAATCACTTTTTCCTATCTATAGAAATATAGATAAGTAAATTTTTAGAATTTATGGGCGGCCTTAGAAAGTGTTTCTAAGTGGATGACACACACTGGGGCTCAATCCCGCTTCAGGCAGAAGCAAGCAAGTTAAACCATCGCTGATTGACTTTTATTAACTCTGATTTGTAAGGCTGATAGGCTCAGACTTGTAGCTGATGGACAGGTTTTTGTCACCCAGCCAAGATAGGAATCCTAGAGAAATGCCAAAGAGAAAAGACAGTGTTGTTCCCCCAAACCCATTGTGCTTTGAACGTTTGCTACTTTGTTTTTTCTATTTTACATACCCAAGCTGAAATGTTTTTACCAATTATTTTGTCATTCTTTATAAAACTTAGTTTAATCAGACGCTAAGTCTGATCTTTGTGCTTTAGGCTATGGCTGTAAATAGCAATGAAGTGGAAATACTGTTTGTTTAAGAGCTAGAATGCATTGGTTCAGTTAAGAGAGAGAGTGGAAGAATATGAACACATGCACTCTTTCCTCAACTCCTAGTTCCCTCCAAAGAGATATCTTTAAAAAACTTTTGTCCTTTCAATTATCTTTAAAGAATTCTCATATGGGCTAGTTAGGTATGACTTGAAATCCACATATGTAACTAATATATTTTTTTCTCTTTCTTGCTAGCTTGGGTTCTAGACAGATGTATGGAGTTTGTGTTTCATTGCTCCAAACTACTTTTTCATCCAACCAGTGTTTGTTGAGCATCCAAAGGATGGACCAAGCACTTGACATGGTAGATGCGTTTGCAAGCATTACACTTAAACTTCACAAAGATGTGACATGCAGTGTTATTATTCCCATTTTCAGATGAACAAATGCATTCTCTAAGAGGTTTCAAAAAGTTCCACATCCAGTAAGTAGCAGTATTAGGTCCTCTAATTCTATGTTCAGTGATCTTTTTCTTCTTAGGTGCATCTCCTCCAAGTCTTCCTTTTTGTTCCACTAATTAAAACTTTCTCTCTGAAATGATCTGATAATCTCATTCCCGTGAAGATTGAAAGGTGGCTGAGGCTTAGTGGGCTTCTAATTTCCCTTGAGATTTCTTCTTTGATCTTTGTGTTATTGAGAAGTCTGTTGTTGAATTTTGAAATATTTGGAGATTTTTTTAGATGTCTTATTATTACTGAATTCTAATTGAATACTGTTCTGATCATAGAACATACTCTATCATTTTGATCCTTTGCAGTTCACTAACACTTGCTTAATGGCTCAGCTACGGTCTCTCTTGGTGAATGGTCCATTGCACTTGGGAAGAATGTGTCTCGTTATTGTGGGTTATAGTGTTCTATAAAAGCATATCAGGCCAAGTTGTTGATATTGTTGTTCCAATCTTCTATCTCCTTTCTAATTTATCTATTTATTCTGTCAAATGTCAAGAGAGGGGTATTATATCTCCAACTGTGCATCTGTCTATTTCTTTATTTATTTCATTTTTGATTCATATATTTGGGAACTTAGTTATTAGGCTCACAGACATTTAAGACTGTTATGACATCTTGTTGAATTGGTGTTTTTATTATTAAACTTTCTTCTTTATTTCATAGTACTTTTCTTCTCAAAGTCTACTTTGGCTGACACAAGTCTACCATGTTAACTTTCTTATGCTTAATGTTTGTATGATATACTTTTTTCACCCTTTCACTTTCAATCTGTCTGTGTCTTAATCTTTTAACCATATTCTGGTAAACAGCATGTAGTTAAGCTTAGTTTTTGTTTTTTTCCAGTCTGACAGTCTTTGCCTTTTAATTGCAGTAATTAGCCCATTTACTTTCAATGTAATTATTGATGTTTGTATTTAGATTTACTATCTTGATGTTTGTTTTCTCTCTGTCCTATCTGCTTTTTGATAATCTATTTCTCCTTTCCTGCCTGCTTTTGAATGAAATGAGTGTATTTAATATTCCATTGGATGTTCTCTACTTTTAGGTTATGTCTCTTGGTATTATTTTTTAGTGACTGCTGTAGAGATTAAAATATTCTTCTTTAACTTTTCATAGCCTACATTCAAAAAATATTCTATTTCTGTATAATCAGTGCAAGAACCTTAAACTTATATACTTCCAATTACTGGTCATATCTGCCCATTGTGCTCCTGTTATCATTATGTTTTATTTTGACATAGGCTATAAACCCCATAATGCATTGATATAATTTTGGCTTTAACAGTTAATAGACTTTTTAAAAGTTTTATCTCTCTCTCTCTCTGTTTCTGATAAAGGCATAGATATATTAGAATTTAAAAATACACTTTATATTTTATACATAATAGGAATAATTTATAGGATTTAAAATAGTTTTACATTTTTATATGTAAAATATTTTATATTTTATATATATATCAGAGTAAGTTGAAAAATCCTTTATATTTATCTATATATGTGTCTCTCCTAGTGTTCTTTGTTTCTTCATGCAGAGTGAGTTTTTCTCTAGTATTTCCCTTCAGACTAAAGAATTTCCTTTAGCATTTCCTGTAGTGCAAGTCAGCTAAGGATGAATTCTTTCAACCTTTGCCTGTCTGAAAATTTCTTTTTCTTCCTTCATAAAGGATATTTTCACTGGATATAGACTCTAGGTTGACAGTTTTTTCTTTCTGAACTTAAAAATGTCATTCCATTTCTCCTGTTCTCCATTGTTTCTGACGAATAGTCATACTTCATTCTTACTGTTGTTCATTGGTGCATAAAGTGTGATTTTTTTTTTCTTCCCCCTCAGGCTGCTTTCAAGATTATATTTGGTTTTCAGCACTTTGACTATGATGTGTATAGGTACGGTTTTCTTTGTATTAATCCTGCTTTGGGTAAATACAGGAACTGTGCTTCTTGCAATTGTGGGTGATAGTTTTTATCAATTTTGCAATATTCTCAATTATTATCTCTTCACATAT
The DNA here is from genome assembly GCF_965194825.1 of Balaenoptera physalus. NCBI lineage: Eukaryota > Metazoa > Chordata > Mammalia > Artiodactyla > Balaenopteridae > Balaenoptera > Balaenoptera physalus. Next base: position 80,438,947 of record NC_138883.1, on the reverse strand, counting down.
TTTTTTGCCTCATTTTCTCTCCTGTATATGGAATTCCAATTATGCGTACATCAGCTCATTTGATATTGTTCCACAGATTTCAGATGCTGTATCTTTTTCATTTTCTTTCTCTTTGCTTTGCAGTTTGAATAATTTCTATGAGAATGACTTTAGGTTCACTTATTTTTTTCCTCCTCTGTGTCTTGTCTGTTGATAAGAATGAATGAAAATAATTCTGATAGGCTCTGTTAATATCTTTTTTAGTTCTAGAATTTTCACTTGGATCTTTTATATAGTTTCCATCTCACTGATGAAATTTTCTGTTTGCCATTCACTCATAATTCCTTTAACATATTTATCGTATTTATTTAAAAATCTCTCTGATTTTTCTAACATCTGGGCCATATCTGAGTCTGATTCTTTTGACTGTTTCTTTTCTTAATGATGGGTCACATTTTTTTGTTTCTTTGCATCGTTCAGTTTTTGACTGAATGCTGTATATCTGTGTAAGATAGATGTAGACATTGAATAAATATTTGTGCCAAGAGAAGGGTTAGCCTCTTCTGTCATGCAAGCACTGTCAGTATATTTTTATTTGAATAGAGTTTGGGCCACATTGTTTTTTAGTTAGATTTAGTTTAGCAGTCTTCAAATGATTTGAGGGCAAGTTCAATATACTCCTTTTATCACAGCTTTGGATTTGAGTCCCTGAAGGATATTCCTTCGTTCTCCTGCATTGCCTTTATTCTTTAGCAGGTCTCACACACCTACACATCAGATGGGGAAACTTTTTGAGCTTTTTTACCTCTCTTCCAGCCATAGGAGGCCACTGCTTGCATTCATTGTAAGATTCAAAGTGCCAGAAGGGTTTCTCTTATTTCTCCTATCCTGACCTTAGACTTTACCAGGCTTTGCATGGCTCTGCCTGGATCTGTTTGTGTGTATGTAAGTGTGTATATATTTGTGTGTGTATGTCTGTGTGTGTGTGTCAGAAGGTTATTCTATCAATTGTTGAGAGAAGAGTGGGGAAGTTTCTAACTATAACTATAGATTTGTCTATTTTTCTTTACAGTTCTATAAGTTTTGCTTCACATATTTTGTAGCTGTTATTTGGTGCTTGTATTTTAGAATTGTTATGTCTTCTTGGTGAATTAACTCTTATTATTATGTAATGTCCTTCTATATCTGTGCTAATTTTCTTTCCTCTGAAGTCTACTTTATCTGATATTAATATAGCCTCACTTGCTTTCTTTTGATTAATATTTGTATGACCTATCTTTTTTCCATCCCTAAACTTTCAACCTGCCTATAACATTGTAGTTGAAGTGCATCTCTTGTACACAGTATATAGTTGGGTAATTTTAATAATACATTATGAGAATCTCTGTTTTTAAATCACCATACTTGGGTCATATATATTTAATTTAATTTTTGATGTGTTAGAGCTTAAGTCAAATATTTTATTTTTTGTTTTTGGTTTGTTATTTCTGTATTTTGTTTCCCTTTTTTATTTCTTGCCTTTCTGTGGGTCACATAAACATTTTTTAGAATTTCTTTTTTATTTATCTATAGTATTTTAAGAATATCTCTTGGTATAGCTCTTTTAGCAGTTGCTCTGGGTATTATATTATATATACATAACTCATCACAGTCTGCTTGTATCTACATTTTACCAGTTTGAGTAACATGTAGAAACTTACTTCCCTTTATGTCTCTTTACTCTTCTTTGTTAATAATATAATTGCCTTATATATTTTTCTACATACATTTAGAACCATATCAGATATGATTATAATTTTTTACTTCAGCCATCAAGAATAATTTAGAATTTCCTTCAGGAGAAGGAAAATGTATTTATCTATATATTTACTCTTTTCATTGTTCTTTCTTCTTTTTTTGATATTTCATGATTCCTTCTTTTATCATTTCCTTTTCTTTAGCCAATCTTTTAAGGTAATGTACTGATGACAAATTCTCTTAGTTTTCTTTTGTCTGAGAATGGCTTTTTTCCTCTTTAATCCTGAAAGATAATTTCTTTGGATATAGAATTATGGATTGAGACTCTTTTTCTTTCATAAACATCATGCCAGTTCCTTATGGCTTCCATAGCTTCAGATGAGAAATCTGTTCCCATTTAAATGGTTTTGTCCCATAGGTAAAATGTTGGTTCTCTCTTGCTGCTCTCAAGACTTTTTTTGTTTTTAGTTTTCAGAGTTTCACCACAATATGTTTTGGCATGTATTGCTTTGCTTATCTCCTGTTTGGGGTTTGCTCAGCTTTGTGAATCTCCAGGTTCATGTGTTTTGTAAAATTTGGGAAGCTTTCAGCCATTATTTCTTTAAATACTTTTTCAGCCTGCCCTCCGTATTCTCTCTTTTTTATGATCTAATGACAAAAATGTTAGATCTTTTGTGATAGTCCCACAGGTAGCTTAGGCTCAGTTAATTTTCTTCAGTCTATTTTTTTCTCTATTGTTCAGATTGGGTAATAGCTATCATTCTACTTTCAAGTTCACTGATTCTTTCCTCTGTCCCTTCTATTCTGCTGTTAAGCCCATTCACTGAGTTTTTAATTTTAATTTAATTTAATTTTTTTTTTTTTTGGTTTCAACATTTTCATTTGGCTCTTGTTTATATTTTATATCCTTTGCTGAGAGTTTCTATTTCTTTGCTGAGGCTTTCTCTTTTTTTCATTTGTTTCAAGTGTGTTTGTAATTTCTTATTGAAGCATTTTTATGATGGCTGACAAACATTTTTTCAGATAATTTTAATATTTCTGTCATCTCTGTGTTTGCAACTATTGATTGTCTTTTTTTACTGAAGTTGATTTTTTCTGGTGCTTAGTAACTGATTTTTAAAAATTATTAAACCTGGATATTTTGGATATTATAACACTGTGAATCTGATTTACACCTTCTGTTTAGCTTGCTTCTTTAATTTCCACTATGACATAGGAAGTGGAAGTTTTGCCTTGCTACTGGCAAATGGGAACAAAAGTCCATGTTCCTCACTCAGCCTCTGTTGACACACAAGTTGGGGAGGGGCTCCTCATTATTGCTAGGTAGGAGTGAGATTTCCAGTTCCTCACTAGTTAATCCTCCACTGATACCACTGGGAAGTGGTCTTGTTACAGCTGTTTGGTGTAAAAGTCCTTATTCTTCACTAAACTTCCTCTGGCTCTACTTCAGAAGGGTGGGGGATATGCAGTTCTTTACCGCTGGATGGGGGTGGGTGTAGGTTCTGGGTGCCCACATGATATCCATTGGGAGGGCCTCATATCTGTTCAGTGGTGATAAAAGTCTGACTCTTTACATGATCTTCTCTGATACCATCCTGGCAGGTGGTGGCAGCCTGGCAGGGTAGAAGTCTAGGCTGCCCACTCAGTCTTTGCCAGTGTGGTTAGGGTGAGGCCACAGTTTTTTCCCGTGGTGTTGGGCTGGAGTAAAACATTTGTCAAAATTTTCTATCTTGCTAGGCTTCCCCATTCCTGGTCCTTTTTCTGGAGAGAGCAGGCTTTGTTGGAGATTTTTTGTTTGTTTGTTTGGGCCAGTTGACATTTGCAGCTTTCCAGCTTCTTTAGCTCCTAGAATCAGATATATGAGGCCAAAGAAAAACTCAGGTAACTTACTAATGTGTTGTTTCTTGGGTCTTACATCCCTTACAAGTCTGTCTTCTTCTTCTTCTTTTAAAAATATGTTGTCTAAGGGTTTTAGTTGTAAGCAACAGAAGAAATAGGGGAAATGATCTCCATTCCATCTTTTTGGAAGCAGAAGTCTCTCTGATAGCTTTTAAAGGTATCTTTAAAAAATGCCGTGACCAGTTTGTAGCTGGCTTGTCCCTGCCTTGATGTCCTCCTGTTTCTGAAAATATTTATATTTTCATAGTGAATGAGAGCTTAAATTATAAGCAACAGAAATAAGTTGTTTTTGCCATCATTTCATGTTCAAGTCCTTCCCAAGACTTAACAAATCACACAATGAAACATTGAGTTGAAAACTCATATACATTGATTTATTTATTTTTGAGAGCAGACAGTATTTTGAAAATGAATAAGTGACAGCAACACACTTGCATCTATCTTTCTAACTTCTGCTAAAATACGGACGTTTTATATATTAGAAACTCACAAAGGTTTATAATGGTTTTTACACTTTCCCTGTACTGTGTCTTTTTTGTAGTATAAAGTTTCATGTAGTTGATAAGGGTCAGAACAGAATAAGATTCTCCTCCATTTCATAAAACACAGAAATGTGAGCCCATATGAAGCCAGGGGACAGGGCTAGGGGACTGAGAGAAAACTCCAGGAAATCTCTGGAGTTTCTGTATACCAATGGTAAACAAGTGGAATTGGAAGATAAAAACCCAATACCATTTACATTGTCAATCCAAAAAATAACATAAACTTAACAAAACATGTGTAAAATCTATATGAGAAAAACTATAAAACTCTGATGAAAGCAACCAAAGAACTAAGTAAATAGAGAGATATTCCATGTTCATGGACAGGAAGACTCAGTATTGTCAAAATATCAGGTCTTCCAAACTTGATGTATAGATTCAATGCAATCCCAGTAAAAATCCTAGCAAGTTATTTTGTGGATATCGACAAACTGATTCTAAAGTTTATACTGAGTCAAAAGGCCCAGAATAGCCAACAAAATATTGAAGATGAACAAAGTCAGAGAACTGACACTACTCAACTCCAGTACTTGCTGTAAAGCTACAGTAATCAAGAGAGTATGGTACTGATGAAAAAAATAGACAGATCAATGGAACAGAACAGAAAGTCCAGAAACAGACTCACACAAATATAGTAAAGTGATCATTGACGAAAGAGTAAAGGCAATACGATGGAGCAAAGATAGTCTTTTCAACAAATGGTACTGGAACAACTGGACATCCACATGCAAAAAAAGAATCTAAATACAGATCTTACACCCTTCAGAAAATTAACTCAAAATGGTTTATAGATCTAAGAGTAAAATGCAAAACTATAAAACTCCTAGAAGATAACAGGGGAAAATGTAGATGACACTGGGCATGGTGCAAGTTTTTAGATATATATAGACAGAATTCATGAAAGAAATAATTGATAAGCTGGACTTCATTAAAATTAAAAACTTCTGTCCTGCAAAAGATGCTGTCAAGGGAATAAGAAGACAAGCCACAGACTGGGAGAAAATATTTGCAAAAGACATAGCTGTTAAAGAACTGTTATCTAAAAATATACAAAGAACACTAAATCTCAGCAATAAGAAAATGAACAACCTGATTTAAAAATGGGCAAAATACCTGAAAAGACACTTCACCAAAGAAGATATGCACATAGACAAAAACCATATAAAAAGATGCTCAACATCATATGTCATTAGGGAATTGCAAATTAAAACAATAAGATACCTTTACACACCTATTAGAATGGCCCAAATCCAAAACACTAATAACACCAGATGCTGGTGAGGATGTGGAACCACAGGGACTCTCATATATTGCTGGTGGGAATGCAAAATGGTAAGCCACTCTGGGAGATAATTTGGTAATTTCTTAAGCAATGAAAAAAAAAAACAGAGGAAAATTAAATGCATATTACTAAGTTAAAGAGGGTAATCTATAAAAGCTAGATACTGTATGATTCCAATTACGTGACATTCTGGAAAATGACAAAACTGTGGAGATAGTAAAAGGATCAGGGGTTGCGGGGAGAGAGGGATGAATAGGCAGAGCACAGAGGATTTTTAGGGCAGTGACACTACTCTGTATTTGGATTTTATTTAATTGTTACTTACGGCATTGGCATCATTAAAAAGTCCAGTGCCTGGAACACAGTAGTCAAGCAATAAATGTTGGACAAAAAGAATACATAAATGAATGAATAAATATTCAACTCTAGGCAAAATGGTGAAATAGGGCAAAGTTTCCTAAAAAAGTGAGCTACTTTTATAGTTCATAAAGAGTTTCTTTTATGAACTACAAAATACTTAATTGGAAAACTATTCTTTCTTCCTAATATTTGAGCAGCATTTATGACCTGGAGAAAGCCTTTGATGAATATGACACAGGCTCATTAGACTGATCACAGAACTTCATGTGTTTGGGATAGGTGTCCCCTAGTTATAATAGGTTATAAACATTTACATAACAAGGGACTGTTTGTTGTTACTCATTTTATATCCAGCATAGGACCTGGTTGGCATGCCTTTTGAATAGTAGATGCTTAATAAACATTTGCTAATGAATGTTGAAAACTAATGCATTTAGTGTCCTGGGTAACTATGAAAGAGGATCTTAGTTTAAAGCTGGAATTTATACTTTGTCCTAAATGTTTTTGTTATGCACTGAACTGTGTCCCCCACCCCCCCCCCCAAAAAAATTTGTGTGTTGAAACTTCCAGAACCTCAGAATGTAACCCTTTTTGGAGATAAGGTCTTTAAAGATGTGATTAAGTTAAAAGGAGGCAGTTAGGGTGGTGTCCTAATCCAATATAACTGGTGTCCTTATAAGAAGAGGAAGAGACACCAGGGGCCTTGAGCACAGAGAAAAGGCCATGTAAGGCCATAGTGGGAAGGCAGCCATCTACTAACCAAGGAGAGAGGGCTTAGGAGAAACCAAATCTGCCAATGGCTTGATCTTGGACTTCCAGCCTCCAGAACTGTGAGAAATAGATTTCTGTTGTTTAAGCCACCCATTCTGTGGTCTTTTGTTTTGGTAACCCTAGAAGTTTAACATAATTCCTTTGAATTAAAAACAGGAAAACCCCACAATTTAATATTGTGAATGTTTTATTGAACAGATATGTTGCTGTTTCGCCACATGTGAGAAACATGTGCACACTAGCAAATATGTGTTGCTTGAATTTTAAATCATTTTTCTGGTCAATATTAAGGTTTCTTTTTTCTTCTCTCTTTTTTTTACCATTAAAATTATACCTGAGAATTTTTACACATTCTGTTTCTTTTCCCCAAGAAACTACCATCTCTATCTTATACTCTGCTTTGGTGTGACTGGTGCTAACTTGACACCCTTTATCCTAACTGACTGAAATCTGGGGACCTCAAAGAGAGCTAATCCACACTGTCCCACACCATGTCATTTGATATTCAGTTCAATATTTCCCTGCAGGGCCTGGGACCTACTTTATGCAACAACTTTCCCTCCATATGTGTTATTTTCCCCCCAGAACCTTCTTAGATGACACCCTCCCAGGTTAGAAAGAAGGAGGAAGCAAACTGATGATATTTTATCAGTGGGCTGTGACCCAAGTATCACCACAACCCCAATTTCGGGAGTCCACTTTTTAAACACCCCTACCGGAGGTAGGGTGATAATGAAGCCAGACACAGACATTTCCTTCAACTTTTGCCAGACAATGTGGCTCCTTGAAGTAGATTACAATGAAGTCTGTACAAAGTAAGAGGCGTGTTGGAGCCTCCCTCCCCAGAGGAAAACCAGTTTCTAGTCTGAGGCTGACCCCATAAGTGGAGTCAAAATCCAATTGTTACATCATCCTTAAAGTATGCTATTTAACACGAAGGCAGCCTATAAAGTAGCAGTTAAAGCAAAAATCTCTGGCTTTAAGTATCATTAAATATTATTTTAAGAGGAGATAGGAGGGTTTCAAAGGGTAACAACATAAAGTTTTAAACGGTTTTTATCTATGTCATCTAATTTTTCTTTTTCAGACAACATCTTTATGTTGGTAAGCCTTGAACTTTGTGAGTTTTAATATGACATGCAAGATATTTTTGAAACCATAATTACTATGTATTTGTTGTATTATTCATAGCTATCTGATAAAAGTATGCTAATTTAGTCATAAAGTGGAGAAAAGATCTAGATGCAGTCTCCAAAGACATTCTATTTCAACTTTTGTTCTTTCTTACAATCCTGTTTATCACCAGTCAGTGCTGTGTCTGGCCTGGCAGTAGGTTCTGGGGGACAGAGAGGAATGGAAGTCACAGTTGAAGAGTTATTCCATGCCCACAATGTGCTAAAGCACTGTCGGAACACAGCATTTATCATTAAAACCCCCTGTTAAGTGGAATTTTCTGTTCACTAACTGATCAAAATACTTTTGTTACTTATTACTGCTGTATCTTTAGCAGTTCCATGAAGTTCTGTGAATTCCTTGAGCTGAAGGATAACTGTAGGCAGGAGGGACAGAAATGGTTAAGATTTTCCAGAAATGTCCTCTGTGTGTTGAACAGTGGTCTGAGGCTCACAGGTCATGGGTGTCATGGGTGGTCTTTAGTGTTGTGAAGAAAGTCCTCCAGATTTCTTCCTGACTTAAATTACTCATGTGTGAAATGAGATGGTGAAATTGATTTACCCCCAATTATCGTTTTATTTTGTAATGGGGAGGTTATTTGTAGAAAACTGGTGGCAGTGGTAAAGTGATACCCAGGAACTGCTTTGGAGGGCAGCTACCTCAAAGGCCACCTCCACCTTTGACTCTTGTGCATGGCTTATATGCAAAATTACTGACTTTTTTACATGGCCTATCCTACATGGGTCCCCCTTTCCAGGAATCCTGGGCTGCGTGATAGAGAGAAGGAGGCATTAGACTCTAAAGGGAATTTTGCAAATGATGGCATTGTTGGAGATCAAGTATATCATTAGTGAATCAGCTGCTAGGCTGATTTGGCCAAGAGATGTGAGGAACGGATACAACTATTTAGGTAAGTCAAGGCTAGCACTAGTTCAGTTTTCTGCCGTATTTTAACCATGAAATCTAGGCATTTGGGTCTATAATAGTGAAAAAAATTAAAAACAGACATAGTCCTTCAACTTATGCAATGTACAATCTGGAGGGGGTGACAATAAAAACAAATACTTACATAGTTAAAAATAGTTGGACAAAGATAAAAATAATAGAAGCTAACATATGTGGATTATAATCAATATATTTTCTTTTAAGAAGTAAGTAGTACCCAGGGTTCCTGTTTCCCCATGTGGACTTAATTAACTTGGTTGATATTCAGAAGTTTTAGGCTTTTTCAGGGGTCAGAGGGGCAATTTTGGTGCCAAGCAACATTCAGTACTTTGATTTCAAGAAAGAAAAGTGATAATGATCCGTATTCCATTGTGTACTTTTTATATAATGCAAACTTACCAAATGTGAAAATTTTAATTGGACTATTCTAAGCAGTACCATTGCTGTAGACATTCTTGTCAAGATGAATCTTACATGAAAACATTTCTCCCAAGCTACCACAAAACCCAGAATCATTAAAAATTTAAGAATTGCTAAAATACAAAGGACATGCATCTCCTTACATTGTTTATGTTTTGCATTTCACTCAGCTTGAGTAATGAAACTAAATTGGTTGGTTTCTTTTATACTTTGCCTGTTTCTAATCAGTTTCACTTTTGATTTTCCATGAGCTCACTGAGTGATGTTGTTTTGGGGGTTTACATACTCCTGGCATTATCCATATTCTCAACAAGCTCTTGGTCATTGAAAGAAAACATTTCAGTATATTTGAGGGTTTTTGAAGCCTGGAATCCTCTGTTAGAGGAAATTTAAATTTGGGGTTAAGAATACTTTAACGGGGATAGGAATGGAATTGTGTGGAACTTGGATTTATTTTGAAATAAGAAAAGTCAAACTTTATCTGTACCTCTATATTTTCTCAGTTGCTTAATAAATTTCATAATTATGCTGACATATGTTGAAGCACTATAATATGAATGGATATGTTACAGTCTTTAATTTTTATCTCTTGATGTCTGCTATAAATCCTGGTAATGTAGGCACCGTATATATTTAATAAACACAGATGGGATACAGCATATCCTCCAAATAATTGTAAGGCAAGCTTGATAGGATATTAAATCTATGCCAGCTCAGACAGTTTCAGCAGGAACAAAATGTCTTTGGTTAGCAGATCATTCTGCTGTGCTATTAATTGGTAATGTAAATGAACAATTCATACGCACCTTGCTATACGTTCTGCTAGAAGACTCATATCAAACTAAACCTTTTAATGCAAACAATCATAATTGAATATAAAATAGTTGAACTCCATCATTTATGCCAAGTCTTTCTAATAATTTAGTATTTATGAGTAGAATGATAGGATTGCTGCCTCTGGATAGGTGACAGAAGTGGAGATTAAGCTGGCATTATCAGTGGTTTATCATTTAGCTGGAGGACTACCTGACTCTCTTGCCTCTTCTCTCCTTTGGGTGAGCTGCCTTGTGGCCATTCTGCTGTTCATTAGCACCTCTACCAGAAGTGTGTAGGGCGAGAAGTCCTAGTCAGCCCCACTTTACTCCTTGTCAGCAATTCTGGTCAAAGAAGGAGCAGGGGACAAGATTGAAACTAACGGCTGAAATGAGGTTTGAGGATTATCTGTGGTTTTCATTAGTCCTCTCCACTTGTTAACAAGCTGAATCCGGAGCTGAATGCAGTATTTTTTCTTTATTCACCTGAATGTGCAGTGTATTAAGTCCCTGATAAAAATTCTGGCTTGCCATTTATGCCCTACCAATAAGTGGGACATAAGAAAAACTGAATATACTAAAGAACTGTAAATTAGTTTTGAAAAACTGATGATGTTACTATCTCTTATACATAGAAAAAGATAAGATGTTTTACACACATGAAAGGAGGGAGGGAGGGAGGGAGGGAGAGAGAGAGAAAGAGACTTTATAATCAAGTCCTTGCAAAGTCCCTCATCTTTTGTGGTGTTTTCTCAGTAATTTTACTTTGGACACAAGTGATTATTTGTGGAAGACGCATGTTAGCCTGAAACTCCCTCAATCAATTGTTCCAAAAGAGGACAAAGAAATTTAACACAGATTTCGTAATAATTTCATGAAACATTAAAAGTGCAAGTGTTGGATATTATTACATAAATCACAGCAATTTAGCATGGAAATCAAGAATATACACCCACAGGGGAAAAAATCGGTTTCAATGTTGTGAATAGGTGTTTTGGATAAAACAGCGAGTATCAGCATTTTACGTGGATTGAAATAGGCCTGTATCTCACAGACCCAGGCAGAAGCAAATGGAGAGAGCACACTGGAGAGCTGGGTCAGATGACTCAGGCCCTGGCCCTGGTGATGACCAATAAACTGATGTTAATTAAAGACGCATGTGAAAAGTTTAAATAAAATTATTTTGTAAAATATGTGCTATTTTGCATAAATAGATGAAGCAACAGTCCCAAGTAACATATTTAATATAGACAATTTAAATATGAAAGTATAACTAAATTAATAAATGAAATAAGTAAATATTTGACAGTTTCATCTACATCCCTAAAAGTTTTATATATATATATATAAAACTTGGTCATAAATGATTTTGGTACATTCTCATTAGAGGTATAAAGGCTGATCTTATATTCAAGGTTGGTCTTATATAAGAGTATGTAGTTTTTTTCCAAAACATCGTTAAATTTGATTGTGCTTGCAATCAGCCACCTTTTATTGTAGAGGGCGATATAGGATTAAACAGTTGCAAAAGGACAATAACATATGGAGAGTTTTATAAATTCAACATAAATATAATACATCTTAATCATAAATGCCTCCAAAGTTGTATGGGCCATTCTATGAAATTCTATACAGTTTAAGTCTGAATTTTTACTACTAGGAGACCTGAGGTAGGAAAGCGCATTGAACTGTCAAACCCAGTCCTTGAGATACAAACCTACGGGATCTTTTGCAGCTGCCCTGTGGGTGAATCCAAATCACTGCCCATTTATTTGCATGTGTTAACAATTGTGAAGGGACTGGAATGTATTTTGTAGCAAATAGCTGATGTTACTGCTCATTATTTTTATTTATTTTTTCAAATTAAGACTTAGGTAGCCAAGCATTATATAAGGGTAAGAGCGACAGTTTTCTGTATTAATACAATAGCTTGCATCTTTTTTTAATGACAATTTGTCTATAATCTTCTGGTATTTAGAGAAAAATTTATTTTTGCTTAGTACATCAAAAAAACTATTGGCGCCACAAAAGTTGAATTTTACAATAATTCATCACGTCCAGTATATAAGTAACATCTAGGTTATTACTATCCTGTTTTCTTTAATCCAATATAAACACCAATAGAGTCTGAACCTTCATCTTCTTTCTGGAATTGAGCTGTGCAGTCTGTGAGAAAAAATCTCCTTTTTCATTTAGGTGACCCCGATGTTAGTCCACAATAAAAGAGCTTCTGGGGCTTTCCCTGACCAATTTATTAGAACCTGCAAACTGGAGAAATCATACCAGACCAGATTCTAGAATCTATTGTCTAAGCCTCCTAAGACCTCTAATCTGAAACCACAGCTTATCTTAGAAAACTAGTAAATGCCACATACTGTCTTTCCTGGGAAAGCCAGGAACCTGTTCTCTTCCTTAATATGACTTTTAAAGAAATCTTTGACTAGTGTCAAATTGCTGTTTTTGCATCTTGGGAAGCAGTCTGAAAACTGGCACTGAAATAGGTGAGTGAAGCCTGAGGGTGCCCTAGAAGCTGGAGTATCATTGATTAATATTTGGTAACATTATGAATTTACATTTTATCTATTACTAGGCAAACTCTTGGGAAGAGACTGAAGTTTAAAAGTTACCTTAGAGGGTGTTCAGTGTAAGCAGTGAAAGTTAGCCACTAGTGCATCTTACAGATCAAAAAAATTGGCTTGATATGTGTCATAAACAACAAAAAAGGATTTGCCTTTTGTTCAGACTGCAAGGCAGTTTATAGCAAAATAACTTGCTGGAAGAATAGGAGAGTTGAACTAGCCACATACAAAGTCAGGTTATTTGGGAAGGCCACTGCTTTGGAGAAGCACTGTCTTCTGCTGAGGCTAATGATCTGTCTTTTGTGCACATTATTCCCTGAAACCAACTTCAAGTAATGGACAGTGACTTGGGACAGTGCTTAAAAGATACACAGATACATGGAGCAGTGACATGGCCCAGATGGCCAGAAATAGGAATGCCACCATGGCCAAGCCTTCCGTATTTTCAGAAGTGCCCATCCTGGTCCAGCCTGACTGCCCAGAGTATAGAGACATGAACGTGAAGGGTGGGGAGCTCACTGCTCTTGAGTTAGTCACTCTGACCTAAGTCCTTGTGGAGAGTGAGCCCTTGGTGTGAGTGACTAAGCTGGCACTATGTATCTATCAGTCTCTTTGCTTACGGCAGCTGAAGAGAGAGAACAAGAGCATGAAAGAAGCAACATGAGTCCTACATGGTTTTATAGGTTTATTATTATTACTAGTTAACATTGGTCTGGCAATTTCTCTTTGTGGAATACTTTTTTTTTTTTTTAATTTATTTTTGGCTGTGTTGGGTCTTCGTTTCTGTGCGAGGGCTTTCTCTAGTTGTGGCAAGCGTGGGCCACTCTTCATCGCGGTGTGCGGGCCTCTCACTATCGCGGCCTCTCTTGTTGCGGAGCACAGGCTCCAGACGCGCAGGCTCAGTAGTTGTGGCTCACGGGCCTAGTCGCTCCGCGGCATGTGGGATCCTCCCAGACCAGGGCTCGAACCCGTGTCCTCTGCATTAGTAGGCAGATTCTCAACCACTGCGCCACCAGGGAAGCCCTGTGGAATACTTTTGTTAGTTAAAACATACGATATCTTTGAGAAATGGCAAGAGGTGAATGAAAATTATATTTCACCTGTAATTTTACACAGACGAGTAAAGCACAGGTAAGAAACTACACATGAAGGCTACCATAATGCCTCTATGAGTATCAGATCCACTGATACTGAAACATATTCTGTCCCCAGTAGCACAAGGGGGATCCATGCTAGCCAATTACACTGGATCAGGACGAGAGCCCTTCTCTCTTGGTCGCTTTATAGTGGCTATTTGGGCCTTATGCCTGGCTTGTCAGGTCTGTCACTATGAAACCATCATGTTGTTTGTTTTTTAAAAAAAAATTTAGTCCTGATGTTATTAAAATAGAGGACAATATTGTTTAAATGTAGAAGTAAATTATATATATATGTGAGAGGGGGAAGTGTTGGTTCACAAACCTGGGAGTTCCCTGAGTTAAATCTGAATCTGGCCCCTATACACAGAGGGCCAGGAGAGAGCAAAGAAAGAGGCAGGTCACTCCAGATTGGTAGGTAGCAGAATAAATCAGCAAGGGAACTTACATAAGAAGCTTGTCTTGGGCGACCACAAGATAAGCAGATCTTTGCACCTGCCTACCAGAACCGTAAAAATTTATATGGCGTCCTTAACAAGCTTCAATCACATATACCACCCAGGTGGTGTCAATAACTCATTGCTCTCTCAAGGGTGCATCCTTGAAAACAGCTGCCACTTTGGGAACGGTGGGCAGAACGCACGTTCCAAGGACAGGGGAGGGGTAAGGAGCCTCTGACTGCCTGGGTCCAGTTCGTGGCTCAACTGGCAGTCACGTTCTCTCTGTGACCTCCTCCAATGGGTAGGGAATAGAGTTGTAGAAGAATAGAGAAGGAATAATGGAAATAGAAATAGCGTATCTCCAAGAAACTGCTTCAAATTAGAGATATTATGCAGTTAATTAGTTGTATTAGTGTCTACTGTTGCTATAACAAATTACTACAAGCTTGGCGGCTTAAAACAAAATAAATTTTTCTCTTATAATTCTGTGGGTCAGAGGTCCAACACAGGTCTCAGTGGGTGAAAACTGAGGTGTTGGCAGAGTGGTGTTCTTTTCTGGAGGCTCTGGGGAGAGTCCCTTTCCTTGCCTTTCCCAGATTCTAGAGGCTGCCCACATTCCTTGACTCATGGCCCCCTTCCTTCACCTTCAAAGCCAGCAGCATCCCACCTGTTTGACACTTCTTCCATCATCATGTCTCTTTCTGCAGCTGGGAGGGATTTTCTGCTTACGGACTCATGCAATTAGATTGGGCCCACCTGGATAATGCAGGATACTCTTCCCAGCTCAAAGTCCATAACCTTAGTCCCTTCTGCAAAGTCCCTTTTGCCACATAAGGGGACAAGTTCACAGGTTTGGGGGATTAAGACGTAGACATATTTGGAGACTCTTACTCTGCCAAATTCGTTAATGTGTTCTGCTTTTCCTTCCCCTTAAATTTTCTTCCTTTTGCTTAATCACACAACTTTACCTTAAGACTTTTATCAATTCAATCTCTGCTCACTTGTTTGTTCATTCATCCATGTCTTTTTATCTATTTATCTATTTACATAAGGAACAAGTATTTATTTATGTCAGATTATTCTCTAATCTCTTGGAAAACATATAGGAAAGGCAATTGTTTTATGACTACTATATCAAATAATATGTAGTCATCTTCACCCTTGTTAAAAGGGAAGTACTAGGTAGAAGACAGAACATTCTTATAGACTGAGTACATGGAATACTGCTGGTCCTGAGTGCTCTGCAGCATTCATGGGTCAGTTGGCTGAATAAGAGTCGTGTGACAGAGACTGTTAAGTGTACCCCCAAATCTATCCAACCTAGGGCTGGCCAAAAAGATTGTATCTCAACAGACCAAAGTTCACATGAATTCATCTAAGTCAGGTTGGCCAACTACGGTCCATGGGCCGAACTAGCCCCCTGTTTTCATAAATAACATTTAATTGGAATACAGCCACACATTGGTTTACATTATGTTTATAGCAGCTTTCATACTATAACAATAATGTTGAGTATTTGTGACAGAAACCATATGGCCTGCAAAGGAGAAAGTATTATCTGGCCATTTTACAGAGAAAATTTGTCAGCCCCTGATATAAGCCAACAAGGGACTCAATATCAGTTAGGATGTTTTCAGCATCAAGTAACAGTGTTTATTGGTGGCTTAAATAATGAAGAAAATGTATTATAGCATGTAAAGATAGTGCAATGTTTATTAATTACATGGCTCAGAGGAGTCATCAAGGAGCTGGGTTCCTTCCATCCTTTATGCTCTGCCAGTCTCGGCATGTTGGCTTGGTGTATAGGCTATTCATGTTCCTAGGATGGCTGCTACATTTCTAGGCGTCGCATGCTCATGCAACCTCATTAGAGGTAGAATACATGTGATAACTTCCTTCTATGTCACTTTTCATGAAAGAGGAAGATTTTCCTTGTATCCCTCCATCCCCACCCCAAAACAGACTTTCATTGGACAGAACGAACTTCTCACTGGACAGAATTGGCTCACATAATCATGGCTAATTCACTGGTAAGGAGCATGGAATCACCATGATTGACTTAGGCTATTCCCCAAGCACATGACTGCTGGGAAAAATACACATACAAACTGGGACTCTGCCAGGGATAAAAAGGTAGAAAATGGCTGTGTCACCAAAAGTGTCTGCCCTACTTGCCCTAGTAATTATGTGCCAATTCTAATGCCTTTAATCTCAGACCTGCACGTGGAGGCCCAATGCATTTACTCAGCTCAAATTGTTTGCTGCTTGCCATTTTAATGAGTAAACTAACCTGACTTTTGATTCAAGCAACTTATTTTGGACTCCTGCCTATGCTCTCTCTGGACTAAACCTCTGCTTTCTAACGCAGTGATTAAACAAGGAGCTGTGGAGTTACTTTGGGAGTCAAATGACCACACCTTGAATTTCAGATCTACCAATTACTTACTATGCCACATTCTCCCCACCCCCCCCTTAAAATGGACATAATTACAGTACTAATTTCACATGTTATTATTAAGGTAAAATAAAATAATTTAAATAAAGCTTTTTGTACAGTTGCAGGCACATGGAAGGGTTCAGTGAATGTTATCTGTTACTATTATCTCTACTCCCATCTTTGCACCGGCAGTTCATTGTAGTATTTCCCTGAAATAAGTCTGAAGGAGGATACCAGTCTAATAACTGATTATTTTATATACTCATAAAAACATCAATCAACTCTTTGAAAGAAAAACAGAACCCCAGGACCTGAGATTGTCATGCTGATATCCTGAATTCTAGGATGCCAGCTCAGAACAAGCAGCCTGTGAATACATGCAAACTGATCTAGACTGAATTATGCAAACCACTTATTGGCAAGTTTGGATACGCTATATTTAAGCCAAAGAAAGTATTTTGTGTTACTTAAAATAGAATGCCTTGGTAAGCACTTTGACTGAAGATCTATGCCCATAAAATTTAAGATCTTACCATGTTTCACCTTACATATCTATCCTTTCTGTTTTCTTAATCTCTTACTGGGTTCTATATTTGAATTGTTTCTTAAATCTGTCTCTTCTTCATCCCTACTACCATAGTCCTCAACATTTGACATCTGGACTATTGAGCAGAAGAAGGTAATCTGTAAAAAATAACCATGCACAAATTCTAGAACTCAAAAGGATAATATCTAAGATTAAAAATTCACTATATGGATAAACTTAGCAGTAGACTGGACATTAAAGGAAAAGTGATGAGCAAAACTGAAGAGAAACCATTTGCAATCATCAAAATGAAGTACAGAGCAAAAATAGATTGAAATGAACAAAAACTCAGTGACTTGTGAGACAATACCAAGTGGTCTAAGTGATTATGATTGGAGTCCAAAAAGAGAATGAGAGAGAAAATAGGGCAAAAAATATTCAAAGATGTAATGGCTGAGTATTTCACAATTTGGTGAAAATAAACTACAGGTTTAAGAAGTTCAGTGAACCCCAAGCAAAATATATACAAAGAAAACCTAGGCACATCTTAGTTGAAATGCTAAAAATTAAAAATAAAAAGTGATCTTAAAATCAGTAAAAAAAAAAAAAGGGATATTACATGCAGGGCAATTACACAAATCATGGCTGATCTCTGATCAGAAACCATGGATGTCAGAAGACAGTTGAAAAAGACTTTGACGGGTCCTCTCCCCACTCTCCCCCACCAAAACCCCACTCAATCCAGAGTTCTATATGCAAGAAAACATTCTTCAACAATAAAGGCAAAATAAAGGCATTTCAGATTAAAAAATGTGAGGAAATTCTTTGTCAGCAGATAGGCACTATAAGATATGCTAAAGAAAATTCTTCAGAAGTGACACTAAATGGAAAATCAGATCTACAGGAAGGACTGAAGAGAACTAGAAACGGCAATATATGGGTAAATATGAAAGATAAATTTTTTTCTTCTCTTAAATTTTTAGAAGACTATGGACTATTTAATGCAAAAATAATAATCTTTATTGTGAAGTTAGAGCACAATCTGGAAGTAAAATAAGGCAACAAAAACAGTAATGATAAAGGATGAACAGAAGGGTATTAAGTTAATTATAATGTTAAAAGTTAGTTTCCTATATTTTATTTATGTGAAGAGATACGTTACTAATTCTAAGTCGATAGTGATGAGTTAAGGGTGTATATTTTGATCCATAGGCTAGTATTAGTAATGAAAGTAATATACAGAAGTTTATAGAAAAGTCTAAGTAAGAGATGAAATGGGATATGGAAAAAATTAGTTTGAAATCAAAGAAGGAAAGAAGAGGAGAGGAACAAAATTCAGATGAGACAAATAGGAAAGACATAGTAATATGGTACATTTAACTTCAACTGTATCATAACTATGTCCGTGGAAATGGACTAAATAATCTTATGAAAATGGAGAGATTTTCTGACTGGATAAAAACAGTAGGATTTAACTGTATATAAAGAGATACAGCTTAACACGAGGCATTAGAAATTGAAAGTAAATGTATGGAAAATATATCATGTGAAGAGTAAGTACAAGGAAGGTGGTGTGGCTATGTCAGTATGAGTCAAGTAGATATTTAAAGCATGAGGATTGCCAGAGATAAGGAGGGACATTTCATAATGAGAAAGGAAGCAATTTACCAGGAAGACATAACAATCAGAAATGTGTATGTATCAAATAATAAATCCTCAAAATATATGAAGAAAAAATTGACAGAACCAAAAGGAGAAATAAACAAACTCACAATCCTTTTTCAGTAATACACAGAAAAAGTAGACAAAAAAGTTATTGAGAATATAGATTTGAATAACACTAGCAACCAATCTGACCTAACAGACATTTATAGAATGCTAGATTTAACAACTACAGACTACACATTCTTTTCAAGTAAACATGAATGTTCACAGAGATAGACCATATAATGGGCTAAAAAAATCATTTTCAACTCATTTTAAAAGATTGAATTCTTATAGATGATGGCCTCTGGAATTAAATTAGAAATCAACAGTAATAACATATTTAGAAATGCTCCAAGTATTTGGACATTAAACAGAATTTTCTAGGCAACCAATGGGTTATAGAAGAAGTTGTAATGGAAATTAGAAAATATTTTGAACTCGACAGTAATTCAACGTCTCAAAACTTATGTGATACAATGCTCAGAGTGGAATATATAGTTTCATATCAGAAAAGATAAAAAAGTCTTAAAATAATCTAAGCTTCCACCTTAAGAAACTAGATAAGGAAGAGAATATTAAACAGAAAGTAAGTAGAAAGAAGGGACTAACAAAGAAAAGCAGAAATCAGTGAAATAGAAAACAGATGAACAATAAAGAAATGAATAGAGCCCAATGTGACTTCTGTGAAAATAGTAATAAAATTAATAGATTAATAGACTCCTAACAAAACTGTTCAAGAAAAAAAAGAGAGATAAATATATATCATGTTTGAAAGAAGGGATATCGCTATATATGCACCAGATATTAAAAGGAAAGAGAATATTATGAATAACATTATTTCAATAAAATCAACAATTTAGATGAAATAGACAAATTCCTTAAAAAATATACCAAAACTGGCATGAGAGGAAATAGAAAATCAGAATAGAACTAAATTTATTAAATAAACACAAAAGAAATGTATTAAGTAAAGTTCATAAGAAAAATCTTTTCCACAAAGAAAACTCCAGACTTGGATGACTTCCATGGTGAAATTTATCAAATATTTTTAAAAGACATAAAACGACTATTAAAGAAAAAGTATAATACTTTCAGGAAATAGAGGAGGGAACACTTTTCAATTCATTTTATGATGCTAGCATAACCCTGAGACCAAAACCTGAGAAAGACATTGCCTTTCTTTCCCTGAAAACAAAACAGAAACCTAAGAAAATAGTTATAGAAGGGAATCCCTTCAATTTTCTAACAGCATTTATGTAAAACCTATAGCTAACACCATTCTTAATTCTGCATGACTGAACATTTTCCCCCTAAGACTGGAGAAAGGCAAGGATACCTGCTCCCACCACTTGTATTTAATATTTTACTTGCAATAAGTTGAGCCAAAGCAATTAAAGAAATAAAAATTAGAAAAGAAAAAGCAAAACAGGGCTCCCCTGGTGGCATAGTGGTTGAGAATCCGCCTGCCAATTCAGGGGACACATGTTCAAGCCCTAGTCCGGGAAGATCCCACATGCCGCGGAGCAACTAAGCTTGTGTACCACAACTACTAAGCCTGTGCTCTAGAACCTGCGAACCACAACCACTGAGCCCGCATGCCGCAACTACAGAAGCCTGTGCACCTAGAGCCCGTGCTCCGCAACAAGAGAAGCCACCACAGTGAGAAGCCCGCGCACCGCAACGAAAAGTAGCCCCTGCTCGCCACAACTAGAGAAAAGCCTGCGTGCAGCAGCAAAGACCCAACGCAGCCAAAAATAAATGAATTTTTTAAAAAAGAGCAAAACAGTCTGTATTTGCACACTATGTAAAAGTGTGCATATATGAGAATCCACATATAAAATCCTAAGGAATTTACAAAGCAACTACTAGTAGTAACTGCAAAGTTGGTAAGTCAAAGTTTCAGGATACAAGGTCAATATACAAATATCAATAGTAGTTTTACATATTTGTAGCAAACAATTCAAAGTAAAATTTAAAACGACAGTTTAAAATAGCAAAAATAAGACAAACTATTTATGAATAAATATAACAGAAAATGTGCAAGGACTCTGCACCCCAAAGAATAAAACATAGTTGAAAGAACTCACAAGACTAAATAAATGGAGAGATGCTCATGGATAGGAAGATTCAGTAGTGCCAAAACGCCAGATCTCCCCAAACTGATCTATAGATTCAATGCAATGAAAAAATCCCTGTCTTGTAGAAATAGCTTAGATGATTTTAAACTATGTATGGAACCAAACAAGAATAGCCAATACAATCCTGAAAAAGAAAAATGCATTTGGAAGACTTAACACTACATTACTTGATGACTTACTCTAAAGTTACAGTAATCAGAACATATTTCTCTTCACTTCATATTACAAAAGTTTCAACACATACAAAGGAACTGAATAGTATAATACTGTAATGCTTATGCGCTACCTCCCAGTTTTGACAATTATCCATTTATGGCAACTATGGTTTTGTCTACACACTCTCTACTTAACCTTAATTGATTATTTCTTCTTAATTTATTATCTTAATACATCTAAAAAAATAAATTTCTGCTGGTCACAGATTTAGTTACTCTAAAGTACAGCTCATGTAGGAAAGACAAATTCAATTATTTATTTTTTTCCCTTTACTTACCAGTTTTTAAAATAATGAGTTGGTACCCTAGCATGCTCCAGAAATGATCAATTTTTGTTTAAGTATTATCAAGAATGCCTGGTTTTAAACATATTTAATGTCTTTCAATATATTGCAGATATAATATTTATTGATGCTCAGTTGGTCTCTCTTTGACAAAAGAGAGCTTATTCAGGTGCATTCCTGAGAATCTTTGATAGCTTTCTTGCTTGTGCCAGGATAATCCTGTATATTTCCTCTTCCACATCTGGAATTGGCAATTTCTTAAAGGATTTCTTTTTCCGTTTTGTAGGAAATGGTATTAGGAGAGCAATACTGAGTACTAGGTGTGCTCATTACTACTGAGTTGGTGTAAGTTTTTGTAGTGGAGAAAGTGTGTGTATGTGTGTGTGTGTGTAAATAAAAACATCATTGCTTTATACCAATTTAAGTACATCATTATACCAATTTAAATTCAAGATATCAAATTTTTTTAACCTAACCTCACTGATCGCGTGTTGTTCTTAACATTTGTTTACTTGTCGCTCTCCCCACTAGAGTGTAAGTCCAGACTTTATGGCTTTTCCTCCCTTGTGCCTAGTATGATTTTATGATTTGCTGTAAAATTTTGTTGAATGAGGGAACAGGCAAATAATTACAAAGTCATGTTTCCCAAAGAGGTTTACACTTTCTGGAGAATGGCAGTGGAAGTGTGGTATGCATGCACATGTGTGTGTGTGTGTGTGTGTGTGTGTGTGTGTGTGTGAATGTGTATATGTATTAGTATTACTGGGTGGGTGATGCACTCTGTTCAAAGGGTTAAGTAGGCTCATATAAAGGTAAATCAGGATGCTTCAGATTGGGATAAGAATTTCTCTATAGATTGAAATACTTTGAAACTTGACATTAATAAATGAAGACATTGCCATTTTTATATACTTCTTAGGTAGCATGTCTTGGGTAGAATGAACTTATCTGGGTCACTTAATGGACAAAACCCCAATCAATTCATTCATTTTAGGTTTCCATTATTGTCTTGTACTGAGTAGTGGATTGCATTACCCTACAGATGTTCTCATCTGGTTATGCTGAAAATGCTGGGTTGATTAACTGAGAATTCATTACAACGATGGTTCCTTCTGCTACTTGGAAATACCTGCGTGACCCACAGTGCTGAGGGGTGTTAGTCCTGTCTGTAGCCTTTCCCAATAGTTTTCTATGGAAAATAAATATTTCTTGACCTTATTTAAACCACTGTGCAAACATTGCTTCAAGACAAATCTCACAGCTGTTTTTCCTACCGCATTTCCCCCACCCACAGAAACTCCTACAAAGACATTCTGTAGCTGCCACTGTTGGGCAATAATAAGTAAATGGAAAAAAAAAGATGTTAATGACAGCATAAGAGGAAAGCAAAACTTCTGTGTTCCATGGTCTATGCTAAGTATTTTCACATGAATTAGTAACAGTAATACTGATTCTTGTGTCAACTTACTGGAATCCAGCATTATTTTAAGTACTTTCCATATATTAACACCTCACCCCATAACTACTGTTATCTCCATTGCACAGATAAAGAAACTGAGAAACAAAGACGTGAAGTAAGTTGCCTGGCTCAGTTTCTATACTCTTAACTACTGTCTTGGACTGCCTCTCAGAATGTTTTCTAACCTTATTGGCCTTATTACTGAAGATAATTTTTTTTTCATGTGGATATTATTATTCCCTTTTTACAGATAAACTGAGGCCCCAAAAGACTAAATGACTGGGTTAAGTTCATACAACTTATAAATTGGACCTAAGGGTGCCTGAGTCAAAAGCCGCTACTCTTTTAGATAGAGGTAAACAGAATAATTATTTATATAAACTAGCTTATCAACAGTATATTATTTGTCTGCCTAGTTTGTATTTTATATATAAGAAAATATTAAAATGTTATAAATGAGAGCACTATAAAACATATAGTTGTGTATTAAATTGCATTTAGTAACTTGATTTATTAAAGAGATAAGTATAGGCAAGAATTTGGATTTCAGTGGTTTGTTTTCTTGCAGGTCAATGTAACCAGTATGAGATGTTATCACTGTGCCTGCCTGTTTTTTTCTGATGTAAATAAATTAATAAAATGATGCAGTTTTTTGTGCCATATCTAGCTTTTTGCTGGCAAATTAGTTTAAAATTTGGATACATAAGAAAAATGGAAGCAGTGAAATAGTTTAGTTTTACATGAAGAGAAAACAAAATTCCTCCTGGCATAATGACTGCCTAGAGAAAAATATCCTGCAGTTACCCCAATGGAAACATTTGCCCTTGGAAATAAACTCAAAAGGGAAAGGTTTAGAACTAGTCAGAGTTGTGTAACCATATCAGATATAATAAAAGTCAAATTTGAAAGGTCATTTACAGGCATTAACACTTTGTGGCCAAGTGTATCCCCTATCAGGAGATTTAGTCCTCCAAGACATTCATGACATGCTAATTATTATATGGATCATTTATTGATATCTATGCATATGACTTGTATTACTCTGTGAAATACCATGTTGGATATATTTTTATTTAAATTCTGTAATTTTTTTTCTTGGCTGTATTGTAGTTATTTATTTTTTCAGACTTGTAGTCTTCAATAACAATTAATTAGGAGGGAAAATTATAGAACCAACTTTCTCTTCTAGCTATTTTTCATAATAAACAAAACAGAGGTGTACTTAAAGACCTATAATGTAAAAAGCGTTATTGAATTGCATTTTAAGAAGATGCTTGCTATTTCATAAATGCCTATAATAAATACAATCTGTAAAATATGAAAGGATTTAAAAATTTTAACTGTAGTCATCCAATCTCTGAGAGCAAAAGGGTGAATCAAACCAAAGGAAAAAAGGGATGAAGCAGTAGAGAGTAAGGGTGAGGAAAATTACAGATGACTGGAGGCCAGCTCCCTGACCTTCTCCTACCCCCACTGCTGCAGCCAGTGGTCGGGGGAAGTAACACTGACACTAGCTGTTTATCATGCTTTAAGACCAGAATGTAAAATGAAAACGATTACTACCTCTCAGGATGCAAGGAATGTACAAGAAGGGATTAAATCAATTGAAGATGTTATCTCAATGGGAGAAGGAATTCTAATTAAATTGAAGTCTTAAAAAAAAAAAGACTGCCTGTTTCAAAAGACTGATAGAGACATATATCTGATGAGTCAACTTGGTCTTTTCAAGGCCTTACCCAGGCCCCTCTTCTATTTATGCTTATGATTAGAGGGATAAACAGCTCATGAGAGTTGCTATCTACCAAATCCAACCATGCAGTCTTAAAAATCATTTTCTGAGTCTACAGATAATTCTTGCGTCAAATAAGTTGATACAAGACACCAAGAGTTAGTAGGATTGGACTAGAGTCAAATCCATTGCATTCACTATAACATTACCAGACTGTGTCCAGCATGTGTTGGGGTTTAAGGGACACTTAGAAATATATGGCAAAATCAGTTCCTCAGGGAACTGGCAGAATGGTGTGCTGGCAAGAGGCAAATACAACAAAGAAGACAGAATATAATTAATTGAAAGGCAGTGGTACAGTGGACTCATTCTGGAGGCAGACAAGCTTAGCTTGCCTCTGTGTGACTTTGGGCTAGTTATTGAATCAGAACTTGAGTTTTCATATCTGTAAAGTGGAAAGAGGATGATTAACCTCACGTTTGCAATGATAGACATCAATTTCCTAGGAGAGAGCCTCGTACACACTAAGCGTTCAGTACACGAGGGCTCTGATGAGAATGCTGATGATGATATAATAATGTCCCCAAGTGAGAGGCAGAAAATAACTAGATTAATAGGAATACCTGTACAGGCTGGAGTATTCGAAGACTGTACCTCAGAGTTCAGAGATCAGAACCAAGTGGACCTTGAAGTACGAGCAAAGGTGAGTGAGGCAAAAATGTGACACATTTAAGGATCACTAAGGGAACAATCCTCAGACCCTCAGAGTTGCAGGCAGTTTGTACTTTGGCCTTGGGGACAAATGATGGTACTTAACACATTTGTCCACATTCTCCGGATGACTCAGCCATGAGCCTCAGTACTTATGATTACTGTGGAATTGGTGCCAGCTTTGCCTCATCAAGAATGCCAGATGTAATGTAGTTTTAATGACTTCCATTGTGTTTGAGGCTTCGTTGCTAATATCCAGCATCTCACTGCACATTTAAACTGACCTGAGTATACTAATGAAGATTAATGGTTCATTGATTAAGAAAAGATGAATCACCCTATTACTGATGTGAACTTTCTGGCCTAACGTAAAAGTGTATTGAACTTCAAAATTACTGGCTCAGGTATGGTGGGAAGCTCCATTTAATGGTCTTCCATTTTACTTTGATAGTAATGGTAACAAAACATTTGTTCCTTTTGGAAAAAAATATCAAATAGACGTTTTATTAGTTTTCTTTAGAAAAAAAGTTTACACATAGTGAATGAATATAATAGAGGTGTTTTATCAGTACCTTTAAAATTATTTTTTTTGTCAGAAACTGAGAGAACTTGTTCCTATGAATCAAATTATCATTTAGGATTGCATTAAGCTGCAGGTAAACAGAAACCTGAACACAGTGGCTTAACCAAATAAGGGATTAATTTTTCTCACCTAATAGAGATGCTAGGGAACTCAGGAAGCAGTTTTTTCTTTTTCTCATTTTGTGAATCTGAGTGTGATATTTGGCTTCATGGTTGCAGGATGGCTGCTGTACCAATGGGAATTATGCCTTCATTCCAGGCAAGAAGAAGGGGAAGGACAAAGGGCAAAAATTCCTGTGCTATCTGAATCAGTTTATTTTTGTAAGGAAGGCGGTAGCTTTTTCTGGGAGTCACATAGGTACATATATCTCCAATATACTTTTGCTTATATCTCTTTGGTTGAACCTATGCCTCGTAGCCATTCATTGTTTCCAGGAAACCTGGGAAACTTTATTATTATTTTTTATCTGGACACATTGCTTTTTCAAACAAACTCAGAGTTTATTTGTTGATGAGCATAGTTGATAGAATTGGTTTCCTCTGATGGGTTTCCCTACTAGGCGTCTCCTTGAGCAGAAGGTTCTATGAAAGTGGGCATGACACATCAGGACTCCATGCAGAGTTACAGGCAAAGAATTGGCAAGGAAGGTGGAAACTACATGATTACCAAGCATAGAATGCTTGACTCGGGTTGGAGAACTTCTGAGCTTCAAGTTCAGCTCTGTTTCTCTCTTAGGTGTCAGTAGTCTCTCCATTGTCCCCAGGCAGATTTCCTGCTTACAGAGTATAGCCTTCTTTATTTTAACAGCACGGTTCCATGGCATATGTGATATAGACATGGAATCTACCTAGTAAAGCACCATGTAAAGAGTATAGCCTCTGGAGGTGGAAAACCTAGGTCTAAATTGCAACTTTGCCACTAATTAGCTGTTTGATCCAGGGCAAGTTGTTTAATCTTACTGGGTTTCCATTTTCTTATCTGTCAAATAGTAGTAGCATCCTTCCTGATAGTTTAAATGAGTTAATACATGCAGAGTATTTAGAATGGCATCTGTCACATAGTAAACATATAGTATTAGCTATTATTTAATTCAATACATTTTCTTTTAACCTCAAACAAAAAAGATGTGATTTCTAACATTTGAGAATTCATCTATTGGGAAGAAAGATAATATAAAAGTTCTTGAAAACAATTCTAAGATTTTAAGTAACTGCATGGTTGGGTTGTTACCTCTGAGGACACTTTTTGTCTCTTTGCATTATTATTTAACTTTCTAGATAAACGTAAAACTCCCTGAGTTTGAGCATTGGATCTTCTACCTGTTTGTATATACAGGGTCTACTGTAGGTGTCCTTCATGTGATAGACACTCAATACATATTTACTGATAATTATTACAGGAAATCGAACTAATTAAAAGATCATAATTTCTTCTTGAATTATGAGAGCTATGACCTGGCAGAAATTCCAAGAATTCATTTAGAAGAAAAGGTCACTTGGCAGAGATGGGTAGGGCAGGGTTTGATGGAATGGTGTATGAAAAGGACAATGACAGAATGTGTACAGTGTATACAATGCATGATACTGCTTTGTTTGACCTTGGTCGTGATGGGAAAGTGAAGAAGCTGGTTTTGCCACTTGGTTGAAGACCTTAATTATCTGCTAAATAATTGGAATCAGATTTGATCCAAGAGGCAGTAAAAACAATTTCAGATTCTTTCATAGGAAAACATGAAGAATATTGTATTTTAAGAAGATTAATTAAGCAGTGGAATGCATAATTAATAAAATTTGAAAAAGAACTGGAGGTAAAAAGACCTACTAGGAGATGATTAAAGTCCAGAGGGGAGGTCTTAGGGAGGGCAGCTTTTCTTCAAAGGCCTCAGATGAGAAGTACAGTCTCAATTTCTTTTTGAGGGCATAATGGCAGCTTCAAAAGGCATCCTAGTCTCCTCCTAAATTCCCTAAGGAATTCTAAGCATTTTTCTAAACACTTAAAATCACTTAGGAAAGAATTACTCTTCTTAAATACAGAAAAATAAACCTCAAAGTAGGAAAAAATCATTTGCTAGTGTTTATACATTTTTTAAAACCTAATTTTATTTTTAAAGGTATTTATTTGCCAGATTTTTTTTTAGTGGTACCAATACTTTTTGAATTTTACAGAGCTGCGTTTTTGTTATCTGAAAATTCTTAAAGGATTTTGCATCCTTCGTAATGCATTTCATCTTCCCTACTAATCTGTTGTCCCTTGAAGTAAGATAACTGCTGTGTACTTTTTCATCTTCTACATTGTTGATAGTGATGGCTTTAATTAATATTATAGAAATTCAGTGGAACCTATCAGCAGAAAATCTTGCCAAATATTTTTTAAGGTACTGCCAATTCAGTAAACATTTATTTGATTGGCTTATATTTGCTAAGCACTCTGCTATTCACTGGTTATATAGTGATGAATGAAATAGATATAATCCATGCCCTCATAGAATTCACTATCTTGATTATTAAACTGACAATAAAAAGTAAGCAGATAAGTAATAAGGAATTCTGATAAGTTATGAAGAAATTGGACAAACTGCTGTGATGCAGAAGTGTAGGAATGTGGTTAAGTGTGAGAGGAGTTGGACCTACTTCAATGGAGTGGTTGGTCACCTCTAAGGAAGTGATATTTAAGTTGAGGCTAAAAAGATAAAAGGAGTTAGTTTTGAGAAGAGTTGGCATACCTAAATATAGTGATTGAAAAAGAACTGTATTGAATATTTAATGACAGGACAATTTATAAAAGCATGGACAGAATTAAGAATAATCAACAAGAGAAGGTGAAATACAACAGCGACGAACTATTACCACACATTGGCCTGAAGGGGCAAGAGCTGGAGGACTGCCCATAATCCAGAATGAATGTAGCTGTAGCTATAAGAAATAGCTGAAGAAAAAGGAACTATGGCTTTGAGAAGAGGAAAGCATCACTGTCAAACTGCAGCCCAGCATATAGTAGCCAAGAAATTAAACCCTGCAATCTTTCTCTCTTCTAAAATATATGGAAATTCAACTTAAAGGACTTATAATAAGAAAAACAATTAAAAAAAAAACAAGTTGGAATATTTATTTTATTTCTAGACTGTCTATAAAGTGTTATTAATCAAGACAGTATGGTGTTGGTGAAAGGGTACACATATAGGTCAATGGAACAAAATAGAAAGTCCAGGAAAAAAAACCTCACATATATATGGTTAATTGGTCAATTGATTTTTAACAAAGGGGTAAGACTATATGTGGGGAAACGATAACCTTTACAACAAATGACCCTGAACAATGATATACAGGTGTTCCAGGATTATCTGTCTATGTGTGTGTGTATATATGTATGTATCTCTCTGTCTTTCATATCTTTCTATCGAGCGAACGAGAGGGGACAGAGAGACAGAGACACAGTGAGAGAGTACTCTCTATCTTTATCTCTCACCACACATAACAGTAAATTATTTGAGGTGGATCATAGACTTAAACATAAAAACTCAAATAATAAAACACTAAATGAAAATTTTTGTCTTACTGATAGGTAAATCTCTGCAAGCACAAAAAACGATCGTTTAAAAAATGTTAGACTTCTTCAAAATTAAAACTTCTGTTCATCAGAAGTCATCATTAGGAAAACAAACAGGCAAGCCAAAGACTGGGAGAAAGTATTTGCAAAAAAATATGACTGGTGAAGAATTTCTATCTGGAATATATATAGAATAGCTCCTAAAACTCAAGAATAAGAATGCAACCAACCCAGTTAAAAACAGGCAAAAGACTTGAATAGATGCTCCCCAAAGGAAGGTATATGAAAGACCCATAAGTACATGAAAAAGTGCTCAATATCATTAGTCATCAGGAAAGTGCAAATGAAACCAAAATGAGATCCCATTATATCCCCACCAGATTGTTTGAAAATAAAGAGGAGAAAGTAGCGCTCTCATACATTTGGTGGGAGTAAAAATGGTATAACCACTTTGGAAAAATCTCTAGTAACTTAATATAAAGTGAAATATATGGCTACTCTTTGACCCAGAAATTCCATTCCTAGATATTCTCCCTAGATAAATGAAAGCCTAGATCAACAAAATCCTTGTACAAAAATGCTTACTATAGCTTTATTCATAGTAGCAAAAAATTGGAAACAGTCCAGTATACATCGACAAGAGGATAGAAAACTGAACTGTGGTACATTTGTGCAATGGGAAGATATTCAGCAATAAAAAGAACAAACAACTGATTCAAGCACCAACATGGATAAATTCTTCTTAAAAACATTATGCTGTATAAAGGAAGCTTTATACAAAGAGTACATATCATGTAATTAGTTTATATGATTTTAAGAACAAGCAAAACAAATATATTGTGAAAATAATCACTATAGTAATTGCCTCTGGAGCTGTTTGCAGTGGAGATTGACTTAGAAGGGACATGAAGGAATTTTCTCAAGTTACATTTTGTGTATTTTGATAGGAATTTTAGTTATCCAAGTATATGACTTTTCAAAACTCAAAGAAAGGCCCACTTAAGATTTATGTAATTCATGGTATGTAAATTTTACCTAAAATAAAAAATGTTAATCATATATTAAACTCTGATTAATGATATGCATGCTGAAATGTTTAGAGGTGACATATACTGATGTCTGCAACTAGCTTTGAATTACAGTAAAACATGAATTGATAGATAAATAGAAGGACAGATTGATGGATAGATATGTAATACGTCAAAATAGCAAAATGTTAACTGTAGAATATCAGTGTTGGCTATATGGGTGATTACTATACAATTCTTTCAACTTTCTTGTATGTTTGGAAATTTTTATAATTAAATTTTGGGAAAAATATCAGGGGATCATTGGAAGATCCTAAATGAATTCTTCCCTTCAGTTCCAACCCCACTTCCTATCCCACTTTACAATATGTCAAAGTTGAAATTACGATAAAAGCAACCTCCCATGAGAATATTTAATAATCATTTTAGTGAAATATGTAAATGACTCCGCCATTCCACACTTGACCTGCCCAGTGTACTATTTTTAACCTATGGGATTGGTAATGGCAAAGTGGCCTAATTGTATTTGAGCTGAATATGTGGGCAGGCTGAAAGGGAGTCAGAACTGTCTGTTGTATTTAGATCTGGAACTAGGCACTTAAACTCCTAAGATTAACCACACTAATTCCTCCAAATTAACAGCATTGAGGCAGAGCAACTCTTCAGGTATAGAGGTATAGTTAATAGGCCATTATTGGGCCTGTACTGTCACTCTTTTAGTCTGTATATATCTCCCTGCCTGTCGGAGACATACTTTCAAAGACTGGACTGTTTAAAGTCTACATTTAATTTATAATGAATCTAGTAGCACTTGATATAATCGCATAGAACACCTGAAGTTTCTAGAAAAAAATATTTTCAATAATAAAGTTTTATGGGATACCCCATGTGTTTTAACATTCATATTCAGGTTTGCTGAGAGCTGGTTCCCTAGCCTACCCTTGATGCTATTTGCAGGGATAATAGAACATTTCTCAGCTATTGCTTTCTAGGAATTTGTTTTTCCTTCCAAAGAAGTGGGCTTTAAAATGGAGCACATAATTTTACTGAAAAGATCATACTTGAGAGGTTATTGTACTAAATGCTTTCATCCTCTCACACCATTTTTTATTAAAGCCACTATTCTCTTGGGGAATGGGGCAAGGGAACTCAGAGGGGCAGAAACCTAGAAGACAGCACAGGAAACAGACTACTATCACCACTTCTATAACTCACAGCATTTTCTGGAACTTTGTCAGATGCCCTATCCCTCTGTTTTGCAGGTGTTTAGAGTCATAATTGGAGCCTAAAAAAATGTTGTGGCTGGAGATCAAAAGTTGAAAACACTATTAATTATTAATAGGCCTGAATTCTGGCAAGAGCATCCTCTGGGTCAGAGATGAGTTAAGAAGCACTTAACAAATAAGCAGCCTAGCAGATTCTTTTTACAGTTCCTGATGGAGCTAAAGATATAAAAGCAGACAAGACTTTATTATCTAAATGTGCAGATCTTTTATTTTAAAAAATTATTACTGTATTATATAAAGCATTGTCTCATGGCCAAACATTTAAAATAAAAAATTTAGTGACCACATAAAAATAGAGGTGATCATTTGAACTAAGAATGTCATCCACATATTAAGGAAAAAGTAAGTATTTTTGTTCATCTCTAGCTATATTCCTTTTGGCTATTGTATTAAGAGAAAGCGTTTTCGTTCTTCTCAACCTGTATTCCTTTTGGCCATTGTAGACAAATCCGAATTTCTCCTGAGTAGGTCACAAATAAGTTATGATGCTGCTTGTTTCTATTTGAACAGCAGCACAGGCACAGACAAGCCATATCTTAGAGGGAGAGGCTTCTGGGTACCAGTTAGAGCAACTGTAAGAATCCAGACATGATGAGTTCTTACTTTATTCTTTACCCCCCACATGAAAAGTTCTTCGCCCCCAGCCTTGCCTCAGGCCAAAGCCATGAGGCTATAGCCTAAAGCTCCTGATGAATCCTTGTAGACCTCTGTGGTCAGAGTTTCTCAGGCAAAATCAGTGCAGAACAAATGCTTTACACTTGATGTCTGCCTCTTGAAAGCTTAGGGCAAAGATATCTCTTTGCAAAAATAGAAAAAAAAATTTTTGAAATTATGCTTATATGTCCATTTTTCATTTCTTCCCATTTGTGTATGGAGCATACACTAAATACTGTATTGCTTAGCAGGAAGTCAAATACAAGTGCCCAACGTGTCTTAAATAAAATAAGAGGCATGTTCATTTAGAGATCGTGAGTGATAATTCAACATGAAAATCTGGGGGCAAGGAAATGATCTTGGGAGCCCGTGGGCAATCCTAGAGAACTGGCACGTGGGCAGTCAGCAACCTGGCTTGCCTTCATTACCAATGGGATGTACATTGCCTTTTTCCTCCTGTCTTTATTCATTTTTCAACAGCCTGCCACATGCAATACGCCAAATCTCATATAAAAAAATGCCCTGTACACACACACACACACACACACACACACACACACACACACACACACACACTCACTCACACTGGAACTAAAGAACTTTCAGCAGATCCAGGCATAGACAGTAAAAACAGCCATCTGCACTGAAGCTCAGGATTTATTCAATTACACTTGCCCAAGTTATTTGTTTGGCTTTGCAATGTAAAGAGTTCTGTTTTATTGTTGGAACTTTCCATGCTGTCGAATTGTTTTCAAAACTCTTTCCCCAGATGCATTTGGCATTTATCAACAGCCAGCAAGCACTAGCAATGGAACCCAAAAATGTGTGTGCCTCACATGGGCATCAAAGTCTTTACCCAGGTCACTTGCCAGAACCAGACTAAGATTCCTGGTATTTAATGGAGAGGTTAAAAAAAGTTTACAGGTTTAATGCCTGTGGCACACTGATCATTTTTCAAGGTTTTGAGGATTAAAGTATATGAGATTCTTTCGAGCAAGTTTGAACAGGGTATGGGGAAGCATGAATGGCAGGTGGCTGATCTACAGAATGTCAAGCTTCTGAACATGATCTTATCAACAGCCAACTCAGATTTCATGTTTGATCCTAAGGATTCTTGTGTTGCTATAATCAAGTCTGGTAGTGCAGTCAACTCTTCACTTTTATTTAAAGTAAGCCTTTTTAGTAGTATGTATGCTTTCTATTAAACTACATAACTGCTTTAGTATAGTATTATTTGCAAATGTAACTATTTTCCCCAAATGATCATTAACTTTCATGACAAAAAAGGTAAAATATAATAATCACTGAGATTCTCTGTTGTAAAGCCTTTATTCTTATCTGTGGCCATAATGCTGATAGACTTTAGATCAAAATGGAAAGATTCTATCTCAGAATACAGTATTATATCACTATAAGTCTGTCACATGCAATTTTAAATTTATGTACAAAGTACATAAAAAGTGCACAAATTTTGGAATTTTCATGACCAGAGATGAATCCAGTATTTTGAGTGTAAGCTTTGCAAACAAAGGTGTATATCAAAATATACATCTGCTGTAAATGTTTCATACATAAACACAGATTTATATGTATGTATGTATATGTGTTTCTGTAGCTCTACCTCTGTATCTAGTTTGGAAATTTGATCACCTTAGTAGTAGCTGGGCATATTTTATCCTGGATCTAGCTTATAATAATTATGGACACTCTAGTTTTTCCTCCAGAAATCTATCTGCGTTTGAACATTTTGAACATCCTTTAATTTGTTCCATTCATAAACATTTTACTATATAAAAGAATCAAGCAGAAGACTACTTACTTATAGTTTCTCTAAAAGTTTAAAAAATTTAAACATTTAAAAAGGTCTTTTCTTCCTCCCTCCCTCCTTCTCTCCCTCCCTCCTTCGTTCCCTTCCTTTGCTTCCTTTTCCTTCTTTCTTTTCTTCCTTTTCTTCCTCCCTCCCTTCCTCCCTTCCTTTCTTCTTTCCTGCCTGGTGCCAGTGCTTGGCTAGGATTTGAAAATAAACTACCCTTTCACTGTTTCCAGAAAAGAATGCAAAGGAAATTCAAAAGATAACACATAAAAATATATCTAAGTAAAATTCTATACGAGTCACATGAGCATAAAAACTAATGCTCCTAACTGTAAAATGAGGCAAAATGCCATGCTGATGTGCGTAATCATGTAGTCAACTGACTGAGGTTTACCTTCTTGGTGTTTTTCCTTCCTGAATTATTCAATGTCTCAGATTCAGACAGAAAAAGAATTTCGTATCTTTCATTTGTAAGTTGCACCCATAGATGATCCTAATATATTCTTGTTTCCCCAGACGCTAGCCAGAGGGATAACTGCCTCTGTTGAGAGCACTGGCAGGTTTTCTGCTGGAGAAATCCTGAGAAGCTTGATCAGTTCTGGTGCTTGGTTAGAAAGCACACTGTGGACTCAGAAAGTCCTTTTCCTTTATAAGACAATGGAAATCCAGGAGACTCTTTTTATCTGTGGGAAGGAAATGGGAAAACAACCATCTGGAGCAAGTCTAGGTCAGTCTGGTGTCCCTGACTTCCTCTCTCTTTCCTGTTTCCTCTATTTCTTTTCCAGTAGGAATCTGAAACATGGTGGGTTATATCTTGTCTTGCAGGAGTTTCTTAAGTGACTCTTTGGTATCAATAGGTGTGTGGAGCTGAATAGCCAGAACTATCCCAGCCGTGACTTTGGAGTCCTAGCAAACTGCTGCAAATATTCAGAGGCCTAGGACCTAGATTTAAGTAAGAATGGGATGCATACCATATCCATCTATGAATGCATTGCTTTACATCTGTTCAGCTTTGCTTTCCTATGAGTAAAACAATGACCATTGCTAATTTATATGCTTTCTGAAAATATTGCTTTGTTGGATATAAAATGTGACTTATTCGTGTCATAACCCTGCTGCCAGACAGATGCATAGTTTGCATGTATCAGTGTAACATTTAAACCAAGAAAGACAGTGAATTAATTGTATTTTAGACAGATTAAATTAAGGAAACTGAAGCTGGAGAGATGGCTATTTGGAATGCAAACAAACAAACAAACAAACAAAAAAACCCCCCAAAATCCTTTTTCATGTTGTTCTTTAATTGGTTTGCTGTTTAATGCATACTGGAGCATCTATCACGTAGCCCCTGACATTTATTCACTCAAAAACTATTACTAGATGCCTGCTACGGACTAGGCACTGTGTAAGCTGTTTGGGTTATAATGATGAATATGCATAGTAAGAGAAATGTGGAAATACCAAGAAGATTTCAGGGAAAAATAAAAACAAACTAAAACAAAAAGATTGGGAAATTGACCCTTCACTGTGCCAAACAATACTAGGAGACTTTGAATTGTTTGACAGATAGAGAAAGCTAAGGATTGGCTTTATAAATTCCTCCAAGTGTTCAAAGTATGTTTATAGAGGACACTTCATGTTTACAGACAATGGTGTGAGGCTAAGGAGGTCAAATTTGTTGCAAATAAGAATTGAGTTTTACATAACAAACTTCTTAACTTTAAAGCTAGCACAGAGTTTTTAAGGAAGGATATGAATTCTCCCTCCTTCAGCTGAAGAAGTGAGCAGTGGGTTACCTTCCCACTCTGTCTTAGATGATTTAGGATTTATCTGCAGAGACAGAAAGACTGGACCAGATAGCCCCCCTTGGTCCTTTCCAGCTTCACTGTTTCTTTGATACATATGTTGGAAAACAGATTTTGCCAGAAAGTAATTTGACATTGCTTGGTTCTTTATGACCTTTCTTTTCTACTTTGGTCCAGAGTGAAGTGAGGCTTCGTCAGAAAGGAAGGAATGGAAGATGACAGTGAATTTCATAAAATACACACAACATTCTGTTGTCAGGGAGGACCTGAGTCATCGCACCACTTTCCTCTTGAGTGATTAGGCCAGATTTCACTCAGAGATTAAGCATTTCATCTTAGGAGCAGTTCCTTTTTATTGCAGCATTGCCCTTTGCAATGCCATAATTAAGTTTCTGTCACTGTTTCCCTTAAAAACTCCTATTTTCTGGAATTTATAACTTAAAGCAAAAAATTCCCACTAGGCTGAATATTGGAAACTACAATCTGATCTTTTTACCTGTTGGCTATTTTTTCTTTCTTCTGAAAAGGAAGAATAAGTCCAGCTGAGCTTAAAGAGGGCCAGAGATGGAGAAAATCAGACTGAGGATTTCCCCTCCAGTTTCAACTCAGTTTTGCTTAATGAACTTCCCACTTACAGATTTTGAGCCTTTACATCTCAGATGTATGCCTTAGAGGACCGTTTAGAAATAAATGAAGTCTTGGAGGTTATGAGTATCTCATCTTTACCATAATGTTTCACCAAGTACATTCTAAGGAAAGGCTATGAATTAAGTAACTAGAAGTCCTTTCTTGAAATTAGCGAGTTTTTGTAACTAATTTCTTAGCCATTTTTGAGCTGTCATACCCATATAGCTTTATGCCATACCTCTAGAAGTATGGGCCAAAGAGCATCTACTAGCTATAGTAGACAAACAGACATAAAAAGAAACAAAAAATAGCAAAGGAAAATCAATTTATGCCTATGTTGTTCAGTTCTGGTAGAAGGAGACTGGGAATACTGAATTCATTGAATACTGCATTTCAAAAGCAGAGAAAAAGCTAAGTAGAAATGCTACCCTAGTCCTATTGATCTTTGGGTCCACAAAGCAAAATTGAAATCAATTGCTTCTGCTTGGTTTAAAATAAATGATTTGGTGAATCACTGAAAAAAGTTGATTTTTTTTCCTCGGCACACAAGTCTAGGCGTAAGAGAAGTGAGTAAAATTCACAAGGCTATAAAAAACCTGAAAGGATAAACATTCATCAATTCTTGTCTCTTACATTCATGTCTGGATGTATCTGACCCCCAGACCTAAAAGACCTCTACAAATATCAGTTCTTATACTTTTCCCTTTTTTTCCCCCTAGGTAGGTATCCCCAGCATTAAATGTGAATCTCTTTGCTTCTGAAGCTTTCAATTTTTTATTTTTTACATAAAACATAATATTATTTAAAAGTAGATTCGATTTACAAAAAAAATCAATGCATTTTTTTATGCCAGAAGGGAGATGTTTTATGTTTCTTTTATGTTCTCTTCTTTTGCCTCCACATGAGTAGGCTTACCAGTTTTATTTTTTATGCTCAGACCAGCACAATTTCATGTTAAGCTGGACAAATTTATTCAACTCTAGTTCAAGCACTGATTTTAAAAAAATAAATAAAGCAAGGTCAGGCTAACTTTGGTTTTTTTATATATTTTTTTATAATAAATTCTCTCTCAAATGATGCTTATGTGTATATTTTGACATAATCATGGGTACAAATGTGCAATGCCTGAAATCTAAAATGACACTGGAATATCTTTTCTTGCATTAGCATTATTTTAGCATTCTTACAACAGGGGATGTTTTGGAGAAATGCAGAGGCTTTCAGTTTATACATACACCTCTGATTATTATTCCAGTACCTCAAGCTGCAGATCCAATCTCATATCGTGATGGATGTATCTCACAGAGTTCAAAAGAAGTGTTCGCAAAGAGAAGGGCTTTAAATAAGGCAACCATGAGAGCCCAGGATGTGAAATTGAAAGTCGAGTGCCATAGTGTTAAATGATGATCTGGTTTTCCTTTTGATTTCTGCTGCAATAATGGAGGTATACCTGGTGTCTTCAAGTGTAGCATCATGTATGAAAACCATACCAGGAATTCAGAACCACAATGACTGTAACAGTCATGTTCCATCTTACCTTGTATTCCATTTTAATCAGTGACTTCAAGAGCCATTTCCTGGGAGAAAGGGGCAGGAGGTGTCATCACTTTAAGAGAAATATATAAATCAGCATGTGCTAAAGAGGTAGAAGAATTAGGCAAAATGCTGGGAAAGGAAGAAAGTGGACCTATGGTTCCCATTTTATTTTAGGTATTGTGATATTGAGGCATAGTCAGAAAGTTGCTGATGATTTTAGCATCCTGGAGATTTTGGGACAGGTATTGGTAGTTGGTCTGTAGAACATTCTCCTAAATGTAGTTTCATCAAAGTAACCAAAGACACTGTCAGTAGCTGAAAACTGTTCTACATGAAACATAAGAAGCAAACAATAGTCACCTAGTTTTCTTGCATATAGATGAGCTTATAATAGAAATGTTTGGTATGTGACAGAAGTGAGTAGACGCTTTTGGTTTCATCCCTGGTTGAAAAAAAAAAGGAAAGCATGAAAAAAAAGGAGATGAAAGGAAGGAGTCATTCATTTGATACTGTGCTTTCAGGAGTCCAAATTTAAAAAGAGAATACTCTTCACTAAGGTAAAATGTAATTGATTACTAACAGCATTGTGCAAGTTAATTTATTAAAAGGGAAGAGGTGAGGAGGGAGAAAAGAGGTGCTGGTGGGTGTAGGTAGAGTGCTGTGGGTTGACATAAGGGGTTCTCATTGGGACAAGGGATAATACATACAGGCAGGGGTCCCCACAGGGGGAAAAACCAAAGACCAATTTTGATTTTGTTCTCAGATTTGCCTAAAGCTGGCCTTGAACACAGTTCTAGTAAGTTCTAGCAAATTGTCCTTAAGATAAATACTCCTCCTTCAAAACGTTGTTGATTTCTTTGTTAGATAAAGACACTAGTTAGTGGAACACTGATGGATCCAGAGACTGGAGGTTAGAGCTTGGCTGCCATTTATGAGCTGTCAGCATCTTTGCATTTATTTTCTTAAATGAGGGTATTTAATGGTGTCTGACATCTCTCTACCTTATAAAATGCATTGTCCCAGAGGATAAAGCCTATCTGTTCACTTCTAAGAACTCCAAATTAAACTGGACAATACCAGGTTTATATCTCCTATAGCCCACATGCACAAATTGATAATCAGTTTTAATACTAATTTGTGGAATTTTTGGTTAGAATCATGAGTCAGATCAAAACCATTTTGCGAAAGCTGTTATTACCCACTGGCTCCTTAGAATGGGTCACTAAGTTTCTTCAGTGATTTTCTTCAAAATGTGATAGTTATAGTGTTTAGGGAGTAATCTGGCTAAAGAGAGGTGAAGGGGATTCTTTCCCTTGAGAGTAAATATTTCCATTTGTAATGTGCCTGAGTAATTCTCAGAGGCAAAACTCTGGAATAAAAACCCAAGGCTTTTGTAGTCTATATCTATGTATCTCTGTATCTATCTATATCTATGTTTATCTATCTATCTATCTATCTATCTATCTATCTATCTATCTATCTATCTATCTACCTATCATCAGTCTTCTCCCTTTACAGCTGCTTGTTTTTTCATATACTGAAAAAACAAATATGATCTAACATTTTCTTCCTTCTGTATTCTCCTTTATCTAACTTGTAGAGCTCTGAACTTGAGAACTTACTTTTCCCTTTCAAAATGTTCATTAAAGCACAAATGAGTTTCTCCCTTTTGAGGTTGCCAGAGAAACTTGAGTACTATGTACTTAAGCTTCTGTTTTAAAGTATTTCTCTCAACAAACACAGGCTTCTAGGACTAAGACTGCATAATAGATGTTATTAACTGTACATATAAATAGGAAATGTGTCTTGCAATGCATTATATTTGCTGAATGAGTTTTCCTTATTCCAAAGTCATCTCTTTTACTAATGACTCATGGGTTTTCTTTTCATTATTTAAAAATAATGTAATCATAGGCTACTCTGTAATAATTTGACATACCTTATATTCATATCTGAACCTATTAATTAGAGACAACATACGTATTTATAATGTGCCTTTATTATTCAAGTTAATCCCTTTAATCCTATTTGAATGGCCAGATAAAAATTAAGCCCTTCAAACATCTTTATAAACAAGCATTTAAATTCACCTATTTCCATCTTTGTTCTCAGCACCTACACTGAAAGCTTTCATGATTGGAGTTGATAGAAGCAGTAAACAATCTGGGAAGAAGAATATGCAAATTATTTTCCTTTCAAAGAAGCCATAGGTATTTACAAAAGAGTTCTCCCAGTCTACAGGGTTTGAAAATCAGAGAATTATTTTAAAGAGTTTAGTAATGTACTTAGAAATTAATAACGCAATCATTCTGAGGGCTTAAGGTAGTTGTAGGTGCCCATAGACTTATTATGAACCTGCATTTCTCATAAAATAAGCAGATGTCTATTTGAAGCCTTTTTAGCCCAAGACAACCAGGGCAGTACAAGGCCTTGAGTTTTATCAGAAGGTCCTTTGGACTAGGCATTTACTAACATAAAAATAACAGGGAAGCCATGTTGAAGGCAATTTTGGATACTTTTTCTGACACTGTGATCTGCACACACGCTAGGTCACTGGAAACAGGAGAGGAAGCAATTGTTTTTCCCTGCTGTGAGCAATGGATTTGAACATGCCTCACACTGTTCTCATGCTGCGTTTTCTTTCCCTCTTCCCTTCCCCATAACACAAGTGTAAACAGAGCTCAGGAAAATCCTCTGGGCACTAGAAATAACACAGTCTATCCACAGATGAACTGATTAATTTTATTTCATTTCTTTTCTGAGAATTATGCAGAATGAATTAATTAAGTAATGTTAACTTTTTTAGACCTGAGGGAACTGAGCAATGGTTGGTATTCATTAATTTTATTATTATTATTTTTAAATTTTATTTATTTTTGTCTGTGTTGGGTCTTCGTTTCTGCGCGTGGGCTTTCTCTAGTTGTAGCGAGCAGGGGCTACTCTTCATTGCAGTGTGCAGGCTTCTCATTGTGGTGGCTTCTCTTATTGTGAAGCACAGGCTCTAGGTGTGCAGGCTTCCGTAGCTGTGGCACGTAGGCTCAGTAGTTGTGGCACATGGGCTTAGTTGCTCCGCAGCATGTGGGATCTTCCTGGACCAGGGCTCGAACCCGTGTCCCCTGCATTGGCAGGCGGATTCTTAACCACTGCACCACCAGGGAAGCCTGGTATTCATTTATTTTTATTTTTAAGATATGTTATAACATATAGAAAATTTAAGAAATGAGAGTAAAGTAAAAAAGAAAAAATGAAAACCATCAATAATTCTAAAACTAAAAGGCAACCATATTTAATATTAGTTTTATTTTCTTCCAGGCTTTCATATGGCTTAATGACTGGGATCATGCTGTCACAATAGCATTATGTCTTTTTTCACATTATTAAATAGTCTTTGAAAGCATAGTTTTAATTAGCTACATGACATTGCATCTCAAACATTTCCTCTTCACACCTTTTGTGAATTGCCTGTCCCCCACTCCAACATCTTTTTTTGTCTTTAGCTGAAGATAGTATTTAAGATGGTGGCTCAGGCTATTTCAGGGAGTTTTACTCAGTTTTCCTGGTATCTCCCATGTAATATGAGGTATACATGTTAATAAACTTCTGTTTGTTCTCTTGTTAATCTGTCTTTTATTATAGGGGGTCTCAGCCAATAACTCAGAAGGGTAGAGGGAAAATTATTTTTCCTCCCCTGCAAAACTATTACCTACGAGCAAAAGATCATAGCAGAAGAAGGAAAAATTTAGGATTTCCCCATATTGATTTATTTTGACCTGGAGAAAATGCAACACTGATGTGAAAAATTCATAATCTCAGAGTTCATTCTCCTCCTCCAAAAGGAGGCTCAGAATTACTGGTAGTCAGGAGTTAAAATCAATGATACAAAGATCTCTGAAAAAAAGAGAAAATGTAGGGAGAGAGTATTAAGAAGCCCCAGGAAGTTCCTACCATAAGTCCCTAGTATATGGGCCAAAATATATAACTATTTAATATTGCTCATTTAAAAATTCTTGAAATACTGAGTTCTTGGCTTCAGGACTTTGAACTGAACTGGGGAGATGATTTAAAACTCAAGGATAACCTCTTAGGAGTGGTGTGAGAGAATACATCCTAACTAAGGAGACATAGGACATTTAACAAATTTGGAGAATTTAAAACAAAGCCAAGGTTCATCTACCAAGTATGCAGACAATTCCAGCTACATTCTTACATTACTGTCATCTTATTCTTGCTTTACCTTTAAATGTTGGGTTGGAGTTAAGGGTTACCTGACCTTAAGAAAGGTCTGTGCAACATGGAGGAATCCTGGACTTTAGCTGGAAGCAGTATCTGCCTAAAGGAAGACCATTGCAGAGGCTGTTGGTTGCTCACCAAAACCTGGTCATATAGCTGGACTGTGTTTCTCAGCCTTCCTTGCAGCTTGGTGTGGCTATATGACTGAGTTCCAGTCAATAGAATGTGAACAGAAATGATGGAAGCCACTTCTAGGCCTGCATCCCCCAAACCTTGTGCACGCCATCCTCCATGCCCAGGTATCCCTGAAAGCCTGTTGCTGAAGGCAGCACGACCTTTGACAACCTGGGTCCCTGAATTGCTATTTGGATCAGACTTCTCCCCACCATCCCTCTCCACACTAGAACCATCTTCAACTTTTATGTGAGCAACAAATAAACTTCTATTGTGTTTGGGCTATTATTGTTTTTTTGACCTGTTTGTTAGCAGTTAGCTAACTCTGAATAATAGAGGAAAGGTCTTGACAAATGGCAGAAAAGATGACCAACATCTTCAGGTTTCTTCAGGTCTTAATTGCTCACAATTTCAAGTGAGGAGAGAGTCTTCTCTTTCAGCAGTCTTAAGTTTCATGGAGGAAAGTTAGTTCTGTGCATGTTTTATGTTCATTCCTGTGACATGGAAGGAGGCAAGGCTAGCTTTCCCATTCCCCTGAGACCACATGGAATTGGTTGTCCACTGGGAAAAGCAAATGTGTTACCAGAAGGGGGCACAAAAGATGCTGAGTAAGCAGAAACAACTTTTGAGCAGTAAAATCTGATGTATCCATATAGATAATATATATTATGTTATATATTATCCTTCTATATCCCTTTAGTATAAACATTTTTAATT
Source organism: Balaenoptera physalus (assembly GCF_965194825.1). Taxonomy (NCBI): domain Eukaryota; kingdom Metazoa; phylum Chordata; class Mammalia; order Artiodactyla; family Balaenopteridae; genus Balaenoptera; species Balaenoptera physalus. The sequence continues at coordinate 80,395,667 of NC_138883.1, read as the reverse complement.
TAATTTAATTTAATTTTATTTTATTTTTTGGCTGCCGTTGGGTCTTCGTTGCTGCGCGCGGGCTTTCTCTAGTTGCAGCAAGCAGGGGCTACTCTTTGTCGCGGTGCTCAGGCTTCTCATTGTGGTGGCTTCTCTTGTTGTGGAGCCTGGGCTCTAGATGCGTGGGCTTCATTAGTTGCAGCACGCAGGCTCAGTAGTTGTGGCTCACAGGCTCTAGAGCACAGGCTCAGTAGTTGTGGTGCACGGGCTTAGTTGCTCCGTGGCATGTGGGATCTTCCCAGACCAGGGCTCGAACCCGTGTCCCCTGCATTGGCAGGTGGATTTTTAACCACTATGCCACCAGGGAAACCCAACATTTTTTAAGGGGTGTGTGTGTGTGTGTGTGTGTGTGTCTTGAGCAGGTAATAAGGTTTACTTTCCATCTTCTACTTGTCTGTATTGTCTGAAAATATAAATCTTTATGCATTTATTATTTTAATTATTTATTTTAAAATGTTAACATATATATTTTGTGACATTGTGGGTCAACTTGTTTCCTACTTTATAATTTTAAGTATGAAAATTAATTTTTAAGACTGTGAAACAAGTGATATTGGACAATTTTTCTTACTTAAGATGGTGAATGTGGCTTGTTTTTTCCTGCTTCCCCAATACTATGTTGCTGATATAATCTGATGTAAGAGGTTCAGATTATTTTGAAATTATTAATTACTATATAACTATTCCTGGCATTATATATGAAATCTTTCAAAATTACTTATTTTACATTTAATTTTTGTTTAATGAATTTGTAAATCTAGTTCTGATTTAGTGAAATTAATAATCACTGTAGTCCTTTATACTCTGACTTGTGTATCTTCGATTCACTGTGTGATCATCCGGAGCATGTTTTTTGAGTAAGTTTTTCTGGAACATAGTAATAGCCTTATATTTGAGAATATTTTTTCGTTGCCTTTGTACAAGAAGAAATATGTTAGCAGACCATGGAATTCTTGGATCTCATCCTTTCCTACTCAGAACTCTCAAGATTAATCCAGTATCTTCTGGCACACAATATTAAGAGGAAAGCTAAGGTTGGTCTAATTTTTATTTCTTTATAATTTTTTTCTTTCCTGTTCACTGAGAGAATTTTGTATTTACCCTTGAAATTCAAAAGTGCTGCCAAGATATTTCTAGGTACTGGCTATTTTTTTCATATACAATATTTCATCAATTATAAGATGTACTTTCTTTTTTTTTTTTTCAAAGAAATTCACGTTCTTTTATTTATTTATTTATTTATTTATTTATTTATGACTGTGTTGAGTCTTCGCCTCTGTGCGAGGGCCTTCTCCAGTTGCAGCAAGTGGGGACCACTCTTCATCGCGGTGCGCGGGCCTCTCTCTGTCGCGGCCCCTCCTGCTGTGGAGCACAGGCTCCAGACGCGCAGGCTCAGTAATTGTGGCTCACGGGCCCAGTTGCTCCGTGGCATGTGGGATCTTCCCAGACCAGGGCTCGAACCCGTGTCCCCTGCATTGGCAGGCAGACTCTCAACCACTGCGCCACCAGGGAAGCCCTAAGATGTACTTTTTAAAATAGTTTCAATGTCTCAGAAATTGACATACCCATTACAATCAATGATTAGAAAGGATTATATCATAGTATAATTGGCAGCATTTTTTCTTTTGTAGTACACTTGAAAATAACGGTATGATTTAGACTCAAATGGAATCTGAGATTTGATGAAATAATAAATTATAATTTCTAACATTATATTATGTTTGTGTCTGTTGCCTCCCTGCCACTGCCTTAAGGGACAACATGTAATTGAGTGTATCTCTGCTACTGTCCTTTATCATATTCATCTCTTTGACCTATTCCTCTCCCTTTCCTGTCTTATATGTGAATGCTAATCTTACCATTGGATTCTTTTTTTTTCCCCTGGATATGTTTATATGTAACCCAGCTATTTTCATTTGCACATTTTAATTAATATTTAAAAAAACTGAAAATAATACTTGCATGTGGTAAAACTTTCATACAGTACTAAGGGTATGGTATATTAGCATAATATAACCTTCACATATATAAATCTGCCACATTCTTTTTAACTACTGTATACTACTATTTTTAGTCATTTATAATTATTTAGTCATTCCTTAAGAATGAACATTTGGATTGTGTCTAGTCTTTTGCTATTATAAACAGTGCTGCAATGAACATCCTTGTACATGGGTTTTTCACTTTCCACAGATGATAACTATAAAATGATTTCTAGAAGTGAATTGATGCGTCAAAAGCTAATGTGTAGTTTAAATTTATATAGATGGTGTCAGTTGCCCTCCTACGAATTTATGACAATTTTCATTTCTGACAATGGCCTTTGAATGAGCCTTTTATCCCTGTTATTTGCCAGCATTGTATATTATTAAACATACTTTCTTTTCCTAAAATGAATTTGGAAAACACTATCCAGTTTTATTTATTTCCTTAATTTTAAGGAAGAGCGTTTGAGCAATTTTCATAAATTTCTAATTCATTTTTTTTGGTTCATGTCCATTATGTTCACATTTTTCTTATTAATGTGTAAGGCTTATTATATTAATTTTTTCATCAAATAAAATGCAGTAATTTTTTGTATGTTTCCTAAGCTTTGTGACTTGCTTAAAGCAGTCTTATCCCAAGACTATTTTCTAAAAATAATGTTCTAGTACTGTTACAGCTTCATTTTTTACTTGTATTACTTGATTCCATCTGAAATTTATATTAATATAAAGAGTTAGATATAGATTGTATGTTTTTTGTAACGATAAACTGGACCTTTCAACATCATTTATTATGTAATTACTCTTCCTCCACTGCTCTGATTTAAAATGTCATATTAATTATAAACTAATATTGAATAAAGTATTTCTATTTCTAAACTCTCTAGTCTCTTCAATAGATCTGCTATATATTTCAATAGATCTGCTACATAGTTCAGATGGAATCAAATTATACAAGTAAAAACATGGAACTGTAACAGTACTAGAATATTATTTAAAAAAATAATCTTGGGGCATTTGCTGGCAGTCCAGTGGTTAGGGCTCCAAGCTCTCACTGCCGAGGGCCCGGGTTCGATCCCTAGCTGGGGAACTAAGATCCCACAAGCCACGCAATGTGACCAAAATAAAAAAAAACTTGGGGTAAGGCTAGATAAGTATCTGTTTTAATTTCTGTAGCTTTAAAATATGTTCTTTATCTTGTCTGCATACTCTGCTTAGATGCTCTCCCTGAGCCCCACCAAAGTTTTTTGACTGCTACCAGGTACCCCTTTTCCATCCAGTAATCCTGTTGTTATTTATATTAAAATTACTTTTGGTTTATATGTTGATTTTTGGTGAATTTTATAATTTTAATTCACTTCGTTTCATGATTTAGCCTATATTTCTCTCATTTTCATTAGCTACCTCCAAGTTGATTGCAACTTTTACCTTGATGGTAAAAAAAGGAGCAATCAACTTGGAGGCAGCTAATGAAAATGAGAGAAATATAGGCTAAATCATGAAATGAAGTAAAAATTCACCATGAACCTTCTACTCTGATGAGGAGTAGAAATCTGTCCTGTGAGATAGGAGTGATGTGTAAAATATTTTTTTAAATGTTTAAAAATATATTTTAAAAATATAAATATATAAATAAAATATTTTTATATATATAAAAAATATTTTTAAAATATTTTTTAAAACTGAGCCTAATATTAGGCTCAGATAAGCCATCTTTGGAGGAAGCATGTAGATGGCTTATCTGAAGGCTTTCCCTTTCGCCTTGCTTTCACTTCATAATTTATGGTGTGAAAAAGCATTGTTTGGACAAACTTGTTTTGCCCACACCATCAGATCTATTCTAATTAAAAGATAGCTGGTTGGGCCTTGGACCTTTCATTGATTTGGCATCTAGAACCTTCAAGAAACACTGTATCCTAAGAAAACTGTAGAATTTTGTGCATGCTCCCAAGAACCTTCTTGAATTTCATCCTAAATTCAATATATTTGGCAGCTATTTTTTATAACCTGAGGCCTGGGATTGTGACTCTGTCCTGGTTTTATAAGGATAGAGATTGTTGTTTTCATCTTTTTATTTATTTTTTTAATGTGAATGATAGAAGTGAAGGAAAACTGAAATGATGCCACAATCTTCATTCCTAATGCAGCTGGTTTACTGTGTACTTTATCTTTTAATAACACTCTCTTTCATCTTATCTGGTTTGATAAAGTTTATATTTTCTGATATTTTATTGAGAACACAAAGTAATGCATTCTGAAATGAATATACTCTTAATTTTTCTTATTTATTTTATTTTAAAAATAATTTTTGTAGATTTCATTCCCTCCGTCTCATTAGATCAGTTTTTCCTTTCTTTTATGTTATAGATTTTAAAAAATATAATCCTTAGCTAGTTTGTTGTTTGATTTGCTTATACTTAAAAGTGGAGAGAATTTGCTAGGTCCTGCCAAACAACAGACTGTATATAATCTCTTTGATATTTTTTATGGTTGATGTGTGGATGGGGTGGAATGTTAGAATATACTGCGGGTGTTTTTGCTGGAGAATAACATGATGTTCATAGCCCCCAGCTAAATATGTAGGCATTTATCTAATGCAGCTTGGCTGGTTTGAGGTGAGATTAACTTTGCTGTTGAGTGGTATTTGCCTTTTTCTTTACTAGCTGGTGCTATAGCTCTTTACATACCAAAGGTCTATAGTAATATATAATTTTTAATTTTCTGAGGCAGAAATTTGACTGTTGGTTGGGTTGTTTCAGACAGCGGTTTGGCCCCAGGTGAGTCAACGCACCATTTTAACATCCACATCATAAAAGATTTTTTTGGTTCTCTGTACATTGTAGTCCAAAGTAAGGTCACTGAAGTGCAAAGCAACAGCAGTATCTTTTTGTGGTTGTTGTTGATATAAATGGCTATCCTTGAAAAGGATTCCCACTGCTTTATAAATTATTTTAACCCTGTATTTATAGGATTATTAAAGGTTTTGAAAGGCTTACTGTGCTTTATTGAATTTCATGGGGGAAATTACACAGTAGCTTGGAGTTAAAAACAATGACTATTTAAAGGTTTGGGTTTTTTTTTCTTCCTGTATATCATGATTTTTCCTAAAAAACTTCTTGAAAAATTTCTGTTTATTCAGAAATGAATTATCTGGTTTATTTCTTGGCTCAGTTTTCTGCCGCTTGACTTCGTTAATACTCCTTTAACTATTTTACCATTCTATAATTTGAATTTACATCTGGGTTGAGCAAAGGAAGCAAGAAGAGAGGAGTTTGTAGTCGTTGCTTTCACATGTTGATTTATGATCTTGCATCAGTCTCACCAACACTTTGAAATGTTTGGACCTATTTCTCTACTACTAAGAGTAATAAAAGGATCCTCTTATGCTTGCTGGTGATATTTCTATTTCTCAGCAATTATATTACTTTCATCTTGGCTTTGAGATGTTAAAATCATTTACAGAAGTGTCAGAACTGGCGCACAAATATATTCAACACAACTCTCCTTTTAAATGGAAATTTTCATTAACAGTTGAGTTGGTGCCTAATTTGATTCTCTGTCAAATGTCTGTGGTTTAGGGTAATCCATGCCAGGGTTTTACCTCTGTTTTCCTAAGTAATCAAAAATTGTTTGAATGTGCAAGTTCATCTAATTCTATATTCATTCACTGAACTATAATGTCATTCTGAGAAACTCTAACGTAAACGATGCCCTCCCAATGCCTCCCTACTTCTGAGAATTGGATCAGAATGCGACATTCACCCTCTGTCCACACAGGCAAAATGAAGTGCAAAACTGAATTAATTAGTCAGATATTTCAGGTAAAAGTAATCTACTATTGAAGAGAAAGTAGGAGTTTGAGGCTAGATTTTTTTTTTTTTTTTCCCAATTGGCTAAATTCAGCAGATAACTAACTGTTCAACTCACCAGATAATTGGCAACTACTCTTTGTGGATGTAGGTGTCTAGTCTTTTAAGTATTCAAATTCTTGGAATAAAATCCTGTTAGAACTAGAGTTACTCTTTCCAAAAACTCTATTCTCACTGAATTTAACTTTTTCCCCCCCGACAGGTCAGTTCTCTTTACTTTCAGTATTACCTAATTCAGCAAGAAGGGCTAAGTTGATATTTAAAGCCACTCTTCCTGAAATGCCTCTCGTAATAAAATTTTTTTAAAAAGAGAGAAAAAGAGAAGTTCTTTTTCGTTTTAAAGGCTACCTCTTTCTCTTTTCTAGGTGGGTAATGCCAACATCTATGAACTTCATCATTGGTTAAGGTTTTTGGAAGATAACCAATTTTTTTTCTAAGTAAACCAGACAAGTTACATTCTTCTTGGGATTAAAATCATCACTTGGACACTTTAAAACATGCCTGCAGTTAGTCAATGAGAATATAAAATATAGATGTCCCATATTTTCTAGTATTTACCATTTAACTAGGGTTCAAGCCCAAATGGCATACAGCCCAAGAATGTTCTCATGAATATCATATTTGCCAGACTAATTTGAGGGAGAACACTTAGAAAATGGGTGAAATTAATCAGATCCTGTGGACCAGAGCAAGAAAGACTTGGAAATCGTTATTTAAAAGGACAAGTTTGTAGCTTATCTGACAAAAGAAAAGAAGTAATTCTTTGTAACCAAGGGTATCAAATATAAAATTTAGGAAAGGAAGAGGACAACCAGGCTATAAGAAGTCACAAAAAACAGAGTTAGTCTGAAGCAGTAGGTTTTACCTCTAGGAAAATAAAGGAATTAGAAAAAGTGTTCAGGAGGAGATGCTGTCCTGGCTCTTTCATTGATATGGGTTTTCTGGTGGATTGAAGGCACACATTTCCACGGTGGCCACCGAGCCGCATGGCCTTGTCATTTCCAAGATGCTGACATAAAGAGAACAGCAGGTGCTAAAGTAAAATTTACACTGATCTGGTCATAAATGCCTAAATGACAATTCCTTAGGGGTCATGTTTTCTTCTTCTCTTGGGTCAACTTGAAACTAAGACACTCTATTTTAATTTCTTTAGGTGTAAAGCTATCCAGAAATGAATATCTTGGGACCCTTTTAAAGCCAATAGCCAACCGAGCAGCAAATCTTTTCAAAGATACATTTCCTATGAGATGCATACTTAGCATGATTTACTGAAAAGGACCATGAAAATCACTGTGGCTTTTGAGAGGAAATGATCTACTAACATATTTGTATATCAGGTATTAACAAGAGAGAAATTTTCTTTTCTGTAATAGAAGCTGTAAAACAAGTAACAAGAATACCTTTTCATTTATTTTAATATACAAATACAAACCAAAATGACATGGCATCTTTGAACAGTACCAAAGTTAATTTTTTTTGACAAAATAAAAACATTCTGCTCTAGCCATAGATGGCCCAAAACTTAGTGATGAGGTCTTTTTGAATCATTGTATTTTTAGGTTTGCAACTCCAGAAATGCTGAAGGAAATTGGTTCTATTCGTTTCTGCTATGTGCAACAACTATGTTTAAAATGCTGGGAGGAAATCAAGATGAATCTTACACAAATCCTGCTCTCAGGAGACTTACATAGTAGTAGAAAAGTGAAGGCAAAAATAACTAGAAGGTAATTAAGTGTTACAAGAAAGTAAGTGGGATTGAGGATTGGAATATGTAACAGGCTATGATTTTTTTCAGCTGGGTAGATTCCAGGCAATATAATGAAGGAAGTGAAATTTGAGCTACACATTGAATACTAAGTAGCTTTTAAACAATCAAATGGAACAGGAATTACCTTCCAGGCGGAGGAAACAAGCATGGTCTCTTGGCTTCTCTCCTGTTTACCATCATAAGTACAGTACTTGCCACACAGTAGGTGTTTAATACATATTTACAGACTGATCGACTGAATAAAGTATACAGTTTACTTAGCAAAAGTATAAAGTAAGCAGAAAGGAGATAAAGAACATAAGATGGGAAATACAGGCCTCCCATGATATCCCAACATTGATAATTTGAATTTTATTCTCTAGACAATAGAGAGTCATTAAAGATTTTTATTTTTTAATTATATCAAGCAAGAGGAGATGAACAACTGTGGCTTTAAAACTGTCTGCTTTACATGGTGGGAGTATGTATGCAGATAAAGGTGAAAAAATTGACAGGGAAAGAAGATTCCTCTCTGATGGGTAAACTATAAAATAATCATACAGAGGATCAGATCCAATCAATCACTTTCTATAGAAGAGGGAGTTTTGGGCAGCAGATTTTAAATATTCCTCTTCCACGAGCTCACATTTTCCTATAACAGAGCCTGACTTGATGTAATGTCTTTAAACATTCACAGTATAGACTTTCAAATATAGCCCCTATCATTATTAAATTTGTGTTTATATGCCTGTGTCTACCTAGTAGACTACACATTTCTTAAGGTCAGGGAATACATCTTATTGTCTTGGTATCTTGTGTTTCTTTACATCCTTGATGTTCAACATCTGTGGAACAACTAAATGAAGAATAGATTCCCTGTATTCCCATTTTCTGATGCCCTGTGTACGTAGGAACAGAGAGATGATGTTAGTTAGAGAATTAGTCATGCCACTGAGAAGTCAGTTCTATGTGTTAATCTCAGGGAACTTTGTTGATTACATCTTCCCATGACCAGTAATTCTCCCCTTGCTGACAAAATCAGGTTCCTGAGCTTTTACACGTCAGAGAACCAGTGGATTATAATAATTTTTCGAAGCAATTGCCGTCTTCTATGAGAGAGAGTAGGCCTTCTCTAATTACATCCTGACCTCATCACACCTGACCTTGCAAATGGTTCAAATTAGAAATAATGATTTTTTGTGTGTGTGTGTGTGTTAAAGGAGAACAGAATAATAAGCAAAGGTACCTGAGTTCCAGAAGGGACAACTTAGGCTAAACGGAAAGAACTTTCCAATAATTGCCATGCACTTTAACCATATTCTGAGGTTCCCTTTTTGAGATGTCAAGAAACTATCCTTTGGCTTATAATGATGTGAATAACCTAAATGAACTGGGGGAGGCTTGGTCCCTGCTTGCTCTTTAATTCCATGACACAGTATTTTTTTTTTTCTATTTGATTTACTTTTCATGCTCTACTCAAAAATGAAGGCAAGCTTTACAAATGCATTCATGACGAAACAGATGACAACTTCAGTATGGGCCCTATTAGCCATGTCAGTACAAACTCATATACTGAGAAATGAAAGCATTTTGTTAAGTATCACCTGAAGACAGCAGAATAGAAAACAGCAGGAAAGAAAAACGGTCACTGAAAAATTTAGTGCTGAGGAACACACACTATTTGCCATGTTTACTGAAAAATCAATGGCAGATCTCCTATACTGTGACTGTGATGTGACAAACTCTTATTATAGGTTAACATCGTATTACACCAGTTCATTTGTATAAAACTTTCTGCTGGATTGGCAAATACTAGTATCATTGTCAGATAGGAAACAAAAGCTGGAGTCTTCCAAGGATGAGAGGGAAAGGGCCATCTCTGAGAATGGTGATATTTAATTATTGGTTTTATTTTGTATAAATATTATACTCAACACAAGATTTAAGATTATTTAACAAGATACACCCGATCCAACAAAAGAGAATCAACATTTAAAATAGTTGAAGGAATAGAGTAAAGGAGAAGAATATTAGATAATAAATTGGAATTGTGAGTAGTGTATGCATCAAATGTTGCGAGTTTTTTATTCTTGAGTGAATTGGGCCATGCATGTGGCTCTGACGTTTTGAGCAGCCAACTTAAAGGAGACTCAATCAGCTTTATAATTCACAGTGTTTAGTGAGATAAAAAACAAACCAGGTCATTGCTCATGAATATTCTAATTTTTTTTCCCATTCTAGGCCCAGGGATAAATTTGTCTTGTGGATTCCCAGAGAGAGACCTGGAACATGGGAGACAATATCCCTACAGTACTTTCACAGTGAGCTTACTTATAATTTTCTGCTACATAGCCTGATAGAATTATACCCCAAAGCAACAAACTAATAAATCTTTGGGGAACTAATAAAATGTGCTTGAGGGGTGATGCTTCCTGCTGGAATGGCATAATGAAAAATAGATTTTAAAATATACTAAGGACTGGATGGGCTCTGCATCCTCTTAAAGTTATTTCCAACCTGTCTCTCCCTCTCTTTCTCTTTCTCTCTTTCTCTCTGCTGCTCTCTCTCTCTCTCTCTCTCGTTTTTCTTTTTTCTTTTTCATTAAGCTTGAGATTTTTTTCTTTTTTTTTTAATATTTATTTATTTATTTATTTATGGCTGTGTTGGGTCTTCTGTGCGAGTTGGGTTTCTGTGCGAGGGCTTTCTCTAGTTGCGACCAGTGGGGGCCACTCTTCATCACGGTGCGCGGGCCTCTCCCGTCGTGGCCTCTCCTGTTGCGGAGCACAGGCTCCAGACGCGCAGGCTCAGCAGTTGTGGCTCACGGGCCTAGTTGCTCCGCGGCATGTGGGATCTTCCTAGACCAGGGCTCGACCCGTGTCCCCCACATTGGCAGGCAGATTCTCAACCACTGCACCACCAGGGAAGACCCGCTTGAGATTTTTAAGTACCTGGTCCAGGTAACTGGTTAGCTTGGCTGAGCCATATGCTTCAACTGTGGTGCCGCTGGTACCGGGATTAAATACTCTCATGAAATTAAGGAGCAACAAATACATATACCTGAATAGGCCACTCTGCTTCCCCACAGAGCTTCACCCAGGATGTGCCAGCATTGTTCTCAAGAGGAACAATCTCTTTAAGGATATGGAGAAACATCTTGGCCATGATGTTCAGAGGGAACCAAATTAATTTGACAGCATCAGGTCAGGGAATAAATAAAAACTGATTTATGTTCTCATAAATTTTTCCGTGTGAGTTGACAAAGACAAATCAAATAGAAATAACTTTAATCTCAGAAAGTTGAGTCTGAAAAATGATACACAAACCTATCCAGGAGATGTGGAATTTCAGAAATTAAGAACCAGGGGAATGAAAAGATCAGGGTAAGAAAATGTAGTCAAGCTTCCATCACCATCTACTAGTTCTTCCTTTGTGTACCTAGAACACACACCTGGAATCCTCAGATTTGACTACCTTATCATACCCACCATGGAACTGGAGTCCCATGATGGAATGATTCCATTCCATTTATGTCTTCACAGCAATTAATATCAGTTTTGCTTGTGTATTATAGTAGGCAAGTCAACGTTGGTTGAATGAATTAATATTGCTGTTTTTAAAGCCCTTCTCACATAAATAAAAATCACCTTTCTAGTTTAAGAATAACAAATGTTTTAGTCATAAATTGGTTAACAAATGAGATATAGTTGCATTATAAATTTAAGATCTGGGATAAGGAAGGAAGATAAATTGGGGGAATATTTGACTTGAGTAAAAGTTGACAGAAAAAAACCCTAACAACACATTTTCTATCTTTGCTCATCATTTTTTATATACTTGAAAAAAACAAAAAAACAACTACAATCTCTTAGGCTTTTTTATAATATTGGTTCAATATATGCCATCCAGCATTTAATTCTTGTCCAGTGAAGACAAGAACTTTGCATTTTTATGCTGGTCCAGTGTTGTCAGTGCTGAAATGGTTTCCAAGCTGAGAAACCAAGGCTGCAGAGAGTGGAGTTGAGTATTAGGCTCAGTGGGTGACGTCTGGGTCTGGGGCAGAGCTACACTGGGAATTAGGTGCATTTGCCCTGATTCTCAGCCGGTAAATGGGTATCCTCCCGACAGATTCAAAGTGGTTCTGGCTGTGTTTAACTTCTCTCCCTATGGGGGGCTAATCTCATAAAGATTTCAGCCACACAAGCAACAGTGTCTGGGGTGTAATGATTGCTTTGAAGTTTGTTTGCTCGCCAGTGCATTTAACTCCTTTAAATGTTCCAGGAATAGGATTAGATGCCCCAGTGAATTCATTTCATTTACCCCCAGCAGTGGTTTCCTGATGCTAGGAGAGGTTTACATGGTATCAATTTAGAGGCATGCTGCTTTTGAAGATTTTCCTCTTCACCCTCTCAATTTTCTACCTCTCTCAAGGTCTTGCCTAAAAAAATATTAGGGGTCAGGTCTCAGTAGAAAAGGGCATTTTTGTTATGCCTGTAGGGCATGCAAAAGATAATTTTCTGAGTCATCTTCTAAAGTGTTATTAGCTCAATGAGGAGACAGACGAAAATGAGGACAAAATTAAGGCTACTTGAAACCTGTGCAAAGATTAAACATGAACGTTGAACCACTGCACAGTCCCTACCTCTGGATCAATCACGCCTGTTAGAAGTGGAGAATTTGGAACCTGGGTTGTGGCACTAGCTATGCAGCCAGTTCGTTTCAGATCACCTTTTGAGGCTTTCCCCTTAGGAAACATGGTGAACATATATCTCCTTCAAACATAACCCAAACATTGTATTTGAAAATAAATAGATGACTTGTAATGGGCCCTCGATGCCTAGTAGTTCTTTTATGCCAAACTGTGGCACATTGATTCACTATACACGATAACAGATTTAGCCTATCTATGTGTATGAAAGGAAAAAAGTTCTCTTGAGTTATTGTGTCCACTGAAAATGATTTCTGGGATGAGCAGGAATTAATGTGGAGGGTATTTAATATTTTACATGTAGAAAATTTTTATGAACATAAACAAAATCTTCATGGTGTAGGAATATTTTATTTTTGTACATCCAGACTCTCCTAGTAGCTCAATGATTTATTTTAGCTAAAGTAATACTTTGATTTCACAAACATTCTTGGGATATTGTCAGACACTTGTCAGATTTAACTGTGTTTCTGCTCTCCTTAGAGGATTAATGTATTTCTTAGACATTTTGGTTGCTGTTATTTTTTTCTTAAAAACAAATTAGAAGCAGCACATGCTTATTTTAGAAAACTTAGAAAAAAAAAGGAAGTTATAAAGAAAAAAAATTACAGATAAATTTCCACACTGTTGATATTACTAGTTAAAATATTGAGATAGGGCTTCCCTGGTGGCGCAGTGGTTGAGAGTCTGCCTGCCAATGCAGGGGACACGGGTTCAAGCCCTGGTCTGGGAAGATCCCACATGCCGCGGAGCAGCTGGGCCCGTGAGCCACAATTACTGAGCCTGCGCGTCTGGAGCCTGTGCTCCTCAACAAGAGAGGCCACGACAGTGAGAGGCCCGTGCACCGCGATGAAGAGTGGCCCCCGCTTGCCACAACTAGAGAAAGCCCTCGCACAGAAACGAAGACCCAACACAGCCATAAATAAATAAATAAATAAATATTTAAAAAAAAAATCTATCATTAATTTAAAACAAACAAACAACAACAACAAAAAACTGTCTTTAAAAAAAATATTGAGATATTTCCTTCTCTTTTTCTGTGTATATTTTTCCATAATTATAATCATTCTATAAATAAGTGCTTTCTTCACATAGGTTATATCATGAGTATTTTCTCATATCATTAAAATTGTTACTCAATGTAATTTTAGTGGCTGAAGAATATTTCATTAAATGAATACACCATAGTTTATTTCAGTATTCCTTTTCTGTTAGACATTTAGAATTTCCCCAACCTCTTGGTATATAGTTTCTCTATAGGTAGAAATAATTCTAATTATTTTATTTGGATGAATTGCTACAGCTGGAATTATTCGGCCAAAAGTTCTGAATATTTTAAGGATTCTGATATATATTGTCAAGTAGTTTTTTTAGAAATGCTCTATAAAAGTATGAGAGGTTTAATGTTTTAAAATATGCTTATTAGCTTTAGACTCTTTTCATGTTCTTTGCTCATAATCCTGTCATTTGCCTATTTTTCTTGGAGGATGTTTGTGTTATTCTTAGTGATTTTTTAAAAGTTCCTCATATTGGGGATATTACCTTTTTACTCTGTATTTGTTACGAATATTTTCCCCCCTCCTAGACTGAGCATTATTATTTTTTGCACCTCCTATCACATTCTTATCTTGGTGCTATAGCCTCTAAATAAACTTCTTTAAATGACCCATTTTAGAACTATATAGATTATTAAAATAAAAACAATTTTGTACTCAGAAATCATGAGTAATTGCTTCAGTATTATGGAGAACCAATCACAACATTGTTAAAGGTGTGATAAAACATTTTCTAAGGGAGCCAGATACATTTCAACTAATTTAGTCTTCACTGGATGATCATGCTTCTTCCATTTTCTCCATACACCTCTCACTCCCCCATTACCACCTTCTCTCTGTTCTTCCCTGAAGGAGAAAACTTTGCTTCCTTTAAAGTAGAGTGAGCAATCAATTGATCTTCTCTTCCCACTGTCTGGTTAGATTACCTAGGGACCTGCAGCACATCTCTTAGAGTATGGTTTGCTTACCACACACAAAAGGCTCTGCATGCGGAAAATGCTAATATCACTCTGCTTGATCCTATTTTAAAGGACTTGCAGCATATTATACTTAGTGTTACAATGCATAATCAGCCAGGCAATGTGGCTTGATACTCCTTGTTCTGTTCACACGTCTGTTTAGTTCACCAGTAGTGAATTGTTATAATCTCTCACTGCAGTTACTTTATAGTTATTATATACTTAAGGAATATTCTAAGCACTGACCAGTGTTTAATTATTTTTGACCCAGGAGAAGTAGGTAGCGTACTTTTGGCCTTGAGTTAAGAATTTCTCTTACCCCAAGTCAACAGCAGCCAACCCCATAGTCAACATCAGTCTTGACCAATTCGTGACCAAGATATTTTATCCTCACTTGAGAACTGGACTTGGTGTTTTGCTAGGCATTTATGGAGAATTAATAATAGATAGCCTAGAAGATATGCTCAGATATCAGGCACTTAGAAATATTTGCTGCCTCTCCTGTGGTTTATTAATTTTGAATTCTTTTAAAATGATTATGATATGCTCATTTTACACAATTACAGAAGTACTTTAAGTTTATGTTTTAGGGTAAAAAGACTTGTCATGGCATGACCTATGGGAGAGATTATGGAGGTCTTCAACTGTACATGCTGAAGGAACAAACACCACTTAAGCTAGGCTCTGCTTCCTAAACAAGTATTTAATCTCCTCATTAAAGATATATGAAACTAAAAATCAATGAGCTCCGGCGGTTAGGGCTTTTTAGCGGAACTAATGGATACACCTTGTCTAACATTAAAAACTTCATTTGTGGTTTACAGCTGTACACCAGGAGAAAACATGAATCCAAAAACAAGGTCTCTGGCTAGAGTCGTAATTGGGCTGTGAGCTCTGGATAAGCAGACCTCATAAATATATAACGTATGGAATAATGTATTGCCAATTCACATTCTCTCGCATTAAATAAATATAGTAAACTTTTACTATAAAGCTCAGGGTTAAAGTTGGCAAAATTCTGCCTGAATACATGTCCTATTGAGCCCCATTAGAAAGACTCCTAGCTGTGTAAATTTAAACTTCTGACATGCTGACATCATGAACTATTTAAACTGAAAAATATTCTGCAAGACTTATTTGGAGATATAAAAAACAGACTTCATTTCACCAGGCAGATACAAGTAAAATACTGGTATATTTCAAGTAAATAATATCCTAGACATTTGGACACATACCTAGAACCTGAAAAGAATCTCATATAAACTGTTTTATCAATAAAACTATAACATCTCTAAGAAAATCTTAGAGCATTCATTTCCTACTCATTTTGTTGTAGCTTTCAAAATTCTGTTTTTGTCTGCATGTCTAAATAACACAAGAAAATGTCATGAACACATAAGATAGATCATAAGCTTTATGAGGCCAGAACCCATGTCCATCTTTTTCAAAACCTAAATAGGGGGCTCACTGAACTGTCAGCACTCACATTTTAGTTAACTCGATAAATAAAGCACAATGAAGGTAACATAGGAAGCTTGGCTAGATTGTGAATTAATGTGGCAGTATGCTTTGGGTCATGAGGAGTCAGCAAGGAATACTTGCTCAGAGTCCCAAACTTGAATCATTGACAAGTCTTTGTTTCATTAATCTTTGTGTAGACCCATCTCTAGACAGTTCAGCCATGCTTTTGTGGCTCTCAGTAAGGAATGACATAGCTGAATGCAAAACTCTACCAAAGTTGTAATCTGACCAAAGGGATTTGCTTTTTATTCTAAGCATACCGCCAGGTGGCCAGTAAGAATTATAAAACAAATGTCTCTTGGGAAATGGAGAAGAGTATTCTACACTGCAGTTTAGTCCAGAAGATGTCTCTTTTCTCTGAACACTAAGGAAACTTCTACAACTACAGGTGTAGAAAGTGTTAACAGACGTTTCAGAGGGCATCTTTGAGAAGTCCAAAAGAAAGAATTGAAGTTTTCACAGTTCTAATCTGCACAAGATGTAAAAGGATATAACACAGAATTAGGAAAATGAAGAGAGTCCACACAATCACAGGACAGACATGTGACCCTCTGCCACACCTGTGAAGGCTTATACCAAAACCTAGAGCAGAGTTCACTCAGCAGTTACCCACCGAAGTTCCCCATCTGTACTTATATCCAGAATCATGTCTTGCTTTTTCTCCTTCAGATAAATAGTTAATAAATTGTCTATGGTTGATTCCATAGTGTAGGTTCAGTCCTTTTAAATGAATCATTTTGTTGTTTTTACAAAATCCAAACTTTAAAGAACCCCTTTGGCTAAGAGGACTGAACTGGTGAACCCAAATGATAGCTTCATTTTCTTGCTTTCCTGATGGGGAAATACAGATGAGCACACCTTTACAATCCACTCATAATGAGTGCACATAAAACTGCATGTAATGGTGAAATATCATTCAAAATAATTCATTATAGGAAAGCTGTTCTGAGGATAACCAACTATTTGGGCACAGATACCAGACTTCAAAGAGTGACCATAAATGGCTAATAGATCATCAGGTCATTTTTCAATTTCAGTGGGCAAAGTTATACTTAGTCACAAAGAGTCATAATTGGATGTTGACTCAGCCTGAGAGGAGTTTTGTAGCTCAAAATAAGGGGCAAGGAAACAGGTGAGGTCTGGCTCACTAGAAATTTCTAGGAATTGAGAAGAGCTCTACTTTGTGATGTACAGCAATTGACCAAACATTTGTAACTAAGAAGCCAAGTTCCTTGTATATTGCTTTCATGTTGTGGAGTCTCAGGAGAACAGAAAGCAAAATCTTTTTGTCAAGAACTTGACACCCTTACTGAAGAATACCCTATCTTCTCCCAATCTTAATGAATTTTCTCTGCAAGATAACCTTTACAAAGAGAGTGAAATCTGCTTTTGGCTTCCAGATTAGTGGTTGTATTCTTTTTTTCTTTTTTAATAGATCTTTATTGGAGTATAATTGCTTCACAATACCGTGTTAGTTTCTGTTGTACAACAAAGCGAATCAGCCATATGCATGCACATGTCCCCATATCCCCTCCCTCTTGAGCCTCCCTCCCATCCTCCCTATCCCACCCCTCTAGGTCATCGCAAAGCATTGAGCTGATCTCCCTGTGCTATGCTGCTGCTTCCCACCAGCCAACTATTTTACATTCGGTAATATATATATGTCGATGCTACTCTCACTTCACCCCAGCTTCGCCCTCCCACCCCATGTCATCAAGTCCATTCTCTATGTCTACCTCTTTATTCCTGCCCTGCAACCAGGTTCATCACTGCCATTTTTTTTTAATTCCATATATATGTGTTAGCATACGGTATTTGTTTTTCTCTTTCTGACTTTCTTCACTCTGTATGACAGACTCTAGGTCCATGCCCCTCACTACAAATAACTCAGTTACGCTTCTTTCTATGGCTAATATTCCATTGTATATATGTGCCACATCTTCTTTATCCATTCATCTGTTGATGAACACGTAGGTTGCTTCGAGGTCCTGGCTATTGTAAATAGTGCTGCAATGAACGGTGCATGTCTCTTTTTGAATTATGGTTTTCTCAGGGTATATGCCCAGTAGTGGAATTGCTGGGTCATATGGTAGTTCTATTTTTAGTTTTTTAAGGAGCCTCCATACTGTTTTCCATAGTGGTTGTATCAATTTACATTCCCACCAACAGTGTAGGAGGGTTCCCTTTTCAGCACACCCTTTCCAACATTTCTTGTTTCTAGCTTTTTTGATAATTGCCATTCTGACCAGTGTGAGGTGATACCTCATTGTAGTTTTGATTTGCATTCCTCTAATAATTAGTGATGTTGAATATATTTTCATGTGCCTCTTGGCCATCTGTATGTCTTCCTTGGTGAAATGTCTATTTAGGTCTTCCACACATTTTTTAACTGGATTATTTGTTTTTTTGATATTGAGCTCCATGAACTGTTTGTATATTTTGGAGATTAATCCTTTGTTTGTTGTTGCATTTGCAAATATTTCCTCCCATTCTGAGGGTTGTCTTTTTGTGTTGTTTATGGTTTCCTTTGCTGTGCAAAAACTTTTAAGTTTAATTAAGTCCCATTTGTTTAGTTTTGTTTTTATTTCTGTTACTCTAGGCAGTGGGTCAAAAAAGATCTTGCTATGGTTTATGTCAAAGAGTGTTTTTCCTATGTTTTCCTCTAAAAGTTTTATACCGTCTGGTCTTACATTTAAGTCTTTAATCCACTTGGAGTTTATTTTTGTGTATGGTGTTAGGTAGTGTTCTAATTTCATTCTTTTACATGTAGCTGTCCAGTTTTCCCAGCACCACTTATTAAAGAGGCTGTCTTTTCTCCACTGTATGTTCTTGCCTCCTTTGTCATAAATTAGGTGGCCATATGTGTGTGGGTTTATCTCTGGGCATTCTATCCTGTACCATTGGTCTATATTTCTGTTTTTGTGCCAGTACCATACTGTCTTGATTACTGTAGCTTTGTGGTATAGTTTGAAGTCGGGGAGCCTGATTCCTCCAATTCCGTTTTTCTTTCTCTGGATTGCTTTGGCTGTTCGGGGTCTTTTGTGTTTCCATACGAATTGTAAGATTTTTTATTCTAATTCTGTGAAGAATGCCATTGGTAGTTTGATAAGGATTGCATTTTATCTGTAGATTTCTTAGGGTAGTATAGTCATTTTCACAATATTGATTCTTCCAATCGAAGAACATGGTATATTTCTCCATCTGTTTATGTCATCTTTGATTTCTTTCATCAGTGTTTTATAGTTTTCTGAGTACAAGTCTTTTGCCTCCTTAGGCAGGTTTATTCCTAGGTATTTTATTCTTTTTGTTGCAGTGGTAAATGGCAATGTTTCCTTAATTTCTCTTTCTGATTTTTCATTGTTAGTGTATAAGAATGCAAGAGATTTCTGTGCATCAATTTTGTATTCTGCAACCTTACCAAATTCATTGATTAGTTCTAGTAGTTTTCTGGTGGCATCTTTAGGATTTTCTATGTATAGTATCATGTCATTGGCAAATAGTGACAGTTTTACTCCTTCTTTTCCAATTTGTATTCCTTTTATTTCTTTTTCTTCTCTGATTGCTGTGGCTAGGACTTCCAATGATATGTTGAATAATAATGGTGAGAGTGGACATCCTTGTCTTGTTCCTGATCCTAGTGGAAATGATTTCAGTTTTTCACCATTGAGTATGATGCTTGCTGTGGGTTTGTCATATATGGCCTTTATTATGTCAAGGTAGGTTCCCTCTATGCCCATTTTCTGGAGAGGTTTTATCGTAAATCGGTGTTGAACTTTGTCAAAAGCTTTTTCTGCATCTACTGAGATGATCATATGGTTTTTATTCCTTAATTTGCTAATGTGATGTATCACATTGATTGATTTGCATATACTGAAGAATCCTTGCATCCCTGGGATAAATCCCACTTGATCATGGTGTATGATCCTTTTAATGTGCTGTTGGATTCTGTTTGCTAATATTTTGTTGAGGATTTTTGCATTTGTGTTCATCAGTGATATTGGTCTATAATTTTTTTGTCTGTGTGATATCTTTTTCTGGTTTTGGTATCAGGGTGATGGTGGCTTCGTAGAATGAATTTGGAAGTGTTTCTCCCTCTTCAATTTTTGGGAAGAGTTTGAGAAGGATGGGTGTTAGCTCTTCTCTAAATGTTTGATAGAATTCGCCTGTGAAGCCAACTGGTCCCAGACTTTTGTTTGTTGGAAGATTTTAAATTATGGTTTCAATTTCATTACTTGTGATAGGTCTGTTTATATTTTCTAATTCTTCCTGGTTCAGTCTTGGAAAATTGAACCTTTCCAAGAATTTGTCCATTCTTTGTGGTTGTCTATTTTATTGACATATAGTTGTTTGTAGTAGTCTCTTATAATCCTTTGTGTTTCTGCAGTGTCAGTTGTGATTTCTCCTTTTTCATTTCTAATTTTATTGATTTGCGTCCTCTCCCTTTTTTTCTTGATGAGTCTGGCTAAGGGTTTATCAGTTTTGTTCATCTTCTCAAGGAACCAGCTTTTAGTTTTATTGATCTTTGCTATTGTTTTCTTCTTTTCTATTTCATTTATTTCTGCTCTGATCTTTATGATTTCTTTCCTTCTACTGACTTTGGGTTTTCTTTGTTCTTCTTTCTCTAGTTGTTTTAGGTGTGAGGGTACATTGTTTATTTGAGATTTTTCTTATTACTTGAGGTGAGATTGAATTGCTATAAACTTCCCTCTTAGAACTGCTTTTGCTGCATGCCGTAGGTTTTGGGTCGTGTTTTCGTTGTCATTTGTTTCTATGTATTTTTTAATTTCTTCTTTGATTTCTTCAGCGGTCTCTTGGTTATTTAGTAGTGCACTGTTTAGCCTCCATGTATTTGTGTTTTTTACAGTTTTTTTCCTGTAACTGATTTCCAATCTCATAGCGGTATGGTCAGAAAAGATGCTTGGTATGATTTCAATTTTCTTAAATTTTCTGAGGCTTGATTTGTGACCCAAGATGTGATCTATCCTGGAGAATGTTCCATGTGCACTTGAGAAGAAAATGTATTCTGCCACTTTTGGGTGGAATGTTCTGTACATATCAATTAGATCTATCTGGTCTATTGTGTCATTTAAAGCTTGTGTTTCCTTATTTATTTTCTATTTGGATGATCTGTCCATTGGTGTAAATGGGGTGTTAAAGTCCCCTACTATTATTGTGTTACTGTTGATTTCTCCTTTCATGGTTTGTTAGCATTTGCCTTATGTATTGGGGTTCTCCTATGTTGGGTGCATAAACATTTATAATTGTTATATTTTCTTCTTGGATTGATCCTTTGATCATTATGTAGTGTCCCTCCTTATCTCTTGTAACAGTCTTTATTTCAAAGTCTATTTTGTCTGATATGAATATTGCTACTCAAGCTTTCTTTTGATTTCCATTTGCATGGCATATCTTTTTCCATTCCTTCACTTTCAGTTTGTGTCTGGCCTGCACTTCTCCTCCTCCCTTGGTCCCCCTGTGCCCTACTGGTTCACTTTGGGGTTCTTCCCATCTCCTTGGGGGAAGAGTCCCCCACCAGCAGCTGGCAGGCACCCTAATTGTGGGGAGACGCTAACTCCGCATCTTCCCACACTGCCATCTTCAGTGGTTATATTCTTTTAATGAGTTTATGTGATTTTACACTGGTATTTTTAAATCATTATGCTTACTAATGACTGTTCCTGTTTTATGTATTATAACCTATTCAACTCCATGAATTTTATTTTGGTAATTCACTCTGAAGCAGTTCAAAGCCAAATATATAAACCAAATATATAAAGTAAATCATATGATTGTGAGGGCATGTTTTTTGCTACTAAGAGAAGACACTGTTGAGTATGGTAAATGATAGCCGAATGGGGTAGAAAGAGAAAACAATTATCTATTTTTAGGAGAGGAGTCATGAAGAGTAGTGGAAATAGACACTGCTTACCAAGAGGTATTGAAAGGAAAATAAAAGTAGCTTTTAAATTACTCAGAGCCTATAAACAGTGAGTTTATTGTAAAAATGCATACAGTTGTCTCCTCCTTTCTAATTCCACTTCAGCGGGACTCCTTGCTCTTCTTTGAGCCTTTGCATTTGTCAAATTCTCTACACTGATATCTGCATTTTGTTCTCAGCTCATGTGTCACCTTATGAGGGGGCCTTTCCTGATGGCCTAATGTGAAGTAGTAAGAATCCTTCCTACTCTGTGCCTACACCCTGCTTCCTGCTTTACTTCTCCATATAGCACTTACCTGTCAAATGTATATCTATGTGTATATATGTATACACACACATATATATGTGAGTATAGGTATATATGTGTGTAAATATATAGAACTTATATTGTAAATAATATATATATATATATTTGTAGTGCTTGTCATCTCTTATTATAAGTTTTGTGAGAAAAAGAACTTCAATTTTTGCTGTTGTTATCTTTTTGGTGTGTAAATTTTGCTTGGTACATGGCAGGTACTCAAAACATTTTGTTGAATGAATGAAATTATGGACAGCTGGCCATGAAGAGTTCTTAAATAACATCTTTTTGTTTAGGAAATAAATGTACATTTTATAATTCATTCACAATAAACTAAGTCCCTGTCTACTCATATGCTTTGTTGATGCTTTAACATGCAACCTTCAACAGTAATAATTCATGTCATGTAAAATAAAGTGTATGTGCTAATAATAACTTGAAGTTTTTTTGCATTAGTAAAAATAGGTATTTTTCTTCTGAAAAAAAAGGGGATCACAACATTAATATTATTATTTAAAGATAAACAGGGAATGGAAACCTTTGAAAATTGAATAATGTTAAAAAGTCATATGCCTCTTCATCAGAATGTAATTATTATTAATTAATTTTTATAAGAGACCTATATATATTATAAAAAATTTAGAAAATATTGGAAAACACTAAGAAGAAAATGTAAATTGAATTTTATTTCATCATCAGAGGTGACTAATGTTAATTTGATATATAACTTGTATGTTTTGGGTGAGATTTAAAAAGAATTGGTATTATATTTTATGAGTATTTTGAAACCTACTTCTTTTTTCCACTTAATAATGTATCAAAATATATTCTCATATTATAATTAAATGTTACTCTACCTGACATTTTAATAGCTTAATAGTATTTCACTTTGTGAATGAAAATTATTAATTTAGTTAATCCCCTATCATTGGATATTTACATTGTTTATGATTTTTTACTATTACAAACAATAATGCAGTTTATATCCATATAGTGAATTTTTTATACCTACCCATAATTATCTTCTTGGGATGAATTTTTGTAAGTGGAAATTCTAGATCACAGAAAGTATACAGTTTTACTCATTTTATGCTTATCTCCAAATTATTATCCAGAAAGGTTATAGCAAATTATTCTTCCTACATCCATATACAAGAGTGTAAGTATATTAATTTTATAAAATAAGAAGGTGAAATGTTGGTATTTTGACAGCTAATATCAAAGTTTATTTTAAAATAAAACTGTTTTTGTTTGCAAACAACTTTAACATACTTTCTTTTTGTATATATATTAATACATGTTTTATTTTTATATTTATATATATTTTTAAATACACATGGTAGAAGATAAGCTTTCTGAGGGCTTAGAAGTCAATGAGGCAAGGGGAGAAAAAAATTTCGTCCTGAGTTGTGTAAGGTGGTGAGAGTCCTGGACTAGGTGAATGTAGTAAAACCCCATGGAAGTCGGGAGTTTCAATGGTACAGGAATATTACATGAGTACTATTATTATTTAAAAAACAAACAAAAATATTACTATTTAAGTTGTTTGCATTGTTGTTATAGAAAGCCATCTTATGTAAAGTTGACTTTACTCTCCTTGTGAAAAATTTGCGTTCATGGATATTTTTAGTAGAAGTTGAAGGGAGGTTGAGTATTATTTGGGGGTCTCTACGGGGGAGCATTTGAGTTAATAAACAAGGAGACAGGAGCCCGGGGAAGAAGGCGTCATGAAAATCAAGTCCTCAGGAATGTTCTGAAATCTTGGCAAGGAGTTTATATTTTCCATTTCACTGGGAGAGTGGAGAGATAGCAGTGATTAAGTCAAGTTCATTAATTTCCTAGAGGCATGGAGGCTTCCATCTGACATCTGGCTTATATATTAGTAAATTTTAGATATCATTTTTTAAGATCTTTTAACATGAATGTTGAAGTTGTCAAAGGAGACAATATTCAAAGTCAGCTCTGTTGTTTTGCCATTAGATCAAGAACAGTGAGGAGAACATGACCTTTTAATTCATATTTCCTACTGTTTATGATGAGACAGTTAAAAGTATACAGAGACAGTAGAGACCGATTAGCATGAAAAAGCTTATGGGGTAGGGTTGCCAGATTGAGCAAATAAAAATATTGCATATTTATACCAAAAAATTGTTCATTGTTTCTCTGAAATTCTAATTTAACTGGTGTCCTGTATTTTATCTGGCAACTTTAAGTTTGGGTTTCTTGCAAGGATAAGGTGACCCTCCAAAAGATGCATGAAATGATAACAGTTTGAATTCCATTAAAAAATTACAGAGCATCCCATATCAAAATAGTGGATCTAAAGACTTGCAGATGACAGTTCTGTGAGATTAGGGCTCAGGTAGTAGTTGTCTTTACTGACTAGTTATTTCATGAGCCAATCAAACTTGACGTAATTCCTGAAGGGGGATCATAGCTCTCTTCATTTGGCTCGTAGCTAGTTCAGTTCAGATGTCCAAGACCCTGAGACCAAGGGACATATCTACTTAAAATGTAAACCTTCAAGACTTTGCTTGTACTGATTTCTTAAAATATAAAACGCTGAACATACGTTGGCTCACTGCATTTGTCTGTCTTAAGAACAGGAGAGATGAAAACCTCAGAAATTTCTCTGATATGATTGATATCAGTACCCAAGAAAATCACCTCCCTGGTTTTGCTCAGTGTTTAAGTCTTTTGCCCTCTCTAATATTGAAGAAAATTAGACATTATTTATCATTATTATTTAAAGTGAGTTGTTTTGATATGCCAAGGGCAAAACACAACTTTATCAAAATATAATCTATTAATCTCTATTTCTGTTATTTTAATATGGTATGTACTAGAAACTGAGTGCCTTGTATTGGTTTTGGAGTTATAGAGACATGGGCTTGAGATCCTAGTTTGCCTTTTCACTTACTAAAAACCCAACAATTCCACCCCAGACATATAACCAAGAAAAATGCATGTCTGTGTTTCAAAAAACATATATAAGAATATTTATAGCAACTATAGGAATGTTCTTTGCAATACCGTATACTTTAGTAGTAGACAAAAGCTAGAAACTGTTAAAATGTCATTCAGGAATATTGAAAATATGTCAACAAAAATAAACAAACTAGAGTTATACACAACAACATGGATGACTCTCACAAAGACAATATTGAATGAAAATCTAGGTACAAAAGAAGATATACTGTATAATTCCATTTAAATAAAATTTTTAAAACAGGGAAAAATAAACTATAGGGTTTAGGGATGCATACTTAGGCATAAATTTACCCAAAAACCCCCCCTTACCATAAAAATCAGCATAACGGCTATGAAAAGGAAGGAGTAGTGATTGGGAAGGGAAATGAGGGGGCATGTGTGGGGCACAGGCAACATACTAATTCTTGATGTAGCACACAGGTGTTCGGTTTATGAAAAATCATTGAACTTTGCATGGACTTTTTGTATGTATGTTATATTTCACAACAAAAAGGTTAAAAAAATTAGAACAAAACCAAACTTCAGCCTGGTGTGAATAAAATGATAGGCTCTTTTAATTTTTGGAGCATAATTAATGGCATTGTCTCACATTCTGCTCACGACTATAAACGTTGCTTTGGTTGGCTTTCTAGAATTAAAGAAATAATATATTCAGTCACAAAAATAACAATTTTTAGCAGGATATCTACTAGCTTTTACATAAAAATAAGGAAATAGCAGTATCACTGAAAAATATTATTAATTACATTCATAGTTGATTTTAAAGCATCTCCTCAGGATTCTTTCTCCTTGGGGTTATTCCAGGATAATAAAACTGAATATCTTGCACAGAGCTATTATTTAGCAATTGAGTTTTATAAAGGCACCCCAATCTAGATTGTTATTTAATATTGTTAACAGTATATATGCCTATATTCTGTCAAACAAAATGTATTACATGGTTTCTAACAGTAAGCTACTAATTTTAGCAGATGTGCTTATAACCTTGAAATCATAAATCCTGTTCTCTCTGATAAGGATAACAGATGAAAAGCCTACCCAAATCAATGAACTGGGTTCAAACCCTACATTTGTAAAAGCTTGTATGAACATGTATACATTTAAGTTTTTTTCCTTCCTCCAGTCCTTTTGCAGGGAAGTACCACCCACAGATTGGCTCAGGCCTTTAGCACAAACTCCATTGCAGAGATAGTGGTAGAGCCCCATCCCAACACTTGGCCTGAGTGGAGGGCGGGAGGAGACGAACCAAATCCAGGCTGTTGCCAAAAAGAGGAAGTAGGTACCAGAGAGTCAAAGAAACATGCTCACTACATTTTTAGGAATCAGCCTTCCCTTTGCTTTGATATACATACTTTAGAATGACAAAAGCCACAGTCTCCTCTAGGTTGGAATACTCTGCTTTCAAATTATTTATGTATAAGTATATTTATGAACATCATCTCCTTGTTCTGTAAACAGCCGTGAGGCTGAGTTGGTATGATTAACCCCACTTGTACTGAAATCCGAGCTTTCACAAAGGAGGGCTTGATAAAGCAGTGGCTACCCTGAGACTAGTGCCACTGACTCAGCCAGCTGGGCCAGCTCCACATGCACAAGGGAATGAGTAAGTCCTGAATCCTTATTCCCATTTAGATCAATGTGAATGGGTGGTGGACTACACATTTGGTCCCAGACTGGCCAGATGAGACAGCACGGTTACCATGGATTTCTACACACAATTTTTTCTTGAATTCTTAGCCTGGCTGTATCATGTTTGAGAGGTAAGAGTGACATTACAAAGGTCAAGAAGGCACTCTACTTCCAGTACATTAGACAACAAGGACACAAACAAAGTTCCTTTTACCAGCTTTCATTGATGCATGAAGAAACTCATTATTGGGCCATTTGTATGTTTTCTCTAAAATGGCAACCCTTGGCAGTGATGTTTTGGTAATGATATGTTACACACCCTGCAAAGAGCTCATATAGGAAGAGGCTGGGGAAGCACTGCCTCCCTCCTGTTATGGAGAAAGGTCAGACTCGTGTCACTCTAGCTGACCTGGCACGAGTCCTGATTTTTGCACTTCATGGTCAACCAGAAATGGAGAGGGCACGTTAGACAGCTTGGTCAGGGTTCCAGACCGCACTAACTGTAAATTAGCTTGATCCTACACGTGCACAGCAAAAACCCCAGTTTAGACTTTCTTTCCTGAACTACTGTAATGATAGTCCTAAGGCCTGTCATTACTTCTGAAATTACAGTCAAATGGCTATGATTTGGCAGCTACCAGAGAATAAAAACTCTTTTGTTGGGGTATTTTGGCCAGATCATTCTGTGCTGTTGGGATGTTGAGGAAGACTACCTTAGAAAGACAGATAAGGGAAAACAAATCTGATTGGAAATGTTTTCAGAGGTTTTAGTTATTGAACAATGAACAGTTATTGACTTTCAATGTGAGAATAACTATGGACATACCTTAACTTAGGTTCACCTTTGTATGATGACTTTTTCTTTGATTGTAACTTGAGAATTCTTATAAGAATACTGTATAGTCCTGGAGAACTAAAGATGCTAAGTTGTTCTGTAAGAATTTTGTTCTTTAGATAGGACTGTAACTTTAGACAAATGAATAATAATCTCCTCTGTTTAAAATATGCTCACAGGTTTTGTTTTCTTTTGCTTTTATTTCTATTACAAATAGTATTCAAATAAAAGTTTTATATGCATTTATCAGGCTTTAGGTGTTTTAAAAATCTTTTTCTACTTTGTAACAGAAACAGCCAGCATTTTTCCTTTCTTACATTTTGGTCCTCAGTTTTTATTGCTCATATTGCCTCTCTAAAGAAATCATAAACGGTTTTTGGGGGAGTGTGTTTTTATATGGTTATCCATTCATTAAGTGGTTTTTTTTTTTTTTTAGAATTGTGTTACATTCTTTTTTTAAAAAAAATAATTTATTTGTTTATTTATTTTGGGGTGTGTTGGGTTCTCGCCTACGCGCGACGGCTTTCCCTAGTTGGGGCAAGCGGGGACCACTCTTCATCGCGGTGCGCGAGCCTCTCACTATCGCGGCCTCTCCCGTTGCGGAGCACAGGCTCCAGACGCGCAGGCTCAGTAGTTGTGATGAACGGGCCCAGTCGCTCCGCGGCATGAGGGATCTTCCCAGACCAGGGCTCGAACCCGCGTCCCCTGCGTTGGCAGGCAGACTCCCAACCACCGCGCCAACAGGGAAGCCGTATGCATGCAGTTTTAAAGCCATTTTATTCCTAGTATTAGTTGGTATTTTATTTTATACTTTCATATTTTGGGGGAGAATTATAAATACAGCAATATAACAGGTTTTTCTTTCCGACTTTTCTTTTATTCATTTGTGTCCACAGCTTACTATTAGTCTCATATTGTGTAACTTTTGGAAATCTGTGTAACCATTCTTTTCCTTGGTAACATTCCAATGCTCTGCAACAGCTTGAAAGGAAAATTTTGCAGTCTCCCTTATTATTATATCTGTATCACATAATGTTGAATCCTTATTTCAAAGCTTGGTTTAACATACATAAATGAAATTAAACCTTAAAGTTTTACAGGAAAGTGGAGTGTTAAGGGATCAGAAGATGTGGAGAAGAGGCTAGGATTGGGTCCATGGTGAAAAATGATGAGGGAGTATTCACTTAAAATCCATCAACTCCTGGGTGAGGTGTGGAAAAGGAGTAGTTTAGTTCTTGGACATTGTTACTGAGTCTTAACTAATTTAGATATTTTTCAAAGATTAATATAGCCTTGAAAGAGTAAAAATTAAATCACAGAAAAAATGCTCCTGTAAAGGATGAGAGAGAGGAGAGAGGAGAGGGGGGTGGGTTCAATCCACAGTTTCTCTTTATCTTGCCATTTTTGTTGCCTACTTGGTTTTATGGTTCTTGATGGTGGCCAGCTTTTTCCTATCTGTGAAACAATAAAAAGGAAACTTTATAAAGCTTTAAGCCATTTCAGAAACTTGTGCCCTATTACATTCAGTCCAGGAGGTACTTTGAGGAAGCTATGAGTATTTTGCTTTTTTGCCCTCTGTCTTTAGGGGCAGTGTAATAAAATGGCTATAATAATAGGGAAAGGAAATGGGGAAGAAATCATGTGACCAAATGACTTATGGAGGAACATGTTTCCCTGGTGTTCCCATTCATTTATCTCTACTGTATAATGCATTTTTCTTGTTTTACTGGGTAATTAAACCTTCAACACTCCCAAGTTTGTGAGGAATCTGAATCCCATTATGGGGAGATGCCTGAGTTTGATTCCCTTGTATTATTATCAGGAGTTGGCCTCTTTCAAAGGGAATGCTTTTGATAATGTTTGGAGAGGTCTCCAAGGAGAGTCCCTACCCTGGGCAAGTTAAGCACTGTCACATGTCTTGGCAAGGTTTACTGAACTTTTAGGTTAATTCCTACAGCTGTTTCTCTCCCTCCCACCTAAATTTTGTTTTAAACTTACTGCCTTGTCTGCCTCTTAATAGAGCAGGATCATTTTTCAGAGGTAGAGCTATTCTTTTCTTTCAAGTTACATTTTTATGAAAAGGAAAAAAGAAGAATCCACATCAAAGCCCTGATGGGAGAAACACAGGTTTTCTGCATGTGTCTCCTCTAGTATAACAGTAGTCTGATACCAATCCTAGAAGATGAATTACTTAAAAGTTACACTTTCCATTCTGACCCTTTGGATTTAAAGCCGACTCTTGTGTCATGTGTCTTTAATCTGAAATGCACAGCAAAGATCATAATTTACATTTACTTGTTTTCTGATCTGGGGAAGAGGGAGCTACAAACTTCCGTTTTGAATGTTTTCTCTCTTTCGGATACTTAGATCATGCATCTTTGTTCAATTTTTTTTTTTTTTTGGTCATAAATAAGCAAAATAAAGTGGTTCTAAATTTTTTTCTGGAAAAGTCACCTAAATAGTCAACTATATCTCTCACCTGCCTAAGAATTTACTCTTTTTGGAAAAGTAGGAGACTAGGCAATTTCACAATTGCCCAGTTTTAGACAGAGCTTTGTACCCATAAATAGAAGATGCAATTTGAAAGACTGAATACTATTTTTGCTTGTTCAAAGAAATATCAGGGAAATAATACCCTAAGACCTCAACAACTAAATGAAATGATGGATAAACAAGTGAAGGAAGATTTTTAAATCTTGAAGTAAGTTTTTAAAAAATCTATTAAACTACTTGAGTTTTCAAAAATATGCTGGGCTTGCACAAAGCCAAATATTTTGGCTAAAAGAAATGAGGCAATATCACAATATTATGGGATTTTAATTAGTGTTTAATGATTTTACAGGTAATAGAAAGACTGAGAAGTAAAATTCATATTATTAATTGTTTTAGTGAAAATTCCTTTTGCACCATTTTAATTTTTAATACATTTTTCTTCTGAAAAGGACAATTAAAACAATATTGAATTTTAAGAAAACAGGTTTTCTTAACAGCAAGCTTTGTGATTTAACAAAAAAAGAAAAAAACATTTGACTCTTTGGGAGACTTGGATTGTGGTGGTGGCATTTCTATAAATTTTGATCATGGATCAGACAATGAACCTCCATAAATCCCAATGTTCTTATCTGTAATATGTCACTTTAGGCTTTAATGTTCTATAATTCTATAAATATATATTTTTTCTGAATCTATATTTTCACTGAAAATCTCATTGACTTGGCTTATCCTATGAGTGTAATCCTGATTCTAGTTTTCCCCCCTTAAATCTGGGCCTGGACTACATATTCTAACATGAAGAATAATTTTACTCTCACTCTCAAAAAAAAAAAAAGAAAGAAAGAAATTCTCTTCAGGAGCACTAAATGCTCAGAAACCAGATGTGGTTTGTGTAGGTATTCATTATGAATTTGCTGCGAATTATAATTATTGAGACAGCCAAACCCAAAGGCACACTTTGGAAGATAGTATTAGGGACAGAGGTTTAAGTAGTTCTGAAACAAAAAGACTTTTTAAGAAATATTTAAATGTCAATTATTTCAGCTTGGTGGCATGGTGATACAAATTAGGAAGAGCTCCCCTTATCCTTTACCCTATCAAGGACTTCTGTCCTGCTTCTGGATCCTTTGGTCAGGGTGCAAGGCTTACTTTGTGTTCCCCTAATCCTTTACCTTATCAAGGACTTCTGTCCTGCTTCTGGATCCTTTGGTCAGGATGCAAGGCTCACTTTGTGCCCTGGGACACAGCGCATCATGGGGTTATGGTAAAGCTCTGATTCCAAATGAACTGGGATTGATCTTGGCTGTGCCATTTGCTAAAAATTTAACCTTGGAAAATTTAAACTTTCTGAGCCTCTTTTTCCTAATTCAGTTATAAATGGGGATAATAACACCTACCTGGTAGGGTCATTGTTAGAATTAGAGATAATCTTCACCTGACAGAAATTATGTGCTGGATAAACCAGAGATGTTAGTGATATTATTAGAGTAGCTGACCATGTGTGTCCGTTAAGGGATAATTGGAAAGCTCTGGAGATTGTTGATCAAGTAGCGTAAATGGGGGTTGAAAACAGGAGGCAGTATTTGTGTTGGACATGGCCAAGGAGCACACTCCAGCCGGAAGCTTTGGGAAAGCTTAAACCTTGAAAGGTAGGGAGGTACAGAAAGCGCAAGTAACAGATTAATTGTAATGAGTCCACTCTTTTATTAATGGCTGGCTCCAGAATGCTGCCTGCCTTGAGAGAGTGGGAAATTGCTTTATGTCCTTCAGATCCAGAAGGTGTTGTGAGACAAAAATATACATTTTAACATTGTAACTTTTATTTTTCTAATATTACCGATATTCTATGTGTTTACAGTAGATGTTTATGTTTCTTCTGCCAGGACCCTTTCCATCTCTTCTGGGAGCAGTCCCTTAATATCTTTCAGAAAATAAATTACCCTCTTTCCTAGTCTCAGCTAAGTGGTTTGCATGAGATTGATGCCACACTCAGCTCCTAGAGATGACCTGGAATGCTTTAATCCCATCAGCACATTAGCTGACATCTTTTAACAGAGAGTGGGTTTGGAGTGAGCACTTTAAAACCTGTAAGTCTTGCTGGAGACTCCAACAAGTTGAAATGTTGGGACATGAATTCTCTTTTCCCCTCTGGACTTAAAGAAAGAAGCATAGAGTCTTGGGAATTGCCAGAGCCATCTTAGGATCGCCGGGGTAGAAAATGCCTGAGAAAAGGATAGACAACACAGAAACAGAGAGCATAGAAAGGAGAAGGTAAAACAGTTAACATTACTTTCTGAGTTAGCCAGTTAATCAAACACACTGAAAAATTTCACTCTTGTTCAGCATATTATTTCACTGTTGAAGTACAAAACCCCTCCATTAATAACATGAAAATTTGTCTGGAAAGAACCTTACCAGGCTCTTCAGGTATCTGAGCCCTCGAATGTTTGTTTTGGTTTTTTTTTTTTTTGGTATAAACTAGTTTTGGTTGGGTCTTCTGAAACTCTGAAGATACTAATGGCACACCTGTTAATAGTAGAAAATTTAGAAATAAGCAAAGAAAATACATTCTATTTATAATCCTAACACCTATACACCATCATATATTTATGGAATATATACATCCAGTCATTAATTTTTCTGTGTATATATACACAAGTATACATTGAAATATTTAGAAATACATTTCTCATAATCTGCTTCTTTGCTAAAATTATAGGCATAATTTTTTTGTATATAATTAGTATGCAACAATCCCATTTTTAATGGTTTCGTAATCTATTGTATGGATATACCATAATTTTAGCCATTCCTACAATAGACAATTAAATTATAACTATATTTTCCCTATTTTAAGCAATGTTGTAATGAATAAACTTGTAGGTAATAAGGCTTGATGCATATTCTCAAATAGTTTCAATAGTAAAAATCCTGAAAAGTGGATTTGATGATCAATGTGTTTGCATGTTTTTAAGATGTTGATAATATTTATGTGCCCTTCAGAACATAATATACCAATTTATACTTCTGCTACTAGTGACTGAAAGTTCTTTCACTGGCAAGAACATCACTGTTACTACTAGAACATTGTCAATATGATACATACCAATTGCTAGCTGTAAGGTATCCCATGTATAGATGTATAGATATGAAGTAGAGCTTTTGCAGATACTGGTGTGTATAAAGGACTTTTTTTCTCTTAAAGCTGCAAGAATGTTGAACCATGGACATGTTTAAATGGTGCTCCAGAATTAACTAAATTGGTGATGCATTTCAGTTTAACAAATGGTTTTATGCATTTTTACTGATTTACTGCTTATCTATATTAACTATTTTTAAAGGTAGGACATTTCAAACTCATTGAAGAAGTGTAATAGAGATGAGAAAATATTTAAGTTACTCTATATAGTAGCAGTTGGTTGTTTATAACAATTTCATATGGTTTACCTTGTGAAAATATAAGGTATGTGGAAACTTGTATGCAGTGCTGTGTCATAGGCAACATAATGTATGTCACCTGGGGTTCTTTTCCACTATTGTTGTTACTCTTCAACTAAAAGTGTTTTTAAAGGTGATTTTCAAAAAGCTGATCTAGTTGCCTGAAATGTTTCACTTTCCAAGGCCACAGTAGACACACTTTTAAAGATTCTTAGCAAGAGAACACAAAGAATTGTGGAGGAAGACAGGGAACGTAAGGAAAGGTAGTTTCAGAGTAGCATTAAATGGTATAACCCAATTGTGCCCCTAAGTCACTTTGTTTGGTCAAAGAAAGTGTGCAGGTCCTTGCTTTCAAGCCACCAAACTTCCCTATCTTAAAGGCTGAGTGGCTGGGGTCACCACAATGTGACACTTCAAAACACTCATCTGTTTTGTTTGAAATATCCTCTTAGCAACTCACTGATTCTCTCAGGTCAGGGTTAAAGTACATATGACAGTGCTGTTACTGACCAGAGAATTATCAGACCCCAAAAGATGTAATTGCTAGCAATATGAATGGCTGCAGGAAATAGAGATGATTTTTTTTTTTTAAATCCCATTTCAAAAATGGCTATACCTTTCTCACCTTGACAGGGAAAGTAGATCTTCTTGAAATGCTTCAACCAGCTTCTTTGTCTGGGTGACTGTGAACACTTGAAGACAAAAACCTTCCTGATCCCTACAGCTATTTCCGTTAACTCCTTGAAAACCATATAATGTGTGCGCCCAGCTGCTGAACTGTTTTGATGAGGTGCCACTGATTTTAATGGGGCAAAAAGATGGATGATTTACACCAGATGTCCATAAGGGCCATTCGGGGATTGCTTTGCTGGACACATAGTACATCATGTTGCTCATTGAATTCTTAAGGGGTTAACTTGACCTTTCCCTTTAACACAGCACTAAAAATAATGTAATTTCCATTCTCGGTGTCTCTTTTATTTATATAGAAAAGCTTCATGACAAACCCACCAGGCCTCTGAGAACAAGTTCCTCATTTATGTCTTCGTCATCCATAAGCCCTAGTGGGTGATTTTTGAAAGTGAGAATAGACTCTGGTGGACGCTTCCCTCATGAGCGTGAGCCAGGCTTTTATTACCAACACCACTAGTGCTGAATCATTCCAGGATGAAAGGTATTATTTTCTGAAGATTGTTGGTCAGTGTTATGTGCCTCATTTCTAAAAAAGTTTATTTCAGCTCAGAATACTCTTGCCCCTTAGAGTATGAAAATAAAATTACAAATAGGAGAATGAAGCATAAATCTTTTCATAAACATAACCCTTCAGGCATTATGTAGCATTATTATTCCTTAATTTCTAGATTTTGGTGATAGATGCTGCACCATTTATTAAAAACTATCAAATTGTAAGACACCATAGAATTTATAAGATGGAAACTTGACTGACATTTATCAGGACTCTTAATTCAGAACATTTTCTGTTTAATAACAGAGGACCAGAGGGTTAATATTTTGCCTCCTGTTTAGGCCCAACACCTGGATTAGACATTCTACCTGAAGTTCTTATGCACTTATTTAAACTCCTTATAAAAATGAAAAACTTACTTATTTGGTGGTTATCATGACCTTTGCAGCAAGTGAAACTTCATCTTTTGCTATATATTTCCTTTAAAAATCAGATATTACACTTCTTTGAAAATGAAATCCAGAAACTTAAAGGCTTAGAACCATCAACCAACAATGGAGGCACATTCTTTAGAGGATCTAAGGCATGACCAAATGATAATTCATCCCTTCTTTCTTGTTTCTTCTTTGTTTTTAGGGTTTAACTATCAGTCTGAACTCTAGATGAGGAATTTTATTTTGCTGTAAAGGTTGCATAGTAATAACCACATAGTCAAAAAATAAATCCCCACATTTTTCTTGTTACAAATTTGACTTCTGCATGTTGGGATTTTTTTTATATCTATGTATTCTTTTGTGATGCCTAAATATTTTCTTAAATATATAACAATTTGTAAGTTATATTGTCTTCTTTAAAATACTACTTGTGCAAACAAATAAAACAGAAGAAAAAAAAAAGAAAAATACCCCACAGAGAAGCAGATAGCCCTCCCCTCATCTTTCTCTGGTATTATAGGTCATAGGTTTTTGTTTGAGGGATAATAGAAGTGTGATTTACCTTTCTAGTCTTAATGTGATATTTACTTTCAATGTAAGTTAGCCAGTTAGTCAAGCACACTGAAATATTTTGCACTTGCTCACCATATTATTTCACTGTTTAGGTACAAACCCCTCTCAGTATGTGTTAACACTTCTCATTTCACCAATTCCATGTTTTCACTCAGATGAAAAGGATGTGAGCTTTGCCAGCAATTATCTTTAGTGGCCTTAATCTAGTTTTCCTATCTTTGGACTTCATATATTTGTGTGTCTGACCTTAACAATGCTGTGATAATGCAAGCTACGGTTTTGCAAAATTTTGTTTTATGGGCCTACACCTCCCTCCATCTCTTCTCTTGTTGTAAATTCTTGATCTAATTATAAGTATGTGTAAGATTAAGTACATTAGGATTATGACCCCAATGTCCACCTGTCCCTATAGATTCACTCATCAAGAGGTAGGGATCCTTTGAATCTGGACTGGCCTTGTTAAGCTGTGACTTCTATTGATTAAAAGAATACAATAGAACTGATAGTGTATGAGCTCTGAGTCTAAGCCTCTTGAGATCTTGTATATACACATCTTTTCTTTCTCTTACCCCTCTGCCTTTTCCAGAAGAATATACCTAGACTAACCTTCTAGATGATGAAATACACATGGCCCAGTCACCGACATTGTCCCATCAAATATATTAGTGAGCTTAACCTAGACCAGAAGAACCATCTAGCTGAGTCTAACCTGTTCTCTAACCCATAATATCATGACCCACATAGATGATTATTTTTTAAGCTTACTTAAGGTACATTTTCCTATACAGCAATAGCTTTAGACTCAAATAGGTTTAGATTTAAATAGATTTAGATTCAAATAGATTCAAAGGAAAAGACTGGATATTATTTTAGTCAACATTGAACTATCTATGTAGTATGTAAAGCTCTGGGTCCACCTGAGTCCGTGGTTTTGCTCTATAGTGCTCTTTTTTGGGTTTACAATTTATCTGCCAAATTCTCTCTTTTAAATGACCGTGTATCATATTCTTTTCTCCAGAGACAGCTGTTAGTGTCCAGACAGGATTGGTAAGGGTAAGGAAAGAAGGATTTCTTTCCAAGTTCTTATGCTTCAGTTTGAGTAGTAATTCCCAATGTGTTATAATTAAAATATATTTTTTGCTTTTGGTTTTGCTGTGTTATTTATTTTCTCCATAATGGCTATATGAGATCCTTCTTCTATAAAATTACATGAATTAAAATTAATTTATTTTCTGGAAAAACTGAAAGCACTGGGACTTTTTTTTATATTGAGGAAAATACTGTTGAGTTTCACAAACTTATTTTAGGGAACTACTATTTAGGAGGCTGAACTAATCAGTGTTATTGGGGCAAATGACAGAAAAAAAATCCCAATTAATTAACCAAAATAAATTACAACAATCCTCATGTCATTAATTTATCCCCACAAGATTTCAAATTTCTAAGTGAAGACACCTCTGATTGGCTGAAAGAAGGAATATCTAATTGCTTTGCACTTCTGTAATGGGCCTTTGCTCGCATCTATTTTGGAATGTGTTGCAAGTAAGAGGGATTTTAAAATTATAAGCAGCCAAGAAACAAATGTCTTTTCCTATCTCTTTTGCTGTCAAACATTCCCATGTACCATTTCCCCCCAAATATCCTTAAAGATAAAATCTTCAGTAACAATGACATCATTTCTGTGCAATTAAAAAATGTATTTACTCTTTCCCGAATAGAATAGTTAATAAAATCGTATAATTGACTATATCTAGCTTCAAGTCTTAAGAGTATTGGTCATATCTCTTCGAAATTTTTCACAATCTGATCTTAATATTTTGTACCTTATGGACTAAAATATGTTTAACAACCAACATACCTTATCTTCAATGATCAAGGAAAAGAGAAAGGAAAAAGGAAATATTTAGCTTAAATAACTATATGTATGAAAAGCAAGAAAAGAAATTTGTGTAGATGCTATAGATCTTGTTTCTAGAGTTGTTAATGAGGCCTTACACAAAGTCTATGACTTTCACTTTCCATGCTTTCTTTGCTGTCATCCAATACCTCATCTAATTGATAGTCCTATCCAGTGAGGTGTCCCAAGTCTTTCTTTCTTAGGATCTAGAGCCCTTAAACAGCATTGCATGGAGGCACTACTGTCAGTAGAACTTTCTGCATTGAGGGAACTGTTCCACATCTGCACTTTTCAATACCATAGCTACTAGCTACATGTGACTATTGAACAATTGAAATAAGACTAATGAGACAGAGAAACTGAGTTTTTAATTATATTTATTGTTAATTAAATGCTAAATAAGCACTTATTAAACAATGTAGCTATATAGCTACAGTACCTTTCATTTACTTTTATCCCCAGACATAGAAATACCTGGAGGTACTTCAAGGTATCACCTGGATTCTATCTGTATTCCTTGTTGGTTTCTTTGAGAGTCTTCTAGATCCTCTTGGAGGAAATAATTAACTTATTGGAAGGTGCATGACACATGATAAATCTACTCCAGTATTTCCATCTTCCTAATTCTTTGGATTTGATCTTCTATTTTAAATCAAGAGACTTATGGCGTTTTGTCTTAATTTAGATCTTTTTTGTTTTAGAATTTAGCTGCACTATCAAGTAATTAGTTAACACCATTTCCAGTCACTCAAAGAAGCACATTTATTCCATAAAATAGTATAAGTTCAAAATCTGTTCCTCTTCTTCTGTCACACTCTGAATCTATTCCCATGCATACTCTCAAATACCAAATATCTCCAAATAAAGTAGCACAGCTCAAAAATTCATTTGGAGTATAAGCCTTCTTTTTCTGGGTTTGATTTCATAATTTCTCTATGATGACTGCTGGATTCTGAATTAACTTATAGTTTGGGAGATGGTAAAGGAGGAGTGTATTGTGTGGAGGATGGGGGAGTGGGACATGAGAAGAATTTATTTTCTCTTAAAAGATCACTGCCTCTGGAAGGGAACAATAGAGTCTCTAAGGAATATTCTCATTAAATATGTTTAAGTTCAACTGGGCCTAATAACAAACCCAAGATTCTCTTGTCTGCATCCCATTCTCTGTTACCAATTTCATTAGAAGTCAAGATTTTTATATTCAAACAAAAAAAAAGCTGACCC
Source organism: Balaenoptera physalus (assembly GCF_965194825.1). Classification (NCBI taxonomy): domain Eukaryota; kingdom Metazoa; phylum Chordata; class Mammalia; order Artiodactyla; family Balaenopteridae; genus Balaenoptera; species Balaenoptera physalus. The sequence goes on along the minus strand of NC_138883.1, from coordinate 80,356,848 downwards.
TGATTAACTTAGGCAGGAAAAGAATCTACAAATATCAGAATCAACAGAATGGCTGGAGAAATAGTCAAGGCAAAGATACAGCCAAAAACAAATGAACAAACAAACAAACAAAAGATACAGCCAAGATGCCATGACCAGCTGCTAGTCCCAATGTCATGGGACATTTGCTGTCATCACTGCTGCTACTGCAGCCACTGGGCACCCATGGCCATGGTACTGAACTCATTTTTTTTTTTTTTTTGATAAACATTTTATTTTAGAATGGTTTTATTTTGGTAGGACAAAGATTTAGTCCATAACAGAGCCTAAATTTAGTGTTTTGAATATGGATGTCCTATTGTTCCAGCACCATTTCTTGTAAGGTAGTTCTGCACTGAACTGTCTTTGCTCCTTTATCAAAGATCAGTTGACTATATTTGTGTGGGCCTATTCCTGGGCTCTCTATTCTGTTCAATTTATCTACGTGTCTATTTTTCAATCAATACCACACTCTCTTGATTACCATAGCTCGTAGTAAATCTTGAAGTCCTGCAATGTCAGTCTTCCAACTTTGTTTTTCTTCTTCGGTATTATGTTGTCCATCCTTGGTCTTTTGCCTTTCTATATAAACTTTAGAATCAGCTTGATGATATCCACAAAATAGCTTTATGGAATATTGAGTAGGATTGCATTAACTCTATAAACCAAGTTGAGAAGATGGATATCTTAACAATTTAGAATCTTCCAATGTAAACATGGAATATCTCTTCATTTATTTAGATATTTTTAATTTCTTCAGTGTTTTATAGTATTCTGTATGCAGATCTATATATACATATATATTTTAGATTTATACCTGAGTACGTCACATTTTTGGTGCTATTGAAATTATATATATTTTAATTAAAATATAATTGTTTATTGTTGGTATATAGGAAAGTAATTAACTTTTGCATATTGTATAAGTCCAACATAATTGTTATGCTTATTCCTATTGGTTAGGTGTTTCTTCTCACTGGCCCTGAACTTCTTTCAAGATTTTCCTTTTGTCTGTGGTTTTCGGCAATTAGAATTTTATATGAGTAGGGGTGTGTGTGTGTGTGTGTGTGTGTGTGTTTGGCATATTCCCTGCTTCGTGCTCTCTGAGTTGGATCTGTGGTTTTGTGTCTGTCATTAATTTTGGAAAGTTCTCAGTCACTATTACTTAAAATATTTCTTCTGCTCCATTTTTTTTCTATCTCATATTATAATTATGCGAATGTTACATCTTTTGAAGTTGTCCCACAATTATTGGCTGTCTGTTCTTTTTTTTTTTCATTTTTTTTCTCTTTGCATTTTAGTATGGGAAATTTCTGCTGATCTATATTCATGTTGTCTGAGTCTTTCCTCAGTTGTGTCAAGTCTCCTGAAGAACCTGTTGAAGCCTTTCTTTATTTCTATTACAGTGGTTTTATTTCTAAAAATTTCTTTTGACTGTTTCTTAGAGTTTCAATCTCTCTGATTACATTACACACCTGATTTTTTTAAATTTTTCTTGTTCTCTACATTTTCCATTAGAGCCCTAAACATATTATAGTTATTTTAAAGTCTCTGTCTGATAACTCCAACAGTAGTGTCATGTCGGAGTGTGATTCTGATACTTGCTTTTTCTCTTCAGACTGTCTTCTCTTGTCTTTTGATATACCTTTTTTTTTTTTTTTAATTTAGGGAAGGCTCTTTTATTTAGTTATGTATTTTTATATTTATTTTTGGCTGTGTTGGGTCTTCGTTTCTGTGCGAGGGCTTCCTCTAGTTGCGGCAAGCGGGGGCCACTCTTCATTGCGGTGCACGGGCCTCTTCACTATTGCGGCCTCTCTTGTTGGGGAGCACAGGCTCCAGATGCGCAGGCTCAGTAGTTGTGGCTCACGGGTCTAGTTGCTCCGCGGCATGTGGGATCTTCCCAGACCAGGGATCGAACCCACGTCCCCTGCATTAGCAGGCAGATTCTCAACCACTGTGCCACCAGGGAAGCCCTTGATATACCTTTTAAATTTTTGTTCAAAGCCAGACATGTTGAATCACGTAAGAGGAACTTGTAGGAGGTAATTAGGCCTTTAGTGTAGGATTCGTGTTTTCTGACTGTGACTTGTGTTGTGTTAATATTTGCCGTAGATGCCAAAGATTTCAGATTCCTTTTGTGTCCTTGTTTGTGTTTTCCATTTTGACTTAGGGCTTCCCTAATTGCTCCTCCTCAGAGAGAGAATATGTGTCTTGCAGCTTTTTTAGCTGTTATATGCTGTTTTTTTGCTGCGGTTGGGAATTGTTGGGAAAAGGGAGCATTCCATATTCCTCTAATTATCTCTTAATCTTTTAGTGAACCTGTGCCCCAAGGCTGTGACCTTCACAAGTGTTTCTCCAGTGGTTTAGTTTTTTGTTTGTCTGTTTTTTAATTTTTTCCACATCTTTATTGGAGTATAAATGCTTTACAATCTTGTGTTAGTTTCTGCTGGACAACAAAATGAGTCAGTTATATATATACATATATCCCCATATCCCCTCCCTCTTAAGCCTCCCTCCCACAGTTCCTATCCCATCTCTCTAGGTCATCACAAAGCACCAAGCTGATCTCCCTGTGCTATGCAACAGCTTCCCACTAGCCATCCATTTTACATTTGGTAGTGTATATACATCAATGCTACTCTCTCACTTCATACCAGCTTCCCCTTCCCCGCCATGCCCTCAAGGCTGTACTCTACATCTGCACATTTATTCCTGCCCTGCCACTAGGTTAATCAGTACTGCTTTTTAAAATTGCATATATATGCGTTAGCACATGGTATTTGTTTTTCTCTGTCTGACTTACTTCACTCTGTATGACAGATTCTAGGTCCATCCACCTCACTACAAATAACTCAGTTTCGTTCCTTTTTATGGCTGAGTAATATTCCATTGTATATATGTGCCACATCTTCTTTATTCAGTCATCTGTTGATGGACATTTAGGTTGCTTCCATGTCCTAGCTATTGCAAATAGTGCTGCAATGAACATTGTGGTACATGATTCATTTTGAATTATGGTTTTCTCAGGGTATATGCCCAGTAGTGAGATTGCTGGGTCATATGGTAGTTCTATTTTTAGTTTTTTAAGGAACCTCCGTACTGTTCTCCATAGTGGTTGAATCAATTTACATTCCCACCAGCAGTGCAGGAATGTTCCCTTTTCTCCACACCCTCTCCAGCATTTATGTTTTGTAGATTTTTTCATGATGGCCATTCGACCACTGTGAGGTGATACCTCATTGTAGTTTTGATTTGCATTTCTCTAATGATGGGTGATGTTGAGCATCTTTTCATGCATTTGTTGGCCATCTGTATGTCTTCTTTGGAGAAATGTCTATTTAGTTCTTCTGCCCATTTTTGGATTAGGTTGTTTGTTTTTGTGATATTGAGCTGCATGAGCTGCTTGTATATTTTGGAGATTAATCCTTTGTCAGTTGCTTCATTTGCAAATATTTTCTCCCATTCTGAGGGTTGTCTTTTTCTCTTGTTTATGGTTTCCCTTGCTGTGCAAAAGCTTTTTAAGTTTCATTAGGTCCCATTTGTTTCTTTTGTTTTTATTTCCATTTCTCTAGGAGGTGGGTCAAAAAGGATCTTGCTGTGATATATGTCATGGAGTGTTCTGCCTATGTTTTCCTCTAAGAGTTTTATAGTGTCTGGTCTTACATGTAATCCATTTTGAGTTCATTTTTGTGTATGGTGTTAGGAAGTATTCTAATTTCATTCTTTTACATGTAGCTGTCCAGTTATCCCAGCACAACTTATTGAAGAGGCTATCTTTTCTCCATTGATATTCTTGCCTCTTTTATCAAAGATAAGGTGACCATATGTGCATGGGTTTATCTCTGGACTTTCTTTCCTGTTCCATTGATCTATATTTCTGTTTTTGTGCCAGTACCATACTGTCTTGATTACTGTAGCTTTGTAGTATAGTCTGAAGTCAGGAAGCCTGATTCCTCCAACTCCGTTTTTCTTTCTCAAGTTTGCTTTGGCTATTCGGGGTCTTTTGTGTTTCCATACAAATTGTAAAATTTCTCATTCTAGTTTTGTGGAAAATGCCATTGGTAATTTGATAGGGATTGCATTGAATTTCTAGATTGCTTTGGGTAGTATAGTCATTCTCACAGTACTGATTCTTCCAAATGAGGAGCATGGTATAGCTCTCCATCTGTTTGTGTCATCTTTGATTTCTTTCATCAGTGTCATAATTTTCTGAGTACAGGTCTTTTACCTCCTTTGGTAGATTTATTCCAGGTATTTTATTCTTTTTGTTGTAATGGTGAATGAATTGTTTCCTTAATTTCTCTTTCTGATCTTTCCTTGTTAGTGTAGAGGAATGCAAGAAATTTCTGTGCATCAACTTTGTATCCTGCAACCTTACCAAGTTCATTGATTAGTTCTAGTAGTTTTCTGGTGGCATCTTTAGGATTTTCTATGTATAGTTTCATGTCATTGGCAAATAGTGACAGTTTTACTTCTTCTTTGCCAATTTGTATTCCTTTTATTTCATTTTCTTCTCTGATTGCTGCAGCTAGGACTTCCAATGATATATTGAATAATAGTGGTGAGAGTGGACATCCTTGTCTTGTTCCTGATCTTAGAGGAAATGCTTTCAGTTTTTCATCATTGAGAATGATGTTTGCTGTGGGTTTGTCATATACGGTTCTTATTATGTTGAGGTAGGTGCCGTCTATGCCCACTTTCTGGGGAGTTTTTATTATAAATCGGTGTTGAATTTTGTCAAAAGCTTTTTCTGCATCTGTTGGGATGATCATAGGGTTTTTATTCTTTAATTTGTTAATATGGTATATCACATTGATTGTTTTGCATATATTGAAGAATCCTTGCATATCTGGGATAAATTCCACTTGATCATGATGTATGATCCTTTTAATTTGTTGATGGGTTTTTTTTGCTAGTATTTTGTTGAAGATTTTTGCATCTATGTTCATCAGTGATATTGGTCTATAATTTTGTTTTTTGTGATAACTTAGTCTGGTTTTCGTATCAGGGTGATGGTTGTCTCGTAGAACAAGTTTGGGAGTGCTCCTCACTGTGCAATTTTTTGGAAGTGTTTGAGAAGGATAAGTGTTAACTTTTCTCTAAATGTTTAATAGAATTCACCTGTGAAGCCATCTGGTCCTGGACTTTCTTTTATTGTAAGATTTTTTTTTTTTTTTTTATGGAGACTGGACAAAAACTTAAATTAACTTTGGCCATGAGTGTAGACATATGTTTTGTTGTTTTTCTTTTCCATTTTTTTTTGAAGGTACCTTTTTTTTTAAATATAATTTTATTTATTTTTTTATAAAGCAGGTTCTTATTAGTCATGCATTTTATAAACATCAATGTATACATGTCAATCCCAATCTCCCAATTCATCACAACACCACCCCCACCACTGGCCGCTTGCCACCCTTAGTGTCCATACGTTTGTTCTATACATCTGTGTCTCAATTTCTGTCCTGCAAACCGGTTCATCTGTACCATTTTTCTAGGTTGCACATATATGCGTTAATATACGATATTTGTTTTTCTCTTTCTGACTTACTTCACTCTGTATGACAGTCTGTAGATCCATCCACGTCTCTACAAATGACCCAATTTCGTTCCTTTTTATGGCTGAGTAATATTCCATTGTATATATGTACCACAACTTCTTTATCCATTCGTCTGTTGATGGGCATTTAGGTTGTTTACAGGACATGACTATTGTAAATAGTGCTGCAATGAACATTGGGGTGCATGTGTCTTTTTCAATTATGGTTTTCTCTGGGTATATGCCCAGTAGTGGGATTGCTGGGTCATATGGTAATTCTATTTTTAGTTTTTAAGGAACTGCCATACTGTTCTCCATAGTGGCTGCATCAATGTACATTCCCACCAAGAGTGCAAAAGGGTGCCCCTTTCTCCGCACCCTCTCCTGCATTTGTTGTTTGTAGATTTTCTGATGATGCCCATTCTAACTGATGTGAGTTGATACCTCATTGTAGTTTTGATTTGCATCTGTCTAATAATTGTGACGTTGAGCACCTTTTCATGTGCCTCTTGGCCATCTGTAGATCTTCTTTGAAGAAATGTCTATTTAGGTCTTCTGCCCATTTTTGGATTGGGTTGTTTGTTACTTTAATATTGAGCTGCATGAGCTGTTTATATATTTTGGAGATTAATCCTTTGTCCGTTGATTCCTTTGCAAATATTTTCTCCCATTCTGAGGGTTGTCTTTTCGTCTTGTTTATGGTTTCCTTTGCTGTGCAAAAGCTTTTGAGTTTCATTAGGTTCCACTTGTTTATTTTTGTTTTTATTTCCATTACTTTAGGAGGTGGATCAAAAAAGATCTTGCTGTGATTTATGTCAGAGAGTGTTCTTCTTATGTTTTCCTCTAAGAGTTTTATAGTGTCCGGTCTTACATTCAGGTCTTGAATCCATTTTGAGTTTATTTTTGTGTATGGTGTTAGGGAGTGTTCTAATTTCATTCTTTTACATGTAGCTGTCCAGTTTTGCCAGCACCACTTATTGAAGAGACTGTCTTTTCTCCATTGTATATCCTTGCCTCCTTTGTCACAGATTAGTTGACCATAGGTGCGTGGGTTTACCTCTGGGCTTTCTATCTTGTTCCATTGATCTGTGTTTCCGTTTTTGTGCCAGTACCATATTGTCTGGATTACTGTAGCTTTGTAGTATAGTCTGAAGTCAGGGAGTCTGATTCCTCCAGCTCCGTTTTTTTCCCTCAATACTGCTTTGGCTATTCAGGGTCTTTTGTGTCTCCATACAAATTTTAAGATGATTTGTTCTAGTTCCGTAAAAAATGCCCTTGGTAATTTGATAAGGATTGCATTGAATCTGTAGATTGCTTTGGGTAGTATAGTCATTTTCACAATACTGATTCTTCCAATCCAAGAACATGGTATATCTCTCCATCTGTTGGTATCATCTTTAATTTCTTTCATCAGTGTCTTACAGTTTTCTGCATACAGGTCTTTTGTCTCCCTAGGTAGATTTATTCCTAGGTATTTTATTCTTTTTGTTGCAATGGTAAATGGGAGTGTTTCCATAATTTCTCTTTCAGATTTTTCATCATTAGTGCATAGGAATGCAAGTGATTTCTGTACATTAATTTTGTATCCGGCAACTTTACCAGGTTCATTGATTAGCTCTAGTAGTTTTCTGGTGGCATTTTTAGGATTGTCTATGTATAGTATCATGTCATCTGCAAACAGAGACAGTTTTACTTCTTCTTTTACAACTTGTGTTCCTTTTACTTCTTTTTCTTCTCTGATTCCAGTGTCTAGGACTTCCAAAATTATGTTGAACAATAGTGGTGAGAGTGGACATCCTTGTCTCATTCCTGATCTTAGAGGAAATGGTTTCAGTTTTTCACCATTGAGAATGATGTTTGCTGTGGGTTTGTTGTATATGGCCTTTATTATGTTGAGGTAGGTTCCCTCTATGCTCACTTTCTGGAGCGTTTTTATCATAAATCGTTGTTGAATTTTGTCAAAAGCTTTTTCTGCATCTATTGAGATGATCATATGGTTTTTATTCTTCAATTTATTATGGTGAATCACATTGATTGATTTGCATATATTGAAGAATCCTTGCATCCCTGGGATAAATCCCACTTCATCATGGTGTATGATCCTTTCAATGTGTTGTTGGATTTTGTTTGCTAGTATTTTATTGAGGATTTTTGCATCTATATTGATTAGTGATATTAGTGATATTGGTCTGTAATTTTCTTTTTTTGTAGTATCTTTGTCTGGTTTTGGTATCAGGGTGATGGTGGCCTCATAGAATGAGTTTTGGAGTGTTCCTTTCTCTGCAATTTTTTGGAAGAGTTTGAGAAGGATGGGTGTTAGCTCTTCTCTAAATGTTTGATGGAATTCACCTGTGAAGCCATCTGGTCCTGGGCTTTTGTTTGCTGGAAGATTTTGAATCACAGTGTCAATTTCAGTGCTTGTGATTGGTCTGTTCATATTTTCTATTTCTTCCTGGTTCAGTCTTGGAAGGTTATACCTTTCTAAGAATTTGTCCAATGCTTCCAGGTTGTCATTTTATGGGCATAGAGTTGCTTGTAGTAGTCTCTTAGGATGCTTTGTATTTCTGCGGTGTCTCTTGTAACTTCTCCTTTTTCATTTCTAATTTTATTGATTTGGGTCCTCTCCCTCTTTTTCTTGATGAGTCTGGCTAAAGGTTTATCAATTTTGTTTGTCTTCTCAAAGAACGAGCTTTTAGTTTTCTTGATCTTTGCTATTGTTTTCTTTGTTTCTATTTCATTTATTTTTGCTCTAATCTTTATGATTTCTTTCCATCTGCTAACTTTGGGTTTTGTTTGTTTTTCTTTCTCTAGTTCCTTTAGGTGTAAGGTTAGATTATTTATTTGAGATTTTTCTTATTTCTTGAGGGAGGCTTGTATAGCTATAAACTTCCCTCTTAGAACTGCTTTTGCTGCATCCCATAGGTTTTGGGTCATCGTGTTTTCATTGTCATTTGTCTCTAGGTTTTTTTAAATTTCCTCTTTGATTTCTTCAGTGATCGCTTGTTTATTTAGTAACGTATTGTGTAGCCTCCATGTGTTTGTGTTTTTTACGGTTTTTTCCCCTGTAATTGATTTCTAATCTCATAGCGTTGTGGTAAGAAAAGATGCTTGATATGATTTCAATTTTACTAAATTTACTGAGGCTTGATTTGTGACCCAAGATGTGATCTATCCTGGAGAATGTTCCGTGAGCACTTGAGAAGGAAGTGTAATCTGCTGTTTTTGGGTGGAATGTCATATAAATATCAATTAAATCTGTCTGGTCTATTGTTTCATTTAAAGCTGTGTTTCCTTATTAATTTTCTGTTTGGATGATATGTCCATTGGTGTAAGTGAGGTGTTAAAGTCCCCCACTATTATTGTGTCACTGTTGATTTCCTCTTTTATAGCTGTTAGCAGTTACCTTATGTAATGAGGTGCTCCTATGTTGGGTGCATATATATTTATAATTGTTACATATTCTTGGATTGATCCCTTGATCATTATGTAGTGTCCTTCCTTGTCTCTTGTAAAGTCTATTTTATCTGATATGAGTATTGCTACTCCAGCTTTCTTGTGATTTCCATTTGCATGGAATATCTTTTTCCATCCCCTCACTTTCAGTCTGTATGTGTCCCTAGGTCTGAAGTGGGTCTCTTGTAGACAGCATATATATGGGTCTTGTTTTTGTATCCATTCAGCAAGCCTGTGTCTTTTGGTTGGAGCATTTAATCCATTCATGTTTAAGGTAATTATCGATATGTATGTTCCTATGACCATTTTCTTAATTGTTTTGGGTTTGTTTTTGTAGGTCCTTTTCTTCTCTTGTGTTTCCCACTTAGAGAAGTTCCTTTAGCATTTGTTGTACAGCTGTTTTGGTGGTGATGAATTCTCTTAGCTTTTGCTTGTCTGTAAAGCTTTTGATTTCTCCATCGAATCTGAATGAGATCCTTGCTGGGTAGAGTAATCTTGGTTGTAGGTTTTTCCCTTTCATCACTTTAAGTATATCATGCCACTCCCTTCTGGCTTGTAGAGTTTCTGCTGAGAAATCAGCTGTTAACCTTATGGGAGTTCCCTTGTATATTATTTGTCATTTTTCCTTTGCTGCTTTTAATAATTTTTCTTTGTCTTTAATTTTGCCAATTTGATTACTATGTGTCTCGGTGTGTTTCTCCTTGGCTTTATCCTGTATGGGACTCTCTATGCTTCCTGAACTTGGGTGGCTATTTCCTTTCCCATGTTAGAGAATTTTTCGACTATAATCTCTGCAAATATTTTCTCTGGTCCTTTCTCTCTCTCTTCACCTTTGGGAACCCTATAATGCGAATGTTGTTGCATTTAATGTTGTCCCAGAGGTCTCTTAGGCTGTCTTCATTTCTTTTCATTCTTTTTTCTTTAGTCTGTTCCGCAGCAGTGAATTCCACCATTCTCTCTTCTAGGTCATTTATCGATTCTTCTGCCTCCATTATTCTGCTATTGATTCCTTCTAGTGTATTTTTCATTTCAATTATTGTATTGTTCATCTCTGTTTGTTTGCTCTTTAATTCTTCTAGGTCTTTGTTAAACATTTCTTGCATCTTCTCAATCTTTGCCTCCATTCTGTTTCCGAGGTCCTGGATCATCTTCACTATCATAATTCTGAATTCTTTTTCTGGAAGGTTGCCTATCTCCACTTCATTTAGTTGTTTTTCAGGGGTTTTATCCTGTTCCTTCATCTGGTACATAGCCCTCTGCTTTTTCATCTTGTCTATCTTTCTATGAATGTGGTTTTTGTTCTACAGGCTGCAGGATTGTAGTTCTTGCTTCTGCTGTCTACCCTCTTGTTGTAAGATTTTTAATTACAGTTTCAATTTCATTACCTATGATTTGTCTGTGTATATTTTCTAATTCTTCCTGGTTCAATCTTGGAAGGTTGTAATTTTCCAAGAATTTGTCCATTTCTTTCAGGTTGTCCATTTTCTGGCATATAGTTCCTTGTAGTAGTCTCTTATGATCTTTTGTATTTCTGCAGTGTCAGTTGTAATCTCTCCTTTTTCATTTCTAATTGTATTGATTTGCATCTTCTCCCGTTTTTTCTTGATGAGTTTGGCTAAAGGTTTATCAATTTTGTTTATCTTCTCAAACTACCAGCTTTTAGTTTTATTGATCTTTGCTGTTGCTTTCTTTGTTTCTGTTTCATTTATTTCTGCTCTTATGATTTCTTTCCCCCTTCTTATTTTGGGTTTTCTTTCTTCTTCTTTTTTTAGTTGCTTTAGGTGTAAGGTTACATTTTTTATTTGAGATTTTTCTTGTTTCTTGAGTTGAGCTTGAATTGCTATGAACTTCCCTCTTAGAACTGCTTTTGCTGGATCCTATAGGTTTTGGATCGTCATGTTTTCGTTGTCATTTGTTTCTAGGTATTTTTTTATTTCCTCTTTGATTTCTTCAGTGATCTCTTGGTTATTTAGCAGAGCACTGTTTAGCCTCCATGTATTTGTGTTTTTTACTGTTTTTTTCCTGTAATTGATTTCTAATCTGATAGCATTGTGGTTGGAAAAGGTGCTTGATAAGATTTCAATTTTCTTAAATTTTTCAAGGTTTGATTTGTGACCCAAAATATGATCTATTCTGGAGAACGTTCCATGTACACTTGAGAAGAAAGTGTGTTCTTCAGTTTTCAGGTGGAATGTCTTAAAAATATCAATTAAGTCCATCTGGTCTATTGTGTCATTTGAAGCTTGTGTTTCTTTACTAATTTTCTGTCTGGATGATCTGTCTATTGGTGTAAGTGGGGTGTTAAAGTCCCCCATTATTATTGTGTTACTGTCAATTTCTACTTTTATGGCTGTTAGCAATTGCCATATGTATTGAGGTGCTCCTATGTTGGGTGCATAATTATGTATAATTTTTATGTTTTCTTCTTGGATTGATCCCTTGATCCTTATGTAGTGTCCTTCCTTTTCTCTTGTAGCAGTCTTTATTTTAAAATCTATTTTGTCTGATATGAGTATTGCTACTCCAGCTTTCTTGTGATTTCCATTTGCATGGAATATCTTTTTCCATCCCCGCACTTTCAGTCTGCATGTGTCCCTAGGTCTGAAGTGGGTCTCTTGTAGACAGCATATTTAAGGGTCTTGTTTTTGTATCCATTCAGCCAGTCTGTGTCTTTTGGTTGGGGCATTTAATCCATTTACATTCAAGGTGATTATTGATATGTTTGTTCCTATTACCATTTTCTTAATTGATCTGGGTTTGTTTCTGTGGGTCTTTTTCTTCTCTGTGTTTCCTGCTTAGAGAAGTTCCTTTAGCATTTGTTGTAGGGCTGGTTTGGTGGTGCTGAATTCTGTTAGCTTTTACTTATCTGTAAAGATTTTGATTTCTCCATCGAATCTAAATGAGATCCTTGCTGAGTAGAGTAATCTTGGTTGTAGTTTTTTCCCTTTCATCACTTTAAATATGTCCTGCCACTCCCTTCTGGCTTGCGGAGTTTCTGCTGAAAGATCAGCTTTTAACCTTATGGGGATTCTCTTGTATGTTATTTGTTGCTTTTCCCTTGCTGCTTTTAATATTTTTTCTCTGTGTTTAATTTTTGATAGTTTGGTTAATTTGTGTCTCAGTGTGTTTCTCTTTGGGTTTATCCTGTATGGTACTCTCTGAGCTTCCTGGACTTGATTGACTATTTCCTTTCCCATATTAGGGAAGTTTTCAACTATAATCTCTTCAAATATTTTCTCAGACCCTTTCTTTTTCTCTTCTTCTTCTGGGATCCCTATAATTCGAATGTTAGTGCCTTTAATGTCCCAGAGGTCTCTGAGACTGTCCTCAATTCTTTTCATTCTTTTTTCTTTATTCTGCTCCCTTGCAGTTATTTCCACCATTTCATCTTCCAGCTCACTTATCCGTTCTTCTGCCTCCGTTATTCTGCTATTGATTCCTTCTAGAGTATTTTTAATTTCAGTTACTATGTTGTTCATCATTGTTTGTTTGCTCTTTAGTTTTTCTAGATCCTTGTTGAATCTTTCTTGTATTTTCTCTATTCTGTTTCTGAGATTCTGGATCATCTTTACTTTCAGTACTCTGAATTCTTTTTCAGGTAGGTTGTCTATTTTGTCTTCATTTATTCGGTCTTCTAGGTTTTTACCTTGCTCCTTCATCTGTAACATATTATTTTGTCATTTCATTTTTTTTTTGATGAGTGAGGCTGTATTCCTGTCTTACTGGTTGTTTGGCCTGAGACATCCAGCACTGGAATTTGCAGGCAGTTGGATACAGCCAGGTCTTGGTGGTGAGATGTGGACCTCTGTGAGGCCTCACTCTGATTAATATTCCGTGGGGTCTGAGGTTCTCTATTAGTCCAGCGTTTGGACTCCGAGCTCCCTCCACAGCAGCTCGGGCCTGATCTCTACCCTGGGAACCAAGATCCTTCCAGCCATGTGGCATGGCAAAAAAAAAAAAAAAAAAGAGCAATACAATAACAAAGAATAAAAAACAAAATAAAATTAGAAACATAAAAAATATATTAGGAAAAGTAAAAATATAATTGAAACAACTGCAAGAAGGTAAAATAAAACCACAACAGAAAGAAAGAAAATAAAAAAGCCTTGGCTATGGGGGCGGAGTTTAAGCAGAGGTGGATCTTAGGCAGGGGCATGGTTTAGGATGGGGTGGGACCTAGGCTAGTGGGGGGTGACGTTTGGGCATGGGGCGGGGCCTAGGCTCAGGACCCATACAGCTGGAAAAGGCCCTGGGGGCAAGGCCTAGGCAGGGTGATGTTGAAGCATGGAGCAGGGCCTCTGCTTAGGACCTGTGCAGAAGGGGAGAGGCAGCACATGGAAAGGAGGGCCTCCGGAGTGTAGAGTTCTGGAGTTTGGAGGTAGGGCCCTGAGTGAGGGTGTGTAGGTGGGGTTTAAGCCCAGCGTTGGAGGGCGTCTCCGAGTATAGAGGTAGGGCCCTGGGTGGGGGTGTAGGGGTGGGGCTTGGGCTCTGAGCAGCAGGAGGGAGGCTCCGAGGGCAGAAGATTAGGTGCCTAAGTGGACAGGGAACGCACTGGCTGCATTCCCTTCTGTTTTGTCACGCCCCTACCCCCACTATCTCCCCCAGGGTCTCCCCTGTCCCTGCTGGGCCCCTAACCGTGGGTGGGTCCTTCTGGGTGTAGGAACTCCTCCCCTCCCCCAGCGACCCCTCAGGGGTGCCAGTCCTGTAGGTCTGGACTTCACTTTTGCTCCCCTTTCCCTCACTCCCACTCCCTCAGGACCCGCGTGGCTGGAGGGTCTTTTGGGGGTGGAGGATCTGGTCCAGGATCTCAGCAGGCTCCCGGGCATCGAAGTGGGCAGGAGAAACCTGGCCACGCTCTCTTTTGATCCTCTGCCCTCCCATGGTCCCCCAATTTCCCCCTTCAGGCGTGGGATCCCTTCCCCTCCCCCAGCCACCCCTCAGGGGCACCAGTTCCATCCCACCTCCACTTCTCCTCTCCCCTCCGTGCCCCACATCCTACCCGGTCACTGGGGGTTCCTCCCATCCCCTTAGGTGTCCATGGTCCCCCACTGGTGCCCGGTCAGTGCCCTAGTTGTGCGAAGACATGAATTCCCCATCCTCCTAGTCCGCCATCTTGACTCTGCCCCCCTCCAGTGGTTTAGTTTTATCCCCTACCCTCTACTTTCTTCCCTGACTGCAGTATTCCCAATCTATTTTCCTAAAGACCTGACTGTTGACTGTACTTTCCCCCTCCCACTTAGTTGAAACAGGAAGGCTAGAGAAGCCTGGAGTAGGAGGAATTTTCATCCTCAAGGAAGGAAATAAGTCTCCAGCAAAGTCTTTTCTTCTGGAAAGTAGGTCTTTGTTATGGAGAAGCCTTATAGAGAAGGCCCTGGATATATTCTGCAATGATTACTCTTCTCTCCCTGCCAGAGCCAGGAGGGAATCTTTCTCAGATCTTTACCATGAGATCCTAGTAGCATTCCTGGAGGTAAAGTCAACAAAAGTGTGGGAGCTTCTCTAAAACTGTGGCCCCTGAAAAGTTTCGCACTGTCATACCAGCATCAAACTCAGCCTCCAGCCATTGGTGAAAATGATTATTTACATGTTCCTACCAGTTTATGGCACAGCAACTTCAGTTCTAGGTAAGCAGATCTCAGCTATGATTGTTTGATTTTGGTGTAGCTGTTGGCCCCAAGACCTCAGTTGTCTGATGGATCTGAGAAATATCACTGATTTTCATTTGTCTAGTTTTTTCTGGTTGTAAAGCTAGAATGAAGACTTCCAAGCTTTTCCCATGTCAGAACTGAAATCACAAGTTCCTCACTGAACTCTTGGATCCATTGAAATAATTTGTAACAGTTCTTAAACTATTGTGTCACTTCCTCAGTATTTATAGTCCTCCATTTCAGGAGGCTTCTCTAGCAACAGAAAACTAAGCTGTGCCTCTCATATATGAGATTTCTCTGAAAGAGCAAAAGTGCTTTGATTCTGTGCAACCAAACAGAAGACTGTCTATCAAATGTTTGATGGCAAAATTTGAAGGGTGTTTTTCCCAAATGAGTATGTACCATTAAATTTATGTACTTAGAGTTCTGGGTGTCTTATAAATACTGATTGTTTAGAATGTTTTAGATTGTCACACTCCAACCTAAACAATTATAAATTGCTTGTCATTTTTTTAGGACACAGAACAGAACGTTATTCCCTGGTTTGGTCCTGCCTCCTGCTATTGCCTCATTTTATGCCACTGTTCCCCTCATTCAATAACTACATGCACACTGGCCTCCTTAAGTTCATGAAACATTCTTTCCAAGTTCATGTGCAGTTATCTATGACTATAATGCTCCTCCATTCCCTGGGTAATTTCAGCTCATATTTAAACTTTCACTTTGCCAGTTTTTCAGAGAACTCTCCTCTAGTCCCTAGATTAGATTAAGTCTCCCTAATACATACTTTCACAGAAACTTGTATATTTTTTGGAAGTATCACAACTGTAATAAATTAGTTTATCATGTAATTCTTTGCTTAATATCTGTCTTTCCCATTTGAATATAAACTCTAGGAGGACAGGGACTGACTGTCCTATTCACAGTCATATCCTTTGCGTGAGTCCTGGGAAACATTTTTTTGTATGCATGAGTTATGAATGAATGAAAAGTCAACCTTCATTTTTATTGTATGGCAAACCAAATCCTTGATTTGGGGTTAGGGACCACAGAAGCGTCTAGAGGCAGTAATGACACAACTAGAGTTTCTCAAGGAGAAAACTAAGAGCAGAAATTTAGTTCAAGTAATGATATAACATTTCTCCCCTAGGGAAAGGCAGAAGTATTTTTAAGGAGACTTGATTTCTTGCAGTTATACAGATGTGGGTGTAACTTAATTTCTCTGGATACCAAAGAAAAGGATGAACTCAGAATGCTGGAGAATTCAGGGGTGCTCAGATTACAGCAGCAGTAAAAATATGATTATCTTTATTATCAACTAACTAATCTTTTCTCTTCGAGTTTCTCAATGATTGGAATGAAACATGAGAAAATGCCTCAAAACCACTGACAATAGAATGATTCCCTGGGTGAGTTTTGTGGTGATCTTGAGTCTCCTGAAGTCATCTTAGGACTTCAAGTTTGAAAATGGCCTTCAATGACTGCTTCTGACGAATGTCACAACTCACTCACTTGTGGGGTGAGCTTGTGGGCTCATAACTGTGCTCTTAGCAACACATAACATAAAGGTTTTATTAGATAGAGATTTAAACCCATCAAACTAGCCAAGTAATGATAGTGCACTGGGTTTGTTCTTATATATCATCACAATTAATTTTTGAAAGAACTCCGTTGGGTAGGCTTCATTATTTCCATTTTTTACAAATCACAAAATAAAGTTTAGGATGATTGAGTAACTTAGCCGTGATCATATAGTTAATTTAGTGCCACAGAGAAGATATGAACATTAGTTTTCTAACACCCTTCGGGTGGTAAGTCTCATTTTGTGAACAGCTTTATAGTCATTATCAAGTATTATGGCATTTTTAGAATTGTTTTCATTTTTGGTACTGCCTTTCACACTTAATCACTTAAAACGTTGATAAAATTAAACCTGTACACTCACTGAGCAGCAAAAATAGCTTAAGACTATCTTTTTTGTGCCAAAGGTTATGAGAATCATTGTCCCAGCCTCAATCCACAGAAAGAATCCCTTACACCCAAAACCAAAATTCTCAAAAAATGTGCATTTAAACAAGAAAAATATGGAAATATGTAGAATATCAAGGTTCTTAAAGCAACTGTTATGCGTAGAAAGTGAGCATACTTTATGTCAGTTTTTAGTGTCTGTTCCAGCTGCAAATGTGTAATATAATCTGAAAATTATACAGAGTAGTATTCATTTAAATGTGTAAACTTTACTGACAAGAAGACAGCTTCCAAAGAAATAACAAAGCCCATTTTGTTAATTTTGTTTGGAGGGATTTCTTGGTAAATAAGGACAGAACAGAGCATAATAACTTATATGACACTTTAAATTGCATTTCAGGGCATCCAGCCAATTTTACAACCTGCATAGTATGAATAAGAAAGCAATATTGTTTAATTAGAACAGTAGACAGTCTTGATAAATGTGTTATATATTGATATTCATATATATGATGTGTATGTGTATTATACACACTTGTTACACAGATACACACATACCTCTACCCCCACTCATGCACAGTTTTTGTTGTTGTTGTTACAGGAGAAACCAAGTGTTAATGAGGTGACTCAGGGCAAACCATTACTGGAACATTTCATGTTGTAGGATTGTTCTTTGTATTGTGGAGCATCCGTATCTCTGGCTTCTGCCTACTAAATGCCAATAGCATCTCCCAATTATTGAGATAGACAAAAGTACCCTCACAAATTTCCAAAATGCCTCTTAGGAAATGCATGACTCCTGTTGAGAACAGCTGCTTTGAGAGGTGGCAAGGAACTCAAACTAGGTCAATTGGAGTCCTTCCCCAGGGATTTTCAAACTGGTAATGTCCAAGCTGTGAGAATGACTATGGAAACTGTCAGTGGGCATGTGCTTGCTACATGGAAGCAGTTGGCCTGCAATAAGAGAGATTAAAACTGATGCATAGAGGGAAGGAGAGACAACAAATGGAGCCAGACTGTAGTGCTGTTTCCCTGTCCTCCCCTTGAGTTAGTGACATTCCTCCTGTAGCTAGCCTTGGTTGGGTTTCTGTTGCTTGCTACTAAAAGAGTCCTAAAATAATATAAGTACTTATTTGCACATTATTATTTTATGTCAGGTGTAATCAGTAATCATTATAATATGAAAGAAGCTGGACAAGGAAGATGTTCAATAAAGCCAAAAGAATGAGGATAACAACAAATAGAAAGTTATTTAAGGTTATGATGAATTACACCACAAAAATAAATTCCCAAAAACACTTGGTGAGATTGAAACTTTTTATGTATATTTGAAAATAAAAATAGATTGAGTGCAGAGATTGTGTGCTAATTTTAAATATTAAGGAAGAAAAGGTGTCCAAGGATAGCTAAAACATATCTGTTCCATGTAAAATCCTTTCTTGAAATGGAAAGGTAGGGCACTTACTTCTCCTTACATAATCTTTACTAGGTATTATTAAGAGCTCTCTGGTAAGGCAAATGTTTTCATTGGAAATGGCTATCTTATTAATATAGTAGATGTTTTCAGGATACCAGTATCTATCAAAAGTTTGTCTTTGGTCCAACTTTGGTATAGATGTTCTTTGGGAAGTCTGCACATGAGATTTTCATTATAATAGAATGTTTAGTTACATAGAGATCAGCTATAAAATGTGTGCTAGGATGTCTAAAGAAATACAATTCAAAACAACAAAATGTTAAGAATGCTAAATATTACTATGTCTTGTGTTGTTTCTCCAGTAGAGTATGAAGCACATACTCTTTGGCTGATAATCAATTGTAGTTAGAGATGAAGGACATGGATATTAAGATTTAAGAGGAGAATCATTTAAGGAAAACTTTAATGAATTCATATCATATTTTTAGTTTGTTTTTAAAAATATCCATTCAGACACATGCAAATATTGATTTGTGGAGACTTCAAAGTAAAAAATAAAGGCTATCATGTATTTACTTTTTGGCTGATTTCCGTTTATCCCTGTTCCTCGTTAAAATTGCTCTTTATTGTTATGAGGACTACCAATCTCATAGCTCTTCCCAGTTCTCCTGACCATGATGATTCTTCTGACTTCATTTGCTAGTCCACCTAACCTGAATCCCTAGGTCAAAGTTTCTAAAATTGACACACCTAGCAGCAAAAGAAAAGTCACATAAATAATAGGTGTCAGAATGGGAACTCAAAATCAAGTGCCCTTGCTTCCAGGGCCTTTGTAACAGCTGCTACTACTGCCATTTCCTTCCTTAATGATACAATGTATTAGGCTCTTCAAAGATAAGAACTGAATGTTCATTTTTATCTTTTTTATAGAGCAGAACAAGATATTGGACATATAGTAGGAAGCTATATGTATTTATATTAGTGCAAGAGAATGATATTTTTTGTTCTGTTTTATATTCACATTTCATTAAATTTTTTGATATTGATTGATAATTAAACTTCTGATTAAGCACACACATTTACTTTCATTTTATCTACCTGCAAATTTATTATTACTATTAAATGAAAGCATTGGATGATAGGAAAAAATTTTGTTCATTTATTTGGCAGTTGATTCTGAGAGCTGGAAAGAATCAGATTCTTAGTAAAAGTTCACATTTAAGCTTTTAAAAATGTCATTTAAATAGAAAGGAAAACAGGGGTACTGTAGGATCTATTCAGCTCAAAAATAGTAAAATGATTGGATATTATCAAATTCAATGATCAGAAAGTAAAGCAAAAATAATCAGTTTGAAATCATTTGCTTCAACAAAAGGTACTATTCTCTTTATTCTTCATCAGCTTCTTTACCTATTTGATCCAACAAAACCAACCTATCTTCTCTTTATTGTGTGTAGCACAGACATTCAGGTCTTGAAACAAATTTGGAATTCTTGAATATAGGCTGTAGGTTATGGTCTAACTCTAAACAAAGAGCATTAAGTCCCATTATGTATTTCACAGTTTTGTTAATTAGCTTTTGTAATTTTATTGCTATTATTAAGGGTAATATACATTTATTTGTACTATTTCTTGTAACTCTATTTGCTATTAATAGTAGGAAATGATATGGATCAATAAAACCTCTATCGTTTGCATGTTTACATTATTTAAATTGTAATAAGAGAAAATTATAGCAGTGAAATATATTTGGTAACACAGCCATTTTTTTCCAGAGATATGTTGGAAACCCAACTGTTTGGGTCATGCAAATTAGATTAGAAAAAACCTTTAAGGAATAGATGTTATATAAAATTAAAGTGTCTGAATAGAATGACAAAATGACCAACCCAACTATCTTCCCATCTTTAAATTGTATGGGATTTTAAAAATGGATTACTATATCTTTTTAAACTAGTTTGTTTTCATTTAAGCTACTATTAAATGTTTAATATTATATTTTAAAACATAATCAGAGCACTGGAAACAACACCTTTGGCAAAGCTCCTAATTTTGTAAGGATATTTTATATAAAGATGCATGTTGTATCAATAATATGAAATAAGTAGTTGAAAATCTGTCTGAAGTATGTGATTAATATTGGCCAATAATCTGAATCTTTCAATCCCCAAATTTTAATCATATTTTTCCCTTCAAACAGTATTTATTTCTGGAATCATCTAGATAATAATTTTAAACCCTACACTTTGTTTGAATAAGTACTATCTTACTATGTTGAACTGTGGTTGTTTTGGTTTGTTTTATCAAAAAGAAAGCTCCTTACAAATATTCTTAGAAGATATATCCATCCCTTTCACATTCTTTTTTTTTTTTGTTCTTTTTTTTTTTTGTTCTTTTTTTTTTTTTAAATAATTCTTTATTTATTTATTTATTTTTGGCTGTGTTGGGTCTTCGTTTCTGTGTGAGGGCTTTCTCTAGTTGCGGCAAGTGGGGGCCACTCTTCATCGCAGTGCGCAGGCCTCTCACTATCGCGGCCTCTCGTGTTGCGGAGCACAGGCTCCAGACGCGCAGGCTCAGTAGTTGCGGCTCACGGGCCTAGTTGCTCTGCGGCAGGCATGCGGGATCTTCCCAGACCAGGGCTCGAACCCGTGTCCCCTG
Source organism: Balaenoptera physalus (assembly GCF_965194825.1). Taxonomy (NCBI): domain Eukaryota; kingdom Metazoa; phylum Chordata; class Mammalia; order Artiodactyla; family Balaenopteridae; genus Balaenoptera; species Balaenoptera physalus. The sequence continues at coordinate 80,336,150 of NC_138883.1, read as the reverse complement.
CATTGGCAGGCAGATTCTCAACCACTGCGCCACCAGGGAAGCCCCACATGTTCTTATTTGATTCATTTTACTCTAGAAAAATAATGAGATAGAATTATATTTCACTGGTATTTCTTTTGAAAAGTTTGTCAGAGGTATGAGAGAAGAGTCTCAAAAAGATTCCAAAAGTCTTACCTTTCCATCTCCAGAAAGACTTACCTTTCTAATCTTGATTTTCCACATCAGCTTCTTCTATGCTTCTGTCACACCTCCCTTGTTTTACACATTCACACTCTCTATCTGCTTTATGTTATGTATGTATGTACATGTGTATGTATGTATTTACTTGCTTATTGGCTATCATCTCCATTAGACTTTAAGTGCCATAAGGGTATGGATCTCATTTATTTATTTAATAGAAGTACAGTTGATTTACAAGTTTTCAGGTGTACAGCAAATTGATTCAGTTATACACACATGCACACACTGATGTATATTTTATTAGATTCTTTTCCATTATAGGTTATTAGAAGATACTGAATATAGTTCCCTGTGCTATATATTAGGTCCTTGTTATTTATCTATTTTATATATAGCAGTATGTATCTGTGAATCCCAAATTCCTAATTTATCCTCCCCCCTTTCCTCTTTGGTAAGCATAATTTTGTTTTCTATGTCTGTGAGTTTGTGTTTTGTAAATAAGTTCATTTGTATCCTTTTTTAAAGATTCCACATATAAGAGATATCATATGATATTTGTCTTTCTCTGTCTGACTTACTCCACTTAGTATGATAATCTCTAGGTCCATCCGTGTTGCTGCAAATGGCATTATTTCATTCTTTTTTTATGGCTGAGTAATATTCCATTGTATAAATATACCGCATCTTCTTCATCCATTCATCTGTCAGTGGAGATACATTTAGGTTGCTTCCATGTCTTGGCTATTGTAAATAATGCTGCTATGAACATTGGGGTGCATGTATCTTTTTGACTTAGAGTTTTCATCTTTTCCAGGTACAGGGCATGGATCTCTTTTATTTTACTCACTGCTGTGTTCTCAGCATCTCGTCTAGAGACTAGAGTGTAAGGCATGGATTTTTGTCTGCTTTGCTCGTGACTGCAGTCCCAGAATGTAGAGTAGTAAATGACATTAAAAAATATAGCTACAGATTGCATCTAGATTTTGGTTGTTCAGATAATAGCAATATACTAGTTTTGCAAAGCAGTGCTGCGGTCTTGCCCATCTTTAGGCTTGTGTGCTTTTGCAAAGTATTGCATTCAGAATTCAGAAATTCTCTATTTGTTTTAGATACTTTAAATTATGCTGTATAGAGGCAGAAGATTTTTCCAGAAGAAAACAGTGTTACCCATTTTTGCGGGGAGGCTGTCAGTGGCCCTTGATTCATTAACTCGAAGTTAAGAAAACCAACCACATCCAATATACCCTGCTTACTGATAAAAAGGAAACAGTTCACATGACCTTATCTATTGTCTAATGTCCCTGAGAGAATCTGAGGGAGGCGGTGGGGAAAAATAAGTGATGGCTCTTTCTAGACATTGAGTTTCTATGTGGTCACCTGGTATTTTCTGTATTCATGGAAAAGTTATAAGCTGTCATGATGGGCATAATTATAACAATTCTTCTATTTAACAATTAATTTTTCTGTGAGAAAGAAACTCCAATTATTTGGTGATGATAGGATAGATTTTCTAAGAATATACTCACCTCTTTACAGTCCTATTTGGTATTAATGCCAGGTAATAGATTAGAAACCTCACCATCGTAAAGTTAAAATTAACCAGTTAAATATATGCCCACATTGTCAACAATTATTGCTTCTTTGTGTCGTAATAATAACATGGCTTGAAATAGTAATTTGGAGTAAAAAAACACAGTTGTCTTTCCCCCCCACCCTCTTCATACATTTTAACTCTTTTAAATATGCACCACATCCCCTTTCTTTATTTTAACTTTAATGATCTTTTCTCTCCTGCGCCAGTGTGTCTAGAACAGAGGAGGTGAATGGCTAGAAATGGGAATGGGGTGAGGGGGAAACGAATGAGAAAGGAGCAAATACTAAAATGAATTTCTTTCCAAAAAAGGAAACAGCGGAATAATTTGCGTCCTTTCACTAAATGATGATCTATTTGCCTTCTTAATCCCACCTTCCCACAGCTCCCAGATTCACTCACACCCATGAACATTTTTTGAAAATGAAAGAAAAATGCATGCTAAATATATACCAAGTCAATTTATGTTGATGTTTTCCTTTCTTCATTTCTGTAACTGATTTTGGCACCTTAATACAATGATGATAGAATGCAAATCTTTATACAGTAACCTAGTTAGGATTCCTACAATAAATAATTCCCATATCCATCACTTTTAAAGCATCACTGCAAAGAGTAGAGTGCAGCAATGTGCTCTTATGTTTCTTATTTTCCAGATCAATCTGTTTTTCTTAATTTTAATTTATAATCAGCACAACTGAAGCTTCCTAATCATATCAGACATGCCAATCCTTTCAGAAGCAAATCTGATTTAACATCAAGGAGCCTGGCTTGTGTTCATGGAGGAGGAGGTTTTTCCCCACTGCTTCCCAGAAGTTTCTAGCTGGGACTTAACACATTTACACAGCTGAGATCCAAACCAGTTTCCTAATATTTGGTGGACAAAAATCTCTCTCAATTGAGCCAAGTAATCTACCATCTGGTCAGCATAGCAGAGGGTGTACCCAAGCGGGTGACTCTGGAGTTTCTTGTTTGTAGTTTTGGTGGAGAGGAAGAAAAATAAAGGAAATTGCTCTTGAAAAAGTCTGGAATAAATTAGAAGATGCTTCTTTTAAGGTGGAGTATTTACCTTAAACTTTTAAAGAGATGTATGGAAAAGGATAGAATATAGCCTTATTGTCCTATTTTGGTTTGCATCTCAGAACAGTTTAATCTAACAGACAAACACCACTGATCCTATCTTAAAGGATATACAATTTTCCACGGAGGAACTTTGTGGGTATTTTTGGCCTGTAAAACAGATAGCGGATGAGCTTTCCTTGCTAGCTGCAAGCTGGAGCCTGTGTCAGGCTTCACTAGGCACACAAGGCTCTGATTTTGTATCATTAAAGACTCATTATCTCTTTTAACTTCTGTTGAAAGCATTCATCCATAACTCTAGCTACTACTGAAACAATAGAGGCTCCTAGCTCAGTAATAATACTTTCTTTTTTTTTTGCCAGCTTAAAGAGCCTTTAAAGGATGGATTGGCTTTCACAATGCAGAAACAAAAAGCTTCTGCTCAGGAAAATATAAACGGTTATTTCTGTAAGTAACTTCAATTTTAAAGATTGGAGGAAAATCATCCGACGTGAGTTTCTCAGATCTGGGAGTCTGAGTATACCTGAATGTTTAATTCCTACTGGGGGAAATATTACATTTTCCAAAGGAGAATGACATGCCTTACTTATGCTTAGTCTCAAAGAGAAAAATACTTTAATAAGAATGAAACAGGCTTGGTGTATTGATCTTGCCAATTTGTTTGGTATTAATATATATTTGGCAGGGAGCTAAAGTCTCCATTGAATTCAGCAGTGGATTATATGAACAGTGATTTTTACATTTACCCGCTTTGTTTACACTTTCATTATACCTCTACTGCATTATCTGATGCCTTCATACAGTTTTCAATCTTATAGCCACTTTAATCTCCTTTTGCACTCAGCATATCTGAGTGAGTTTGTTGGCATAAGGGAATTTTGAAGGTTATATTACAGTACATGAATCAACGTAAAATGAAATGCACCGGAGACACGATCAGCCAGTTTTAATTCATTGCAGAAAGTTATAGATACCAAAATGCATTTAATGTAATCTGATCTCTTTATTCAGTCCTGAATTTACGAGGAATTCACCAGGAGTCAAATGACAACTTTGTTTTAAAAATAGTAGTCTATATCGAATGCCATTTTAATATATCTCTGACATATTTACATTTAAAGAGTAGGGAAAAGTGGAATCTTTGAACATAAATTTCTCTTTTCATAGAAAAGCAAAGCCTGAGAAAGATGATACTTTTGTTCATTAAAACATTATCTGTCATTGTAACATAGGTCAGGTTGGTGATAACAGTTAAATAAATCCAGCTCATCAGTACAGCTGGTAAACAGATTAGAAGCCCCCTAGATTACTGAGCATTTCATTTTAAAAAGGAGGCAAATAGCATCATTGTGCTCAGGTCTATTGAAAATGTTTTATGTCAGCAAGCCTGCTCTTTGCCTGGAATGATCAAATGTTCTCGGTTCAGGCTGGTCAACAAGAAGACACGGACAGTGGCTTCCCAGCAACTTCTCTACCAGCAACACATATAGATGTTAAACTTCAGTCAATTATTGTTTGGTTATAAGACATGATCCTTCATTTGGGGTCCTAAGTTGTTTTGGTAATGCTGTCCCCATCAAAATCACTCGTCTTACCTGGGAATTTTTCATATTTCTCATATTTGAGAAATCTCCTTTTCTCACACACCATACCACTGGACTTTAGGTTGAAGGGCAAATGTGGGAATACTACTTGCTATTTTTATTTCAACACACAGAATTTGTAATCCATTCCAAAACAAACAAAATTTCCTTTTTGTGTCTCTGAAAATTTCCTATTATGTAGAAAAGCTATGTAAAGCCCAAGGAAATAACACAGTTTGTTGTAACTAATACATTGATAGCATCTTAGCTCATTAAATGTCGAAATTATTATCACTATTATAAAAATAATATTTAAGACATAGATACTATAAGTGTATTTTATATATTATACTTCTATTAGCTATAAATAAAATTGTATAAATAATAAATACTTTTATTAAGTATGTGAAATAAAATTTTAGGTTTCACCACAAATGTTATGTAATAATAACAGCATTTGGATGGAGGTCTTTCTGAGTGATTAGTTTAATAGATGATTTTGTAACTAGAGCTGAATTCTATATCACTTCAGAATTATATTTATGGTAATAATAGTCAAATGTCTAGTTTTTATTTAATAGATGTAAATTTTCATTCCAAGAGTATTCCAAAGCAAAAATGCACCACTTTCAAATACTTTTATTTATTTGGTTCATTTTACTCTTGGAAAATAAGGAAATAGTACTATATTTCCTTTATATTTCTTTCAAAAGTAGATCATGGGGATGGAGAAGAGATAAAAGAGTTAACGTATTGAAGGAGAAATTATTTTTAGAATCAATGACCAGACGCCCTAGAATTTTTGGTTCAAATAAATCAGGAGTAAAAACAATTTATGAGAATCATCTCCGGACAGTCTGTCCAAATAGACGTATATCCCCAGAGGGAAAGCTTGATCCAATCCAGTTTAAATGAGGTAAGAAAAAGGGTTTCCACCATTTCCTTTGAAAGGGTAATTTTCCCAGAGTCCAACAAACATCAGTGTTAGAAACAGTGTTAGAAAATACCTCTTAATACACAGTCTGAGTATTCCCTGACTCAATTGCTCCATTTCTTCTGTGATCCTTTCAAAAATTGGTTGACTAGTCATACCCTCCCTCAGTTTCCACCTATTCAAGCTACATTTAGTTCTGTATGTTTTCATTATGGTTCAATTCCTCTAATCAAAGGTATTTATTTTTCTCATTTTAAACTGTTTTTTTTTTTTTTTTTTGGTGAATCTGTGGCAAGATAGTGTTTTAACTATGCTTTTATAAGTTGTAAGAAGAAAGAGTCTTTTCTAGCTTGTAAACACAATCTCTAATAATGTAGCCCAACTTAGGATGCTCAAGAAAATCATATACTGAGAGCTTTTCAGTACTAACTTGTTGCGTCTCTTTCTTTTGAATATCCGTATACTTTGACTTTTTCAGGGTGAATCTCAAGTGATCTTTATTCCCTCTACCTGTGTAAGTTGTCTCAGTTATGCCAGGCTTGCCAAATAGGATGAGAAATATTTATTGTTTATCTTTATTGTTTATCTTTGCTCCTCTGAGCTACCTTTCACAACCTTGATAACTATTTCAACTATATTTGAGTCACAAAAGTGAGCACAACAAAAATATAATAGAGAAATCATTAACACCATCTTTGGGTACATAGTCTTAAAGTAAAATTAATAACTGACTTAAAAGGTTATTATTTTGTATTAACAGAACTTTGGGATGAAATGGCAAAAGTCGTATTTGACATACAAGTTGATTTTCTTTCCTTTCTAGGTGAGAAGAATGGTGGTGGTGCTGGGGTAAGTGGAGTGATTGGAAACAGGCAAGTTTTGTGATGAGAAACCATGAGGATGGTGTCTAAAACAGCACTTTGGAGGAGGATATGCAAGGGCTTCATTTAGGTGCAAGGGCTTAGGTCATTGAAATGAGTGCTTGCAGAAGACAAGAGTCCCTGTGGTCCGCTTGCAGTATCCTAAACCCCAATCAATAATCCCCAACCCTCTCTATATCTTTCAGCATTCTTTCCTCCTTCTCAGCAGCTCCTTTTCCACCCATTTGGAGTTGGCTTTTAAAGGATGAAGATTTTATTCATTCTAGGAAAGTTCAGATTTTAACAAGATTTTGCATACAAAAGGCTTCAAGATTTCAGGTGTGCAGGTGACACTTTTAAACAAGATGCTCTTTGCACAGATAATTCCATGGTTCTTGGAGATGGAGTCAATTCACCTAATCCATCCAAATTTCAATTGTTTTCCAAATGTTCAAAATCATGTAGATGTAATAGAGAAATATTTTGTAATTTGCCAGAAATGTGATAGAACTGATCAGGTATATGAAACCTGTTATTCAAATCGGCAAGTATGAGGAAATATTCTTTGGTTCCCCTACAGTGCTAACATTGAGACTGATTCATCTTAGAAGAAAAAGATAGCAAGAAACAATCTATGGTGGTCAACTTTTTTAAAAGATCAATCATTTTCTTGTCTCGATAACCTGTGCCTTCTCCAACAATTTTTGTTTTGTTACACCTCCACAGTATGCTGTCTATGACACCTGTTAAATTTGCCATATGGGCAGTCATTTATGTTTTTTCTTGAAAACCATGGGTCTGTTCACCAGAAAGAATGTTAAGAACAGTTACAGTCTTGATGGGAACAAATGCAGCAATGGTTAATTGATGATACTCATAAAGGAATAAACATTGCAATACTACAAACATTAATACAACCTGCGGTCCTCACACCACACTTTGAAATCTGGTTTTGCCACTGGTCAGTAATTGAATATAATCAAGTATTGTCCCATTATATGTATATTAATGTAAATATTTATAACTCTCTTGCATTTGGAAATTTTCTGTCTAACTATATCACCAATGTTATCAGAGTCCAAAAAGGAAAAGAAAGCTTTGATAAAGAAGTCAGATAGAAAGTAAAAACTCTGAGTGTAGTTGCCACTGAAGGTTAGGGGCAAAGGTGTGGGAAGGAAAGCTGGGATACAAAATGATGCCTGTTAATTCATATAGCAACTGCGTGCATCCATTTGAGGTAATGCAAACACATGAAAAAAGTTAAATGACCAAATCCAATTATATGCATCAATCCTATCTTCTTGAGCAATTATCATTCTTTTGTAAACTGCAATTTTGGCCACTTGTGTGTACCAACCCTTAATTGTTAGTAATTCTCTAGTTTTCTAGCATTTTGTAAAGAGATATTTAGCACACAACACTGCTGCTGCCAGCTGTTTACACTGTAGAACTGAATTACCAAACAGACACACAAAAATCATGGGAGGCAGCCACTTGTGGCATTCTTAAGTATTTTGCTCTTTTACTTGATATTTAAATACAGAAAATTATTGGCAGAATCAGTGATAATCATAAGAATCCCGGGCCATGGCTACTATTTTTCTTTCCATGTCACAATCTCATCAAGAATTATAGAAACTCTTTCCTATATTAAATGATACAAATATAAACAAGGACCATCATGACCGCTTCTGCTGGTGATTTACTAAAACCCTCCATTTTGCTCAGAAATATAATTTTTAATAAACAGTAGGAATAGAAACTAGTCATAATAATGTACCAACCAATCTTTCAAAAATGTCTGTGTGTACTTCCTGCAGACTTGAACGATATTTTCTATATAATCAAGTCAGAAGGTTGGTGACATTGTTCAGGAATTCCTAATGTCATGGGGAATCCAGGGTGGGTATGGTTGGGAAGACTCCCTAGATTTCTTTACTCTTTCTTCAAAAAGGAAGCCATTGGGAACCTTAAATGCATGTTGCTAAGTGAAAGAAGCCAATCTGAAAAGGCTACATACTGTGTGATTCCAAAAATAGGACATTCTGGAAAAGGCAAGCTATGGAGACAACAAAAAGATGAGTGGTTGCCAGAGTTGGGGTGCAGGGTGTGATGAATAGGCAGAGCACAGAGGATTTTTAGGGCAGTGAAAATACATGATATTGTAATGATAGATATATGTCCTTGTACATTCATCCAAACCTGTAGAATGTACACCACCAAGAGTGAACCCTAAGGTGAACTATGGATTTGAGGTGATGATTATGGGGCCAATGTAGTCTCATTCTTGGTAAAAAAAAAAATGTACCATTCTGATGAGTGAATGTTGATTATGGGGGAGACTATGTATGTGTGTGAGCAAGAGGTAGGTACATGGGAAATCTCTGTACTTTCTGCTCAGTTTTGTTGTAGACTTAAACTACTCTTAAAAATGAAGTCTTTTTAAAAAGGGGGCCATTGCACTGGTTCATCTCAAAGATGCCTCATGGGTTTCTGAGGGTGGCCTTTAGTGACACTTTAAATTGGTTAGTGAAGGGTAATGCTGATGGCTAGTGGAAAAGAGCTGGCTGGCCCTGGACTCAAGAGATTTGAATTCTCCTGATCTTCTTTTCCTCACTAGTTATGCAATTCATGTACGCAGCCTGGGGTTTGATTTCCTCATCTATCCAATGAGGACATTGAATGAGATTTGTAAACTACCTTCAAATCCCAAGTTTGTTTTTTTTTTAACAGCCAGTGATTTGTCATTTGTATATTTTCCCAAGCATTTCCTTGCTCATGGTTATTTGAAGCTATTTTTGTGATATCTTTACTGTTTTTTTTTGATTGCCTGTTCTTGTGTTTGTTGCCTTCTTTAATGGACTTTTGAAAAAAGTCTAAATATAAGCTATTTTAGAATGAATAGTTTCTTCTCATGTCTTTTATTATTTGACCCACCTTTTTCTCCTGTTATTTTTGGACTGCTAAATTGAAAATACTTTTTTTTTTAATTCTCCTGTTCCCTAATCTCTTTGTTTGGAATGATTTACTTTTTTTTTTTTTTAATAGTAATCTTTTATTTATTTATTTATTTTTATATTTTTTATTTTTGGCTGTGTTGGGTCTTCGTTTCTGTGTGAGGGCTTTCTCTAGTTGTGGCAAGCAGGGGCCACTCTTCATCGCGGTGCACGGGCCTCTCCCTGTTGCGGCCTCTCTTGTTGTGGAGCACAGGCTCCAGACGCGCAGGCTCAGTAGTTGTGGCTCACGGGCCTAGTTGCTCCGCGGCATGTGGGATCTTCCCAGACCAGGGCTCGAACCCGTGTCCCCTGCATTAGCAGGCAGATTCTCAACCACTGCGCCACCAAGGAAGCCCGGAATGATTTACTTTTGAATTTGATCTTGTTTGCCAGTTCTCATAAGGTTGCATTTAGTCCATGGACATTCTGAGATCTTTCAGAAATCTGAAAAATCAGAAATTTCAGTACTCTGCCCACCCTGTTCTTTTTGTGTTTTCTTATTGCGTATTCATCAAAGCCTAGATTCTGCCTTTGGATTTAGAATCTCTTCCAACTTATGTTGTAAATCTTATTTATTTTTTAGTTCTAATTAACATTCCATGGAGTCCATTTCTGGCTGGATAGCAATCATCTTATGTCCAAAACTGAATGTATTATCTTCCCATCCCAAAATGCTCCTGTGCCCTCTTTCCTCTCTTAGAAGATGATGTCATTATCCACAAAGTCTCCACTGCTAGAAACATTGGCATCATCCTCAGCATCATTTTTTCTTATTCCTCATCCAATAGTTCACCATCCTCATTGCCACAGCCTCACCTTATTCTTCCTTATGCCATGTACCATCACTTCTGGAGATGCAGTCTTTATAATGTAGAGCTATGTGAGGAGAGTTCCAGAGGATTGAGGATGCCTGCAAGAATGGAGATTGGCATCTCTTTTCTCAGTTGGTCATTTGGTTGGGCAGCTGACTTGTTCATCTGCCAAGCATCTACGTGGGCAGGACAAAAGCCATTAGACAGAAAGAGATGACAGCACACAGCAGAGGAACAGAGGCAGAGCATCCTCTGTCATCCACAAAGGTGTGTGAGTTCTCCACAGGTCAGTGGGCATCACAGAGCCCTAGAGGTTGGGTCAAAGGACTCAGAAAGAAGCTGTGTGTTTTTTGCTGGGGGCAGGGGCTGGAAGATTTGGAAGAAATTGAGCTGGAGCTGCTTAATGCCTGCACACAGAGGTCCACAGCAGCCAGAAAAACAGAGATAGGCAGCCTGGAAAGATGCCCATAGAATTAGGCCTGGAAAATGGAAAGTGGAAGGAGATATGTCTCAGATGGAGCATGTGTCCCAGAGCAGATCATGAAAACCTTCAGCCCCTGCAACAAGGTAAAGGTGAAGAAAGAGGAATTAGAAAGGGAAGCCTACCCTTTCCTTCTTCAGATCCCTGCAGCCATAAACCTTAGCTGCAGTAGGTAAATGAGTATTTAAATGTGGTAAAAAAAAAAAAAAAAAAAGAAGTTTTAAAGAGGATAATAGCTGAAAATGAAAAGTTACAACTTTAATAACTGGAAGTGTTCAAGAGAGTTTGAAATCTGCCCAAGATGTGATTTAGTACATATCCACAGGATAGGGCAATTTGACATACTGAAAAGGACAATGGTTTGCGAATAAAAGCTATATCATGTCTTCACTCCACCAATCTGTGATAATTCCATAAACCACTTAGCTATCACATACCATATTGCATGGTATTTCTATTTACATGTCTATTTCCCCACCTAGGGCACCTATATCCCTAGTTCCTCGCATTTCATGCATGTTCAAAGGTATTTGTTAATGAATGAAGGAATACATGCATGAACAATATCAGTGTTCAAAACAGTGTACAAAAGCAGATATGAGATCCTCAAAAGGAGAATAATTAGGCAAAAATAATAAACTGCATCCCTAAGGGACAGGTGCTATTTAAATACTGAAACATGTATATTCATCGCTAAAAATAAAGTTCATAACAAGCTGCCTGTTTGTACTCCATTCTACTCCCCTTTCCATCCTAGCCTCTGTTTCTTTTAATCTAAATTCTTCCACTCCCACAAAAGACATAGGATTGCTACTGTACTTTAAATATTATACCGCTTGTGTTTTTTGGTCATAGTCTATTGACTGGCTAGTTCTGTATGTTAACTACTATTTAGAGTCTGTGAGATGATTATGTAAAACTTTGAATTAAAAGAGGCCATCATTTTTGCTGGGTCATCATTTTCCTTCTCCATATTTTGTAACGCAAGATTCTCAAATCATCTGGTGTAGTTGCTTTAACAAGTTTTGAAACTGCAAATGTGAACTTTTCATGGTTTTAGACCCATGCCCATGTGAAGCTGTTTCAGAAGATTGAGAATATGCTACTTTTCTTCTTTAAAAAATAGTAGTTTTCATTGCTTTCTGCTTTGGAGTTGCAAACCAATACTGCCATCCACTGTTCCTTTGGATAATCTTTTTCCCACAGTTCTTGCCAAGATGTTTTGCGAAGAAAACCTGACAACAAAATTAAGTTCTTTGAAAGGATGGGGAGTTTGTTACTTTCAGGCAAGTACTGCACTGGAGATCGTAAAGGAATCAAACATCATGACTTATCTTCTTTTTCCAAATGCCAAATGATGGAGAAAACACACTCTCAAAATGTGAGCAAGTAAATGAGCAATCTATAGAGTAAAATTCTTCCTGGACATCACAGGAGGGAAAAAAAATCACCTAGTGCCTCTTTGATCACTGCTTAACTTTGCTTCATGTGGCTCCCCAGGCTCAGGGTTATTTCTCATCGCAGTCATATTCTAATGTTTTGGGAAGAAAGCCAGTCTTTTCCTCCAAGGCAGCACACAGGGTTCTCTGTTTGTCTTACACTTTCAGAAAAGTCCTCCAGCTCTTTGAGAGCAGAGCCCGTGTTCCTAATGTCTAACACTTCTAACTGATTGGATTCCTTTTTGTTCTGCTCTGCAGGTATCCCTTCTGTATTATGCATCTCTTTTGAGCCTTACCCTTTCTCTCTTCAGTTCAGTTTTCGACTAATAAATTTGTAATTAAGATTATGAGGAATTCCTTATTTTTCTTTCTTATGAAACAGAATTGACCCTTTGGGACATGTAGGCATAATCAAGGGCCAAAAATGTGAGGCTGATAATGTCATTATTGAAAGGCCTTGAGGGGACCTGGTCCAATTCCTGACTCTACATGTGAAGAAACTGAGACCCAGGCACTCAGTAATGGCAAAGCCAGTGGCAGAACCCAAGTCTCTCCACCCTGGTCAAAGCCTTTTTCCTGCAAAATGCTCCTCCCAGATACACAGTTCATCTCTTTGTCCCTGGGTTATAGGACATCTTAAGTGGCTTTTTAAAAAAAATAACATAAACCTCTCTGAAGACTTCTTTGTTCCTCTGTGCACCTCATACTCCTCTTGACTCCCAACTCCCGGAAAAGTAGCAGGATGTCTAGGTTGAGAAAGAGTTCACGACAGTGACATCCTTCTTTCCTTTCACTCAGGAGAGGAGAAGGTATGTGAGCAAGATAGCCTGGAAAGAACAGAGAGGAGGACTGTCTGTCTTTTAGTCCTGTTTTAGTAAGAGGACAATTAAATATTATTTTACTTGTCTAGATTTATAGCTCCTACATCAGGAGATCTCAATTCCTTCATTCATACAGACACCATTTATGTTTGAACTGTTCTTTGGATTTATGCAGGCCGTATCTGCTCAGTATCCCTTGAAATAGCCCTCAGGCAGGCCACATGGTAATACTGGAAAGCTGAGTGGCTGTCTCAATGTTTGTTTAATGCTATTCATTCAGCAACCACAATCTGCTTGAAAAAACACACCAATATGTGGTTCCTGTTCCCATCATATTCCAACCCAATGGGGTGCTGGTGCTTTTTATTTTATGAATTGACATTGTGTAGGTGTGAGGTTGAGCTGTACAAAGTTTTCCTGCAAAAGAAGACGGTGCTGGAATGCTTTAAGGAAAATCATTTCTTTCTCTAATAACAGATTTTTTTCTAAATAAATGATTATCAAAGATAAAAGTGATTTAGAGAAGTTAGTGGAGGCTGGTAGGTAAAAAGTACACTGAGAGAAGGACCATAGTGGGCAGAAAAGGGACTGATATGTTTAATTGTAAGATAAAAAGTAGTAAGAAAATGACTCTTTACCAAAATTGTATGTAATAAGTATTATGTTCAGAATTTGGAATATATTATCTCATTCCTCATAAAGTTCTGGAAGCAATTATAATTATACCCACTTTTCAGGTGAATAAACTAAGACTGGGAGAACAAGGGACTTCTCTGAGATCACTTAGAAAATAAGCACCAACATGAGGAATGAGTCCAGGTGTGTCTGAATAGAAAGCTTACAGAAGAAAATGAGCTTAAGGCATCTGCTGGCAATAAGAAGTTGATTTACTTGTCTGGAGTGAAAAATTCATAAGGAATATTGGGGCAGGAACCCAGAAAGATAGGAATTCTGAATGTTAGGTTGAATTTATTTAATTTTATTCTATAGACAATGAGGAATCATTGGTGCTTTTAAGTGATACGGAGGAGTCATCAAACTTGTGTTTTAGAAAAAAAAAATATCTGGTAGTCATGTGCAAAGTGGACATTGCAAACAATAAGACCAATCTGAGAACTATTCCAATAGCCCAAGAATGATGGTAATGGGAAGATGAAAATAAACAATTTTTATAGGGTGACCTTACAGCATAGCACAAAATGACCTGATGATGTAAATAATTTATTCATTCACTTATTCCACTAATATTTATCACTATGCTAAGGATTGGCATCTTATACTTCAATCAGGAACCTATATATATATATATTTTTTTGAATGCTCTCATTGAAGACTTTCTTTTTGAATTTTTGAATTTTATTTTATTTTTTTATACAGCAGGTTCTTATTAGTTATCCATTTTATACATATTAGTGTATATATGTCAATCCCAATCTCCCAGTTCATCACACCACCACCCCACCCCCATGCCGCTTTCCCCCCTTGGTGTCCATACGTTTGTTCTCTACATCTGTGTCTCTATTTCTGCCCTGCAAACCGGTTCATCTGTACCATTTTTCTAGGTTCCACATATATGCGTTAATATACGATATTTGTTTTTCTCTTTCTGACTTATTTCACTCTGTATGACAGTCTCTAGATCCATACACGTCTATACAAATGACCCAATTTCATTCTTTCTATGGCTGAGTAATATTCCATTGTATATATGTACCACATCTTCTTTATCCATTCGTCTGTCGATGGGCATTTAGGTTGCTTCCATGACCTGGCTATTGTAAATAGTGCTGCAATGAACATTGGGGTGCATGTGTCTTTTTGAATTATGATTTTCTCTGGGTATATGCCCAGTAGTGGAATTGCTGGATCATATGGTAATTCTATTTTTAGTTTCTTAAGGAACCTCCATACTGTTCTCCATAGTGGCTGTATCAATTTATATTCCCACCAACAGTGCAAGAGGGTTCCCTTTCTCTCCAGCATTTGTTGTTTGTAGATTTTCTGATGATGCCCATTCTAACTGGTGTGAGGTGATACCTCATTGTAGTTTTGATTTGCATTTCTCTAATAATTAGTGATGTTGAGCAGCTTTTCATGTGTTTCTTGGCCATCTGTATGTCTTTTTTGGAGAAATGTCTATTTAGGTCTTCTGCCCATTTTTGGATTGGGTTTTTTTTTGTTTGTTTATTTGTTTTTGGTTTTATTTATTTATTTATTTATTTTTGGCTGTGTTGGGTCTTCGTTTCTGTGCGAGGGCTTTCTCTAGTTGCGGCAAGCGGGGGCCACCCTTCATCACGGTGCGCAGGCCTCTCACTGTCGTGGCCTCTCTTGTTGCAGAGCACAGGCTCCAGATATGCAGGCTCAGTAGTTGTGGCTCACGGGCTTAGTTGCTCCGCGGCATGTGGGATCTTCCCAGACCAGGGCTCGAACCTGTGTCCCCTGCATTGGCAGGCAGATTCTCAACCACTGCACCAACAGGGATGCCCCGGGTTGTTTTTTAAATATTGAGCTGCATGAGCTGTTTATATATTTTGGAGATTAATCCTTTGTCCGTTGATTCGTTTGCAAATATTTTCTCCCATTCTGAGGGTTTGCCTTTTCATCTTGTTTGTAGTTTCCTTTGCTTTGCAAAAGCTTTTAAGTTTCATTAGGTCCCATTTGTTTATTTGTGTTTTTATTTCCATTACTCTAATAGGTGGATCAAAAAAGATCTTGCTGTGATTTATGTCAAAGAGTGTTCTTCCTATGTTTTCCTTTAAGAGTTTTATAGTGTCTGGTCTTACATTTAGGTCTCTAATCCATTTTGAGTTTATTTTTGTGTATGGTGTTAAGGAGTGTTCTAATTTCATTCTTTTACAGGTAGCTGTCCAGTTTTCCCAGCACCACTTATTGAAGAGACTGTCTTTTCTCCACTGTATATCCTTGCCTCCTTTGTCATATATTAGTTGACCATAGGTGTATGGGTTTACCTCTGGGCTTTCTATCCTGTTTCATTGATCTATATTTCTGTTTTTGTGCCAGTACCATATAGTCTTGATTACTGTAGTTTTATAGTATAGTCTCAAGTCAGGGAGTCTTATTCCTTCAGCTTCGTTTTTTTCCCTCAAGACTGCTTTGGCTATTCAGGGTCTTTTGTGTCTCCATACAAATTTTAAGATTTTTTGTTCTAGTTCTGTAAAAAATGCCATTGGTAATTTGATAGGGATAGCATTGAATCTGTAGATTGCTTTGGGTAGTATAGTCATTTTCACAGTATTGATTCTTCTAACCCAAGAACGTGGTATATTTCTCCATCTGTTTATGTCATCTTTGTTTTCTTTCATCAGTGTCTTAATAGTTTTCTGCATACAGGTCTTTTGTCCCTCTAGGTAGGTTTATTCCTAGGTATTTTATTCTTTTTGTTGCAATGGTAAATGGGAGTGTTTCCTTAATTTCTTTTTCAAATTTTTCATCATTAGTGTATAGGAATACAAGAGATTTCTGTGCATTAATTTTGTATCTGGCAACTTTACCAAATTCATTGATTAGCTCTAGTAGTTTTTTGGTGGCATCTTTAGGATTCTCTATGTATCGTATCATGTCATCTGCAAACAGTGACAGTTTTACTTCTTTTCCAATTTGTATTCCTTTTGTTTCTTTTTCTTCTCTGATTGCCGTGGCTAGGACTTCCAAAACTATGTTGAATAATAGTGGTGCGAATGGACATTCTTGTCTTGTTCTTGATCTTAGAGGAAATGCTTTCAGTATTTCACCATTGAGAATGATGTTTGCTGTGGGTTTGCTGTATATGGCCTTTATTATGTTGAGGTAGGTTCCCTCTATGCCCAGGAAACCTATATTTTTTAATTGAACATTTTATTTGGAAATAATTATAGATTCATATGCAATTTTAAGAAATAATGCAGAGATAATCTTGTGTACCCTTTATTCAGTTTCCCCCATTTTTAACAATTTGTAAAAATTCTAGTTTATATCATCACCAGGATATTGATATTGATATAGTCCACTGATCTTATTCAGATTTCCCTATGTTTACTTATACTCCATGTGTTTAAAATATTATTTATTCTATAGGTACAATATATTCTTACTATGCTCGTTTAACTAGTTTCTATCATAAATCCTCACCAGTTCCCCAGCTCACCGCAAGGAGAGTCTAAGATCTTTGTTAAATGCACCATGGACTAGCCTGCCCATCACTCAGGTCCCAAACTAACAGGTCTGAAACTGTGTTTAAGTCTTACTTCTTGTCGTTAAAACCTGCTTATCTTTTCCTTCAACTGACTTTCATCTTTCCTGAAAGTTTTGGCAACTTGTGATGTAGTTTTCTATCATTCCAGTAAACACAGTTCATTACTATACTGAAATGGCCCTCACTCTTAGAGAGCTGTATATTCTGCTCCTCTCAGGATTCATATTCTTCTCTAACCTGCCTGGATCTGTCTATTTGAAGACCTCCAAGTGGGTCGTACAAGACCCACAGATGTTACTTCTGACTCATGAGCAGTGTGACTTTGAGTCTCAATATTCTTGTTTTTCTACTCCAAAATCTCATGATGCTGTGGGAAGCTTACCCTGCATTTTCTGTCCTTTTTATTCTTATTTTGTACCTGCTTTTTATCCTCTCAGACTACCTGGGCTCTCACTTTGCCTGCTCAATATCCCCTAAAACCTTTTCTCAGGAGGGAATCTGAGAGCTTATTGCACACCGTGTACATGGTCCATGCAGCTAACAAGGGGGAGCAAATGTATGGGCATCAGCAGTGCTTTGGGGATGGCATTTGGTTAGGGAAATCCAGGATTGTCTATCTAGGGGAAGTGGTATAATACGAAAAGCACTAGACCCTGAAAGTAGACTGCCTGGATTTGAACCCCGGCTCTGCGACTTAGTGGCTATGTGACCTTGGGAAATTACTTACCATCTCTGAGCCTCAATTTCTGCATTTGTAATATGTAAAAAGTAACAGTTCTTCACAGCATTGCTTTAAGTATTAGATGAGCTAGTGTAACTTAAGCACATAGCATCATGCTTGGCACACAGTAAGCATTCAACCCAGTGTTATAATTTAAAAAGGCATAGACATAACTGGTGTGTGGCATTCATGCAGCACCTATAGGTCTCCTGATGGCTAGATTATTTTTAAAACTGCCGTTTCTTATTACCCAAATTTATTCTTCTATCCCTCATAGTTGTTGTATTGCTGGATAATATGGCAAAATTTTTTAAATGTTTGAATTTTGTTTCTAAAGAGTAATAAAACACATGTTTATGGGGGCTTTCTTATATCTATATCATGCTACAGAGATATCTGTGTGTGTTTTTGGAAAAGAGGAAGGGGACAAGTGTATTCAATATGTATTAATCAGGAATCTATATTTTATTTGGAAATAATTATAGATTGATTTGCAATTATAAGAAGTAGTACAGAGATACCCTGTGAATTCTTTACCCAGTTTCCTCCATTTTTAACATGTATTATGTGTAGTCTTATACTAACACTTTAGACTTGTTAACTCAAATAATCTTTAAAATAACCCTTTGGAGCAGGTATCAAATTCTGCAATATTTAGAAGAGGATATTAAGACTCAGAAAGATCAAATAACTTGTCCAAGGTCACAGGTCTAATCCCTGACAGGTCAAAAGTAGAACACAATGCTCTTTACACTATAATATATCTCCTCCTCTGACTATTCTGTGTGTTCTTGGAGAAGCTGTAGTAAAAAGAAATGATGGGTTAATAAATATCTTAATGCAATAAATTTAAGAATTTGGTGACAATTTTTTTTTGAGAATAGTTTATACAGACCCACTTTGAAGTGAGATTTCCAAGCCTACATTTTCACTGCCAATTCCAGAAAAAGCCCAGTTAAAGGGCATTAAAATGAAATTAACTTAAAAAAAAACTCCTACTGTATTATTTTTTTAAGTTTGAGTTAAAATAATCTTAGTAACTCAGTGAAAGTGTTCTTTGATATCTTCGTGTTTCTTGCTTTGCATCTTGTAGTTACGTAACAGTCACAAAATAATATTTTGAGAGATAAAATGAAAACAGTAGAGCTAATAATTTGGCAGTGTTTAAGAGTGCCAAAATATTTTCAGCAAAGTGTTGATTCTCACCATGTTTATCCCCTTTCCTTTCCTCCACCCTGCTAGAATTCTCTGCTAGCAATCAAGCTGGCTAAGGTTAGGAAGATTACCAGATGCAGCAATTGCTACGCCAAAGTGAATTAATAACTAGGCAAAATGCCCTCTGAATAAATTTTTGTCGAGGTCAGAGGGATTCTCAGTTCTGGGAGGGGAAATGTCCTTTGAAGGAAGGATAGATAGAGTCAACAGCAGTCCTTGAATCCATACCTCAAAGGATCTACCCCCTCTTTCAGTCACAAACAAACACCATTTATCTACCTGTTGTTCAAATCCTTCCTAATTCTGGAAGTTATCAGCAGCTTTTTTCTGATTATTGTTGATTAGCCCTTAGGCTCTAAAATGCAGTTTGTTTCCCCCTTGATTATTTGATCTTCATTTTTCCTGTGTGACGTCTAAAATTTTTTGTTTTATAAGTGAGAGAAAGTCAAAGCAAATTCAGTTATGTGAAAAGAAGAGTTTATTGGAGCACGGAATCCAAGAAAAAGTTGCTCAACAAACTTTAGATCTACTTGAGGATCCACTGGCTTCAACAGTAATATTTGAATTATTTACCAAATCTCGAATGTCAAACTTGAAGGCTTCAGAGTCTGCCTGAGATTTTTAGAAAAAAATAAACATATAACATTTACTTGTTATATTTACCAAGACTGACATGGTATTCTAATAAAGTGTAATCAATGGCCAAATACCACTATCATGTCATTGACCAGGTTTTCGGCGACATGATTTGGATCTCAAAGTTTTTGCTGTTGAGGTTGAATGTAATCCATTCAAATAAAATCATAACATTAAATTTAGGCAAGATCTTATAAAAATATTGGAAAAAATTAGGAACCAAAACTCAACATCTACTTCAATTATGTTGAAACATGGGAATGTGTTTTAAAATAATAGTAAATTCATTTAGTCTTACATCTAGACTTCTGATTACATCTTATTCTGAAAAATACCTGTAAACCCATTCAATTATTACTTTAAGATGCTAAGTCCACCAGATCCTACAGTTTTGTTAACACCTAGAAATAAGCCGAATTGCTAACATATTTGGAATATAAGATTGTCTTTCCACAAAATAATTATTTACTTTTACAAATTCCTTTTCTGCTTTGTATAAGTGAGTGATAAAAATAGGATTAAAATTTTTGAGATATTGGGTCTATCAAATTTATATGTAAAATTCCTTCAATTTTAAAGCATTATTTTTTAATTAAAAAAGACTTTTGCTATCACTGTACATTTCTCATCAACAATTTGTTTTCATATCGGCTGGTTTTGTCTGTCAAATTTTCAAATTAAATCATTTTTTAATAAATAGATCTTTTATTTTTTATTTTTTTATACATCTTTATTGGAGTATAATTGCTTTACAATGGTGTGTTAGTTTCTGCTTTATAACAAAGTGAATCAGCTATACATATACATATATCTGCATATCTCTTCCCTCTTGCATCTCCCTCCCTCTCATCCTCTCTATCCCACCCCTCTAGGTGGTCACAAAGCACCAAGCTGATCTCCCTGTGCTATGCGGCTGCTTCCCATTAGCTATCTATTTTACATTTGGTAGTGTATATATGTCCATGCCACTCTCTCACTTTGTCCCAGCTTACCCTTACCCCTCCCCATATCCTCAAGTCCATTCTCCAGTAGGTCTGCATCTCTAATCCCATCCTGCCCCTAGGTTCTTCATGACTTTTTTTTTTTTTTTTTAGATTCCATATACATGTGTTAGCATATGGTATTTGTTTTTCTCTTTCTGACTTACTTCACGCTGTATGACAGACTCTAGGTCCATCCACCTCACTACAAATCACTCAATTTCGTTTCTTTTTATGGCTGAGTAATATTCCATTGTATATATGTGCTACATCTTCTTTATCCATTCATCTGTCGATGGACACTTAGGTTGCTTCCATGTCCTGGCTATTGTAAATAGAGCTGCAATGAACATTGTGGTATATGACTCTTTTTGAATTATGGTTTTCTCAGGGTATATGCCCAGTAGTGGGATTGCTGGGACATATGGTCTATTTTTAGTTTTTTAAGGAACCTCCATACTGTTCTCCATAGTGGCTGTATCAATTTACATTCCCACCAACAGTGCAGGAATGTTCCCTTTTCTCCACACCCTCTCCAGCATTTATTGTTTGTAGATTTTTTGATGATGGCCATTCTGACCAGTGTGAGGTGATACATCATTGTGGCTTTGATTTGCATTTCTCTAATGATTAGTGATGTTAAGCATCCTTTCATGTGTTTGTTGGCCATCTGTATATCTTCTTTGGAGAAATGTCTATTTAGGTCTTCTGCCCATTTTTGGATTGGGTTGTTTGTTTTCTTGATATCGAGCTGCATGAGCTGCTTGTAAATCTTGGAGATTAATCCTTTGTCAGTTGCTTCATTTGCAAATATTTTCTCCCATTCTAAGGGTTGTCTTTTCATCTTGTTTATGGTTTCCTTTGCTGTGCGAAAGCTTTTAAGTTTCATTAGGTCCCATTTGTTTATTTTTGTTTTTATTTCCATTTCTCTAGGAGGTGGGTCAAAAAGGATCTTGCTGTGGTTTATGTCATAGAGTGTTCTGCCTATGTTTTCCTCTAAGAGTTTTATAGTGTCTGGTCTTACATTTAGATCTTTAATCCATTTTGAGTTTATTTTTGTGTATGGTGTTAGGGAGTGTTCTAATTTCATTCTTTTACATGTAGCTGTCCAGTTTTCCCAGCACCACTTATTGAAGAGGCTGTCTTTTCTCCATCGTATATTCTTTCCTCCTTTATCAAAGATAAGGTGACCATATGTGCGTGGGTTTAACTCTGGGCTTTCTATCCTGTCCCATTGTAAATAGATCTTTTGATTGAATCAAAAACATTACTATATGGACTATAACAATGAGGGTAAGATGGAATAGTTGTTGCCATACTAAATCTCCTACTGAGAACAACTAGAAAGGATAGATTAATTAAAAGGTGATATGTTGAAGAGCATCAAAGAGTTGTTAAAGCAATGAGGAATAGGGGGCTAATAATATGGGGAGGGGAGAACCATAGAATTTCTGAGGTCTGGATACAAACAAGAAGCTGAGTTCCTGGTCTTTGCCCAGGAAGGGAGTAGCTGCTGGCAGACTGAGAAGTCCACAGAGCATTTGGCAGTTTTGCAGGACTGCATTAACAAAATTGGAAACTCATGAAACCTCAAATTGATGGTCAGTTTTCCCCTTAACACATATGCTGAATTCTGAAGTTTAGGGTGTGGGAAGATAAACAGCTAAGCAAAAAATAGAAAAGCAGAGCAGAGTTTTCTTTAAAATTATGGTAAAGAGTTAAAGATTTCATGTGCTTCCAGAGAAAGAGGCTCTGGTAACATACCAGGCTTTCATTGAGAGCCCTGGTGAGCTATTCCATGTAAAGAAGAAACGAACCAAAATTAGATTGAACTCAGCTCACTCCCTAATTGGATCAAGTTGATAAGCTTCTACACAGCCCAGCTAAACAAAGGGTTAAGGAACTCTGGAGGACAAGCTCATCCTTAGCCTCTACAATGTCTATATGCAAATTTATGGCATTAAATCTAAAATTATTAGGCCTGCCAAAAGACAGAAGCATGAAACTAAAACTCAAGATAATAATCAGAATATAAGAAAATAAGGAACAGACTTAAAGGTAATCTATATATTGGAATTAGAAGACATGAACTTAAAGTTATCAAAGATTAATAGTTTTAAGGACTAGATGAAAGATAAGGACATACAAATGAAAAGGTGGAAAATTTTACTAGATAATTAGAATCTATAAAATAAAATAAATGAGAACATTCTAAATCTGATGCAATCACAATACCTGAAATTAAATCAATACCTACAATTATTCAATTATTCAACACAGCAGAAGACAGAATTTGTAAACTGGAAGACTGCTTAATAGAAAATATCCAAATTGAAGTATGGAGAGAAAAATGATTGAAAATACAGAAAAGAGCATAAGAGACATGTAGGACAATTTCCAAAGCTCCAGCATGCATGTAGTTGTCTCTTAAAAAAGGGAGAGGAGAATGATATATTCTCATGTATATGAAGAGCTAACGGTAGAGAATTTTCCAAAACTGATGAAAGGTAAAGACCCATAAATTCAAGAAGCTAAGTGAACTCCAAGCAAAACAATATAAAGAAAACAAGAGTTAGGCATATTATAGTTGGACTGCTAAAGACCAGAAAACACAGAGAAAAATCTTAAAAGTATGCAGAGAAAAAAAGGCATTATATGTAAATAATAAGCTTACAGTTGACTTCTCAACACAAACTATGGAACTGATAGAGAATGGAAAGTGCTGAAAGAAAAAGATGTCAAATTATTCATCAGTAGCAAAATAAAATTAATAAAATAAAATAGACTATACTATCCATCAACAGTGAAAATAAAACAGTAAAAATGAAGTTTAAAAAGGCCTCTAATTATTAGTGAAATTTTTTTCTCAGGAAAATAAAAGCTGAAAGATGTTGTCATCAACAGACCTTCACTAAAACAAATACTAAAGGAAGTTCTTCAACCAGAGAGAAAATGTCCCAGGAGTAAACGTAAAAATGCAAAAGGCAAGAGGGAGATAAAGTATTCTAAAGTTGTAGCATTACTAGGGAAAGGATAAAAGTAATAATTCTTACCTTTATCAGCCAGGTCAAATAGAAAATAGAAGCAGGATGGTAGATATAAATTTAAATGTATCAGTGATTACATTACACACAAAGAATATTTATAAATCTCTAAGAAAGGAAAAACAACCCAGTAGAAAAATGGGCAAAATATTTGACTAAGCAGTTACAAAAGAGGATTACCCAATGACCAATAGACCTGAGAAGTTCTCAATTTCATCATAGAAATATAAATTATTTTGAGATATTATTAAACATACTCCAAAATAGCTAAAATTTTAAAAAGACAGGTAACATTAAAGATTGGAGATAATGTGGAGAAATTACAATTCACTGCTGGTGAAAGTGTAAATTGACAAAAGCAATTTGAAAGCCTGTTTGTAAAAACTAAACCTACTAAAGTATATTATCTGGTGACTATGAATAGAATAATTCAACAGTTCCCCTCTTATGTTTATACTCCATAGAAATGTATACATAAGTTCACCCAAAGACTTGCTTAATAATATCCAAAATAGTACTAGTCATAAAAACTCACATATTATGGAATGGATAAATAAATTTTGGTATATTCATAGGGTAGAATAATATACAGTACTATAAATAAAAAACAGAATGACAAAAACAGCCAAAAAACCAAGCAGCTACATGCAGTGGTATGCATTGATCTCACTAAACTGAGTGGAAAAAGCCAGCCAAGAAAGAGTGCATACAATATGACTCCATTTATGTAAAGTTCAAAAACAGGTAAAATTAATCAATGCTATAAGAAGTCAGGATAATGGTTTTACTTGATAGCGGTTATGGGTACAGACTTGAATTTTGCATTAAAGGAGCTTTTGGGGTACTGATAATCTTCTGTTGCCTGACCTGGTTGCTGGTTGCACAGATATGTTCACTTTGTGACCATTCGTTTGTGCTGTGCATTGGGAGAACTTGTGTTTTTTGGTATGTATGTTCTTTCAATAGAAAGTTTACTTATAACTTATTAAGTACCTACTGAATGCATAGGACTAAACTGTGTGAATCTCCCTTATAAACTGCTTTTCTGCTATAATAAGTACTCTGCTAGTAATTTGCCATTGTTACATGCCCTGAAAAATTGTAGAGTGGCAAAATAGTAATGATAATTATACATTGTTTATTTTGTGTCTCTTACTATGCTTTGAAAATTTATATATATTTCTCCTAACCTCACAGCAATCATGCTTTTAATAATATTACACAAAAAGCAGTTTGTTTCTTCAGAGAATTAATGGAAATAAAAAGACAAAATAAACATTTTATAACAAAATAATAAACCATACCATCAAAACTCATGATTATTCAAAAAGTTGAAATCTGCTAAGCCAAGTAGCCCAGCATCTAAAAATTTGTGAATTATATCTATTTGCATGGCAGTTAAACAAGTCAACTAGTATTTACTGAAAACTTACTTTGTGTCTAACATTGCTAAGTACTGTGGAAATTACAAAAGAACCATATATAGTGGTTCCATCCCTCAAGAATCAATAATATATTCAGAGACAGAAGAGTTAAATCTGCAAAACAATAAAAAGAACAACGCAAAGAAATGTAGTTTAAACTACTAAATTTTGTCAGGTATTCCATGGGTAGTCTGAAAATGAAAGATATGGATGTAGGATAGAGTGATTGGAAGGTTTATTGGAGAAGGTGAGGCCAGAGCTGGGCTTTAAGAAGGTGATTGACTAGCAAAGTTTCTTGGAGAGCTAATTAACACATGTTGTGTTGGACAGTTGAAGATTACCTGTTTTATAATAGTGTGAATTGATATCACAAATGGTTCTGATGCCATTATGATGTATCATGTGTGAATAATTCATGCATAGACTAATGGAGCCATACAATGGAACTGCAGGGGTGTTACAAATTAGAATTTATGTGCATTGACATAGCAGTGAGTAGAAGCTCGTGTAGTGTTTGCCCCCTTCAATATTCACTATGCCTTACTCTTGCCAGGGCTAGTGTGTGTGTGTGTGTGTGTGTGTGTTAGGGAGACAAAATCCAGGAATGCATTGAGTTCACAAAAATTTTTCACAAAAGCATTTGTACAAAGAGCATTACAATATATGTCCTGAGGAAAACTGGAGGAAAGGGGCAAAATCGCTTAAGAAAGAGTTTTTACAATGGGCCCGATCTTCTGAATGTTATTTTTAACTTCTCTTCAGTTAGAATTTTAGTTGAAAATATAATTTGGTTAAGTTATCTTGAAATGCTAAGTGTTTTTAGAAAATTTCCCGGATAAGCCTAACTGTTCATTTCATATTGCTAGTGGATTTTTCTTTTTGCCTCTGAAATGATCAAGATTAGTGTACTAGTTTGCTAGGCTTTTTGTTTGTTTGTTTTTTTCCTGCAGAGGAGGGGCATAATTTAACCCATAATAACTAGTTGCTGTGTAACTATTATTTATCAAGTTGTGGTGTTTTGTATTTTAGCTCTGTTACAAGGATAGCAAAACACTTAGAAGCTATGCTTTGCCCATGGTGTAGCATGTTGCCACTTGTGTGTAAATGAAATCATTTAGAATAATAAATTCACATGGCAGAGCATTTTGAAAGTAACTTTTACCTTTATTAAATCACTACTATGTGCTTGGAAGAAGGACCCAGTTCATACTTTGGTATTGTCATATTCACTCAAAAGTTCAGAATCTTAGAATTGGAGAGAACTATAAATGTTCAGTGATTCCCAAATGATAATCAAGGGAGTCATGCTTCATGACACAGGTTTTGCCATTCTGTACCAAAGTGAGAAAATCAAAACCCATGTCATCTCTTCATTTAACTAGCTACATTTTTATCTGATGAAATTAGAAACTATACTGTAAAATTTTTTTGTTTATTTTTGCAGACTGCCTTTAATTTTAATATTTTGTCTTATGTTTTTATTTAAAATATAGTTTATTTTCTGAAATGATACTGATCATCAGTTTCAGTTTGAAGGTCCTTACTTGGCATTATAAAAAGTTAGTAAGCATTTTTTCAGTTTCTTATTTTTAAAAGTATATTTGTGTGTATATATTCCTGCTCTATAAACTTTATGACTGGGAATAATTGACCTAATCAAATGGCTCATCTGATTATTGAACTTCCTGCACAATATACCTACCATATTATGGTTAAAAAGAAGAAATTCTACCACTTTCTACATAGTCATTTCCATCCTCAGTTTTCTTAGAAAACTCTTTAAAAATTTAGCTGAGATTTTTCTTGAAATTTTCCCTTTTTGGTTTTTAAATCTTCCAAAATCATGCTAAGAAAATGTACTCCCTATTCTAAATTCAGCTCTTCAAATATATGAAGAAAAGTATTGTTTTCCCCATGAATCTTCTCCTCTTGACTGAACAACCCCATTTTCTTTGTTCCTCATACAACATGATTGCAAGTCATCCAACTTCTCTTACTCTCTTCCAAACCTGTTTTAGTTTGTCAATGATATGCAAACTCTTGACACCCAGGACTGAATTAAAAAGTAAACAGATATAAGTACCTAGTCAAGAGAGACTATAACAGTCTCTAGATCCTATGTTTTAGTACTCTTCTCAAGTTTTCAATTGAATGAGTCTTTACAAATTTTTTCCACTTCTGGCTTAGTCTCCTTACCCAGAAAACTAGAAGGTATCACATTAAAAAATGGCAACTAAAAATTCTCTTGTGGGCAATTCACATCAAGAAAATTATAGATATTTTCTTAAAAGAAAAGATAAAAACAAACTCTTTTCTAGTGTCTAGTATCTCCTAGATGTCCGTCTCCTTGTTGAAATCAGTTCTTGGTAAAGAAAAGAAAATGGATAAGGAGAATTCTTCCATGGGCCTCTTCAGTTTAGCCAAGTTCAGAGCCATAATCTATAGCAGGGGTCAGCACACTACAGCCCAGGGACCAAATCCACCTTGTCTGCCTGTTTTTGCAAATAAAGTTTCACTGGAACACAGCCACACCCATTCATTTTATACTATCCATGACTACTTTTGCACTACAATGGCAGAGTTTAGTATTACTGCAGAAGCCATATGACCCACAAACCCTAAATTTTTATTATGTGGCCCTTTTGAGAAAAATGTTGTCAATCCCTGAGTTATAGGAGCATTCCTACTATAGAATTTTATAAATAATAAACAAGTCAGAGAAGTCAAAGAGAAGGATAAGAAAAGCTGAGAGAAGCTTTCACAAACACCTGACATTAGAGCTAGTTCTCAATCTACCCAGCAAGAGGTCAGTATGGGCTGGAAGGAGAAATGAACAGCACTGACTAATTATTACAGATTTGACATTTGCTTGAGAAGAGATTATTTCCATATGGTAAAGCTGAAAAATTAGATGCCACAGTGCTGAGTGGCTGCAGAGGAGGCCAGAGTGTGTTGGAATAGTGCATGTACTGTCATTTGCAACATGAATTGCATTAAAATTCTTTCTGTCACAATGCTCAGGCTCCCTTCAATTTGAAAACAGAAAAGGTGAGCCAAAGAATCCTATGCTTGGGGCTTCCCTGGTGGCCCAGTGATTAAGAATCCGCCTGCCAATGCAGGGGACATGGGTTTGAGCCCTGGTCCGGGAAGATCCCACATGCCGTGGAGCAACTAAGCCGGTGCACCACAGCTACTGAGCCTGCGCTCTAGAGCCCGTGAGCCACAGCTACTGAGCCCATGCGCCACAACTACTGAAGCCTGTGCACCTAGAGCCCGTGATCCTCAACAAGAGAAGCCCCCGCAGTGAGAAGCCCACACGCTGCAATGAAGAGTAGCCCCCGCTCACCGCAACCAGAGAAAAGCCCGTACACAGCAACGAAGACCCAACACAGCCAAAAATAAAATAAATAATATAAAATAAATAAATTTATTAAAAAAGAAAAAAAAATCCTATGCTTCACTATGTAGTGTTCACCAAAGAGGAGAGTTTTAGGAGCTGACTAAACAGATCTAAAATAAGTCAAATTAACATTCAGACATACTGTACTGCTTTTGGAGGTAGAAAACTAGCATCTGAAGAGACACCCCCATTTGTAGCGAAATCAGTTTCTGTTCTATCAACTACACAGCAACAGGATCCAGCAGATGTAATTTATACATCTGGGAGGTGGTTTTAAAAAGATCCTCTTGTCTTATAAATTTTTTTTTTTTCCAATCTGGAAAACAAATGAGAAACCAATTTACTCTTAATTTCTTTCTGTGAAATGCATCCCGGACTCCACAAAGGAAATGTAAGAAAGAAAGGAAAGAGAGAAAAAGACAAATATTTGAAAGGATGTTTAAAATGTCTGTGTAGAAATTTTCAATTTGTGAATTAACAAATAGACAAATGAAAATCTACCTTTGCAGTTGAAGGAATTAACATGGAAGACCATAAGCAAAACTATGGCCTGGGCAAAATTGTTTTCCCCTCATCTTCCTCCCTCCATTTTTGGTGTTACCCTCCTTCCCCGTCCTAGGAATTTTATATATTTATGCTGCCCAGGATGGTCCAGAGTGTCTTCAGTTCTGCTGATCAGGCTTGATCTCCTTAGCGGTCCTGGATATTTCCCTTGCATCAGAACTTGTCCTGTATGCCATTTTCTCAGGGCCTCTGGATAATGTCATGAATCCTGCCTAAAAGACCCCAGAAGTAAATGCCCATCTGTGGCACCAACTTTAGGAGAAAATTGGAAACTCTAGTTCCTGCAGAATACATGATACCTACATCATGCGATGTCCCCTCACTGGAGAGGTTACTGATCTGCAGTGCCTTGCTCAGCCATATTGGAGCCAGAGGTGGAAAAAAATATGTGCTCCCATACGTATGTATCAAAATATCTGTCCACATTTTCAGCCAAGTAGAAAATTTAATACAATCTCTACAGTTAAAAAAAGACCACATGTGTTGCCTAATCTCTTTGCACACTGTTAACCCTTATAAACCTGCCTGGAGGGAAACATGATCACCATGTGGGCCAGGAACCAGACTAATTGGAAATAACTGTTTTCTTTGTACTGTAATGCAGGATCATAAAATAAACAAACAAAATAACAAACACCTGTCTTTATTTAAACTTTTGATATTTTGTTCACCATGGGTGTTCGTGCATTCATTTTTATCTTTAAAATATTATTTTAAATTCTTTATTTTGGTTACTGAGTTTTCTTGAAATTTTGCCTCTGAGGTGAGTACCTCACTTGCCTCACCTTAATCCTGGCCCTATTAATCTGTTATTCAGATTTTGCCTAAGATGCTAAGTTGCTCTTTAAGAAGCAAAACATTTCTCGGTTGTCTTCTCTAATATATACTTCCTAGCCAAATGTCCTAGGAGCTTAAGAGTTTCCGAGATATTATTAGGTGTTTCAAAAAGAAAGGCATTTATAAAGAAGTTTGGGAAACTGCATACTATATCTGCTTCTGTCTCTGTCTCTCTGGAAACACACAGTTATATTAGCATATTAAGGTTCTGAGAAGTCCTACAGCAAAGATAACTGTTATATGTGTTTAACCACATGTATTTGACCTTTTGTTTCATAGAGCATCCATTATCATCTTAGTAGACACATGTGTTATTTAACTATTCTACATAACAAATGACCCCCAAACTTAGTGGTTTAGAATGACAATAAACCTTTATTATTCTCACAGTTTCTATGGGTCAGGATGTTGGGAGCAGTTTAGCTGGGTGATTCTAACATTGGGTCTCTTGGGAGGTTTAATCACGATGTCCCCCAGGTCGTCACGTTGCAGTCATCTGAAAGCTTGATTGGAGCTGCTGGATCAGCTTCTGCAATGTGGCTTACAAGGTGGTTGGCAAGATGGTGTTGGCTACTGGCAGAGACTTCAATTCAGAAAGGTTCACACGTGGATCTTTCTGTAGGATGCCTGAGTCCTCATGACATGGTAGCTGACTTCCCCCAGAGCAAGTGATCCAAGAGAGAGGGCATGCAGAAGCTATTCTTTTTTGTGACATGGCCTCAGAAGTGAAATAACATCACTTTCATGATTTCACAACATTATTCATTAAACGCAAGTCATGAAGTCCAGCCCAAACTTAAGAGGAAGGAGTTAGGTTCCACCTTTTGAAGGGAAGTGTGCAAATTGTGAACCTATTTTAAAAATCATTACAGAACATAATGTGGGAAATTTTATTACAATCTTTTCTTCTGTTTTCTACCCAGCTATTTCTACTCAATGAGGGCAGAAACCCAAGCTTAAAACTAGACCCACAGCTGGCTAGCTATCCACTCTAATAAACACTAATAAGCTTGGGTGATTGTAAGAGACCTCTGTTGCTTTTGCCCTCCTTCCTCTCTGGTTGCAGCAGTCCACTTTTCTTGTGGGTAACCACTTCTCCACAGCCCCATGTTGGCTTGGTGGGTATGCTGGTCATGGTGCCACCAACACCACCATCATCCTAGAGGTGGGCATAGGACCAGGTGACCAATCAGAGACCTCCAGTCCCCTGTTCCTAATGATTGCATTAGTGATAGACATATGGCCCAAGAGAATTCTCTAATATTTGATATTTATTGCTAGGAGAATAACAAATGCAATGTTGCAAGGTGGAAACTATCTGAAGTAGAAGAGAAAAAAAAAAGCAGTGATAAAAAACAGAGAGCAAGAAAGTCCTGATGATTCACTTAAGCCCCTGGATCTGGTTCTGTATGAAACCATTTCAGTTATGTGGACCATTCTCTTATTTTAAAATCTAGTTTGAATTGGATTTCTTTTACAACTGAAGGAGTCCTAACAATTCAGGTACAGTGATCCAGCATAGATAACACAAATGATTTTTTAAGAGTGCCTTTCAAGCATTAGGGAAAGCTAAGAAATAAATTACAACAAGTTTATGGAACAAACTGGTCTATTAGAGATGAAATTATAAAAATGTGCTTTTTTCTCTACAACATTCAGGGTTATGTTTATTCATATTTTTCCCTACCTCTGCATTATCTTTTACAGGTTGTCTAGCTCTTCTGGTCACTCTCAGATATTAATAATCACTTTATTAAACTAATAGAAAGTATAGTCCACTCTAGTATTAAATGCCCAAATGTCATGCAAATTGGATTTTTTTTGTCTCCCTGCCTCCTCAGTTCCGGCTAGACACAGATCAGGTTTTAATTATGCCCCACTCACCTTTCCACCCTTTGTTCCCAACACCCTATGATTCCGTTGGCTTCTCCAAGTTTTGAGAACGGGGACAGAGAGAGAGGTCAGAGACAGAAAGTGTCTTGCTTGACTGGTATAATTGGTCAACTGGCATTGGTGCCCTTTGGGTTTCACTGAATGGTCAAATTCTTATCTTCTTTTATGAGTCTTTTGTGGATCTTTTTGGAGATCACATGCATACATGCATATATGTGCACAGACTTTCACACATTTCCTGAGACTTCTTACTGGGTCTCCCCAGCATATGTGCTGCATCCTTTGGCTGTCTGCTTATGACTTCGTACCTCACTTCTGGAAGTCTACTCCCACAGATTTTATTTGCTGAGTTCACTTTTCCCTGTAGATGTTCCTCTCAACCAGAGTCCGGGACCACTCAAGTCTTCTCTGAGGTCACATCTTACCAAGGGAATCAACCATCATCTTGCCTCATCAAACTCTGGAGGTACACGCTCTTCCTGGAGTGGGTGATGCTTAGGGGTCACCAGCTTTCTTCTTCTGTGAATGCCTGCAAAGACCCAGCATGTTATTTTAGGTAAGGAACTACTTAGATTTCTTGACTCTGGGGTTTCAGCTAAAATTAGATAACAGGCAAGATCCCATTTTAATAGTCTTCACAACAATGTAAACAGCTTTCAGAATAGATTTTGGGCAGTGAGATTCTGCCACTATTTTCCCCTGATCCTTCTTTTTATTAACCCAGCAGCATCTGCTTATTTCAAGGCTAGTGCTGGTAGTGGCCTATATAAGCTAAATCTATGATCAGGAGAGTGTATTTTAAACACGCTCTGTGGGAACTTGAAAAGAAAGCAAAGTTCTTGTCCTTGGTTTGTTTGTTGTTAAATACATGTGGTAGAGTTATCACAAATGGGTTCCTACAACCCCATGTTGGCTTGGTGGGTATGCTGGTCATGGTGCCACCAGCACCACCATTATCCTAGAGGTGGGCACAGGACCAGGTGGCTAGTCAGAGACCTCCAGTCTCCTTTTCCTAATGATTGCATTAGTGATAGGCATATGGCCCAGTAACATGATTGAGAGAAACATACATACAACCAAGTGTAGCTCATCTCTGAAACATATTCTTTAGTTAAAAGGGGAAAATGTAGGATAACAGAGAATCAGAAAGTCTGAGAAGATCTAAAAGACTTCTTGAATGAAGAATATATGAATATATATGAATATATAAGAATATATGAATATATGTGAATATAGTCCAACTCAAAATACACACTGTTAGCCTACTTTGTATAAGGGATATGGTATTAAATTTTGGATTTATGTAATACAGAGGTACCTTAAGGAGCTTATCATATGATAGAAGATATGAGATATGTAATAAAATAATATAATGAAAGAATACAATCTTTATATTAGATATTACATTTTTTGAACATAGCTTGTTTCTTTAAAAAATTTCTTAGAGTGAACAATTAACACTTGATTTTAGACTCTGAACTTATAGTTATTTGGTTCTCTTGAAATGGAGATGGAACCATCTTCTTCACCTGTTGGATCAAAGGCTTCTAATCTTTGAACTGAATCAAATGGTCTTTCCTAAGGTTCCTGAAAGCTACTTGGTGCAAAGCGTTCTTTTATTGATTTTTAAAATGCTTTCATCAATAGTGCAAACCATTCATACCTAATTTTAAGTGCTCCCCTTATAACTGCTTTCTATTTCTTTTTTACTTCTTCCAAAATTCACCTCTAATATATTCATTTTTGCCTGGGGTTATAATTCTGGTTTTTTTCCATGTATGTTATTCAACAGTATAACTTTAGAGCAGTCAGTGAGTCAGTTTTATAACTCAAGAAATGTTACTCTGAGAGACAGGTAACATTCTATGACTTTATGGTTGAAATATATATCTATATATTTTTATATCTATATCTATTATATATTGAGTTCTACTTTATAGTGCCATTATTGCTTAAAGTATTTATCAGACAGCAGATAAGACTGAATCAGTGAATTCTCCAAATTTGTATAGACAGCTATTTTTTAAAAAATTTATGATCTGGCTTTGTGATATAAGCACAAACTTAAAATTCCAGAAATTTTACTGCAAAAATGTTCAAAATCTTTAATGTAGCCTACCAGGTCTTGAGTAAAAGAACATAATTTTTTGTGGTAGCAAAAGAAGGTCAGTGGTAAAAGAAAGTCAAAAATAAGCCTACAAGAGCAATTTATCTCTTGCCTGAGTCTTCAGTTAGGCAAAGTGCAAGGATTCTTGAGAAAATGCCAAGCAGACCTGAAGGGAACCATCAGGAGGTTGAGGAACCATCAACAGCAGGAGGGCAATGGAATCGGGTTGGAGATAAGCTAAAGCTAAGTCAAGGTTAGATGGTGTCAACATTCAAAGAAATGTGTGGGCATTTGGACGTTATCCTGTGGGCAGTAAGACTCCCTCAGTAAATTCTGAGAAATGGTATGGCATGATCAAATCTGGGGCTGACTGTAATGTGGGAGAAAGACTTGAAAAGTGAAAAGTTAGAGGCAACCAAGCTAGTTAAGAGGCTGTTATAATGATCCCAGTCATGTATGACACATTATTTAGTAGAATGTTACCCTATATTATTACCGTTGATAATTAGCCTAGAGTTAAAAAGTGTATCAGAAAGTTTCACTGGTAATTCTTAGGTTGAGTTTATTCAGGGGCATCAGAGAAGTTTTATCACTGGCCTTGTGCTAAAGGCCAATGATGATCCAAACACGAGTCAAAGATTCTGCCTCTAAATCTGAAGAATTTTGCTTCCAGCCAACCTCTCCCTGTGTCCTGCCTGTGACATTCAAATTCCACTGTCAGAGAAGTCCAGGCAATAGGTAAGCTGGGAGACAGGAAATTTTAGAGTTTAAAATATTATAGCTATTTGTGTTTCAACTACAAGCTGGTATCACAGTAAGAGTTTTTCCTTCTAAGGAATAGTTAGGGTTTCAAGATTAGAGGTAATACAAATCTGAAAACTTGGATGATGTGAATTGAGCATGTTATTGACAGATGAGCACAGTATTTAAATGGTTAAAAGAAGGCCTATTGGGGTATATATTCCTTTCTACTTTAGTTATTTAGCAGATAATGATCTACTTTTATTCAGTTTTATGCCGTGATCACCCAAAGGAGTAGTAAGAGAAACCTGATTTAGAGAATGATAGAACAATGTGTTGGAACAGACAATGGATATGGCTTTGATATCACAAAGATTACGGATCTAGATAAGGCACTTAAATAATAATGAAGGCTTTAGATTCTCATGTTGAACGATTCAGTTAAGCACTATAAAATCCCAGGATATTCTGGCTCTTACTACTTGAAGTTAGTAGAAATGGAATTAGAAAGATCCAGGCTTTGCATTTACACTTAAAATCATTGAAATTCTATCTTTCAAGAATAAAGAGATTTAGATTCAAGTGTTTGGAAGGACTAGGATGTGTGTGTGTGTGAAGTATTAGCTTTTAGTTGGCAAAATACTGATCTTTGATGAGGGAAACCAAAATTGTTTCAAATTATATGTCACAGACCTCAATTGCTCTGCAGAACTATTTTCCAGTTTGGTGAGTTGTTTTATTCCTTGATTCCTGTTTATACTTTTCCAGTCTAGCTAGGGAAAATGAAACGGATCCTATTCAGCTAGAATTCTCTCCTTAAGTCTTACGAACTCAGTGGCTTGTTAACAGTGCACCGGCACAAAACAAACCAGTCTTTCTATTGGAAAATTTCTACACGGGCTTCATCTCAACTCTGTTCTACTGAGAGGACTCATAGGCATTTTCAAGGAGCATGGATTTTATGAATGCAGCTTGAATGCAGCTGTGTCTTTTCCAATCTAGGGCCAAGAGACAAAATGCAACATGAGATTTTTAAACATTCCAAGGCCCATCTGCCATGTAACCCACTTATCTTTGTGGCTGCAAGTTCTTTATTGATCCAAAATGGTAAAGAAAAAAAAAAAAAAAAAAAAGGCAACAAAGGGGGAAAATGTAGGGGGAAAGAAAAGCCATAAATCCATTCTTTTGTTGTTCTTCCAGCAGCATCTGTGAGCAATTGTCACAATTACTAGTCAAACTGTATTTGACTTGTTGCCAACATGAATTTTCCAAAAACCCAATGTAAACAAACTCTGCAAGTACTTCCTCATTTGCCAAGCCAGTAATTATTTACTTTGTTTGGGCCTAGCATTAATGTCAGTTCAGCTTTACAGCCTGTAATGTGTTTGTTAATGAAACCGTGAGGTCTAAAGCTACATATTAACCTTGCCACCCTTCAATTTTGAGCTCAATAAAGTTGCACCATGGTTTTGTAAACTAGTGTTGGGGGACAGGCAAATGATTAATTATATTTTTCCCTTTTCCTTTATCCAAGCAAATTGTTAATCTTTAAACCGGCCTCTCATTTTAAAATTAACAAACCGAAATCCAGCCGCTGGGAGATATGATATCATTTAGACAAGTTGCCGTGGCTGTTTTGATGCCATATTTGGAAGTCGTCAGCCATGGTGCCTGCATTCACATTTAGTAACCTGCACTGCAGGCTCTGTGTGCTACCTGGAAGGAAGAAACGTTCCTCAGAGAATCATGGAGTATCAGTTTGGTAGAGAAGTGGCAGAATGCATGCTTGGGACCTAGAATTCATTTTGTGGTGACTAAATGAAAGGCAGTTGGTTTGAGGATGTTTGAGCAGTTCAAAGACAGAAATTCCTGATCTGGGTGAGAAAGCTAAGAGGTTGGGGAGAAGGAGACTTAGGAGCCTAAGGATGTAATATTTTTCTCCCGGACACAACAGAATCTGCTTCTGTCTCTGGTCTATTAAACATACTGTGTACTGACACAGTACACACTACACTTCTAGTGACCTAGAAGACAACAGAGAACAGGTAAAAGCCCTGTTCTCATAGAGCTTATATTCCAGTGGGGAATGGGGAGGCCAGATAATAAACAAGAAAACAAGTAGGCAAGTTAGTTTCAGATCAAGATGACTATTCTGAAGTCAATGAAACCAAAGGGATGAGATATGACATTCCTGGTGAAGCCACTTTGGATGAGTGGTCAGAGAAGTTGTCTCTGGGACAGGGACATCTGAGCTGAGACTTGGACAGTGTGACAAAGCCCCAGTTCAAATGCACGAGGACAACACTTTCAGGAAGAGGGGACAGCAGCAGGTATCAAAGCTGTTTGCTCTGTACCAAGATGGGGAGGAAAGGCAATGTGGGTGTCCCCAGTGAGGAGGGGGCAGAGTGAGGGTGGTGGGAGGAGATGAGCTTGTGTATTGCTCCCCAAAGCAACTCTGGATGTGAACGGATGTGATAGGGTTTTAGGATTACACCTTCTACAAAGAGGAATTCTTCTGAAGATTGATTTGGCAGTCTTAATTTGTTTTGGGGAGGGACTAACATGAAGGAGACATCATCTGGCTAATAGTAGATAAAAAGTCCCTGGGAAAAAGATCACTTTTCATAAACTCCTTCGTGACCACCTCCTTCTCTGAGTATTTGAAGGTTTAAAAGCCTCAGGAACTGTCTAGAAATTTGACTTACAGATGAAATTTTGTTCTTTACTGTGGAGCTATGACTATTTGATTTACCTGACATGGAAATTGACTCCAGATAGAGGTGTCTATTTTATCTAATGTAAGCTATAATGTTTCAGGAAGTGAGATGATTATTTTCCCCTTTATCTCCAGAGAAGGTGTGACTAAATCCCCCCAAAGGGATAATTTTGTTTAGCATCAGAAACTGATGGTTGTGTTTGATTATGTAGTTCTGAGCTCAGAATAGGCGTTTTATGCAAAAATCAATATGAATTATGGAAAGAATCTAGCATTTTAGTAACACAGTGTAAGGATTTTATAGTTAGCTACAGTGAGGAAGGAAACTGCAGAAGGCAATTTCAAGAATCTTTCAGGAATCCTTTTTTGGGGAAAACATTTTATGCTTAACCGTATAAGTTGATGAAAAATGCACAAATTGGACATTCTCAAAATAAATGGTGAGAATGTAAAGAATCTTATGAATTATGTCAATTCCTTGTGAAAAATTTATATTTTAACTTTCTTGTATGCCAAGAGTCCTTGCATTCATATCTTGTGGATTTACTTAACATATTTATTTTGAGGTAATCTTAGCTTATGAGCTAAAATTTTCAACTTGTCATACCAAAAATATTTTTAAAACAACAACTCTCCAACCCTAGTATACATAAATCAGGAACAGAACCTAAATTTGTGGATAATTGGATTGAGCTCTGAGCTTAAAGATGAAGGAGACAAAAGCATGTCCCAAAGCAGCATTTGATAGTCTTAGCCTTATCTGTGGATGTTTTACACCAGGCGTGGAGGCAGTATTTGTTTACAGTGATTTGTGCTATTTGCAGTGACATTTTATTTGAGCTAGTGTCCTGTATCCAAGCCAAAACATCTATGCATAGGGGCTCGTTTTGCTCTTTCCCTTTGGTTCAAAAGCGACACTAAAGCAACATCGCCTCTTCTGATGGCCATGTTGGCAAGCCAAGGAGGTGGTTTGTGATGCAGGGATACGGGCTGCAGAGCAAGGATGATAACAGAAGACAATGACATGTCACGGGAGCTTTGTGACAGCTGTAGCCTTCACAGGGACAGAAACAGTGCCGCAAGCAAACTTCATAGATACAGTATACAGTATATGGAACTCAGTAAACTTAAATTCACTGAATTTGGGAGTAATTGCAAACTGACTACCCCACTGCTTATATTTTTCAAGTAAATCTTAAAAATCCCCAGTGATACCTGAGTTTTGAAAAAGCATCATTTTTTGTGATAATGATCACTGGAAGATATCAGAGAGGCTCTTCTGTACTGTTTACGGCTGGAATCTAAAGAGCCACTGTTTTCTCCTTGATGATCCTATGAGCCACACATGTTTTCATGCATAAAATTGAGCCATGCTATACAGATGGGCAATGAGTAATGCTCAAAGCATTTTCCACTTTTTTCTTGTGCACAGTCCTTCATATCTTTTTGTCCACCCTCCGCCTCACTCCTAGCCAGTGTTTCTGGAAAGTTCTCTTCTAAGTCAGTGATGACCATCAAGTTGAAACTAACTTTAGTAGACATTGGTAAGTTAATGCCAATAAATTAGTGTTTAAAATTTTTTTGATTTATATAGATGAAATTAAAAAATGTTTTTGATTTATTTTTACAAATATATTTAAAAATTTTCTACCCATCTCTGCAAGGTTAAAAGTATGGAAAAGAAAGTTTCAAAACTGTGGAAAAGGGAGACCATGGTGAAAGTTAAAATCTATTCAACAAAAATGCTTGTTTTTCAAATGTACTTGTGGAAACCAATGATAGTACCCCTTTTTAAACTAGATTAAGAGTGGAGTCATCCAGAATTAAACCGACTGTATGAAAGGCAAGGGCTTGGTTTAATCAGTGTTGCAAATTTAAAGAAACTTGTGGAGGCAACACAAATATTTCAAACTTCTGTCTCTCTCTCTCTTTGGCCTCTGGCTTTTACCAAGAAACCCACATGTGGTTTAATCACTTCATGTTTATTTCAATAACAAAGTGATGAAGCACTATGTCTTACCATACACACCACTTGTACATTCTTCTTTCATCTATCCATTTTCTGATCCATTGATTCACTTTTAGTAAGTGCCTACTCTGAGAAAATCACTGAGGGTATAAAGAAAAATAAGACCCAACGTCTACTCTCAGGGACCTTGTCATTTCAGGCATGTTCTCACACACATCTGTGCCCACACACACACTTGCACACACAGAGATATTGCCAAAGTGTTTTATCTGCCAAATGATGGCCTTGCTTGTCCATTCGTAATCTGGTGGTCAGAATGTGAGGAAAAATTTATTTTAGGCCCAGAAGGTAACTGAGGCCCAGAAGGTAACTGAGATTTCTCTGACCAGATACAAAATAGTCATGAGGGTTCAAGAAAGAATTCCCTTTTCCTTTAGAACAAACAGTATTTTACCTGTTGAGTTGGAAAGAAACTGAGGTTTCTTAGACCTATTCAGGTCTCAAAATACACTTTTACTGTAGGTGTTAAACAGGTTGTAATATTTCCCGCTGAATACAGACATGGCAGATGGAATCTCTCCCAATTCTGCTTCTCTAAAACCTTAGAAAGCTAAAGGAACCAACTACATGTCTCAAGTCCCACAAATATGCACATTGGTATTTGTGATTTTTCATAGTCTTTATATCTTCTAAATTCCAATTTTGAATGAAGAGCCTAGCTGTTCTCAGTACTGATGACACAATATCTTAGATAACAATTTCTTTTGCTCTTTTGAGAGGTAAATTCATTTATGCTGAAATGTTTGAGTAGTGCATTTTTTGTTTACACCTTGGATTCTTCCAAATATTATTTGAAGATGCTGGGCTAAGTACAGTCTTTAGCTCATATTATGTCTATGCCTATTCAGAGGTACAGTGGCTTTTCTGTGTTTGGAGCTTCATTCGATTTTAAAAGCTTAAATATCAGCTCATATCTGTATGATGAATAACTTTGTAATCATGCTTCTTATGTTGCATTATAACTCTACTTTTACCATCAACATGACAGTGAGCCCATTGAGGACAAGGGTTGTCTATTATTCATTTCTACGGCTCCAGTACCTAATTCTGTGCTAAGACATAGGAAAGCCTTGAATCAGTAAGATCTAAAACTGAAACATGGAAGGCTCAATCATGAAGGTAGCAACAAAGTGTGATTCCCAATGTAAAACATAATTTTGAAATGCAAATGCACTTTTAGTTTCTGAGAAGCAAATTTACTCTGGGTCATAGCATCTACTGAACACACAGAATTTGGACATTTGCTACCATTAATCGAGCTCTTAGTTTGAATTACAGTCTGTGTGCCAAGTGCTTTATATACATTATCTCATTTAACCTTTCAATTACAGGAGAAACAGGTAAAGACAGTTACCGGTACAACAAAAGAGATGTCATCATAGCTGAACACAAACTTCTTGGGAGTCAGAATGCATTCTGTTTCTTACTCTGTTACTGATTTGTATCTGGTAACTAGAATGGTGCCTGGTGCCAAAGGTGGATTTACCACGAACGAAAAGACTGTGCCTGGGGCTTGAGGGGAATCAAAATGTTTAAGAGAAGTCCTCTACCCTGGAGGCTTGGAAAGAGTTTTTTGAACATATTTGGCATTTAGAAGAGCATTTGTAAACTTGGTGTCAAAAGTTGCATCAGAATATTTGGGACTAAAGCCAGATTGCAACGGGCTGAGAATGAATACAAGCTGTAGAAGTCAGTGGAATGTATGGAACATTCTTCCAAGAAGTTTAATGAAAAGAACAAGAGAGAGGGGAGAAATCTGGGGGGAGCCAGGTTTAAAAGGCCATTTTCTTCTTACCATTTTTCTCAGTGAGGAAATTGAATCCATTATTGGTAAACCAAGGGCAAAGAAATGGCAGAAAGGAATATAGTAATACCAGGAGGGTAAAAGCCAGTAACAGGGAGAAGCAAAAAAAGATTAGAACAAGATCACTGATATACAATTCTATCTAAATTTTTTTGAAAATTTAAATTAATCTCCTTTTTAAATATGCCTATTTACATCCTATGAGATATCCTATGGTAGGCTTTGCTTGGATTTTGAATCTAATTCTCATTAAGCTTATCATTTATTATGAGTCCAATCACTTATCCAAGAAAGTGAGCATACTTTTAAATAATATTTTATTAAAAATAATCACTGGTGATAAACTTAATGCATGTTTCTTGTAGAAAATTTGGAAAATACAGATGAGCCAAATAACATGTTTTAAATTCATTTTAGACATATTCATTATCCTTCCATCAGCAGGAATTGTGATGATCATAATCACTACTAAATGTCTCCCTCTACCACTTATCCATGTTTTAAAAAGTTTTATTCCTTTTTCTAAAACAAAAATGGATCATATAGCAAAAACTATTCTAAAATCTGCTTTTGTTAAACAATATTTTTTAGCAACTCTCCATGTCATTCCACTTAATTCTTTCTCATCATTTTATTGACTGAAGAAAATTAAATTGTATGCATTTATTATAATTTATTAAGTAATTCCTTATTGTTAGATATTTTAGTGCTTTTAGATTTTTATATTATAAACAACTACTCATGACTATCCTTAAAATACTAGCTATGATTATTTTAAAAAAATACTAGCAATGACTTGCTGAGTCAGAGTATGCATCATTGTACGGCTTTTGTGAAGTTTTTCCTGATTGTCCTCCATAGAAGTTACACCAATTTAACTCTCACCTAGAGAATATAAGAGCAGCTGTTGCCCATACCCCAGCTAATTCTAGGGATTAGCATTAAAAAATCCTGTCCAACATCAAATTTTATTTGATACATATATTTCATTATGGTTCTCCTTTTCACTTTTACTATAATAAGGTTGAACGTATTTCTACTGGCTCTTTGTTATTCCTTGCTCATTTATTAATATGGTTATTTGATATATTTTACATTGGGGTTGAATTTCTTTCTAAGTGGGTTGTAAGTACTTTTTAAATGTTATATATTGAAATATGAACCACTTATTAGGCATTTATATTCTGTAAATATTTCCCCTTTTTGTCATTTGCAATTTACTTTTTATGATTTAGGTCATGAATAAGTTTCAAAAATGTGATGTAGTAAGCCTTTTTCTTTATAGTTTCTACTTTTCCTGTGAGGCTAAAGACCATATAAATATTCACCTAGTATGCTTCTAATTTCATTTTCTACATTTGAGTCTTTAAACTGTTTGAGATTAATTTCATTATGGTGTCCAATGTGCAGTTAGAATTTAAGATTATTCTTATGTTTGCCAGCCGTCTAAACACCACTTATTGAATAATCAATTATCTTCCACACTGATTTGAGGCGTATTCTTACTATATATTAAGTTCTTGTAAATACTGCATTTTAGGTCTAAATAATATAATTTTCTCTATCGAAGTGTCTGTCATTTCCTGTATTAATATCACATTGTTTATATTATTGTAGATTTATAACGTCATATGGATAAGAGCCCCCTATCTTTTGCAACTTCAAAATGATTTAGTTCTTTTAACATATTTATTTTATTGGTAATCTCACAGTTATTTTGGCAGCAATATTCATACTGTGGAATACTATTCAGCAATAAAAAGGAACAAACTACTGGCACATGCTACGTCAAGGATGAACCTCAAAAACATTATGCTAAGTGAAAGAGCTAGGCACAAGAGATCTCATAATGTATGATTCCATTTATATGAAATGTCTCTATAAGGCAAATTTATAGAAACAGAAAGTAGATTAGTGGTTACATGGGGGCTAAGAGTGGGAGTGGGAATGAACTGTAAGTAGGCATGAGGGATCTTATCAGGGTGATGGAATTTTTTTTTTTTTTTAAAGATTGTTTTCTTATGTTAGTTAAACATCCTCCTTTTATTTCTCTCTCTCTTTTTTTTAATACTGAGTTGTTGTTTTTTTTCTTTTTGGCCATGCCATGCAGCATGTGGGATCTTAGTTCCACGACCAGGGATAGAACCCCTGCCCCCTGAATTGGAAGGGCAGAGTCTTAACCACTGGACTACCGGGGAAGTCCTGGAAATGTTTTAAAATTTATTTAAGTTGATGGCTTCACCATGCAGTAAGATTACTAAAAATCATTAGATTGTGCACTTGAAATGAGTGAACTTTATGATATGTGAAATATACTTCAGTAAAGTTGTTATTAGGAAAGAATTATTCTGGAAAGTTAATCAAAAATTATCACTGTGTTTTGTTTGGAACTGTATGATATTTACATATTAATTTCAGAATTGACATCTGATAATATTAAGTTTTCTTTCCTAAACTATGATATTTATTTCCCAGGATACTTATAACTATTTTTACAAATCCACAGTTTTCCTATTAATTCCTAGGCTATTAGGTTTATTGTTTGTTTGTTTTATTTTTAGGTGGTTGCTGGTGTTGATGATTTTCCCCCTATTAAATAGAGTAATTGGTTATTGATGATATAATAGGGGACTGCTTGATTTTTATATATTTATTTTATAGTCTTATTAATGAAATCACTTATTAGTTCTAACGTTCCTGAATGCACTGAAAGGTGTGAGTTACATTAGCAATCTGACTGACCTCTGGCCCAGAGACTTTAGAATGACAGGTTATAGATTTAGCCACGAGTTCAATAATTTCTCTGTGAGTTTTTCCCCAAAGTTGTTAACGGAGGTCATTTGGACAACATCTAGTTTATCAATTTGGTTTAAATTTAGAATATCTACTACCAATATCAGACCTTAAACCTATGACCTGAAAATAGAGTTTTCGAGTAGGAAATTTTATAACAGCATGCTTTATAAATTAACTATCTAATGTGTAACGGTGACTGGAATTTCATTGAATATAAGCATATGTCAAGAGATCATAATCAGAACGCTGGCCATCAGGTAAATTAACAAACCATTTGGCTGGAAATAGAATGATTAGCACAGGGATAATCTGCTCTGTTGCTGATGGTTATCGGGCATGAGACAGTTATCTGATAGCTACATGTTTTAGTAAAGAATGAGCAAATCTTTACCCCTAAGAAAAAAAAGAAAGATTTGGGTTGCTTACATTTGGTTGCTAACATCTTCTCCATTTAAATACACTCTAATGTACCAATGTTCACTCTACTTAACAAATAAAAGTATATGAGAATAAGTTAGAAAGTTCAAGTGATAGTCAATTTATAAAAGAATTTAAAAAGAG
This sequence comes from Balaenoptera physalus, assembly GCF_965194825.1. NCBI lineage: Eukaryota > Metazoa > Chordata > Mammalia > Artiodactyla > Balaenopteridae > Balaenoptera > Balaenoptera physalus. Next base: position 80,291,713 of record NC_138883.1, on the reverse strand, counting down.
AGGGCGAAGATATTGTCTTGGAATTCACTTAGAAGTGTTAGGCAGTGTGAGAATAGAAGTGAATTTGGACAGATTTGTGAAGCTCTGGGGACTGTAACTTCCTGGTGAGAAAGTTATGTGAAACAGGGTCAGAATGGTGGTCTTAACCTCAGCATTTCTGGCACATCTAATATATTTAACCTGAATATTTTTATTCTATGAATTAAGTAGAAAAAAAAATTATCTTATTTTCATATTTTGAACCCAGTAAATCATTGTGTTATCCTGCTGGTATACACATTTCTGAATTGGTCAAGGTTCTTGTTCTAAGAAACAAAAAGTGACCCTGGAATATTTGAGCATTAAAAGTATTTATTTAAAGGATATCGCAGCATGATAATCCAGCTTGTTTAGAGTTGTAGTGACTTTTACTAACTTTTTATCACTAGATGTCCTCATATAAAGAGGCATTTCAGAAGTCTGCTGGTTCTATGTAAACACTTCCCATTGTATGGCAGTTACAAAATGTTTCCCTTGACAGTTAGGATTATCCCCCTAGGCAGTATTGTAAGCTTTTATTTTTGCCATTTGCCTTTTGGCACAAAGACTCCAAAATTGTTAGACTGCAGTGTCAGCTTATCCTTAAGTTGTTAGTGCTCCATGGTGGAAGCATACATCTCAGAGGTACTAAACCTCTAAATCAGTAGAACCAAGAAGGATAGGGTTAAAAGTATTAATGAGTCATTACTAGGACAAATAGGAGCCACTACTTCTACATCCATTGCTTGGTTTCCAATTGCTTGCAATATGGCTATAAAAGAAACAACATCATATATTATTTCTGGTTTGCAGCACACATTTCTCTTCTATGTAAGCAGCTTCTGTGCAATGAGATGGATGATAAAGTTAGTGAAGCCATGGAATGTAGCCCATTGTGCATCTTGTTTTACCTTGTTCAGGAGCAATATTGGGTAGAATTTCCTGACGGAGTATAAAGTGCTCAGAAACTCCGCAAGTTTTAGAGTTAGAGATGGTACAGCAGGCAGAGGAAAAAATTCAAATCCATGATAAATATCTAATCTGTGTCACAGATTGGATTCTTCAGGAAGCAGGTTCTGAGACAGATTTGTAGATAGGATGTTTATGGAAGAGTGCTCTTGGGGTCATTCCGTGTGGGAGAGTGAAGGAATGAGAATTGGAATGGAGGAACTGAATTGGGAAGCAGCCACAACAAAGGCCTCGGCCAGTCCCTACAGGGACGTCCAGGGCTCGAATGTGCCTCCAGGTTTGTCCCGAACTGGAACTTAGAGGCTGAGGCTTTTGTATAGCCCCATCAAATGCACCTCAAGCGTATCAAATTAATCTCAATTAAATGCCAGGAGGATCTTTTTAGTACTTGACAGCTGGTTCTAAAATATATATGAATATAAAGGGCCAGGAATAGTTAAGATGTTGAAGAAAGAAAACAAGTAGGGGAAGTTGGTACTCCAGATATGAAGACTCAAAAGAAACTCTGCTAACCAAGACAGTGTGAATTGGCCTAGAGGTAGAAAAAGAGAGACCAGATAAAGAGATTCTTGTATATATGAACATTTGATATATGACAGATGTGACATAGTAGAGCAGTGAAAAAATAAAGGACTTTCCATAAATGGAACATTTGGAATTGAGCATTCATATAAAAATAAAATTGGACCTTTTCTCATCTTATATACAAAAATTACCAATGGATCAGAGAGTTAAATGTGAATGAGAACACTACACAGCCTTTGAAAGGTGATGTAAGAGAATGAATTGTACGCTTCAGATTGATTAAAAATTTTAATGTCCAACAATACCAATGTTGGTGAACATATGAAGCAACAGAAACTCACAAGCTGCTTGTCAGAGTGTAAATTTGATTCATTCAGTTGGAATTCAGTTTGGTAATATATATTAAAGTTGACTGTAAACATATCCTATAACCCAACAATTCCAGTGTTAGTAGTGACATTTGTTTAATAATAGCCAATCGGAAACACCCCAAATGTCCATCAGTAGTAGAATAGCTAAATAAATTGTGGTAAATTCATACAATGGAATACTATACAGCAATGAAAATAAACAAACTAGAACTACATGCAACATCCTCGATTAATTAAACAATAATAATATTAAAAGTAGCAAATGCAAAAACAAACAAAAAAACCCAGTATGATTCCATTCACATAAAGTTCAAAAATCAGGGTTTTGGCTCCTCTGGAGAAAGAAAGGGGTTTTGATTCTGAAGGAACACTGTGGAGTTTGTATCTCAACCTTAGAGGAGTTTATGGGTGTTTGTTTTAAAATGATTTCTTAACGTGTACAATTTTTTTTCGCTTTTTCTCTGTACGAGTTATATTTCACACAAACAATTTGAAAAGCAAAACACAAAAAAAGAAATGTTTGGGAACTTCCCTCATGACCTACATGTTTAACTGTACTTTTTCTGAGCTTTGAGCTGGAAGATGAAATATATAGCAATGGCCTTTAACTATGGAATCTCTCTAGGAAGTTGCCATCATGGACAGTTACTCAGCCTGAATTCTCAAAGCAGCCACACACTGGGAATGGACTTTCTGGTAGCATGACTGTAGCAATTATGCATATTTATATCCCCAGCACCTACGTCAGTGATTGGCTTTTTAAAACTGCTCAATGCATGTTTTCCAAATGGATGACTAAATAAATGAATGAGTGAATGAATGAACAGTGCATCTTTCTGAAGCCTGTTGACTCATTGCAGAGCCTCACTGTAGATTAATCCCTTTTTAGAAAACTATAAATAAGTATTAAGGAATAATAATCTTCAATTCTTTGGACTTTGAAGTAACTTTCAGAATTACATATTGACCTTTAAGAAACAGGAGAACACTGAGTCCCATACAAGAACTCCTGAATCAGTCTGTTAAGGAGGGATCCTATTTGGTATTTAAAGAAGCATCAGAGAATATTTTGATACATTACCCTGGTAAGATATGAGGCATAAAGAACATTGAATAGTCAAGTCTGCTAAATTCAAAACTACCTAACTCTATCTGAGAATTTGGAAGTGTTTTTTTTTTTCCTCTTTATATATGTTTTCTGATAGATTTCTGTAAACTATACCACATCAACCCACTTTCCACCTTCTGTCAGTTACAACATCCCATTCAGAAGCTACGTGGCTCTCTATGGTAAGCCAATATGTAATTAAGATTTACTTTGGTTGAGTGAAAATATGCCTTCTTTATAAAGAAAGCCCCAGGCCAGGTTCAGAATAGGCAAGGTTAGCTATGGTGGATTTATCAGCAAATTTAGCCCAATTGAAGAGGCATGACTTCAAACCTATTAAAGATGGTGCTTATGTGATATTCTGTGATGTCTTCTGCCTAAGGATTTGGACAATTCATGCAGTTTACTTCAGCCTTGAAAGTGGATTTATATGAGAGAAAAAAGGAAAGTGCTGAGAATATTTTTCATCTAACATCCTCCCTTTGACCACATAATAGTCCAAAAACTCACACAAGCAATTCCATATGGAGATGAGGAATGTCTAGCCAAAACAAGTTGTTCAGCTTATTAGCCTTGGGCTGAATAATTTACTCAGAATATCTGGCATGGCCACCCTGTTTAAAAAGGAGAGGTGGGATAGCTATGCTTGCCTTTTCTTTTTCCCCTAGAGTTTTAGATGAGAAAACAAATGGTTAGTGAGGCAACGCTGCAGGCCAGAAGCCCTGCGCTCTACTGTTTTCTCTGCACATTTGAAAAGCCTCACAAGTACAACAATGCAAATTTCTTTGCACTTGACTGGCTACAGAGAAGGGTACATTGCACAATTTTCACTGTCATCTAGTTTCACATTTGATCCTTCTTGGGCAAGACTATCAAGTTGCTTTGGTGTGAATCTTGGCAGAAAAAACCTCTTCTCTCCAAGAATTTGAAATACTGTGAACTGCAAAATAAATTGGCTCCAACTGTCTGCTCTATTGTACAGGAGATGTAAGATAGCAGAAGGAGAATTAGAATACGTTTTGATTTTGAGAGCTTCTAGAAATTAAATTTTAAAAATTTTTGTAACGGATAGGGAGAATAAAATTGTATTCAAATTTAATTGTAAGGCAATTTGATGATTTTTTTTTCTCCCAATCAGGTCAGTAGGAAACCCGGTTGATCCCTTTGTCTCTAGTTTAAGTATTAATTGGCACATCATGCAGTTATTTTGCCTGCCTATTTTGGCATCATTCAGATTCCCAAAATAAAGGACAAGTCACTTAGTACTAATTCTTCCACCAACTCTTATTCACTGTGCACATATGTTCAATCTATCTTCTGGTTCTCTCCCTTTTTTTCCTTCTCTCCCTCCCTCCTTTCTTTCATTTAAAAAAAGCACACACATTCACTTTCGAATAGATTATTGGAGAATCTTTGAAGCTAATACTGAAAAATGTTAAAGGTGTGTAATATAAAACTTCACAAACAGTTCATGAAAGAGTGAAGTTTTAAATTTCTAGACTACCACAAATTTCCAGATTCCCCACCTTTTTTTAAAGTTATTGACTGCCTTTTGAGGGTGACCATCTAGTAAATAATTCTGATTTCTGCAACTTGTTAATTAGGCTAATCCAACATGACACCCAAATGGAAGACCCTGGTGGTAGAGCACGGTAGGTTAAACTACACACTCGTTGGCCTGCATTGTAACTTTATGTCACATCAGTTCAACCCAACAAAACCCAAAAGACTGAGAGAGACTTCCAGGAGCAGATAAAAGCGGTTGTAGCAATCACCCACAACAGGGCTCGTTTTGCTCAAAATCATGACTCTGATTTTGAGTAAGGGCATGAAGATTGCAAACCTGGAACAAGCATGGAAAATAAACAATTGAGAGGTAGGCTGAATCACAGGGAATAGTGGTAAATAGAGTTGGAAAAATAACAGGATCAGGTTATTGAGAGTTTAAATGTCATTAAGTGAGTAGTATTTTAGTTTATGTTAATACACAAATGATTTGCATGATGTACAATTTGCCAATAATTATCCTGACATTTTGATGGGGCCTGACTTGCATATGTGTAAATATTTGCTGTTGCTAAGTTACCAGCTATACTTATTTGAGTTTGTGTACCATTTCATTCTGTGGCAAGAGGAGATGTTTTAGGCTTCAAAGCAAGGGACCCCTACCTTCTAATGGATGCCTTCTTAGGAGTTCCCAATAGAAATCTTTTATACCATGTCACTCATATGACTATCTCTCGTTTATTATGTTGTTTTTTTCTAACACATAGACTGTTTAGATGGAACAAGATCAGATAATCTTTTATTCTTTCATTCATTCTTTAATTTAAATTTAATACTTTAATTTTTGCAAGACCCTATATTAGGTCCTTTGGAGAATTTGAGGCTGTGTCCCAACTTCTCCAAAGAGCCTAAGAGGGAAGATAAGGTCCATAAAAACAACTCAAGAATACATGAAACCTAACTGCTCCTAGTCCTCTCTAGCCAATGGGGACTGAAATCTCCCATCTCCCACCTGCTCCCATGGGAACTCCAGACAGCATCCCCTCCAGCATTTCTAGGAAAGCTGGAGGAGTGCTTCCCATGTGTTCACAAACCGAGTTGCCAGCTTCAGTTACTATGAGGCATCTACCCTGCCTTTCCTCTTCCATGGGAGCTTCCCCTTATCATTGTCTTCCTTTTATGAAGCTCCTTGAGAAATCATCACATTCATTCATTCCTTAGATATTTAATGAGTGTTTCCTATAAACCAAGCACTCCCTTTCTTCTAGGAATAAGTGATGAACACAACAGGTAAAATCCCTGACTCTTAGGACGTGTGTGTTGTGCGGGAGGGTGGTAAGGAAAGGCAAATACGATTTCAGATAGTGACAAGTGCCTCAGATAAGGGTAGATGAGACTGAAAATGGTGGGAAAGATGGTCAGAGGAGGCCTCTCTGAAGAGGAGTGTTTGACTTGATGAGACGTGACTACCGATGTCAATGTCCACCAGGAGAATGCAGATCGCCCTGCCAAGGGTTCTGTGGGTACCGGTTTCATCACTGCTAATCCTCGTATTGTCAGGACAGTTATGGATTATGGACACACTCTCAACTTTGGCCACACTTTATATCCAGATCCCAAATAACACACTTGCTTCCAGTCTCATGATGTCTCTCATCAACACAACTCCTTCAGCTCTGGGTCCCTCCACTGTGCTCCTCTCCTTCCTTCTCCCCAGGTGCTGGTCAGGATTTGTGGGGATTGACACCTATACAATCTGGGGCCCTCTTCAAGAAAATAAATAAATAAAACCACAAGAATACAAAATTAGGTCCAGGGAATTGGCAAGGGCCTGAGGTTACTCTTCTTTCTGTCCAAAAGAGGAGCCCCCATGCAGAGCAACAAAGCACATAGATCCCCGGGGGAGTTCTCTGCCCTGTATTTTTACACATGCCACAATATGAATGTCAGTTCGAGGCCCCATACTACACAAATAGATGTTTTCACCATATGATAGATAGATAAGGGCAAAGTGAGATGGGAGTTTAGAAGAGGGAAGAATTGCATCCCCGTGGAGGCAATCAGTGAACGATTTTGGTGTTACCTGAGCTGCATCTTGAAGGATGAATAAGGTTTGCATACCCAGGAAAGATGACTTTATTGAGTGCCTTGTCTGTGTACAGTCCCTCTACATCCTACATTACCCTTTTAAGAACATTGCACAGTGGGAAGTGTCATTTTACAGATGATTAAGCTAAAGGCTCAAAATTACATAACTATCATATTGCATAAGTCACTTAATTTGTTTAAGCCATGTTTCCCACTCAGCCCCATCTGAGTTGAGTGCTCTTTCCATTATGCCAGGCTGACTCTGATTTTGAGTAAGGGCATGAAGATTGCAAACCTGGAACAAGCATGGAAAATAAACAATTGAGAGGTTGGCTGAATCACAGGGAGTAGTGGTAAATAAAGTTGGAAAAATAACACAGGATCAGGTTATTGAGAGTTTAAATGTCATTAAGTGAGTAGTATTTCAGTTTATGTTAATACACAACAATAAATAATATCACAACTAATGACCAAGTTCCATCAACAGAATCTCTTGCTAAGTGTGAATATAGTCAAGGCAAATTGCCGTGAAAACAGTGTGCATTGACCTTCCATCAGGGCTGTTCACATAGTATGATATCAAGAGTGCTGAAAAATAACCTTCACCATTTTACTGATGTTTGAAATACCACCATGTAAGCTTTACCCTTTGCCTGGCTGTTAAACTCTTACCTCTGAAAGAGGCAAACAATAAATGTAATAGAGATTGTTAGTTTCTCCCCTGGGAGCAGCTTTAAAGAAGCAAGGAGCATAAAGGTGCAGGGAGAGGGAAACCTAACATTGCAGAAGAGAGAAAGCTTCATAATTTTTTTGTTGTATCTTTACTTCCAGTCATGTGGATTTGTCGCACTCTTGCTCTACCCAAAGTATTGAATAGAAAGAGAATCCAGAGCAAAAGCCATGGGGACAAATGGGGTTGTTTTGAGTAAGGAACAGCTGCTCTGTTCTATTGAAGCCATCTCCAAAGCCTCTTTTCATTTAGGGCAAACCCTAGTGTGGGGAAACTGCGTGAAAAACAAAGAGGGAGAGGGCTGGTAAGTGGAGGATGACAGTGGAAGCCCTCCCAGCAACAGATCCTGCGGTCTCTTCATGGTGGGCTGTCAGCATCTTCCCAGCTGCTTCCTAGTGCCTCTGGCTGGGTGTGTCTGGGAAGCTTCACACACACTGATTCAAATTGCATATTGTTTTTCTCCTTGAGAGGTTTCTCATCTGGGATCCCATGGAGAGACTGGCAGAGGCATGTGTTTCTATTTTTAAGAATACAATAGATGTTGAAAAAAATGTGAAAGGAAATGCAAAGACCAGGTTCTGTGGCAGAGAGAAACTTTGGCCTATTTGGTACCTTTAAATGGTGCCAAGCTCCATCTGGCAGCTCAGCCTTGATTTTGCCATCAACTGAGGGTAAACCAGCATTCCACAGAGTTGTGCAATCTGTTTTGAGACAAGAGAAATGGACTGGACTTCATAGAGTCACTAAGATTATCAGAGAGGGTCCATCATGATGTGCATAATTATACTTAAGTTACTGTAGAATACGAGCTTTTGAGGGCAGGAGCCACATCTTTCCATCAATCACTGAACCTGAAAGGTGCTATAGCACCATTATTTAAGTTTGTGGAATGAATGGATGGATGATCAGATGCAATCCCTGATTGAAGTGACTCTTGTCAAGGAGCTCTTCCTCGAAAGGTCTTATCTCTGTTGATGCAAATGCAGGAGTCTAGATTGTTTGTGAGGTAAGGAAATGTAACTTTGAGAAGAAGAAATTCCTAACTGAATGTTAATTCTGGGTTTTGCTTGTGAGTGAAAAAGAAGTCCACCCACACTATTACGTCCTGATGATTATTGTCAGGTGCCTGCCATTACAAATAGAGTATATATGGTGAAATGATCCTGTGACTTTCATTTGTGCTACTTTTCCTATTCAGAATGCTTCAGTGGCTCCCCCCCCCCCATCTCCTGGAAAACAACAAACACGTGGGCTGGACTTGCACCACCATCCTGGGGTAACTGCTTTTCCTCTGAAGGTAAACGTTCAATCAGACAAAATTGGGTTCAAATTCCACCTTCTTTCCCTTCCTAGCTGCATAACTCTGGGCAATTTCCTTATCTTGCTAAGCCTTAGTTTCTTTGTCAGAAAAGTATGAGGGGGAAAATAGACATTCTTTATCAGGGATTTAATTTTGAAAGATTTCACATGACAAGCCTGGAAGAAAAGGGCCCAAATCAACTTACAAAACTCAAAATTCATATTCACAATTGATATCAACTCTGTCCATTTGGCATTATAATAATAGTAAATAAAAATATTTACTATTTACTGAGGTATGTGATGTGATAGTCACAAGTACTGGACCCTACCTCTGCTGTTAACTAATTGTATAACTGTATCTTTACTCTTCCATGCATTGGTTCCTTCATTGACAAAATGAAGATAAAAATATAACAGCTGTTTCAGTTCATGTAAAGTGCTTAGCACAGTGTCAAGCACATAGTAAATGTTTCATTAATGTTGTTACTATTATCAGATATTTACTATACATCAGGCATTGCATACCTTATCTCATTTAACCTCACAACCCAATGAAGTAGGCATTGCTATTGCCATTTGAAGATTAAAACAAAGCAAAACTGTAATTTACAGAAGTTGAGTAACTTGTTCAATGACACCATTGTAAGTGGTAAAACCAGGAGTCAAGCCCAAATGTGTATGATTTCAATGTCCTAAGTCATACATTTGACATCCTGATTTTATTGGTCTGGGGTAGGGCCCAATCACTGATATAGTTAAAAAGTTCTCCTGGTGAGTCTATGCAAATATAGCTGTTATTGAGAACCACTGAGATTTTTAGCCCCTGCCTCCCTCCCACCCTGCAGCCTCAAAGTTCTGAATTAAAATATCTAGGAATAGAACCTGGAAAACTGTATTATAAACGACCATCCCAGGTGATTCTAATGATCAGATAATTCTGGCTAACATTTCCCTGTGTGTGTTTATCTCCTCTATCAGATGATCGGTTGCTTAAGAGCATCTGTTTTTATTTCCTTGTCTCTTTAGCATTTAATTCAGTGCATTATATGCTTACTAAAATAAGTTCTCATTGGTTGTTGAATGTTTGAGAACACAGTAAGAATGAGATTGTTGAGAAAAGCATACAGTTTGAATTAGGGCTGAGAGGATAACCTAGCTGTAGTGTACAGGGGAATAATACAGAACAGTTTTAAGGTAACTGTACTCCTGGGCAGATGGTCTTCTTTTCACTGTGTCCTCACATGATATTTGCTTGATGTGTTTGGGTGGAGAGAGAGAGGACCCAAGCTCTCTGATATCTCTTCTTAAAAGAGTACTAATCGCATTATGAGGGCCCCACCCTCATGGCCATATTTAAACCTAATTACCTACTTAAGAACCTGTCTTCATATACCATTACACTGGGGATTAGAGCTTCGATATATGAATTTTGAGGGGACACAATTTAGCGCATAACAGAAATATTATATATCTTGCTAGCATGTATATTTCAAAACTCATCAAAGCATACACTTAATATTTATGTATTTACTCATATAAAAACTTCAATATAACAAAATTATATATATTCAACACTCATATATATACATTCATAAATATATATACACATATATACATTCAAAATTATGTATATATTCAACTTCAAATTTATGCAAAATATATATATTCAACATGCATATAAGATATAGTCAGTGAATAAACAGGATAAAATTGTAGAGCTGAAAAAAACCCCATATCTTTATCTTGAAAAAACCCACCAAATATAAAACAGAATGGATTAAATTGCCCTACACATACACACATATTTTGGCCACAGTTCAAAATTTTAAGGGGAAGGAGAAAATTCTAAAAGTTCCCAAAGAAAATCAGATTGACATCAGAAATCATACTGGAAATGCTAGATAGTGGTAAACCTAGAATTCTATACCTAGACAAACTAACATTCAAGTGTGTATGAAGAATAAATATGCTTTTAGATGTCCAAGGACTTAGAAATTTTACCATCTACAAACTAATTCTAAAAGGATTACTCAGGATGGTCTGCTACACAAAAGTAAGCACATTAACCAAAAAAAAAAAAAAAAAGCACAAAAAACCCCAAGATATAGACAGGCTTCCTAGAAAGTATAAGGAGAAAAGTAAACCCAGAAATACTTGTTAATGCAGGTGATATGGTTGTATATCTGGAAAATCAAAGAAAGTCTATAAGAGCATTCAATGTAAGACTGATAGCAATGTCAATATCCAAAAAACCCAATGCTTTTCTTATATATCAGCAATAACCACCTAGAAAACAAAATGAAGAAATACCCTTTTCACAATCATAACAACAAATGAATAGAAATAAAATTAAAACATTACAGAGTTTATATTCCTCAACTGAGGAATACGAATAGTAACTTGAATTAATGGACAGAAATACCATTTCCTTGTTTAAGAAGAATCAACATTATCAGCATGCAACTGCACCCTAAATTAACCAATAAATTCTACAATATTAAAATAAAAATCTCAGTGGCATAATGTTTTAGAAACTTGACTAAATCATCCTGATGTTCATATGGTAAAACAAATATAGACTGTGTAGAAATATTCTCCAGAAGAATGAGTAAAAAAAGGACTTACCCTAAAATGGTACTTTAATACAATGGAGATATTTTCTATATGACAGAATATAAATTCTATATATAATATATAAGTAATATAAATATAAATATGATGTATTATGTAATTATATATATTCTGTAGCTCAGTAAAACTATAAAACATTTATTCCAAAGACATAATTGGTCAAACATCCACAGTTATATATATAGTTGTTCATGTAGCATTATTTATAAGAAAGGATAACTAGAAATAAACTAAGAGATTGGTTAAATAAATTATTCTCCATTCGTGAAATGGAATTATCTTCATTCACTAAACATGTAATACATCTCTATTTAACAATTTGGGAAGATCTCCATGACAAATTGTGGACTGACAAAAGCAGGCTAAAAAGGGCATGTGCAGTATGATCTTATGTGTGTGCCCCCCTACACACACACGCACATCAAGAAGTCTAATTAGCAGAACCCTCAAGATGGCAGAGGAGAAAGACGTGGAGTTCACCTTCCTCCCCACAAGTACATCAAAAATACATCTACATATGGAACAACTCCTACAAAACACCTACTGAATGCTGGCAGAAGACCTCACACTTCCCAAAAGGCAAGAAACTCCCCACATACCTGGGTAGGGCAAAAGAAAAAAGAAAAAACAGAGACAAAAAAATAGGGACGGGACCTGCACCTCTGGGAGGGAGCTGTGAAGGAGGAAAAGTTTCCACACACTAGGAAGCCCCTTCACTGGCGAGACAGGGGGATGGATGGGGGGGAAGCTTAGGAGCCACAGAGAAAAGCACAGCAAGATGGGTGCAGAGGGCAAAGCGGAGAGATTCCCACACAGAGGATCAGTGCCAGCCAGCACTCACCAGCCTGAGTCGCTTGTCTGCTCACCCGCTGGGGTGGGTGGGGGCTGGGAGCTGAGGCTCGGGCTTCAGAGATCAGATCCCAGGGAGAGGACTGGGGTTGGCTGTGTGAAGACAGCCTGAAGGGGGCTAGTGCGCCACAGGTAGCTGGGAGGGAGTCAGGGTAAAAGTCTAGAACTGCCTAGGAGGCAAGAGACCATTGTTTCCAGGTGTGCGAGGAGAGGGGATTCCTGCTGCATGCACCGACAGAAGGCAGAGCACTGCCTGAGCAACCTCCAGAGACAGGCGTGAGCCATGGCTATCAGCTCAGGCCCCAGAGACAGGCATGAAATGCTAACGCTGCTGCTGCAGCCACCAAGAATCCTGTGTGCAAGCGCAGGTCACTGTCCACACCCCCACCCCCGGGAGCCTGTGCAGCCCACCACTGCCAGGGTCCCGTGATCCAGGACAAGTTCCCCAGGAGAACACATGGCGCGTCTCAGGCTGTTGCAACATCACGCCGGCCTCTGCCACCACAGGCTCACCCTGCATTCCAATTGACTACCATATCCCTCCCCCAAGCCTGAGTGAGCAAGAGACCCCTAATCAGCTGCTGCTTTAACCCCCTCCTGTCTGGGCAGGGAACAGACACCTGAGGGTGACATACCCACAGAGGTGGGACCAAAACCAAAGCTGAACACCAGGAGCTGTGTGAACAAAGAAGACAAAGGGAAATTTCTCTGTGCAGCCTCAGGAGCAATGGATTAAATCCCCGCATTCAGCTTGGTAAACCCGGCACATGTGGAATACCTGAATGGACAATAAGTGTTCCCAAAATTGAGGCAGTGGACTTTGGGAGCAACTGTAGACTTGGGGTTTGATGTCTGCAACTGATTTGTTTCTGATTTTTATGTTTATCTTAATATAGTTTTTAGTACTTGTCATCATTGGTGGATTTGTTTATTGGTTTGGTTGCTCTCTTCTTTTTCCTATTATTATTATTTTTTTATTTTAATAATTATTTTTATTATTATTTCTTTCTTTCTTTTTTTCTCCCTTTTCTTCTGAGCCTTGTGGGTGGCAGGGCCTTGGTGCTCTGGCCTGGTGTTAGGCCTGAGCCTCCAAGGTGGGAGAGCCAAGTTCAGGACATTGGACCACCAGAGACCTCCCAGCCCCACATAATATCAGTCAGCGAGAGCTCTCCCAGACATCTCTGTCTCAACACTAAGACCCAGCTCCACACAATGGCCAGCAAGCTCCAGTGCTGGATGCCCCATGCCAAACAACTAGCAAGACAGGAACACAACCCCACCCATTAGCAGAGAGGCTGCCTAAAATCATACTAAGTTCACAGACACCCCAAAACACACCACCAGGCACAGCCCTCACCACCAGAAAGACAAGATCCAGCCCCACCCACCAGAACCCAGGCAACAGTCCCCTCCACCAGGAAGCCTACACAAGCCACTGAACTAACTTCACCCACTGGGGGCAGACACCAAAAACAACGGGAACTATGAACCTGCAGCCTGCAAGATGGAGACCCCAAACACAGTAAGTTAAACAAAATGAGAAAACAGAGAAATATGCAGCAGATGAAGGAGCAAGGTAAAAACCCCAGGGACCACACAAATGAAGAGGAAATAGGCAGTCTACCTGAAAAAGAATTCAGAGAAATGATAGTAAAGATGATCCAAAATCTTGGAAATGGAATGGAGAAAATACAAGGAACGTTTAACAAGGACCTAGAAAACTAAAGAGCAAGCAAACAATGATGAAAAACACAATAAATGAAATTTAAAATTCTCTAGAAGGAATCAATAGCAGAATAACTGAGGCAGAAGAACGGAAAGTGACCTGGAAGATAAAATAGTGGAAATAACTACCACACAGCAGAATAGAGAAAAAAGAATGAAAAGAATGGAGAACAGTCTCAGAGACCTCTGGGATAACATTAAATGCACCAACATTCAAATTATAGGGGTCCCAGAAGAGGAAGAGAAAAAGAAAGTGTCTGAGAAAATATTTGAAGAGATTATAGTTGAAAACCTCCCTAACATGGGTAAGGAAATAGTCAATGAAGTTCAGGAAGTGCAGAGAGTCCCATACAGGATAAATCCAAGGAGAAACATGCCAAGACACATATTAATCAAACTATCAAAAATTAAATACAAAGAAAAAATATTAAAAGCAGCAAGGGAAAAGCAACAAATAACATACAAGGGAATCCCCATAAGGTTAACAACTGATCTTTCAGCGGAACCTCTGCAAGCCAGAAGGGAGTGGCAGGACATATTCAGAGTGATGAAAGGGAAAAACCTACAGCCAAGATTACTGTACCCAGCCAGGATCTCATTCAGATTCGATGGAGAAATTAGAACCTTTACAGATAAGCAAAAGTTAAGAGAATTCAACACCACCAAAGCAGCTTTACAACAAATGTTAAAGTAACTTCTCTAGGCAGGAAACATGAGAGAAGAAAAAAACTTACCAAAAACAAATGCAAAACAATTAAGAAAATGGTAATGGGAACATGCACATTGATAATCACCTGAAATGTAAATGGATTAAATGCTCCAACCAAAAGACATAGACTGGCTGAATGGATACAAAAACAAGACCTGTATATATGCTGTCTATAAGAGACCCACTTCAGACCTAGGGACACATACAGACTGAAAGTGAGGGGATGGAAAAAGATATTCCATGCAAATGGAAATCAAAAGAAAGCTGGAGTAACAATTCTCATAGCAGACAAAGTAGACTTTAAAATAAAGACTATTACAAGAGACAAAGAAGGACACTACATAATGATGAAGGGATCAATCCAAGAAGAAGATATAACAATTGTAAATATTTATGCACCCAACATAGGAGCACTTCAATACATGAGGCAAATGCTAACAGCCATAAAAGGGGAAATCAACAGTAACACAATCATATTAGGGGACTTTAACACCCTTCTTTCACCAATGGACAGATCATCCAAAATGAAAATAAGTAAGGGAACACAAGCTTTAAATGACACATTAGACAAGATAGACTTAATTGATATTTATAGGACATTCCATCCAAAAACAACAGAATACACTTTCTTCTCAAGTGCTCATGGAACATTCTCCAGGATAGATCATATCTTGGGTCACAAATCAAGCTTTGGTAAATTTAGGAAAATTGAAATCATTTCAAGTATCTTTTCCAACCACAACGCTCTGAGACTAGATATCAATAACAGGAAAAAAACTGTAAAAAATACAAACACTAAATAATATGCTACTAAATAACCAAGAGATCACTGAAGAAATCAAAGAGGAAATCAAAAAAGACCTAGAAACAAATGACAATGAAAACACGATGACCCAAAACCTATGGGATGCAGCAAAAGCAGTTCTAAGAGGGAAGTTTATAGCAATACAATCCTACCTCAAGAAACGTCTCAAATAAACAACTTAGCCTTACACCTAAAGCAATTAGAGAAAGAAAAACAAAAAAACCCAAAGTTAGCAGAAGGAAAGAAATCATAAAGATCAGATCAGAAATAAATGAAAAAGAAATGAAGGAAACAATAGCAAAGATCAATAAAACTAAAAGTTGGTTCTTTGAGAAGATAAACAAAATTGATAAGCCATTAGCCAGACTTATCAAGAAAAAAAGGGAGAAGACTCAAATCAATAGAATTAGAAATGAAAAAGAAGTAACTGACACTGCAGAAATACAAAGGATCATGAGAGATTACTACAAGCAGCTATATGCCAATAAAATGGACAACCTGGAAGAAATGCACAAATTCTTAGAAATGCACAACCTTCCGAGACTGAACCAGGAAGAAATAGAAAATATAAACAGACCAATCACAAGCAGCGAAATTGAGACTGTGATTAAAAAATCTTCCAACAAACAAAAGCCCAGGACCAGATGGCTTCACAGGTGAATTCTATCAAACATTTAGAGAAGAGCTAACACCTGTCCTTCTCAAACTCTTCCAAAATATAGCAGAGGGAGGAACACTCCCAAACTCATTCTGCGAGGCCACCATCACCCTGATACCAAAACCAGACAAAGACGTCACAAAAAAAGAAAACTACAGGCCAATATCACTGATGAACATAGATGCAAAAATCCTCAACAAAATACTAGCCAACAGAATCCAACAGCACATTAAAAGGATCATACACCATGATCAAGTGGGGTTTATCCCAGGAATGCAAGAATTCTTCAATATATGCAAATGAATCAATGTGATAAACCATATTAACAAATTGAAGGAGAAATTTGATCATCCCAATAGATGCAGCAAAAGCTTTCAACAAAATTCAACACCCATTTATGATAAAAACCCTCCAGGAAGTAGGCATAGAGGGAACTTACCTCAACATAATAAAGGCCATATATGATTGCCTTCAGAGGGAACACAGTCCTGCTGACACCTTCATTTTGAACTCCAGAACTGTAAGACAATAAATTTCTATTGTTTTAAGCCAAAAAAAAAAAAAAAAGTCTAATCACCTGAAGTCTAGAAAAATATTGAACACAGTTATAATAGTGATGGAATTTAGGGTGACTTTTCATTTAATTTAATTTTCACACTTTTCTATATTATTTGAAATTCCAACATGAGTGTTCATTAATAATTTAAAGATTTTTTATTATGAATTTAATTAAGAATAAATATATGTTTAAAATAGTTACATTTTTCCCAGCATTTTTAATTTAGAAATATATCTTAAATAATCAGAGATGCACACATGGGTTTACATATAAGGATGTTTGTTCCTAATTTTGAAAACTGGGAAACACCAGAATAAGTAACAACATTTGTTACATAATGTATGCTGTATCCAAGTGGCAAAATACTATGCAGCCATGAAATATAATGTATAAAATAGTACATACTGTATGATTTTAGTTTGTGGGAAAACATGTATATATGTACAAATACTTAGAAAAATTGAAAGACAACAAAATGTTATGTTTTTATTTCTGAAGGATAGAGTTACATTACTGATATTTCTTTGTTAATTCTTTATAATTTTTACATAATACAATTAAGAATATATAGTATGGACAGACTCTTGCTGTTGTTCCCAGTGCTATGTGTATATATTCAAACAAACAAAGACTCACACACACAATCTACATATATTGTGGAAAAACACAAGTGTGAGATAAAATATTCTTTTTCCTTCTCTTCTCAAATCCATCTTCCTTTTGCCACATGTTGCTCACCTTGAAGCAGTCCTTTCTGGTGCTCCTTTACCCAGAGCTCAGTAAGAGTGCTCTGTACTCAACAGGAATCAAAGAAGTGTACCATCCAGGAGACAGATAGCCCTTTCCGAGAAAAGCTCTATTTTCATCCTTCCTTGCCCCTCCTCCTGCTCTTATTCTGGTACTTTTGGAGATTAGAGATTTTAATTGTATGACTTGTAAAATGCCGTTTTTCTTCCAACAGCTGTGTTTATGGTATATAATCTTTTAGCTGCCTATATGCCAACATTTAAAAGCATTCTGATGGATAATACTCAGCAAGGGATTAATCTTTTCCAGCATCACCCTCTTGACCTGCAAATGTACATTAGTGGGGGGTATAATGCCTGCTCTGACATTTGTTTGCAGTGTATCCAAATACATTCTGGAATGCACATTCAGGTTTCCTGGCATTGAGACAGACAGGCGAGTCAGCACTAAGACATATAGTTCCCATATGCCAGGGTTAAGGGAACTAGGAGTTGTTGAGCCTTTCACTGAGCTTTGCACTGTGTACTTTCATGGCGTGCTCCCTGAAGGTTTACTCTGCTACACATCAACTGTACCACCTAAAGTACAGTGGGGTCATACGGTAAAAAAGATGGATTAAGGCCGGGTTTGGGTCGCCTCTCGTGTGTTTTCTGTGTATCATTTGATCAAGACCATCCTACAGTATAGACCAGTAGAGGATTGCCTTTGAGGACCTTCCCTGCTTTTCCACCCTCTGGCTTCTCTCATGAGATCTGAAATTTCAGTTTCAAATCCTGGTTTTGCCATCTGCTATCTGTGTGAGCTTGAGTAGATTACTTAGTCTTTCAAAGCTCTGTGATGGATATAATACTATGTATATCACAGGGATTGGGGGAAAATGAAATAAATCATGTAAGTGAACCAGTGTAGACCTGGAGCATAAAAATTACTGTATATGTTTGTGGAAACAAAATAACATTTTATGTTTTATGACTGATTATTTTGAGTCATAACAGAGTATTATGTTGTTGTTGTTCATGGTTTCTCTGTTGAGATAAAACTCTTTTTGGGAGGAGTAGTATTATACTATATGCTGGAAATAGTTGACAATTCAGGTTGATAGCTTCTTGAAACTAATAAGACCCATTGGGGAAGGATCACAAAATAAGTGTATGAGGGGATCAAAGAAGCAAAGTCTTTAGTCAATGGATCTGAGGCTCTGGCATCAGTTATTATCTTTTAGCTTGTGTAATTTCCCCACTAATGTTTCTACTATATATAAGTAATGATTTTTCTCTGAAAAACCAGTTCATATACTGTTCTGTTTACAGGGATCTAGTCTTATGGCTCTTAAACATTTTTCATCTTTTTTTTATTAAACAATTCAAAAGAAGAATACCATATAAACAATACTAAAAATTTAGGTCAAAGTGTAATAGTTTTTCCTACTCTTAGTCGGTTTTTGAGTTTGAGCTTGAGTTTCCTAGTTATGAGACAGAAAACAGGAATAGAACTAGCATAAACCTTGAGATCATGCAGCTCTTGGATCAAATCTTGCTCTGCCATTATATTAGGTGAGTAATTTGGGGTAAACCGCCTAATCTTCCCAGTCTGTTTCCCTGTCTGTTAAATAGGATAATAATATCTATTTTGGAGGATTGTAATTAGGATTTGGTGAGATAAGATATGGGAAAATGCGTCTATCACAGAATTTGATGTGTTGGCAAGCAAAAATGGTAGTTATTATAATTGTCATTATAATTATTTTATTATGTTGCTAGCTACTGTCACATTATTCATATTCTCAACCAAAATGCTTTGAGAGAGAGAAGGGACCAACACGGGTTCGTCAGAGTGTGAGGTCCACTCTGAAGTAGTGGTCTGAAGTAGTAATTGGTTTACCAGATGGACTAAAAGGAGATTGCAGTTGTAAATAATTACAAATGTTTTAAATATTATTTTTCTGGTTAGGGAGAATTTCAAGTTTTGATTCATTTTTAAGAGGAACCATTAAACACGATTACTGCAATATGTAATGCCCTCGAGCCAAGGGATACTAGAAGCACGCCTCTAATTGAACAAAGCTCGGTTTATTGGCTCATTGCAAAGAGGGAGAACACACCATGGACCTCTAAGAATGATGGCCATAGGAAGAACTTCTGGGATTTGAGCATGTGGTAGATGACTTGGGGGCAGGTTCAAGGAAGTGGAGATTTGCATTGGATTGGATGCTGTCAGGAAGCAGGAGTAATTTTATGCTTGAGTATTTTAATAAATCTTAGCTAGACATGGAAGGAATAAAGTAAGACTAAAGGAACAGTCACTCATATCAGCCAAGACGGGGATATTCTTGGTCATTTTTGTGGTTTAGTCTTTTGTTAGTAGTCTTTTTGTCTTGATCCACTGTAGTCACAGAGTGGCCTTTTCCCATGCTGGTATTCTGTGAAATTGTTTATGTTCAATTTCAGTTTACACCACTGACTGGCTGAGAGTGCCAGGACAGGTCCTGTGATAGTGCCTGGCCAATTCCCAGCTATCAGAGGCTGCTTTCCTCTCTAAGTTTCTCATTTTCAAAGGATAACACTTACAGGTCAAGGAGGCATCCCTAACCATTTATTCTGAGTTTAACTCCTGACAAGAATGGACCAACACCAGGGTTTCCCAAACTTCATTCAGTACCATATTATGTTAATATAATTATTACTTAATATTTTTCACCAGTTCCATTTTAAATTAAATGAATATATTTTATAAAGAAACTTTATATCATTTCTATAAACAGACATTAGTATTACTGACTCACAATAAGAGGTAAATAAAATAAAATAAAATAAAATATAATGTAATATAATATAGTATAATATAATATAAAATATAATAAATTCTAGCTGGATGATTTTGCCTGCTAAAGGTTCTGAGGCTAAAGCCTGATCTCTCTTCATTTTAAAGGGAGTCTTGAACTTGAAGAGAGATTTAAAATTATAACCGAACTCAGCTTTTTCACTTGATATGATTGAAAGATTGAGAAATAAGCAAAAATTAAACTTATTGCAATGATTACCACCACTATTTAATACAAAGTCTGCATGCTATCTTAAACAATCATACCCGCTATCTCTTTTACCATGATTGTACACCTCTCACATATTGAAAAACACTAACCTGTACATTCTGTACACATGACTAGCTTTCTTAGTCTAAAACATCCAGAAAATATTTTTGCGTTTGGTGATCCATTACAGCTGCCTTACTGAAAACAAGGTGTTTTCATTAGAAAGAGAGTGGCTCTAATTCATCTTAGTAACAGTTTAGTACATGTTGTTTTGCCCATAGAGGGAAGGACCTTATATACTGCACTGGGATTTACATAAAACCTAGTTTCCAATATACACCATCTTGCAAGTGCTCTTTCTTTGTTTACAATTGTCCCTGCTTCCTTTAATTTCTAAAGCAGCAAGATGAAATAGCATACACACACAAAAATAAAACTAAGCCGAGAAACAAGACACTTGGGTCTCCTTCTTTGTAACTACTGCTGTGACATTGGGCACATCACTTGCCTTCATTTTTCTCATCACTAAAGTCTCAACCCAACTCATGAATTGTTGTAAGGATGAAATAAAGTGATAAGCTGAATAATAATATTATTTACTAATAAGAATCAGAAGTCTTCTACTACAGGCAGCTTGTGTTGTACTCAGCTTGTGTTGTACCCTATAACTCTTTCTTTCAATGAAAGACTCCACATAGCCGTTTTGATCACATAAGAGTTAATCTTAAGCATGTAACTTTTCATGATAATCTAAACTTTAGTTGTGGATTGAATGCTAAGTTGTTTTCCTTTCTTTTGAACTTTGGAGGCCCTTTTCCAGATGGTGTCATGTGGCACACTGTTTGTGTTGTAGTTCCTGATGACTTTGAAAGCTCACTCCATCAGAGATGCCTCACCACCCCACCAGGGACCCAGAATAGCCAGCCTTCCCATATGTTTCTCCATCCCTGCACTCTAAGTTCTTTTGCTGCCTTGCCTGCATAACAAATATAAATATGGGTCTGGACCTGGATTTCTCCCAGATGAGCAGACTTCAAAGTAAGTGTGAGGTCTCCAGGAGAAGACTTTTCCTTTGTCCATCTGTGTGCCCATTGCCTGCTATGTGTCTGGTTTTCTTAGTAATAGAGTGATTAAAGGAGGTGGCAAAAGTAGGGAGACAGGAGAGATCCCAAAGTGGTTTGTGATTATCCAGAGCTGGAAGTAAATGGGAGAAGCAAGACAAAATTAAATTCTCCATCTGGAACAACACATTAGGTTGAGAATGACAAATTTGGTGCGAGTAGCAGGTTAGCAGTGACATGACATCAACACATATACCGTAACTTTGCATGTCATTATTTAACATGCTAATATATCACTATTATATGCTCATTACTGGCGGCAGCATCACACTGAACAAGAGATCATTATTTACTTGAGGGCCATGTCAGTGACTGATGAGGATAGTATAATGCAGCAGCTACCCTAGGTTTTTTCATAATGGAAATGAAGTAAGACTTGTGTGTAAGCTGAACTTGAGATATGATGGAGAGAAGTAGAATGGTCTTCCAGTTCTTTCATGGGGACTTTAATATCATTCCCAGTCTGAGTATATAACATTCATCTGCATTACTCTTCCACTTACACTTTTTCACTTTTTCTTTTTGCTTTCTTTCTTTTCTTTATCTTCTCGTCTTTTAAAAGTCTTTTTCCTTTTTTTTTTTTTTTTTGCCTCCTTGTTTCTTTTTCTTTTGTAGTCTCTTCCTATTGGGCCAAGGGGTATTTCCCTGTAAATGCTATATTTCTCCCTATTCTTAAACAACCTACAAGTATTCATTGAGTATCTGTTAGGCTCTCAGTGCTCCGCAGTAGTGGGGTTCTATTCATGGTTGTTGAGTCTAACTGCCTTCCTTTCAGAGCATTGCACATTATGAAATCATGGGATGCATGGCTTGCCTTAATATAATGGTACTTCTTGGCAGGAGGGATGACAAAGGCCAAAAATGAAGGAGCCATTAGAAGGAAAAGTTCATCAGACTGTGAACTTGTATGCAGGGCACATTAGCTTTTTCATCCTGTACTGTTTTATAGGCAAGATGCTTAGTAAATAATGCTTGCAGAAGGAGAGCCATTCACCTTCATGGATGATGTTTGCTAACATTTTGTAGACTAAATAGATGAATAAATGAATAAATGAATGCAGTTTCTTCACTTTTATTTTCCTACCCTTCTTTAAACCTAGACGTCTTTTTCATTACATTAGGTAAATGTGAGAAGAGTTGAGGAAAATTTGGTACTAATTATTTCAAAGCATTCTTCTCTTATTACTAGCCCTTTACAGGTGGGGATATGAAGCAATCTATCACATTTCTTTGAGGAGTGAAGTGACTAAGGATAATATTTGAGTATTAACAATTTAATTATTACCACAGTCTTGGAAAATCCCATCATCCTCTTTTTCACTCTTCTTGACCATATTTGGCTATGAGAAAAATAGACTTGTCTAGAAAAACATATTTTCTAGGACAATATTTCTTTTTACAGTTCTCATATTACCTCCTGTCAGAAGCATACAAATCACAAATTTGCTATTAGGACTAAAGTTCTAATAGGGCTGGGTATAGGGCAGCCAGGACCATTTGGGGATATAAGCTCAAAATCAAAGTCTAAGAAATCCCTTGTCAATCTAATATCTAATAATTCCTCTTAGATCGTTTAATGTCAGAATTTGCTTTAAAAAACTCCACTAGAAAAATTCAATATGGCACATAAAGTTGACGTCAATTTGGAATATTAACTGTTTTATCATTTTTCCCTTTTGTTGGTCATTTTCCTTTAACATATTTGCAATTTAATTTTGGTGTATAACCATTTCTTTATTGTTTATTTTTCTGACATTATTACCAAGCTCAGCACCGTAGTAAAATTTTTCAGTATTCATTAATCTAATATTTATTGATATTATTGCTATCAAATCTTAATGGAAATACTTTATGATTTCATTTGAAAAAGCAACGTGCCAAAAATCAGATGATTAATGATTTTTAAAAAGGTTAAAGAAATACATTGTTCATTTTGAAAAATGTAAATCTTATATCATTCTCTATGGATTTACT
The DNA here is from genome assembly GCF_965194825.1 of Balaenoptera physalus. Classification (NCBI taxonomy): domain Eukaryota; kingdom Metazoa; phylum Chordata; class Mammalia; order Artiodactyla; family Balaenopteridae; genus Balaenoptera; species Balaenoptera physalus. Next base: position 80,268,287 of record NC_138883.1, on the reverse strand, counting down.
AATAAAACTTCCTGCTAAAAATTGTAGTACTGGAATAAAAACCTTTTCTGTTGTTCTTAGGAACTTGGTAAACATTTATCTATATTAAAAAAATAACTTTACTTATTAAAAAATAAATTAAATTAAAATATAAAATACCTTTTCATTGAGTGACAAGGAGGCAATATATATTTTTCTTTAGCTACCTTGCCAAACACTATTGGGACATGTTAATTCATATCACAGTACATAGACACACCAAGGACAGAGCCAATGGTAAATGCTGCCAATAGAAAACTAGCCCTGCCAGTGAGGTAGATTAAAGATAAACATCTGTTCCCCACTTCTGCTATGGAATCGTTGCCAGTAGACCATATCTGATAGATGATCTACATTGCTCATTATTTAGTTTATTCTTTTCAAGGATGATAGGAAGAGTAGGTCTAAAGTAGCCATTAGAGAAGTTTAGGCTTATTTACGATTTTTCACATAACAACTTTGGTGAACCTAACCCATCACCCCTACTTCCCCCAAATGTTTTGATTTTGGCAAAACCTAAACACATTTGACAGTGGCACTTTTTTTCTTTTATTTCTCAACCTATTTGAAATTTAAAGAAAACACAGTCCATACATTTTTGTCTTTTTTTACACTTAAATCATCTATATAGTATTTTGTAAACATAAGTTAATATCCAGAAACGTGTTGTATTTTTCATTTCTAAATATAGAAGAAATCCCCCTTTGTCACGAATAAATTAACTTGTCCCTAGGAAGTTTAACTTTTATTCCAAATTATAAAATAATAATTATAACAAATATGGAAGGGCTTGATTATAATATTTCAGCTACAACAAATATTAAAAAGAGATTGTCGATCAGATGTAAAGAACTAGGCAAAGATGACTTGGTTAATTTAAGTACATTAGAGCGCTCACTCTCTCTCTCTCTGCGTATAAATATATATATATGTGTATATACATATATAAACACCAATTAACCAAAGGCTACGTTTATCTTTGAGATGGACCAAATCTAACATGAAATTTCTAAATAGTTTTTTTTAATACATTGCATTTGGATAGAGGAAAAAATTTGGCAAGACTCACTAGGGATGCATATCTGTCAGTTTCTAATCAGAAACTTAGGAAGCACACTAAATATTTCATCAGAGAGATTTAATATGGGACTCAATTATTCAGATTTTGGAAAGCAGCAAAAGGAAAGAGGGACCATTGATATAGCTCAGAGATAGTGATTGCAGGAAGCAGCTACTGACCCTAGAGCTGGGGAGGGCTCGGGGAAAAGATGGGGTTTTCAGAACCTCGAGGAGGGACAGTGTGGAGAAAGGGGCCCTATGCTGAGGAGCTTCTGCTCTAAAGAGGAAGTGCTGCCCAGCTTAGGTGCTTGTGGGAGGGGCCTGCAGAGCTGGGGCTCAGGCACAGGGGAAGGGTTACTACCTGAGTGGGGCTGGTAACTCTCAGGGGGATCCTGCACAGCTAGTTCTGTAGCCTGTTGCCACAATGAAGGTTCATTGCTCATGCAGCGTGGGCAGGTATAACAAGCAGATCAGAAACACTGGAGTCCCTTCCCTCATCCTCCTGTCTTCACACCCTTCTCTAGCACCCCTTATTAACAAAACTTAACAAATTAGAAATATAGTTTGTAGAGTCCCAGTCACAGCCTCACAAAGCAGAGGAGAGAGTTGAGGCTGAAGAGTAGACATTTGTATTATATGCAACTTATAAAGTACTTATAGTGTCCGAAGAATGAGTGTGTTGAACATAGTGATGGAATTATCAAAGTTTCAGGTATGGAAAGAAGCAGTTTGGAAAACAAAATTCTTGATAAAATTTCACATTTCTTGGCTAGGCATACAAGGTCATTTTCAATGTGCGTATCCCAACTCCAACCCTACCCATCTCTACAACCTCATTTCTTTCCGCTTTCTTCCAGACCTCACTGAAGGTGTCACCATTCAATACTAGTCTTTTACATACATGTCCTTCTACACCCGCCATCCTTCAGCATTTTCTCAAATTCCAGCCCTTTCTTGCAGTCTTCCCTGACTCCCCCAGTGTGTGTAATTCCAGTGTCTGTGCTCTAGCAGTTAACTATGTCATTTAATTTACCCCTCTGTCTCTGCCACATAAGAGAGTGTGTCCTGGAAATTTGGGGCCATGTTATATTTGTATTTATATTTTTACCACCTAGCCCCATGCCTGTTATAGAGTGTATATCTGATGAATAAATTAATGCTAAGTGAGATTTCAGGAACTTTTGGAACAAAAAAAAAATCTAATTGAAGAAATCTATTTTTTTTGAGATTTGGATATGAATGTGTGACATTCATTGTGGGGAGAAGGAATCTGGAAAAAAATAGAAGTAAGAGGATTAAAACAGGCCCAGCAAACAGCTGAAGCCTCAGAATCAGAGGGCAGGCCTGGGCTACACTGCACTTTTTGCCACAATATAAATCTTACTCGGTGATAAACCCAAGAAGATGTACAACAAAGCTTTCACAAATCAACATTTCCTAGATATATGAAAGATCCATTTGGAGTTCAGGCCTACCAGTTCAATACCTTTTCCCTCAATAACCATAGCAAGCAGAGGTATTTAACTTCATGAATTATAAAATGACAAGAAACATTTCTGTATTGGTTGTGGATTCAATCCCACAACAGGTTCAAAAGTTCAGAAGCAGCTAATACCCAAATTTATCATAGTAAAGGTTACTACATGAGCAGCATTTTTAAATAATATATACTTTAAATTATTGAAAGTAAGCAGCAACAGGTAAGAACATGGTATTTTTAAGTATCCTCTTGTTTCCTAAAATGCTTCAGTGCTTTTCAAATATTCCTTAGAGTAATAAATAATAAAACTGTGTACACTTTAATATTAGCAGACAGCTGCTTGGTATATTTTATTGTAAGTAGGTATTTTAAATCTCATTTTCTCCAAATGTAATAATTATAATAGAACGCATTGAATGCTTGCTCTATGTCTGGCACTACAGAAACATTTTATAAACATTAACTAATTTAACAATCTTATAGAGTGATTTCTGTTATCAACCCCATTGTACAGATGAAAAAACTGTAGCTGAGAGAGCACCAAAAACTATCTTATTTTTATCTCTAAAGCTTTGTTTATTTTGTTGCCTTATCTGGAAGGTTTCCTCTCTCTCAATTCACTACTTATTCTGTTCTCTCTTCAAGGCCATTTTAAAATCTCTTTCATGTACTTTCCTGCAATCTTCCCTAAGTTTTCTGGACTAATGTGGCTCCTTCTATGCAGTTATTCACTAATTCCTTCATCCATCCATCCATGCATCCACCTATCCATTCATCTTTATTAGACATCATTGTGTGAAAGGCTGTGGGAATTCCCTGGAGACCTTACGGTGGTTTATATGCTGACTTGTGTTTTTGCTTCACAGAGTAGGCCTGTCTCCCTAATGAGATCATAAACTGCTTGAGGGCAAGCATGGTTCTGAAGCTTCTTTGTAAATGAAATCAGAACCTGTATGGGTTAGCAGATAACAAAGGACTAAGCTCTAAAAAATACTTTGGGCCAGGAAGTCCAAAAGAAACTAGAGTAGGAGAAAGGAGTGGTCAGGGAATTTGGAGAACCAGGAGAATTTTCAGTACTATTCAGTTTTTCAGGGTGGTATATAAAGTTGACATACAAACAACCAAAAAATGATTGTATTTAGATAGAGTTAGTTGGAGACCAAGGCTCCTCTTCATGGCATGCAGTGCTTCAACTGTCTGAAAAGAGACCACTGGTGACTAGAAAGTGGTATTAGTCCTGCAATTGAGAGCCAGATTGCAGAGGGTTTAGGAGGTTGATGAGGAAATGAAGGAAGTAGCTTTAGATCTCTCATTCAAGTATTTGACAGAAAAGAGAAGGGAACTAAGATGCTAATTATAAAATGACAAAGAATGAGGTTTTTAATATATGAGAACCTATCCATGTTAGAAAGTAAAAAGTTACAGAGAAAGGGTTGAAGAATTTCCATGATTGGCAAGAAATTATCCCTCCCCCCACCTTCTATGGGAAAAGAGAAAATAACCCAGTTCATTCCTCTGACCCCTTAGGCAAATGCCAGCTAACCCTCTGGGCTATTGAAATCTGTCCTTCATTCCTAGCTGCCAGACAGAGCAGTTCCTTTCCCTGCCTAAAAGGTTCTCTTACAGATATTGACCAAATATAGTTGCTTTTTTCTTTCATCACCATTCAATTTGCTTAAATAAAAAGTCCAATGAAAAATGACTCCCTTGAATATATCTATACTGCATCCATCCTCTCCCGTTATTTTTGGATGTCCCTCTGGAGTGACTTGGTTATATGCATGGAACTCCCCATTCACCAAGTCTAATACGCAAGTCTTAAATTTTTAAAATTGCCTTGGCGGTCTATGGACAGTAGAGAAACAGTGCAGGTCGTCCATTTGTAACTTAAAATCTGATACTCTGAATCGAAAGGAATTACCCACCATATCCATCTCTATTGCATTTCGTGTCTCCTTTTCCTCCCCATCGTTCACCAGATAGTAATGTTCTCAGATCAAATATCCTCTATAAATTGAGAGGACATTTAGCTGATTTATGGGGCTTTTAGCTATTATATACTTACCTATTCAATAAAAGTAAGTACTTACATCACATGACACATATGCTACCTTCACAATATAAGATCTTTCCTTCAAGGGATTCAGGCATCAAATTGTAATGAGATTTCTTGTAGCTAATACATCACTTAAGGGCAAACTGACATTCTGAATCTATTTCTTTCTTTTTTTTTTTTTTTTCCTTTTCCTCAGTGGAATTCTGGATACCACATTCTTTGTAAGATCCTTAACATTATTAAGATTTTTATTTTCTTTTTTAAACGATGTAAACCTGTCGAATAAAGAAACTAGGAGCAGGAATACTGGTTTTGCACTTAAGGGCTGAAAAGGAATATTGCCTTGGTCTTTTATACAGCATTGCCAATTTCTAGAACCAGAAGCAGAGAGTAAATGCTGCCTTAGCATCTACGCCATAGGAAAATCTTGAGGGTGAATACATCTACATGGGATCGGATTTTGGTGTATCAATCAACACATCAGTAAGCAATGAACAAATATTTACTTCTCCAGTAGAGTAAGTTCCTTGAAAGTCACTGTAAATTCAGGCTTTCTCAGCATCAGCACTATTGACATTTTGGGTCAGACGGCACTTTATTCTGGGTGGCCATTCTGTACATTGTACATAGTTTAGCAGAATCCCTGGCCTCTACCAGCTAGAGGCTAGTGGCACCCCTCCCCAAGTTGTGGCAACTAAAAAATGTCTCCAGACGTTGCCAATAGTCTCCTGGGGGGCAAAATCACCCTCAGTTGAGAACCACTGCTCTAATCGGACCTACCATGTGAGTATGAGTATTGCAAGATTCCAGGCTATTTGTATCTAAGGGTAGAAACTTACTCTTACAGCAAAGCCATCCTATGACTCTGGGAATATGGGAAACGTTGCTTTTGTTCCCCATTACTATGCTACTTGGTGTGTGAATGTTAATGAATTAGTAATTGTGGTGATAAGCACTTTCAAGAGGGGTTTTAGCAAACCTCTTTCCTATCTTGTGTTTTAAGGAAGGCTCAAACATTAAAGCAGATCTGAATCAGAATTATGGAGTAAGTGAAGCTGGTTGCTGGTACTCATCCCACAATACTCTTCTTTGGAGAGACCTAAAACCTACTTCTGACTAGGGATTTCTCTGTTTCAGACCTAAGCAACATTCATTATCCGTCATCTTATTGTAACTCAAACTGATATCGTCTAAAACTGAATTTAGTATCCTGGTACATGCTCAAGGTTGGTTCCCCACCCTCTGTATGTGTAGGACACAGCAAGAAGATGGCCATCTATGAACCAGGAAGTGACCTCTCACCAGACGCCAAATCTGCCGGCACCTTGATCTTGGACTTCCCGGCCTCCAAAACTGTGAGAAATAAATTTCTGTCATTTATAAGCCACCTTGTCTATGATATTCTGTTATAGCATCCTGAATGGACTAAGACGTATCCCACTGCAAAAATAATTCTGCTTCCCAACTGGCCAGTTTCTACTTACGGAGCCACCATTCTCTAAAGGTCTTATCTGACCTGTCCATATCCTTCTCCATATCCCAGAAGTTTCCAAGTCCTACTGGTCTTTCCTTGTCAGTGCCACTTCAGTTAAACACTACCCCTCCACCTCTCTGTTGCCAAGGATCAGCATCCTCGGGGTCACCTGGCTGAATCATTGCCACACTTCCCAGGGCTCCCAGCATCAGTCTGTCCCTACCTCAGACTCTCCTGCATGCTGCTCTCAAACTTTTAATACTGTCTGCCACCCTCTTCAGGAACCTGTATCATGTAACTCTAACTTAATGAAACAAACACACATTTTCTAGCATGATATTCTGGATTGTTCCTCTGTTTACTTCATTTTTTCACCTCAACATTTTGTTTGTTTTGTTTTTGATTTTGTTTTCGGGTCAGACTAATCCCTCTAATCCTTATTCACATCCTGATCACCTCAATCTCTGTCGTTTATGGTTCCTAATCTGTTATTTTCTTTCCTCCTTGCTGCAAACCCAACTTTATACTTGTAATAACGATAATTACTACTTGTTGAAAACCTACTCCTGTCAGGTACAGGGCTAAGTGTTTTACATATGTTACGTCAGGTACTCTTAGCCCTACTTTTTTTTTTTTTTCTTTTTCTTTTAAATTTTATTTTATTTTTGGCTGCATTGGGTCTTCGCTGCTGCGCACGGGCTTTCTCTAGTTGTGGCGAGCGGGGGCTACTCTTTGTTGCAGTGCGCAGGCTTCTCACTGCGGTGGCTTCTCTTGTTGTGGAGCACGGGCTCTAGGCACACGGGCTCAGTAGTTGTGGCTCGCAGGCTTAGTTGATCCACGGCATGTGGGATCTTCCCAGATCAGGGATCAAACCCATGTCCTCTGCACTGGCAGGCAGATTCTTAACCACTGAGCCACTGGGGAAGTCCCCCTTAGCCCTACTTGTAAAGCTCTGAGAAGTTAAGTAATGTATCCAAGTTCACACAGCCGGGATATGGCAGGATCAGTATTTGAATCTCATTCCAACTGGCTGTAGCACCCAAGTTCTTAACCATAAATGCAGTGTGTTACACAATCACTTATGGGTTTATGTATTTGGTGTTAAGTGGAAGATGGGTAAACATAGAAGAAGGGGAGTTCCTTTCCTGAAATGGCTTGTCTTGCAAGTAGGATCTCTGGAAATTAACTCTTTTCCAGAATAAGTTTGACAATCCACGAGTTGTTCAATTGTAAAGAGAAACAGCAGAAACTTTGATGACAGAGAAGCTGAAAATTTGTATGCTACAGAACTAAGAATATAAAGCACGACAGCAGTTGGCTGGTAAGTACACCCAGAGGGCGCCTGAGAGACCCACCACTAGTCAGTGAGGTCAAGAATGTAACTCAAGAAGAGGACAAAAAAAAAAAAAGGAGGACAAGGAAGTGGATTAGACCCTAACACTGAGAGTCCAAGAGTGACTAGAAGAGGAAAATCTTTTTCTAGAAAGGAAAAATTAATGATAAAATGAGAGCTCTACCTATATTACAAAGAATTAATTGGGTATATGTATTTTCTTAAGTTGAGTTTAGTAAATTTTTATATGGAAAATTATTTGTTATTTTGGTTCATGTAAGTTAAATTATTTCTATTTAATGTCTTTATAAAGAGTTTCATTTAAGGTATTGTACAATTGTAATGTAAGAGAATGTAAACATTTGAAAGGTACTAAGTGTACAAGATAGGATTCCTTTTGCTGGATTTTTCTAGGTTATCTGTTAAATAATGAGCCTCTTCCACAATTAGTCTCAAAATAAGACAGAATTTGCTTATTGCCTGATTAATAATATTATATTACGCACCGTGGGTAAAACAAAAATGATTGTAATACAATTTACAGTCCCAAAGGAGCTTACAATCTAGCAGGGTAAATAAGACAAACTTACAAATAGGTATAACACAATGCAGAATGTTAACATATGCTGTAAATGTTCTAAAAGGGACTTCAGATAAGATTTCTGGAAAAAGAAACATTTGATGTAGTTCTTAAAAGAATGGTTTGGAAGATGTAAAAAGGAGATGAAGGAAAAGAAGGGATCTCAGATAGGGGAAACACTATAATACTCTCATATCATATAAAGACATCGTATCATATAAAGATATCGTATTGTATAAAGATATGAGAGTGGGAATGGGGAAATTGCTGGGGTCTTGTTCCATCAACAGCCATAGGTAGTGTGGGAAATTTCAACAAATTTTCCTGAGCACTACCTGTGTGCCAGGCACGCTGATTAAAACCCGGACCTGCCCCCGAGACCTGGAAGAAGCCATTGAGGCCATACCTTGGGGAGCTTCTAATCTGACATAGAGACTGAGAGATTGACACAATACATAACTTTTTAACATTTTAGATAGGTGCCTATTTACAATATGACTAGAAATACTGTTTACACAGATGAATCTCATAGGTAGATGAATACAGGAACCTAGTCAGGGAGAATCTTTAGGAGGTTATTATAATGGTCCAGGAATAAGATAATGCAAGCATGGAAACAGACTTATAAATGAGAATTACAGCAAGAGAGGTGATCAAAATTTAGCAATTGATTTGTTGACATACATGTGTTAGCAATGATTTATCCCTTGACATCTCACAAACTAAATTTCTTTGCTTTTCAAAACATAGGAAAATCTGATTAGTTTTCACCACTGTTTATAAACACAATTATACCAAAAAGACTTGATGAGACCTTCAATGGATGTATTTCAAGAGCGGTATGACGTAGTTTGATCTTTGGCTTGAGAAGAAACCTGAAGAATTAAAATAAAAACTTTCTGTCAATTCAGAAAAAAGCTTTGGAGATGATAGATAGTTTTTTTTTAAGTCAGAAACAAAAATTAAGCAAAACAAAAGAAAATTGAAAAGCCTGGTTTATCTACACTAGGTACATTCCAGAAATTGAGTTGGTAGAATTGATGTAATTCTTCTTCTATGTTCCTATCTTTATTTTAAACAGAACTTAATACAAACAATAAAGAGCCATAACTTTTTTTAAAACTAAAAGTCAAATATTTTAAAGGGAAAATTAACTTAAGGAATTTACCCCGGCATATCACATCCGTTGATTGTAAGTATCAAGACATTTTAATTTTTTTCTTCTAACAGTATAAAAATAAACAAAATATTGCATTCTTAATAGCTACATTTAAAAAATGAGAAGGATAGCATTCATGATGCCAATGCAAATACTGTATCAATACCATACAAGATACCAAATGCCAGCCAGCTTGGCAAAAACATCCTTTCAATAATGTTCTCAAGCCCAGTGCCAGCACAACCCTTATCAGAGCCAAGGTCGAAAGTATAAAAACACATGCTAATCTGCAATCCTGTGTGCCAGCGTTGAAGGGCACGAGGATTGAATTAACGTTCTGGAAACTTTTCTTGAGGGGTAGCTCCTTCTATTGCAGGTGATAGAACCAAAGGGCACGTATAAAATCTCTGCAAAGGAGAAATCTGTTGTCACTTGTGTTGTCTGGTGATACAAATGGGAAAACTAAGATACTGCTAGTTTCCAAATTACGTCTCTTCACAGATAGATAGATGCTGCCAAAAGAATCGGTCAACCCAATGAAATGATTGATCTTACCCGAGCTTGGCATCATGTAGATTAAACAGTGGATGGAATTTTCTCCCTACTTTTTATCTGGTTGGTATAGTGTACTATAGTCTAGTCAAAACATCACTGAAGCATGAACAAATTATATTCAGCAGTCAGGCTGAGAATGTTGGAGGTGTCTACCCATGAGTACAGCAGAGGAAAACTTGAACTTCATCCAAAAACCTTTTCCTTGTTCTCGGTGAGTCTGCATGTGGACAACATAAGAAAATTACATGAATATTCTTTCTGATTCAGAATTACACTTATATACTGCTAACAAGAAGTAAAACTTTTTTTTTGTGGTGGGAGGGGTAGTTAGAAAGCCAGTGTCATTATTTTTAACAGAAAATTATCTAAGGGAAATTCCTAGAGCCACGTTACGACATTTAATATTAGATTTGTATTAGAGAATTATATGCAGTTCTCAAACTTATAATGTAAAAAAAAAAAAAAAAGCATAGGAAACTTTGAATTTTGAGACTCTCACCATGTGTTGGAATAAAAGGACCCATAGTGGTCCTTTTGTAGAATTGTTTGGTTAAAAGCACACAAGTGAAAAACATGACAATGATCATTTTTCGAAACCTGAAAATAAATTCTGACTGATGAGCTAAACTGTTTCTCTCTCCCCTGGAGACAGAAAAAGATGCAGTGTTTTTACTTTAAGTGAGAGAAATTAAAGTAAGATGTAATCAACTTCTGAACAGAACTTTCTGCAATGCAATAGAACTGTATCTGTGTCATCCAGTATGTTAGCCACTAGCCATATGTTGCTAATGAATACTTGAAATGGGGCTAATGTGACTAAACTTAAATTTTTAAGTTTATTTAATTTTACCTAATATAAATCTGAATTTAAATACTCACATGTGGCTCCTAGGTTGGATAGTGCAGGTCCAGACAGTGTGAGTTGTTAAACATCAGACATACGATCCTCAGTGCAGTAGAAGATGTCGCCAGTCTCACAAGGCCCTTTGCTGATCTCCTTTTACATCACGTTGGGCCTCTTCTACCATAGTCACAACTTTGTCTCATTTATCTAACTAGGATTCCATAAGTTAGAGTGATTTCTGGAATTTGAAAATCTGAAATAGCTGAATAGAGGCCTCATTTTTAAAGCTTAAGAAGTAGAAGTTATATTGAAAAGGCAACTAAGGAGCCCGCAAGCCACAACTAAGTAGTCTGCTTGCTGCAACTAAGACCTGGCGCGACCAAGAAAAATAAAATAAAATAAGGCAATGAGGGCACTCAGTTATCATTTGGCTAAGGAAGAGCTTGAGAAAGATTAATTTTATTGTCCAAAATGTATCTCTTGAGAAGACCACAGATGGTAATATGATATAATATCAATGTTACAGATGATGTCCAATATAAAATCAGTTTGTGTTTCAAAAGTTCATATGTACATATAGTAAAGAAAAATTTATGGATAGCAAAGAGAACTCCAAATGCATTTTCCCACTGAAAACTTAAAATTAGGTTCCAAGTGAACCAAATTAGAGAAATATTATATGATCTTGCTTATATGTGGAATCTAAAAAAAAAAAAAAAAAAAGATACAAATGAACTTATTTACAAAACAGAAACAGACTTAGAGAATGAACTTATGCTTACCAGGAGGGAAGCGGGGGAAGCCATAGTTAGGGAGTTTGGGATTGACATGTACACACTGTTATATTTAAAACGGATGATCAACAAGGACCTACTTATATAGTACAGAGAATTCTGCTTGATATTCTCTACCAACCTAATTGGGAAAATAATTTGAAAAAGAATAGATACATGTATACGTATAACTGAATCACTTTGCTGTACACCTTATCAACTGTACTCCAGTACAAAATAAAAATTTAAAGAAAAGAAACTGAGGGCTTCCCTGGTGGCGCAGTGGTTGAGAATCTGCCTGCTAATGCAGGCGACACGGGTTCGAGCCCTGGTCTGGGAAGATCCCACATGCCGCGGAGCAACTAGGCCCGTGAGCCACAGCTACTGAGCCTGCGCGTCTGGAGCCTGTGCTCCGCAACAAGAGAGGCCGCGACAGTGAGAGGCCCGCGCACCGCGATGAAGAGTGGCCCCCGCTTGCTGCAACTAGAGAAAGCCCTCGCATAGAAACGAAGACCCAACACAGCCAAAAATAAATATTAAATAAATAAATAAATAAATAAAAGATTATTAAAAAAAGACAGGAGATGCCAAGAAATATTTGAAAAAAAAAAAGAAAAAAAGAAACAATCTCTCAATAATATTACTACATAGCACCAGGGCTGCTATCAGTGGTATGAACTGATACAGCCATACAAGTAGCTACAATATTACAATACTTTTATATACTTGCTAAATAGCCACTGCTTTACTCTACCCCCTCACAACCACTTGCCCTTAAGACTCTCAGACCTCCCACAATCCAGATCCTAAGGGTTGAAGCCCAGATCAGCGAGGGACCTCCTGGACCCTCCTGCAGTTGGCATTTATTATAATTGGTCAGTGCCTAAGCCGTACTGCTTGCTGAATAGTTTCCCTGCCATCCCCAGCATGCTCTTCCTACAGTACTATTATAACACGTGGTACTGTGATTTCTGGAAAGTCACATGCTTTTAAAACTGGGTAGTGAGGGCATAGGACTATATAGAAATTATCCTTCTCTGTCCGGATTCTAAGTCCTGCACGGAAGCATATCTAACTGCCATGTTGTGTGTTCAAATACGGTTGTTTGCCCTCTAAAGTCCTTCTTCATGTAGCTTTCACCCAGCAATAAGTCTGTTTGCCTAACATCTGTGGGTTGGGTGGCACCCCTCTACAGCTTTGTTTCTGCTAAGTAGAGCTCACCACTGGAAAGATTTTATTAACCTGAATTGCAGTGAATTATGAAGAATAATTTAAAAATGGAAAAGTATATTTTCTTGAGACCTGCTTGCTAAGAAGCATTTTTGTGGGATTAAATAATTTGGATGAGTTATTTGAATATGAAAATGCTTTTTAAATTTTTAATCCTGAAGAACTGGGGAAGGGTAATCATTGAGAAAACTGATCGATTCAAAGCATTTTTTTCTTCTTTCAGTGCCCTTACATTTTTCTAATATTTTTGAGTTCCACCAAATTCTAAAATTCTTAGTAGTGTGTGAATAAGCCAATTATAGCATTATTGCTAGATAAACCTATGATGGGTGATTTGAACAAGTCATGAAACCTTTCTGCCTCACTTCTGATAGTTATAAATTAGGAATTATAGTCCCTGATCTTATTAATTTTCAAGGGTATTTATATAAATTAGATCATGCAACTAAAATGTTTTGAGATCTTAAGCTATTTCTTTGTTCTTCTGCTCCCTTAAAAACTATAAAAAAATAAATTGTATTTTACAATGTCAGTTTAACATTGTATATATTTATTATACTTATATATATTTACTTGCCAACTGTTCCTCTAGAATTTCACCACTATAGAAGAGGTTATAGAGTTAATATAGCTTATATATTAGATAACAGTTGTCTCAAGAAATGAATTCTGTTCACATTTTCCATTGTAGTTAATGCTTTCAGTTGTCTTACATGTGATTCCATGTATATTCTGGAACTCTGGCACAAAACTAATTAATATGATTTCAATAAAGATTTTGAAATGATGAAACAAAATGAATACCACTATTAACACCCAAACCACTGTTGGATGGGATTTTCCACTGGGATACTATGGAATTTTATTTTTTGGCCCTAAAAAGATGATTTTTTTTTTTAAATTCAAAAGAAAGCCAGAATCCCAAGTAACTGGATACAATATTTATCTTTTTCTTTTCTTTCCTTTTTACTTTCAAGTAATTACTTTGCTTTATGCCCTTGCCAGCTGGACCAGAACCAAGCTTCTTACACAGAGTCAGTCGAAACTAATCCATCTTCCCTATTGGAAAGGGTTATAGACTGCCCCCATCCACTACTCTTTCAGAAGGCAAACACTTTTGCAAAAGCCTCTTTCAAAAGACCACCATCAGTTAGAAAGAACTGGTACCTCTCAAAGACTGTTTCATTTAATACCAGTCATCTAAAAGAATAGGGCCAATTTTCATGCCCCATTGTCAACAGTCTATAACACGGCCACCGCTGCTACACAAGAGATTATTCCCTTGCTTCACATGTGTGAACAAAACCGGCAGAGAGCAAATATATGGCAAAGCAGAACTTCTCAGCACATCAAATTCCTGACATGCAATATGTTGACTATCCTCTATCAGAAACAAAGACATTTTGAAAATTAAGCAGCATTAACAACGCTGTCTCATTCCCTCTAATTCTTTAGACAAATTTTGCATCTCCAAGATTTGGAAGACTACCTCAATTTATAATAGCATTCACCCGAAGTATGAACTGAACGTTCATAGAAGCTGCATTTGGAGGTTCCAAATGGGAAAACATCCTAGAATTAAAGGACCTGGATTTCAGGTCCAGAGTCATCACTAACTAGAAGTAAAAAGTAAGCGTTTCATTTCCTTAAGTCTAACTTTCTATATCTACTAAAAAAGAACAAGAATATCGCCTACTCATACTCCATGTAAAGGCTATTATGAGACTTGGAGGAATTTATGCAACTGCCTGCCTCTCAGATGGGCTCCCCATTCTCCTGGGGAGCACATAGCAGTGGTGACAGGTCCTTGAAACCGCAGGATAAAAACTGCATCTTCCTAGAGCATCACTTTTATTATAAGATTTTGAAGAATACTTGAAATTGTTTTGAATTTGGCCTTTTAATTAAACTAAGTTATGTCATGAATTTTGCATGAACTTTTGAGATAAAATGTGAGATTTCAAAGAATTTTCTTACTTTTAGGGAACTACTTTGGTCTATACTCCCAGAACTTCAGTGTCAACCATTAATACTTGTCTGCTGTTTGTGATTCTTTACTAAAGAAGTTTGATAAACCCTGTAAAGTAAAGCATTTTTAAAGACTTAAAACTCTCTACTGATGCATGCTCTTGGTTGTGGTCTCATTAGTAATTTTGTCAAGGAAGAGAGCAGTCTCAAAAACCTTTTTATTTTATAACATGAAATATCTTTATTTTTATTTAATTTTCTTTTAAAATTTTTTATTGAAGAATAGTTGACTTACAATATTATATTAGTTTCAGGTATATGTACAACATAGTAATTCAATATTCCTATAGATTATACTCCATTTAAAGTTATTATAAGATAATGGCTGTATTTCCCTGTGCTGTACAATATATCCTTGTTGATTATTTATTTTATACATAGTAGTTTGTATCTCTTAATCCCCTACCCCTATCTTGCCCTCCGCCCTTCCCTCTGCCCACTGGTAACCAATAGTTTGTTCTCTATTTCTGTGAATCTTTTTCTGTTTTGTTATATATATTCATTTGTTTTATTTTTTAGATTCCACATATAAATGATAACATATAGTGTTTATTTTTCCCTGTCTGACTTATTTCACTAAGCATAATACACTCTAGGTCCATTTACATTGTTGCAAATGGCAGAATTTCATTCTTTTATGTAATATTGCATTGTGTGTGTGTGTATCACATCTTGTTTATCCATTCATCTGTTGATGGACACTTAGGTTGCTTCTATATCTTGGCTATTGCAAATAATGTTGCTATGAACATTGGGGTGCATGTATCTTTTTGAATTAGCATTTTCGTTTTTAGGGGGTATATACCCAGGAGTGGAATTTCTGGATCATATGGTAGTTCTTTTTGTAGTTTCTTTGAGTGGCTGTTTTCCATAATGGCTGCACCAGTTTACAATCCCAGCAACACGTACAATGATTCCCTTTACTCCACGTCCTCCCCAACACTTATTATTTGTAGACTTTCAAACTGGTTTTTATCTAACTTCTACTCTTTTACATAGAACTGCCAGTGTGTTATTCTATTTGGAGTGTTGAATTTGTCATTGTCTTCTATATCTACTTACATTTTTTTTTTTTTAATTAGGCTCATTGCCCAGTAAACAAGTAGATCTGAGAAGCTGAACTAAGTAATCCCTGGAAACGAAAGAACTGACAAATAAATGCTGGCCACACTGGCCCACATTTCCACAGGACAAGATTGTCTGGAGCTGAGCAGCAGATGGGGGTGTATGTTCTCTAGCTAGCCAGCTTCAGTTCTCTCCTAAATCTCCCCTTCTGGCCTTGACAGGCATCTGAGAATGCACCTGGCCTAAAACAGCATCATTTTTCTAAAGGATGCAGAATATGTTTAATTAAACATCATAAAGATTTCAACCAAATAAACAGAATTTCTGTAGACTGTATTCTGTGTTAGGAAGGTCGTGATATTTGCTTTGGAGCTTCCAATATAAAAACAAACTCTAGTGGTACTCAACATGTGAGAGGCAAGAATAACTCTAGGTAGCTAAAATGTAGCTGGCTTACTCCACTGTAATGCAAGCTCAGAATAAAACCTGTGGTTTCCCTCTAGCCAGTGTAGAAAGAAAACTTTACGAAGAGGGTTCCGTAAGTTAATTTCGCTTTTGGTTTTATTTTAATTTTTTACTCTAATTTTTTGTTTACCCTAATTTCATCACCATTTTAAATATTTTACTTTATAGTGTATGTGTGTGTGTGTCTGTGCATGCATGTGTATTTGGTAGCAACCTTGAATAATATAGTCAGACCTCTGTATTTGTGAGTTCCATATCTGCAGATTCAACCAATTGTAGATTGGAAATACTCAGAAAAAAAATTCCTGAAAGTTTCAAAAAGCAATACTTGAATTTGCCAGCCTGGCAACTATTTACATTGTATTTACAACCATTTACATAACATTTACATTGTTTAGGTATTATAAGTAATCTAGAGATGCTTTAAAGTATACATAGATGTACATAGGTTATATGCAAATACTATGCCACTTTATGTAAGGGAAATGAGCATCCTCAAATTTGGGTATCCCAGGGGTCCTGGAACCAGTCCCCTGCAGGTATCTGAGGGATGACTGTATAAGTAAATACTGTATTTTTCGTTTTTTTTATTCTTTTGCCTGTATACATTGCAATATGATTGGGGGAGATGAAGAACAATTGTATCGTGAAATTCTTCATAGCAAGATTCTCAACATCATGATTTTACTCAAAATATTACAGAGTTCTTATGGTTTTAGCCTTATTTTTCCCATGTCTACATCACACATTCACACGAGTAGAAGTTTCTTAAACTGACTCCCCCTAAAATTGAGTTGCTCTGCTGACTTTATGACTAACCTCTCTATCCAAAACTATATTTCCTTTCTTGTTCCATACCTGTTCCCCCTCAAGATTGAAGAGTATCGAAGAAAAGAGGGGATATCAAAGAAGACCCTATGGGGCCTTCCTGGGACAGACCCCTCCATGTCCTCGGCCTGCCTCTTGTTTGTAGAAAAACTTTATCCTCCTAGGCCTTTCCCAATTCCAAAGAGCAGATTTAATCAGAGAAGTGAGAAAATGCAGAAACAAAGGGAAACAGTCAAGCAAGACAAAATAATAATAGTTTAGCCATTCAACAAAGTCAAGGACCTTTAGTTCCTCATCAAAGGCTGTAGATAATATTCTGAGTCATATCCCTGAGCTGTTTTGCAGATACTGAAAGCCCCAACAGGTGGAAGAAGTTAACCAGGAACCTGCAGGACGGGGATGGATCAGTGCCTTCTAAGGATATTTTTTACCTTGTTCAAGCTTTCCACAAAGAACAAACAATGTGTGTGTCTCTCTCTCGCACACACAAAAGTACAATCCTTTTTTAAAATTGAAGATGTTTAATCCTTAGTCTTAGAATAGCAACATCTTCAAAGATATACTGAAAGGGTGGAAAATAGGGATATAGGCATAGATTCTAAAGAACATCAAAGAATTTGAAAGGTTCCAGGTGGGGAGGAGCAAGAGCGGGAGCTGCTGGAAGTGGAGCCCAGGCACGTTCCCAGCTGTAGTCATTTGGGTCAACAAGGCACCTTGAAACCTTATAAGGCACTTCCTCCTCCTCTGACCCTCCCAGTTACCTGGTGGAGGGCCAGGTGCCGATGAACGTCAACCCCAGTGGCAAAGGCTGGATCAGTGGGGCTGCCACCAAGGTGAGTGTTTTCCAACTCTTCAACCAGGGAAGGGCATGGGGCCATTCTCACAAGGGAGCAGGGTGGCTGGGCTGGGGGTCTCCAGCAGCTCTCTCCATTTTAGAGATAAGAAAATGAAACTGCATTCACTTTCAGGCCTCTTAGTTACAGTCAAAATTCTCTCCAGCTCTGTGTTGTCATCAGGAAAGAAAAAAATGCCATTTTAAGATTAATATCAATAACAGTTACTCCTTCTTGAGTATCCACTACCTACCAACTTCAGGCATAGTGCTGGTCTAGCCAGATGCATTGTTTTACTTAATCCTTACAGCAGACTTTAAGGTGGTGCTTAGTCATTTTATAGCTGAAGATTCTTGGGTAAAATAAGGTTCCATGACTCGTGTAAGACCACCCAACTACCAAACATTAGAACCAGAATTGAGATCAGGTCTGCCCATTCTAGTGCCAGGGACAACATTCTTTAGTTACAGCAACTAGCTCTTCATTGTTCATAGGTTGTGGGTAGGGTGTCACTCCGAGCACTTATTTCCTAAGTTATTTTCCTGGCTACAAATGAATTTCCTAATATATATCCCGCCCCCATAAGAAAAAAAAAAAAAAAAACGTAGTTCAAAATAAGAGAGAAGGAAAAATAGAAAGAGAGCATAAATGAATTTAAAAGAAGGAATCTGGCTGGGGACCATCTGGCTGGGATTCCTGCTTGTTTGTTGGTAACTCACCTTTGTAACGTGACCATATGTTCTATCCTCACTAGCTGGCAATAATGAGAAAAACGTGCTGCTCCCGGCCCTCTTGGCTGGGTTGCTGCTCATTGCGGTCCTCTTCAGTCTAGAGGCATCACTTACTGAACAGCTGTAATCATGCTATTAAAAGCAGTACATATAGTTTAAAAAGCAAAATCCCAGACATATGTGTCTACTGTCATTTCTGGCTCATCTAGCTCAATGTTGTGCTGAGAAGAGCCATATTGGCTGGGAAAAACAAGGTTGCTTTCTGCCACTGCAGTTTCTAAAGCCCAACATTATATACATGTCTATGGTCGAACATAGACAGAAGGGCTGGTGAGCAACTGTGAGCAAGAATCTGAGTGACATGATATTTCAAACCCAGGAGATCCCTGCTACCTTAGCCCATCCTTTATGTGGGTAGTGTGAGGAATCTCAACTCAAGGGTCAGTTCAGTGGGTTCCCACTGATGGGTTATTTCTAATATCACTTTGAATTCTGCTTTTCAGTTTTAGTGTATCATCCTTCATCTTTCTCTCCTATTTGCCAGAAATAATTAATTAACCTAACATGTCCTGATTTAACCCATCAGGCAAAGTCAGAGGTTCAACCTGGAGAATCTCAGAAATTTGAATTTCATTAATTGTTGAACAGGCCACGTTCAATCAGCTTGAAAGCTTCTAAGAATAAAGGGTTGAGGTTAGAGTATTTTCACAACTTCAGCACATTCAGATGTTTACCGTGGATAAACTAGAATGAATTTCTTCCTGAACCAAATTTCTCTGTAACAGAGAAGTTCCAGGCAGTAGCAGGAGGTATTGGACCTTAATGATGCAATTTTTCCTTGTATTGTTTTCCAATTGTTTCACATATGTATGTCTTTTTTCATCAGTAAGTTTGGAGGTAAGAGGAAGGTAGGGGCTGTTTATTTACTAGCCACCATTCATGGGACTTTGAGAGGGCTTAATAAACTCTTTCTTTGAATTGAGATATAATTGAAATATAACATTATATTAGTTTCAAGTACACAACATAATGATTCAATATTTGTGTATATTATGAAATAATCGCCACAATAAGTCTAGTTAACATCTGGCACTATGCATAGTTAGAAAATATTTTTCTTGTGGTGAGAATTTTTAAGATCTACTCCCTTAGCAACTTTCAAATACACAGCAGTATTATTAACTATAGTCACCATGCTGTACATTACACCCCCGTGATTTATTATATCTCCCTGACAACCATCAGTCTTTTCTCCATGTCAAAGAGCTTGGTTATTGTTGTGCTAGTGGTGATGATGGTTGGCGATTTTGGTTTTTTTAGATTCCACCCATAAGTGAGATCACACAACAGTTGTCTTTCTCTGTCTTATTTCCCTCAAGGTTCATCCATGTCGTCGTAATTCCCTCAAGGTTCATCCATGTCGTCGTGAATGGTAAGACTTCCTTCTTTGTTATGGCTGAATAATATTCCATTGTGTGTGTATGTATCCCACATTTTCTTTATCCATTCCTCCATCGATAGACATTTAGGTGGCTTTGATATCTTGTCTGTTGTAAATAATGCTGCAATGAACATGGGGTGCATATATTTTTGAGTTAGTATTTTATTTTCTTTGGATAAATATCCAGAAGTGGATCATACAGTAGTTCTATTTTTAGTTTTCTGAGGAATCTCCATACTGTTTTCCATAGTGGCTACACCAATTTGCATTCCCACCAACAGTGCTCGAGGGTTCGCTTTTCTCCACATCCTCACCGACACGTGTTATTACTTGTCTTTTTGATAATAGCAATTCTAGGTTGTAAGGTGATATCCCTTGTGGTTTTAGTTTGCATTTCCCTGGTGATTAGTGATGCTGAGCATCTTTGCATGTACTTGTTGGCCATCTGTATGTCTTCTTTGGGAAAATGTCAATTCAGATCCTCTGCCCATTTTTAATTGGATCGTTCGTTTTTTGCTATTGAGTTGTATGAGTTTTTTATATATTTTGGATATTAATCCCTTATCAGATTTATGATTTGCAAATATTCTCTCCCATTCCATATTTACCTTTTTCATTTTGTTGATGGTTTCCTTTTCTGTGAAGAGCTTTTTAGTTTGAAGTAGTCCCACTTGCCTATTTTTGCTTTTGTTGTCTTTGCTTTTGGTGTCAAATCCAAAATATCATTGCCAAGTCCAGTGTCTATGAGCTTACCACCTTTGTTTTCTTCTAGGAATTTTATGGTTTCAGGTCTTACATTAAAGTCTTTAATCCATTTTGAGTCATTTTGTGTGTGTGTTTGGTATGAGATGGTGGTAATGAGAAAGTGGTGCAGTTTCATTCTTTTTCATGTAGCTGTCCAGTATTCCCAACACCATTTTTTGGAGAAACTGTCCTTTCCCAACTTTATATTCTTGACTCCTTTGTCATAAATTAACTATGTACGTGTGTGTTTATTTCTGAATATATTCTTGATTAATAGCTAAATTTTGTTTAATATTTAACTTAAGCTATTTAAATTTCTAGCTTCTTAAGTATTGATAGTTCTTACAACAGATTATAACTATGGTTCTTAGGAAGTGCTATGCTGCTTTATAAATAAGTAGGCACAGTGAATGTCTGGGCTTCTGAAATTTATATCTGCAACCATATTTGATATCAATTTTGTTGGATAGACAATAGTGGGACAGTTCTAAAACCAGAAGCCAAATTGTGCTTCTTATGGCATGGGACAGAAAGACCTGCAAGCTGGAATAAAAAATTGGTGGAGGTGATACTCAGTAATCAGATAGAATTATATCTGGGTCCTGGAGTATACATGCCTTTGCTCCTCCTACAGAGTTCACCATGCTATCTGGTCAGGTCTGGCTATCTGATTTCCTCTGTTAGACTTGATCTTCTCACTGTGTCTGCTCTGGCTCTACTATGGCCTGAATGTTTTTGTCTCCCCCAAATTCATATGTTGAAATCCTAATGCCCAATGTGATGATATTAGGAGGTGGGACTTTTGGAACATTCTTAGGTCACGAGAGTGGATCCCTCAGGAATGGGATTAGCACTCTTATGAAAGAGACCCCATCACTCCCCCTCCCTATTTCCACCATGTGAGGACACAGGGAAGTTGAGAAGTTGGTAGTATGCAGCCTGGAAAAGGGCCCTCACCAGAACATGACCACCCTGGAAATCTGCTGTAGATTTCCAGCTTCCAGAACTGTGAGAAATAAATTCTTGTTGTTTATAAGCCACCCAGACTGTGGCATTTGGGTATAGCAGCCTGAACAGGATAAGACAGGCTTATACTTCTAGCCAACTGCAGTTTAGATAGCTGCAAATCTTTTTTTTTTTTTTAATTTATTTATTTTTGGCTGCGTTGGGTCTTCATTGCTGCACGCGGGCTTTCTCTGGTTGCGGCTAGCGGGGGCTACTCTTCCATCACAGTGCGCAGTCTTCTCATTGCGGTGGCTTCTCTTGTGGAGCACGGGCTCTAGGCACACGGGCTTCAATAGTTGCAGCACGCGGGCTCAGTAGTTGTGGCTCACAGGCTGTAGAGTGCAGGCTCAGTAGTTGTGGCGCATGGGCTTAGCTGCTCTGGAGCATGTGGAATCTCCCCGGACCAGGGCTCGAACCTGTGTCCCCTGCACTGGCAGGCAGATTCTTAACCACTGCGCCACCAGGGAAGTCCCTAGATGGCTGAAAATATTGATACCCACTTACAGGCTCTTGGGCACAGGCTTTCCAAGTATCACTGTGTCTGTTCCCAGCTGGAACCAATGTACTCCTCTCCTATAAGTACAAGCTAAGACACTTAACTAGGCAAGAAAGGAAATATTTTATATAACAATATAAATTTGTCATTTGATTCTTTTATAATACATTTAAGACTGGTTTGGAAATTCTAAAAGTCTAAAGGAGTCAACTTTAAACTTAGTACCATTTAGCATCTCTGTCTATTACCTAAGATGAAACTTCTTTGAGCACAGAGACTATGGATACTCTACAAGGTGTGTATAATAATATAAATTAACTGGAACTTATAAGTGCTTTTTAATGCTTAGGATAATGAATATGTGATCAAGAGGTGAGTAGTAAATTTCAAAACTAGTAACTAGAGAGGTAAAATTATAGAATTGTGTTTACAACTTGAAAAAATATATAGAAGGAAAAAAGAATGAAATCTTTAAGCCTCTGTAGTATTCTCTCCTAGTATTTTTATGGGATTTTAGTTATACATTTCCTTAACTGTGCCCCCTACTAAAAAGTTGGTGGGAGGTTGGGTTTGTGTCACATTTGTATTGCTAAAACATAGTGCAACACCTAGAACACCAAAAGCAAGATTAAAAATAAAGCTAGATAATTGAAAGAATATGTGGATGAAAAAAATAGGTGAATTAATACACATATTCTTAAGGAATTGGAAAACTCAGAATGGAGGTGAGCAGCTGATTAATAGCAATCTCCTAATTGATCTTAAATTTTTCCTGTACATCTGTAAGTTTGTCCATGACCTACACCAATTCTAACTTGCTTCCTTATTGGCTAGCATAAAATTTTTGGCCTCAACAAAGACAATTATTAATGTACCAGATCTAGGTCTTAAGAGAATTTTTCTTATTGAGGTATAGTTGACTTATCAATACAATATTATGATTCAGGTGTATAACATAGCGATTCACAATTTTAAAAGTTTAACTCCATTTATAGTTATTATAAAATATTGGCTATATTCCCTGTGCTGTATAATATATCCTTGTAGCTTATTTATTTTATGCATAGTTGTTTGTACTTCTTAATCCCCTACCCCTATCTTGCCTGTTTCTCCTTCCCTCTCCCCACTGGTAACCACTAGTTTGTTCTCTATATCTGTGAGTCTGTTTCTTTTTTGTTATATTTCCTAATTTTATTTTTAAATTCTACATATAAGTGATATCATGCAGTATTTGTCTGTCTCTGTCTGACTTATTTCACTAAGCATAATACTTTCCAAGTCCATTTATGTTGTGGTAATTAGCAAAATTTTATTTCTTTTTTTGGCTGAGTAGTATTTCAATTATTCCAATTCTACTTATTAAGCTATCAGATCTAGGTCTTAGAAGAAAAAATTTTTTAAAGCTATGCAAGTTATAATTTCCTGTTCTAAAAGTGCTTTTAGCCTGCACGTGAGAACTTATAACATAGAAAATAGTGTCTCAACAGAACTAAATAAACATTATTATTTTAGTTACTATATACTATAAATTTTATATGTATAGGAAAATAAAAGAAAAGGCAATATCTTAAACTAGGAACAATGGTTGCTCTGAGATGGTGGAATTATGGGTAATTTTTGTGTTTCTACGAGAAGCACACATTCTTCATGATCAATCAATTAAAAAGTTAATTTTAAGAATAATTTTGAAAATGCGAAGTCATACAAAATTCTTAATAGTATGGTATCTGCTGACTACATGAAGACTGGTTTACAAAGTAAAGGGGTGATCAAAATGATAGTAAATTTTAGTCTGCACAAATGAGAGACTTCTAGTGGAAGTGAGTTCATGCCTTAGTGGGAAGGCAGGCGGGGAGCTCGGGGTGCATGTAGGGTTTCTGGCTAGACTCACTCTCCTGGCCGATGGTCACACAGGCACATCTATTTGGTTGGTACAACATGGACCAATTCAAGCAAGATTTGTTTGTTTGAATTTGGTCTGACATTTCAAGCTTGCAAGATGCTACACACAGAATAAAAATCACATTTCTGGTTTCTCTTGAAAATTGAATATATGGCAATACTTAATCCACACTTGTGCATGGCAACAACAATCTGGAGCTCTTAAGCACCATTAGTTGGTCACACATTCTTCATTTAGTTTTTTTTCCCCCCTTCATCTAGCTCACTGTGCCCTTTTATTTTACCTGCCTGGGGCCTAGAGAGGTATCTGAGGATGTGACTTAATTCTAGCTCTTTTTCCTTCAAGTGAAGAAACAGAACTTTGGAAAAAATATAGATTTATTTTACCTTTCTGTTCTTTATGTGGTCTCTTTTGTGAATTTTGTGTTAAGGATGGAGGTGAGAAGAGAAGGATGTTGAACTGTAAGATTTAACCAAAAGAAATTATGTAATGTATAATTGTTTCCTTAGAGTTGAGTATATACAGAAACTTGGAATTCCACATCAGCCCAAAAGGGAAGGCTGCAGAATCAGTAAACTTTGTAAGTGGCGCTAAGTGGCTGAAATTTTAGCAAAGAAATAATTTTTCTGAAACTAGTTCCAAATCTGCATTTTTGGAAATTAATGTTCTAAGGTAAAAGTGACAAATTTGAGGGATGACTTATGAAATGGCTGTTTGTATGTAGAGGTTCTTTTTGACCAAGATGGGTTAAACATAACTATTAAAGACACATATTTAAATTATGCCAGATTAGAAATTAAGGAGTCCTTCCCAATGGCAAAGATGAATTTACCAGGGAGTAATCTGAACTTTCCCTGGGCACTCACAAGAATAACTCTCTCACCCGGGGAGTGGGAGTGAAGGAGGAGATGGAGAAGAAAGCACAAAATTAATGATCTCTGGAACTCCCACATGTGTATGACTCAATTTTCTCTAATATTTGGAGAAGGACAAAATACAGGTGAGATGAAACTAGCCAGCATATGTGACTCTTCTGTCTGGGGGCGTTCATCTTCCATGACTCCCCAAAGATGCTGGCATTGCACATGTGCAGCTGGAGCCCCTGCCTGAACTGCTCTGAGAATCTAACTCAAACATTATGATGGGTGTTTCTGGTCAAAAGCAAGGTAGCTACATTCTAACTGACCTCCATCCTCAAACACAATGATGGAGAAAAGTAAAATCTCTTTATTTTTATCACCTCGATATGTTCAAAGGGCTTTTAAAAGAAAAAAAGCTATTTTCCAATTATGGTTAACTTGCATTTTTTTTTTCTCATCTCCTTAGTATATGTCATGTTCATTAGGTCTCCTCCCATGTATAAATCTGGCACATCAGACCACAATTTGCACTGTCAGCTCCTATGAGTGAAATCTATTGCACTTGCCGAGCTGTCCCGCTTTTGCCTTTGTAGCAACTTTTAGACCACAATAACCATCATCAGTTTAAAGCAGGCATATCCATTACATTTCCTCTGTTCCTACAGCCCCACATTAAGCTAATATTATCTATTTCCCAAGTGAAAAGAGTCCTTCCAGTCCTATCAATTATTAATTCCTTGCTTGCAGCTAATGTTTTCTTTGAATTATTTAAATGCATCTTCATTTATCAATAAACATAAAATGTTAAACAAAGAATACTGATGAAGGGCATTATTTAAGCTATAACATTTTATGAGATTATTTCAAGCGCCTTTTCTGATTTATTAACACAATATATTTTATAATTATTTTTCCATTTCTAAAAAAATTATTCTGGGTATTATCTAGAGATTTGGAGATTTTGTGAGTGCTCTCTTCAACTTCTATGGTGATCTTGACAAGTTTTTTTAAAATATTCTCAGTTGTACGTATATATCTATGTGCCTCTCTCTATATATATACAAACACAAACAAATGTAAGAAGTACAAGAGTATTTTTACTAATATGCAAGTTCAGCTTCCCTGATATTGTTCTTAAAGTATTAAAGACATCACTATGTTTAAATTTTCTGTTGTGAATTCTAAAGCATTATATTCAGCAAGGTATATTTACATGGGTTTACCAGCACATACACACAGACATGTATTAGGCAAGTAGACAAAGAACAATGATTTTTAAGGATAAAACCTTATAAATGAGACAAATGAGCAACAAAGTTGCCTATTTTTTGACTATTATTTTTCTTTTAACATCTTGGCAGTAACACCCACATGTGCTCACACACACAAATCAATCCTACTTACCTATGTTCTCTTTTTTGTTTCCAAATTTTGTAACCCAAAATAAAATATAAGCTATTGAGAAATCCAGCTTTAGTATGAGTACACTTTATCCCCTCACCTTCTGAAACAGAATAAAACTGAGTATTCTGAAGTAAATATTCCAAGTACGACAAACTAGAAAAATTAAATATTTGTGCATACTAGAAAAAGAAAAAAAGCTTTAACAATTAATATAATTTTAATAATATAATCCAATCCATGCCACTCTTTGGCCCTTTTCACTGACATTTATTTTAAAACAATGGTATCCTTCAGACTTTATGACATTGGTATCAGTGGATCCAGTCAATTCTTTTTCCAGTTTGTGAGAGCTCTGAATTTTCTGCCGAACCAAATTATCCAAAAAAAAACTCCATAAGTTTGTAATGATGCCCTATGATAAAACACAGATGTATTTTAATGATAGTTATAAAATTAAACATTCAACAATATGCTTTAAAATATCCAAGATTAATTCATAGCACTCAAGAATTCAAATAATTCATCATATATTATCCCAGCAATACAATTTGGAAGCAGGTAAAGATCTTGGAAGTCATGGAATCCAAGGCTTACTCTATGAAAATGAAGAAACAGATCTAGAAATGTTATGGACTTGCCAATGGTCATAAAGCTAGTTACACTCACTGCTGAAGTTCAGAGATACATGTTAAGCTTTAAAGAAAAGAAAACTATACACTTCAAATGGCATATATGGTTTATCAAATTTGTTTTAGGTTGAGATTCATACATATTCATTTTTAAAAAGTCAATGGCAATAGAGTTACCTCTCAGTAGATTAAGGTTGTAATTGTATGAACACATATTTGCCAAGGAAAGTGTATGAAAATTCAGGTGTTAACAAATCATGGTATTCATTGTGATCATCTGTAAGTTTTTAAATTGTGTAACATAAGGTTCTATAAATTAGTAAGTGATGTAAACTCAGGATAAGCCCTAGGCAGAATGTGAACTAAGGAACATACAGTAGTTCTTTTACGCCCTAGTCTCTTCTTTTTAAACAGTGACTGATCTCTAAGGCAACAGCTGATGATTGCTTACACTTGTTATCTCGAGTTTAAGGTGTTTTAAAAACTAGGTGTCAGTTACTATCCTAGGCACTTTAAATAGGATATTATAATTACTTCTAACAATAACCATTTCAGTCAGATATTATTTCTGCTTTATAGATGGGAGAACCCGCACTCACAAAAGTGAAATGATTTTCCTGAAGTGATTTAGCTGGTAGGAAAACCTTAAAGCCCATATTTTTCCACTGAAAACCTTGAATTTTATCACGTGAAAGCTATAGAGAACTACTGAAGAGGTTTCTGTAATTTTTTAACAGCTTTATTAAGGTATAATTAACTTGAAAGAAATCTCACATATTTAAAGTGTAAAATTTGGTAAATTTTGATATATATACATGCTCATGACATGAGCATCCTGGTCCAAAAAGGTGAAAATAGTCACCACTATCTAGATAATCTATGGATCAGTTTGGGGAGATTTGACATCTTAGCGATATTGCATTTTTCTGTCCATAAGCAGGGTATATATTTCTCTAATTATTTAGGTCACCTTTAATTTCTGTCAGCAGTGTTTTGTAATTTTCAAACTACAGATTATGCACATTGTTGAATTTATCTTTACATATTTTATATTTTTGATGCTATTGTAAATGGGTTTTTTAAATTTCGATTTCCAATTATTTGTTCCTAATGAGTAGAAATAAAATTGATTCTTGAATATTGATATTGTAAGCTGTCGCTTTGCTAAACTCACTTATTAGATCTAGTAGTCTTTTTATAGATTCCAGTGGATTTTTTACATAGATGGTTTTGTCATCTGTGAATAAAGCCAGTGTTACTTCTCCTTTTCCAATCTAGATGCCTTTTCTTTTTTTTACCTTATTGTACTAATACAATGTTGAATTAAGTGGTAAACACATTCTTATCTTATTCCCGATCTGAGCGGGAAAGCATGTAGCTTCTCACCATTAAGTGTTAAGGCTGGTTGCAGTGTTTTGTTTTGTTTTATTTTGTAGATATCCTTTATCAGATTGAGGAAGGTACCTTCTATTCCTGTTTCTCTGGGAGTTTTATCATTTAAATTAGTGTTGGATCTTGTCAAAATTTTGTCAAATGCTTTTTCTATGCCTATTAAGATCATATAGTTTTTCATTTTTAGTCTGTTAATATGGTAAATTATATTGATTTCTTTTGAGTGTTAAACCACTCTTGCATTCCTGAAATAAACCCTACCTTGTATGATGCATTTATCCCCTTTATATTTTTGGATTTGAATTGTTAAATTTGTGTTTAGAATATTTTTATATCTATGTAAATTATAGATCGATGTAATTGTATACATATCTATATGTAAATGAGGAATATTGGTAGATGGTTTTCTTTTCTTGTAATGTCTCTTTCTGGTTTTGATATAAGGGTAATGCTAGACTCACAGAATAAGTTGGGAAGCATTCCTTCTTCAATTTTCTGGAAGAATTTGTGTAAAAATGGTATTTTTATCTCCCTTAAATATTTGGTAGTAGTCACCAGTGAAGCCATCTGGGCCTGAAATTTTCTTCAGAAAAGTTTTTTGTTTGTTTTTTTGTTTTTGTTTTAATAGATAAATCAATTTCTTAATGGAAATACAGGTATTCAGGTTATCTGTTTCTTCTTGTGTGAGCTTTGGTAGTTTGTCCTTTTCAAAGAATTTGTTCATTTTCTCTGAATTATTGAATTTATTGGCATAGAATTATTCACAGTGTCCACTTAGTATCCTTTTAATACCTGTCAGATCTGTAGTGAGGACCCCTCTCATTCTTGATATCAGTCATTTGTGCTTTTCTCTTTTATTTCTGTTCATTTAGACTCAAGGTTTATCAATTTTATTGATCCCACAGAAAGAGAATTTCGTTTCATCGATGTTTTCATTTTCTATTTAATTGATTTATGCTCTGATCCTCTTTATTACCTCTTTTTCCACTATGTTTTAACTTTCTTTCTTTCTTCCTTTCTCCCTCCTTTCTCCCTCCTTTCTCCCTCCTTTCTCCTTCCCTCCCTTCCTTCCTTCCTCCCTTCCTTCCTTCCTTCCTCCCTTCCTTCCTTCCTTCCTCCCTTCCTTCCTTCCTTCCTATTTTAATGTTTTTTAATTGAATAAAAGATCCTTTAAATTCTATAGTGCTTTACAATTTTCAAAAGTTTCACACACATGATTTCATATAATCCAATAATAACCCTTTTTTTCCCCATCTTTATTTTGCCCCTCCTCCCTCTCCCCACTGGTAACCACTAGTTTGTTCTCTTTATCTGTGAGGCTGCTTCTTTTTTGTTTTATTCACTAGTTGGTTGTATTTTTTAGATTCCTCCAGCTCTGTTCTTCTTTATCAAGATGGTTTTGGGTATTCTAGGTCTTTTGTGTTTCTCTTTTTATAATTTGTTAAAGATGCAGTTGTTAATTCGAGAGCATTCTTCTTTTTGAATATAGTCATTTAGTGCTATACATTTTCCCTCAGTCCTGTTTCAATGACATCCTACAAATTTTGATAATATTGTGTTTTTATTTTCATTCAGTTTAAACTACTTTCTAATTAGAGGGAATTCATATGCTGTTTTGTTTGTCTGACATGTGTGGATAGTCATCCCTCTGCATCCATGTGGGGTTGGTTCCAGGACCCGTCAAATAACAAAGTGTGTAGATGCTCAAGTCCCTTAAATAAAATAGCAGAGTATTTGCATATAACCTATGCACATCCTCTTGTATACTTTAAATCATCTCTAGATTACTTATACCTAACACAACATAAATGCTATATAAATAGTTATAAATACAATGTAAATGCTATGTAAATAGTTGCCAGGCTGGCAAATTCAAGTTTTGCTTTTTCGAACTTTCAGGAAATTTTTTTTTTTCTGAATATTTTATATCTGTGGTTGGTTGAGTCCTCGGTTGTGGAACTCATGGATACTAAGGGCTTACTGTAATTAGGTCTCAACTAACGTGGTGTTAGTGAAAAGGAAGGCGAGTAGAGATTCAGTAGGACTTACTGACTTGCTTTGAGGGCCATGGGAAAGGAAAAAATCAAAGTTAATGAGAATAGAGGTGTTTGGATGGAATGACAGTTTTGGTTTTAACGTGTGAGTTTCGATGTCAGCAAACATCTAGGAATAGTATGCAACATCCATTTGGAAATTTGAACTAGTATTTAGAAGACATATCAAAGATAAAAAAAAGTCTTGGTGTGAGTCACCCATAAAGAGAGGAAGACAAGATATTGGATTAGGTAGCTAAAGAACACAGTGCACAGAAGTATTAATCAACCCACATATGGAACTTACTATTTGCCAGGCATTATTCTAAGGACTTTGTGTACATTAACTAATTTAGTAGTCATACAGCCTTATGAAGAAGGTGCTATTATTATTCGTATTTTACAACTAAGTGAATGAAGACACAGAGAGATAAGCTAGGTAAGTAATGGAAGTGGGATTTAAACCTAAAACAATCTGGCTCCAGAGTACATGCTTAAACTATTACACTGGACTGCCAGTTTCCCCCTAAATGATATACTACGTGGTATCCAAAACAAGTGTATAGACAATTATGGCAAGATACATTTTTAAGATATGAACTTGTGTTTTCACAGTTGACAGGGATAAGAAAGAATAAGTACTCTCAGACTTTTATTCCCTGTTCTATTGCTTTTCTCTCATTCAAAGAAAGTAGGTAAAGCCTCTGTGTTTGCTTACCTCACTCACTTGTTGTGTTCTAGGACCTAAAGCAAAAGTCAACTGAACAAAACTTCACTCTTGATTTCTTTTTCTGGAAGCTTCAGCTCATTAACTCTATGAAGAAGTTATGTTAGGGGGAGGGACAGAGGCAAGTTCTAGCTTATTGGGGAGGAAATGGGGTGTGAAAGTAGTAGTAGAGAGTGTGGATATTCCCCAAGACCAAGACTTCTGTGGGGGACAAGGCAGAAACTCAGAGGGGAATGGCCAGGTGGTACATATAGAAAGGCAGGACTCCAGGCACTAGTCTTTCAGCCTAAGGAAAGCGCCTCTCCTCAGGCTTGACACAAGTAGCAGGACCACGTGTCCGCAAGGACATGTAGGTTGGACAGTGGAAAAATCTGAGGTAGCCATGGTGGAGTTTAAACGAGCGCTTTTATTCTGTTTGTGCACCTCATAAAATTTCTAGATTTGAGGACTCCCAAAATGAGATTAAATTTATCATCAGCTCAGTAGGATGGAGACTTAGAGTAAGATTTAATACAATCAAAAAGTGATTTAAAAAGATAATAAATGAAGTTTATATTTCTTTTACACCTGAATTTTCAGAGAAAGATATTAACCTGATACCTTCTTTTTAGGAACACATTCATTCACTCAATCCCTTAAAGTGTGTTTAGAACTCTTATTATGTGCCAGATGTCATATAAAGTGTGGGATTACAAATATGTGTAAGGCATTCTCCTTGCCACTGAAGGTGGCACAGTTTGGTAATCACAATTGCAATTGAATGGAATAAGCAATAGGACAGATTTACGTGTGAAGCATCAAGAGAGAAAAGAAAATGAAGCAAATTTCATAAAAGAAATTATATGAAATGTGGGTACTAAAAGCTAAATAAACAGATTATCAGGTAGAATAGGAAAAAAGGGAGATGAGTATTACAGAAAGAAGAAACTCCCCTTGAAAGAGCACACCGGTGCAGACAAAAAGCACTTCTGAGGAACACCAATCAGCGTGGTGCCATGGAAAGACCGTAGAGGCAGATAGAGCTCAGGCTGAGTGCCTCCTCCATTGTTTAGGAAATCTGGAATGGAACTCTTCTGGGCCGTGGTTTGTTGTTCCTGTTGTTGTTTCATTTTTAAAAGAGGAGAAACTTGGACTTCCCTGGTGGCCCAGTGGTTAAGAATCTACCTCCCAACGCAGGGGACGCAGGTTCGATCCCTGGCCGGGAAACTAAGTCCCACATGCCGGGGGGCAACCTCAACGAAAAACATCCCGTGTGCCGCAATGAAGACCCAGCACAGCCCCAAATAAATAAATAAATATTTTTTTAAAAACAATAGGGGAAACTAATAGCCTCCTCTTGGAGTTCTTGTGAGGATGGAAGGAGTCAACACACACAAGACCCAGCATAACCCTTGGCCCTTTACAAATATTTATTTCCTGCCTGCCCAGAGCATTCTCAGTATAAACTACTCTGCTCTAACTCCAAATGTGACCAGAGGAAAGAAAGTGAGTTTTCAATGGCATGAAATGAACTTGGAACTATGTTTGGGGGATGGATTGGAAAAGGCCATGTATATTAGCCTAAGGACTTCAGAGTTAATCCTATACAGAGTAACTTAAAGCTCCTAAGCAGGGGCATGATGTGATTAAATAACTGTTTTCAAGTGAGAAGGACATGATAGAGGGAGGAGAGCCTGGATGGCAGGGGTTAATTCAGGAGGTACTATATAGGCTGGATGAAAGATAAATAGATAGAGGCCCTGGAGTGGGAAAGAAGGAAAATACTCAAGAGAGAATTTGAAAGTGGAGTGATAGCACTCCACACTAGGTAACTGACCACACGTGGGGACTGAAAGGAAGGTATGACTAAGATTTCTAGCCTTCGGTCACTGAGACAGTGTTACGGTGATTGACTTTCGTAGGGAATAAAGAGGAAAGTGTTTGAAGATCTCCAGTAATTTTTCTAGAGGTGTCAAATTTGAGGAGCCTAAAGAGGATACACGGAATTATAAGCCTGTGGGAAGTTAGACTCCTATGTAATGGAAAATTAGGAGAACACTGACCCAAAGGAGAAAAGTATTTCATCCCTCTCTTTGCTCCAAGGTATATCAAAATCTATCAGAGGCATGGAAAAGGAAGAGGCCTGACATTTATTAGCATGGCTTTGTAACAACACCTCTGGTCTATCACATCATTTGTAATCACAAGACTTGGATCTAATTATTATTAGTTTTTCAGTTTTATAGGTGGAGAAATCATGGATTATGTCAGGAAGAAACATCCATAAGATTTTTCTCCCAAACGTAATCAACCGAAGAAATACCTTTTTGGAAAAGATGAAATTAATGGTAGTGTAAATTTAGACTGGGCTGCAGAGACCTGGCTGAATTAGAAAAAGAGTGACATTGGGGATTACCAAGAAAAAAAAGATGAATAAATTGTAAAACAGTCAACAGATTGAAGAAGCACGCTGGAAAACATTACGTGAGAGCCTACTGATATGCCTAGTATGACCAAAGAGATCTTAAAATAAAATGAAAGACCTATATTCAAACATGCTGTTAACATATTAGTTCCTATATCCATGTTATTTATTCATTTAACATGTTTTGAGTTCTCTGCTATGTGGCAGGTATTCAGTTAAGTGCTGAGGATAGGAAGATAAATAAGAAATACACCTAAGTGTTGAGCAATTCGTGGTTTAGTGGGAGAATGGTAAAATGGTCATTTGAACTATGTGATGAGTATCCCAATAAACAGGTGCCCAGATATTTCAACGAGCGTAGAAATTAGTGAGGGGAAGGAAGTAACAGGGAGGGCTTCCTGGAGGAAGGGATGCTTGACTTGAACTTTAAAACAGGAGGAGGAAGCTAGTCTGAGGATGGGAAAGAAGGGGGTTCTAGGCAGAGAAGTTGACATGAACAAAGCAAGGAGGCAAGAAACAATGTGGTTCATGTGAGGAATTCTGAGCTGCTCCTTTAACATGAGCAGGAAGAGATAAGTGAGGAGGTCCAGATCGTACTGGACCTTATTGGCTTCTATAGCCCCAAGAGTTTGCCAGATCACCCAGCTGTTGAGTTAGTCCAATAAGATGGTGGCCTGCACTAGGGCTAAGCCAGCAGGAATGGACATCGATCACATTTTCCTTGACTATTGAAGCACTGAATCTATTGAATTGAGGTTGTTTTTGCCTCAAAGTCTTCAGAAGTGAATCCTGTTACACATTTGAAGAGATTGGACTAAAGTCATTCCAGAAAAGCTCTCAAATCCAAGACTGGAAGTCAGGCTTTATTGCCTTACTTGTTCATCCTCCTCACACTCATTTCAGGAAATGACAGGCACCATTAGAGATTAGATTCTATTCCCAGGAACCTGCGTCCATTGCCACTGCTGCCCCAGCAGTCAGCAACACGTAGTTCCTGGAAGAATATTTCAATGTCAGAAGTGCTGACTGACTCAGACAAGCCTTGTGCCAACCAGGAAATTTACGGGTGAGCCCTCAGTCTAATTCCCCCTGGCTCCATTCTCAAGTAGAGAGCATGTCAAATGTTACCTTTCTCCCTTAAAATCTTTAAAAAGCACATGTTAGGCAACTAAGTTAGAAAACAAAATCTATACCGTGTTTTTATTCTAGAGAGAAACTCTTATTGAAGCCTGCATTATAGTCACATTACTATCACATACGCTCCTAGTGATTAATATTAGTGCAACAAATGAATTAATAATGATTGACCACTAAGGTTTTCCCTCCCCCCACCATGATATGAAGAGGATCCAGGGCATTGATTATCACAAATATAATGGATTGATTCATCATTTATGGGAAAAGAGCTTCTCTTCCCATCAAGCTTATTCTTCACTTCCCCCTTCCCCTGCCCCTGGAGATATATTATCTTTGGCAGTAACTCAAAACCATCCACAGATTATTCACTGCAGCCAACAATTATAATTAAGGATGGTGATGTGAATACCAGCCTTGGGTGAATGAGTATGTCTAACACAAATGAATTGTCCTATAAAAGTGGTACCCAGAAGGGGGATCCTTTCCTCTCCTCTGCCTCCTCTTGAATAATAACCATTGGCTAGTATGGTTGTCTTCTGAATAGGATAAGCAGTTACCCTGTTGGCTTAATTTTAAGGGAAATATTATCTACTGTATTACCTATTGGAAACCTCAAAACCCATTTAGGAGGCAATACCTTTATATACTTGATCTCATGGCTACTCATCTTTTCAGCAGATGTACATTTACTGAATTAACTGTCCAGTTTATTCCTTGGGTTTCTTCTTGGGCTTGATATTCAGCATACCTGTTGGAAAGAGTTATGCTTTTGTCCTGCTAATTGGAAAACATTCTTCTACCACCATCTCTTGTGATTAAAAGCATAACCTTCAAGATTGCCTTCACACTAGGACCTGTCTTTTGATAGGCTGATATAAACTGAAACTTTTACGTTTATCTAGCATTAGCTTAACGCAGCAATTTGACACAATTACATCTTTAATGGAATTTTTAAGGTATTGGCACATTCTTTTCTATTGACATTTTATCCATATAATAAAAAAAAATCCAACATTAACCTGAAAATTTCTACACCTAGGCTGTTCATTAAGATGATATCTGTTTATTGCCACACTTCACATTGTGCTTTTGTATTTTAAGTATCCTCCAGTCAACTAATGAGCACTTATGGTTTCATAATGAAATGACTAATATTTCTTCCCTAGAAGTTTGGGCAAATGGACTACAGAAGTGGCTGTGTTTTATACGTGCATAAATGTGAAACAGCAAAAATTCAACGTGAGCACACACTAGTTCATTTTGACAGGCATCGATAGAGGGCCTACTGTGTGCTAGGCTCTGCATTGTTCAGGGCATTGAGATATACAAAAACAAGACATCCCCCCCATTTTGGGGGGAAAACAGACATATAAAGATCATTTCAGTGAAATATGACACATAGAATAATAAATATTTTTATGCATATGATATAGAACCAAAGTAGGCTCAATAAAGAAGGTGATAGCTGAAGAGGATTTGGGCCGGGGGGGGGTACCCATGATAATCCTCATTTTCTTTCTACTCGGGAAATAGAGAAGCTGGTAGAAATTATACTACCACGAAGTACCAGCGGGCTTTAGTTCTCTGTTTATCCAGAGTTTTGTGATTTGTGTAAAGGGGTTAGGCCTTAATGACTTATTAAAGTCTTTTTATTTAATATATAGCTTTACCAAGAAAATCCATACAATATACATCTTAGTTCTATGGCATAACATAAATTCATCCATCAGCTGTCTGTGAGCTATTCATAACCCTAAACTTGAAAAATTAAAATAATTGACAAGAGAATACAGTGTGAAAGGCAGCTTACCTACATTGATAATCTCTAAAGATATAATAAAAATTGAGATAGAGCACCTCCTGTTTGGGATTTTTGTAATTCAGAGGTGACCTACTCATTAGAGATTAAAACAAAGCATATAAATTTGCTTTGAAGAGCAAGCTTATGATTAAGTCAAGGGAGAGAGTTTGTTAGTAATTATATGGTATGCTACAGGAGAATTACTACTTATGTCATCTGGCTTTTATAACCCTGAGTTGGATGCATGATTCTGATTTTTGTTTATAAACTTATTTTTAGATTCACCAATATATAATGATATATTGTTTCACATAATGTTTTTAAAGAGCTGATGGAAAAATTTATTCCATAGTACTTGGGACGTGCAAAGCATGATGGTTGTGTATGTCATTTTTTAAATATAAAAATCACTCTCATATTAATAAGAATATACATTTTCTTTGGCAGAAATATTGGAAGTAAAGAGAGTGATATTGGTTATTACTACCACTCTTGTGGTAGAGAAAGAATTTTTCATTTCTGATACAGAGATAAAGCTTTTTAAAATTGAAAGAGAGAGGAAGGGAGGAGGAGGGAAGGAGGGTAAGAGAGAGAGAGAAGATGATTTGAAGCCCAAGGAAATATACAGTTTCACTTTTTCTGTTGTTTGATCTGTCTGCTTACTCTTTATTTGTTTTTGAAGAGAAAAATTGAAGTTGATATACCTCTGCTCTACAATTTCTGGCTATATTACATCTCTAAAATTCACCATCCCCAATCCACACCCTTGTTAAAACGCCTTAATTTAAATTTTCCTTATTTTTCATATGTTCCCATACCTCCTCTTTCCTTATAACAGTCTCTCCCTCACTCTCCTGTCAGATAGTCTTTTTAAAGCTTAGATCTAATTTTATAATTCCCCACTGCTTACCAAATTAAATGCAGGTTCCTTACCCAACCCTCAGAATCCAAGCAGACTGATTTCCTACTATCCTTTCCATCCTGTAACTGACACTCCTCTCTTACTGGATGATTCATTTTTCCACTGAACATGCCCCATAGTCTTATCCTGGAACTTTGTGTTCATTCTCTTTTCTCTGCATAAAACATTCTTCCCACTTTCCAATCTTCCCTAATGGAAATTCTACCCACATTCAAGCCTATCCTCAAGTGTCATCTGTCCCATGAGGCCTTTCTTGATCACTGTTTCTCTCTTAGCCGAACTCCAAGGGTATGTGGTACTTCTCCCTTGGCGTTTATTTTCAGACACGTGTTGATTTAATCTAACCAGAAAGGAAGTGCGTCAAACAATGAGAAATTAGCAGTAAGTCAAAGATTCTGACTCAAGTTGTTCACAGTTCCCCGGAAAAGGCTGGGAAAACACACAAGTGCTCTCAATATCGTGTTGATAAGCCCTGTGGTAAGTCCAGGGTCCTGGGGGAGAATTAAAGAATAAAGGAAGAAAACAAAACCCTCCGACTAGATGATTTGGGAAAGACATCCTGAAGCAAATGGTATGAGTGGGAGCTTAAAATGTGTATAGAAATTAGCCAGACTGGAAGGAAAAGGGAGTTTTAAGCGAAGTTAGTGCAGAAGGCATAGAGGTGGGAACAGTAGGATACTGAGCTGGGCTGTGCTGCCTCACAAGAATGACTGTTAAATATTCAGGAACTTTAAGAGCCACTTGTTCAACCATTGATAACTTGACATCCGCCATGCTGGGAGTATTTATACCATGGATATGGGCAAACATTATAAACCAGGACTTTTTGATTTGTTTGCAGAAAGCAAGTTAACCAGGACACCCCCGGTTGTAAGAGAACATGTGAGGTTCAGAGAATTGCAAGTAATTTAATGTTCTACTCTAGTTAGCAAGTTGCATATGAAAATTAACCCTTGGATTAGATTCTAAGCCTCCAGAAAGAAGGATTGGTTCCTTATTCATCTTGAAATCTTCTTGTACCTCTGACAAAAGTAGGTAGGTCATCAGCTTAGGCCATCAATTGGATCTATATTAGAGAAGAATAAATTACTACTTCAGACATAAAAATGTGCTTCTTAAAAGTTTGGTTAAATATATTTGCCTTTTACTGCTTACTTTTTTTTTTTTCTAAATGAAAATAAACAGCTCTTGACACTGGGGTTTAGAAGCAGTTATCTACTTGGAGGGGAACTAGGGAATTATCTTAAAGTGGTATTTATACAAAAGGCTTAGTTTTTACTTATCTATTTAGCAAAATTTTCTAATAATCCTTTTTTTTTTAAACATTTTACTTAAGGTTGAGAAATAATCAGTTGTTCAGATTAAGCAATGTTATGCCATTGAGAAAGGAGTTTTAGAAAAGCTAATTTCAAAGAGAACAGAAAGTTCTCTTATATTCGGCTCAAGTTTTCTGCTCATTTATGTTCACACCCCTGCCAACAACTGGCCCAGTTTACTATAAGACCCAACTGTAATGTTTGTTAAATGGGTGGATAAATTATTTTAAAAATAACCAACATTTATCAAGTATTTTCTTGGTGTCAGGTACTGGTCTAAATCTTTGGATAATTATCTATCTCATTTGGTGCTTATAAGAACTAATTTCCTGTCATAAAAAAGGAAACTGAGACTAACACGTTCGATAGGTCTTAAAGAACTTTGTAATCATGAATGGCCAAATGTCTGATGTAAATAATAAATTCTCTCACACTTGCATGGATATATGCTAACCTATTCCTATTAGGGCTTAAGAATGTAAACTTAGATTAACTAGAAATTCAGGGAACAGAGTAGTTTATTGAACTTTCTGATTAACTCTTAAAACTAGTGTTTAAAAATAATTCCAAAAAAAGTGGTTTCAAATTTTCTAAAGCAGATCCACACCTAAATTCCTCTTTTTAAATAATATAGATTAAACATACGGTTACTGGAGAATTTTCTTCTTTCTTTCTTCCGTTCTTTGTTTTTTTGTGTGTGACAGCACACCTAGGTCACCATCTAGTCCAGTGGAGATGGAGGAAATTTAGGTGAATTTCTAAGAAACTAAGACAATATGCCAGATCCTTCAACATATTTTGCTATTGTTTGCTTTTTTTTCTCCTGAAAGTGGAGCAGAGTAAAATATACCAATTTATTTAACATTCCAACTCATTAGGTTATAGCTAACTAAGTTTTCATTATATATTTTAATCTCTTAATATTATCCTAGCCAGACTGTGGAGTTTGTACCATTCAGCTTGGCTAGGTTAAGTCAGTGGTCTGGCTTGGTGACTGGAACTCATCTGAACTTACCTGAGCTTTCTTTACTCCCAGAAGTACCCTTTGAATGACGTAATTTCCAACAGCAAGAAAAGCTTACTTAAAATATTTTTTTAAAAAGTTGTGCCTGATGTCTTGGTTATTTATTTGCCCAGTCCCTATGTATCCCCAATTAAAATATGTCAATAGATTATGTTTTGAAATTTACTTGGCCAAGTGTTAAGAAAGTCAAGATTATCTCTTCTTGTTCACGTCCAAAGTTTCCATTGTGACAGACTGTGTTACTGCTCCCAACTACTCTCTATCCTCCTTGTGAAAACATTATTCATCCCTGTCCATTGCTGTGTGATCCCTAGTGCCTGCTGTGGGGATGCAGCTATATGACTTACTTGGACAATGAAATGTAAGCAGAAACCTGAAGAGCCGCCACATGGTTTTTGCTAGTCCTCTGAGAACGAGAAGGCATGCCTGCAAAAGAAACTGCTCTTTCATCACAGACCCAGAAAGAAGATACTGCTCTGAGCGGAGCTGCTGAGCAGAGATAGTCAGCTGTCTCCAGCCAACATTTAACCTAAGCAATCGCTAAGCTTTTGTTGTTATAAGCCTCTGAGATTTGAGAGGTTTGTTCCCTCCGTGTAACCTAGAAAAGCTGACTCGTACATCATGTAACATACCAAGAAAACATGAAATTAATCAAGGAGTGCAGGTCGACTTCTTCTCTCTCCTCTCTTTGCTATTTTCCATATATACTTGGTCACATCGAGCCCAAATTAGAGTTTATCATTCTTTCCCCGTATGAACTTCTATGAAAAGGAATTTCGTCATGCTTCCCATCTCCTGATGAATATGATTCTGGGGCACTGGCATGAAACATTGCTTCTGTGCTCCTTTTGCTGATTCTTTGCAAGTATGTTCTCCTATAAGTTCCCCAGTGATGGTGGAAAATATTCCATGTTCCTGGGAAAAGATGGAATTGTTTTGAAGTCCTGAGGACATAAGCTTCCTCATGAGGCCTTCTCTTTTCCTTCAGAGACCTTATTGCACACACCCCAGGAAGGCAGCAATTCCTCCTTTTGTCTCTCATTTCCAGAAGAGTCCCTTAGTAATATATTGGCTTTAATTTCATGAGTATAGACTTCTTGCTTCTACTGACTCTAGATCTAGTTACTGCATCTACTCCCTGAGATTATTTCCCCCTTAAGACTATTTTCCTGTTTGGAAATTATTGCTATAAACTGATTAAGGAAGCCACCCTCTCCTTTCTTAAAGATAGGCTTAGTTATTACTTCAGAAACAATGTGATTACACAAGATTAGTTAGATTAATCAATACCTTACAAGGTTAGTGAGCCCTCCTAAATTAGATAGTGCCTTAGCCACTTCCTCATTTTGACCACTGCCAAGATAATTCAACTGTTGTTTTGCTTTTTTTCTACTAAGAGGATCCAATTCTCATGACTAAATGTGACACCGTTACCCCCCAACTTGTGAATGGGAAGGTTGATATTTTCCCAGCTATGTCCTGAAAGAATTAGTGATGTAGTTATTCTGTCAAAAGAATGAATGCCATTCCTCAGACCTTGGGGCTTTCTTTGGGTCATTAGAAGGCTTTTTTTTTTTTTTTTTTTTTTAAACCAGTCACCAAACCCTAAGTCACAATCCAAGCTGAAAGGTCTCAAGCAGAGTCAACACTACAGCTTGTTAATTACACTCCATCTATCGGCCTGTAAGTGAGAAGCACGGAGTAAAGCTGCGGCCCTGTGAGGCAAATTTTGATCACCCTTGAACTTACAAAGAATCAGGAACTGCTAGTATAACAAACAAAACGAGATCCAATTTCAGCTCCGGTCCCCACCTCCCCCATCACCCTCAAGCATCTGACCCAGGAGTCACGTTTTACTAAAAGGGTTTTCTCACATATTTCTCTTTGAATATATATTGTACTTTACCTATAATTGTGGTCTGCTTCAAGGAGCCAGTTGTAAGCACCTGTTATGATATGTTGCCTATGTAAAGATACATCATTTTTTGATAGATGGATTGCTTAATTTTTAAGATGAGGTTTCTTTTTTTTTCTTTTTTAAGCCATTTATCTTTGATTTTATTTATTCTATAAACCTGGCAACTTATTTTGGGAAATACCAGCAAAGCTGGATTTTGGAACCCTATCCCTTCACATACGGTACTAATATATCTCTGTCTTTGCATTCATGCAACACAGCAACAGATGGCTAACATTTCTGGTTTTTAATAGGCATCTGATCTCGGGAAGGTCCCTTTTTGGACTAGGCAATGGTATGTTTTTAAAGCTACAGCTCATTTACAAGATTGTTTTTTTTACAAAATTTGTTTATCTAATAATATAGATTTCACCCTTATTCTGAGATTTTCCTTTAACATATAAGCCAGCAGCGAATTTGCTTGGTGTACAGATGAACACTTGCATCATTAACATCCTTAAAAGGAAAGATCGGCTTTAACTCTACCTGGAAGTAAAATATTGTGACCTGTGGTCATGTGCCTTTAATTGATACAGCCTATTTTAACTTCTCACAGATGTGCTATTGGAACAGCTCTTTCACATACATTCTGATAGCTTTGGTTAAGTAATTCTGGTTTAGAATCTATGAAGGGGATAGTGGAGGGGTAAAGAGACTTGTTTAGTGAACTTGTTTAGCGAAAAGTTGAATTTCATTTTCACCATGGGGAGTCACGATGAAGATTGTCACTGAAATATTTTTTTATTATAGCATTTCAGACCTGGTTGAAAGGATATGAATCATGCAGGGAAACTTTAGCGTACATGTGGTCTGAAGGGTTAGTCTACAAGGGACAACATCATCGTTTCTCTTAGTAAATGCTATAAGGAGCTCTGATTAGCCTGATAATAATCTAGCTTTCTATTATATCTTATTAAAACAACAACAGAAAAATGCTAATAGTACTGGGAAACTTTCTGATTAAGCAATACAGTATTTAAACTTGAGGTCATTTTATAAATGTATTCAAAATGTCAGCCTATAGAGA
Organism: Balaenoptera physalus; assembly: GCF_965194825.1. NCBI lineage: Eukaryota > Metazoa > Chordata > Mammalia > Artiodactyla > Balaenopteridae > Balaenoptera > Balaenoptera physalus. Next base: position 80,225,554 of record NC_138883.1, on the reverse strand, counting down.
CCAAATGACATACACTTGAATTTCATCATCATGGTGTGTAAGATGAGTTTACTGGCATTGGTAATTTCTAAATGAGGATGGACTGAAAAAATTTTAAGATGAAAAGAAAAAATCTAATGAAAGCCCCATACTCAAAATATTTTAGGGGAAAGACTAGCTTTGTGAAAAGATACTCTTTTAGACATTTTATTCAATGTTCCATAGTTTTCCAGTTTTTAATTAGGTGAGGGAAACATTTCAATTTAACTGTTTAGTGCTTAATATTTCAATGCCCACTTTAAATATGAAATGGCTAGTTTAATAGAATGATAAATTTTGGACACTGAGGAAAGAAGAAGAGGGAGGAGGGAGAGGGAGAGAGAGAGAGAAAGTGTGTGTGTGTGTGTGTGTGTGTGTGTGTGTGTGTGTATTCTCCACTACTCACCTCAAAACAGGAATACTCTAGGAAAATCAATATAATAATTTTTTATTGTGGAAAATCACGGAAGTAGGGACTGCAGAGTATTTGGTTTTTCAGGAGAAAAACCTGTTTAATCAAGGATCAAGCAGCATAGAGCTAAAATAATAGCCAGATTCAATCTGTTCTAATTTTTAGACCTCCTATCATCAACCAAGATTTTTAAAAATGAATTAAATAAGAATATAAGTGAGATAATTATATCAATCTGCTTTACCTTGGTGCAGAAAGCAATAAAATAACCTCACAAAGTTTATATGTTGGTTTGTAAAATTCTATTTGCCTTTATTAACAAGTGCTTAAGGCTAATTTCTCAGCCTAGATCATAATTTTATTCATTTCTCATGCTGTGCTTTCATCAGGGCTACATTGAGAGGCTGAGAAACCTCATTCTTGGGACGGCTATAAGGAGGCTGCTGTTTTGATTGTTTTTGATCGAGTGCCTTAATTAGGTCACCAAAAAAAAGTGTATTTTAATAACCTTTGTCATTACTGAACAAAAGGGATTTAAATTCTTCTATAAAGAGCTTTCTTCAGTGTCAAACATCTGTTCTAAAACTTATCATGGCAATATAGTCACTGAATTGCATGAACAAATTTGATTAGCATCAACTTCTGGGAATGGTTTCTAGCTGATTGACCTGGGGACCTTATCTTTAAATATTGGCATTGTATGGATTAAGCAAAATCCAAGAGAATGTCAGATATTAAGACACATAATTGCAGGTTAATTGGAAGATAAAGATACTTAATCTAATGTTGAGCTGGGGAAATATTGATGGTATTAACTTATTAGCTTGACTGAGGGAAATAATCTTATTATCATAAGGAGAACTAAGGTAGCATTTTCTTTGTGTAAGTGTTTCTTTCCTGAAATTTCTGCAATAAACAATTTGGGGTTCTGACCCTAAGTGGTTGTTTTGTTTGTTCTGTTTGTTTAGGTTTTTTTAACTGGTGCTCCCTACCACATAGTAATCAGCTATATGAATAAAGAGATCTCAGATAAGTTAAAATTTCTTAATTTTTAGGGAAACACAAATAGTGGTACTTGTACAATGTAATAGCTCCCTTTCTAGTCTGTATTCAAGGAGCATAGTATATGTTACAATTTCTAAGAAAAATATTTTGGATATGTTCTCAAATTTATTGAATCCCAAATGGCAAAAAGATTCTGGTTTAGGGAAATGGGAAGAGACATGGAGACAAAACAGAAACTCTTGAAATGTAGGGGAAGAGGTTCAGTGTTTTAAATCTTCTGCTAGGTTTTTGATGCTTTAGTTTTAGACTCCTCTCAAAAAGCCACTTCCAAACCTAAGATTTATACAAGGCTATTGCTAAGAGGTAAAGGAAGGGTAAAGAGAGAAAAATTAACTTTTTTTCTAAGCACCTGATATAGAGTAGCCACTTTATGACTTTGTGGGGGTGAAGGGTGGGGTGTCATTAAAGATCTTTGCAGACAGAGAATGTGAGCTTAAGGGAAGTCAAGTAACTCCCTGAAGGTCACACAAGTGTACATGGAAGAGTGATGTTGGACCCAGGGTTTCCTGGTTTGAAAATTCATGATTCCACTTGTTATATTACAAGTTTATGTGTAAGAATAAATATTTATGTTTCCGAGACATAATCATCTCCAAATTCCTTTCTCTGTCAGCTCTGTTCACCCTTGGTGGCTTTCTCTATTGGGACATAAATGACAAAACAGAAGAAGCAGTGCTGGTAGAAGTGGTGACCTAGGAAGCTTTGTGGTAATGGCCCCAAGTGAGCAAGGCAATTCTATCTCAGTTTTTACAGATTTTTCTTATGATTATGGCTCTGACATGAACTAGTGATGTGAAGTTAGACAAATATAGTAACTCTCATGTCCTATAAAATGATAGAGGTGGTGGTACAATGGACAATGGGCTTTATTGTAATCAGAGGAGAGAGCGGAAATTGGGAGGATGGCTATCTGTACCAAGACCGACCAACTAACCAACCAACTCCCCAGATGATTCTGAGGCACCAGTGATTTTGTATAACAACTGAGAAGGATAATTTCCTGTATCATCTCCAGCTCTCAACATTAAATCATAATTCTGGTTTTCATTTTTTTGTAGTGAAACTCTTTGTACCAGATTCATTGCATCAGTTCAGTCTGGCTTCTGTCAATCTCAAATCCATGGCAAGGCTCCATTGGTAAGAGGTGGGAGGAGATACAGTGGGAATATTCTGGATTTATAATACTTCAAAATCTGAGATTTATACAACTAAACCATTTTTCAAATGCTGAAGACTCGATGTGCTTAACTGTATTGCATATAGGCTTTTCTGATATGTCTCCATCATTTTTGAAAACTTCCTTATTCCCTGCCACAGTGAGACATTTTACACTCATTTTGTACTTCCTCAGCACTGAAATCAGCCATTCCCCTAAAGACAGCCTCTTTCCTTTAGTGAAGAGGATGATACTTAGAAACAAAGCTCTGAGCACGGGGCATGCTTCTTGCTACCAGTTACTTCTAGGACCCTCAGTGAACAGAGCTAGGAAATATATGTATGTACACACACATATATACAAATGTATATGCAAACACATATCCACCTACCCAGCCCTCTCTCTCCTTTTGTGTGTGTGAATCCATCTACACACATCTATATCTATTTCTCTATCAATCTACATGTATAGTGGATAGGTACATATGTAGATTGATAGAGAAATAGATATAGATGTGTATGGATGGATATATATGAACATATATAACCCAATGTATATGCACAAATATATATTTCATATATATATATATATGTATTATGTGTATACGCACACATGTATAATCATGAGTTCATTCAGATAACTCTAATTCCAACGCAGTTCCACAAGGTTCATTCTAGCTTCTCCCCTTTCCCTATTTGTAATTTCCTTCTGGACGATGAGAAATCTGTCTTTCATTGTCCACAGTATATTAACTTATTTTACTAAATCCTAGATTACATAGAAAGTAATTTCAAAATCGCTTACTCATACCTCTGCAGGGGAAGAGAAAACTACCATCAGGGTTCAACATTTGTTTACAATTCTTTTGTCTTTAGCTTGAGGGCATATAATCCAAATACTGTTGCAGAAATACTTATGTTACCCCTCTTCCCTTCACCGTGGTTATACTATCCAACTGAAATTGAGTTTGGTCCATTTGGTTCTTTATCTTTCATTTTGAAGGTTTTTCCCTTATCCTTTTAGGTTATATTTTTGATTAGTATATTTTTAACGTGATTCCAAAAATAAGAACTATACAAAAAAGTATACTTAGAGAAGTGTCTATAATCTCTGCTTCATTTCTTCCATGTCAATACTGCCCATTCCATCCACTTCATGTAGGTCATCTGTATCATTAGTTTTTAATTGAGCCCTCCATTTTGCATATATGAGCAGATACAGGCATATTTTCTTATTCCACTTTTTTTTCCTTACATATCTTCTTTCTTTGTTATGTTTTTTTCTTATCTAGCATTTACAGATATTTCTCATTCTTTTACATAGCTGCATAATACTCTATTGAGAGAGTGTACAATCATATTTATTCAATAACTATCCTATGTATAGGCATTCACATTGTTTATAATGTCTTGACATTACAAATAATGCTCAATAAATAGCTTTGTACATATGAGTTTACATATATGTAGAAGTGTATCTTTAGGCTAAATCCCAGAAGTGGCATTGGTGGGTTAAAGATAAATAGTTTCGGTAGATATTGCCAAATCCCCCTCCATAAGAAAAATTAACATTTTCACTAGCAAATTATGAGTGCCTGTTTCTCCACAGCCTTTCTAAAAGAGAGTATTTTCATACTTTTTAATTTTTGCTAATCTGATTGTCTCCTTGTAATTTTAATTTACTTTCTCTTGTGAGGTGGTATATATCTTTCCATATACTGTATATCTTTCCATATACTGAAGGACTATTTTAATGCCTTTTTAAAAAAAATTGTCTTGTTTATATCTTTGGCTAATTTGTCTATTAAGGTTTTTGATTCTTTTTTCCTCTATTTTTTAAGATTTCCTGAAATACTAGAGATATCAATCATTTACCTCTGATATATTACAAATATTTTTATTCAGTTTGTTAGTGTTTTGTTTATAGTAATTTTTTCATGAAAATGGTTTTTAAAAAATTATGAATTCAACTTTATCATTGTTTGTTTTATTGTATCCATGTTTTGAGCAGTTAAGTGTGGAAAGCTCTTTTAAGGATTTTGTGTGTCCCTTGGAATGTCCCTTTGTGTGTTCCTCTCCTATCCAAACCTTCCCAACTGTGAAGTAATTACTGTCCCTTTTTTGTGTTAATGGATTTATTTTCTATGATTTTTACCACACATATCACTAACATAAACAATATATTATTTATTGTATATTTCTGAACTTCAGATAACTGTAAATGCACATTGTACCATGTGTATTTATATCAATCATATTTTGTGATTTACTGTAGTTTAACGTTGTCCTGCTGAATTATGTGTCTTGTTGCCCATAGCTTCACTGCTGTATAGTATTCTATTGTGTAAGTATAATGCAATATTTGGGCCATTTCCAGATTTTTTCCTATTACAAGGAGTGCTGATATGAATGTTTCTTACACATATGTCATGATAATGAGCATATACAAAAATTTCTCTAGGACACATACCTAGGGATGGAATTTCTGAGTCACAGGTGAGAGTCATTGTCAATTCCAGTAGGTATGGCAAAATGCTTTTAAAATGCTTGCAGCCATTTATACTGCCACCAGCAGTGTAGAGAAATTCCTCCTCAATCACATAAACCAATATTCTTCTAGTTATTTATGAATCTGTTCATCTTTTTAAAGCATGTTGGCTTTTTACCTTTCCTTTTTTAAGGAAGTGCCTGTCCAAGTCTTTTGCCCATTTTTCATTGTATTGCCTTTTTTCTTAATGATTCATTAGAGCTCTGGATTTGAATCATTTGATTGTTTTTATGCTACAAAGATTTCCTCCAAGTCTACTCACTTTTTAGTGGCATAATTTGATGAACTAGAAGTTCTCAATTTTCACATTGTTGAAAATATCATTTTTTCCTTGCATCGAGCACTTCTTGTGTCTTACGCAAAAAATACGTCCCTACCCTGAGGACAGAAAAAATATTCTCTTACTGTTTCCTAAAATTTTCATCATTTTTGCCTTAAGAATTTAATTTAAGCTTTAATTTACCTGGAGTTGATTTTTAGTTATAGAATGACATAGAGATTGTTTCTTTTTTTTTTTTTCATTAGCATAACCAAGTATCTCAATGCCATTTATTGAAAAATTTATATATCTTACACTTATCTGCCGTAAGTCAAACATTTACATCTCTATTCTACTTCCAGATTTTCTATTCTGTTTAACTGGTATATCCCTGCAAAAGTACCACATTGTCTGAAATAGTACAGTATTATTCTAAGTTTGGATATCTACTAAGACAAAATTCCCCTATTAAGTCATGTTCTTCAGGAACAATGTGCTATTTTTGTCCCTTTACTCTTCTTCATAAATTTTAGATCATAAATTTTAGATTTTTCAGGTATTTCCAAGTCTGTCTCCCTCTCTTTCCCTGTCTCTCTCTCTTTCTCTCTCTCTTTCTCACACACACACCCTGTTGGCATTTGATTGGATCAAATTGAATCCATAGGTCAATTTGGGGAGAACTGACATTTTCCCAATATTGTGTTGTAATTTCAGAATATGATATCTCTCTCTATTTTTAGAACTTCTTTCAATAAAATTTATACATTTTCCCATAACGAGTTTGCACATGCTTTGTAACATTTATCCTTAAGTATTTTATATTTTTATTCTTTATAAATAATTGCTATTTTGTGAATTGCACTTTTAATTCTTTGCATCTTATGAACAGAAATGAAATTGATTTGGTCTCCAAGAAATTTGCTATATACAAATTTTAATTCTAACAAATTGTATGTTGATTCCTTTGGAACAATGTTGACAATCAAATTATCTGTGAATAATATCCATTTTCCCCTTTCCAATACTTATATCTTTTATGTATTTTTCTTTATTTTTGCATCAAGTTTATTTATTCCAGTTTCATAAAATATGGTGGAAGTTTTCTTCTTTTTCTGTGTTCTGTAATTGTTTGTGTATCTTTAGAATTATTTGTGCCTTTATTACTAGATAGACTTCTTGAAAAAAAATCTGGGCCTAGTGTTTTCTTTGTTGGGAGGGTTTTTGTTTGTTTATTTTTGTTTACGAGTATTTCAATTTTAGTTATGATTTAGATATATGCTAAATTTGACCTCAGTCTTAATATTTGGTTAAAAGCCACTATTTAGCTTCTTCCTCCACCTCTGGAAGGCTGAGAAGCCAAATACCACTTCGATAAGAATTCTGCAAACTAGAATTTATGCATGATCAATGATCATGTGGTCATGCACAATTTCCACCACATCTAATGAGGATAACACTGTCTCGATATAAACAAGTTGGATATTCAGATTTACTATTAAAGTACAAATCTTCATGTAGATAAGCATTCTAGAGGTAGTATACATTTCTACCTTATATATTAGCTGTTTTTTCTTTTAATATATGTTTTTATCTATTTATTTGAACATTTATATTCATGATAAATGCTAAAATAACTTTTATACTCATCCTAGCATTCACCATCAGTATAAACATTCAAATAGTTAAAAACTATATTAAGAGAAAAAAAAGATACTATATTAATTTAGTAAGACTATTTTACTGTTTTGAGCCAAATTATGCTTTTAAAAATTTAAGTATTAATATCAAGGAGAAGAGTGGATATTGGATTATATTTTTATCCTAAACTTGGAAAGTTATTTATTTTGCCATGATTTCCATCAACAAATGGATTATAAATATAATATATATGTTATCAGCTATAAATATTATGAAAAAGAAAACTCAAATATCACACAAAATTTATTCCATGAATCACCTTAAGTGCACACATAAATGTTTAAGCAATATGAAGAAAATAATGTGCTAGAGAAATTTTCTTCTTACTAATAAAACCTGAAAAAAGTTGTCTTGGAAATAATTTAAGATGATTCTTAGGATTTTTAGTTTATGAAGGCTAAAAATGTAAAAAATGTTTGTAAAAATAACAGCCATGGATTCATAACCAATTTTAGTAACTAAAAGTAGAGGGACTTCTTTTTTTAAAACAAGATTTTTCCAATTTTTGGATTCCACATATGAATTTACTAGTAGAAAATATTTTATGAAAAACTTTTTCCTCTATTATATTCAGCCAGCCATAAAGAAGTTTGTGACATTATTAAATATGCCAGTTGAAAAAGAGTATATTTGGTATCACAACTATACAATAGCATGGCTACAGGAGAAATACAGCAGCTGACCCTGAAAAGAATTAGTGTTCTTTAGCAAATTATGAAAGTTCGACATTATAATTGCTATTAGAAATAAATATTTCAAATAAATTTCAGATTTAATACTGTATCCCAGAAATTCATTCTGTGATGATTTTATTTGACTTTGGTATTGGCTTTGGTTGAATGTTTAATATTTGGCAATAGCATATGACCAAAATGAGCTTTGAGTTCAACTCTAATTATACAATTCTTCAGGTTTTCTATTTCCTCATTAGTTAGTTTTTCTAGAAATTAATCTATTTCATCTATGTTCTCAAGTGTTGTTAAAAAGTTATTCTTAATATTCACATTTTATCTTTTAAATCCCTACATCATCTAGGTTCTGTCCTCTTTTTTTTTCTTAAAATTGTTTTATTTGTCCTGTCTTATTTTTCTTGGTCAATCTACATGATGCTTGTATATTTCATTAGTCTATTTAGAAAAACATAACTTGTGGCTTTACTGTCTCTATTACAGATTCATTTTTAAAATACTTTGTGTTGTTTTCTTAAGCGTTTCTGTTGAGGTATAACATGTATACCATAAAGTCCACAAATCTTAAATATACAGCTAAATGAATTTTACAGATGAATACATCTGTGAAACCACCATCCAGATCAAGATACAGAACATTCCAGAGAGTTCAGTTCCCTAGTGCCCCTTCCCAGTTAACCTCCTCAGAGGAAACCTCTATCATTTCTATCACTACTGATTCATTTTGTCTTCTCTTGGACTTCATAGAATGAAATCATACAGTTTATAACATTTTGCACCTGATTTCTTTCAATCAACACTATATTTATGACAGTCATCCAGATTGTTGTAAAGTAGTAGTAGTTTGTTCTCTTTTTTATTGTTAACTATTATTCCTTCTTTTAATCCCCACCCCCACCCCCTTCTTTTCCTAAGTTTTTAAATTTAGGTTCTTAGCTCATTGAGTTTTTCTTCTTTTCTTTTATGAATAAGTACTAATTTGGCTGTATTTCATTAATTATAATATTTAGTATTTTCAGTATAATTCCATTCTGAATGTTTAACTTCTACTATGATGTCTCTAACTCATGAGTTATTTAGAAAGGAGCTCATTAATTTTCAAAAGTATGGTGTGGGTTTTGTTTTATTAGTATTATTTTCTTATTAGTTCTAATTTTCTTGCACTATGGTCAAATTTGTGAAGACTTCTTTATGGCTATGTTTGTGATCATTTTTCATAAATATTTTATGTGCTTAGAAGGAATATTTATTTGCTACTGTTGTAGTGTATAATTCTCTATGTGTGTATTAAATCAAGGTTGTTTCTTCAGATTCTCTTTGTTTCTATCTGATTTTTTGGGCCTACTTTATCCATAAATTACTAAGAAATGTGTGTTAAAATATTTGACTATAATAGTGAATTAATCAGATTCTCACTGTAGTTCTGTCAATTTTTGCATTATATGCTTTGCTTCATAAAGTTTAGAATTCTTATATATGAACTTTTATCATTTTATTTGCTTCTGCCTTAAAGGCTCTTTTGTCTGATATAGCATGTCTATGAGGGGTTTCTTTGGATAGTTATGTGTCTTCTGTGCTCTTTAACACTTTTTTAAAAATTAATTTTTATTGGAGTATAGTTGATTTACAATGTTGTATTAGTTTCTGCTGTACAGCAAAGTGAATCAGTTATCACATACATATATCCATTCTTTTTTAGATTCTTTTCCCATATAGCTCATTACAGAGTATGGAGTAGAGTTCTCTGTGCTATACAGTAGGTTCTTATTAGTTATCTATTTTATATATAGTAGTGTGTATATGTTAATCCCAATCTCCAAATTTATCCCACCCCACCCTCAACTTTCTCCCTTGGTAACCATAAGTTTGTTTTCTACATCTGTGACTCTACTTCTGTTTGTTTTTTTTTTTAACACTTTTATATTCAAGCATTTTTTATCCTTACATTTTAGATTGACCTTCTGTAAATATTATATAGCTTTTTATTTTTTCAGTCCTGTTAGACTTTAAATATTAAAATAGTTCTTATAATAAATATTTATTTTATTAATATAATAAAATAAAGCTCTTTTATTTAAATATTTTAAATGTAAATGCAGTCACATATTTTATATGACTGATTTTTAAATTTATTTTGTGCATTCTCTTTGATCCACTGTTGTTTTCCTTTTCTCTTCTCCTCCTTGCCTTTTTTTGGGTGGGTTGAGTACATTTATATCATTCTATTTTTAAATCCTCTAATTTCAGTAAGTTGATTTATACAATCAACCTTCTATGTTTTAGAATGCATAAGTCAAAGTCAAATGCATGAGTCTTATGCCATAAGACATAAGAATGTACCGCTAAGGTCTCTGGACCTTAAAGCATTTTACCTCTATTTAAGAGGTCCTATTTAACAGTACTTTAATTCTCTCCATATGTATTTTTTAAATGAGATATAATTAACATATTGTGAGTTTTAGATATGCAACGTAATAATTCAATATTTGTATCTATTGTAAAATGACCACCACAATAGCTCCATCACCATACATAGTTATAAAATTTTTTATTCTTGTGATGAGAACTTTTAAGATCTACTCTCTTAGCAACCTTCAAATATACAATAAAGTATTATTAACTATTGTCACCATGCTGTACATTAAACCCCCATGACTTACTTATTTTATAATTGTAAGATAGTACTTTTTAAACCCCTTCACACATTTCAACAGCCCCCTATCCTCTGCCTCTGGCAACCGCCAATCTGTTCTCTATATCCATGAGCCCTTTTTTTTTTTTTTTTTGATTCTACATATAAATGAAATCATACAGTATTTGTCTTTTTTCTGCCTGGTTTTTTTCATTTAGCATAATGCCTTGAAGTTCCATCCATGTTGTTGCAAATAGCAAGCTTTCTTTCTGTTTTATGGTTGAAAAATATTCCATGATATGTATATACCATATTTTCTTTATCCATTCATTTATTGATGGACACTTAGGTTGTTTCCATATCTTGGCTATTCTAAATAATGCCGCAATGAATATGGGGGTGCATATATACTTTTGAGTTAGTGTATTCATTCTCTTCAGATACATACTGAAAAGTAAGATCGCAGGATCATATGTTAGTTCTATTTTTAATTTTTTGAGGAACCTCCATACAATTTTTCACAAAAGCAGCACCAAAAGCTACATTCCTACCAACAGTGCAGAAGGGTTTCCTTTTCTGTGGATTCTTGCAAACACTTGTTTTTTCTTATATTTTTGATTATGGCCATTCTAACAGGTGGAAGGCGACACCTTATTGTGGTTTTGATTTGCATTTCTCTGATGATTTTTGATGCTGAGCACCTTTTCATGTACCTCTTAGCCATCTGTATGTCTTCTTTTGAAAATGTCATTCAAATCTTCTATCCATTTTAAAATTAGATGATTTATTTCTTACCAATGAGTTGTATGAGCTTTTTATATAGATTTGAAGTTAACCCCTTATCAGATATATGATTTGCAAATGTGTTCTCCTACTCAGTAGGTTGCCTTATCATTTTGTTGATGGTTTCCTTTGCTGTGCAGAAGCTTTTAAGTTAATCATGTAGTCCCACTTGTTTATTTTTGCTTTTGCTGCCTTTGCTTTTGGTGTCAGATACAAAAAATCATCACCAAGACCAATGTCAAGAGTTTACCACCTATGTTTTCTTCTAGGAGTTTTATGGTTTCGGATCTTATATTTAAGTTTTAAATCCATTTTGAGTTAATTTTTCTCTATTGTGAAAGATAGTCTACCAATTCCATTCTTTTTCATGTGGCTGTTCTGTTTTCTAAACATTGTTTATTGATAACAACAAATTGTTACTTATACAAACATTATTGAAGAGACTGTCCTTTCCCTATTGTATATTCTTGGCTCCTTTGTCATAAATTAATTGACCATATATGTATGGGTTTATTTCTGGGCTGTATATTCTATTCCATTGATCTATGTGTCTGTTTTATTGCCAGTATCATACTGATTTGATTTCTATAGCTTTGCAGTAGAGTTTGAAATCAGGGAGAGTGATGCCTTCAGCTTTGTTATTCTACCTCAAGATTGCCTTGGCTATTCCAGGTCTTTTGTGGTTATATAAAAAATGTAGGATTGTTTGTTCTATTTCTGTAAAAAAGTGTTATTGGAATTTTGATAGGGATTGTATTGAATCAATAGATTGTTTTGGGTAGTATGGACATTTTAGAAATATTCTGCCAATCCATGAACACAGAATGTCTTTCCATTTATTTTTTTCTTCTTCAATTTCTTTTATCAATGTCATATTTTTCAGTGTACAGGTCTTTCACTTCCTTGGTTAAATTTATTCCCATGTATACTATTCTTTTTGATGCAACTGTAAAAGGGATTGCTTTCTAAATTTCTCTTTCTGATAGTTTATTAGTGTACAAAAATGCAACAGATTTTTGTATATTGATTTTGTATCCTGAAAATTTACAGAATTAGAACTTTGATTAGTTCTAACAATTTTTGGTGAAGCCTTTAGGGTTTTGAATATATAGCATCATGTCATTTGCAAATATTGACTGTTTCACTTCTTCCTTTCCAATTTGGATTGCTTTTATTTCTTTTTCTTGCCTCTTACTCCTGCTAGAACTTCCAAAACTATGTTGAATAAAAGTGGTGACAGATCATCTTGTTTCTGATCTTAGTGGAAAAGCTTCCAGCTCTACATCATTGGGTATGATGTTAGCTATGGGCATGTCTTATATGGCTTTTATTATGTTGAGGTATGTTCCCTCTATACCCACTTTGTTAAGAGTTTTTATCATAAACGAATATCAAATTTTGTCAAATGCTTCTGCATCTATTAAGATGATCATATGGTTTCTATCTTTCATTTTGTTAATGGGCTATATAATATTAATTGATTTGCAAATATTGAGCTTTCCTTGCATCCCTGAAATAAATCCCACTTGATCATGATGTATGATTCTTTTAATACACTATTGAATTCAGTCTGCTAATACTTTGAGAATTTTTACATCATGTTTATTGGGGATATTGGCCTGTAATTTTTCTTTTTTCTTGTGGCATCCTTTTCTCATTTTGGTATCAAGGAAATGCTGGCCTAGTGAAATGATTTTGAAGAGTTCCTTCTTCTGTATTTTGGAAGAGTTTGAGAGTGATTGATGTGATTCTTCTATAAATGTTTGGTAGAATTTACCAGTGAAGTCATCTTGTCCTGGACTCTTTAATGTTATTGGGAGGTTTTTTTTTTTTTTCTCTAGTTCCGGCGAGCGGGGGCTACTCTTCATTGTGGTGCGTGGGCTTCTTATTGTGTTTCTTCTCAACAAGTGAGGCTTCACTTGTTGCAGAGCATGGGCTGTAGGCATGCGGGCTTCAGTAGTTGTCACACACGGGCTCAGTACTTGTGGCTTGAGGGCTCTAGAGTGCAGGCTCAGTAGTTCTGGCACATGGGCTTAGTTGCTCCACAGCATGTGGGATCTTCCTGGACCAGGGCTCGAACCCAGGTCCCCTGCATTGGCAGGCGGGTTCTTAACCACTGCGCCACCAGGGAAGTCCCTATTGGGAGGTTTTTGATTACTACTTCAATCTCCTTACAAGTAATCAGTCTATTTAGATTTTCTGTCTTCATCATTTGGTCCTGGTAGGTAATATTTTTCTAGGAATTTGTTTATTTTTTCTAGGTTGTCCAATTAGTATATAACTGTTCATACTAGTCTCTTATGATCCTTTGTATTTCTGTGGTATCAGGTGTAATATTACCTTTTTCATTTTAAATTTTCTTTATTTCATTTTTCTCTCTTTTTTTCTTGGTGAGTCTACCTAAAGATGTGTCAATTTTATTTATCTTTTCAAAGAACCACCTCTTTGTCTTTGATCTTTTCTTTTGTCTTTTTAATCTCTATTTTATATCTTCTCTGATCTTTGTTATTTCCTTCGTGCTATTAACTTTGGGTTTTGTTTTGTTTTGTTTTTTTCACTAGTTCCTTGAGATGTTAAGTTAGGTTGTTTATTTGAGATTTTTCTTGTTTCTTGAGGTAGGCACTTATTATTATGAACTTCTCTCTTAGGATTGCTTTTACTGCATCCCACATGTTTTGGTATGTTGTATTTCATTGTGTTTGTCTTGGATATTTTTTCTTTTTCTCTTTTGATTTCCTCTTTGACCCATTGGTTATTCAGTAGCATGTTTTAATTTCTACAACTTGGTGAATTTTCCAGTTTTCTTCTTGTAATTGATATCTAGTTTCATACCATTGTGGTTGGAAAAAATACTTGATATGATTTCAATCATTTTAAATTTATTAAGACTTTTTCTGTGACCTAATATATAATCTATGCTGTTGCTTTTGGATGAAATGTTCTTTATATATCTGTTAAGTTCCTCTAGTCTAATGTGTTGTTTAAGACCAATGTTTTCTTAACTAATTTCTGTCTGGGTAAACTATTTATTGATAAAGGTGGAATATTACCCTACTATAATTGTACTGCTGTCTATTTCTCCCTTTAGGTCTGTTAGTATTCTGTATATGTTCAGGTGCTCATTTGTTGGATGCATAAATACTTTAAAATATTATTTTTTCTCATTGGTTTGCCTCCTTTATCATTATGTAATGACCTCTTTGTCTCTTATAACAGTCTTTGTTTTAAAGTCTCTTTTGTCTGATGTCAGTATAGCCACCCCAGCTTTCTTCAGTGTCCATTTGCATGGAATATCATTTCCCATCCTGTCACTTTCAGTCCTGTGTGTCCTTACATTTGAAGTGAGCCTTTTGTAGGCAACTTATAGATGAATTAGATGTATCCTTGGCAGCAGCTACAAAAATCAGGGTGGCAGATGAGATTCAGGCTCCTTTCTGGGAGGTACCAGAGAGTTGCAGCAAGTCAGAGGGAGAGTACAAAGATGGCACCTGCCAACCCTCATCCCTGGAGAGGACCCCAGTAGTCTAGTTGTTTATTAAATTAGATGCCTTGTCCTCAGCCTGATGCTTTAAGATAAGCAAATACATTTCTTTCACATACAGTCTTGGTGCTGTTTAAACACTCTGCACTAGGCCCTGGGATAGGTGAATCCATGTGTGAGCCCTTTAAGAATGTTTTCTCAATTCACTTTGAACTTGTAAGTCTTGTGGATTCAAGCCCATTGGCTTTCAGAGCTAGATGTTTTGGGTTCTCATCTCTCAAGTGCAGGTCTTAAAAGATGGGGCACCCAATGGGGACTCAAACCTTTCACTCCTCAGGGAGAAGCTCTGGGTTTTGAGTTCCCTCTTGGTTGTGGTCACTGCACTGAGGGTAGGGTTATAGCAAGATTTTTTCTTCACCTCTCCTACCCACTTTGATGTGGATTTTTTTCTCATTTTCCTGATGTATAGGAGTCCCTCATATAGTTTTTAGGTTTTTTTCAGAGGAAAACCTTTCATTTCCCTAACATCTATATAAAATGTGTTTTCATGGTTAGATTTGTCATTTAATTTTTAAGTTAAAGGATACCAAGATAGAATTGTTACCAATTAGAAAAGGCAAAAACATTCTCCAGGATGGTCCTAGCAATTTTGGACTTTGGACCTCTTTTTATTTTAAGGAGAGGACTAGCATGATTATGATACAAGGGTTACCTGTATTACATAAAATGAGAATATGTTGTTTTCACTATTATTTGGAAGGTAATTAATTGTAACAGTTGTGTGGATTCTGCATAGCTGAAAGGTTAGCACTTAACATTCCCAACTTTCTTATAACTTGTCTTTACATGGTGATGGTAAAAGGAGGCCAATTTATTTCCTATCATTCTTTACATTGAGCATATAACAATCATCGTCTTAGATCTATGTATATGGCATGTCTTCTATAAGACTGTTCATCTGGAATATGCTGTGTTTATCATCTTCAGGTCCTTTGAAGACCTAGAAACTAAAGCTCAAGATGACCCAGGGTTAGCAAGCCCCAGAGTAAATGCGGGCTCCTGCATCTCTGAGTTCATATTTCCACTTACTTTTCACCTTTGAGAATTCTTGCCAGCTGATCAACACATTAAAATAACAAAACTATCAGTATGTTTAGGTGAAAATTAGTAGACCCAAATCAAGGTATTTGACTTGCCATGCGGCAGTTGGGATCTATGAATGGCAAATATCTTAGTCTTTGTGTGTCTTAATGTGTATGTGTTTTAGGGGAAACAAACATGGATTTCATAAATGGTCTTGGTGGCTCTTGTTTTTCCCCTTGTGCTTGCTTTTCAGTGAGCCAGCTCAGCAGAGCTGATACAGCAGAAGAACAAAACAGTGTCTAGATGAACTTCCAAAGATCTTCTTTCTAACAAAGTCACATCCCAGCCAGGAAGTGCCCTTTTGTATGGAATTGAGTGGGGGTTCTCTGCCACCCCCCCCAACTCCAACTTCCTAATAAATATGTAAGAGTATAAAGGGGCATTACCCATCTCCTAGAATGCTCTCCATGGTGCTTCAAGAAGTGCCTGACCCAAGTCTCTCTATGGAATAATGGGCTTTGGGGAGAACACATTTACTGACGTTTCTAAGCTTGTGACTTTTTCTATAACTTTTGCCGCTACATCATATCTCGATAGTGCTGTGCACTCATGGCCTTTACATGCAATTTTCCCTTTGTAATATTAAATAATTATAATATTAAATAATTACCATCAGAATTTTGATATTCCTTCATTTTAATCTTATGAGTCATCAATTTTATACACATCAGTGTATACATGTCAATTACAATCAACCAATTCAGCACACCACCATCCCCACTCCACCACGGTTTTCCCCCCTTGGTGTCCATACGTTTTTTCTCTACATCTGTGTCTCAACTTCTGCCCTGCAAACCGGTTCATCTGTACCATTTCTCTAGGTTCCACATACATGCGTTAATATACGATATTTGTTTTACTCTTTCTGACTTACTTCACTCTGTATGACAGTCTCTAGATCCATCCACATCTCAACAAATGACTCAATTTCGTTCCATTTTATGGCTGAGTAATATTCCATTGTATACATGTACAACATCTTCTTTATCCATTCATCTGTTGATGGGCATTTAGGTTGCTTCCATGACCTGGCTATTGTAAATAGTGCTGCAATGAACATTGGGTTGCATGTGTCTTTTTGAATTATGGTTTTCTATGGGTATATGCCCAGTAGTGGGATTGCTGGATCATATGGTAATTCTATTTTTAGTTTTTTAAGGACCCTCCATACTGTTCTCCATAGTGGCTGTAGCAATTTACATTCCCACCAACAGTGCAAGAGGGTTCCCTTTCTCTCCAGCATTTGTTGTTTGTAGATTTTCTGATGATGCCCATTCTAACTGGTGTGAAGTGATACCTCATTGTAGTTTTGATTTGCATTTCTCTAATAATTAGTGATGTTGAGCAGATGTTCATGTGTTTCTTGGCCATTTGTATGTCTTCTTTGGAGAAATGTCTATTTAGGTCTTCTGCCCATTTTTGGATTGGGTTGTTTGTTTCTTTAATATTGAGCTGCATGAGCTGTTTATATATTTTGGAGATTAATCCTTTGTCCGTTGATTCGTTTGCGAATATTTTCTCCCATTCTGAGAGTTGTCTTTTCGTCTTGTTTATGCTTTCCTTTGCTGTGCAAAAGCTTTTAAGTTTCATTAGGTCCCATTTGTTTATTTTTGTTTTTATTTCCATTACTCTAGGAGGTGGATCAAAAAAGATCTTGCTGTGATTTATGTCAGAGAGTGTTCTTCCTATGTTTTCCTCTAAGAGTTTTATAGTGTCCAGTCTTGCATTTAGGTCTCAAATCCATTTTGAGTTTATTTTTGTGTATGGTGTTAGGGAGTGTTCTAATTTCATTCTTTTACATGTAGCTGTCCAGTTTTGCCAGCACCACTTATTGAAGAGACTGTCTTTTCTCCATTGTATATCCTTGCCTCCTTTGTCATAGATTAGTTGACCATAGGTTCGTGGGTTTATCTCTGGGCTTTCTATCTTGTTCCATTGATCTATGTTTCTGTTTTTGTGCCAGTACCATATTGTCTTGATTACTGTAGCTTTGTAGTATAGTCTGAAGTCAGGGAGTCTGATTCCTCCAGCTCCGTTTTTTTGCCTCAAGACTTCTTTGGCTATTCGGGGTATTTTATGTCTCCATACAAATTTTAAGATGATTTGTTCTAGTTCCGTAAAAAATGCCATTGGTAATTTGATAGGGATTGCACTGAATCTGTAGATTGCTTTGGGTAGTATAGTCATTTTCACAATATTGATTCTTCCAATCCAAGAATATGGTATAGCTCTCCATCTGTTGGTATCATCTTTAATTTATTTCATCAGTGTCTTACAGTTTTCAGCATACAGGTCTTTTTTCTCCCTAGGTAGGTTTATTCCTAGGTATTTTATTCTTTTTGTTGCAATGGTAAATGGGAGTGTTTCCATAATTTCTCTTTCAGATTTTTCATCATTAGTGTATAGGAATGCAAGAGATTTCTGTACATTAATTTTGTATCCTGCAACTTTACCAAATTCATTCATTAGCTCTAGTAGTTTTCTGGTGGCATCTTTAGGATCCTCTATGTATAGTATCATGCCATCTGCAAACAGTGACAATTTTACTTCTTCTTTTACGATTTGGATTCCTTTTATTTCTCTTTCTTCTCTGATTGCTGTGGCTAGGACTTCCAAAACTATGTTGAATAATAGTGGTGAGAGTGGACATCCTTATCTTGTTCCTGATCTTAGAGGAAATGTTTTCAGTTTTTCACCATTGAGAATGATGTTTGCTGTGGGTTTGTCATATATGGCCTTTATTATGTTGAGGTAGGTTCCCTCTATGCCCACTTTCTGGAGAGTTTTTATCATAAATGGGTGTTGAATTTTGTCAAAAGCTTTTTCTGCATCGATTGAGATGATCATATGGTTTTTATTCTTCAATTTGTTAATATGGTGTATCACATTGATTGATTTGTGTATATTGAAGAATCATTGCATCCCTGGGATAAATCCCACTTGATCATGGTGTATGATCCTTTTAAGGTGTTGTTGGATTCTGTTTGCTAGTATTTTGTTGAGGATTTTTGCATCTATATTCATCAGTGATATTGGTCTATAATTTTCTTTTTTTGTAGTATCTTTGTCTGGTTTTGGTATCAGGGTGATGGTGGCCTCATAGAATGAGTTTGGGAGTGTTCTTTCCTCTGCAATTTTTTGGAAGAGTTTGAGAAGGATGGGTGTTAGCTCTTCTCTAAATGTTTGATGGAATTCACCTGTGAAGCCATCTGGTCCTGGACTTTTGTTTGTTGGAAGATTTTTAATCACAGTTTCAATTTCATTACTTGTGATTGTTCTGTTCATATTTTCTGTTTCTTCCTGGTTCAGTCTTGGAAGGTTATACCTTTCTAAGAATTTGTCCATTTCTTCCAGGTTGTACATTTTATTGGCATAGAGTTGCTTGTAGTAGTCTCTTAGGATGCTTTGTAGTTCTGCAGTGTCTGTTGTAACGTCTCCTTTTTCATTTCTAATTTTATTGATTTGGGTCCTCTCCCTCTTTTTCTTGATGAGTCTGGCTAATGGTTTATCAATTTTGTTTGTCTTCTCAAAGAACGAGCTTTTAGTTTTCTTGATCTTTGCTATTGTTTTCTTTGTTTCTATTTCATTTATTTCTGCTCTGATCTTTATGATTTCTTTCCTTCTGCTAACTTTGGATTTTGTTTGTTCTTCTTTCTCTAGTTCCTTTAGGTGTAAGGTTAGATGGTTTACTTGAGATTTTTCTTGTTTCTTGAGGTAGGCTTGTATAGCTATAAACTTCCCTCTTAGAACTGCTTTTGCTGCATCCCGTAGGTTTTGGATCATCGTGTTTTCAGTGTCATATGTCTCTAGGTATTTTTTTGATTTCCTCTTTGATTTCTTCAGTGGTCTCTTGGTTGTTTAGTAACGTATTGTTTAGCCTCCATGTGTTTGTGTTTTTTAGGTTTTTTTCCCTGTAATTCATTTCTAATCTCATAGCATTGTGGTCAGAAAAGATACTTGATATGATTTCAATTTTCTTAGTTTTACCAAGGCTTGATTTGTGACCCAAGATGTGATCTATCCTGGAGTATGTTCCGTGCGCACTTGAGAAGAAAGTGTAATCTGCTGTATTTGGATGGAATGTCCTATAAATATCAATTAAATCTATCTGGTCTATTGTGTCATTTAAAGTTTTTGTTTCTTTATTTTCATTTTGGATGATCTATCCGTTGGTGTAAGTGAGGTGTTAAAGTTCCCCACTATTATTGTGTTATTGTCGATTTCCTCTTTTATAGCTGTTAGCAGTTGCCTTATGTATTGAGGAGCTCCTATGTTGGGTGCATATATATTTATAATTGTTATATCTTCTTGGATTCATCCCTTGATCATTATGTAGTGTCCTTCCTTGTCTCTTATAACATTCTTTATTTTAACGTCTAGTTTATCTGATATGAGTATAGGTACTCCAGCTTTCATTTGATTTCCATTTGCATGGAATATCTTTTTCCATCCCCTCACTTTCAGTCTGTATGTGTCCCTAGGTCTGAAGTGGGCCTCTTGTAGACAGCCTATATATGGGTCTTTTTTCTGTATCCATTCAGCAAGCCTGTGTCTTTTGGTTGGAGCATTTAATCCATTCACGTTTAAGTTAATTATCGATATGTATGTTCCTATGACTATTTCCTTGATTGTTTTGGGTTTGTTTTTGTAAATCCTTTTCTTCTCTTGTATTTCCCACTTAGAGAAGTTCCTTTAGCATTTGTTGTAGACCTGGTTTGGTGGTTCTGAATTCTCTTAGCTTTTGCTTGTCTGTAAAGCTTTTGATTTCTCCATCGAATCTGAATGAGATCCTTGCCGGGTAGAGTAATCTTGGTTGTAGGTTCTTCCCTTTCATCACTTTAAGTATATCATGCCACTCCCTTCTGGCTTGTAGAGTTTCTGCTGAGAAATCAGCTGTTAATCTTATGGGAGTTCCCTTGTATGTTATTTGTCGCTTTTCCCTTGCTGCTTTCAATAATTTTTCTTTGTCTTTAATTTTTGCCAGTTTGATTACTATGTGTCTTGGCGTGTTTCTCCTGGGTTTATCTTGTATGGAACTCTCTGCACTTCCTGGGTTTGGGTGGATATTTCCTTTCCCATGTTAGGGAAGTTTTCAACTATAATCTCTTCAAATATTTTCTTGGGTCCTTTCTCTCTCTGTTCTCCTTCTGGGACCCCTATGATGCGACTGTTGTTGCATTTAATTTTGTCCCAGAGGTCTCTTAGGCTGTCTTCATTTCTTTTCATTCTTTTTTCTTTATTCTGTTCCATGGCAGTGAATTCCATCATTCTGTCTTCCAGGTCACTTATCCGTTCTTCTGCCTCAGTTATTCTGCTATTGATTCCTTCTAGTGTATTTTTCATTTCAGTTTTTGTATTGTTCATCTCTGTTTGTTCTTTAATTCTTCTAGGACTTTGTTAAACATTTCTTGCATCTTCTCAATCTTTGCCTCCATTCTTTTTCCGAGGTCCTGGATCATCTTCACTATCATTATACTGAATTCTTTTTCTGGGAGGTTGCCTATCTCCACTTCATTTAGTTGCTTTTCTGGGGTTTTATCTTGTTCCCTCATCTGGTACATAGCCCTCTACCTTTTCATCTTGTCTATCTTACTGTGAATGTGGTTTTTGTTCCACAGGCTGCAGGATTGTAGTTCTTCTTGCTTCTGCTCTCTGCCCTCTGGTGGATGAGGCTATCTAAGAGGCTTGATGGGATGGACTGGTGGTGGGTAGAGCTGACTGTTGCTCTGGTGGGCAGAGCTCAGTAAACTTTAATCCACTTGTCTGCTGATGGGTGGGGCTGGGTTCCCTCCCTGTTGGTTGTTTGGCCTGAGGCAACCCAACACTGGAGCCTACCTGAGCTCTTTGGTGGGGCTAATGGCGGACTCTGGGAGGGCTCACACCAAAGAGTACTTCCCGGAACTTCTGCTGCCAGTGTCCTTGTCCCCACGGTGGGCCACAGCACCCCCCGCCGCCTCTGCGGGAGACCCTCCAACACTAGCAGGTAGGTCTGGTTCAGTCTCCCACAGGGTCACTGCTCCTTCCCCTGGGTCACGATGCACACACTACTTTGTGTGTGCCCTCCACGAGTGGAGTCTCTGTTTCCCCTAGTCCTGTCAAAGTCCTGCAATCAATTCCCACTAGGCTTCAAAGTCTAATTCTCTAGGAATTCCTCCTCCCGTTGCTGGTCCCCCAGGTTTGGAAACCTGACATGGGGCTCAGAACCTTCACTCCAGTGGGTGGACTTCTGTGGTATAAGTGTTCTCCAGTCTGTGAGTCACCCACCCAGCAGTTATGGGATTTGATTTTACTGTGATTGCGCCCCTCCTACCGTCTCATTGTGGCTTCTCCTTTGTCTTTGGATGTGGGGTATCTTTTTTGGTGAGTTCCAGTGTCTTCCTGTCAATGATTGTCCAGCAGCTAGTTGTGATTCTGGTATTCTCGCAAGATGGAGTGAAAGCACCTCCTTCTACTCCGCCATCTTGCTTCCTCCCAATTTACATTTTTTTTTTTAAATTTTTATTGAAATATAGTTAATTTACAATGTGTTGGTTTCAGGTTTACAGCTAAGTGATTCATATATATATGTATATATATTCTTTTTAGGTTCTTTTCCATTATAGGTTATTATGAGATATTGAATATAGTTCTGGGTGCTATACTGTAGGTCCTTGTTGGTTATCTATTTTATATATAATACTGTGTATATTTTAATCCCAAACTCCTAATTTATCCCTCCCCACCTTTCGCCTTTGGTAACCATAAATTTGTTTTCTATGTCTGTGAGTCTATTTCTGTTTTGTAAGTAAGTTCATTTGTATCATTTTTTTAGATACCACATACAAGCGATATCATATGGTATTTGTCTTTCTCTATTACATTTGATGAGAAGTTTCCTGTCAGTGTGAATACCTTTCCTTTGTAGGGTATCTGTCCTTTCTGTCTGGTAGCTTCTAAAATAATTTTGTTTATTGTTCTGAAATTTAGCTTAGCTGTGTCTAAGTTTATTTTTATTTTTATTCATATACTTGTATTTACCGTGCTTGTTACTTTGGGTCCACTGTTGATCTTAGGACACTTGTGAAATTCTCATTTCTTCAAAAATTTCTTCTGTGCCATTTCCTCTGTTCTCTTCTTCTGAAACTATAATATGATAGAAGTTAGGACTGCACATTCACAGTCTATCCTCCACTGCTTTGTTATCTTCCACTCCACTTGCCTATCTTTTTGTTGTTTTATCTTGCATGCTGCATTCTGGTGAATTTCTCTTTTAATTCACTAATTTATTCCTCTAATTTATTTCTTAATTTTGTCCAGTGCCAAGTTACTACATCCTTTAGTGTTTGATTATGAAGGCTGTATAACTCCTTTCCAACATTTTCAATTGGATTTGTTTCATATCTTGTTGATCTTGCTTCATTTCTGCCTTTTTTTGTTTCATGTTGTTGCTTTTTTAAATAGAAATTATACTTCACTTATATTTGGGCACTAAACATATTTATTTTAAAGATTTATCAGACTGTTTCATCATATTAACTTCTTCTAGAGACAATATATGTTTCTTCTGCTGATGTTTTTGGCTGTCTTTCTCAGCATCCACCTTAGTTTGGATTCTCCATGGAGCAGACCTTGAGAAAAAAATTTGAGTGCAACTAGTTTATTTGAGAAGTGAAGAAACACCAATAGAAGAATAGAGAAGGGAGACAGGGAAGCAAAACAGGTAATAAAATGATGCATCACCAAGTCAGTTACCCCTGTGTGTAACTAGAGGTCACTTCTACTAGGAAAATTCTGGGATTCAGTGTAGAACAGACGTCTCAGGGTTATCCCATCCATAGATCATGAGAATATTTATGCACAGGTTTCCTTTAGTTAGTGTAAGGATGTGCCAAGAAGACATTAGTTCTCCACCACTTTTAGTTTGTCAGATCAGTGGGCAAAGCTGACTTCAGTGACCATTAGAAAACTAAAACAAAGAAATGCAGGAATTCCCTGGTGGTCCAGTGGTTAGGACTCCACGCTTTCACTGCTGAGGGCGTGGGTTTGATCCCTGGTCAGGGAACTAAGATACCACAAGCTGGTGGGGCCAAAAAATTTTTTTTTAAATGCAGGTGTTGGGAGTCAGACCAACGGGCACTCAAGTGGTGAGAGCAAGGATATAAAGCCAAAGCACCAAGAGCATCTATTACAGGATTAGATCTTTTCATGTTTTGGAATTTGTTTCATGAGAGGAATTTCACTTGTATTTTGTTCTCTCCCTTTATCTATGTTTTAGATATTTTAGCATAGCATTTATCCAGCCTTCCATCCTTAGCCCATATGCATCCAAGAGCACATGGTGACCTTCTGAGGCACCTGTCCCACACACTGTGGGGGTAATGTAGTTTCAGTCAATGGGCTTCTAGCTAGGCTTCTCTGACCACTACCTTGTTGCAAGAATGTGTCTACATTCTCACTTCAACCTGAAGCTTGTTAAAAAGCCTTAGCTGTAGGGAATGTTCAGAAACTTTTTTCAGTCGTATTTTATCTAGAGAGCCTTGTCTTTAAGCAGTCTTGTTTACTAGGCAGAATGTTAAATTCTGCTCATCACCTGCTTCTTACCCTGGAGGAGAGCAAGATTGTAACTTCAGACCCTTTCACTGATTTGCATTATTTAAACTTTCACTTTGCAAAGTTACTTATTTTCCTTTTTAATCTGGCTGTGTATTTTGGTGCTCTACGTTTATATTTTACCAATCATTTATATGTATTTGGGCAGAGGAATACTACAAAGTGTAATTTTACTGTCTTATGGCAGCTGGATGTTTATTACTTTTTATTTTAGATAAAATCATAGAATTAAAAAATTTAGATTATGTTTTTTTGAATTCTTATTTAAATGAAAGGAATGGTGCCTAATGGAAAATTATAGTTACACAGAGCTCGTGGAAACCATTTTCTTTTGACACTTTATTTTGTATGTGTCCTTTTTTAATTAATTTTTTCTATATGTGAGTTTTTTGGGGGGAGAAGGGAAAATCCACCTTTTTGTACCCTTCTACAAACACTAAGTTGCACTGAGAGAGTCTCAATTTGGAGTTTTCAAATTCATTTAGAAAAAGCTATAACTATAATCTTTTCTGTGTCCTAAATACGTCATCCTAAAAATAAATCAAAGCTCCTGATATTGGCTGTTGACTTAGATGTTCTAAAAATAATTTCCCCAATTTTTAAGGTATAGATAACTTAGAAATGGTCCCAATAAGTGAATGAGACTAGTAAAAGTTTGAGAAATGAAATATCCAAGAATGGAGAATTAAAAATTGCAGATAATAATTCTGAGGAATTTTAACCACTTTCCATAACTATGTCAACAGCTGAAGTATGAACAGAGAGAATCTATCTCAGGTCCTCTTTCCAATCTTGCCCACACCCTCAGTCCACACTCCAGACTCTTCAGAGTTTGGACAGCTCCTGACCTTACATGGAATGAGAGTTCCTCATGATTGCTATGTCTCACATGTATGGATAAAGGACAAAGGAGACAACATAGACTTCCCAGGATTGAGGATGACGGCTATAAGAACAAAAGAAAAAAATATCCTGGGCAAAAGTAATTCTGATCAAAAGAGAATTTCACAGTAGGAACTAGTTAAATTTTTTTCTTATTTCATTTATTTTTTTATTAAGGTCTAATTGACATATAACATTATATTAGTTTCAGATGTAGAACATAATGATTCAACACTTGTGTATATTGCCGTATGAGATTATGAGTTCTTTTCAGGGGAAAGAAGGGAGCTGAAAGAAGCAGAGTGAGCATGCAGAGACAGGCTCCCCTGGCCCCAGAGTGCGCCTCTGCAGACCCCCAGATGTGGGCCAAACCTGAAGGCTGACTCTCAGGCCAAAGCTCTAGGACAAGCAAACAGGTCTCTTCCACAAAAATACCGAGGGTGTGTTTCAGTCTGCTGTCTGTGTAGGGCCCTGGGGTTGATAGCTGGCTGAGAACTCTCTCTGATTGTTACAGCCCCACAGGACCCAGGAATGCAAGCTTACCTAGAGGTGTGTAAAACCCCTGCTCCAGAGATATCGGAGATATTGGTTCTCTGGAGCACAGCAGAGGGAGATGCAACGGTAGGGCCTGTCCTTGGAGGTTTCTGCAAAGGATTACAGCCAGCCCTTAGAAGTGTGTTTAATTAGAAGCCTGCTGCTATGAAGATATGCTAGTAGGCTTCTTTCACAGAGAGACTGGGGTCCTGGGTCTGTTACCTCTTGCTGTGCCCTGGGGGTGGTCATTATTTAAGAATCTTTCTGCATTGGTTACACTCCTGTGGGACCCGCGAGCATAAGCTCCACGGGCCGTCAGAGCCAGGTGGTCTAGAGGTTTCCCCAGTGGCAGCCACAGAAATTGGGGCACCAGAGGATGGTACCAGCTCCTTTCTGGGGGTACTCGTGAACAGAGGGAGAGCATAAAGATGGTGCCTGCTAGCCTCCGTCCCCAGAGGGTACCCCAGCAGGCCCCTAGGTGTGTGCTAAATTAGACGCCTGCCCACCAGGCCAACACTTTAAGCAAATAAGCCTCTTTGACAGGAAGCCTAGGCATCTCTCAATAGGCTGCTTCTGTGCCGGACTCTGGAGGAGAGAGTCTGAGCACATGGGGCCCTTTAAGAGGCGTTTTTCAGTTCCCTATAGCCTGCGGGTCTTGTGGATATGAGCTCCGTTGGTTTTCAAAGCTAGACGTTGGGGGATGTCATCTCTCAGGTGCAGGTCTTAAAAGTTGGGGCGCCCGATGTGGGGTTCAAATCCTCCGCTCCCTCAGAGAGAAGCTCTGGGTTTTGAGTTCGCTCCAGATTATGGGTCACACCGTGCTGGTGGTGGGTTTTATGGTGAGACTGTGTCTAAGCCTCCCCTACTCGCTTCGATGTGGGTTTTTTCTCATTTGCCCAGTGGGTAGCAGTTGCTTAGCTGGTTTTTAGGGTTTTTTTCCAGAGGAAATGTTTCCATATGTAGCTGTGGATTCAGTGTGTCTATAGGAGGAGGTAGGTTCAGGATCTTTCTACATCACATCTTGACCTGGAACCCCTGGACCTGGTTAAATGTTGAAATTCACTTCCTTTACCCATTCCCTATTTTTACTCACACACACCAAGGGAACAAGAATAGTTCTGGAGGAGATGTTCTAGAGATGTTCTAATGCAGGGTAACCTACAGTTTTCTGCTCATGCCAGATGAGAGAAACAAGGGCTCATCTAACATCGCACAACGGTTTCTTTCACATCTTCCATGTTTTTATATTGGATAGGACAAAACACTATATTATAAAATTAAACAAACACTAGTAGAAGCTACTACCAGTGGAGAAATCACAAAATCCCCAAATCCCCATCCTCAGAGAATTTTTAAAAAATAATATTAAGACCCAAATAGTCTTCCTGAAGACTAAGATGGAAACTAATATTGTGTGCCAGATAATATGTTAGGGAGGGGTGTGTGTGTGTGTGTGTGTGTGTGTGTGTAGGAATATATGATGTGTGTATATATGTGTGCAATCTTTAAGCATCACTTAGAACTTGCCAGCCAAATATTAATAGTTTATCGATAAAGAAACTGAGATTCAGAGAGCCAGAAAGGAGATGAGCCAGGATTCAAACCATTTCTGTCTCTCTTCTAAGCTTATACTCTCTGTGCTACAGTGCGGTGGTATAGTGTGAGGGCTGGAAACACTACATGCATATCTGGCACATAGTAGTAACATGAAATAAATGCTAGCAGTCATTACTGTTATTACACATTTCCTCCAAATGGATTAGCACATGTCCTGTGCTACTTTTATAGAAGTAATTTATAGAACGTCTGCTTTCCATTTTTAGATCACATTGTGGCTACTTATTACTTATATACAAAATAGAGACAACCAAATTTGCTGGGGCTTTCAGAGAAAGCTGTTCCTCCAGAGAATCTAAACCTCTGACCCATTCCTCACAGATGTTTACAGTGAGGCTTAGGAGCTGTGGCTGGGTCTCCTGGTTAGACTCCTGATGTTGAATTTGACCCTTCAGCTCTTCAAGTTTACTCAATATTGGGGAAGTGCCAGGGAGAAGGAAGGGTGGAAAGGTTCATTTAGCTATTTGGGAGAATGAAATGCCAATTGAATCACCATGGAGTAGACTAGTATCTGCTTACAAACCCCTGGGGCTTTCTGAATAAACAGCCAAGAGGGGACTGAAAAGTGCACTTGGGATTTTCTCTGACTTGAAACACTTGGAAAGAGGCTTGGAGAGGTTAGAAGGAGTGACTATTCCATCGGGGACCTTCTCCCTCTCTTTGTCAGCCTTCTCCATCCTGCGCTCAGCTGCTCTTAGCTGCCTATCACTCGCCACAGAGTATTTTGTTCCTTTAACTTCTTTTTTAACAGAAGACCAGAGGCCCTACTTGCATAGTAGACCCAATGAAATAGCTACATTTTAATTAAATTTGTGCAGCTTTTATGACACCAGTGGGTAGCCCTCACCACTACCCCAAGAAACCCCAGAGCCATCAGATGTACTTCACATGTAATTAATCTCTAATGCTCAATTTTGTAAGATATGTAATAATACTGCCTGGATAGAAATGAGAGCTTCAGAGAAGAGTCATATTAAAGATGAAGAGAGAAGCTTTAGGAGGAATTGGTTTTCAAGAGAGCAACTAAGTGTGAACTTTATTAAAAGGAAAAGAAATAATGGGAATATCTTGCATTAAGTAAAAATGCCTGACATCTTCAATTTTTCAGTTTCTTTTATTTTACCCTAGACAAATGTTTGAGGGTTTGTTTTTATAATGTATACCATGTGTAATGTTACATTTGCAGCCTCAAAGATTTAATATTTGAGCAAGGGGAAGATTTGCTGTATTCAGGAATTACTGAGAGAGCGAGAGAGGAACCCCACTGTGACTAAACCCTTCAATAGAATTTAAATCCCTTTCCCTGCAAATATTTTGAGAACTTTTCAATCAAGAGGTTTTATTTTTAACTATCAAGCTAACAAAAGACAATAAAATGCTATCTAAATCACTTGTGCTACATTTTGTAGTTTTCACGAAAAATTCCTCATCTCACTTGATCCTCACACAGTGGGAGAAGGGAAGAGAAAGCATTATTACTCTCTTTTCACAAGTTACAAAATGGATATTTGTAGAGAGCAAGTTGTTTGTCCAAGGTCAACCAGGTTGCTGATGAAGACTATGACTTCTGATTTATAATCTAATGACTTTTCCATTCTACCATCCTGATTCTATTGTCATTTCCAGACCTTTTAAAAACTCTTTGTATATCCCAACATAAATGTCATACAATACTGAAGTCATAATAATGATTGTTGCTTAAGCTTGGGAGAAAAATTTCCTAGAATAGATCATTCCATTACTTTCTAAAAAAATCTCAGTTGTAACCATGTAGCTTTTGGGACACAAGACCTCTTTCTGGTACCTCCTTTTCAGATTTCACCCTTTTCTTGGATTCTCCACTTGGGCTAACAGTATCTCCATCCACCCTGTAGGCCGTGCTACACTTTTCTTGACTCTTTTCACTCAGTCATCATACTCAGCTACCAAGTTCTTTAATCCTACCTTCAAAATGTCTTTGATCCCAAATAACTCCCATTCTGCTCATTTCCGCTGTCACCGCTCAGATTTAAACCCTTATCTCTTTTCTGAAATGTGCCCATAAACCATGATTCTAATTCTCCTCACTCTATCCTCCTTCCTGTGACTTGAAATTATTGTTGGAAAACTTTGCTTTGATCATGATTCTTCCCCACTTAAAAACCTTTATTGACTCTTTGTTTACAGGCAGGGTAACATGCAAACATGTTAACAAGTTATGTGAGACTTTCCACACCTACACTCGACATCTCTTCTCATTTCTTTCCTGTCGTTCACTCTGTGTTGTACCTACAGTGGACAAATCCCTGACTCACCATTCCTTGAATGTGTTACGTATGTCCAAATGCCTGTGCCCTTGTTTGTGGCCAACTTCTTTCCCTTTACATGCCCAGATCCATCTATAAAGTCCTAATCAATTTCTAGGACTCAGTTCAGATAAAATTTCCCTGCTACCCCTGTGCCCTCAAGGAATTTCTCAAAAGCCTCTCTCTGTTTTCCATCATGTTAACCATTCCTTTATTTCAGCCCTTTCATATTATGTTTTAATTATTCATTTTGTAGCTGGTATTTGGGAAACAGAGTTAAATGGGCTTCGTGGGAAGGGTCAGGTCCCCATAAATTAACCCTAAGTTATTTGATTAAATGTAACTAGAATGAAGACTTGCACAGCCCACACTCTGAATTAGTAACATTTAGACTTCTTCTCTACCTTTCAAAAAATATCTTCCAAGCTTCCAGGGGGAGAGGGCAAACTTAATTATTTTCTTAAAAGGCAGCAGGGAGTAAAAGGACCCAGCACCAGTTCTACATATATTCAGCATTATTAGCTACTAGAGTCTCATTGATATAGTCACTCAAGCGGACACAGGTAGAGTAACAAAGGGTTGACCTGAGTGATAGAATACGTGTGATTTGGTGGGCCATTCCAAACTCTGCCTGCTCTCCCACTATTTTAAGAGCAGGTGTTTGTGTGTGTGTGTTTGTATATACCTCACCTTCTCCTTGATTAGTACAGCTGTTCTAACCTTTTCCATTAACTGACAATGTAAAAATATGGATATTCACCGCAACACCTAAAAATACTTCTGCACAGAAAAGCCCAAGCCTATTGGACACCTCCTCCTTAGGCACCACTGCAGATACTCTCTGCTTCACCTGTTTCTAGTTCCAGCCACTGCTCTGGTGACCAATGTTGAGCAGGCTCCAATCACATTCCCTCGGAAGCAATCCCATATGTTGCCCTATGGTCAGAGAATATGCTCTTTATAATTTTTGAAGACTTGTTTCATAGCCCGGCATATGATCCATTTTGGTAAAAATTCCGTGTGCACTTGAAATTAATGAATATTTTGCCACTGTTCAGGAATTCCCGATAGAGGTCAATAAGGTTAATTTTGTTATGTCTGTTATTTTATTTTCTATCATGTGGATTCTTTGTCTGCTTGTTACTGCACATTATCAGTTACTGATGGTCTCCTAAAAGGATTGCAGATTTTACTATTTCTCCTTTTATTTTTTTGTCCTATGTATTTTGAAGTTATATTATTAGGAGGTATAAAAATTTAGAATTTTTATCTTCTCCTTGTAGATTAAACTCTTAATCATTATAAAATATTCCTCTCTTGTTTTACTGTTGAATCTTCCCTAAGTGTATATTTGGAAGCTATGCTATTAGGTGCATAAAAATTTAGAATTGTTATGTTTTTCTTACAGGTTTAACTGTTAATCATTGTGAAATATTCCTCTTTAACTTTGGTATTGAATCTTACCTAAGATCTTTGTCTTCTCCAGCTTTCTTTTGGTTAGTGTTTTCATGGTATTCCTATTTCAACATCTTACTTTCATCCTTGTATTTAAGATGTGCCTCTCACATGTACCATATATTTTTATTTTTATTAAATCCACCTTACCATTTATTGTCCAGTTACATTTAATGTAGTTATATTTTGTCTATCATCTTATATTAGTTTTCTGTTTGTCTCACCTGATTTATAAATTAGTAATTTTTAACCACTTTTCAGGTAATGCTAAAGCCTTAGAATACTGCTCTCATCCCCTTTTTGTGTCATGAACTTCTATTCTACATACATCTCAAACCTCACAAGAAGTCATTATCATTGTTTTGTACAGTCATTATGCTACATTTTAATCATATCTGTTGATCGTCATCCCTTCCTGCATCTTGGAGTTTTAATATAGAAACATTTTTCCTTCTACCTCAAGAACTCCCTTTAGTATTTACTTCAATTGGGATATACTGGAGATAAGTTCTCTCTGTACATGTTTGCCTAGAGACATATATTTTGTCTTCCTATTAAAGATTACTATCATCAGATATAAAATCCTAAATTTTAATTTTAATTTTTCCCAGCACTTTGCAGATAGCACTCTACTGTCTTCTGGACTCCATCATGTCTGTTGAGAAACCAGCTGTAAGTCTTAATGTCACTCCCCTGAAGACAATGTGCATTTTTCCTCTAACTGCAGTTAAGCCTTTGATTTTAATCACTTCTATTTTATTTATATATATAAAATATATTTTTTATCACTTCTATTTTATATATATATAATTTCTATGTATTTTATCCTTCATCGGGCTGTAGAGTTCTGAATCTTTGGCATAATGACTTCTGCTAGTTTTGACAAATTTTTGGCCATTCTCTTTAAAAATTCATTCTGTCCATTTTCTGTCTCCTATAACTCCTATAACTGCATATAGGTTAGACCTTTTTCTTTTTTAATGTTCCATATATCTCTATTGATATTTTCTGTACCTTCCCTTTTTTTCCTCTCCATGTGTGAGTTTGAATAGTTTATACTCATCTCTTTTTCTTTGTCCAATCTGATATTAAAGCCATATGTTAAAATTTTTATTTCAGTGACTGCATTTTTCAGTTTCAGAATTTTCACCTTATTATTTTTATAGACTTTTTATATGTAGTAAAATTCTTCATTATTTTACCCATTTTTCTTGAACAAATTAGTCACAGTTATATAAACTAGTGTCTTGGCCAGTTGCGGGTCTGTTCATATTGTCAATTTTTCCTTTGGGTCCTCTTTCCTGGTATGTTAGGTAATCTTTGTTGAATGACAGACTTTGTATGTGAGAAATTATAGACAATGGGTGTTATTCTCTCACTACAGAGGATTCCCTTTTTTTCTGGTAAGCGACTAGAGTAGACATCTAAATCCTATGAGAAAATGATTTGATTTCAGACTAAGTTTCAGAGCTCTTAATATCAGTCCTACCTCTATTTCATCTCAACTCCTAAGGTGAAGTCCCCTAGGGGCCCCAAATGAGATTCTAGGGTGTTTATCAGGACCTTTCACATTTGCTGGGTCCTGAACTCACAGTTTTTTTCTTCAAAACGCCGAGAACGATTGAAAGTTTTATTGAGTTTTTTGTTTGCCTTTTGCACCACACAACTTAAGAGTTGGCAAATTATTCAAAAGGGAAACTAATGTGGAGTGTCAGGTTTGCTTCCCTATACCTCACTTTTCTCCAAGATCCTGGTATCTCAAATCCTGCTTACCTTAGAAATCCTAACTCTAATTTTTATCTCCTTAGTGCCATGAGATCACCAAAACTTTGCTTATACTTCTCCTCTTAACAGTTACTTTTTTCTGGCTTCTCAGCCTTCTATCCTGTACTGCTTAAGAACTGTCATATGTCCGAAGGAGAAAAGTAGTAAGCAGACCGTTGGGATCACCTCAGTGAACTCTCCTTCTATTCAGGGTTTTGGTCCCTCCAGTTATGAACTCCCTGAAAAGTCTCTGATGATTCCAAATAGATGTTTTTCAGACTTTATTCAGATTTTCTAGTCACTAACTGAAGTAGAAATACATTAACTTTAACAATCACAGCCTTTTGTATTGTTTCTCTTTCCACTATGAAGTGGGGCTGTCTCTTATGAGAAAGACTGTTGTTTTGGAGAAAAAAATATAAGCATGTAGACTCATTTTGTTAAACAGATTTACTGAGTATCCCATTACTGTTCTGGTGCTGTGCTAGGTGCTGAAAATAGACAGAGTAATAGCACTATCTTTATCCTCAAGGATTCCCAGTCCAGTTGGGTGACAAGAAAGTAAACATTTGATGAGTTCAGGTGTTAAGTGCTGTCATAGACATGTGCATAGGATTCTCCCATAAACAGAGGACAAGGAGATTCATTTAGTCAGACAGTTGGGGAGGAAAACAAAACAAATCCTGTCACTATAGCACATTCCGATTTTCTCCATTTCAAAGGTCCCTACTGCTATATAGGATCAAAGGGTACAGCTCCCCAGGTATCACAGAGATGGGTCAAAGTACTTTTAGCTCTTTATTTTCCACTACATATTAGTTACAAAAACACTGTGGGAAAGAAATGAATGTAACCTATATATCAGCTGGGGGCTTCCTGCCCTTTAGATTTCAGGGTATATAATTGACCCAGACTCCAGACAACTCTACAGCCTGTTATCTACTAATTTCGAGAATTTATCATCTCAAGGTCCCAGGGCTACTGCCACCTACAACCTGTACTGTGTGTAGTTTTACTCCAAGTATATGTCAGTTTGGAATCTTTATGTTGCAAAGAATAAGAATTCCAACTCAAACTATAAGGGGCCTAAATATTAAAGGGGATTTACTGAATTTCCTATCTGGAAAATTAAATTGAAGAGTGAGGATTAGTGAACTCCATTTTCCCACATCATTACCTCTGTGCTCTGCTGTTCACAGTGTAAGCTTCACCTAAGCCTGGCTCCCTCATGGTCATAGGATGCAACCAAAGCTGCACTCTTCTTCATTCAAGTCCACGTGAGAGGGGTTTCCTCTTAAAATTCCAGGAGAATTCCTAAACTTCATCCTGATTGGACCACCTAAGGTTACATGCCTACCACTGAAGCTATGGCTATGGCCAGGAAAATAATGTACTGTATGGGGTGGAGTTATCCTTCCTCAAGCACAAGAACAGTGATTGAAGGATGGACACCAGAATGAAATCTGGATTTTGTTAAGAAAGGCGAACAAAAATATAAAAAATTAAAAAAATAAAAAAAAAAAAAACAGACTACTGATTTTTGGTACATAAGCAAAAATGTCTACTATATACACCCAGACATACAAGTCAGTTTCCAAAGAATCTACCTACACACAAAGCTTAATGAAAAATGTAGGTGTTACCAAAGATTTTCTGAGCAACACAGAGTTAGTTGTGTTATATGCATATCACAGTGCATAACTGATAAGAAAATTCCATCTTAGCTATGGTTGCCTTCCTCTCCCAATTTTCTTTTCAACTGTCCCTTATCGGGTGTTACTTCCCTCAGACTCTTCCCAGAGAAAGTGTCCAGATTCTCTGATTTCTTTTTCTGTCTAGGAAGTCTTGATATCAGGCAGCAGTGGATTTAAATTAGGGAGTGTGAAGAGACTTCTAGCCTCTTATTCACTCATCTCTCAAAAGGAATTAATGGAGAATAAAAATTTCCCCATCTTATTACATTATTAAATACTTCTTTTTAAAAGGGAAATATTTCCACACAATAATTTGTATGCAAATATAGCAGCATTATTCATGATAGCTAAAAAGTGGAAACATTCCAAATGTCCGTCTGTGGGTGAAAGGGTACACAAAATGTAAAGTATCGGTACAATAGAATACTACTCAGCAATAAAAAGGAACAGTTACAGATAAGGCTGCATTGTGAATGAACCTCAAAGACATCACACGAAGTGAAAGAAGCCAGATGAAAAAGGCCATCTATTTTATGTCTATTTATCTTAAATGCCTAGGAAAAGCAAATCTATGGAGACTGAAAGGAGACCACTGGTTGCCTGGGCCTGGCGTGGGAATTGGGGGTAGATGGCAGATGGGCATGCAGCTTCTTCAGGGGGTGAGAAAAATGTTCTAAAATTGGATTGAGGTAAAGGATGCACAACTCTGTAAAGTTACTAAAAGTCATTGAATACTTAAAATGGGTGAATTTTATGGTACATCAATTATACCTTAATAAGGCTGTTTAAAAAAAAAAGGAGGTGTGATTGTGCTTTGGTAACCAAAACATGAGTAAATTGAACACGTGTCACTTTCAGGTGAAACATTGACAGCCAGCACATGAGTCACCTGATCTCTTTCCTCTGACTCAGTGGTCATGGGAATGTTACGACACAGCTGCCATCAGCCTGGGCCTCTGTGTGACAGCAAAGAAGAGCAGCCCACCGCCCCACAGTGAACACGGGCTGTGAGCCGGAAACAGACCCTTGTGGCATAAAGGCACTGGGGAGAAATATCAATATTTTTTTTAAAAAAATACAGTATAAATGAGAGGTATTAATAACACCAAGATGCTTTTCATTAAAAACCCAGATTTTTTGGTACCACATAAACAGCCTATTGCTGGATATGGAGTGGCTTTAGACTGCCCCTCCTAAGCCACCAGATAATTAAGGCTTCGAGGATTCCATATTCCATGAATAGGAAAAAAAAGCCTATTTTGCCTCATAAATGCCACAAAACCAGGATGTGAGACAGTATAAGTTTCACCTGCTTCCTTGATTTTTCCAACCTCTGTGAGTCTCATAGCAATGAGAGACAAAGCCATGCAATGCAAAAATAATTAGAAGCTGCAAGGTGCCTGTGACTTATTCTTAAGTCAAAATGATTTATGCTGTTTATTATTTAATGACTGATGCTTTGACATTCTCATTGCACAGCTGCAATTGAAAATATGATCACATTGTGATATTTATGTTGGGGGCAAGCATTTTTGTTTTTATACTTTGTATTTACTCCATTCAACATCCTTTTCACTTCAGTGCTCCCTCTCTCCCCTGGCAAGAACAAACTCATGCAGGGAGCTCTGATCAGCTGTCAGGATCTGTGAGCTCTGAGAGGGACCTAAATTTGGTAGGATACCCTCCCCTTCACAAGAGATATTCCAAAGGAACCAGCCAAGTGCTGGGCTTTCATCCCCTCACAACCCACATTTTTCAAAAGTCTTTAAACTCCTTCCTTCTCCCTTTAACTCTCAAGAGGAATTGCACTGATAAGGTTTCTGTTCATCAAAACAGTGGAATGGCAGTGGCTCTGCTATTCCCAGGACACTTCCTTCTGGAAAAGGGCGGCTTCTCCCCTGAGAAGCTATTATAAAGAACAGGAGTTCTCCAGCTCCCATCGTGAATGTATCACTCCACTTCAGTTATTGTTTCTGTGGATTCCTTTTCCTCCTGTCTCTCTCCCCCACCCTCAAGCAGTTTTTAAAATCCATTACCTAGGGAGTTTCAAATTGTATCTGACCTATTGATTCTATGGGCTCTCTGTGTCCAATGGGCATGCAATACAATATACAACCTGAAGCCCAGAAAAAGGCAACTCACTGATGAAATAAGGAATACGGAACAGTAAACCACAATTTGGAATTTCCAGGGAAATGAAAGAAATATTTATGAAGTGTCCTGATATGGGGTTGGGAAACGAGATGGTGTATGTAAAGAATCTAAGTAAAGCATAAAGCATTAGGCAGGTATAAGATATTGCCTTTATTAATAATAATTTTAAAATCTAATCTGAATTTGTTAGGAGCTACATGTGTTTCATCCAGATCTCTCTTCTGGATTTCAGGATGTTTTGTTGCTGGCATACACCCATAACCAGAGGATATTTAAAAGGGGGGAGGGCATTGTATAAAAACTGTTCGTTTTCACACTTTTGCAAATCCAGGAAAAGGTTTTGTGGGAGGTAGCAAGAACACCTCAGAAGCAAACACTGCTTAAACCACTCTGTGATGCAGGGCATCCATCAAAGAAGGGTCTGCTAGAAAACTGCATCTTTTGCTCTTTATAGTGGGTATGGACGTCTGGTCTGAGATAACTGCTATGGCATGGACCAAAATATTGGATAATTTAATTCTGTTTAATTCAACCAAATCTTTATTTTGTGCTAACCTGTGACCCTGATCGCTATGTTCGTCTCTCTGGGGATATTAAAAATATGTAAGACATGGCCCATAACCTCAAGGAGTTAAGATTATAATTGAAGGAGCTTACGATCGAACTGGTTTCAAAAGGGGGAAGGTGTTACAAATTGTAAAATTGATTCTTCATTTCTTTCTTTAACATATTAACTTGAACAATCAAGAAATAGTCATGCTTTGGAGGAAAAATGAACGTATACAAATAAAATGGTAACCCGAGCTTTTATATTGTGCCTCAAGCAACAAAGCCTATGTTTTCTCTGTTCTGCAGAATGAGTGGAGGGACCTACAGGATTAGATATATAATGTGTGGCCACTCTTCAGTAACCACTATTGAACTTCAAAATGAGTTTAGTCATTAGCTTTGACAAATGAGGTGCCTGCTATTGATTTTTACACATGTCTATCATGGGATCTATTTAAAAAGATCAGTCAATTCCAAGAAAGATTATGTTAATCTTATTGGTTTGATTTCCTAATAGGAGGAGAAGGAGCAGGGAGTGAAAGGAGAGGTCCAGAAACTGGCAACGTCTGTATCATTTTCTTAAATCAATTCAAAAAACAATTTGGAGAAAAATCAAGCGCCTCTGTCTTATATAAGAAAGCTAGGAAGATATTGATAAATCACTCCAGACAATGTTAACCAACAGCTTGAGAAGTTCACGAAAAAGGACATTGACAGGAGGGATACAATTACTAATGTATTTGTCTTTTTATGGTTCAGTTAAGAGTATCTTAGGTAGTCGAGCACATGGCAGCTCGTCAGACTTCACAGGGTAGCTGTCAGAGTTTTGACTGATGTACAAGTGCTACTTGCTCACGTTTGCCCTTCCTTTCAGTAGAGTGCACACAGGTAAGACAGCTTGTTGGTAATTTTTATTTAATGCTCCCAGGATCTGTGGCTGCACTTTTATTGAAAGTTCTGACAATAAAATTCCACTCCCTGAAATTTCCAAGGTTTCTGCTGTAAGCACTTCTCCACTTAAATAAGATCTTCCTCTGGGATTAGACAACTCTTTAGGGTCTTTTCTGATGCTTTCTGGTCTTGGAGACAGCTGTTTAGTATTTGGGGAGCGTTTTATTTTGTTTTGTTTTTTGTTAGCTCCACTGGAAAGGCTAAAAGAAAAATAAAACACAAGGAATTAGCAGTGCAAAGACTCAGCAGGGCTGTAGGGAGGCCTTCATAATTCTGAACTGGCAAAGGCCGAGTTGTACCCGCTTTGACAGTTTTCATCCTTCTTACTCTCTCTCTTCTTTCCTCACCTCCAATCTAATCTACTCATTACATGAAACTGCTCATATCATAACAGTCTTTGACATGCTTCTAGAATTTTACCTTATTTTTCTAAAAATTGCATCTTCTAGCCTAAAAGCTCTTTCAAACAGGCTTGAGTCCTGGACTGTTTGGTGTTTGATCAGAAGCCTTTTCAGGAATTACAGACCGGATGTTACAACAGGAATTACAGACCAGTCTGTAAAGGAATTACAGACCAGTTTTTGCACCACTTAAAATCCTTGGGCAGATGTTTGAAGGCAGTCAATTGTAATATGGCCTTGAAATGCCTTAATATAGTAAGGCAGCCATCTAGTACACACCATCTGATAACTTCATCCATCCATAGGAGATTGTATCAGTGAGATATTCAGAGACTGGTTACAGTGTTTCTAAGGTCATAAACAAAGCTATCATGATTCCCAATGTGAAACCCAAAACTTGATATTCTCACATAGAAAGTCTGAAGGTCTATGATGTAAGGCTTAGTGAGCAGATCTTTTGAAGGCATACTTTAGCAGTTATTGGAATTA
Source organism: Balaenoptera physalus (assembly GCF_965194825.1). Classification (NCBI taxonomy): domain Eukaryota; kingdom Metazoa; phylum Chordata; class Mammalia; order Artiodactyla; family Balaenopteridae; genus Balaenoptera; species Balaenoptera physalus. The sequence continues at coordinate 80,186,307 of NC_138883.1, read as the reverse complement.
ATTTCTCCTAAACTAGCAGTCATATGGTATATTTTTATTGTATTCATGTAACTTCTTGCATTTGCATAATTCCAACATTTTGGAATTCTACCCCTAACAGCATGATAATTGTTTCATACAGGAAATGATATTTTATCACAGCATAAAAATGTTGGAAGAATATAAACTCAGGATAAAGTCCAGTCCTTTAAACTGAACAGGTTTAACTTTATGGAAATATCATTTCATTGTTATATCAGTCAAGATAAGTTTGATCATTGCGCAGAAAAAAATAAGCCTAAAACCTTAGGGCCCTTAAAACAAAATGCATTCCTTGGTCAAGCTATGTGTATGCTGTTTTTTTTGTTTCATTTTGTTTTTGTTTTTGGAGGGGTTACTACATCTTTCCATAATGTGAGAAGCATGGAAAAAGTAAGAGAGTGAGGCAACCTACATGCTGAAACTTAACCTTTCTGTGTGGAAGAAATAAATACAATCTCCATTCATATTTTATCGTCCAAAGCAAACCACATGGGCTCAGCCCTGGCTCAGCAGGGTAGAAGTGTATAAATACTCTTGCATGGAGTGGCTCTGGATATTAGGGGATATTATCTAGTCCATATTTTTTACCTTAAAGATGAAGATGCCCCAGTGATTTTTCACCTCTGTATCCTAAATGCCTATCACTCCATCTGACCCAGAGTATTAGTAACTGACTAAGAACTTAAACCCAGGTGTTTTGACTCAATTTATTCCCCATCCCGAGACCCGTTCCAATAGTATCTGATACTGTTAAACGTGTACAAAGATAAAGATCGTATTTATAGAGAAGTCCCAAGGAATGCTCCCTTGTCATTATATTTTTGTTTCAGAACCATCCCCCAAGGTAATTATGACAGGTGTTTTAATCCTGATTATGGATTTAAAGAAACTGAAGTCTAGAGGGGAGGAAAGTGGCTTACCCAAGATCCTATATAAATGGTGGAATGAGAGCCTAAGCCAAGATTCCTGCCTGAATCCCTGAATCCTAGTGAGTTGGCAGGAATTGTGTATGTCAGCAGCCCAGTGGCAGCAAGCCCTGGGATGAGAAGTGCCCCTTTGACAGCTATCGCCCAGCATCTGTTTCAGGGTCAGTTCTCTTCAAACTGTTGCCTTGTGAACTTCTTTTCATTGAGTTCTGATTCAGTTTGGATGGGAAACACTATAGGCTCGGTTTCTCTAAACATGCTGAATCAGTCCTTTGCCCTGACATGTCTCTCCTGACTCCAGGGCAGGCAGAGAATACACCCGTGTTGGGAGGTACTAGAGCTCAGGTCAAACTGGAGAGGTAGCACACGTTTCCCTTATGGGGTGAGTTTGAGACTCGTGGGCAAAGCAACACAAAATGATGGGCTGCTTACAGAAGAAATGCCCCCACAGAATTCGATTTCAAACTTTTTATGAGATTTACTTACAAAAAATGTTTTAAAATATTATTTCTCATCATTATATTAATTTTTTGTTTTTGTGATTCTTTGATTTTTTTATCATACAAGATTTTTTCCTTGTTCCTGTCTTATGTTATGGTATACTTCCTCTGTTTTATTGGCTGACAAACATTCAAACTTATCTCCCTTTTACTGTGAGGCACCAGGAAGATACAAAAGGATACTGTTTGTAACTCTCGACTGAAAAGAAACCTGTTCTGTTTTCTAAATTGCACTGGTACTCAGCTACATGTACATGCTACCAAAAGGTCGTCTCTCTTGTCAGCCTACTGAATTCTCCGAGATTTTGTCTCTGGGTAAAAGCAGCTTTTTGAATCTTCAGAGAGCAAGTTTGCCTGACCCTCCCACAAAAGTATACAAAGATCAGATAGCTACACTAACAACAGGGCTGTATATATTTATATTTTAATTGTAGTTACAGAAAAATCAAACATTTTCTTAGAAAATTATTTTACCCTGATAGGAATGCGGTTGTTTTAGGTGTTGAAGGACTATTCCTTTCCCTGTGGTTTCTGGGAAGTCCAGATGTTTTCAAGATGGTGTTACGTGTGAAAACTGTGTATTTAGGAAGATCCGACATCTTAGACATTCCCTGGAGGTAAATAAATTTAACATTTTGAAGTTCTTACATGAATATAGAAATTTATATAATGAGCTTTTGAAATGGCCTAGAAATTAAAATATCATTTCAGTTATGTCTATATAATCTCTTTAAAGTTGTTTTATTTTAATATGCCAGTAAATCTCATTTAACATATATTTAGGTACTAATATGATCATTGAAATGTCAATTTACTAAATGAAACTTGAAAGATGTCAAAATTGATTTGTTCTGAGAAGATTGTGAAGTCCTGCCAATATTTAGGAAAATAGAGAATTCACCTTAAGATGAGTTAAAATTTATATTTTTCTTGTGTGTAAAATGGTGTGACAATATCTCTCAAACTGATATGAATATTAGGTATATAAGTATTTAAGACAATGGCAATTTTGCTGACACTGGTGTAGAAACTTTTTCAGCAGTAACTTTATGAAGCAAGTGCTTATATAATTGTGGGTCTATTTCTGGACTCTTCTGCTTCATTGGTCTATTTGTGTATCTTTGTACCAATAATACATTCTAATTAGTGTAGATTTAGAAGTCATATCTGGTAGTATAGATTGTAGTATGAATCTTCTGAATATGTTCTTAAGATTATTTTAGTTATTCTTGGTCCTTTGTGTTTCCATAAAAACTTTAGAATGTTTGTCAATATCTGCGAAATGAAATTTTCTGGGATTATGATTGAGATTGTATTTTGGGGAAATTGATATCCAATCTATAAATGCATCATATTTCCCACTTATTTTAGTCTTCTTTAATTTCTCTCAGTAGCGTTTGGTAGTTTTCTGTGCAGAGGACTTGCATATTTTTTGTTAGATTTATTCCTAGTATTTTATTTTATGCTCTTGTAAATGGTGTTAAGTTCCATTTTCCAAATGTCTGTGGCTAGTATATCAGAAAACTATTTAGTTATATATATGTATTGATTCACTGTGTAGCCAGGGATCTTGCTAAATTCACTTTTTTTTGTTTGTTTGTTTGTTTTATACTGCAGGTTCTTATTAGTCATCAATTTTATACACATCAGTGTATACATGTCAATCCCAATCGCCCAATTCAGCACACCACCATCCCCACCCCACCTAAATTCACTTATTAATCCTATTGGATTTTGTGGGTTCTTTGGGAGTTTTCAGGAAAACAATCATGTTTTTTGTGAATAATTACTGTTTTATTTCTACATTTCCATTCCATATCATTTTTTCCAGCTTTATTGAGATATAATTGACATATAACATTGTATAAGTTTAAGGTGCACAGCATTATTTGACACCTTTATGTGTTGTGAAATGATCACCTCAGTAGGGTTAGTTAACACCTCCATCGTCCTATATAATTACCATTTCTTTTTTGTAGTGAGAGCATTTAAGATCTACTTCCTTAGCAATCCTCAAGTGTACTTTATTGTTGTATTATATCTAGAACTTCTAAATGGAAGTTTTTGCCCTCCCTATACTTTTAGTTTCTATTTCTTGACTAGGACCTCTAGTACAGTGTTTAATAGAAGCATAATGCTCTAGGTTTGTGTGTGTGTGTTTAAACCAGAAAGGGGTGTTGGATTTTATCACAAACTTTTCTGGATCTATTGAAATCATAGGAATTTTTTCCTTTAGTATGTTAACATGGTTACACGTTTTTTTAACGTTTTTGTCAGGTTTGGGTTGCACAGTTATACTATTTTCATAAAATAAGTTGGAAAGTATTCTTTTTATATGCTTGGAAGAGTTGTGTTTGATTGGTGCTATTTTTTCTTTAGATATTTGAAAGAATTTATCTGTGAAGCTATTTGGGCCAGTTTTCCTTGTGGAAAGATTTTAATTTCAATATTCAGTTTTTTTTTTTTTATTGAAGTATAGTTGCTTTACAATGTTGTGTTAGTTTCTAGTGTACAGCAAAGTGAATCAGCCACATATATACATATATCCCCTCTTCCATGGATTTCCTTCCCATTTAGGTCACCACAGAGCATTGAGTAGAGTTCCCTGTGCTATACAGTCTGTTCTCATTAGTTACCTATTTTATACATAGTAGTGTATATATGTCAATCCCAATCTCCCAATCCATCCCAGCCCCCTTTCCCCCCTTATTATCTGTACATTTGTTCTTTACATCTGTGTCTCTATTTCTGCTTTGCAAATAAGTTCATCTATACCATCTTTCTAGATTCCACATATATGCATTAATATACAGTATTTGTTTTTCTCTTTCTGACTTACTTCACTCTGTATGACAGTCTCTAAGTCCATCCACATCTCTACAAATGACCCAATTTCGTTCCTTTTCATGGCTGAGTAATACCCCATTGTATATATGTACCACATCTTCTTTATCCTTTCCTCTGTTGATGGACATTTAGGTTGACTCCATGACCTGGCTATTCTAAATAGTCCTGTAATGAACATTGTGGTGCATGTGTCTTTTTGAATTTTGGTTTTCTCTGTGTTTATGCCAAGGAGTGTATTTTTGAGTCATATGGTAGTTCTATTTTTAGTTTTTTAAGGAAACTCCATACTGTTCTCCATAGTAGCTGTGTCAATTAACGTTCCCACCAACAGTGTAAGAGACCTCTGTTTTCTCCACACCCTCCCCAGCATTTATTGTTTGTAGATTTTTTGATGCCCATTCTGACTGGTGTGAGGTGATACCTCATTGTAGTTTTGATTTGAATTTCTCTAATAATTAGTGATGTTGAGCATCTTTTCATGTGTTTGTTGGCCATCTGTATGTCTTCTTTTGAGAAATGTCTATTTAGGTCTTCTGCCCACTTTTTGATTGGGTTCTTTGTTTTTTTGGTTATTGAGCTGCATGAACTGTATATTTTGGAGATTAATCCCTTATCAGTTGCTTCGTTTGCAAATATTTTCTCCTATTCTGAGGGCTGTCTTTTTATCTTGGTTATGGTTTTCTTTGCTGTGCAAAAGCTTTTAAGTTTAATTAGGTCCCATTTGTTTGTTTTTGTTTTTATTTTCATTATGCAAATCTGTCAGTGTGATACACCACATTAACAAATTGAAGAATAAAAACCATATGGTCATCTCAATAGATGCAGAAAAAGCTTTTGACAAAATCCAACACCCATTTATGATAAAAACTCTCCAGAAAGTGGGCGTAGAGGGAACCTACCTCAACATAATAAAGGCCATATACGATAACCCCACAGCAAACATCATTCTCAATGTTGAAAAACTGAAAGCATTTCCTCTAAGATCAGGAACAAGACAAGGATGTCCACGCTTGCCACTATCATTCAGTAGTTTTAGAAGTCCTAGCCACGGCAATCAGAGAAGAAAAAGAAATAGAAGGAAGCCAATTTGGAAAAAAAGAAGTAAAACTGTCACTTTGCAGATGACATGATACTATACATAGAAAATCCTGTAGATGCCACCAGAAAAGCACTAGAGCTAATCAATGAATTGGGTAAAGTTGCAGGATACAAAATTAATAAACAGAAATCTCTTACAATCCTATACACTAACAACAAAAGATCAGAAAGAGAGATTAAGGAAACAATCTCATTTGCCATTGCAACAAAGGAAAAAATACCTAGGAATAAACCTACCTATAGAGGCAAAAGACCTGTACTAGAAAACTATAAGCTATTGATGAAAGAAGTCAAAGAAGACACAAGCAGATGGAGAGATATACCATGTTCTTGGATTGGAAGAATCAATATTGTGAAAATGGCTATACTACCCAAAGCAATCTACAGATTCAATGCAATCCCTATCAAGCTACCAATGGCATTTTTCACAGAATTAGAACAAAAATATTGTACAATTTATATGGAAACACAAAAGACCCTGAATAGTCAAAGCAATCTTGAGAAAGAAAAACGGAGCTGGAGGAATCAGGCTCCCTGACTTCAGGCTATATACTACAAAGCTACAGTAATCAAGACAGTATGGTACTGACACAAAAACAGAAATATAGATCAATGGAACAGGAAAGAAAGCCCAGAGATAAACTCACACACCTATGGTCACCTAATCTTTGACAAAGGAAGCAAGAATATACAATGGAGAAAAGACAGTCTCTTCAATAAGTGGTGCTGGGAAAACTGGACAGCTACATGTAAAAGAATGAAATTAGAACACTCCCTAACACCATACACAAAAATAAACTCAAAAATGGATTAAAGACCTAAATATAAGGCCAGACAGTTAAAACTCTTACAGGAAAACATAGGTAGAACACTCTTTGACATAAATCACAGCAAGATCTTTTTTGACGCACCTTCTAGAGTAATATTCAGTTTCTTTAAAATATATAGAACTATTCAGTTTTCTTGTCTTTCGTCCATTTTTGGTTATATGTTTTTCAAGGGAATTATTCATCTAATTTTTCAAATTTATTGATAAGTTGTTCATCATATCCTTGTATAATCTTTGTAATATCTGTACATATAGAGGAATACCCCATTTTTCATTCCTATTAAGGCTACTTGTGCTTTTTCCTCTTTGTTTTAAAATACATATTTCTAGAGGATTATTACTTTTATTCATCTTTCCAAAATAAAAATTTTTTGGATTTCTTCATTTAATCTATTGCTTTTTTTTACAAAATATTTGGGGTATTTTTTAATTAACATTTTGTTATTGATTTCAAGTTTAATTATGGTCAAAGAACATACTCTGTATGGTTTGAATACTTTGTTTTGGTAAATGTTCTATGTGTGTCGTTATACTAGCTTTCCAAAAGAAAATGTTTGCTAATTATTTTTAATCCTTTTAACTTTTTTGTATATTCATATTTAAGGTGTGTTTCTTGTGATTAGCATATTGTTGTTCACTTGCAGTCTGACAGAATTTGTCTTTCAAGTGTAATATTTAGTCTGTTTACATGAAATGCAATTAGTAATATTTGTGAATTGAATTCTATTATCTAACTATATTTTTCTTTTTCTACCTGTTTTAATTTAATCTCATAGCAACTTGTAAATATGCACTACAGTATTAACTTTAATCACCATGCTGTACATTATATCCCCATGACTTATTTTATAACTAGAAGTTTGTACCTTTTGATACCCATTTCACCAAACCTACACTCTGTCCCCCACCCTGCCCCCAGCAACCACCAATCTGATCTCTGTTTCTATGAGGTTTTTTTTTTTAAGATTGATGTAAAAGATCATATGGCATATGTCCTTCTCTGACTTATTTCACTTAGCACACTCTCTAAAAGTTCATCCATGTTTTCACAAATGGCAACATTTCCTTCTATTTATGGCTGAATAATATTCTGTTGTATATATATATATACCACATTTTCTTTATCCAGTCATTCATTGATAGACTTAGGTTATTTCCATATATTGACTATTGTAAATAATTCTGCAATGAACATAGGTGAGTATATATCTCTTTGAGTTAGTGTTTTTCATTTCCTTTGAATAAATACCCAGGAGTGGAATTGCTGGATGATATCGTAGTTCTATTTTTAACTTTTTGAGGAACCTCCACCTGTTTTCCATTGTGGCTGCACCAACTTACAATCCCAACAGTGCCCCAGGCTTCCCTTTTCTCCAAATCCTTGCCAACACTTGTTATTTTTTGTCTTTTTCATAATAGTCATTCTAATAGGTGTGAGGTGATATCTCATTGTGGTTTTGATTTGCATTTCCTGGATGATTAGTGATGTTGAGAATCTTTTTATGTAACTGTTGACATCTGCATGTTTTCTTTATAAAAATGTCTATTCAGACTCTGTCCACTTTTTATTTTTAAATTTATTTTATTGAAATATAGTTGATTTACATTGATGTGTTAATTTCTACTATACAGCAAAGTGATTCAGTTATACATATATATATACATTCTTTTTCATATTCTTTTCCATTATGGTTTATCACAGGATATTGAACATAGTTCCCTGTGCTATACAGTAGGACCTTGTTGTTTATTCATTCTATATATAATAGTTTGCATCTGCTAATCCCAAACTCCCAATCCATCCCTCTCCAACCCCACTCCCCCTTGGCAACCACAAGTCTGTTGTCTATGTCTGTGAGTTTGTTTCTGTTTTGTAGATAAGTTCATTTGTGTCATATTTTAGATTCCACATATAAGTGATTATCATATGGTATTTGTCTTTCTCTTTCTGACTTACTTCACTTACTGTGATAATCTCTAGGTCCATCCATGTTGCTGCAAATGGCATTATTTCATTCTTTTTTATGGCTGAGTAGTATTCCATTGTATATATGTACCACATCTTCATCCATTCATCTGTTGATGGACATTTAGGTTGTTTCCATGTCTTGGCTATTGTAAATAGTGCTGCAATGAACATTGGGGTGCATGTATCTTTTCAAATTAGAATTTTCTCTGGATATATGCCTAGGAGTGGGATTGCTGGATCATATGGCAACTCTATTTTTAGTTTTTTAAGGATCCTCCATACTATTTTCTATAGTGGCTGCACCAATTTACATTTCCAACAGTGCTGGACAGTTTCCTTTTCTCCACACTCTCTCCAGCATTTGTTATTTGTAGACTTTTTAATGATGGCCATTCTGACCAGTGTTAGGTGTTACCTCATAGTAATTTTGATTTTCTGCCCACTTTTTAGTCAGATTGTTTTTTTACTGTTGAGTTCTATCAGTTCTTTATGTATTTTGGATATTAACCTTTTATCAAATATATGATTTGCAAATATTTTGACCCATTCAGGAGGTTGCTTTTTCATTTTGTTTATAGTTTCTTTTGCTGTGCAGAAGGTTTTTAGTTTGATATAGTCCCACTTGTTTATTTTTGCATTTTTTGCCTTTTGGTGTCAAATCCAAAAAATCATCCCCAAGACCAATGTCAAGGAGATTACCACCTATTTTTCTTCTAGGAATTTTATGGTTTCAGGCATTAAGTTCAAATCTTTGATGTATTTTGGATTGATATTTATGTATGGTGTAAGATAATGGTCCAGTTTTCCCAACACCATTAACTGAAGAGACTGTCCTTTTCCCATTGTTCTTGGCTCCTTTGTTGTAAATTAATGCACTACATAAGTGGGTTTATTTCTGTGCTATTAGGTTCCATTGATCTGTGTGTCTGTTTTTATGCCAGTACTACACTGTTTTAATTACTATAGTTTTGTAAAAGAGTTTGAAATCAGGGAGGGTGATACCTCCTGCTTTGGTCTTCTACCTCAAGATTGCCTTAATTATTCATGGTCTTGTGTTCCATTCAATTTTTGGATTGTTCTGTTTCTGTAAAAAATGTCATTGGAATTATTTTTTTAACATCTTTATTGGAGTATAATTGCTTTACAATGGTGTGTTAGTTTCTGCTGTATAACAAAGTGAATCAGCTATAGATATACATATAACCTCATATCTCCTCCATCTTGCATCTCCCTCCCCCCCTCCCTATCCCACCCCTCTAGGTGGTCGCAAAGCACCTGATCTCCCTGTGCTATGTGGCTGCTTCCACTAGCTATCAATTTTACATTTGATAGTGTATATATGTCCATGCCACTCTCTCACTTCGTCCCAGCTTACCCTTCTCCATCCCCGTGTCCTCAAGTCCATTCTCTATGTCTGCATCTTTATTCCTGTCCTGCCCTTAGGTTCTTCAAAACCATTTTTAATTTTTTTAGATTCCATATATGTGTGTTAGCATATGGTATTTGTTTTTCTCTTTCTGACTTACTTCACTCTGTATGACAGACTCTAGGTCCATCCACCTCACTACAAATAACTCAGTTTCGTTTCTTTTTATGGCTGAGTAATATTCCATTGTATATATGTGCCACAACTTCTTTATCCATTCGTCTGTCGATGGACACTTAGGTTGCTTCCATGTCCTGGCTATTGTAAATTGAGCTGCAATGAACATTGTGGTACATGTATCTTTCTTTTTGAATTATGGTTTTCTCAGGGTATATGCCCAGTAGTGGGATTGCTGCATCATATGGTATTTCTATTTTTATTTTTTTAAGGAACCTTTATACTGTTCTCCATAGTGGCTGTATCAATTTACATTCCCACCAAGAGTGCAAGAGGGTTCCCTTTTCTCCACACCCTCTCTAGCATTTATTGTTTGTGGATTTTTTGATGATGGCCATTCTGACCAGTGTGAGGTGATACCTCATTGTAGTTTTGGTTTGCATTTCTCTAATGATTTTGATAGGGGTTGCATTGAATCAATAGATTGCTTTGGGTAGTATGGACATTTTAACAATATTAATTCTTTCAATCCATGAACTCAGAGTATCTTCCACTTTTTTTTGTTTCTTCTACAATTTTTTTCATCAATGTCTTATAGTTTTCAGTGTACCGGTCTTAACACCTCCTTGGTTCAATTTATTTTTATATGTTTTATTCTTTTTGATGCAGGTGTAGATGGGATAGTTTTAATTTCTCTTTCTGATAATTCATTTTTAGTGAATAGACATACCACAGATTACAATACATTGATTTTGTATCCTGTGACTTTACTGAATGTGTTGATTAGTTCTAACAGTTATTTTGGTGAAGTCTCAGGGTTTTGAATAAATAATATCATGTTATCTGCAAATATTGACAGTTCTACTTCTTCCTTTCCAACTTGGATGCTTTTCTTTTTCTAGCCTAATTGCTCAAGCTAGTACTTCCAATATTAAGTTGGATGAAAGTGGTGAGAGTGGGCATCCTTTACTTGATCCTGATTTTAGAGGAAAAGCTTTTAGCTTTTCATTGTTGAGTATGATGTTAGCTTATCATATATGGGCTTTGTTATGTTGAGGTATATTCTCTCCATACCCACTTTGTTGAGAGGTTTTATCATAAATGTTGAATTTTTCAAATGCTTTTTCTGCATCTATTGAGATGATCATGTAATTTTCATCCTTCATTTTCTTAATGGGGTATATCACATTGATTAATTTGTGGATGTTGAACCATTCTTTCATCCCTGGGATAAATCCCACTTGATCATGGTGTATGATCCTTTTATTGTATTCTTGAATTGATTTGCTAATATTTGTTGAGGATTTTTTTCCCCTATGCTTCACAGGGATATTGGCCTGTAATTCGTGTGTGTGTGACATCCTTGTCTGGTTTTGGTATCAGGTTAATGCTGGCCTCATAAAATGAGGTTGAAAGTGTTCTTTCCTCTTCTATTCTTCAGAAGAGTTTGAGGAGCCTCTGTATTAATTCTTTTTGAATTCTACCAAACATTTAACAAGTGAAGCCATCTGGTCCTGAGCTTTTTCTGTTGGGAAGTTTTTTTTCATTTCTGATTCAATATTCTTGCTAGTAATCAGTCTGTTCAGATTTTTTATTTCTTGATGACTCAGTATTGGCAGGTTGTATGCTTCCAGGAATTTAGCCATTTCTTCTAGTTTGTCCAACTTGTTGGTGTATAATTGTTTAGGCCCTCTCACCCTTTGTATTTCTGTGGTTTGGGGTGTAATATCTCCTCTTTCATTTCTGATTTTGAGTCCTTTTTTTTTTCTTGGTTTTGTTGAGCTTTTCAAAGAACCAGCTCTTCGTTTCATTGATCTGTTTAATGTCTTTTCAGTCTGTATTGTATTTACTTCCATTCTGATCTTTCTTATTTCCTTCCTTCTATTAACCTTGCACTTAAGTCGCTCTTCTTTCACTAGTTCCTTGAGGTGTTAAATTATGTTGTTTGAGATTTTTCTTATTTCTTGATGTAGGCATTTATCACTATGAACTTCACTCTTAGAACTGCTTTTTTTTGCATCCCATATCTTTTGGTATGTTGTACTTCCATTTTTGTTTTAAGGTTTTTTTAAAATTTCTCTTTTAATCCTTTGACCCAGTGGTTATCAGTGCATATTTTTTATCTCCACATATTCGTGAATTTTCCAGTTTTCTTTTTATAATTTATTTCTAGTTTCATACTATTGTGGTTGGGAAAAGATGCCTGATATAATTTTAATCTTCTTAAATTTATTAAGGCTTGTTTTGTGGCCTAATATATGATCTATCTTAAAGACTGTTCCATGTGCACTTGAGAAGAATGTGCATTCTGTTGCTTTGGGATGAACTGTTCTATATATATAAAAATATAAATATATATTTATATATATATAAAAGTTAAAAACTGTTAATATTCAACTGTCCATTTCTTACCATTTTTTTTTAACATTTATTCAACAAATACAATGAATTTTTCTCAATTATTGAACTTTAGACTGTTTGACGCTTTTACCATTTCTTCTTGAATATTCCTCTTACATAAACTACTGCAAAAATGAACTAATCTACTGTTGCTCTCACAATTCTGATTCTTCATTTTCTCCTCCGATTTCTCTTTCCTCCCTACATACAACGTACCTAATTGATCTTCCCATTCTTTATTTTCTTTCTACATTGTCTTAAGTCTCTCTCATTCATTCTATAGCAGCAATTATTTGTAAAACTACAGTTCCAGTTTTCTGTTGCCTGTTGGATAGTCTATTGTAAAAGATATCAACTTCCAACCTTAAAAGTCCAAAGAAGAGTTTTTTTTCATCTCTCCCACTGTTAAATTCTAAAGCAAAACACACATAGATTTTCACAGTTCTGTCACTGCTAACTAGGGATAACATTCCCATAGTTATCCAAGCTTGAAATTTTAGTTATCCTTTAATTATACAACCTTTCACCATGAAAGTGTTCTAACTAAATTACTAACTTAGTGTTTAAACTGTGATGAATTCATCTTGAATTCATTTTCTTCTTTCTACCTTATCTATAAATTCATCTTTTCACCTTAACCTAGACTATTGAATAGGCCCCTAAATGATCTCCCTACCTTTAGTTTTTCCCTTTTCCAGTCTATCCATCAAGTCACTTCTATATTAACCATCTGATCATTCTGTCTTATTGCTTGGAAAACAAAACAATTAAAGGAAGAAAAAAATGCTTTCTACTGGCTAGAGAGCAAAGCCTGAAATTCCTAATCTGCTTTATTGATCCAACTTTTCTCTAGTCCTCATATTCTCTTTCTCTATTCTATTTTTAAATGTGTATCTTGTACTATGCTTTTATACATATACTTCAAGTTCTTACCAGGAAAAATTAATCCATATTTTCTGAATGTAACCTGAAATCTTACACCTTTGCTAATTTTTTGTGCAGAAGTAGTACAGAGTTGGGTGAGTCTTAACCACTTCCTTATCCATGTCTGCTGGCCAGTTAGCCACCTCAAATATAACCCACACTTTCTAACCCAAGTGGAAATAGGGAACTGGTACTGAAAATATAACTTCAAGACAAGGCTCTATCATTGAAGCTCCTGACAATCACATGTTGCTGCTAAGTCTGTCCCACATGGAAATATTGAAGCAACCACTCTTTTGAAACCCTCCCATCCTATTAAATCTAAACTCAAATTCTAACACATCCATTACACTCTTTGATTCTTTAAATTGGAAGAATTTCTCCTGGCACTTTTAGCATTTTCTTTAACTTCTCCAATGAGCGATTTTCTGCACAGTATTATATGTCTTTATGTACCTACCTTACCCCTGCTTATTTATAGACAAGATGAGGAGAGGGTTCATAATATGCTTTCTGTATATTCCATATTGTCCATCACAGGCACTCAAATATTTGAACTATTTGTGCCTGCTTAACTAACTGTTTATAATAGTTTGAATATAGCCAGATTCTCCCCCCTTTTAATTAGGTCCAGTGGTGTGGCGTTTGCTCTGACATCAGAAGTCTAATTATTTATATTTTTATATGACAACAGATGTTGTACCTGTTATTTGATCTTTTTCTACTGGTCAACTTTTATTTTGCTTTAATATTATTCTCTGCTTCCTTTAGTATAATATCTTTGTAAAGAAATATATGCACATACATATTTATATGCATATACCTGAATAAATATATGTCTCTATATACATCTAAGTTATAACTGCTAGGACGTCTTTAGATGATACATTTCTTTGAATCTATGACAATGACTTGTGTGTTTATCTTTTTACATCCTGTCAGTACCTCACTCACTACCAGACACATAGTGCTTAGTAAATGTTCAGTGCCTGAATGTTTAGTAAATTGATTTTTTGAAAACTCAAAATACAGAGCACTGATTTGTATATTTGCATATTAATTATAGCAATTTTTAGTATCTTTCTGTGGTAACTAAAAATGGAACTGGTTTTCAATTCTCAATTAAATGTGACCACCAAGTCACATATAAAGCAGGAAAAAATATTTAAACAACGTTTTGTTGGGGTGGGGGGACAACTTTTCTCCTCAAAATCAAACTGAGGAATCTGTAGAATGCCATATATAGTTATGAATTTGGAGTTATTCTGAAACTGGCAAACATCTGCATCTTCCACATCTGGGGCAGCATCTGTTCTGTGTTGCTAGAAGAAAAAAACAAGAAAAGTAGGGTAAACACCACAGCACAATATCAAATTCTACAAATCTAACAAATGTATTTATTTATTGTCGATCAAGTGGCCAAGAAGCGGTGTGAGGCCCATACTAAGATGCTTGATAATTGCATTTCTCAACTCCCTTTAGAAAATGCCATACTCTAGGCCTGGGAATAACAAGCTTTTGCATAACAGCACAGGGACCTATAAATAAGAAACTCATTAAGCTACCTGTAGCAGGCCTCTACTCCAGCCCTGCACTGGCTTGGGGAACTTAATGAGGTGATAATGAGGAGAAAATGGTTTAGCTCCTTTTTGGCCTGGTTTGCGATGGGTAGGGAAATGCCAGTCTTCAGTGAAACAGCCACCATAGAGCCCAATTCATCATTCAGGGTGGGTCTATACCAGAGAAATAATTTGCTTCTAGGCCCTGAAGTTATTTGGCTCCCCTGTCTATGGAAACAAAGCAAGCTATTCATTCACACTTGAAGGGACTGTCCGAATAACACCAATAAAGGGTGTTAAAACTAGCTGGTCATTAGCATTTGAAGGGAATGGCCAAATAACACCAACAAAGGGTGTTAAACCAATCCACATTGTGTGTGTGTTGGGGGGGGGTGGTGGGAGCACTGTGCAATTCTAAGTGGATTAATGCCAGCATTATTTTCTCACTATGAGCCCAGCCTCCTACGATTTCATATTCATTCACGGCTGGACCAAACCTTCTTGGCCAAGCTCTCCCCTTCTTTTTCCTATAAAGAAACT
Organism: Balaenoptera physalus; assembly: GCF_965194825.1. NCBI lineage: Eukaryota > Metazoa > Chordata > Mammalia > Artiodactyla > Balaenopteridae > Balaenoptera > Balaenoptera physalus. The sequence continues at coordinate 80,171,151 of NC_138883.1, read as the reverse complement.
AAAGCAGTGTGCTGGGGTTAAGAATATAACATTTAGCATATTCGAGACGAGACAGAGATCGGATCACCAAACTGTTGGGCATCCAGGCCACAGTGTCAAATTCAGTAGGATATTCTATGGCGGTCCCCAAGAGGGGTCCAAGAAGAATAGATGAATGATCAGTTTCATTAAATTTAAGCTTTTCTCAGTCAGGTTAAATGCTGCTATTGACAACCCTCAAAGTAAAGAAAAAAACAAAAGAGAAAGGTGGAATCAGAATCTCCAGAGGAAAATATCTCAGTGGTCACTCAGTCCAATATTCCAACCAAAACAGAAATCCTCTCTATAGTGTCATCCTCTAGTTGAAAGCAGCCCAGAAAATTCAGGAAAAACATAGTCGATTACAGTCAAGATTTCATACTGTAGGTGTTACAATTATTCTACCAGGTGGAAGTGGCAAGATAATGCACATATGCTACACCGCTCAGTAATTTTATTTACATTATCAATTCTTAAAATATTTTTGTGGGTTACACAACAAAAAGCCTCATTTTGTAGATAAGAAAATGTCAGCTAAGAGATTAAATAGCTTATCTTGCCTGAAACAACTAGTAAGTGCTGGAGCCAAAAATTCACACCCAAAGAATATAGTTTTCAGTAATAGCACATAATTGAGACCTAGAGAACCTACAGACCTCAGCTGATAGGCACGGTGATAATTCAGTGATAACTTTCAAGTAGAGAGTTTCAAGTAAATTATGGCCTATTGGACATATGAATTTATCTTTACCCTTCACCAAATCAACAACAAAGGATAAAAAGCATTGCAAGCTCACAAGGACAAAGCTAATAGGGGACAAAAAGATGGCATTTGAGAATGATGCACATTATATAACAAAGCACAACAAAAAAGTAAAGTTGAACTCTTCTTATCCACAAGGGATAAGGGAAGGCAAGGCCAGTGAGAAGCAAGTCAATTCATGCTGCAGAATGGGGTTGGGGTTGTAGAGGTGTAGGAGTGTGGGGGTTGGGGGAGGCAACAGAGCACTAAGCCAGGATGCAGGACAAGGCTGAAACAAGATGACTGGTTTAACATTTGTTCAGCTCCCTGGCACTCTCCCCTCCCCAGGTTACGAGGCTAAGCAAATGTCCCCTCCTACACCCTGCATCTCCACAACAGTTTGTGGTCTATTGGTCAGATTGATCTACAACTTCTACCATAACCTTGAAATTCAACAGGCCACAAAACTTCATTTTCCTCTTAAAACTAATTTCCCTTCTGAATTTCCTCATTTTGGTGAATTTTACCATCATTATTCTATTGGGTTATTTTATTAATTTGTAGTAGCTTTTTTTTTTTTGATATACTGATATGAATCCTTGTTGATTACATATTCTCCCAGTTTGTGGTTTATCTTTTCATGTTCGTATTTTAATAAGTAAATTTAAAATTATAAAGTAATTATATTTATCAAGATTTATTTTTTAGTTAGCATTTGTGTGTGTGTGTGTCTTGCTGAAGAAAACCTTTGCAATTCTGAGTCTTTAAAGATAGTCTCCTATAATTTATTCTAAAAGCTTAAAGTTTAGACTTATACATTTAATTCTAATCTATTTGGAGCTTATTTTCTTGTATCTTATTGTGTAAGGCTATATGTTGATATTTCTATATGGATTAACAATTGCCACAGCACCATTTAATAGAGTTGCTCATTTTCCCATGATCTGTAACATCTCCTTTGTTGTACATCACATTTCCATAGATGCATGTATCTGTTTATGGTTGTTCCTTCCTCTTACATTTATCTATTTATCTATCCCTGCACTAGTACCCTACTGCCCTAATTACCACAGCTTTATGATGAATTTTGGTGTCTGGTAGAGTAAGCTCCCATCATTTCTTCAGGAAGAGTTTCACTTTCTTTAGTCTTATGTCTTTCCTATACATTTTAGGATCTGTTTGTCAATTTCCTGTAAAAATACCCATTGAGGTTATGATCAAAATCACACTGAAACTTTTTAGTAATTTTGAGTTTTTGTAAACCATGAATATGGTATATGCTTTATTTATTGAGATTTTCTCTTTCTATATATATTTTTCATAAAAGCCTTGAATTTTTTAGATTTCTAGTTACCATCTATTTTTTTGTTATTGTACGTTGTAACTATTCTACTTTTTGCTGTTGTGTACAAATGTAATGGGTTTTTGTATAATGATCTTATATTTAGCAAACTTACTAATCTATCTAATCTTCCAGAAATTGTTTTGCATATTCTTTGTAGTTGTCTATATTGAGAAATATTACACCAATTGTTTATCAAATGTTTTGTTTCTTCCTCTCCAAACCTTAAAAATTTTTTTTCTCCTCTTATTGTATGGGCTGGAAACTCTAGGACAATGTTGGTGACAATTGGTGTTACTGGACATCCATCCTCATAGTAAGTTATGATTATAATGTTTCACCATTAAGATGTTATTTGCATAGTTTGCTAAAAGATTTTATAAAAATATATTAATATTGACTTTTATAAACTGCATTTTATCAATTAAGAAAATCATTTTCTCAGAATCAATCCCCAGACAAAATGGCAGAGTAGAAGGACCTGAGCTCACCACCTCTCATGAAAACACCAAAATCACAACTAACTGCTGAACAACCATCGACAAAGGACTGCAACCTACCAAGAAAGATATTCTACTTCCAAAGACAAAGAAGCCAGAATGAGACGGTAGGAGGGGCACATTCACGATACAATCAAATCCCATACCTGCCGGGTGGGTGATCCACAAATAGGAAAATAATTATATCACAGAGGTTCTTCCACAGGAGTGAGCATTTTGAGCCCCATGTCAGGCTCCCCAGTCGGGGGCTCTGGCATTGTGAGGAGGAGCCCCCAGAGCATTTGGCTCTGAAGGCCAGTGGGGCTTGATCTTAGGAACTCCACAGGAATGGGGGAAACAGAAATGTCATTCTTGAAGGGTGCACACAAGGTCTCATGTGCACCAGGACCCAGGGACAAAGCATTTACTTCATAGGAGCCTGGGCCAGACCAACCTGATGGCCTTGGAGAGCCTTCTCGGGTGGTTGGGGGTAGCTGTGGCTCACTGTGGGGACAAGGGCAATGGTGGTGGAGATTCTAGGTAGTACATAGTGGTGTGAGCTGTCCTGGAGACCACCATTTTGACACCAAGACCTGGCCCCACCCAACAGCCTGAAGGCTCCAGTGCTGGGACACCTGAGGCCAAACAACCAAGAGGGCAGGTATACAGCCCCACCCATCAGCCATCAGACAAGCTGCTTAAAGTCTGACTGAGCCCACAGCTGCCTCTAAACACACCCCTTAACACAGCCGTGCCCACCAGTAGGCAGGCACCAGTCCCTCCCACCAGGAAGCCTATACAAGCCTCTTAGACCAGCCTCATTTACCAGGGGGCAGACACCAGAAACAAGAGGAACTATAATCCTGCAGCTTATGGGACCACAAACACAGAAAGTTAGACAAAGTGATATGGCAGGGAAATATGTTCCAGATGAAGGAACAAAATAAAACTCCAGAACAACAACTAAGTGAAGTGGAGATAGGCAATCTACCTGAAAAAGAATTTAGAGGAATGATAGTAAAGATGATTCAAGAATGGACACACAGACCAAGAAGATACAAGAAATGTTTAACAAAGAGATAGAAAATGTAAAGAACAAGCAAACAGAGATGAATAATACAATAACTGAAATGAAAAATACTCTAGAAGGAATCAATAGCTAACTGAGGCAGAAGAATGGATAAGTGAGCTGGAAGACAGAATGGTGGAAACCACTGCCATGGACCAGAATAAAGATAAAAGAACATTAAACACACCAACATTCTCATTATAGGGGTCCCAGAAGGAGAAAAGAGAGAGAAAGGATGTGAGAAAATATTTGAAGAGATAATAGCTAAAAACATCCCTAACATGGGAAAGGAAGCAATCAGCCCAGTCCAGGAAGCACAGAGAGTCCCAGGCAGGATAAGCCAAAGGAGGAACATGACAAAACACATAGTGATCTAAACGACAAAAATTAAAGAAAAAGAAAAAATATTAAAAGAAACAAGGGAAAAGCAACAAGTAACATAAAAGGGAATCCCCATAAGGTTATCAGCTGATTTTACAGCAGAAACTCTGCAGGCCAGAAGGGAGTGGTATGATATATTTCAAATGATGAAAGGGAAAAACCTACAACCAAGAATACTCTATCCAGCAAGGCTCATATTCAGATTCAACAGAGAAATCAAAAGCTTTACAGACAAGCAAAAGCTAAGAGAATTCAGCACCACCAAAACAGCTTTACAAAAAATGTTAAAGGAACTTCTCTAGGTGGGAAAGAGCCCAGAAACTTAAAACAACCTTGTACATATATAGACTGCTATATCAAAACCTTGTGGGAACAGCAAACCCCAAAACTACAATAGATACACACACAAAAAAGAAAAAGCAAACCAAACACAACACGACATTGGTCATCAAACCACAAGAGAAGAGAACAAAAGAGGAAGGGAAGAAAAAGACCTACCAAAACAAACCAAAAACAATTAAGAAACAGCAATAGGAACATACGTATCAATAATTATCTTAAATGTTAATGTATTAAATTCTCCAAGCAAAAGACATAGACAGGCTGAATGGATAGATAAACAAGACCCATATATATGCTGTCTACAGAGACCCACTTCAGACCTAGGGACACATACAGACTGAAAGTGAGGGGATGGAAAAAGGTATTCCATGCAAATGGAATGAAAAGAAAGTTGGAGTTGCAATTCTTAGACAAAGTAGACTTTAAAATAAAGACTGTTACAAGAGACAAGGAAGTACACTACATAATGATCTGATCAAGAGATCAATCCAAGAAGAAGATATAACAATTGTAAATATACATGCACCCAACATAGGAGCAACTCAATATATAAGGCAAATGCTAACAGCCATAAAAGGGGAAATGGCCAGTAACACAATAAGAGTGGGGAACTTTAACACTCCAGTTACACCAATGGACAGATTACCCAGACAGAAAATTAATAAGGAAACACAAGCCCTAAATGACACAGACCAGATAGATTTAAATGATATCTATAGGACATTCCATCTGAAAGCAGCAGAATAAACTTTCTTCTCAAGTGAACATGGAACATTCTGCAGGATAGATCATATCTTGGGCCACAAAGCAAGCCTTGGTAAATTTAAGAAAATTGAAATCATATCAAGCATCTTTTCCAACCACAACACTGAGATTAGAAATCAATTACAGGAAAAATACTGTAAAAAACACAAACACATGAAGCCTAAACAATATGTTACTAAACAACCAATGGATCACTGAAGAAATCAAAGAGGGTATCAAAAAATACCTAGATACAAATGACAATGAAAACACAACAATCCAAAACCTATGGGACGCAGCAAAAGCAGTTCTAAAAGGGGAGATTATAGGAATACAGTCTTACCTCAGGAAACAAGAAAAGTCTCAAATAAACAACCTAACCTTACACCTAAAACAACTAGAGAAAGAAGAACAAACAAAAGCTAAAGTTAGTAAAAGGAAAGAAATCATAAATATCAGAGCAGAAATAAATGAAACAGAGACGAAGAAAACAATAGCAAAGATCAATGAAACTAAAAGCTGGTTCTTTTAAAAGATAAACAAAATTGATAAACCTTTAGCCAAAGTCATCAAGAAAAAAAGGGAGAGGACTCAAATCAATAAAATTAGAAATGAAAAAGGAGAAGTTACAACTGACACCACAGAAATACAAAGGATCATAAGAGACTACTACAAGCAACTATAGGCCAATAAAATGGACAACCTAGAAGAAATGGACAAATTCTTATAAAGGTACAACCTTTCAAGACTGAACCAAGAAGAAATGAACAGACAAATCACAAGTACTGAAATTGAAACTATGATTTAAAAACTCCCAGCAAATGAAAGTCCAGGACCAGATGGCTTCACAGGCAAGTTCTATCAAACATTTAGAGAAGAGTTAGAACCTATCCTTCTCAAACTACTCCAAAAATTGCAGATGAAGGAACACTCTCAAGCTCATTCTATGAGGCCACCATCACCCTGATACCAAAATGAGTTAAAGACATCAAGAGACTGGCAACTTAAAACAATCTTGTACATATATAGACTGCTATACTGAAACCTCATGGTAAATGCAAACCAAAAATCTATGACAGATATACACACACAAAAGAAAAAAGAATTCAAATACAACACTAAAGGAAGCCATCAAATCACAAGAGAAGAGAACAGAAGAGGAAAAGTAGAAAAAAGACCTATGAAAACACTCCCAAAACAGTTAACAAAATGGCAATAAGAACGTACATATTGGTAATTACCTTAAATGCAAATGGATTAAATGCTCCAACCAAAATACATAGACAGCCTGAATGGATAGGAAAACAAGACTCATATATATGCTGTCTACAAGAGGCCCACTTCAGACCTAGGGACACGTACAGACTGAAAGTGAGGGAATGGAGAAATGTATTCCATGCAAATGAAATGAAAAGAAAGCTGGAGTAGCAATACTGATATCAGACAAAATAGACTTTAAAATAAAGAATGTTACAAGAGACAAGGAAGGACATTATATAATGATCAAGGGATAAATCCAAGAAGAAGATATAACAATTGTAAATATATATGCACCCAACATAGGAGCAACTCAATATATAAGGCAAATGCTAACAACCATAAAAGGGGAAATCAACAGTAACACAATAATAGTGGGGAACTTTAACACCCCACTTACACCAATGGACAGATTATCCAGACAGAAAATTAATAAGGAAACACAATGAAACTAAAAGCTGGTTCTTTGAGAAAATAAACAAAATTGATAAACCTTTAGCCAGACTCATCAAGAAAAAAAGGGAGAGGGCCCAAATCAATAAAATTAGAAATGAAAAAGGAGAAGTTACAACAGACACCACAGAAATACAAAGGATCATAAGAGACTACTACAAGCAACCATCTGCCAATAACATGGACAACATAGAAGAAATGGACAAATTCTTAGAAAGATACAATCTCCCAAAACTGAACAAGGATGGCTTCAGAGGTGAAGTCTATCAAACGTTTAGAGAAGAGTTAACACCTATCCTTCTGAAACAATTCCAAAAAATTTCCAAGGAAGGAACACTCCCAAACTCATCGTATAAGGCCACTATCACCCTGATACCAAAACCAGACTAAGATACCATACCACAAAAAAAGAAAATTACAGGCCAATATCACTGAAGAACATAGACACAAAAATCCTCAACAAAATACTAGCAAACCAAATCCAACAATACATTAAAATCCCACCGTGATCATGTGGGATTTATCCCAGGGATGCAAGGATTTTTCAATATCCACAGATCAATCAGTGTGATACACCACATTAACAAATTGAAGAATAAAAACCATATGATCATCTCAAAGATGCAGAAAAAGCTTTTGACAAAATCTAACACCAATTTATGATAAAAACTCTACAGACAGTGGGCATAGAGGGAACATACCTCAACATAATAAAGGTCATATGTGACAAACCCACAGCTAACATCATATTCAATGGTGAAAAGCTGAAAGCATTTCCTCTAAGATCAGGAACAAGACAAGAATAAGACAAGAAGTGCCCTTTTACTTCTTTATCATCAGAGTGCCAGAACACAATTGACCTCTTTGCCTCCACGGGATTGTGGCATCGGCCACGTGGTATCTCCAGGTCCTATGTATGTCAGTTGCTGCAGAGATGGATTTGGAAGATGGAAGAGAGATGCCCAAGCAACAAGATCCCAAGTCTAACTAAACACCACAAGAAATCTTGAGATGTGGGAAGCAGGGGCCTCTCATCTCCTGCTGGCTGGAGCCAAGGAAGTTGAAAAGCTCACTTTTTTGGAAGCACCTGTCCAGAAGGTGAACTTGCTTTCTGAGAGATGGAGAGTAATTTATTTGTTTTGCTACATATTGTTCCATATTTCTTTTAAAGGGACAATAAAGCAGACTGTGATGGGGAGCATGCCAGGTGTGGGCTTGGATGTTCCAGTGGCACATTTCCATGTGTTAAGATATTCACTCACCTCCAGTGTTCCTGCCCACTCCTCTTTTCCACTGAAAGACCCACTAATACTCCAAACTTCCCGTCTCCTTTAGAGAGACATGAAACTGTCAAAGGAGCTAGACAATAAAAGGGTATGTTCCTAAAAAAAAATTTTTAAAAAGTGGTGCCACTCTCACCACTTTTATTCAACATAGTTTTGGAAGTCCTAGTCATGGCAATCAGAGAAGAAAAAGAAATAAAAGGAATCCAAATTGGAAAAGAAGAAGTAAAACTGTCACTGTTGGCAGTTGACATGATACTATACATAGAAAATTCTAAAGATGCTACCAGAAAAGTATGAGAGCTCATCAATGAATTTGGTAAAGTTGCAGGATACAAAATTAATACACAGAAATCTCTTGCATTCCTATACACTAACAATGAAAGATCAGAAAGAGAATTTAAGGAAACAGTCCCATTTACTGTCATATCAAAAAGAATAAAATACCTAGGAATAAACCTACCTAAGAAGGCAAAAGACCTGTACTCAAAAAATTATAAGATACTGATGAAAGAAATTGAAGATGACACAAACAGATGGAAAGATATACCGTGTTCTTGGGTTGAAAGAATCAATATAGTCAAAATGACTGTACTACCCAAGTTAATCCACAGCTTCAATGCAATCCCTATCAAATTACTAACAGATTTTTTTTTTTGCAGATTTAGAGCAAAAAATCTTAAAATTTATGTGGAAACACAAAAGACCCTGAATAGCCAAAGCAATCTTGAGAAAGATAAACAGAACTGGAGGAATCAGGCTCCCTGACTTCAGACTATACTATAAAGCCACAGCAATCAAAACAGTATGATACTGGCACAAAAACAGACTTATAGATCAATGGAACAGGATAGAAAGCCCAGAAATAAACCCATACACCTATGGTCAATTAATCTACGACAAAAGAGGCAAGAATATACCATGGAGAAAGACAGTCTCTTCAATAACTGGTGCTGGGAAAACTGGACAGCTACATGTAAAAGAATGAAATTAGAACATTTGCTAACACCATATACCAAAAAAACCCTCAAAATGGATTAAAGACCTAAATGTAAGACTGGATACTACAAAACTCTTAGAGGAAAACATAGGTAGACATAAATTTACTCTTTGACATAAATTGTAGCAATATCTTTTTGCATTCACCTCCTAGAATAATGAAAATAAAAACAAAAATAAACAAATAGAACTAGTTAAATTTAAAAGCTTCTGTACATCAAAGGAAACCATAAACAAAATGAAAAGACAACTCACAGAATGGGAGAAAATATTTGCAAACGATGTGACTGACAAGGGATTAATCTCCAAAATATATAAATAGCTCATGCTGCTCAATAGCAAAAAAACAAACAACCCAATCGAAAAATGGGTGGTAGATCTAAATGGACAATTCTCCAAAGAAGACATATAGTTGGCCAGAAAGCACATAAAAAGATGCTCAACATCACTAATTATTAGAGAAATGGAAATCAAAACTACAATGAGGTATCACCTCACACTAGTCAGAATGGCCATCATCAAAAAGTCTACAAACAATAAATGCTGGAGAGGGTGTGGAGAAAAGGGAACCCTCCTACACTGTTGGTGAGAATGTAAATTGGTACAGCCACTTTGGAGAACAGTACTAAAAACAGAGCTACCAATCTAGCTCTAGACCCAGCAATCCCACTCCTGGGCATATAGCAGGAGAAAACCAAAATTTGAAAAGATACATGCACCCCAATGTTCATTGCAGCACTATTTACAATAGCCAGGACATGGAAGCAACCTAAGTGTCCATTGACAGAGGAATGGATAAAGAAGATGTGGTATATATATATAATGGAATGTTACTCAGCCATAAAAAGAATGAAATAATGCCATTTGCAGCAAAATGAATGGATCTGGGGATTATCATACTAAGTGAAGTCAGACAAAGACAAATATATCATATGATATCACTTATATGTGGAATCTAAAAAAAAAAAAGATACACATGAACTTATAAACAAAACAGAAACAGACACCCAGACTTGGGAAACAAACTTACGGTTACCAAAGGGGAAATGTTGCGGCAGGGTGGAATAAATTAGGAGGTTGCGATTAACATATACACAGTACTATATGTAAAACAGATAATCAACAAGGACCTACTGTATAGCACAGGGAACTGTATTTAATACTCTGTAATAACCTCTATGGGAAAAGAATCTGAAAAAGAAAGATACATGTATATGTATAACTAAATCACTTTTCTGTACACCTGAAACTAACACAACATTGTAAATCAAATATACTCCAATATAAAATAAAATAAATAAAAGAAAATCATTTTCTCCTTTAATCTACCTGTATAGTAAATTATAGTTGTATATTTAATAGCATTAAATCACACTGAAATTCCTATAATAAATGTAATCAGGCTTTAATATGTTTTTGTGGAATTTTTCATATAAATTCATGAATGAAATGGGCTTGTGATTTTCCTACCTTGAACACCATTTTTTGATTTCAGAATTATACTAGTCATATTATGACTTTACAGTGCCCTCTATTTTTATGTCCTCTGGAAAAATTTATGTAATATTGAAATGGTATGTTCCTTCAATGATCGGTAGAACTTTTCAGGAAAATCATCTGGTTCTGGCTTTCAAACACTTTAATGAATATAGAATATATAGTTTTTCAATGTCTTTTCAAGTCATTTGTACTAAGTTACATTTTTCTAGAAATGTGTCATTTTTCTAATTTTCAAATTTGTCATTAAGAGATTCATAGTTCTTAGTCACAATTAAATCTAACTTGTATACAGATAGAAAACCCAGAGATAAACCCATGCACCTATGGTCAACTAATCCATGACAAAGGAGGCAAACATATACAATGGAGAAAAGACAGTCTCTTCAAAACTGGTGCTGGGAAAACTGAACAGCTATATGTAAAAGATGAAATTAGAACACTCCCTAACACCATACACAGAAATAAACTCAAAATGGATTAAAGACCTAAATGTAAGACCAGACACTATAAAACTCTTCGAGGAAAACATAGGAAGAACACTCTTTGACATGAATCACAGCAAGATCTTTTTTGACCCACCTCCTAGAGTAATGGAAATAAAAACAAAAATAAACAAATGGGACCTAATGAAACTTAAAAGCTTTTGCACAGAAAAAGAAACTATAAAACAAGATGAAAAGACAACCCTTAGAATGCGAGAATATATTTGCAAATGAATCAACGGACAAAGGATTAATCACCAAAATATATAAAAAAACTCATGCAGCTCAATATTAAAAAACAACCCAATCAAAAAATGGGCAGAAGACCTAAATAGACATTTCTCCAAAGAGGACATATAGATGGCCAAGAGGCACATGAAAAGCTGCTCAACATCGCTAATTATTAGAGAAATGCAAATCAAATCAAAACTACAATGAGGTATCACCTCATGCCAGTTAGAATGGGCATCATCAGAAAATCTACAAACAATAAATGCTGGAGAGGGTGTGGAGAAAAGGGAACCCTCTTGCACTGTTGGTGGTAATGTAAATTGATACAGCCACTATGGTGAACAGTATGGAGGTTCCTTAAAAAGCTAAAAATAGAATTACCATATGATCCAGCAATCCTACTACTGGGCATATACCCAGAGAAAACCATAATTCAAAAAGACACATGCACCCCAACATTCATTGCAGCAATGTTTACAATAGCCAGGTCATGGAAGCAACCTAAATACCCATCAACAGACAAATGGATAAAGAAGATGTGGTACATATATACAATGGAATATTACTCAGCCATAAAAAGGAATGAAATTGGGTCATTTGCAGAGACGTGAATGGACCTAGAGACTGTCATACAGAGTGGAATAAGTCAGAAAAAGAAAAACAAATATCGTATATTAATGCATATTTGTGGCATCTAGAAAAAATGGTACAGATGAACCGGTTTGCAAGGCAGAAATAGAGACAGAGATGTAGAGAACAAACCTATGGACACCAAGGGGGGAAAGCAGGGGTGGGATGAATTGGGAGATTAGGACTGACATATATACACTAATATGTATAAAATAGATAACTAATAAGAACCTGCTGTATAAAAAAAATTTTTTTAATTACTGTTAAAGAAAAAAATCTAACCTGTATACAATTATTTCCCATTTTCTTACTAATATTGTTTATGCATCATCTCCATTTTTTTTTTTAATCAATTTTACTTTAGGTTCTCTTCAAAGAACCATTTCTTTGTAGATACTCTCTTTTGCATTTTTGTTTTTTATTTTTAATTTTATTTGTATTATTTCTAGTCTTCTATTGCTTTAGGTCTATCTATCATATTTAAGTTTATTGTTCTTTTCCTGATTTATTATATTAGATGCTTAGGTTGTTATTTTTCAGCAATTTTTTTATGTAATGTAATGATTTAGGGCTGTAAACATCCTTCAAATTATCACTTTTGCTGCATTCTACAAATTTTGTATAGTTTAATTACATTCAGTTTTGTTTTGTTCCTCCAATTCCATTCTATCTTCTTTATACTGTCAGTAATTGTGAACTATATTTTTAGTTTCTAAATTGTTTTTAAAATGTATCTTTTTGTTATTAATTTCTTACTAAATTGGATTGCCACAAAAAATCATGGGCCTAAGGCATAGTTTCCTTTCCTTATCCCAGTACTAGTGTTAGCATTTACCCCAAAGGCAGAATTTACTTTCCTATTTGCTTTTATCTTGCCACTCTTTTTCCACTTTCAGCTCACTGTTCTTTTTCTTATGTGTTTATTCGTTCTAGGAAAGTTTTGCTCTTACACATGATTTCAGCAATGCATTAAAGAATAGTTGTGCTAGTGTATCCAGAACCTAGTTAGTTTCTAGTAGTGAAGCCTTTCATAACAACTGCTTAATACCTAGAAAACTCTAAGAATCTTCTCCAACTACATGTTGGCAATTTTTATTCACAAAGTCAAATGAAAATATAGGGCATTCAAAAGCTTGGAATGTTGTCCAATATTTTCACCTATTCAGACTACTCAACTCTTTATGGTTCCCCAACTGCATGCTAAGAAGCATAATGTCCAGAACTAGTAGTCTAAAAAGGTTTGCTTTAACTAAGTTTGCTTAATTTCAGGTTCACACCATTTCTGGTGTACGTAATTATGTATATTGATTTAAGAGATCTTCCTTTCTGGCTCTTAGTGAAAAACAAGTAAACGGAATAGATGGTATTGTCAAATTTTCTTGGCTATATAAAGAGGTGATTGGAATAGATAAGCTCTAAGATGCCTTTCAGTTCTAAGAAAATATGCCTGTGTCTATAAACAATAAAACAGTATTTCCCATTAATTATGTGCCAGTAAATAAATGAGAGTTAAGTAAACATTGCATTTTCCCTGTTAATGGAGTAGCAACTTCTAAAGTATCTTTTCACCCTTTAGTCCTTACAACAATCTAATGCCCTCAAGTCACTAATAATTGTTGCTGTATTTACCTGTGATTTATGGATTGAGATTTAGCGCAGTCTTTGTTAGTAAACGCAGGTGGGTAATCCATCCCTAAAATCAAAGTTCAAGTATGTACCCTCGGAACAGGACTCCCGGTAGAGAGCGATAGCTCATCTTGCATCCCGTAACCAGACAGTTCAGAAAGAACAGGCTTATTAACCTGAGGCAAATTCGACCCAGTGTTATTTATGAAGTCAGAAACCAGGAAGAGGAAACTGAGTTTGTAAGGTTAAGAAAATATAAGGAGTGACCTTGAGAACAATTGTCATGTTCTGCGGAAATAAGTACTGAAAGAATATTTATTGAAAATACAGGTAGTATGTATATACACACATGAATTCACACACACACACACATACCTATATGAAATGAACTTCTAAGAATATATCATTACTTTCTCTGCAAAAGTCCTCTAAAACTAGGCTTTCATTTTACTCAGAATAATTTAAATTTAATTGAAGTACTGAAATACAGTAGAGTCCTTAATGGCCTTTGCAGGGTCTTAAATATATTCAAAGATCTATAAATAAAACTTCAGAAAATAAAACTGGAAAATGTTCATTCCTGAGATCAGATTCATAGGAAATCTGTACATGTAACCACTATTGGCTTTAACTGTTACATAATAATGTAATGTAAAAATAATAAATATTACTATGCACAATGGAGATAATTATGTAGGCAATAATTTCACTTTATAAAAGTTAGTAAAAGGATTCAAGATTGATAGACTTGTATGAATCACACTACTGTAAGGTACAAAATTTTATATTTTTCAACTGGAAAGGTTGACAGTTGAAATATATGTGAAGGAATACTAAGCAGCATACAGATATTCTTATTAAATTAGATAACTCAATAAATCAAAATCAATCTCTGCCATTAACTTTCTGGAAGTAAATGAACTTAGTGTCTTTTTATTTTTTAAGGTTTGAAATTCCTGCTTATTCTCTAGTTTTCAATTATAATTGAGAGAACTTAAGTCTAAAAGAGGAAAAAAAAATGTCTGGGTAATTTATCTTATAGCATTAATGGGTAAAACAGAGGCTTCTATATAGTCATTTTAAGAAGCAGCTCATTCAGAAATGGACTGGAATGTTCTCCTCTCACTCTCAGAATGTTCTTCTTGTGTATCAATTTTCTTGTGGGAAGTGAATATAGGGTAACAGCAGCATTGTTTGTCAATGTCTTCATGTGACTGTTAGCAATGCATCCTTGCGCATATTGTTTCAGACAAAAAATTAGTATTTTGCATTAGAAGAGGATAATTAGGCAATAAGATACAAAAGCGAGTGTGGTTATCATGAGATAAACACACACATGGGGTGTTATGAGGCACAGCCAAGTGTCTGTAATCCCTCTAGGGTATGATTATCTCGTGATAACCACACACCCTGGAGTTGCCTTATTGCTATTATAAAATATCTTTATTATAGGAAGAAATGTGCATTTCTGTGCAGAAAGGAGACGGAGCTGGCAATTTAGAATGCAGAACAGCAGTTTCAGCTGAGCTACGTGGTTTACATAGATTAATCTATCCCATTGGAATGTTTCCCCAGCCAAAAAAAATGTTCCCTAAATCCAAGCAGTCATAATCTATAGTGATGTGCAGCTATTTGGAGCATTTGAGAAATTCCCTGCCTGGTTCTTAAGCTGTTGGTTTGATGGTTGCATGGGGTGAATGCTGAGATGCACAATGGCAAGAGGATCTACACAGTGTCCTGAGAACCCAAATTGTGATTCATGGAAATGACAAAATTCTGGACAACTTTTTCTGGTTTCTTGATCAGAATTAATGTTTTAAATTCCTTACAGAAACAGCATCTAATAACTGAAAAGATAGTAAGGGAGAGAAATTACTAGGGTCGAAACATGAAGATTGAGATGAACTCAAAATGGTGAGAAAAGAGTTTAATGAATGTCCTAGATAAGAGATTACAAACTTGAGGCCAATAGACTAAAGAAACCAAGGGCTTTAAACCTAAAGAAAAGAAGGCCAAGGGAAAGAATGATATACATCCATAAATACCTGAATTATAATCATATGAACTGGATTTATTCTCTATGGCTCCAGAGACAGAATTAATTTAAGTAAAAATCATAGGAAAAAGGATTTCATTTTACTATAAGAATCCACTTCTAAAATTTGAGTGATTACAAAATATACCTGTTTTTCCTGGAAAAAAATATTCAAGCAAAGACTGAGTGATACATTGAGATTCCTCCATTAGAGATTTCCCGTATCTCAAAAACTGATTCTATAATAAAAATAAAAGTTATGGCTATATATAAAATCTGAGAAGACGATTCAACAACACCTAATATGCAAGAACTGGAAAGAGACTGTGAACCTAAAGTATTTCTTAGATATCTTCTATTAGGAATAGAAATAACTAGTTCTTATATGTCATGAATTTTTAGGTATACTAAATATAATAAGATTCAATTGTATTGAGACATCCTTGTGTATATGTATAGAGGATTGGCTTGCATGAACCTATTTGATTTAAAAATTACAGCTCACTCTTCTGTGAAGCTGATCAATTATTAATCTAATATTCTAAAACTGTCTTGAAAACAGGTTGGGCGGTAAACATTTTATTTCAATAAATTTCCATTGTTAAATTGTAAGGTAATATCAGCAATGGACCAGCCTATAAATTGTGTGTAAAATAAAAATCAATATTTATATTCATGTTGGGCAGCCAAATCCTTGGAAAAAATTCAGAGAATTTAGCCCAGTTTTGGTACTTTCACAGTACTCATCAAAATGTGTCAACTCTAATGTAAGACTGTTGCTTAATATAGGATATGAAATCGATGTAATTGATTTGATTGAATTTTTAAAAAACCTTCTAAGAATATATGCCATACTTTTTAAAAATGCAACAAAGCCAATAATTGGTTTAAGTGTAAAAATAAATTGTGTCTAGAGATCTCCTACCCAGCCATGGTGATGCTTTATTGGTTTCTGCATTTCACTAACTGATATGCTTTCATGTAAAATCAATACCTCACAGTCTAATATATTTTGCATTGTTATGGTGTGGGTTCTATAGGCTAAACTACATTTTTGATGTATAACTCCAAATCTTTATTTTACAATAAAACTTGCCATAGAGAAAATTTAAAGGGGCACCATTTGCTTTCTAAATATGCAAAAGCATCTTTCACATAATTGACAATTGTTTCAACGTAATGCTATCATTTCTAGTTTAAATCCCCATCTTTTAGTTTAGCCCTAGGCCATACCTTTTAAAGAAATTGCCATCCATGAAATATCAGATGCTCCAACAGGGCCAGACTTGTGTACCTCCCTAGTAGAGCTGTGTGAAAATTTCACACCTACACTGAAACTGCCAAAATATGCTTCTTCACTCTTTTCAGTACCAATGGGAAAACATATATTTTTCCCCTTTGGGCAGTTTTGACAGTTTTAATACAAGTGAAAAGCAGTTTTTGCCAGCATAAAAAAGGGAAAAAGAGAGAAATCTTGAAATTACAATGTGAGAACCTCAGAGTCTTAGGAGGAGGTGGAGGGGAGAGGAAAGTGAAAATCTAATACTTAATCTTATCCAAGGCTGACCACATGATAAGCAGTGTTCAGTGTTTGCTGGGGAGGATCACAGCAAGTGAAAGAGGCTAAATATTATAAGGGTAAAGCCAATACTAAACAAAAATAATAAAAAATGGCAATAAAACTTGAGCCTCCTGCAGCATTTTCCCTCAGAGTTAGATCCTAAGTAAAGTCAATTACTTCTATGAATCTATTCCACATTGCCAAGCTTACTTTCTTCCCTGCTGGCCCCCACCCTGTGTACTGTCAAAATTTAGAAATCTTCCTTGGCTTTAAGGAGAGAAATAAAAATATAAAAGTCAACTAATATATCCCTGAGCCATTTCATTGCCCTATGGAAAAATCACCTTTTATTTTTCATTTTCTTTCTCTTGAAATTTTTGAGGAATCCTGCACCTGTATGGGAAAGAAAGAAGCTTCTTTGCTGAAAGGGTTTTAAATAGAAAATTGTTATTTACAATGACCACTTTCCTCAATCACTGCAATCCCAGAACACTCAAAAGGCTTGAGTGTTCTAACAGGTCTAGAAAATACATATAGATGTAGCTCAGGGAATTCAGCCGAGCAGAGAATTCTGCTGGACTCATGGATTCCTATAGCATTTTTACACTCTTTAGTCATGCTTTAAAACAATTGAATACCCAACATAAATATCAAGTCAATGGAAAATCAAATGTGCTGAACCATTTTGCTTCCACCCAAACTCATCTGGTAGAGTATTATACTTTCAGACCACGTGAAATGAATTTTAACTTGACTCATGTGGAAATCTGTACTACATGTAGTTCAAAGCATTTACATAAAGATGCATCTCTTGTCACTTTGAAGATAGGGTTACTGTGTAATGAGAGACAGAAATGATGGACCTTTTATAAATATATGAAGAGGGGAAATAGCTTTCGTCTTGTTTGGCTTTTGTGATAATTTTAGAAGGGGGACAATTCTGAGTTCTATATTTGTAATTTAGAGAAAAACTGCTGGTGAATGTATCTGAGAAATGCATTTGCCCTTTGGATTATTTTGTACTTTGTCCATTAAATAATGAAAAGAGTCATTTGAGTAAATGCTATTATTTTAACTTTTGTGTACCCAATTACTGTAGACTGTTGGATTTGGGAAACTAACACCTAGGCATAGATAAGCAGAAACTATACCATGTGTCAATATTTTTGGGGGGAAGTAGACAGAGGTGTAAATTTGTTTTACTCTTTGTATAGTAGAAAAATAAACATGGACTTTTCCAATGACATCACACTAACTTTGTACTCTTATTCGTAGCTGAGGGTCAACTTTCTCTCCCAGGGACTCCTTCCAATCAATCATCTTCCAATATGGTGGTTCTGGGAATTGGGGCTGGGCAGACAGTGCCTTTGCACTGCCAATTGTGCCTTCCATGGAGTCATTTCCGGCTACTTTCCTCTACTGAGGTAGGACCTCCAGGCGGCCCATGTGCCCCCCGCCCCATGCCTGCTAATGCCAACTCCAATCCAACAATCTAGTTCTGAAGCCACCTGTGCTGCCTCAGCACCACTGAGACAGGTGTTACCATTGAAACTGCCTGCCTGTATTGCCTTGTCTGGAGACCCTGGAAGGTTGCTCCCAACTAACTCTGCATTGCTCTTTCCAAACAGACTTTGGGTGAAAAATGTTGTTTCTTGTTAAAAATGTTTAGCTTTCTCTTTCCTGAGGACTCAGATACATGTGCATAGGGGCCAGTCAAAAAGATGTGCAGGTGACCTACCTGATGTTATCCTCAGTGCTGTTCCTTTCCTTCAACAATGTAAGAAATGCTATGGGACAAAGCTCTTGACGTTGGCTTCCTCTTTGGACAATTTTTTTTTTTTTCAGATGCCTCCTCTGCTCATCCTGACTCCCAGACAAGTGAACATACCCCAAGTACACAGATGGTTTGGCCAAATTGTGGCAGACCCTGCTAATTTTCTTCTAGTGTCCATTTGCTCCTTCTTCATTTTAGTTATAGAATCTCAGTAGGGCATGTGGCAAGTCAGCTAGACCCAATATTTCCCAGCCTCCCTTATGGTAACATATGACTTAGTGACTAAGTTCTTGCAGTAGGTTTGACAAGAAGTGGCCTTTTGAGGTTTTGACCTTAAAGGCTGTCCCACATACATTTCTCTCTTTCTCCTGGCTGGGAAACGGCAACAGCTGGAATAGCTGCCTTGGGCCAGAGATGGGAGGCACACACTGAGGATGGCAGAGTATCCAGCAGCCTGAGCACTACATTTCCTATGGACAAAAGGAAGCCTCCACCCCTGGACTGCTCAACTCTGAGCTGTAATGCGAGAGGGATATAGGCTTCTAACTCATCTGTTCTACTCTACTGTTGAGTATCTTTATTACAGCATTTTGACCTGTATTCTAACCAATTTACTAGGTTTGAGAAGAGAGGAGACATTCCACATGCATTATATCATATACCAGAAAGTGTAGTAAATTAGTGAACTCAATCAGCTTTCTTCTATATTTTGGAAGCCTAGGTTTGGGGGAAAATAATCCCACAATTACATCATGGAAATGGTAATAAAAGATGCCTGGATACCTTTAACATGGAGACTAATATAGCTTGCAAATAAACCGAACCAGTATCTCAAGATGAAAAATGAAACTGTATGTAAAAATAGATTGTATATGTAAGAATTTTGTGGACCATAAAGTGTTAGTTACATAATAATTATTAATGATTATTTTACCAATAATAATCATTATTACTTGTGTTTTATCCAGTTCAGAGACCTAAACAGAACATATTTCTGCTATTATTTAAAGTATACTTTAAAAATCAGAAAATGGTATGTTTCAATCTTTGCAATCATTCATTCAGTATGTATTTGTGGACCATGTGCAGAAGGGCCTGACTATATACCATAGAAGGTCAATGTAACAGTGATCCTACAAAAACTCAAGTTTCATATATGTTTGAATTCAGATAAATATTCACACAAGATTCTAAAACAAATGTCTCTAAAGAGCAGATTTCCAAATTGCACATTTGTTGATCTGTGTTTATGAATATAGAAAATATGCATACAGAAAAATATACAGGACAAATGAGGACACTGCTTAAGAGAGGGTTAGTGGAATTTTTTATTTTTTTAATTATAAGGAAACAATAACAAAATGAATGACTGGTTTAAAGAAGAATTGAATGAGAGGAGAAGGGTATTCCTATGGGGTTGCATAATATAGGAAACTCACATTTTTTCCTATTTGAAATCTGTGGGAAGCATTTTTTATGTTGCGTACCTCTCTGTATGTGTGGTTACATAACGGCCTTGTCTTCTCTTGAAGATAACTGGTTAAGCCTGTGAAATGTTCATTGATCTAAGTGGATGGGTCTGAGGGGAAGGGCTTGTCAGCTGGGACAGCTTATCAGAAGAGGGCTGTTCTTCTCACCCCCCTTCTTCCTATTTATTCCTAAACGAGAGAAAATTCCCCTGGGAGCATGGAGGCCTCAGCAGGAACATTGGAGAAACTCAAGAGATGAGAAACGGTTTGTAAATGAGCATTTAAAACATGAAAA
The DNA here is from genome assembly GCF_965194825.1 of Balaenoptera physalus. Classification (NCBI taxonomy): domain Eukaryota; kingdom Metazoa; phylum Chordata; class Mammalia; order Artiodactyla; family Balaenopteridae; genus Balaenoptera; species Balaenoptera physalus. The sequence goes on along the minus strand of NC_138883.1, from coordinate 80,150,439 downwards.
CACTCTTGCTTTTAAAGCCAATGAGTATAAAGTACCAGTGGGAGACGTGAGTTGACAGCTGGGACTCTTCATCTGTCTGGCCAAGGGATTCTGAGTCAATCTCTGACGGATGAAAAGTAGTACTGGGAGAACTCGGGCCTGTCAGAATCTGCTCAAAATTCCTGGGTTTGCCATTTGAAACCAAATTCAAACCTTCCAGAGCTTGAGATTAAAGAGAGTGTTTACAGAAAAATAAAAGAGGCTTGAAAATGCTTATTAAGAGGCATCTTAGAAATCTTTATAAAGCGTCATCTGGGATGATTTACATGCAAATGAATCTGAATGTGCTTGGCATACATTATGTAGGGTTTTCAGATTTGATCAAATCTGGGCTGATCACGGAGAAAGAAACACACACACTAGAGCCACGAGAGACTGAAGCAAGGACAGCTTGCCCATTCCTGGTTTGTAGCAGAGCAGGGATGAGAGAATACATGAGTGCTATTCATTCAGTCACTTAAGGACAACTTTTGCTCCCAGGGCTGTAGTTTTAGTCCAGAGATAGCTCAAGAGTTTTCTGGGAGCCTAAGATGCCCTCAGAGCTGCATGTCTGTATCAAAGAAGCCTTGAGCAGGAATTTACCCCACATCCAGAAGATGCCAGAAGCTATAGTCTTATTCCAGTGTTTCTTGGGGGTCTGCACTACTTCCATCAGGAGTATCTAGGCTTCCCAGATGGTCTCTGGTCTGAAGGGACCTCTCTCAGTGACAGGAGAGGAACCAGGACCCTAGGCCTTTGCTAATCATAGTCTGAACTATTAAAGAGGTTTCCCAAGTTCAGGAAGTTGCCACAGAATGTAGGATGTAGATAAATGTAAATAGAGACAAAAAGCTGCCACCAGGTCCTCAAACTGCCATAAGCAGGAAAGCCATGACAAGGTTATATAACAAGCTAAAATAGGTCTCTTGGAAAAGTTATGGAACTTCTGAGTTCTTACTTAATGCTAAGTGACTAATGGTCAGCACAAAAAATATGAGTCCTAGAAACTGCACAAAACAAACATGTAAGGGAGTGTGTGTTGCTCCATCAAATAGATAGAATCATCTGCTTTGTGCATTACATAGTACAGCGTCCCCAGAGTATCAGGCAGTCATAGCCCCGCCCACTAGCCAGATTTTCCTGATTTTTTCCCTCAGTCTCTTCTAAAATCAGCAACTCAAGCTCAAGGCCAAAGTTGGCACTGAAGAAAAATACAAAGTAGGCACAAGTTTGCTTTGATGCCTGTTCCCTCTTATTCCTGCACCCTTGTTCATGTCTGTCCTTTATACCAAGTCTTCTCCAATCCCAGGTATAGACCTTACACTTAAAAATAAGAGTTGGTGAAGATGACCACTAAGGGTTTTTGTCCTCAAAAAATATTTGCTATGTTTAAAAATAAATAAGCACCTATAAGATAATAATTTAGTTTATTTTCTATAAATATCTAGTTTACCCATTAGTGTTTCATTTGATAAGTCTGGTTATCAGTACAAAACAGAATTTTCCCCAGATCATTCAAATGAAGAGTCTCTTACGAAAGGGAGCCTTTTGGAGGTGTAGGCAGGGCCAAGAGAACCAATGAAGAATGGTGAGGAACCCAGAAACCAGCAGCAGAAGAAACCATTAACACTCCTACTGCTGAAGGAGCAAGTGGAAAAACAGAATTACTGGAGCTCAGAGAGAGCTGGAGTCATAGAGGGAGGCAGCTATTTCTAGAGGTGTGATGACAAAGCAGGCAGAGAGCAGGAAGATATGCCCCAAACATGTTCTCCTCCTGCTGATGTTTCCCATTGGCTCAACTCAGCCAGAAGCCAGAGTGCAAGGGAGTCCAGTCGCTGATGCATCTGTAGGGGTTGGCCAACTGAGGCACCAAGCAGGGCAGAGGATATAGAATGGAGTGGTGCATGGGTAGAAGGTAGAAGAAAAATCAGCTCATTAATCTGATTTTCTTTTCCTATAGCTCAATGAGGATGTTCCTTTCTAACACCCTACATTCTACATGGTATTTAAGTCATTCTAAGTTCTGGTTGTAGGAATTCAGGTAAGCTCAGTTTCAAAATCCTTTTAGTATCACAAAAACTTCCTAATTATTTTCTATTTTCTCTTCTATTCATCTTCTCAATAATCTAATTAATTTTCTTAAAATACTACACAATTCAGTTATTCTCTTATTTATGTGTGCTGGGACCCAGGACAAAGTAATGACTCCACAGGAACATGGGCTAGACCACCTGTGGGTCTTGGAGGGTCTCCTGGGGAGGCGGAGGTCAGCAGTGGCTCACTGTGGGGGCAAGGACACTGGTGGCGGAGGAACCAGCAAATATTCATTGGTGTGAGCTCTCCCAGAGGTCACCAATTTGTCACTGAGACCTGGCCCCACCCAACAGCCTACAGGCTCCAGTGTTGAGATGCCTCAGATAAAATAACCAACAGGGTGGGAACACAGCCCCATCCATCAGCAGACAGGCTGCCTAAAGTCATTCTGATCCTACAGCCACCTCTAAACACACCCCTTGACACACCACTGCCCACCAGAGGGACAAGACCCAGCTCCGCCCACCAGTGAACAGGCACCAGTCCCTCTCACCAGGAAGCCTGCACAAGCCCCTGGACTGACCTCACCCATCAGAGGGCAGACAGTAGAAGCGAGAGGAGCTACAATCCTGCAACCTGTGGTATGGAGGCCACAAACATAGAAAGTTAGACAAAATGAGAAGGCAGAGAAATATCTGCCTTCCAGACAAAGGAACAAGATAAAACTCCAGAAGAAGAACTAAGTGAAGTGGAGATAAGCAATTTCCTGAAAAAGAATTCAGAATAATGATAGTAAAGATAATCCAAGATCTTTAAAAAAGAATGGAGGCACAGACTGAGACAATATATGAAATGTTTAACCAAGAGCCAGAAGATTTAAAGAACAAACAAACAAAGATGACCAATACAATAACTGAAATGAAAAATAAACTAGAAGGAATCAATAGCAGAATAAATGAGGCAGAAGAACGAGTAAGTGAGCTGGAAGACAGAATGGTGGAAACCACTGCTGTGGAATAGAATGAAGAAGAAAGAATGAAAAGAAATAAGGACAGTCTAAGAGACCTCTGGGACAATATTAAACACACCAACATTCATATCATAGGGGTGCCAGAAGGAAAAGAGAGAGAGAAAGGGTCTGAGAAAATATTTGAAGAGATAATAGATGAAAACTTCCCTAACATGGGAAAGGAAACACTCACTCAAGTCCAGGAAGCACATACAGGATAACTCAAGGAGGATAAACTCAAGAAGGAACAGGATACAGGATAAACTCAAGGAGGAACATAGCAAGACAGATTAATCAAATTGACAAAAATTAAAGACAAAGAGGAAATATTTAAAAAATAAGAAAAAAGCAACAAATAACATACAAGGGAATCTTCATAAGGTTATCAGCTGATTTTTCAGCAGAAAAGCTGCAGACCAGAAGGCACTGACACAATATATTTAAAGTGATGAAAGGGAAAAACCTACAACCAAGAATACTCTACCCAGCAAGACTCTCATTCAGATTTGATGGAGAAATCAAAAGCTTTACAGACAAGCAAAAGCTAAGAGAATTCAGCACCACCAAACCAGCTTACAATAATGCTAAAGGAACTTCTCTAGATGGAAAAGGCCACAACTAGAAACAAGAAAATTAAAAATGGGAAAGCTCACCCCTAAAGGCAAAATACAGTAAAGGTATCATCCACACACAAATATAATATCAAAATCAGCAATTATGAGAAGAGAAGAGTACAAATGCAGGATACTGGAAATGCATTCGAAATTAAGAGACCAGCAACTTAAAACAATCTTGTATATATATATAGACTGCTATATCAAAACCTCCTGTTAACCACAAACCAAAAACCTACAATAGATGTACACACATACACACAAAAAAAGCAATCCAAACACAACACTAAAGATAGTCATCAAATCGCAAGAGAACAAAAGAGGAAGGGAAGAAGAAAGACCTGGAAAAACAAACCCAAAACAATTAAGAAAATGGCAATAAGAACGTACATGTAGATAATTACCTTAAACGTAAAAGGATTAAATGCTTGGGTCAAAAGACATAGGCTGAATGGATACAAAAACAAGACCCATATATATGCTGTCTACAAGAGACCCACTTCAGATCTATGGACACATACAAACTGAAAGAGAAGGGATGGAAAGTTATTCCATGCAAATGGAAACCAAAAGAAAGCTGGAGTAGCAGTACTCATAGCAAACAAAATAGACTTTAAAATAAAGACTGGGGACTTCCCTCGTGGTCCAGTGGTTAAGAATCTGCCTTCCAATGCAGGGGACGTGGGTTTGATCCCTGGTCGAGGAACTAAGATCCCACATGCCACGAAACAACTAAGCCTGCGTGCTGCAACTACTAAGCCCGCATGCTCTAGAGCCCCTGCACCACAACTAGAGAGAAGACCACATGCCACAATGAAGAGCCCGCACACCACAACAAAAGACCTCACATGCTGCAACAAAGATCCTGCATGCTGCAACTAAGACCCCGCATGCTGCAACTAAGACCTGACACAGCCAAATAAATACATAAATAAATAAATATGAAAAATAAAATAAATAAAATAAAAGACTGTTACAAGAGACAAAGAAGGATACTACATAATGATCAAGGGATCAATCAAAGAAGATATAACAATTGTAAATATATATGCACCCAACATAGAAGCACCTCAGTATGTATAATGCAAATACTAACAGCCAAAAAAGGAGCAATCAACAGTAACACAATAATAGCGTGGGACCCCAACACCCCACTTTCATCAATGGACAGATGATCCAGACAGATATCAATAAGGAAACACAGGCCTTAAATGACACATTAGGACAGATGGACTTAACTGATATTTATAGAGAATCCCATCCAAAAGCAGCAGAATACACATTCTTCTCAAGTGTACATGGAACATTCTCTAGGACTGATCACATGCTGGGCTACAAAGCGAGCCTTGGTAAATATAAGAAAATTGAAATTATATCAAGCATTTTTTCCAACCACAATGCTATAGATTAGTAGTCAACTATAAGGAAAAATCTGTAAAAAAAATACAAACATGTGGAGGTGAAATAATATGCTACTAAACAACAAATGCATCACTGAAGAAATCAAAGAGGAAATCAAAAAATACCTACAGACAAATGAAAAGGAAAGCACAATGATTCAAAACCTATGGGATGCAGCAAAAGCAGTTCTAAGAGGGAAGTTTATAGCAATACAATCTTACCTCAGGAAACAAGAAAAATCTCAAAATAAGCACCCTAACCTTACACTTAAGCAACTAGAGAAAAAGAACAACGAAAACCCAGTTAGTAGGAGGAAAGAAATCATAAAGATCAAAGCAGAAATAAATGAAATAGAGATGAAGAAAACAATAGAAAAGATCAATGAAACTAAAAGCTGGTTCTTTTAAAAGATAAACAAAATTGATAAACCTTTAACCAGACTCATCAAGAAAAAAAGGGAGAGTGCACAAATCAATAAAATCAGAAATGAAAAAGAAATTAAAACAGACACTGCAGAAATACAAAGGATCACAAGAGACTACTACAAACAGCTATATGCCAATAAAATGGACAACCTAGAAGAAATGGACAAAATCTTAGAAAGGTACAACCTTCCAAGAATGAACCAGGAAGAATTAGAAAATATGAACAGACCAATCACAAGTACTGAAATTGAAACTGACTAAAAAACTTCCAACAAAAAAAGAGTCCAGGACCAGATGACTTCACAGGCGAATTCTATCAAACATTTAGAGAAGAGTTAACACCTATCCTTCTGAAACTATTCCAAAAATTGCAGAGGAACAAACACTTCCACACTCATTCTATGAGGCCACCATCACCCTGATACCAAAACCAGACAAAGACATCACAAAAAAAAGAAAATTACACACCACTATATTGGAAGAATCAATATTGCAAAAATGACTATACTACCCAAAGCTATCTACAGATTCAGTGCAATCTCTATCAAACTACCAATGGCATTTTTCACAGAACTAAAACAAAAAATTTTTTAAATTTGTATGGAAACACAAAAGACCTCAAATAGCCAAAGTAATCTTGAGAAAGAAAAACAGCACTGGAGGAATCAGACTTGCTGACTCCAAACTATACTACAAAGCTACAGTAATCAAAAGAGTATGGTACTGGCACAAAAATAGAAATATAGATCAATGGAACAGGAGAGAAAGCCCAGAAATAAACCCATGCACCTATGGTCAATTAACCTACAACAAAGGAGGCAAGACCATACGATGGAGAAAAGACAGTCTCTTCAATGAATAGTCCTGGGAAAACTATACAGCTACATGTATAAGAATGAAATTAGAACATTCTCTAACACCATACACAAAAATAAACTCAAAATGGATTAAAGACTTAACTGTAAGACCAGATATTATAAAACTCTTCAAGGAAAACATAGACAGAACAGTCTTTGACATAAATCACAGCAATATCTTTTTGGATCCACCTCCTAGAGTAATACAAATAAAAACAAAAATAAACAAATGGAACCTAATTAAACTTAAAAGCTTTTGCACAGCAAAGAAAATCATAAACAAAACGAAAAGACAATCCACAGAATGGGAGAAAATATTTGCAAATGATGTGATTGACAAGGGATTAATCTCTAAAATATACAAACAGCTCATGCAGCTCAATAGCAAAAAAAACAACCCAATCAAAAAATGGACAGAAGATCTAAACAGACATTTCTCCAAATAAGACATACAGATGGCCAAAAAGCACATACAAAGATGTTCAGCATCGCTAATTACTAGAGAAATGCAAATCAAAACTACAATGAGGTATCACCTCATACAGGTCAAAATGGCCATTATCAAAAAGTCTACAAACGATAAATTCTGGAGAGGGTGTGGAGAAAAAGGAACCCTCCTACACTGTTGGTGGGAATGTAAAGTGGTACAACCACTATGGAGAGCAATATGGGGGTTCCTTAAAAAACTAAAAATAGAACTACTTTATGATCCAGCAATCCCACTCCTGGGCATATATCCAGAGAAAACCATAATTTGGAAAGATGCATGCACCCCAATGTTCATTGCAGCACTATTTACAATAGCCAAGACACAGAAGCAACCTAAATGTCCATCGACAGAGGAATGGATAAAGAAGATGTGGTACATATATATAATGGAATATTACTCAGCCATAAAAAAGAAAGAAAGAATGCCATTTGCAAAAATATGGATAGACCTAGAGAGTCTAATTGTCATACAGAGTGAAGTAAGTCAGAAAGAGAAAGACAAATGTATAACATCGCTTATATGTGGAATCCAGAAAAATGTACAGATGAACTTATTTGCAAAGCAGAAATAGAGTCACAGATGTGGAAAACGAATTTATGGTTACCAAGGTGGGAAGGATGAATTGGGAGATTGGGATTGACATATATACACTCCTATATATAAAATAGATAACAAATGAGAACCTATTATATAGCACAGGGGACTCTATTCAATATTTTGTAATAACCTATATGGGAAAAGAATCTGAAAAAGAATGGAATGTGTGTATGTATAAATGAATCACTTTTCTGTATACCTGAAACTAACACTACATTTTAAATCAGCTAAACTCCAATATAAAATTAAAATTAAATTAAAAAAGAAAAAAGACTATACCTGGCAAACTAGTTAAGATAGTTTTGGATGTGAAAATACTAATTTGTTATTCTTGTTGCTTTTTTTTTTTTTTTTAACATGGGTCTTCAGAAACAGTGCTTTAACTCACATAAGTGATTTTGGACTCTAAAATATTACCACCAGATACATCCTTTATGCATCTGCGTGCAGAGACAGATAATGTTGAACATGGCTTGTCATAGAGTGTCACTTAAGAAGAGGGAACCTGATGAAAAAATTCTCACATGAGAAACAAGGGACTTCAGGAAGGAGGCTTTGGCTTACAAAGTTACAGTGTTGTTTAGCTTTCCAGGATGGTTAGAACTAATCTTCTGCTGGGTGATCTATTGCTTTTCCTCACATATATATAGGCTGTTAATAGTTATTAGAAAATTATTTTAAAATGTCCCAGGTGCTGTTTCTTCAAATACTGTAATGCCCCATTCTCTTTTATCCTACTGGGGCTCGAATTATAATATGTTCTTTATTTTTCAATGTGTCCTATGTGTCTCTTATGTTCTTTAATTTTTCCATTATTGTGTCTCTTTGTGTTTTAGTTTGGATATTTTCTATCTATATTTTCTATCCATCCACATACCAAGTCATGAAAACTAGTTGTAGTTTTCATTTCCAAAATTTCCATTTGATTCTATTTCATAGTTCTAATTTTCTAGTGAAATTCTCCATTTTCTATTTGTTTTTAACCATCTGTTCAAATATATTATTAATAGTTTATTTCAGTCTTTGCTAATATAAATATTTAGATCACCTGCTTATCTTGCCCTTTTTAAAAAAAAAAACTTGTTTTATTTGTTGGGTGGAGTTGTATGGTTCTCTCTCTTGGCATGACTATTTTTGACAGAATGGTTGACATTGCATATATGAATATCACAGGAACTAATATTCAGTTGATATTATCTTCTTTTAGAGAGGTTCACCCTTTCCTCTACTAGGCAGATAGAGGTTTATCACCTTAATCCAATCAATCATTGAGCTGAGCTAAGACAAGAGTGCAAGCTTAGTAAAGCTCAGAGTAGTTCACTCTTGTTCTTAGGGTGTAGCTGTCCATGGTTTTTCATTTTAGGAGGTGGTGTGTTCACCAGGATCCCCCCTTTTCTTGGGTGGGGTGGGGGTTCCTCCTATACTCAACACTCTTTTTTGTAGTAAGGCAAGACTGCAAAAAATTCCCCTCTGCTTTTTATAGGGGTTCTGCTTAGTTTCATGTTCTCCTGTCTTCTGTAGCTTCAGAACTCAGCAAATACCTTGAGGGGGAAACCAGCTGTGTATCAGGCCCAGTTCTTTATCCTTTCCTTCTCACTGTGACCTTAAGTACTCAAGTTTCCAATTTTATCTCCCAGTCTCTTAAGACTGCTTGTTTCTCTGTGACTCACCAGTGGTTCTCTATCCACACAAAATCTGGATTTTCAAGTTTTCTTCATATGCTGGAATCAACAAACGACTTCAAAGGAAAATGGCTACATGTAAGCTCATCTTTGCACTTCTCTCTCTCTGTAAACATTTTTCTCTCTTGTCCTGGTTGCTTCAGTAGTTCTCCAATGTCTTTAACAGATTATTATTTTTTTTGGTGGTATGGATGACTTTTCTAGTGGTTCTCAATGGGATTGTTGGTCTGTTAAAAGCTATTCTATTCTACTCCAGAGTTGTCCTAAATATCATTTCAAAAGAAAAGAAGTAGGTAAAAGTAATTGAAATACAGTTGACCCTTGAACACAGGTTTGAAATGCATGGGTCCACTTATATGCAGATATTTTTCAATAATAAATACTATAATATTACATGGTCCGTGGTTGGTTGAATCCATGAATGTAGAGGAATTGCTGATATGGAGGGCCAATCATAAGATATATGTGGATTAACCCCTGAATTGTTCAAAGTTCAACTGTAGTGTACTCAAAAATCTGATTTGTTAACTGAGAATTAGGACACCTGGGATATATCTCTGGCTCTGCAATTAATGAACTATATAGCATTGGGCAATTTACTTTGATTTCCTACATCCTTGTTTTCCTATCTGAAAATTAAAAACATTAGACTAGATAAGCTCCAAGATACTCTCTTTGATTCTGTGAGTTTGTATTCTCATGATTTGAACACTTTTGTTAGTTTATATGTAGAATTTGATATACTGTCGTAGGCCATCCTACAGAATCATCATCATAATAATAAGAAGAAATAGTAAGTAATTAAATCAGAGATATGCTTAGAAAATGATTGTCTTTAGGGTTCCATTTTCACTGTAATTTAATTAACATAACCAAAGACTTTTAAAATTACTAAGCTAACAAGTTTTTGTAAGTTTATTTATATTGACCATTACAATTAAGGTGACCATACATACTTGTTTGCCTGAGACATTCCCAGTTTATATTTGTTGTCCCCAAATAATTATGAACAGTTTCTCCATTCACTCTAAAAGTATTTTGTTCTGGCTGAAAAATTATATGGTCATTCTAGTTATAATTCCAAAAGAAAGAGGAGCTCTAGCTTGATTACATGCATAATAGTTTTTATGAGACTGCTTTGAAATTAGAATATTGAGTATGCCAAAAAGCAAAAGTGACTATTGACAGAAACTATATTAATTTCTTTTCAGATATAATACTGATAGAGTCTAGAATATTCAGGCATTGTTTGGGTCCCTAGCTACACAGTGATTTTCTAAATGTGTTCATGTTTCTCACAGAACAGAGAGAATCACTTGGACAAGAGGTTGTTTTGCAACAGGCCAATAAAATATCCAGTGAGTATCAGGGCTTTTAACAAACATAAACAACTACAGATACAATATCATCAAGAGTGCAAAAGTGAGTGATGGTGAACTGTTTGTAAGGGGACATGTACCTCTTATACTAATGATCTCTATGGACCTATCTATCTGGTGTTTAGAGATCTCATAGCTTAGTTGTGAGGTTACAATGACTTCAATGAAAATATTTCAGTTTATTACTAGATTTATATATAAAAAAATATTTTACTAGTTGCCTATCTTACAGGTAAAATGTGTGTGAGAGACATATTTTGAAAATACTCTGGAAATTAAAAGGAATTATCTTTATTAGTAGGGTTCCAGTTTAAGATGTGACTTAGGAAGATCCTGAACTCATCTCCTCCCATGGACACATTGAATCTATAGCTACACATGGAACAATTTCCTCTGGGTTGATACGTAATCTCGCTATAAAGCCAACCCCCAGCACAGCCACCCACAATTGGGAAGAAACTCAAAGCCCAGAGCTTCTCTCTGATGAGCAAAGATTTGAACCCTTCATCGGCACCCCCAATTTTAAGGTCTGCCTATGAAAGAGGAGCACTCAAAACATCTAGCTTTGAAAATCAATGAGGCTCAAGTCCCCAAGACACAAAAGGCTATAGAGAAATGGCTTTTAATGGGTTCACAAGCTTAGACTCACTGCCCCGCGGCCCAGTGCAGAAGCAGCCAATTGAGGCACCCAGACTTTATGTGAAAGGGGCTGATATGATTATCTTAAAGTGTTGGCCTGAGGGACAGGCATCTAATTGAACACACATCTAAGGGCAGTTGAGGTAATCTCTGGGAACAGAAGCTGGCAGGTGCCATCATTGCACTCTCCCTCTGCCTTGCTCTAACGTGCTGACCTCTTCCAGAAAGGAACTTGTACCCTCTTCTGGGGCCCCAATTTTCGTGGCTGACACCCACAGGACACTTCTAGATCCTCTGACTCTGTTGGCCAGTAGGGATTACACATGAGGGTCCCACAGGACTGTAGCCAACAGAGAAAGAGTTTTTAAATGACTACCGTCTCCAGGGTACAGCAAGAGGAAACATTCTGAAGAGCCTAGTCTTTTCTGTGAAAGAGATCTATTAGCATATATGCATAGCTACAACCCAAGGGGTCTCCTAAGACCTCAGAAGACAGGTACTATCTTTACACTCTTCCTCTGTCATGCTCCAGGGTGCCAGCATCTCCTGGAGGAAAACCTTTACATGCATCTGCAGCCCCGATTTTTATGTCTGGTGACCTGGATTTCATGGGTGCCACCCAGGGGATTGCTCTTGATCACATGGCACTGGTGGCCAGGAGGACTAACATTCTGAGGTCCCATGGGACTGTAACCATCAGAGAGATGGTTCTTAACACCCCCAGGACGCTGCACACACAGCAGACTGAAATGCAGCCCCAGTCTTTCAGTGAAAGAGGCCTGTTTGCTTGTCCCAGAGCTTTAGCTTGAAGGCAGGCTTCTGGTTTGGCCTACATCTAGGAATCAGTGGAAATATTCTCAAGGAACAAAGGCCAGTGATGCAATCTTTGTGCTCTCCCTCTGCCTTACTCCAGCTCACCAGTATCTCCCAGGAAGGAGCTTATGCCCTTGTCTGGTACCTTGATTTTTCTGTCTGCTGCCAGTAAACACCTATGGAATGCCAGTGGGCTTATACCTGTGGTCCCACAGAACTGTGTATATATATGCATACTTTAAAAGCTGCTGCCTGAGGGTATGACTTCCAATCAGCCTGAATCTAGGTGCTGACTGAGATCCTCCCCTTTGGGACCCAGACAGGTCTTGGCATACCCTCAAATACTGGGAACCATTAAAAATAAAATAGGCTTCTTGGACAATCTCAAGGTTTATAGAGACAACCAAGATGTAGGGCAGGGTTAAAGAATAAGTTTCATCTCCTACTTGAGGCCAATCCTTCAAGACTGGGAGAGGTGGCTGTTTTATCTAGTGCATAGAAACCAACGCAGAAAGTGAAAAAAAAGATCAAAATATCAGAAAAAAAAAAAAAACTTCTTAATGAATTGGAAATAAATAATTTACCTGATAAAGAGTTGAAAATAATGGTCATAAGTGTTCACTAAACTTGGGAGAAGAATAGATGAACACAGTGAAAATTCAATAAAGAGACAGAAAATATAAGTACCAAATAGAAGCAACAGAGCTAAATACACAGGCACCCACACCAAGACATATTACAATTAAAATGTCAAAATTTAAAGACCAAGAGAGAATTCTAAAAGCAGCAAGAGAAAAAAACCTTGTTATGTACAAGGGAATCCCCATAAGATAATAAGCAGATTTTTCAGCAGAAACTTTGCAGGCCATAAAGGAGTTGCACAATATATTCAAAGTGCTGAAAGAAAAAACTTCCAACTAAGAATACTCTGCCAGGAAAAACTGACATTCAGAATTGAAGAAGAGAGAGAACTTCAAGATAAGCAAAAGCTAAAGGAGTTCATCACCTCTAAGCTAACCTTACAAGAAATGTTAAAGAGACTTCTTTAAGATGAAAGAGAGGATGCTAATTACTAAGAAACAAACAAAAAAACCATATAAAAGTATAAATCTCACTGGTAAAGTTAAATACATAGTAAAGTTGGGGAATTAATCACTTATAAAGCTAGTATAAAGGTTAAAAGACAAAAATGGTAAAAATAACTGTAACTACAATAATTAGCTAAGGGAAACACAAATTAAAAAGATGTAAAATGTGACATCAAATATATAAATCATGGGGGGGGGGCAGTAAAATGTACAGTTTAGCATGCTTTCACTTAAGTTGTAATACGTAAGCCTCTTGGTAACCACAAAGCAAAAACCTATAGCAAATGCACAAAAGATAAAGTCATCAAATTACAAAGGAAGAGAACATGAAGAAAGGAGCACAAGAACTACAAAACAACCACAAAACAATTAACAAATGGCAATGTGTACTTACTTATCAATAATTACTTTAAATGTAAATGTACTAAATTCTTCAAAGATAGAGTGACTGAATGGATAAGAAAACAAGACCCATCTTTATGCTGCCTACAAGAGACTCATTTTAGATGTAAAGACACACAAAGAATGAAAGTGAAGGAATGAAAAAGATATTTTGTGCAAATGGAAACCAAAAGAAAGCTGGGATAGCTATACTTATATCAAACAAAATAAAGTTTAAAACAAATATTGCAATAAGAAACAAAAAAGGGCATTACATAATGATATATGGGTCAGTTCAACAAAAGGATGTAACATTTGTAAGTATTTGTGTGCCTAAATATATAAAGCAAATATAAAGTTAAAAGGAGAAGTAGACAGCAATATAATAAGTAGAGGACTTTTAATACCCCATCGCATAAATGGATAGATCATCCAGACAGAGAAACAACAAGAAACATTGTCCTTGACCAAATTAGACCAGAGCAACTTAACAGACAGAAAACATTCCATCCAAAAGCAGCAGAATACACATTCTTCTAAAGTGATCATGGAACACTCTCTTTGATAGATTATATGTTAGGCCAGGGGTCCCCAACCCCCGGTCCGCAGACCAGTACCAGTCTGCGGCCTGCTAGGTACTGGGCCACACAGCAGGAGGTGAGTGGTGGGTGAGCAAGTGAAGCTTCATCTGCCACTCCCCATCGCTACCTTACTGCCTGAACAAACCCTACCCCCCTCCCCCACCCCGGTCTGTGGAAAAATTGTTTTCCATGAAACCAGTCCCTGGTGCCAAAAAGGTTGGGGACTGCTGTGTGAGGCCACAAAACAAGTAATTAATAAGATTAACATTATATCAAGCATCTTTTCCAACCATCATGGTAGGAAGCTAGAAATCATTAAAAGAAAAAAAACTGGAAAATTCACAAACAAGTAGAGATAAAGCAGCATGCTTTGTCTGGTTACTAAATAACCAGTTGGTCAAGAAATCAAAAGAGAAATAAAAAAATACTTGGACAAATAAAAATGGAAATACAACATACCAAAACTTATGTGGTTCATCAAAAGCAGTTCTAAGAGGGAAGTTCATGGAGATAAATGCCTACCTCCAGAAACAAGAAAAATCTCAAATGAACAACCTAACTTAATGCATAGAAAAAGAAGAACAAACAAAGCCCAGCATTAGTAGAAGAAAGAAATAAAAATGGTAAGAGTGGACACAAATAAAATAGAGACTAAAAAAATATTAGAAAAGATCAATGAAACTAAGCTGGTTCTTTAAAAAGATAAACAAAATGGACAAACTATCAGCTAGATTCACCAAGAAAAAAAAGGACTCAATATCAGAAATGAAAGAGGAGACATTGTAACTGTTACCACAAAAATACAAAGGATCAGGAGAGACTACTATAAAAAAAATACACCAATAAACTGGAGAACCTTGAAGATACAGATAAATTCCTAGAAACACACAACCTACCAAGACTGAATCATGAAGAAATAGAAAATCTGATCAGATGGATTACTAGTAAGGAGATTAAATCAATAATCAAATACTTCTCAACAAACAAAAGCCCAGGACCAGATGGCTTCACCAAGTAAATTCTACCAAACATTTAAAGAACAATTAATACCAATCCTTTCCAAACTCTTCCCCAAAAATAGAAGAGGAAAGAACATTTTCAAACTCATTTAAAATCAGCATTACCCTGATACCAAAACCAGATAAGGATACCACAGAAAAAAATTACAGGTCAATATCCCTGATAAACAGAGAGCCAAAAATCCTCAACAAAATATTAGCAAATTGAATTCAGCAATACATTAAGAGGATCCCACACCATGATCAAGAGGGATTTATTTGAGTGATGCAAGGATGCTTCAATATCCAGAAATCAATCAAGGTAATACACCATATTAACAAAATGAAAGATCAAAAGCATATGACCATCTCAATAGAGGCAGAAAAAGCATTCTACAAAATTCAACATCCATTTATGATATAAAAATAATCAACAAAGTAGGTATATAGGGAACATACCTCAACATAATAAAGGACATATATGACAAGCCCTCAGATAATATCATTCTCAATGATATAAAGCTGCAAACTTTTCCACTGAGATCAGGATCAAGACAAGGATGCACACTCTCACCACTTTTATTCAACATAGTATTGAAAGTTATAGCCTAAGCAATTAAACAAGGAAAACAAATAAAAAACGTCTAAATTGAAAAGGAAAAAGTAAACCCATCACTATTTGTGGATGACATGATACTGTATATAGAAAACCCTTAAGACTCAACCAAAAATCTGTTAAACAAATTCTGTAAAGTTGCAGGATACCATATCAATATACAAAAATCTCTTGCATTTCTATACACTAATAATGAACTTACAGAAAGAGAAATTAAGAAAACAATCCCATTTACAATTGCATCCAAAAAAAAAAAAAACCTAGGAATAAATTTAACCAAGGAGGTGAAAGATCTGTACACTGAAAGCTATAAGACACTGATGAAAGAATTTGAAGAAGACACAAATAAATTGAAAGCTATTCATTGGTTATGGATGGGAAGAATTATATTGTTAAATTGTCCATATTACCCAAAGCAATCTACAGATTCAATGCAATCCCTATCAAAATTTCAGTGGCATTTTTCATAGAAATAGAACAAACAATCCAAAAGTTTATAGGAACCAAAAAAGACTCTGAACAGTCAAAACAATCTTGAGAAAAAACAAAGTTGGAGGCCTCATGCTCCCTGATTTCAAACACTATTACATATCTATAGTATCAAAACTGTATGGTATTGGCATAAAAACAGACACGCAGATCATTAGAACAGAATAGATAGCCCAGAAATAAACCCATACATATATGGTCAATTAATTTATGACCAAGGAGCCAAGACTCTACAGTGTGGAAAGGGAAGTCTCTTCAATAAATAGTGTTGGGAAAACTGGACAGCCACTTGCAAAAGAATAAAGCCAGACCATTCTCTTAAACCATACACAAAAATTAACTCAAAATAGATTAAATACTTGAATGTAAGACCTGAAACCATAAAATTCCTAGAAAAAAATATTGGCAGTAAGCTCTCTGACATTGATCTTTCTGATGATTTTTTTGACTTGACAAAGCAAAGGCGAAAAAAAGCAAAACTAAGCAAGTGGGACTACAAACTGGAAAGCTTCTACATAGTAAAGAAAACCATCAATAAAATGAAAAGGCAACCTACTGAATGGGAGCAAATATTTGCAAGTCATGTATCTGATAAGGGGTTAATATCTAAAATATATAAATAAATCATACAACTCAATAGCAAAAAAACCACAAACAACATGAATAAAAATGGGCAGAGGATCTGAATAGACATTTTTCCAGTGAAGACATGCAGATGGCCACAGGTACATGAAAAGATGCTAAACATCACCATTATCAGAGAAATGCAAATCAAAACCTAATGAGATTATCACCTCACACCTCTTAGAATGGCTATTATCAAAAGGCCAAGAAATGAGAAGTGTTGCAGAGGATGTGGGAAATAGTGAACCTTTGTGCACTGCTGGTAGGAATATAAATTGTTGCGTGCACTATGAAAAACAGTATGGAGGTCCCTCAAAAAATTGAAAATAAACTACCATATGATTCAGCAATTCTACTTCTGGGTATTTATCTGAAGAATTTGAAAATGCTAACTGAAAAAGATTTATGCACTGCCATGTCCATTGCAACATTGTTTACAATCGCCAAGATAGAGAAATAACTTAAGTGCCCATTGAAGGATGAACAGATAAAGAAAATGTGGTTTATATATACATAACGGAATATTTTTCAGCTTTAAAAAAGAAGGAAATGTTGCCATTTGCAACAACATGAATGGAATTTGAGGGCATTATGCTAGCGAGACAGAAAAAGACATCACTGTATGATCTCACTTATATGTGGAATCTTAAAACAAAAACAAAAACAAAAACAAATACACAGAAAAACAAGCTCATAGATACAGAGAACAGATTGGTGTTGCCAAAGGTGGGGAATGGGGAGTAAGGGAGTGGGAGAAATGAGTGAAGACAGTCAAAATGTCCAAACTTCCAGTTATAGGGATATAATGTACAGCATAGTGACTATAGTTAATAAAAACTGCATATTTGAAAATAACTTAGAGAATAAATCTTAAGAGTTCTCATCACAAGAAAAAAATTTTTAGAACTATGTATGGTGATGGATATAAGTAGACTTACTATGATTTTTGTACATTTTGCAATATATACAAATGGTGTACATCTGAAACAAATATGGTGTTATGTGTCAATTATGCCTCAATAATAAAAGAAAAATACATATGAAAAAATAATTCATCATTTTAGTATAAGGCCATCCAAGAGTTTTCTCTTTGGTTGATTATGGAGTGTACATAAAACTTTTAAATTGTTTTTTAAATTCTATGTCAGCAATAAAAAATAGTGTCAAAACATTATTGGAGACTGAAAAAAATATATATTTAACTCTTCTTTTCTCTGTTTATGTAAATTTCATTTTGGTGGTGATTCCCAACTGTCATGCAGTAAATTAGTGCTTAATTTTTCTAACTCTACTAGTAGACGTGCCTAGAAGCAATAGTGTGCCTGATTTACCTGCAATCATTTCATTCACTAATTCATTCATTCATCAATAAACATCTATTAAAACACTATTTTTGATGCTGGTTTATATTGCCTTTATCATTTAAATTTATTAAATCATAAGAATTTCCAAGCTACTGTCTGGTATTTAAACCCATATTAATTAATGACTGATACAATTCCATTATCTATATATAGCAGTTTTCTTAATCATTCTATTGTTGGCTATTTTTGTTATTTCTGGAGTTTCTCACAACTGTAGACCTGTCATGAACATCTACATATAAAGCATTTTGCATGTTTGGGATTATTTCCTTAGAAATGTTTATCAGAATTAGAATTACTGGGTCGGTAGAATTAACATTTTTAAGATCTTTTATATATTACCAAATTGCTTTACAAACTGTATGTATCAATGTACGTTACCAGCAGCAAGATATCAATTAGGCTTTATAAATAAAACTTACCACTTTCATTATGGACAGCACAAATAAAAAAGGAAAATAGCAATAAAATCGTAATACAAGGCATTACAAAGCAACTTTTATTCTTGAAGATTTCAAATACACATTCCTTTCAAGATGAAAAAAAAATTTTCCTCAGTCTTTCAGATGGCAAATTTGTTTCCTTTTAAATGTGTTTTATCTTTGAATTTACAAAATAAAAAGAAAAAAATCAATTTTAGTGTGTAATAAAGAATACAAATATCTGTAAAATAGAATACTTGACTTTAGGTGAAGAACTGGAACCATGTTTCTAAAAGTACAGTTTTACTTGGAAAAAAAAAAAAATTAGAGACAATAATATTGTATGTGAAGCTCTCCTTCCTTAGTAGCTTATGGTCTAACTTCCCCAAACTTACTTTTAATACTAGTAGGAGATTGACATTTACCAACTAATAAATTCAGAAGCATGTAACTGGGCTTACCCCCATAATTGTATAACTTATATTTGGGTACATAACATCTATCCTTAATTCAACCTGACTGGAAACAAGCTTTATTCCAGCTTTGCGTTTAGACTATTTTCCATATTGAAGACTGTGATATTCATTAACTTTCCCATACTGCTTTCATTGAAGCAGCAATTCTAGTTAGTGCACTGTACTTTACAATGGATGTTTATTTAGTATGCTGAATAATAATCTGACATCACTTTGCTTCCTGATATGGTCTTTGATGTTCTCCAGTAAAGTTTGATCCCACTTACATCCGTATTGCTACTTATAGCAACATAGTTCTGGAAAACCTTACTGAAGAGCCCCCTTCTCTTAAACACACACACAGAAACATATACATCAAAAAGTTAAGTGCTAAACAAACACTCTTTGAATAACACTAGGAAAGGAATCTCAACTGTTTATCTTCAAGATCTTTTTACCAACAAGAGAAATTTTAACATATTCCATTTTATGATCTAACACACAGTCACCTCACACTTTCACGTATACACAAACTGTAGTCAAAATTGTCTTTGCAAAAGCTAAAATACATGATGCATTCCATATAATCACCAGAGCAGAACAAACTACCCAGTTACAGCTCTCATTTGATCATTAATTACATTAAAAGTTTTCAAATTGTAACATATCAAATTCCTTAAATTTATTCAGAAAAAACAAATGTATTAATTGATCAGGATTCAAGAGAATTTGATTGCTTACATGTAATACTTCACAGACTTTGCAATGCAAAAATCCATATTGAATGCTGTGATGATTGATTTATCATCCAAGTAATTATTGGGTAGATGTAATTATTTTATGTGTATGCAACATATTTAATAAATCTTAATGCTGTATTTAGTACAGGAAACGAAAGAACAGTCTTCAAAAATGGAAGCTTACATTATATTTATGGTCTGTTGTTTGGAAACCAATGATTTTTTCTTCTGGGCATTTGACATTGCATTCTTCTCCTGATTTCCATGATATATTACTCTCCTGACCTTAGTTCTCTGACTGCTATTCTCTGATTACGCTTTGCCGTGAAATTAGTAACTCCTAAGCATATTTACAGAATTCCTTCTCCTTTTTGCTTTAGGGAATTCATATACTCAGAAGAAACACTTTACCAACTTTATTTTGTCTGCTCTCAGTTTGATAACGTAGCCTTTTGCAGCTATGAAGGTTCAGGTGTCTCCTGAAAAGTATCATTTAGATTAACTATCAAAACCTAAAGGTGGATATGTCAGAAACTAAAGTTGGCACTTTTCCTCCCCCACAATCTGCCACTCCTTAATTTTTCATTATTTTCTACATTGTTACCATTTTTTTGTTTTCCTTTGACACCTGCAGTCATTTTCTGTTTTCTCTTTCTTATCAGCACCTTTGCACCAGATATAACAAAGAGACCTGTATCTTCTTTCCATCTCCATATTACCCATCACAAGTTAGGCCCTAACCATTATCCAAACATGGATAATCACACAGATTTTAACTTTAGTAAAGCTTCCTTGAACTGCCTTGGTCCTTGGACTTATTTGTGCTTGTAACATTAAATCTGAATTACTCTGTCTGACTTGTTAAATTGGTTTCACTCTCTTTCAGGTAAGTTTTGTTCAATACATACAATTTGTGTGTTTCTTTTGAATATACCATTTTCTTCTTTCTTCCCAAATCTATTTTCAAATAAATCCCTTCTATTCTTGGTTTGCATAAATTTCAGTTGCATTCAGCATTCTGCCATTGCAATTAGACTCCTAACTCTTCTACTTCTCTCACTCAAAGTTAGAACAGTGCTTGCCAGGCTCAGCACCTACTATCTATTCAGTCAATACTTTTGTTGACTAAACTATGCCATGGGATAAATATACAGATTTATACATATATCTATCTTTAATGGGGAGATGGTGGTTTTTCAGTGTGTGATGGATAGCATCAGAAGAATATTAGAATCTATAGGGGGCCCCCTCTCCCCCTATAAGAACATAGAAATCCAAGATTAAAATAAGAGAAAAAGTCAAACGTTTATAATAGCTATCTGCAGAAAATCACCCAAGACACTGTTTGTGATGTGTGGCGGAGAAGCCTTGAGAATGCCTGGGCCCAATTTATGTAATGAGTGTGCAACCTCAACTTTAGCCCAGAAATGTAATGAACTTGGAAACCAGAAAAGAATCAGTCACGTTGAGACCAGTCTAAAGAAAGGTGTGAGCAGAAACAGGCTGGTCTGAAAGAAGTCTAAAAAAAAAAGATGAGTTGGAGACTATGAACATTCGTGAACACCGTCAGAGGGAGAGGAATATTGAACGCGGGAGGATAGGAGCCTTCTGAGGAAGGAACCATTCTCTATGCCCTTCCATGTCATCAATAAAATTTCACTTAGTATTTCCATGGGCTCTGACTCAATGGACTGAATAAACTTCATTTGCCCATCCAGATCCAGTTTCCATTCTTCTCTGCTTTGCTCTGTGCCCCAGGATGTTACCTTCCTCAGCCTGTATGTGAGGACTTCTTTAACTCAAACTTCTACTTGGTCTCAGTCAATGGGGTAGAGGTAGGAGTGCACCAAGAGGGGGAGGGAACCAGGAGGAGAGGTCAGGGTACAGTCCTTGACCTAAAGCCACAGTTTCTGTTAGGTGGCCTCTCTTCAAATGCTACAGCTCTCACCAGGTTCTGCTCACAGCTAGCTCCCTTTGACCTTTCCGGTCAAGCATTGGGAATACTGACCATTGTGTTGAGACTTCTTGGGTTCTTCTTCAGCTCATCGTTATCCTTAAGCCCTGATCATGCCTATCTAAAAGACATTTAACTATATGCTCTTCAATTACCCATTCTGTGTCATCTGCTTCTTCCTGGGACCCTGACGTATACACATCATAACCACCTATTGACTGCTTTCTAGCTTCTTTGGAACTCTGTTACTGAAATAGGGGATAGAAAGAGGCATATTCTGGTCAATAATTTTATACATATATGTATGTGTGTATATATTTAATGTGTGTACATGTGTGCGTATGTTTGTGTGTGCACACGCCTCCCTCATTATAAAAGAATGAGCTTTTGTTCTAACTTAAAAATCTCTCAAGGGTTTGGCTTGCCAGAATCAATCTTTGAGAACATGTTCTACTTTGGGTACCCTGACAAACCTGAAATGTGGGGTCACTAGGCATTATAGAACTTTAGGCTGAGTGAGAAACAGGCATAAGGATCTTACCTAATTTGGGAATTTTTAGGAAAATGTCAAAGTTGAAGCCTTTGAAGCCAGAAGCTACTTTAGATTTTAATCATATAGTGGAAGTTGTACGATGGAGTTGGGCCAAATCTGGTTTCTTCTGTGGAATAGAATTACTGGAGCAGTCCTATATTGGAATATGTTCTTTAGTTACATGATCTCTGTGTACTTTTTGACTAATGAGTCATTTTTTAGATCTGTAATGGGAATATTATCTTTCAGCCTGGGGCCAAAATGTTGCGTTTTGTTGGCCTGCCTAGACAAGATGAAAACAATTCTTTAATTTTCTAAAAAGAGATAAGCAATAATCAATAACCATAGAGAAAAAAAAATTTAGACATAAACAGGCAATTCATAGAAATGACATGCAAATAGTGCTTAACAATATGAAAAGATGCTCAAATTTGCTCATAAAGGAGATCTTAGGGATGAGTGAGAAAATTGACAATCTGAGCCTGAAATATTTCATCACTTTAGAAAATAAAATTCTTCATCACTACTAGGGTCATGTCAAAACAAAACAAAAACTTCAGAAACCAGCTGAAAGAGGCTCCCATTGTCCTACACAGGACAATTTGAGCATCAATAAGGGACAATGTGTGAAGACAACTAAAGCATAAAACTATACTTAAATCCATGAGATCACAATGATATTAAAACAACAGCTAATTTGTCATATTTGAAACATGCCAGGGAAGCAACTCCTTGTTTTAACAACTGATAAAAACTGGAAAGAAACAAGTGTTTATCCTGCACTTCCTCTACAAAATTACTTGACAAGGAAAGTTTCTCGATAGAAATGTTTCGACAAAAAAATGAAGAAGGAATGATAGATTTAGAATATCACCATTTTCAACCCCTAATGCAAACATCAGATAAAGAAAAAAAATCAGATACAATGTGGCTCCTGACAGATATGTATTACCAAAAGTATTCTTACTGAAAAAGAAAAAAAAGTCAAACCTGAATTCAATCAAGCCACTAGACCTAACTACCACTAATCAGGAAATACAGAGGACAGTGAAGTATGCTAAATGACACCATGGGAGCAATCAACAAAATTCAGACTGTTAGAAATACTATGGGTCTGTGGGGTATTTAAATATTTTTAAAATTAGCTGCCAACACTTAAAGCTTTAGGATATTTTAAACAATAATCCTAAGGCCAACTTTTACTGAAAATGCAAAATATCTGATAACACTGTGTCTTCAATATAGAAAGCAACATTTATCTTGGGCCAGGTAAAGTTATATCCTCAAGACAGGCCATGTTTTCTCCAATTTACTATAGAACTCACCAGGCTCACTCTCATCCTGTTACTATAGGTCTCTAGATTTTCCATCTCTGTTTTAATGGGTTTTGTCATCAACCATGAGACTGAACCATCAGGCGTGGTTGTGCTCCTACCAGACATTGTCTGGACGTACCACAGTTTTCTTATCCATTTATCTACTGAAGGACATCTTGGTTGCTTCCAAGTTTTTACAATTATGAATAAAACTGCTATAAACATCCATGTGCAGGTTTTTGTGTGACATAAGTTTTCAACTCCTTTGGGTAAATAACAAGGGATGTGTTTGCTAGATCATGTCATAAGGGTATGTTTAGTTTTGGAAGAAACTGCCAAACTCTCTTCCAAAGGGGCTGTACCATTTTGCATTCCCACCAACAACAGAGGAGATTTCATGTTGCTCCACATCCTTGCCAGCATTTGGTGTTATCAATATTTTGTATTTTGTTCATTCTAAAAGGTGTTTAGTGCTATCTGATTGTTTTAATTTGTACTTCCCTGATGATATATGATGTGGAACATCTTTTCATATGTTTATCTGACACCTGTGTATATTCTTTGATGAAATATCTGTTAAGGTCTTTGGCCCTTTTTTTTTTTTTTTTTATCAGATTGATTGTTTTCTTATCACTGAGTTTTGAAAGTTCTTTGTGTATTTTGGATAATAGTCCTTTATCATACATGTCTTTTGCAAATATTTTCTCCCAGACTGTGGCTTGTGTTTCCATTCTCTTGACATTGTCTATTGCAGAATATACATTTTTAATTTTAATGAAGTCCAGTTTATTAATTATTTCTTTCACAGAAAGTATCTCTGACATTGTATCTAAAAAGTCATCACCATACTCAAGGTTATTTAGGTTTTATCCTATGTTGACATCTAGGAGTTTTGTAGTTTTGTGTTTTATGTTTAGGTCTATGATTCATTTTAATTTTGTAAAAGGTGTAAAGTCTGTGTCTAGATTTTTTGTGTGTTTTTTTTGCTTGTAGATTTGCAGTTGTTTCAGTGCCATTTGTTAAAGAGACTATCTTTGCTCCATTGTATGGCCTTTGCTCTTTCATGAAAGATCAGTTGACTATGTTTATGGGGTCTATTTCAGGGCTCTCTATTCTGTTCCACTAATCTATTCATCTATTCTTTCACCAATACTACATTGTCTTGATTACTGTATCTTTATAGTAGGTCTTGAGTTGGGTAGTGTAAGTCCTCCAACTTTGTTCTTCTTCAAAATTGTCGTGGCTTTTCTGGGTCTTTTGCTTCTCCATATACACTTTAGCATCAGTTTGTTTATATCCACAAAAATAACTTGCTGTGATTTTGACTGCGATTGCATTGAATTTATAGATCAAGTTGAGATGAACTGACATCTTGACAGTATTTAGTCTTCCTATCAATGAATTTGGAATATCCCTGTTAATTCTTGTTCAATTTTTTTTCGGAGTTTTGTAGTTCTCCTAACATACATCTTGTTCATATTTTGTTAGATTTATCCCTAAGTATTTCATTTTGAGCAGTGTTAATGTAAATGGTGTTATGTTTTTAATATCAATTTCCACATGTTCACTGGTGGTATACAGGAAAGCAATTGACTTTTGTATAATTAACCATGTATCCTGCAACTTTTCTATAATCACATATTAGTTCCAAAAGGGTTTTTTTGGTCAATTTTTTCAGATTTTCTATATAGATGGTCATGTCATCTGTGAACAAAAAATTTTATTCCTTCCTTCCAATCTCTGTCCCTTTTATTTCCATTTCTTGTCTTATTGTATCAACAAAGACTTCCAGTATGATGTTGAAAAGGAGTGGTGAGAGGGCACATGCCTACCTTGTACTTGTTCTTAGTGGGAAAGCTTCCAGTCTCCCACCATTAAGTATAATGTTAGCTGTAGGTTTTTTGGTAAATCATCTCTATCAAGTTGAGAAAGTTTCCCTCTCTTCCTAACTTACTGAGACTTTCTATCATGAATGGCTATTGGATATTGTCAAATGCTTTTACTCTATCTATTGATATGATCATGTGATTTTTCTTCCTTAGCCTGTTGATGTGATGAATTACATTAATTTTCAAATGTTAAACAAGCCTTGCATAGCTGGGATTAATCCCATTTGGTGATGGTGTATAATTCTTTTTATACATTGTTGGATTTGATTTGCTAGTATTCTGTTGAGGATTTTCACATCTATGTTCATGAGAGATATTTGCCTGTAGTTTTCTTTTATAACAAGATGTCTCTGTCTGGCTTTGGTATTAGGGTAGCGCTGGCCTCATAGAACGAGTTAGAATGAGTTATGAAAAATTCCCTCTGCTTCTATCCTCTAAGAGATATTGTAGGAAGTTGTTATGATTTCTTCCTTAAATGTTTGGTAGAATTCACTAGTGAACCTATCTGGGCCTGCTACTTTCTCTTTTGGAAGGTTATTAATTGTTGATTCAATTTCTTTAATAGCTATAAGCCTATTCAGATTATGTATTTCTTCTTGTGTGAGTTTTGGCATATTGTGTCTTTCAAGGAGTTGGTCTATTTCATCTAGGTTATCAAATTCATGGGCCTATGGCTGTTCATAGTATTCTCTTATTGCTTTACATTTTCATGGAATCTGTAGGGATGTTACCTCTTTTCATTTCTGATATTAGTAACTTGTATCCTCTCTCTCTCTCTCTCTTTGTTGACCTGGTTAGAAAGTCACCAATTTCAGCTTTTGATTTCACTGATTTTTCTCCATTGATTTACTATTTTCTTTTTCATTGATTTCTGCACTACTTTTTTTTTTTTTAAATCCAGAGAAACTAAGACACAAATTTATTCAAATAGAATATGACACACACTTCTACTGAAAACAAAAGTGAAATTGTTTAGGGTAAATAAATGGACTGTTCATTTTTTAGTACTACTTATTCAGGTCTACCATTCTTATTCACTTAACCATTACCTCAGATAGTATTTATTTACCATATGTCCTCCCAAAACCTGAACCTAAACCCTGTTATTTGGGGTAATTTAAGAAATTAAGTAATTAGGAAAAAGCAAATTAAAAATGGGATTTTACATTTTGTCAAACAAGTTGACCAGATTTTTAAAATTAGTGTGAGTAAAAATGTGGGCAAATGGATAAATTAACACAATTTTCTAAAATTTGACCATATTTATTTGACCACATATACTTATATTAAAAACAGTAGGTAGTTTGACCCAACAACTGTCTTTTTGTTAAAGTCCATTTTTTTCTGAAAATAATTCTGCATTACTTCTTAATAAGAAGTATTTCTTAGAAATAATATTTCTTTTCTTCTGCTTACTTTGGATTTGTTTTTATTTTTCTAGTTTCCTAAGCTGGAACATTAGATGATTCATTTTAGAACCAGTAGACAGAAAATATTATTCTTATAGATACTAATATACTTATTATACTTATAGAATTATAATATAGTTTGATTTTATAATTTTCCTCTGAAAACTAATTTCACTGCATTCCACAAATTGATAAATTGTGTTTTCATTTCATTTTGTTCAAAATATTTTAAATTTCTAGTGAGATTTCTTCTTTGACCCATGTGTTATTTAGAAGTATATTGTTTAATCTACATACATTTTGGGATTTTCAGTTATCTTTCTGTTATTAATTTCTAGTTTAATTCCACTGTGGTCCTTATATCCAGTTGAGTGATGGTGTTGTTGAGTTAAACTATTTACTTATTGATTTTCTGCCTACTGGATCTACCCATTTCTGATAGAGTGTTAAATGTCTCCAATGTGATAGTAGATTTATGTATTTATCCTTGCAGTTCTATCAGTTTTTGCCTCACATAGTTTGATGCTCTCTTGTTAGGTGCATAGACATTAAGGATTATTGTGTCTTCTCAGAAAATTGATGCCTTTATCATTATGTAACACCCTTCTTTACCCCGATCTCTTTCCTAGCTTTGAAATATTCTTTGTCTGAAATTAACATCCTGATTTCTTTTGATTAGTGTTAGCATGGTGTATTTTTTTCTACCCATTTTACTTTTAATCTAAATGTGTCTTTATAGGTAAGGTAGGTTTTTGTAGACATCCTATAGTTGGGTCATGTTTTTTGATCCACTCTGACAAACTCTTCCTTTTAATTGATGCATTTGGAAAATTGACAAAATAATTATTGACATAGTTGGATTAATAGCTACCATATTTCTTACTATTTTGGAATTACTGTGCTTGTTCTTTGTTTCCATTTTTGACTTCTACTCTTTTTCTGCTTTTGTTTTAATTGAGAATTTTACATGATTCTATTTTCTCTCTTAAGATATTAGTTATAATTTTTTTACTTTAAACGGTTGCCCTAGAGTTTGCAATATACAACTAATCCAAGTCCACTTTCAAACAATACTATCACTTCATAGGTAGTGTGAGTACATTATAACAACAAAATCATACTAATTCTTCCTTCCATCCCTTGTATAAATACTGTAATTTATTTTATTTTTATATATAAGCATACATAAGTGTATATGTATATATATATATATATACACACACACACACACATGCACATATGTAACTATGCTTAGGAGCATATAAATATATATACTTATATATACACTGACATAAGCATACATAAGATATATACATAAGCATATATAATCAAACATTGTTGCTATTATTTTGAACTGTTACTTGTTAGAGCAATTAAGAATAAAAAAAGAAAGCTGTAATTTTACCTTTATTCCTTCTTTTATGTGCTTTCTTTCTTTATGTAGATCTGAGTTTCTGATCTATATCATTTTCCTTATTTCTAAGGAACTTCTTTTAAAATTTTTTGCAGGCAGGTCTACTGGTAACACATTTCCCTCAATTTTTGTTTGTTTGAAAAGTATTTTTCCTTAATTTTGAAGGATAATTTCACAGGGTACAAAATTCTAGGTTGGTGAGGTTTTTTTCTTTCAATGCTTTAAAGCATTTCACTTTACTCCCCTTTTTCTTGCATAGTTTGGGAAGTCTGATGTGGTTCTTATCATTGTTCCTTTATATGGAAGTTCTTTCCTCCTCCTTTCAATATTTTTTTCTTTGATTTTCTGTAATTTGAAAATGATATGCCTATGCACAGATTTTTTTTGACATTTATCCTGCTTGGTGTTCTCTGAGATTCCTGGATCTGTGTTTTGGTATCTTACATTAATCTTGGAAAATCCTCAGTCATTATTGATTCAAATATTTCTTCTGATATTCCCATTATATATGTATATATTACAACTTTTTTAGTTGTCTCATGGTTCTTGGATATTCTTGCTTTTTTCAGTCTTTGTTATCCTTACTTTTCAGTTTTGGATGTTTCTATTGAGATGCTCTGACTTAGATATTCTTTCATTAGCCACATCTACTACTAATGGGCTACTAATGAAGCCATCAAAGGAATTATCCATTTCTGTTAGTGCTTTTTTTTTTTTTTTTTAATCTCTGGCATTTTTTTTTCTTTCCTTAGAGGTTTTACCTCTCTGCTTACATTTTCCATCTGTTCTTGCATGCTATCTACTTTGTCCATTTGTCCCTTAGCATATTAATCATAATTGTTTTAAATTCCCAGTCTGATCATTTCAACATCCCTGTGATGTCTGTTTCTGATGCTTGCCCACTCTTCAAATGTGTATTGTTTTGATTTTTTTTTTTTTTGGTCTTTCAGTATGCCTTTGTTTTTTGTTCACTGGTTTGGGCTTTTGTTTTGATAACTGGACACTATATACTGAGTAAAAAGAACTGCTGTCAATAGGCCTTTGTAATATGGTGGTGAGGCATGAGGGTGGAGACAAATGTTCCATAGTCGTGATTAGGTCTCAATCTTTTAGTGATCTTATGTTTCTGGACTGTGAACTCCACAAGTGTCTCTGAGATTTTTTTCTCCCCACTTAGGTGGGAGAGTATAGGTAGAGTGGGCTGGAGTTGGGAATATCCTTTCCCCAGGTCAGTTAGGCTCTGACATAACATAGCAGCTTAGGCTCTAGTTAATGAGTTTCTCCTGAGTGTAGAACTTGTTAAGAAAAACAGAGTGCTTTGGCATATTTCAAAATGGTTCCCTTTCCCCTCCTCCTGCAGAAGCATGAGAGGATTTTTCTCCTGTATTTACTGTGGGAACCTGGTCAAGCTCCTAGAGGTAAATATCACAAAATTGTGAGCTTCTAGTAATTTGCCAATTACAGTTCAGAATTTCCTACCTAGCCCTGGGTACCACAGTGGTTTCTACTTAGGAGTCTCTGCTTTGATAAAGTTGTTAGTCTATGTATTCACCTGTTGGCATCTCCAATTTGCGGGGCAGCTGTTTTCCCTTTGTCCCCACCACTTGCAGATACTATAAGAGTTGTTGGTTTTTCAATCTGTTTAGCATTTTACTTGTTAGGACAGATTAGCAATCTCTAAACTCCTTACATGTGGAACTGGAAACCCTTGTCCTCATCTATACTTCATAGTATGACATTTGCTGACTCTGAATTATTAAAGTTTAGTTGGGAAAAGGAGTGCCCCCTCAGCACAGATTGATGAAAAGGGAAAATCATGCAAAGTGATCTGAAGTTTGGATAACCAGAAGATGGAAATTGCCAGTAGCTTTTATAGAGACAATGCTCTGTTCAGACAAGATGATTTTGAGGTGATAAGATAATATTCATGTGAAAGTATCTCTTAGGAAGTTGGGAAGATGCATGTGGATGTCTATTCTCAGTCTTGCCCTATATGTGATGGTTCAGAACTGGAGATCTATCACATTCTATTTAGAGAGGGGAATGTCAAATATATTTTAACCAGTAATTTGAAAAGAAAAAATAGTCATCCAAATAAAGTAATATTATTTCCTGGTGCATAAATTTCTGATCAATTCTTATATATCTGTCTACTTAGTGACTTCTCTATAGTGATTATTAATCCATGGTTAGTCCACCTTGCCTCACAGCAGAATACCTAATCTACTTGTTCCACTGTCCCACTCTTCAGGTGATGTTTTTCAGGCAATGCTAATTAATATATATATGTTTCTAAGCAAAAAAAATTTAAGTAGTAAGTCTGCTTTTAACAAAACAATATCATATTCCAAAACTAAAAGCAAATGACCTTTGGATTATTTGTACTCATATGTTCTCCCATTGGCATGGAAACAGGAGAGTTGCTTTATGAACTGTGTATAAGGGAGAGGAAGGATTACAGAAACTGGAATTAGTAATAAGGACAGCCAAAACAAATGAGGAAAGATGCACAGATAGAAAATAAACAGAAAATAAGACCATTTTAATTAGTTAAGACAAGGACTTTAATTCTAAGCTTTACTTTATCAGATATTTTCCTTCAGCCTCCTAGAACAACACTCTTGCCCTGTGGACACACTTTCAGGAAGCAGAGCAGTGAGGAGAGGTTAACTACAGATTTTTACTTAGTAAAGTTTTCTCTTCAGCTACATAATTAAAATTGACAGAGACATCACCAGAATTTTAGATGGGTGCCAAATGGGACTCATGAATAAAAATAAGGAAAGATCAATTATAAATAGTTGCTTGATAGGAAAAAAAAAATCTCAGGAATGGAGGAGACTATTTCTATGTCCAGACAGTTCAGTGCTAACTCAGCACCCAATTTATAAATTGAATTCTAACCTGAGTATACATTTAGTGAAGCATTGCAGGTTTATAAATAATTCTTGTGACCTGCAGAAATTTGATTCACGGCATCCTAATTGAGCAGGGCCAAATGTATAGAACCTTGTGTTTATGAAAGAGTGTTACATGTACATGGGTCTTTGTCCATTGCCCCATTATTTCTCTCAGCTCCCTACAACCAGAGGCTCAAACTCTCATCCCTGCTTTCTGGATAAATCCTGAACACTTGCCAAGCAGGAAGGACTCTCCAGAATTTTGCCCTAAAATGCATTTCCTCTTTGCCTCTTTATCTTCCATTTACAAATTTTCAGCTCTAGCCAAAATCAACTACTCAAGACTCTTGCTTTTCAACCTCTTACTATTTGTGCAAGTAGTGGCCCCAGCTGCAATATTCACTACTTTGGGCCCATCTATGGTCTCCACTTCTTCCACGAAGCCTTTCCTGATTCTCCAGTTGGCATAACATTTTCCTCCTCTGAAAGCACTTATTGAATATACAGGTTTTTTGGCATACATCTCCCATGTCTCTTAACACAAGTTAATTTTGTGTATTTGGTATAAAGTGTCCCTCAAACTATATCATTGTGTCTCCCATGACAAGTACTCATTACAGGGCATCCTACTTAGACCCTCATGCTCTGAAAAAGTGTCTAACTTGGGCATAGGTTAGTGATGCCTCCTACTCTCAAGTTTGATTTTTGCAGTGTGCAGTCCCAGGGGCAATATCTTCTTTATGCCAGGCATTGTTTTTGAATGTGAGTTTATTATTTCTAACCTTCACCCTCCTAAGAGGTGGGTGGTCTTCGTCAGGAAACTTAGAATTCAAATAAGTTACTCAAGGTCATGAAGCTCATAAACGTCTGAGCCAGGTCTCTATCCCAGCCCCACCAGCCTCTATATCTTACTTGCTTTCTACTGTGCCCTGATATTTTTCCTATATTTTTCTTATTTGATCATTTATCTTTAAAAAACAGAATAATTTCTTCATACAGAATGTGTGTCTGAGTGTACATTTTCTTTTAAGTACAGAAGCCCAAATTCTCCCTCTGCTCAGCCCATGTCCCAACTTTTTCCCTAACACCTCCCCCAACCCCCCCCAACACATACTCACTCACTCACTCTGTCTCTGTCTCTGTCTCTCTGATGTACATGTCTGTTTGGCATGTGGTGGAGGTTTCTGTGTACTTAATAAAAATTCTGGAATTCCTGCCTGGTGACTCCAAGAACTTCACAGGTAAAACAGTAGGATCCCTGACAGCAGTTGGGTGCAATATTTCCCACCATAGCCCCCTAAACTAAGACCATTGAGACCCCAAAGCCACTGGTCAAAGGACTCTCACCTCCAAGATTTATACCAAGGGAAGGAGCTCACTCTAAGAGGTGATGGCTTTTTGTACACAAACTTGCTCCAAAGATGTTTTTGTGTCAAAAAGGAGTGATAAATGTTTACCAAATCCCTGCATTTATCCCTCACATTATTCTCTGACCCAAATTTTAGGAATTTGTAGCATGACAGTGTGAAAAAATATTAAAATAAACATACACACAGTTCCACCTCTATTCCCTTGCCCAGGAAGAGAGTGTTATAAAAAAAATTGTTTTTCAGAATGCAGCTTTTCCTTAGTTTGCATCCCAGTTCTGCTGCTTACTTACTGTCTGGCCTTGCCTCAAAGTTATTATCTATAAAATGTGGATGATATCACTACTTATTTAGGGTTATTGTGATTGGATTAAAACAAGAAGAATGCATGTCTCAGAATAAGTACCCAAAATGTTAGCTATTACTATTATTATTGGTTTCTAAAAATTTATGGTGATTACTGACTCCTGATTAGAAGAAGAAAAGAGCTGAAAGAAGCTAAGAGAGGCTAAATTGATTTATATTACTTATGTTGGGATAAAATTCATAAAACGTAAAATTCCCCATTTTAACCATTTTGAAATGTTCAATTTAGTGGCTTTTAGTATACCTATAATATTGTACAACCATCACAGTTATCTAATTCCAGAAGATTTTCATCACCCCAAAATGAAAACCATACCTATTAAGCAGTCAGTTCCAATTCTTCCCCAAACCCTCAACTTGGGGCAACCACCGGTTTTGCTTTCTGTCTCTATAGATATACTAATTCTGTATATTTCGTTTAACTGGAATCATACAATATGTAGCCTTTTTGGTCTGACTTCTTTCAATTAGCATGTTTTTAAGGTTTGATCCTGTTGTAGCATGTATTCTTTTTTCATGGCTTCATTCCCTTTTATGGCTGAGTAATATTCTATTGTATAGACACATGATATTTTGTTTACCCATTAATCAGTTGATGGACATTGGGTTGTTTCCACCCAAATGTCGGCATTGCCTGAAAAACATTAACTAATAGTGGGGTAGTGGAACAAGTGAATTATGTTTTGGCTATTGTGTTTTTCCATCCTCTCACTTTCAACCTATTTGTGTCTTTAGATCTAATGTGAGTCTGTTATAAACACCATATAGCTGGATCATTGTTTTTTATTCATTCTGCTGTGGAGTAGGTGATTGTAACAGCTAAGTTAAACACTACAAAGCTCTCTTACCGAAACGTAGCTATTCTTTCTTCACTGAGCATTCCCCTGGTTGTGGTATGTTTTGATTAGATTCCAGAGACCTAATCATTGCTTTTGTAGAAGGAGAGTTTGGAGTTCCCTACTCCATTTTTGCTGATGTCATTCAGTCAATTGATTTGTATTTTAAAATGATTGTAGAATTTGAAAAGCACAGCTGAAGTGTCAACAGGGAAAGGAGAAGAGAGATTGGAGCATGTGTTCTGGGTCCCCAAGACTACTCCGAGGTTTGATGATTCTCTAGAATAACTGGGTATGTAGTTGTACTCCTGATGATGATCTTTTACACTGAAAATACACAAAACAAAACCAGGAGAAAGAAAAGACACATGAGGCAAAGTCCAGAGGAAACCAGACACAAGCTTTAAAGAGTCATCTTTGAATGGAGTCAAATAGAGTGCACTTAAATCCTCCAGCAACAAATTGCAAAATCAATAGTGACAAGCTCATTAGAAACTCGGTGCCCAGAGTTTTTACTGGGGGTTAGTCATGTAGGCACTCTCTGCCTGACTCAAAAAAATTACAGACTCCCCAAAAGAAATCAGGTGTTTGGTATAAACAACATTGTTTATAGAAACAGTTTAGGCATAGTGAGCCATTCTTATCAGTGAGGGTGATGGGAACCCTCCTGAAATCCAAGGTCACAGATATCAGCCAACCTTGCAGCTGGTCTTTCCAAGACAGCAGTCTCAGGCCTACTATGTTAACTCCTTGTTACACAAGGCACTTGCCACGTGGTATTAAACTCTGATATATAAGTGAGTGAAAAAGATACTTAGGAAGTTTTATAGTATATTTTGTGATGAAATTTTCCCCCTTTATCTTCTTTTCTTTATTAGAAGATGCCAATAAAGACTTTCAGCCTCATGGTAACCACAAGCAAAAACCTATAGTAGATACATAAAAGAAAAAGGGAAAGGATTCTAAGCATACCACTACAGAAAATCATCAAATCACAAAGTAAGAGAGCAAAAGAAAAATGGAACAATGGAACTACAAAACAGAAAACAATTAACAAAAGGGCAATAAGTACTATCAATAATTACTTTCCTATCAATAATTACTTTAAATGTAAATGAACTAAGTTTTCCAAACAAGACAGTGTGGCTGAATGGTTAAAAAGGAAGACCCAACTATATGCTGCCTACAAGAGAGATTTACTACAGATGTAAGGACGCACACAAACTGAAGGGATGGAAAAGTTATTCCATGCAAATGGAAACCAAAAGATAGCTGAGGTAGCTATACTTATATCAGACAAAATGGACTTTAAAACAAAGACTGATATAAGAGACAATGAAGGACATTACATAATGATAAAGGAGTTAATTCAACATGAGGATGTAACGTTTGTAAGTAATTATGTACCCAACATAGGAGCACCTAATGTGTAAAGCAAATATTAATAGGCCTAAAGGGAGAAACAGACCACAATACAATAATATTAGGGGATTTTAATACCCCACTTTCATTAATGGATAGATCATCTGGATAGAAAATCAACAAGAAAACATCAGCATTAAACAACACATTAGACCAGATGGATTTAAAAGATGAATATAGAACATTCCACCCAAAAGCAACAAAATACACATTCTTCTCAAATGCACATAACATTCTTCAGCATAGACCATATGTTAGGCCACAAACAGGTCTTAATAAATTTAAGAAGATTGAATTCATATCAAACATCTTTTCCAACCACAATGGCATGAAACGAGAAATCAGTTATAAGAGAAAAACTGGAAAATTTACAAATATGTGGAGATTAAACATGTTTCTGATCAATGGGTCAAATAAGAATTCAAAAGAGAATCAAAAAATTCTTAAATTAAAATGGAAATACACATACAAAATCTTATGGGATGCAGTAAAAATAGGTCTAAGAGGGAAGTTAATAGCAGTAAATGCTGACCTCAAGAAACAAGAAAAATCTCAAATAAACAACATAACACTGCAAGGAACTAGAAAAAGGACAAATGCAGCCCAAAGTGAGAAAGTGAGTAAAAGGAAGGAAATAGAGATCAGAGAGGAAATAAATAAGAGACAAAAAGGACAATAGGAAAAAAAAATCAATAAAACTAAGAGCTGACTTTTTGAAAAGATAAAATTGACAAGCAAGACTCAATTAGAGAAAAAGAGAGAAGACTCAAGTAAAATAAAAAATGAATTAGGACTAGGACCATATCTCTTGCACCCGTGGCCGCCAGCTTCCCTGCACATTTGGCACTGCCAGGGCTCCTGCAATCCAAGCAGTCATACCACCTCTGTGCCTGGTCCTCACAGGGGCAGACCCAGGAGCTCCAAGGTAGCCTTAGGACCAGATTCCTGTGGGTGGACCACACACAGAAGTGGGGATAAAACCAAAGATGAACCCCAGGGATGGGTTGACTAAGGAAGAAGATTGAAAATCTTTCCATCAGCTGTACAGGCTGCAGATTAAATCCCCGCAATCGGCTAGGTAGACCCTGCATCTATGGAATATCTGAGTAGACAATGAGTGTTCCCACAAATGAAAACAGTCTAGCTCTGGCAGCTGTGGACTTTGGGGGCAAGCACATGCAGGAACTGGGCCAGATCAGAGTCTAAGTGTTCCCCACAAGGTGCACACCAGGTCCAGAGACCAGCCCAGAGGCAGAGGAGAGCTTCTTGTGGAGGCGGAGGTGGGCTGTGGCTCACGGTGTGTGCAAGGACACTTACAACAGAGACCTCAGGGAAACAAAATTATTACTATTAATTTTATTATGTTTTGATTCATTCTGTTGTTGGTTCTGGGTTTTTTTTGTTTTTTGGTTTCTTTTTGTTTGTTTGCTTGCTTGCTGTTTTAGTTTTTTTGTTATTTAGTCCTTTGGGATCTCCGTGTTTTATAACATATTTTTTATTTTTATTTTTATATTTCAATTTCTACTTTGCTTTTCTGTTGTCCTGTGTTCTTTCCTTTTCTATTTTATTTTATTATTTTTTAAATCATTTTTATTAGTTTGTTCTGTTTCCTTGCTGTATTCTTCAGTTGGCACACTGCATTGGTTTTGTTTTTTGGTTATGTGTTTTTGTTAGTTTCAATCCTAAATGTTTGATTTCATTTTTGAGTTCTATTTGTCTGGTTGATCTCTTGCTTTTTGTTTTACTTGGCTGTTTTTGTTTCTTTTACATGTGTGTGTTTCCTTGTTTCTGTTTTTGTTTGTTTCATTTTGTTTTTACCTTTTCTCTGGGGTTTTGTCTTTTTCTTTTCTTTAATATAGTTTCTATTTTAATTTTTTATATTTCTATTTCTATGTTGCTTTTCTTTTATTCTGTCTTCTTTCCCATTTCTCTCTTTTTTTTCCTAATCATTTTTGTTGGTTTGTTTTGTTTCTTTGCTTTATTCTTCAGTTGGCACTCTGCTTTTGGGGTTTTGTTTTAACATCTTTATTGGAGTATAATTGCTTTACAATCTTGTGTTAGTTTCTGCTGTATAACAAAGTGAATCAGTTATATGTATACATATATCCCCATATCCCCTCCCTCTTGAGCCTCCCTCCCACCCTCCCTGTACGACCCCTCTAGGTGGTCACAAAGCACAGAGCTGATCTCCCTGTGCTATGTAGCTGCTTCCCATTAGCTATCTATTTTACATTTGCCAGTGTATATATGTAATGCTACTCTTTCACTTCGTCCCAGCTTACCCTTCCCCATCCCCATGTGCTCAAGTCCATTCTCTGTTTTGGTTTTGTTTTTTGGTTTTGTTTTTGTCAGCTTTCTTTTTAATTGTTTGATTTCGTTCTTGGGTTCTGTTGTTTGGTTGTTCTCTTGGTTTTTTATTTATTTGGTTCTGTTTCTGTTTCTTGTGTGTGTGTGTGTGTGTGTGTGTGTGTGTGTGTGTTTCCTTGTTTCTGTTTGTTTGATTTTACTTTTTACCATTTGTCTGGGGGGTTGTTAGTGTTTTTTTTTTTTTTTTTAATCACCTTTATTACCAGGATGAGCAACTTGTGGGTTCTTGGTATCTCCACCAGTAGTTGGGCCTGAGGCTTGGGGGTGGGAACACAGAGTCCAGGCTGCCGGACCACTGGAGAATTTCTGGCCACAGAGAAGATTAATCACTGAGAGCTCTCATGGAGACCACTATCTGAATCCAAGATCCAGCTTAACCCAACTGCCAGGAGCTCCCAGCACTGGACGCCTCACATCAAACAACAAACAAGACAGGAACACAGATCCACCCATCAGCACACAGACTACCTAAAGTCATACTAAGCTTAAAGACACCCCAAAACACATCACCTGAAATGGCCCTGCTCATCAGAGGGAAAAGATTCAGCTCCACCCATTAGAATGCAGGAACCAGTCCCTCCCATCAGGAAGCCAATGCAAGCCACTGGACCAACCTCACCACTGGGGATAGAGAAAAGAAGCAAAAGGAACTATGCCCTGCAGCCTAGAAAAAGGAGACCTCAAATACTGTAAATTACACAAAATGAGAAGACAGAGAAGTATCTTATAGGCAAAGGAGCAAGATTAAAAACCTACAAGACCAAATAAATGAAGAGGAAATAGGCAAACTACCTGAAAAAGAATTCAGAGCAATGATAGTAAAAGTGATTCAAAATCTTGGAAATAGAAGAGAGAAAATACAAGGAACATTTAACAAGAACCTAGAAGAACTAAAGAGCAAACAAACAGTAATGAACAACACAAAAACTAAAATTAAAAATACTCTAGAAGGAATCAATAGCAGAATAACTGAGGCAGAAGAACGGATAAGTGAGCTGGAAGATAGAATAGTGGAAATAAAACACAGAGTAAAATAAAGTAAAAAGAATGAAAAGAATGGAGGACAGTTGCAGAGACCTCTGGGACAATATTAAGCACACCAGTATTTGAATTACAGGCATCCTAGAAGAAGAAGAAAAAAAGAAAGGGTCTGAGAAAATATTTGAAGAGATTATAGTTGAAAACTTCCCCAACATGGGAAAGGAGATAGTAAATCAAGTCCAGGAAACGCAGAGAGTCCCAGGCAGGATAAACCCAAGGAGAAACACACAAAGACACATATTAATTAAACTAACAAAAATTAAATTCAAAGAAAAAATGTTAAAAGCAGCAAGGGAAAACCAACAAATAAAATACAAGGGAATCCCCATAAGGTTAACAGCTGATCTTTCAGCAGAAACTCTACAGGTCAGAAGGGAGTGGCAAGATATATTTAAAGTGATGAAAGGGAAAAACCTACAACCAAGATTATTCTACCCAGCAAGGATCTCATTCAGATTCGATGGAGAAATCAAAACCTTTACAGACAAGGAAAGCTAAGAGAATTCAGCACCACCAAACCAGCTTTACAACAAATGCTAAAGGAACTTCTCTAGGCAGGAAACAAAAGACAAGAAAAAAACCTACAAAAACAAACCCAAAAGAATTAAGAAAATGGTAATAGGAACATACATATTGATAATTACCTTAAATGTAAACAGATTAAATGTTCCAACCAAAAGACACAGGCTGGCTGAATGGATACAAAAACAAGAATAGTATATATGCTCTCTACAGGAGACCCACTTCAGACCTAGGGACACATACAAACTGAAAGTGAGGGGATGGATAAAGATATTCCATGCAAATGGAAATCAAAAGAAAGCTGGAATAACAATACTAGTATCAGATAAAATAAACTTTAAAATAAAGACTGTTGCAAGAGATAAGGACACTACATAATGATCAAAGGATCAATCCAAGAAGATATAACAATTATAAATGTTTATGCACCCAACATAGGAGCACCTCAATACATAAGGCAAATGCTAATAGCCATAAAAGGAGAAATTGACAGTAACACAATAATAGTAGGTGACTTTAACACCCCACATTCACCAATGGACAGATCATTAAAAATGAAAATAAATAAACACAAGCTTTCAATGATACATTAAACAAGATAGACTTAATTGATATTTATAGGACATTCCATCCATAAACAACAGAATACACTTTCTTCTCAAGTGCACATGGAACATTCTCCAGGATAGATCATATCTTAGGTCACAAATCAAGCCTTGATAAATTTAAGAAATACTGAAACTGTATCAAGTATCTTTTGTGACCACAACGCTATGAGACTAGATACCAATTACAGGAAAAAAAATTGTAAAAAAAAAAAAAACACATGGAGGCTAAACAATATGCCACTAAACAACCAAGAGGTCAGTGAAGAAATCAAAGAGGAAATCAAAAAATACCTAGAAACAAATGACAATGAAAACAAGATGACCCAAAACCTATGGGATGCAGCAAAAG
Organism: Balaenoptera physalus; assembly: GCF_965194825.1. Classification (NCBI taxonomy): domain Eukaryota; kingdom Metazoa; phylum Chordata; class Mammalia; order Artiodactyla; family Balaenopteridae; genus Balaenoptera; species Balaenoptera physalus. Next base: position 80,110,431 of record NC_138883.1, on the reverse strand, counting down.
CAGTTCTAAGATGGAAGCCTGTAACAATACAATCCTACCACAAGAAACAAAAAAATCACAAATAGGTGCCGCTCAGGGGATTGATGTGACCACACACTTGAAGGATGCAGTGCTGAGCCAGCCAGAGTGGATATGTAGCCACTGGGATGTCCCTCCTGTGATGTAGCAGTTCACCATGGGGACAGGTCTTGGGAACGGGCGTCCAGGGGCCTGAACAAGGAAGGCATCAAATCGATGCCTTCAGAAGCAGCAGTAGGTCCCTGGGAGGAGGAACCAAGATGGTGGAGGAGGAGGAACCAAGATGGTGGAGTAGAAGGATGTGCTCTCACTCCCTTTTGTGAGAACATCAGAATTACAATTAGCTGCTGGACAATCATCGACAGGAAGACACTGGAACTCACCAAAAAAAGATACCCCACATCCAAAGACAAAGGAGAAGCCACAATGAGACGGTAGGAGGGCCGCAATCACAGTAAAATCCAATTCCATAATTGGTGGGTGGGTGACTCACAGACTGGCGAACACTTATACCACAGAAGTCCACCCACTGGAGTGAAGGTTCTGAGCCCAACGTCAGGCTTCCCAACCTGGGGGTCCGGCAAATGGGAGGAGGAATTCCTAGAGAATCAGACTTTGAAGCCTAGTGGGAATTGATTGCAGGACTTCAACAGGACTGGGGGAAACAGAGACTCCACCTTTGGAGGGCACACACAAAGTAGTCTGCACATCGGGACCCAGGGGAAGGAGCAGTGACCCTGTGGGAGACTGAACCAGACCTACCTGCTAGTGTTGGAGGGTCTCCTGCAGAGGCGGGGGGTGACTTTGTTTCACAGTGGGGACAAGGACACTGGCAACAGAAGTTCTGGGAAGTACTCCTTGTTGTGAGCCCTCCCAGAGACTGTCATTAGCCCCACCAAAGAACCCAGGTAGGCTCCAGTGTTGGGTTGCCTTAGGCCAAACAACCAACAGGGAGGGAACCCAGCCCCACCCATCAACAGTCAAGTGGATTAAAGTTTTACTGAGCTCTGCCCACCAGAGCAACAGTCAGATCTACCCACCACCAGTCCTTCCCATCAAGCCTCTTAGATAGCCTCATCCACCAGAGGGCAAACAGCAGAAGCAAGAAGAACTACAATCTTACAGCCTGTGGAACAAAAACCACATTCACAGAAAGATAGACAAGATGAAAAGGCAGAGGGCTATGTACCAGATGAAGGAACAAGATAAAACCCCAGAAAAACAACTAAATGAAGTGGAAATAGGCAACCTTCCAGAAAAGAATTCAGAATAATGATAGTGAAGATGATCCAGGACCTTAGAAAAAGAATGGAGGCAAAGATCGAGAAGATGCAAGAAATGTTTAACAAAGACCTAGAAGAATTAAAGAACAAACAAACAGAGATGAACAATACAATAACTGAAATGAAAACTACACTAGAAGGAATCAATAGCAGAATAACTGAGGCAGAAGAACGGATAAGTGACCTGGAAGACAGAATGGTGGAATTCACTGCTGTGGAACAGACTAAAGAAAAAAGAATGAAAAGAAATGAAGACAGCCTAAGAGACCTCTGGGAGAACATTAAACACAACAACATTCGCATTATAGGGGTCCCAGAAGGAGAACAGAGAGAGAAAAGTCCAGAGGAAATATTTGAAGAGATTATAGTTGAAAACTTCGCTAACATGGGAAAGGAAATAGCCACACAAGTCCAGGAAGCGCAGAGAGTCCCATACAGGATAACCCAAGGAGAAACATGCTGAGACACATAGTAATCAAATTGGCAAAAATTAAAGACAAAGAAAAATTATTGAAAGCAGCAAGGGAAAAACGACAAATAACATACAAGGGAACTCCCATAAGGTTAACAGCTGATTTCTCAGCAGAAACTCTACAAGCCAGAAGGGAGTGGCATGATATACTTAAAGTGATGAAAGGGAAGAACCTACAACCAAGATTACTCTCCCCAGCAAGGATCTCATTTAGATTTGATGGAGAAATCAAAAGCTTTACAGACAAGCAAAAGCTAAGAGAATTCAGCACCACCAAACCAGCTCTACAAGAAATGCTAAAGGAACTTCTCTAAGTGGGAAACACAAGAGAAGAAAAGGACCTACAAAAACAAACCCAAAACAATTAAGAAAATGGTCATAGGAACATACATATTGATAATTACCTTAAACGTGAATGGATTAAATGCTCCAACCAAAAGACACAGGCTTGCTGAATGGATAGAAAAACAAGACCCATATATATGCTGTCTACAAGAGACCCACTTCAGACCTAGGGACACATACAGACTGAAAGTGAGGGGATGGAAAAAGATATTCCACGCAAATGGAAATCAAAAGAAAGCTGGAGTAGCTATACTCATATCAGATAAAATAGACTTTAAAATAAAGAATGTTACAAAACACAAGGAAGGACACTACATAATGATCAAGGGATCAATCCAAGAAGAAGATATAACAATTATAAATATATATGCACCCAACATAGGAGCTCCTTAATACATAAGGCAACTGCTAACAGCTATAAAAAAGGAAATCGACGGTAACACAATAATAGTGGGGGACTTTAACACCTCACTCACACCAATGGACAGATCATCCAAAATGAAAATAAATAAGGAAGCAGAAGCTTTAAATGACACAATAGACCAGATAGATTTAATTGATATTTATAAGACATTCCATTCAAAAACAGGAGATTAAACTTTCTATCAAGTGCGCACGGAACATTCTCCAGGATAGATCACATCTTGGGTCACAAATCAAGCCTCGGTAAATTTAAGAAAATTGAAATCATATCAAGCATCTTTTCTGAACACAACGCTATGAGATTAGAAATGAATTACAGGGGAAAAAATGTAAAAAACACAAACACATGGAGGCTAAACAATATGTTACTAAATAACCAAGAGATCACTGAAGAAATCAAAGAGGAAATCAAAAAATACCTAGAGACAAATGACAATGAAAACACGACGATCCTAAACCTATGGGATGCAGCAAAAGCAGTTCTAACAGGGAAGTTTATAGCTATACAAGCCTACCTCAAGAAACAAGAAAAATCTCAAGTAAACAATCTAACCCTACACCTAAAGGAACTAGAGAAAGAAGAACAAACAAAACCCAAAGTTAGCAGAAGGAAAGAAATCATAAAGATCAGATCAGAAATAAATGAAAAAGAAATGAAGGAAACAATAGCAAAGATCAATAAAACTAAAAGCTGGTTCTTTGAAAAGATAGACAAAATTGATAAACCATTAGCCAGATTCATCAAGAAGAAAAGGGAGAAGAGTCAAATCAACAGAATTAGAAATGAAAAAGGAGAAGTAACAACTGACACAGCCAAAATACAAAGGATCATGAGAGACTACTACAAGCAACTCTATGCCAATAAAATGGACTACCTGGAAGAAATGGACAAATTCTTAGAAAGGTACAAACTTCCAAGACTACACCAGGAAGAAATAGAAAATATGAACAGACCAATCACAAGCACTGAAATTGAAACTGTGATTAAAAATCTTCCAACAAACAAAAGCCCAGGACCAGATGGCTTCACAGGTGAATTCTATCAAACATTTAGAGAAGAGCTAACACCTGTCCTTCTCCAACTGTTCCAAAATATAGCAGAGGGAGAAACACTCCTAAACTCATTCTACGAGGCTAACATCACCCTGATACCAAAACCAGAGGTAGATGTCACAAAAAAAGAAAATTACAGACCAGTATCACTGAGGAACATACATGCAAAAATCCTCAACAAAATACTAGCAAACAGAATCCAATAGCACATTAAAAGGATCATACACCATGATCAAGTGGGATTTGTCCAAGGGAGGCACGGATTCTTCAATATATGCAAATCAGTCAATGTGATACACCATATTAACAAATTGAAGGATAAAAACCATATGATCATCTCAATAGACGCAGGAAAAGCTTTTGTCAAAATTCAACACCCATTTATGATTAAAAACTCTCCAGAAAGTGGGAACAGAGGGAACCTACCACAACATAATAAAAGCCATATATGACAAACCCACAGCAAACATCATTCTCAATGGTGAAAAACTGAAAGCATTTCCTCTAAGATCAGGAACAAGACAAGGATGTCCACTCTCACCACTATTCTTCAACATAGTTTTGGAAGTCCTAGCCACGGAAATCAGAGAAGAAAAAGAAATAAAAGAATACAAATTGGAAAAGAAGAAGTAAAACTGTCACTGTTTGCAGATGACATGATACTATACATAGAGAATCTTAAAAAAGCCACCAGAAAACTACTAGAGCTAATCAATGAATTTGGTAAAGTTGCAGGATACAAAATTAATCCACAGAAATCTCTTGCATTCCTATACATTAATGATGAAAAATCAGAAAGAGAAATGAACGAAACACTCCCATTTACTGTTGCAACAAAAAGAATAAAATACCTAGGAATAAACCTACGCAGGGAGACAGAAGACCTGTATGCAGAAAACTATAAGACACTGATGAAAGAAATTAAAGATGATACCAACAGATGGAGAGCTATACCATGTTCTCAGATTGGAAGAATCAACAGTGTGAAAATGACTATACTACCCAAAGCAGTCTACAGATTCAATGCAATCCCTATCAAATTACCAATGGCATTTTTTAAGGAACTAGAACAAAAAATCTTAAAATTTGTATGGAGACACAAAAGACCCCGAATAACCAAAGCAGTCTTGATGGAAAAAAACGGAGCTGGAGGAATCAGACGCCCTGACTTCAGACTATACTACAAAGCTACAGTAATCAAGACAATATGGTACTGGCAGAAAAACAGAAACATAGGTCGATGGAACAAGACAGAAAGTCCAGAGATAAACCCATGCACTTATGGTCAACTAATCTATGACAGAGGAGGCAAAGATATACAATGGAGAAAAGACAGTCTCTTCAACAAGTGGTGCTGGGAAAACTGGACAGCTACATGTAAAAGAATGAAATTAGAACACTCCCTAACACTATACACAAAAATAAACTCAAAATGGATTAGAGACCTAAATGTAATACCTGGCACTATAAAACTCTTAGAGGAAAACATAGGAAGAACACTCTTTGACATAAATCACAGCAAGATCTTTTTTGATCCACCTCCTAGGATAATGGAAATAAAAACAAAAATAAACAAATGGGACCTAATGAAACTTCAAAGCTTTTGCACAGCAAAGGAAACCATAAACAAGACAAAAAGACAACCCTCAGGATGGGAGAAAATATTTGCAAATGAATCAACGGGCAAAGGATTAATCTCCAAAATATATAAACAACTCATGCAGCTCAATATTAAAGAAACAAACAACCCAATCCAAAAATGGGCAGAAGACCTAAATAGACATTTCTCCAAAGAAGACATACAGATGGCCAAGAAGCACATGAAAAGCTGCTCACCATCACTAATTATTAGAGAAATGCAAATCAAAACTACAATGAGGTATCACCTCACACCAGTTAGAATGGGCATCATCAGAAAATCTACAAACAACAAATGCTGGAGAGGGTGTGGAGAAAAGGGAACCCTCTTGCACTGTTGGTGGGAATGTAAATTGATACAGCCACTATGGAGAACAGTATGGAGGTTCCTTAAAAAACTGAAAATAGAACTACCATATGACCCAGCAATCCCACTACTGGGCATATACCTTGAGAAAACCATAATTTAAAAAGAGACATGTACCACAATGCTCATTGCAACACTATTTACAATAGCCAGGACATGGAAGCAACCTAAATGTCCTTCGACTGATGAATGGTTAAAGAAGATGTGGCACATATATAGAATGGAATATTACTCAGCTATAAAAAGGAATGGAATTGAGGTATTTGTAATGAGGTGGATGGACCTAGAGTCTGTCATACAGAGTGAAGTAAGTCAGAAAGAGAAAAACAAATACTGTATGCTAACACACATAGATGGAATCTAAAAAAAACGGTACTGATGAACCTAGTGGCAGGGCAGAAATAAAGACACAGATGTAGAGAATGGATTTGAGGACACTGGCGCAGAAGGGAAAATGTGACAAAGTGAGAGAGTAGCATTGACATATATACACTACCAAATGTAAAATGGATGGCTAGTGAGAAGCTGCTGCATAGCACAGGGAGATCAACTTGATGCTTTGTGACGACCTAGAGGGTTGCGATAGGGAGGTTGGGAGGGAGGCTCCAGAGGGAGGGGATATGGGGATATATGTATACATATAGTTGATTCACTTTGTTGTACAACAGGAACACAACATTGTAAAGCAATTATACTCCAATAAAGATATTAAAAATAAAAAGAAATGAATTAGGAGATTTATTACTGATACTGCAGAAATGCAAAGGGTCATAAGAGAAGACTACTATTCATATACACCAAATTGGACACCCTAGAAGATATGGGTAAATTCCTAGAAATACACAATCTACCAAAAATAAATCATGAAAAAACAGAAATATGAACATACTCTTAGTAAGGAAATTGAATTATTAATCAAAAACAAACCAAATACAAAAGCCCAGAACCAGACAGCTTCACTGGTGAATTCTACCAAACATTTAAAAGAAGAATTAATACCAATCCTTCTCAAAATCTTCCAAAATATAGAAGAAGAATGAACATTTGCAAACTCATTTTATGAGGCCAGCATTACCTTGATATCAAAAGTGGACAAGAAAACAAAATTACAGGCCAACATCCCTTATCAACATAGAAAACTTAGATGCAAAAATCCTCAACAAAATATTAGCAAACAAAATCGAACAATACATTAAAAGAATCACACACCATGATCAAGTGGGATTTATTCCTGAGATGTAAGAATTGTTCAACATCTGCAAAACAGTGTTGTGCACCACATTAACAAAATTGAGGATAAAAATAATATGATCATCTCAATGGATGCAGAAAAAGCATTTAACAAAATTCAAAACCATTTACATTATAAACTCTCACCAAAGTGGGTATAGAGGAAGCATACCTCAACATAATAAAGACCATATATGACAATGATACAGCTAATATCTTACTCAAAGGTGAAAAACTGAAAGCTTTTCTTCTAAGATCAGGGACAAACGAGTATGCCCAGCCTTGAAACTTTTATTCAACATAGTATTGGAAGTACTAGCCAGAGAAATCAGGCAAAAAAATAAAGTAAAATTAATAAAAGGCATCCAAATTGGAAAGGAAGAAGTGAAACTGCCACTATTTGCAAATGACTTAATATTATACATAAAAAAACCTTAAAGACCCCACCAAAAGAACTGTTAGAACTAATCAAGTTCACTGAAGTTTTAAGACACAAAATCAATATATAAAACTCTGTTGCGGGCTTCCCTGGTGGCGCAGTGGTTGAGAATCTGCCTGCTAATGCAGGGAACATGGGTTCGAGCCCTGGTCTGGGAAGATCCCACATGCCGCGGAGCAACTAGGCCCGTGAGCCACAACTACTGAGCCTGCACGTCTGGAGGCTGTGCTCCGCAACAAGAGAAGCCGCAACAGTGAGAGGTCCGCACACCGCGATGAAGAGTGGCCCCCGCTTGCCGCAACTAGAGAAAGCCCTTGCACAGAAACGAAGACCCAACACAGCCAAAAAAAAAAAAAAAACTCTGTTGCATTTCTATACATTAATAAACTGTCAGAATGAGAAATTTAAAATATTATCTCATTTACAATTGCATCAAAAAAATAAAAACCTAGGAATAAATTTAACTGGAGGTGAAAGACCTATACACTGAAAACTCTAAGACATTGATGAAAATAAATTGAAGAAGTCACAAATAAATGAAAAGATATTATGTACTCATGGCTTGTAATAATATTGTGTTAAAATGTCCAAACTACCCAAAGCAATCTACAGGTTTAATGCAATCCCTATCAAAATTCCATTGCCATCTTTCACAGAAATAGAACAAACAATACAAAAGTTTGTATGAATTCACAAAAGATTCTAAATCGCCAAAGCAATGTTAAGAAGACCAAAGCTGGAGGAATAACACGCTCAGATTTCAAACTATATTACAAAGCTATGGTCATCAAAACATTATGGTATTAGCATAAAAACAGGCACACAGATAAATGGAACAGAGAGTCCAGAAATAAACTACACATATATGGTCAATTAATTTATGACAAAGGAGCCAAGAAATACAATAGGGAAAGGACAGTCTTAATAAATGGTGTTGGGAAAACTGGACAGCCACATACAAAAGAATAAAACTGAACTAATCTCTCATACTATACACAAAATTAACTCAAAATGGATTAAAGACTGGAAGGTAAGACCTGAAACCATATTGGTCTTGGCAATGGTTTTTTGGATTTGACACCAAAACAGGTGTCAAACAGGTGTTGCCAAAAGGCAACAAAGCAAAAATAAACATGTGGGACTATATCACACTAGGAGACTTCTGCACAGCAAAGAAAATCATCAACAAAATGAAAAGGCAACCTACCAAATGGGAAAAAAATAATTATTTGCAAATTATATCTGATAAGAGGTAAATATCCAAGATATAAAGAACTCATACAACTCAATAGACAAAACCCAAACAAACCAACTAAAAAAAAAAATGGGCAGAGAATACAAATAGACATTTTCCCAAAGAAGCCATACAGATGGCCAACAGGTACATGAAAAGATGTTCAACATCACTAATCATCAGGGAAATGTAAATCAAAATCACAATGAGATATTGCCTCACACCTGTCAGAATGGCTATTATCAAAAAGTCAAGAAATAACAAGCATTGGCGAGGATGTGGATAAAAAGGAACTCCAATGCACTATTGGTGGGAATGTAAATTGCTCCAGCCACTATGGAAAACAGTATGGAGGGTCCTCAAAAATTAAAGAAAGAACTACCATGTAATCCAACAGTTCTACTTCTAGGTATTTAATCCGAAGACAACAAAAACACTAATTTGAAAAAATATAGGCAGCCCCATATTTATTACAGCATTATTTACCATCGCCAAGTTATGAAAATAACCTCAGTGTCCATCAATGGATGAATGGATACAGAAAAGGAGCTGTATATACAAGTACACACACAAAAAGGAATATTACTCAGCCATAAAAAAAATGAAATCTTCCCATTTGGACAACATAGATGGACCTTGAGGGCATTATGCTTAGTGAAGTAAGTCAGATAAAGACAAATATTGCATAATTTCACTTACATTGGGAATCTAAAAGAAAAAGTGGGAGTGAGCAAATGGGTAAAAAGGGTTAAAAGGTACAAACTTCCAGTTATAAAATAAATAAGTCATGGGAATATAATGTACAGCATAGTGACTATAATTAATAAGACTCTGTTGCATATGTGAAAGTTGCTGAAAAAGTAGACCTTAAAAGTACTTATCACGATAAAAGTAGATTTTGTAAATCTGTGGTGACAGATGTTAACCAGACTTATCGTGGTGATCAGTTTGCAACATATACAAATATCACATCATATTGTACATATATTATATGTCAATTATATCTTGATTTTTTTAAAAAAGACTTGAAATATTTGTTAATGCTTTGGAGTGGTATTTTGTTTGGTTATAACACAATGCTGAGATGGATCTTAAGTTGGAAACATAAAACTCCAATTTTATTCAGATTTTAGGGGCAGAGTTCTGGGGAGAGGTGGGCTAGAATAAGGCAAATGAAAAAGCATGTCTCACTTCAGTGTCTCAAACAGAGCACCGGGAAGCCTCATTGTGGTCCTGGTGTCAAAGTGTATCCCATAAGTTAGAAGGCATTTTTCCATCTCCCCAGGGTATCTCCTTTGGAAACAGCCCAGGCCATCATGGTAGCTGCTTAGGAGTTTGGAATTCAAACAATCAATGTGGGGACAACAGGAGACAAGACAGAAGTGTCAACTGCTATCAAATGGCCACAAAAATGCACACCAAGCATATCATGGGAACAATGGAAGGCATGGCAGTGAGACTCCATGTACAGGATAAAAGGGGAAAACATGGTCATTTGCGAACACATGGGAGTCACCCATGAAATCCATCCTACTGGGCTTTGGCTGCCATTGCAAAATTACATAGACTGGGTGGCTTAAACAGAAATTTATTTTTTCACAATTCTGGAGGCTCGAAGTCCAAGATCAAGCTTTAGTCAGTTTTGATTCCTCCTGACACCTGTTTCCTTGGCTTGTAGATGGCCAACTTAACTGTGTCATCACATGGTCTTTTTTCTGTGTGTGCACATCTCTGATGTCTCTCTTCTTATAAGGACACCAGTCATATCAGATTAGGGTCCCACCCTTATGACATCATTTAACCTTAGTTACCTCCTTAAAGATCTTATCTCCAAATAGTCACACTGGGGGTTAGGATATCAACTTAGGAATTTTGAAGGGACACAATTTAGTCCATAACACCGTTCCACCCCTATTCTATAAAAACCATCTTATTCATACCCCCTCATCCAGGGTCTGCAGGAGGTTGGAATTCTACTGGGTAAGCCAAGTTAACTGTATTGTTATTTTTTATCATATACTTTCTCTCTAATAGCTCATCCTGAAGCTGCTTTCACGGTTAATTTGAATATTTGAAAATGATTAAGTAAGCTACTAGCTCTTTTCAACATTTTTAGAAAAGAAGCAACACCATGCAGAATCTTACTACTAAAGCCAGATAGAACTGTCATTTTTGCACCCAGCCCACATTCAAAGAACTAGTTTGAATAAATTCACCATTTTTAGAACCACAATTATGTAAATGATCATCTCTTTATATATATATGAATATATATCTATGAATGAATAAATAAATATTTCTTTCTTACAATGCAACCTACATGTAGTTATGCTTATGCGGGGAAAGAAAGAATTTTAGGTTCAAGAAAAATGCTGATCTGCAAAGTAGTAGTTGGCATTTTTAGGTGGTTTTAGATGAAAGTCTCAGTGTGAGTTCTTTGTCTGTCATGCCTTCCAGATGAGGGAAGATGTAATAGGCTGTTTGATGGTCTCAAGCCCAATCTTTATGCCTCTACCCTCTCTCAGGATGTAGTCAGGCAGTTGCTGGTTTTGTTACATTGTTAATTTAGCACCCTACACAAGTTTAACTGGTTTTGTTTACGTCATTTAATTTTCTCTTAGGGTTCAGCACCACAAATATTTCAGAAACAAAATAAACTGGGTCACTGTGGTTGCTCAAATCAGTAGGACACCATTCACATGGCCCAAATGCATCTTAGCCGCTGGAGTTGACCATGGCACACCATGGGGGTTTTTTTTTTTCTTTGTGTTTTCATTTTAAATAGTTTTATCACAAGATGTTAATATTCAGGACACTTTGGAGCAACCTTGTACTTCTTTTTTTTTTTTTTTTTTTTAATAATGTGAGTTGCTTTTTTTTTTAATTTTTATTTATTTATTTATTTATTTATTTATTTTTGGCTGTGTTGGGTCTTCGTTTCTGTGCGAGGGCTTTCTCTAGTTGCGGCAAGTGGGGGCCACTCTTCATCGCGGTGCGCGGGCCTCTCACTGTCGCGGCCTCTCTTGTTGCGGAGCACAGGCTCCAGACGCGCAGGCTCAGTAGTTGTGGCTCACGGGCCTGAGTTGTGGCTCATGTTGCTCCGCGGCATGTGGGATCTTCCCAGACCAGGGCTCGAACCCGTGTCCCCTGCATCGGCAGGCAGATTCTCAACCACTGCGCCACCAAGGAAGCCCAACCTTGTACTTCTAATCAGAGTTTTGGTAACTGGTTTTGAAGTGTTACTTAAGTATTTTTCTCATTGTTGCTTTCAAGCAAAAGTACTACTCTGATTAAGAGATGTTACTTTGATTAAACAGTTTATCCTTAATAACCTGAGGCATCAATCCATGGATACCTTCTATGGTAGTTTTACAGTATTCTCAAGTAGTTTTGGCAAGTTTGTCTTCTGACTTTTGGCCATGTGTTTCTACACTGAACATGAAACTCCCTCATCTCACCTGGGCTTTTGACTGCTCTAAAACAAATCAGACAAATCAAACAGCTGACCAGTGGTACAGTTTGCATTAATCAGCAAGCTAGAGGAACACAGAATATTTACCCAGTATTTACTCCATGAAAACTCAAGTGATTTGTGATCCAGAGGATTTGAAATATGAGACTTCTAAGACATGTTGCTTGCAGTGTACACCAAAGCCTTCTATTTTATTAAGTGGGGTCTGGTACTCAGAAGGTCCTTCTCAAGAGGTTTGTAACTCCTTGGGTATGTCCTAAAGGTTCCAAGATTCATTTTGCCTGCAGATACTGTTCTTGTTGGGTATAAACAAGCCCCGGGTATAAACGTCCTGAGAATTAATGGGACCATCCAGTATAGACATACCCAAACTTCCTCTCTAGGAAGTGCTCCAAACCTAATGAACATTGTACACAGAACCTAAGATCATTTTCTACCCTCTGATGTTCTCTGTATCTCCCAAAGCTGAACAATGTTGGTGATAGCATCTAGAGAAGTGAGTTTTGACATCATTATGTCTAATTCTCTGTGATTTGGAATTTTTTATTAGCATTTTTACAGAGGATGTATTGACCTAAGCCCACTTAATTATCTAAAGCCTCAGCCTATGGGTAATAAATAAGATTAATATAGTATTTAAGGTAAGTGGCACTGGGCAGACTCTCCATTGGTTGTGGAATGTGTTAAGGTTTTGTCTTTCATGTCCACATAAGAAAAAAGGAAAGCTTCAGGGAAAGGACTCATTAAAAGTCCTTTGTCTAAAAACCTCGGGAAGTTTGACATCATATTCTTCCTGACCTCTGAGTGATCACTACTATGGCCAGGGCTAATGTTTTTAACATCGCAGTTTGAACATGGCCCAGTATTTTAAATTACATCCATAGATTAAGCCTTCTTATAAATTTCCTGGTTCCGATGCCTTACATTATTGGATGTATTTCTGTTTCCTTTGCTTTCATAGACCCTAGACCTAAATAATGAAAACTCTTTATAGTTCATCCAAAGCTCACTGACTCTGACATGTGGTATTCACATTTTGTGAGTAATTTCCAGGGTACTTCCTATTTTTCTGCTGAGTTGTATGCCAAGATAACTTTTGGAAGGTATAGCAGCATGGGTAATTGGCAATTATCCAGGTTTGTGTTAGATACATTATGGAGGTGTTTCTGTAAATTAGGAATCCATGCAAACAGGTAAATTTCTTTATCTAATAATAATTCTCATTGGGGGTGTTCCCTTAATTTATCTCCCTTTCTCATGTATTTATATGAAATTGCCTCAAATGATGCTTTCTTTTTTCTCTGAAAGAGCCCATCAATAGATATCCAAAGACAACCATAATTAGGTAAGCTGGCCAATTAGATAAGGAAACACAATATCTTGTTAGCAATTGGCATCAATTGTTGGGTGACATTTTGATAAACTGCTTCAATATAGCGTATAGCATTTTGGTGCCTTTTCACTTCTTAAAAGGTCACGGTCTCTGAAAAGTAACACTGAAATAGCTTATATTTAAAGGGTATAGGAAAATTCAAATAAATAGCCTGTTCCACTTCTAGATCTTTCTTCTCACAATAAAATCCCTGACAGTCTATTTGTCTTTTTTTTGTACTTGTTGAGGTTTCCATTATTATAAGGGGAAGACGATATATCTTTTCCTCTCTAATCCAGATTTGCTATCACTTGAAGCCTCACTCTATTTTCAACAAAGAATTTAACTTTGGAGTCAAGGAGTCAAGGAGTTGACTCCTTTGGGAAGATCTGTGTGGTTACAAGTGGCTCCCTTCCTAAGAGAGAACTAGAAATATTTCTACACCAATACCCACTCGTGAGACTTATAGGAAACTTCTTCCAACCACTGTGACGACTGTGTATCACATTGCTCAAGGGTGGAAATCAGGGTCAACTCCACCAGGACTCCAGGTCAGTGTTTCTTACCATATGACCCCACAAACCATCTATCTTAAAACAGCACCTGAAGTGCTTTATCAAAAATGCAGATACTTGAGTCAAAGTCCAGATCAACTGAATCAGAATCACTGAAGGTGGAGCTGAGGATACCTCATTTTTACAAGATCTCCAGGTAATTCTTAAGTATACCTTTGAAAACCACAGCTCTGTGCCATAAACAGGTAATCTGACCATTGGAAGACTTTGAGCTCAATCCTGCCTCTCTTCCTCCACACATATTAAACTTCTCATATTCTCATCCAGCAGGAAATCACTTCTATTTCTAACTCTAAAATGAAAAAACAAGTTGCCTTTTTCCAAAATGACTCATCCTTGACTTTTTTGTCCAGACTGATGCAAAGGATCTGTCTCGCACATTGTGGACTGCTCGTGGACATTTTGGGGATGTGTATAACATCATTTTATTAGCAGTGGATAATTTTTCTTTTCAATTGTCCTATGTAGTGTAGGAAGTGCCACATAAACTTCTTTTACAGCCTTGTTAGAAATGTCTGAGAGCTGCAGCAGATACAGGTCTGTGTGTGAGCAGAGTGTGATCAGGGCTTTGCTGAGCATGAATTGGTTGAATCAGCCAGTGGTCCCATCATTCAGTCAGTGGGCCACAATCACAAGAGTGCAGGTGACATAACTGCTCTTTCAAAAAAGTAAGGCTGTACCTATTTTATCCTTTACCCACTACATAAGTTTTATTGATTGTAAATAAGTATTTGATATTTAGTTCAACAAATTTTGTGGTTTAAAGGTTCCAAAAAGCAATCTTCCCACAATAAAATAGCTGAAAATACATTGTAGGTTAGGCAAATTGCAGGAGGGTAACAAGGCCGGAACATATTCATATCAAGTCTCCTCATTCCTAAATGCACCTGCCCTGGAGGTCAAGGCTCAAAAAGCCAGTAAGACCCCAATACATTCCAGGCCCAGGTAATGGTCACCTCACACATCTTATGAAAGAGTCCTCATTCAGCTTTGAGAAAGGAAATGAGGCATATCCTTCTATCCTCAGATCATACCCATCAGCCTGTATAATTTGTTGAAAAGGAAGAATATTTAGTGAGCTTCAGCTATAAACTATTGTCCTACTGCCTAGAATGTATTCTTTGGGGTCCTAACTCCTAGTGTCCCTCCTTCCCATGCTCCACTAGCTCTGAGACACTGGATGTCTTATCAACCTACACTGGGAGAATTCATCTTTTCTTTGACTGATTCTTCAGGTTCAGGGTCCTGTGCCTAACTGGCTTATTTGTGCCAATTAATATTTTGTGATTCTCCTCATATGCTTTGGATCTCCTGAAAAAGACTATGCTTCCTGTTTGTCCCTTTCTGAGCCATGGAAAGCTAGACTCAATACTCAGCCATGCCACTGGCCTTTCCCATTCTTACATGTCTGTCGCCCTCCTTTTCTTGAGCACCTGCTTTCTGTAGATAACATTTGCCAAGTTCTCTTAATCAAGTGACTCCTGGATCTGGTCATTCCAGATCTACATAGCCAGTCATGACTTTGTACTGACAGTGAAAGTAAAGAACTACTGACTGTATAAAAATATAACCCCAGTTCCCAACTCCCTTTAATGATTCTTCACTGAATTCCATAAAGCCCAAGAGGAATTAAGAGATTGTAGTTCATCTTGGAGGTGGGGTAGAGAAATTAATATGTGTGGAGTACCAGCTGAGAGCTGAACATGTGATCTTCCTTATGGTAAGAAAATGCTTCTTGGGGATGGGAAAAGGAAAATTGAGCACACACAAGAGTAAAACCTAGATAAGGTGATAAAAGTTACTTTAAGAACAAAAGTATGAGAGCATATCATTATTAAGAAACACTGGGCATAAGAAGTTGAAATATGAAAATAGTCAAGAGACTAAAAAATAATTCAGTATTAAAAAATAATGCTTCAGAGGAAAGTTTAGAAATCAGATTCAGAAACTGAAAAGTTCACCCTTTAACACAATGAACATAATGATCATGTCTCTTGTGTTTATTACTCTATCCTCTTCTTAACATGTTTTTTGGCACTTGATAGGAATGCCAAAATATTTCTTAAATGAATGAATGAAATAATTTCTCGATCAGCAAAGTCAACTGCATTATACAGTGAAAATATGTACAGTGACATTGGTACACTCACTAACATTTTTAAAAATGACCTGAATGCCAGTGTCCAAAATAAACGTGGGTTTAGAAAATACATTTTGCTAGTTGATATTATTCCAATAAAGGTTGAGATCTCAGTCATCTATCTGCCTATTTTCTTCTAAAAATATTAAAAGCTTTACTGTTTCTTAATGCATTATTCTTAATGCATTAATTTACGATTTCTTTGCATGGTTATTTTTCACATTATTTAGAGAAAATCTGTCTTCCTGCTAAAAATTTTTGCATTGTATATACAGTATTACTTATTGCTTGGATAATGCCCTATTAATTTCAATGGATTCCTTTTGACATAAAAATGGATTTGCACTGAAGGGCAAACACTACCTCCATATGTATCCAGGCTGCATTACAATTGAATCCATCACATTATACATTTATAGGTGTCTACCCCTGTTACACTGCTAAAATGGCCTGCCATAAAAAATGGCCATGTGAAAAGCTGGTTTAAATTTCATGCATTTTTACTTGCAAAGTATCTGGATAGATGAACAGAAGCCTCCAAGATGAAATCTTTTCCAACATGAATATGCTAACATGACTCCCTGGAAGCAACACCTCAGCACTTCGTCCAGTGTCTTTTCTTTAGATTCCAATGACAGATTTGTTTTAGGGTCAGCATGTTGGAAAGCAGTAAGAATTTATTTTTTCAAGCTCACAGTGGTAAATGGCACATTGAGAGAGGAAAATGTAATCTCTTCTGTTTTCTTTGGCACCACTGATGCTAGTAAATGAGGGCCCCTATATGGAAATCAAAAGCCCTATTTAGCATGTAGGACCTTTTGGATTATATCTTTAGAAATAACTGCTTGATATACCTATTAAAGTTTTAAGACAATTAAAATGTCTTCCTTTTCCTTATTAAGCATGGAAAACCATGCCTATGAAGCTGACTGAAGGTATGGAGGCAAAACATGATTCTCAGGGACAAGCATAGAAACCAGACTTAGTCAGTCTTTCTATTTGGGGTGCTTCTAAAAAGTGAGGGTCAAGAGTTTAGGAGAACATCAATTTTGTGGGATTTCATCAAGTTCCCTTATTTTTCTGTAAGTTAGAACTCTCAAATGGAGGTAAGTATATTATAGCAAATAATAACATACTAGTAGGAGGAAAAATAAAACACTAGATCTCTATCTATGACTTAAACAAGAAAAATTGTTGGCTCATGGTTTGAGATTTTACTTCTTGCATAATAAAAACAAAATAGAACAGGAAATGACAATAACACCACCAGATTGGAATCAGAACATTTGGGTTTACAGTCCAGTTCTGTCCTTTCTAGATATGTGATTTCAAAGAGTCATCGGGCTTCTATTATATGCTGTATATATAAAATGAGGATTTTCCATAAGAACTTGCTCCACATATTTTAAAAAATTAAGGCCAGCATTTAAACATCAGTTTTTGCATAAAAACATAGACTTATGGTCTCAGTTGCTTTATATGTAAAATGGGGATAAAAATAATCTACTACTTTGTGTACTTTATGTAGAGTGAATAAGATATTGTTATATACTTTGGAAACTTGAAATTAGTATTATTTACCATTTATTAAACTCATATTATTCTTGACTTTAGTAGCTTCTTTTGTCTCTCCTAATTTTTTTAGTTCTTTTTCTTCTTATGATCTCAGGAATTAACCACAATATTTCATACATGATGCTTTGAAGACTACAGCTTTAGTTAGGCTTGGCCCATGAATTCTGACTCATAACTTTTTCCATTCAAATTATTAAAAGATGACTTTATCTATCATAACGTATGAATGGAATATAAATGAGGCTCAGTGTACATCACCTCCCTTATATGAATACACATAGGTCTAGTACATGTACAAGGGGACATGAAGTGAATTTTGAGATGGTAAAGTTGAGGGTACTGTTCAGTTTCTTTTTTCTTCCCTTCTATAAATAAAACCTCTTGAAACACACAAGATGTAGAAATAATACATACTGATGCAGACTGAACTGGCAAATTGTGTTTTTAAATATAGGGTGCATATTACTCTTTTGTCCCTCAATATGTTAAAATATATTTTATAAGATTGTATTGTAACCCTCAAATCAGTCTGATCTTTCTAAAAAAGGTTTTTTTACAGAAGTTAGTGGATCAAAGATAAGGTTAAAAATTAGCAGTACCTTGAGTTACAAAGGGTTTGTAGAACTCTTTCTGTAGCTGGGAGTTTGAGAACCAACTATTAATCATGTTATAACTTCAAAAGATATAAATGTGTACCAAGCAGAAAGAATTCAGTTCAGGTCTGCTGGCCCAAATACAATGGGCTGAATACAAAGTCCTGAGATTTCTTAGATGCATAATGTACTTACAAATGGTCCATGCTATGCTAATAAAACTATTGTGACTTGGAGCTTTTGCAGTAGAAACTGACAGATGAGGCCGGGTTAAGTACTTTTTCAGACAAGCTACTACAGTAAATCATTAAGGCACACAAACAATCATCCTTCATCAACGTGCAATTTGTTTCATAGCAATTGCAAATCGAAAACAATGTAAACAAACAAATCGACAACTAATGAACATCCCCCACGGCTCACTGTAAATAGATATACAACTTTAGAAGAACACTTTATCCAACACATTGTCAACTCATTGTAAACACATCTACAACTCATAAACAACTCATTACCCAGTCTGTTGTCACCTCATTGCAATTAAAGTTGAATGTTAACTGTACTGTATGTTCCTGCTCTGAATCAGATTATACCCTAAGAAGAAAATGCTAAGGAGAGCCCGTTCAGAAATGAGAAGGATTTTATTTTACTTTTCTCCCACATCAGCTTGACTTCTAAAATTACTTGACCAGGCTCACATAGAAATTAAACTGTATTTTTACCCTTTCCTCAGGTATCCCATATTTTCCATTTGCATAGAGAAGGCAGTGGTTTCTTAGCACAAGTTTCTTTCATAGAGGAAAAGTAAATGTGTAAAGTATTCCCCAAGCAGTAGTAAAACTCACAGCTTTGACTGTAATTGCTTTGTGTGAACTGCATTTTGGTATCCCTACCTGGTATATAATCTTTTGGTTGGGGCCAGTTTTTCTTACAATCTACAGGATGAATATTTTTGGAAAGCAAACATGAACTTATGAATGTCAACACAATTCTCCTGTAATGTTAATTTTACCTAAGGATTTAAGTGGATTTATTCACAATTCTGATTTACATAATCCTTATATCACATAGTGTGTATTGCCAGATTATACGTGTGTGCTTATGTATAATATGTAGGCAGATAGTACGCAACACATAAGTAGACTTGGCGTTATTTGACCCGTTATACAAAGGGTGAGTTTTTGCGATGAGGGTACAGTTTTATAGTAAATTTTTTTTCGGATTCAGGCTAAGTTTCAGCTTTCTTGGTTAATCTGTGTGGAAGATAGAAGGATTTGAATTGGAATTCTACTAAATGAAAATGATTTACAGATTCAAGGTACAATCTCATATACCAAACTATATTTATAATTTAATATGCTTATGAGCATCATATTCATACCAGTCAACACAAAAGGGCCATGGTATGGTGAAAGAACAACCAACAACGAAGGGGTCTTGGTTCTCTGGCCAATTCTGCTTCTAAAGAAATAAGATATTCCTTAAAGTTGTATTCCAAAGGGTGAGTCACAGATTCCTTCCTAGGAAAAATAATTTCTAAAGTTCTTTCCAACTCTAAATTTTATTCTGAATAGTTTAAGCTTGCATGGTATAGCTAGCACTGAGGTGCTTTGGAGAACATATAAGAAATTATTTTTATCTTATGAAATAGAGGGATGCATTAAAGCTTTGCAGTCAGATAACAATCTGAATACAGTTCTGTCACCTCCTAGCTGTATAATGTGTCCTCTCTGAGCCTTAGTTTCTATACTTATAAAATGAGCATGTGGAATTATTGTGAGAATTAAAGATTCAAATACTTGTCAGGTATCTAGTGCAATGCTTAGTGCTGAACAAGTGTTCAATGGACAGTAGTAATGATGATGATGACGATAATCAAACTAGTTTATAATCTCTCTCTAGAGAAAATCCAGACCAATAAAAAATTAATTCATTCATCCCTATAACCTCTTGCATATTCTCTTGCCATTTTAGAGAGGCCATAACATTATACATTATTCACATTAATGTTTCTTGGGAAAATACTTTTGGGGAGGGCCATGGATTTTCTATTTCCTTCTTTTCTATTTCCTTTTTCTGTGACATATTCTATCATGAAGGCACCCTAAGTATTGAAGTATGAGCCCCAGATTTAAATACTATTAAAAATAAGGATGATATTTTTACTGCAAAAGAGGCTTTTGAAATTTTTCTCTTGTATGCTATTAAGTTAATATACTAAATTATTATAAAGAGAGGTATGTTGTTAAAGTATAAAGATCAGTGCACTATGAACTGAGAAGGTGTAGGTTTTAGTCTTAGTTCTGCCCATAAGCAAGAAATTGAGCTTGAGCAACTCCCTTAACTCATCTAGATGAAATTAAGTATTTGATTCCCCAGCTGTCTCTCCCATTTCCCACTCCAAATTCCTTCCAGATCATTTATTCATTCAACAAATACGTATTGATCACTTCCATGTGCTAGGGACTCTTCTAAGTACTGGGGATCCATTATGAGCAAGACAGACAAGTCCCTGTCCTCATGGAGTTGACGTTTTAGTAGATGAGACAAAGTGAGTAAGTAAGCAAGTTAAGGCAATATCAAGTAAAACTGTGGTGAAAAATGAAGCAGGTAAGAGGTTTGAGAGTAATGTCAAGTCATACTCTTTTAGACAGAATGGTGAGAGAAGTCCTCTCTAATGATGCCATTTGACTACAGACCTGAATTAAGTGAGAAAGAAGTCATGCATTTTTATAGTAGACTCAATAGTTATAGAATACAAGGATTAAAATGTTATATCTTTCTGTTTCTGTCTTAAGGCTAGCAGAATCCATTCCCACCATTCTTCATAGCCCATGTCTTTTAAGGTGCAGGAAATATGTTTCTCTCTTCTACCCCACCACACACGAATTTATCGTCCCCATCCCCTGTCTTCTTCTGATATCAGAAATCAAGCCTTTGTACATTTTTCATAGGTTTAGCTTTCAATTCCCATGGCTGAAAATCAAAGTATTATTTATAAAAAGTGACTATGTTAGAATGAACACAAAGAGGCCAACCATTTGAGATACAGAGTTACAGGAGTTGAAGTCAGGGACTTAGCAGAGCTGGATCATGTAGGATGTTGCAGGCCAGCATAAATGCTCTGGGTTTTGTTCTGATCAAGATAAGATTCTGCTGTCACTCTATGCTGGATAGACTCTAACAGGGCAAAAGTAGAGAAGAGAGACCAGCCAAGAGCTTCTTACAATAATCTAAGCAAGAGATGATGGAGGCTTGGATGAGTATAGTAGCAATGGGGGTGGTGAGAAGTAGTTGGATTTGCGACTTTTGAAGATCTAGGACTCAGGACTTGTAGATAGGTTGGCTAATGGTGTAGAAGGTGAGATGAAAAGAGAATTCAGTGTCCTACAGACCTGATTGTGCTTGACCAGTTATGAGTTGGAAGACCTTAGGCAAGTCAGTTCATCTCTCTGACCCTCAGAGTTCCCTCATCAAATTGTTATGAAGATTAAATGGATTGCATGGCACATAATCACACACCCCCCAAATAAATATTAGCTTCTGTCTCCTCATCCTTCCTTTACAGTTCCAAACATGCTAGAAATAGTTCTGAGATTATGACACAGATCATTTTATCTTGTGATTGTTCTTACTGATACATAGAAAAGATTTTAAAAATAAATTCTGAAACAGATAATGAAAATAATAATGTCATAAAAAACTAAAAGGTATTATTAGACACTCCAGATAAATTTTAGAAACCACCTTTCTTGACCAAAATCTATGGATTCCCAGTAGTAGTAGCTACAACGTACAGGTATGAGTCAGCAAAGAGGCTTCCCAGTAGAGCTGGCTGTTGGCTTTCCTGAGACCTGATGCCTTCTGGAAAAATTGGGCCTGGCTTCAAAATGGCTGTCAGCTTCCTCTGAAGTCATAGGCAAGGCAAATGTCTTACTTCCTTGGGATATTCTGACCTAATCAAGTACTCAATTTTTGCCCCCAAAGATTTCTATCCATGAGAATGTTAACCATTGACACATTCTCAGGTTATCTGGTGCTCAGATCAACTATGAAGAGAAAGTCACCATTGCAAGATGCTTTCTAGACAGGTAAAACACTTGTGGCCACAGACTGCATTTCTAACCCTCGGAATGATATGTTCATGAAAGTGAGCAGAGGAGAGAATGGAAAACAGAATAACATGATGATAATAGCCAGTGTTTATTGAGCACCCTCTATATCCCAAACACTTTACACTTAATAGCTCATTCGCACAGGTCCTCTGTGAAATATGTACTATCCTTATAATTTCTACTTCCATAAGTAAACTGAGAGATGGAGAGGCTAATTTTTTTTTTTTTTTTTTTAACGCAGCTAAGCAGTGGCCAAGCCAGGATTTGAACCCAGGTCATCTGGCGTCTGAGGCTGCACTTTGAAGCATTTTTCAATACTGCCTCTATCATCATGTTCAGAAAAATAAATCAAAGAACAAGGTATCAACTTATACCAAGCCATTAAAAACATTTCTCTGTGTTAGGAACAGCATTTCATTAATACTAATATGATGAGAGAAGGTGAGCTGAGAGGTAAATGAAGATCTGAAAGCTTATTTACACTCCAGATCTGTGTCTGGTAATCTTTACCATTTAAACGACCCAAATCCCTAATGCTGCAGTATAAACCACGTTGTTTTAGATTTCTCTGAGACAGTCTTTAAGTCAGCTGTTCTCCCCATTGCCTGCCAGGTCAGAGCTTCTGGGTGGCCTTCAAAGGAAAACTCAACTAGAATAGACTGAAGAGTTTATGAAGTAAAAAGAAAGGATGACAAGAGCTCAGCAGGGAAATAATATTATACCTTCCATGTGAAAATTCCCAGAAAAAATATGTTCATTCTTACCTCTCAACTCTCTCTTTTTCCTCCACTCATTCTTTGTCCTATACACCCAGATTCTTCTTGAAGCCTATCACATTTCCAGATGAAAATATGTGCTCAAAATGTGCTAATATTTTACATGTGTATAAAACAGATGTATGCACATTACGCTATAGGTACTAGGCATTTAAGACACATAGTTGCTAATATTTGCATCCTAAGCTTTAATTCAACCAGGATACTACATAGCACATTGTTCCACGTCACATGTGCTTAAAAGTAAACAGGGTTGGTGATGATTTAGAACCTCTATAAAAGTAAACATAAATGATTTTAACAAATGTTCTGCTTTATTTTTTCTTTCTGGTTAATTTTTTATTTTTTAAGATCTAGGCTTCTCAATGATATGCATTCTTCCAGTGAATCATGTTACTTATAAAATTTAGTTGACCTGTAGTTTGATGCTTACAATATTATTAGTATCTAAAATCATATGCATTCCTGGAAACAATAGGAAAGGACCCTTTTCATAAATTCAAGTAAACCTTGCACTGCCAATATAGAGCTCACCAAAGCCATCGAAAATTCAGGGTATTATTGTACTTAAAACAAGTGAATTCTACCAACCTCCACACCATCTGTTATTTTTTCATCACTTTTTCATAATGCATCCTTTTCACTACTTCTGAACTTCTCTTATTCTTCTGCTTCTTTTAAGTCATGTCAGAATTTGCCTATTTTGGCACTCAATGGAGACTATCTCAGAACTTTCTTCTAAGTCTTGGCTGACTTCAGGCTGAATTCCAGATAACTAGGTGGGGTTGAAATATGTATGTAGAGAAGTTTTATATGAAACATCTGTTGTACAAATGGAGATGATTTTTAACAAACCCTAGTCTTTGTTTGATCTAAATAGATTTTGTTTTCGTTTTGACTTCTTACATAAGATCATAGCTATATGGTCTTCTACTACCCCTTCCCTCAAAACTGGAAAAAAAAAAATTCATTGCTAGGTACTGTGTTTTAATATCTACCCACAGTGTTTTTTATGCTATTCACAGATAATTTGGAAAATGCAAAGAACATAATATATTAAAAATCACTGATACTAAATTTCCTTTGAAAACATAAAATGTCCTATGTGTTAGACATTTAGACTATTTTCTATGTTTTACTGTTATAAACTAAACAGAAGTGAATATTCTTGAACACAAGTAGTTGTTAATTGGGATTTAAAAAATATATATCTTCAGCCATTTGTCATCAAATTTCTATACTCATAGGGATTTTTCAGAAGGCAGGGATTTCTCAGAAGTCAGCTGAACTACACATTCATAGATCTTAGAATTTAGCTCTTTCTTCTTGTAGTCTTGTTATCTAAAATGTCTAAAGAAGTTTTAAAATCATATATTGCAATAAGTGCTAGTTTTAAAATGTTTATAAAATATGTTTTAATTAACTTTTCAAATCTGCTTATTAACTTTACGAAGAAGGGACTACTAATGGAACACTTCATAAATTAAACATCCTTATGTACTTAGCATGGAAAATGTCTATGAGAATCTTGCAGGAAAATTGCAGTTTTTTTATTGTACTTTAGCTATCATAAATGTTGAAAATGAATATCAAACATACCTTATAAAAATAAATATGTGTTACTTATTTACAATTTTGTTGACTTTTTTAATACATAGGTTTTGAGTCACCATATACAGTTTTATAATTATTTTAATTCTAATTTTCACAAAGAAATTACAAAAATTTCTTAACCATGAAAGAGTTCGGACTCTGAATGAGATGTTTCAACTGTCAGATTTGTGACCTATGTAGTCAATGAGTGATGGATTAGGAGCAAAAGTGTTAAGCTGTGTGTGTGCTTCTATGCTTTAGCCAAGAAGTAAGTTCAGGACACCATAGTTCAGATAGGTCAAAGCCTAGTGAAGGCAAAGATCAGGGAAACGAAGGGTTCAGAGAGCTGGGGACCTGGAGAAACACGCCCTGGAGAATTTCAAGCAAGCAAGGTCTAAGAACCTCTATTGGAGCTAGGGGCCAGGCTATTGTGCCAGTCCTGGCCCAGAACAGAGATTAATGTTGTAATCCTGAACCACTCTCTCTAGGGTGGTGCTTTCTGTCACTCAAAAGGCTGGAACTGGTCATAGGGGAAAAGATGAAGGGCCTCTTTTCTTGAATTTCCATCTTAGTTAATTAGAGCCAATAGGGTACAAGATTCAGAAGCCTACAAGAGAGCATTAAGACCAATGGAATGTTAGGAGGGTTTGGAAACAGATTAGACTAGAGGACAGAGACTCCACTAGACCTTGACCCAAATGAACCTCGGCCTCCTGGCTACAGTCCACTAGCACACACACAGCTTAAAATAGTCAACAACAGAGTTATCAGAATCAGGTCCTTCAACTGGAGTAAAGATGTGTGAGAGAATCATAAGAGTCACCGAGGCAATGTGATATATTGTAGGAAAAGCACAGGCTCTAAGTCAGAACAGCCAGATGAAAATCTTACCCCTGTATTTATTAAATGTGGCATTAACTCATTGATCCAACTCTTTGAACTTTAATTTTCTCTTTCATAAAATACTAAGTAACAGCACTACCTCTTTGTAGTTTCTATCATGCATTAGGGACAATCTAAACAAAAGGTAAGACACATGGGATGTGCACAATAAGTAGAAGGTACTATTACTGTCATTATTATTACTACTATTATTTAAAATTCTACAGAATAAATAATAGATACTATTATAATATAGAGTATTATAATAATACAATAAAGAGAAGCCTTAAGATTCTCAAATAACCAACAAAATCCAGTGGTATTTCTCCTTCCACTTTACCTTAGTTTGTCCAGTTAACCATTTTCTCCCAAAAGCTTAATAATTTTCACTCCATTCTGAAGCTTTCAAGGACCCAGTATAGTCAGGATTCATTTTGTCATTTAAAACCAAGTTGTCAGAATTATGTAGGTGAAATCTTGTAATAATTATAAATGCCATTTACTGAGAACCTGCTTATTACCAGCACAGTGTGTTAGGTGAACTCCACATATTAGTTCTCATTTTATATTCACAAAACTCTACAAGGTAGGTATTATTATCCATTTTTTTGTTGTTGTTGAATGAGTAAATGAAGTACTTTATCTATGGTTACCTAGCTGGCAGGAGGAGGAACTAGGAATTGACATATGTTTAAATGCAAGGCTCTAAAATATGCACCTAGTGTTCATTTGAAGGCTTATTTAATCACAACTAAACATGTATTTATATAGTTTTCCCCTCTCTCTTTCACAGGTATGGAGTTTCTTCTGATTTTTGAGTCTTCTGCAATTCCTAGGATGATTCAGGGGAAATTCATCAATTCCTTCAGTAGTCAGTCATTGATTCTTTATTCTGTGCCTACATTCATCAAGGACCTACTAACTTGAGGGGCCTGTTGGCTTTTTTTATGTTGTTATGAACTAGGATGATTGTGATATGAATATGGGTTTGGAGGTCAGAAAAGAGGTCAGGACTAGGGATGCAGGTTTGTAGCTCACTGACACATAGAGTGCTCAATAAATATACTTGTGAAATCAGTTAGTTTATTAAGCCACAGAAATGGATGAGTTCATTTAAGAGTGACTTATATGGTGAGAAGAAATAAACAGAGACTGAGGAGCATGTAAATATGAGTAGAGGAGGCCATAGGACATAGAAGTAGGAGAAAAACCGGGAAAGACTGACAACACTGGTCATAGAGCCCAAAGTAAGCATGATCTTCAAGAACTGAATAATTCATTTTTTCCAATTCTACTATAGTCAGGGCAATAATTAAAAAGCATCCAATGTACTTACCACAGTGGTGAGGCTATTTTTTTTTTTTTTTGGACTAATGGTATCAGAAACCATATTGCAATGTGTCTCAGGAATAAAGAGATGGTAACGTAAGTGAAGTAATAGACACTGTTCTTTCAAATACCTTATCTGTGAAGGTAAGTGGAGTGGTGGTGCAGAAGGTAGAGGACATTTAAAGTTAGAAAGGAAGAAAAATATCAATATGCTGCTGAAAGTTGAGGCTAAAGATAAATGTCCAATCTGAACTATGACTGAAGTCTTTGAGGGAATTAGGGACTGGGGTGGGGCTAGGCAGGGGATCTGTGGTCTAGGTAGCCATTTCCTGCCTTGAGTTAGAGGACAGAATCTTCTTAGATCAAGATTTGAGAGGTGAAGGTAATGAGATGCCCATAAACTTGGCAGAATTAGAAGTTGAGCATATTCTTTGAGAAGAGAGGCTGTGGAGTATGGGCTTGAGGAAAATAGTAGAAACCTGAAATAATTGTGTGGCTGATAAGACACCTGAGCTGGCAGGCAGTGTTGAGAACTTAATAAAGTTCTGATTCTTGATTACTTGGGTTTTTGTTGTATTTGGAAACAATCCCATAAAACACTCACAGATTTCTTTATAGCTTTAAGGTTACCAACCAGTTGAAGGTCAAATGACTTATATTAGGGTATCTTGTTGGAAGGAAGACTTAGGTTCTAACTAGTTTTGCAGCCAACTACTGTGTAACATTGGGTGAAACACGCTTCTTCAATGAATAATAATGAAATATTTGTTCTGAGCAGTGGTGATTACAATAGCAATGAAAGTCTACGATGCTACCAGTAAAATGATTGCCATTTTTTCTCAATTTGCAGCAAATATGCAAGAGACCTGGAAAGGAATATTTTATAACTAAACAGTGTATTACAAATAAAGGCATGATTTTATATACATGAATATTACAAAACTCTAAAAAAATTAATTGCTTAACAGGTCAAAAACTCAGGTCAAAATCAGGTTCTTTAATGCTATACTGCTCTATATATCACTTCAGAAGTCGGCCCCCAAGATCAGTGAAACTTTTTTTTTCTCAGTTGTGGTTAGAAATAAGTTAGAAGATTTTTGGCTACGATGGATATCATAAATAAACTATTAGTATGGGATAAGAAAAACAGACTTGATATATTCTAAATAGTACTCATAGAGGTTGGATTTCATAGCAGCTGTACAGTTTGTCTATTCAGCAGTTCTCACCTAATCATTAATGTTCCCTGGTGGGTCCTCATCTCATTGTAGGGATTAATTTTAAGAAGGAGGATAAAATTCTTTAAATTACTTCGTGACACCTCATGTAGTAATATCAAAAAAAGAAAGGTATTTGGAAATGTCATTCAGAATCCTTACTCCTAACCTTACAAAAAGGGACAAAGAAACTTTTTAGGAAGTGTAGTTCAGAATCATTACTCTTGAATGCACTTGAAAGGAAAGGTGATTCAGTGAAGCCCTAGTGAAAGAGCTGATGTGAGGTGTCTCAGAAGAGTCTTTTCACTTTTAATGACAAGTATTCAGCTTAATATTGTTACCTATTCATCAACCATCTATCAATTCATAAAACATTTATTTTGAGTAAGACACACAGCGCAAGGATTCACAGTTTCTACCCTCAAGGTGTTCACAGTCAAGTACAGGAAAACACCATTAAAAAGCAAAATTATAACAGAGGGTGATTCATACACAGTGGAGGTACACATAAAGCACAAAAATAGCACAGAGGAGGGAGTGACTTCTTCTATTGGAGGGTCAGAAATGCCTTTCAGGAGAGATAACATATTGATTGACATTGGACAAATCAATTTTAGTTCACTGTGTATGATTAAATGAGATAGCTACTTCCCATTTTACAGACAATTGCCATAAGAAAGGATGAATAGCACTAGGATATAATGTCCAAATCAAAACCTCACACCCTCCAAGTTTCCCTGACTCACTCGTTTGATCATCCTGTATTTTGTGTTTCTACTGTACTCACACATGGGTAACTATTTCTATATTTGTTTTTAATTGTTCAATTCCTCAAAGTACTTCATGTTTTTCTCCCTAAAATTTCTCACTCTGATTCTGTCCCAAACTGAACTATTCTGTGCACAAATACCTCAAAGGCTATTTGAAACTCCATTCATAATAACCTGTGTTTCATTTCATCACTAGAGTGAAAAAGGGGCACAAGCATGAGACTCAAACGTTGTGCCTCAGTAAAGCCAAAAGTCTGTGGTAAATTATTTCTAGATGAAAAAATCCAGAACAAAATGATTCCTCATCAGATTATAGTCTCAAATAGAAAGAGTTGCTAAATTTAGAGCAAGAAAAAAAGATAATTAAGAGGAGAGCCTGTGTGTTAAGCTGCACAGTGTTTTTGGAACCACCTAATACGTTCAGAGTTATTTGACTTCTTTTAATATTTTAAATATTTATAGTATATATTTATACATTTAAATAAGCTTATTTTTTTTTTATCAAGAAAGATATATTTTAGGTGTTTTTCATTCTTCTGGCCCTAACCTTTGCTTCCCACTATCTTTTTATTTAAAAAACACATTGCTGTCTTATTCACAGTTATCCCAGACCCTTTTTGAATAAAGAGCCTTCTAAAGGAAGCCCTGGCTTCATTACAATTCTCTTTTTAATCTGTTAAAATCCATCTAAATTTGTGTTCTCTAATTGCATAGGAGGTTTAGAGAAACGTCCAAGAATCTCCAGGACTTGTAACCTTTTTTTTCCTTCACTTGTTTCCAAACTGCATCTGTGTTGTCAGACAAAATATTAATAGACCTTGCTTAGCTAGATTTAGTAGAATCTAGGACAGTGATTTATAGAGTAGAGGGAAATCCATGTTAAACCTTCAGGTCTGGAAGTTCAAGGTTTCTGTTGATATCTATTTGGATTGGTATGTCGTTTCCTTGCTTATAAAAATAAAATGATGTGTGAATGGGTAACCCGGAAATACAAAACATAACGTTTAACATTACGCTTACCACTTACAAGTCAGAAGGTGTGTTAGTACTTTAAGGATTCCCAAAGTGAAAACATGTCAGCACAGTATAGGATAGAGTTGTGCTCTGAGAGTACACTGAAGGGTGAGCAATATCCTTTTAGACTAAGAGGGACAAAAGGTAAGGTCGGAGGCATATTGACTTCATATTAGACTAGGTGTACAGCACATCTGGACTTTGAATACATGTATACATATGTATACAAACACAGAGCATGTATGGCACAGTCAGTATATATGTGTGTGTTTGTATACATACACACACAAGCACACATGGAATGTATGTGTGTTTCTAAATATATACACATATACTGTTGTTGTCATCCTTAGGGTATTGGCTTGTCAAGCCAGCCGCTGAGAAACAGGCCAGATTGGCCTTTGCCTCCAGCAGGATGTCCTGAGGTAGAATTCTGCATGTGGCAGGCAGCCAGTACAATACATCACTACAGCTGGATTAGGAGGATAACGCCAAGGGCAGACCAGGAATAGGAATAAATCCTTTTTGTAGAATTGTATAGGGGGTTTTGAAGATGACTTATCTTTTTTTTAACCCAAAATCACTAAAACGGAAGGAAACATTTGTCATCCAGAAAAAGGTGAAGAAAAGGACAGTGGGGCTCTTGAACTAGGGCATGAACCTGCATGAAGTTGAGACTCCAGCCAGCCACTGAAAGGGGAGGGGGAGGGGGTGACTGCACTGTGGATACAGTAAGACAGGGTTCAAAGGCAACCAAGAAGGACCTCAGGAGTTTGGATCCTGGATTCAAGTTTCCCGGCCCTATTACTGAGCTTTTCCCCGGGAAGTTTATAGGGATTTAAAAATAGCTTCAGTGTAGAGTCCAGGTTTATACAAGTACCTTGGTATTTTCAAATATGAGCTAATAGCCAGGCCTTAAACGAATGGCCCTTGTTCTATCCTATTGATGACATTTAATCTCTGAGTTTCTAACTGAGTCTCAGCAATCTGCTTAAATCAGATCAGCTTCTTAAGGAAGATTTGAAGTTTATTTTGCCAGAATCTACTTTGGTTACTATTTAAACAATTTTACAGATCTCAGAAATGATTTTAAATAAGCTCATAACAATACAAGAACATTTTGCTTATTAGCATAACCTTTTACCAACCACATCTACTCCCCATACAAAAATATAAGAATTTAGAATTCGCACTTGGCGGCCATCTGTTTTCTCTCTGAACATTACTTTTAAGTCTCTTTCTTTGGGTTGTTATTAAGATATTTTAAATCGTGATGTTCTTGCACAGCATGTCAGATAGAAATAATGATAATAAAATAAGTGTGTATAGCAATTTACTCAGAAACAGGAGAGAGCAAAAGAAAATTAGTGAATGTTTAATTCTAGGCAGAGGGCCAAACTATCCCAAACCCCCTCCTCCATCTGCCCTTGCCATATTTTAAAAAACCCACCTTCAAGAAGTATAAATTTCTTTGTCTATGGCAGCAGAGTTTTCATAAAATAATGGCTAATAGAGGGGTTAAGTGCAAGGCTCTAGAACCCCAGTTCTGCCACTTATTTGCTGCGTGACTTTTGGAAGGTTACTCAACCTCTCTGTACCTTGGATTCCCCATCTATAAAACAAGAGTGATATTCATCGAAATTAGATTTATTGTGAGGATTACCTCAGGTAACGTATTCAAACAGCTTGGTAAGCACTAGGACAATCACAGTATAAGACCTCAAATGGTTGGTTATTATTTATTTATTTTTAATTTTATTGAAGTATAGTTTATTTACAATGTTGTATTAATTTCTTCTATACAGCAAAGTGACTCAGTTATACATATATGTATTCTTTTTCATATTCTTTTCCATTATGGTTTATCACAGGATACTGAATATAGTTCCCTGTGCTATACACAGGACCTTGTTGTTTATCCAACCTATATATAGTAGTTTGCATCTGCTAATCCAAACTCCCAATCCTTCCTTCCCCCACCCTATTATTATTTTTTTAAGAATACTAATTATTAGTCATTTGATTCATTAATCTGTCTTTAGTCAAGGCTATATACCTTGTGTAGTCTTTAAAATCTTTATAGGGGACCACTTCTAGTTGCATCTATACTCATGAAAATGCAATTTCTTAGTACATCTGGATAAAATTTAGCTGCTCATCCTTAACTCCCAAATCACCTATTCTTAATAGGAGCGAAGGGATTTTCTGTGGAATCAGCACAGTGTCATGTCCCAGGTTTCCCATGGTTAGTGTATATTTGGATTGTGGCCAAATCCCCATTAAACTTTATATCAATCATGTTCATTGGATTCCACTGGAAAAGAATGATAAAGGAACTGGAGAGGGAAGTGTCTTCATAAAAACTCAATGTGTACTGTTTCTAAACAATGAGCACTTGGGGGTCTAAGCTTCTACATTAGCAATATTTGTATCTTAATGTAAAATAGTGACATCAGAAATTATTTTTTTTGGTCCCTCTTAGGAACCTTTAAAAATGTGCTGGTATACGGCTACCCAGGTGCATTTTTATTGCACATTCTCATAGCAGAAGGGGCATTGGGGATGCTTTTACAAGCAGTTGTGTGAGGACCTGGCTGTAGCTACAGAAACTCATTTAATGGGCAAAAGGAGAAGATGACTCAAAATTTCACAATTGTCTCTTCCCCTTTACAGTATTTAAATTTCCTTTTCTTTCTTTTTTTTTTTTTTTTTTTGCTCTCCTGATTTCTGAAATAATTATTAAAATCTCTTTAAAACTGACATCTAAAACTTTTCATAACAAGTTAAACAGCCAGAGTATAAAGTTCCTGGTTTACCATGACTATTGACATTTAAAAAAACAAAATCCCTAAATACTTCTGGAATTTCAATCTACCGTAATCTACTTTCAAAAACTAAATAAATAAATAAATAAATGAGATTGCCTTAACAGTTGAATTTTATAGCCTTCTCCTCAAATTATATATTTATTCCAATTTCCCAACTAAATTTTAATCCCAAGACACACATTTTTACTTGTGAAGGTCTTTTACTGATTGCTCTATGTTACTTCTCTCAAATAAAAATGTGTGTAAATTAAAATCTTATTTATTTCCCTTTGGTGTAAGGCTCTACAAAAGAATTTTCTAATTTGGTTATGATTACAAATATTATTAGTACTAGTAAACAAAGGATGAAGAGTAGAAATAAGATATAAATCGTATAAATAATAATTATATATGATAAATTTCATTGGAGATTCATTTCATAATGAGATGGATGGGACTGTTTTCATTTTCAATTGATTCCTGTGTTTATGGATGAATATTACTGCCAGAAGGAAACAGAGTTGAGCATCAATTCTATTCCTTTCCACATTTATGGATATAAACACTGCAAAACCTTGTGCACACAAGTAGGTAGATGGAAATGGAAGGAATTTTATTATAGCATCGTCACTCAATTCTTGGTATTCCTCCGAGTTATATGCCAAAATATCACATAGTGATCTATCATCAAAAAATATTTCTAGTGTTCTATCAGCTAACAACTTGACTACGTGCTCCTTTAATTTCACTGAAAACAAAGAACTATAAACAACCTGTCTTGAGAAAGGCTCTGTCACCCAGTCATTAGAGACATTCATTGCCTCAGTTTCTGGGAAGTATACAAAGAAGGTTTTATCAATACCTATCAAATAACTATTAATTATTCCTGCCACTCTTTTACTTTGAAGCATCTTGTATGAGTCATGATACACTCAAAAGAAGGCTGGAAAAATTAAAATATGGTTAATTTCAATACATGTTTGCCAGTATATTTTTAAATAAAATGCTTTTATCTTATCACATGCTTTGAATATATTTTTTTCAAAATTTAGAGCTGAAGATTTTGTTCATTCCGTTTTTGGAAAATGGTCGCCATTTAACCAACTTGGCAAAACCAGTTCTCATTGTCTAACCAAACAATCAAATCAAATTTACCTTTAATAGAAAAAAAGTCTGACATTATTACATCACCCTGTTACACATATCACTCCTGAATTCCAGCTCTAAGGTACACTAGGTAGGTAAGTAAGTAGGTTGGTAGGTAAGTAGGTAATTATAAAGATACATTAGGCATGAAAATTTGCCATAAATCTGTTACCTCATGACCCTCCATATTTCTCATAGTCTCTCTCTTTGCTTTGCTCCCAAGGGTCTCTCCAATGAGAATCAGTCATTCTTTGACAATAGTTCACAAAGGAAAAAAGGCAAGATTCTTGGAAGGAAATATAACCTCTGCTACCTACTTTACAAATATACTTGAATTAGAATATGTCAGAGAAAGACAAATATATATATTGCTTATATGTGGAATCTAAAAAAAAAGATACAAAAGAACTTATTTACAAAACATAAATAGACCCACACACATAGAAAACAAACTTATAGTTACAAAGAGTAAAGCTGGGGAGGGATAAATTAGGTGTTTGGGATTAACATATACACTACTATATACAAAATAGATAACCAAGAAGGACCTACTGTACAGCACAGGGAACTATACTCAATATTTTGTAATAACCTATAAGGGAAAAGAAAATGAAAAAGAATATATATATATATATATATATATATATATATATATATATATATATATATATATATATATATATATATATATCTGACTCACTTGGCTGTACACCTGAAACTAACACAATATTGTAAATCAACTATACTTCAATTAAAAGAAAAAAAAGAAAATGTCATCTTGTGCCACACCACCCCGTTCTAATGTCACTCTTCATTCTCACAGCACTTTGGTTACAGGAGGCTTCACAGACAAACAGTATTAAAAATTATCCCTTCTTTTGGTATGCTGGACCTTTTTACACCTGGGGCCAAACTGGTGAGTGGTATGACTTTCTTTTATAAAGTAGGAGGATAATTGTTAAAGAGGAGATATGAAAAAAGAATCAGGATGATGCATCAGCCACAGACCCATTACCAGACAAAAGTTCATGTGGATGTTGAGGACCAGGAAATTTATTTCCTTAAAAACTACTGCTGCCACATAGACTTTGGAAATGCATGCCTCCCATGTACATGTATCCTGCATGAATACTGCTCAGTTATAGGACTCCAAGACCCTCTGAAAGTGATCTTAACAAAGGAACTGTGCAGACCTCATGCACAAGGAGAGTAAGAGACTATCAGCTTGGTATGAATTCAAGTGCTTGAGGTGTTTCTCAATCCCACTGCCTCAGCTTTTGATGCCTGAAATTCCATTATCAAAGATTAATTTTACTTTCATCAGCCATAAAATGCTCTTTCAACCCCTAGAAAGATATCATTGAACCTTGTAAGCCACTTGTATCTTAAAACCTTAGTGTAAATGAGATTTTAATCCTTGTCTAAAAAATGTAAAATTGGAGACCATATAAAGATTAATGGAGGTAGAGGGAAATAATGACATAAAAATAGCTCACTGAACCTAGCCTGTTTCATTCCGTCCAGGACTACTTTGTTCTCTGGCTTCCAGCTCCAAGGGTCTCTTGACATGAATATGTGAGTCTCTATGACCTGTCAATTTAGATGAGTCTATTTGCATCAGTAATTGTAGCCATGGTTTACTGCATGATATAGGGTACCTATCTCAGTCTAGCTTCCATACATATTTTATCACTACTTTAAAACTTGAGATGATCCCCTGTCTTAAGTATCATTATCCCAATTTAGGAAAAAGGTCTCCTTAGTCACACAGGTAGTATGTTTGCCTGGTTTCAAAATTCATGGTCCTTATAATGTACATAAATTGCCTTAATCTATAAGGCTATGTTATAGCATCCAAATACCAGGCATCCTTTCATCCTTATTTTTAGCTTCCATGCATAATTATTAGTGAGCAATGTATGAAAGCGAAGATGACTTAGGGAGGTGCAAGGGAAGATTCCAATCACATTCACAACCTCAGACATAGATCTTGTTCTTATCTCTTTTTGGTATGAGATGGGGCAGTCTCTTCTTCCCATGTGATGTAGCCTTGTTGGCTCTTGTTTTTTCCTCCCCAGACATGATAATCTCCAACCTCGAATGCCTCTCCCCTCTATTATACAGAGAAATTTATCTAGGTCAAAATTGTATCCCTAAATTGCATATCTTTGTTCATTTAAACCAAAGACCTGACAATTATCAGACCCTACTAGTCTTTCTAAACAAATTAGAAGCTATTTCTTGTGTTTTTAGCATGCTCTTTAAAAGTCTTAGACTCATCTTAAGGGGCTCGTCATGGAAGGGTCCCAACAAATGCGGACTTTTCCCTTCATAGAATTCTCAGACCAGCTCCTAAGAAAATAAAATATTCTGTGTGTTGTTTGCATTATAGCTCCATGTTCAATAGATAATAAGAGTTCACTAAATTTATGGTGGTAATCATTTCATGATATATTGATATGTATGTCAAATAATTATGTTGTATACCTTAAACTTATATAGTACCGTATGTCAATTTCATCTCAATAAAACTGGAAAAAACAGAAGAACCTTAAACTTATACATGTCAATTATATCTCAATGAAGCTGGAAAAAAACAAAAAAAAGATAAGAATGGGCAATGAGGCAGGAGATGGTTTGTTATTAGTATTCTTGCTTGTTATATCGAAGCATAAGGTAATTTAACTTTTCAACTTGTAACAACTTTCCTATCAATTTCACAAAGTTGTTGTGAGGATCAAAATAAATTACTTATTTTTTCTTTGAAAACTATTTGTTCTGAAAGGTATAAAGTACCATGCAAATGTAAGTGATATTATTCTAAAAGATTTTTAAAAAACATCAGAGTATTAGGCAGATGGGTCATGTGAAAATAGACTCTGTGGGTCTAGAAAGAAATCAGTGTTTAATCGTTTAGTGAATAAACACATGCAGGTAAGTCAAGTGTGCATGCAAGGTTGAAACCACTGGCTTACAGAAAAAATTATGAATGAAGTATTTTCTAAACTATTTATTATGGCATAAAATGTCCTTCAGAGTTTGGCCTCTGCCTCCCTTTTTCCCCCAGCTTTATTGAGATATAATTGACACATAACATTGTTAAGTTTAATGTATATAATGTATAGATTTGATACACTTACGTATCATAAAATGATTACCACTGTTGCATTAGCTAACATATCCATCACTTCCCATAATCAACATTTCTATTATGTGTGAGAACATTTGAGATCTACTCACATAGCAACTTTCAAATATATAATAATACAGTATTGCTAACTAAAATCACCATGTTACTCATTAGATTCCCCAGAACTTACTGATCTTATAACTGGTATCCTTTGACAAACACCTCTATTTCTGCCACCCCACTAACCCGTGTAACTACATTTCTGTTTCTATGAGTTTGCCTTTTTTAGATTCACATGTAAGTGATATCATACAGTATCAGTCTTTCTCTGACTTATTTCACTTAGCATAATGCCTTCAAGGTCCATCCATGTTGTTGCTATGACAGGATTTTTCTTTCTCATGGCTGAATAGTATCTTATTGTATACATATATACACCACATTTTCTTTATTCGTTCATCCATCAGTGAACACAGATTGTTTTGATGTCTTGGCTATTGTGAATAATGCTGCAGTGAACATGAAGTGCAAGTATCTCTTTGAGATCAGGTTTTCATTTCCTTTGGATATATATCCAGAAGTGGAATTGCTGGATCATATGGTAGTTCTTCTTTAAATTTTTTGAGTAACCTCCAAGCTATTTTCCATAGTAGCTGTGCCCATTTACACTCCCACCAACAGTATACAAGCGTTCCCTTTTCTCTACTTCCTTGCTAACATTAGTTATCTCTGGTCTTGTTGATGCTCTAATAAGTGTGAGGTTGTATCTCCTTCTGATTTGCATTTCGTTAATTATTAGTGATGTTTAGCATCTATTCATGTACCTGTTGGCCATTTGTATGTCTTAATTTTCTGCTGCCTTTAAGTCTTATCTCCTCTGTCCCTCCACTCCAAACACCTATCTTCGTAAATTCCCTACACTTTCTTGTCTTGTCCTTGCATGTGTTATCTCCCAAGCCTGAGATTTCCTTAAGCTGTTTAAGTCCCACTGGTCCTTTAAGACCCAAATCTGACTTCCCTAGGCAAAGTCAATGTATAGTCCTTATACTATTCCGGCAGGGTTTTCCATGCACATCTGCTATTCTGACTACTCCTACTAACCATTGTATGCACTGTCTGTTTGCTTTTTGCTAAGCAATTTATTTGGTTCTTTATATTGAATATCTCAATTCTCATGATTAAAATGTAATCATTTGTTGATTTGTTATTTCAAGTTAATGACAACTAACATTGTTAGTTGCACTTTGTATGTCACATGTCAGCTTTTGAACAAATTAACATACTGAAATCCTGGTTTGTGGTAGCACAATACTTGGCACTGGAATAGAGAAAATGAGTCTTTTTTTTTTTAACATCTTTATTGGAGTATAATTGCTTTACAGTGTTGTGTTAGTTGCTGCTGTATAACAAAGTGAATCAGCTATACATATACATATATCCCCATATCCCCTCGCTCTTGCGTCTCCCTCTCACCCTCCCTTATCACACCCCTCTAGGTGGTCACAAAGCACCAAGCTGATCTCCCTGTGCTATGCGGCTGCTTCCCACTAGCTATCTATTTTACATTTGGTAATGTGTATATGTCAATGCTACTCTCTCACTTCTTTCCAGCTTACCCTTCCCCCTCCCCATGTCCTCAAGCCCCTTCTCTACGTCTGCGTCTTTATTCTTGTCCTGCCCCTAGCTTCATCAGAACCACTTTTTTTTTTTAGATTCCATATATATGTGTTAGCGTACGGTATTTGTTTTCCTCTTTCTGACTCACTTCACTCTGTATGAAAGACTCTAGGTCCATCCACCTTACTACAAATAACTCAATTTCATTTCCTTTCATGGCTGAGTAATATTCCATTGTATATATGTGCCATATCTTCTTTATCCATTCATCTGTCAATGGACACTTAGGTTGCTTCCATGTCCTGGCTATTGTAAATAGTGCTGCAATGAACATTGTGGTACATGTCTCTTTTTGAATTATGGTTCTCTCAGGGTATATGCTCAGTAGTGGGATTGCTGGGTCATATGGTAGTTCTATTTTTTGTTTTTTTTAAGGAACCTCCATACTGTTCTCCATAGTGGCTGTATTAATTTACATTCCCACCAACAGTGCAAGAGGGTTACCTTTTCTCCACACCCTTTCCAGCATTTATTGTTTGTAGATTTTTTGATGAGGGCCATTCTGACCAGTGTGAGGTGATACCTCCTTGTGGTTTTGATTTGCATTTCTCTAATGATTAGTGATGTTGAGCATCCTTTCATGTGTTTGTTGGCAATCTGTATATCTTCTTTGGAGAAATGTCTATTTAGGTCTTCTGCCCATTTTTGGATTGGGTTGTTTGCTTTTTTTGATATTGACCTGCATTAGCTGTTTGTATATTATGGAGATTATTCCTCTGTCAGTTGCTTTGTTTGCAAATATTTTCTCCCATTCTGACGGCTGTCTTTTCTTCTTGTTTATGGTTTCCTTTGCTGTGCAAAAGCTTTTAGGTTTCATTAGGTCCCGTTGGTTTATTTTTGTTTTTATTTCCATTTCTCTAGGAGGTGAGTCAAAAAGGATCTTGCTGTGATTTATGTCATAGAGAATTCCGCCTATGTTTTCCTCTAAGAGTTTTATAGTGTCTGGCCTTACATTTAGGTCTTTAATCCATTTTGAGTTTATTTTTGTGTATGGTATTAGGGAGTATTCTAATTTCATTCTTTTACTCGTAGCTGTCCAGTTTTCCCAGCACCACTTATTGAAGAGGCTGTCTTTTCTCCATTGTATATTCTTGCCTCCTTTATCAAAAATAAGGTGATGACATGTGCGTGGGTTTTTCTCTGGGCTTTCTATCCTGTACCATGGATCTATATTTCTGTTTTTGTGCCAGTACCATACTGTCTTGATTACTGTAGCTTTGTAGTATAGTCTGAAGTCAGGGAGCCTGATTCCTCCAGCTCTGTTTTTCTTCCAAAATTGCTTGGCAATTTGGGGTCTTTTGTGTTTCCATACAAATTGTAAAATTTTTTGATCTAGTTCTGTGAAAAATGCCATTGGTAGTTTGATAGGGATTGCATTGAATCTGTAGATTGCTTTGGGTAGTATAGTCATTTTCACAGTGTTGATTTTTCCAATCCAAGAACATGGTACATCTCTCCATCTGTTTGTATCATCTTTAATTTCTTTCATAATTGTCTTATAGTTTTCTGCATACAGGGTTTTTGTCTCCTTAGGTAGGTTTATTCTTAGGTATTTCATTCTTTTTGTTGCAATGGTAAATGGGAGTGTTTCCTTAATTTCTCTTTCAGATTTTTCATCATTAGTGTATAGGAATGCAAGAGATTTCTATGCATTAATTTTATATCCTGCTACTTTACCAAATTCATTGATTAGCTCTAGTAGTTTCCTGGTGGCGTCTTTAGGATTCTTTATGTATAGTATCATGTCATCTACAAACAGTGAGAATTTTACTTCTCCTTTTCCAATTTGTATTCCTTTTATTTCTTTTTCTTCTCTGATTGCCATGGCTAAAACTTCCAAAACTATGTTGAATAATAGTGGTGAGAGTGGGCAACCTTGTCTTGTTCATGATCTTAGAGGAAATGGTTTCAGTTTTTCAACACTGAGAACGATGTTGGCTGTGGGTTTGTCATATATGGCCTTTATTATGTTCAGGTAGGTTCCCTTAATGCCCACTTTCTTGAGATTTTTTTTTTTAATCATAAATGGGTTTGAATTTTGTCAAAAGCATTTTCTGCATCTATTGAGATGATCATATGGTTTTTATCCTTCAATTTGTAAATATGGTGTATCACATTGATTGATTTGCATATATTGAATCCTTGCATTCCTGGGATAAACCCCACTTGATTATTGTGTATGGTCCTTTAAATGTGCTGTTGGATTCTGTTTGCTAGTATTTTGTTGAGGATTTTTGCATCTATGTTCAGTGATATTCGCCTGTAGTTTTCTTTTTTTGTGACATCTTTGTTTGGTTTTGGTATCTGGGTGATGGTGGTCTCGTAGAATGAGCTTGGGAGTGTTCCTCCCTCTGCTATATTTTGGAAGAGTTTGAGAAGGATAAGTGTTAGCTCTTCTCTAAATGTTTGACAGTCTGTCTTTAAGGGAGTCACCACCTAGTGAGGAGCCAGGCATTTAACCAACAAATGAAGTTAGAAAGGCTTAACATCAAGCAGGAGAAGCCTGACACTACCTAAGAGTACATGGAAGAAAGTGGCCATAATCCACTACAAGATGAAAACAGGAAAACATGGGACAAGGGAAAAACTCAGCGGAGCAGAACATTATTCCCATTACAAGAAGTGAAATATATGATGCCTATACAACCAAAAATTTAGATCACATTGCAAACTCTGGGTTGCTTTGTAAAATGATGAGACATGCTACAAGTTCATATAGCAGTTGACAAAATTTATCAAAAATCAATTTTGTCAGCAGCTTCTCTAAATCCCAGAGCTCAGATAGGAAAAGTCACCATCCTGCTATGAAGGTTCCACCTGCCTTCTGAATGGGAAATGCCAACATGAACAACGTATTTGGGGCAACTGCAACCACCTGACTTCCTCCTTCAGTGGGCTTTTCTCTCATTACTCAATTGGAAATCTGTGTTAGGTTTCAACCTAGGGACTATGAAACAACTGGCATTTCTACCTTTCTTCCTGTTTCCAACTCCAAAAGAAGTGATCTGGTAAAATGAACATTGAGTATGAGAAGTAACCACAGCACAATCTTTTCCCAAATCATAATCTATTATTAATAGAATCCAAATTAACTGAATTTTACTATACTATATATGTTAACATCGTTAGGTATGGAAAATACATCAAAATACATAATACCAAATATGGTAACATTTTAATTACATTTAACAAAGATTTACATAAATTAATATATGGTACATCTAAAATGTTATTGAGGAAAACTGTAGTACCACTACAAAGTTGTAGCTGGGGAGATGAGAAATATAAACATCTTTTTAAATGTTGAAGTCATGGAGACAAGTGTTTGTCTAGCTGCTTTGTTTTACTCTGTTCTGTTGGCTGGTGGGTAGGAGGGAAAGAAAGGAATCTTGGCAAAAAGTATACAATTCTAGTATATGTTGTTTTTAATATATATTATTACCTTAGAATATACTAAAGTTAAAAGTATAATATATGTTAATTTGCACAAAATTGATGTGAGTTTGAGATGAATGTAAAGTAACTAATACAGTGCTTAGTAAAAAGCGGATAGACAATGTATACAACTGTCAGTAGCATGAGTAGTCAGAACAGTAGACACACACACAAAACTCTGCAGGAGTAGAGAAGACCATGCAATTCACTTCACCTAAGGAAGTCAGATTTGGGTCTTAAAGGATGACTGGGAGTTCATCAAAGAGCCCAGAAAGGAAATCCCAGGCTTGGGAGACAGCATGTGCAAAGACATGGAGATAGACTATACAGCATTTAGGAGGGTGAAGGTGAGGTATGGGGGGGTGAGACTTGGAAAGGAGGCAGAGGCCAAAGTCTGAAGGATCTTTTATGCCATAAGAAGACATTTAGATATTTTATTCAAACTTTTTCCTATAAGCCAGTGGTTTCCATTCTTCACATGACTTACCCAGGGAGATTTTTAAAATACTTATGTTCAGCTTCCTCACAACACATGCAAGCATATAGCCAGATTTTGCAAATAAAAATACAAGATACCCAGTTAAATCAGAATTTTAGATAAACACAATTTATTTTTAGTACATTTTTTTAAAGTGTAGATATGTCCAGTGCAGTATTTGGAACATACCTAAAATAAAAGTATTTGTTTGCTTGAAATTCAAATTTAACTGGGTGTCCTGTATTTTTTTCTGGGAAACTTACTCCCTCAGAATAATCAAATCAGAATCTCCGAGGTGGGGGCCTAGCCACCAACGTTTTTTAAAGCTCTCCAGGATTTTTCTGTGCAGGCAGGGTTAACAACAATTGGTCTAAGTGATGAACAGTCAAAGAGTTTCAAACAAAGGAATGACATGTTGAGAAAGATCACGGGGAAGAACGGTCTGACCAGTATAGTAGAGAGTAAAGGAGGGCGAGGCTGGCGGCAGGGAGTCTGTTAAGAGTTACTGCAAGCATCTGGTGAAGACATGGCGTTGGCTTGAACTAAAGCAGTGGTAGTAGAGACAGAAAAAATGAGATTCTCGACCAGTGACAGGATGTGTTGACTAAGAACTTGTGGCAAGAGAGGGCACAGTAGGAACAGAAGTGCCCACTCATCCTTGCCAATGTCACCATTCCTTAGCTCCCCCTCTCCCTCCCCACTTCTTCAGCTTGGGTTTGAGCACAGCTGCATTTTATTATCTAGGTGACCTTGGACAAGATACTTAACCTTTGTGAGACTCAATAATTCTTCCATAAAATGGTGAAGGGGTAATAGTAACCTATTTTGGAACATTATTTTTTAAGGATTAAATGAAATACTACATTATTTAAAATGTAGTATTTTAAAATCCTCATTATTATAATTATCCTCATTATTCTGCCAGGCATGCTAAGCACCAATATGTCTTGGCCATTTATTGCTATGTTGTTGTAATTATAAATTTAATCAACCTGATTCTGATTGCTTTTTTTTTTTCTCTTCACATTCTCTCCCTAGTTCTTCCTCATTTCTGATTTCTTACTCATGTTTTCCCTTTTCTTATCCTTCAATAATGACTTTTTGAATCCCGGAGTGTCAGGAGTTACCTGTTTAGGAACAGATTGGCTGAGGCCAGTTTAGAATCATTTAAGCAATGACAAGATAGAACCAGGCTCAATATGGCAGCTATAACTAATTCTGAGACTAAATGACTGTAGAACAGCTTAGGGAATCACGAAACTATTCCATTATTCCACTCTTTGGATAGCCAGTGTCACACATCACAGGTTCTAAGAATGTCAGAGTGGAAAGGGACTTTAGAATGTATAGACCTACTATGATAATATATAAATCAATATGATAGCTGCACTTAGGCACCGGCTTTTGTACTTAATTCTTTTAACCTGTGACAATCTCACTCCAAATCCAGTATTCTGGACAGGCTGTAGATAAAGTAGTTAAGAGGGCAAGCTCTTCCTTGATCGGACCCTGAATCAAAAATAATAGGGTCAAAAAGTTATTTTGGGGGCAATCTGGGAAATTTGCATATAGACTGGCTAGTAGATGACATTACTGAAATGTTTATTTTTATGGTGTGGCAATGGCATTGTGGTTAAATGGGAGAATGTTCTTATTTTCAGAAGTATCATAATGACTAACTTACTTTCAGGTGGTTTAGCCATCTGAAAAAGTATGTGTGTGTTGTATACTACTTTAAAAAATAATAATTTTAAATGTTAAAATAAAGAAGCATCAAAGAAAGTAAGTTTTTAAAAGTGATAGAATAAATGACTATTGTTACCAAAAAAAAAAAAAAAGAGGGAGGAGCAGGGTCTGGAATCAGATCAGGTTCCAATCCTAGGTGGCAACACTGGACAAGTTAGAAAACCTCCCTAAGCCTCAGTTTCCTTATCTATAGAAAGAGGTTAATAATTATAAGAATACCTATCTGTTATTCCAATGTCATCATTGTAATAATTGAATAATAAAGGTGAAGTGCTTAGCACCAGGGTGTGGCCCATGCCAAGAGCCCAACAGGAGTTCTT
Source organism: Balaenoptera physalus (assembly GCF_965194825.1). Taxonomy (NCBI): domain Eukaryota; kingdom Metazoa; phylum Chordata; class Mammalia; order Artiodactyla; family Balaenopteridae; genus Balaenoptera; species Balaenoptera physalus. Next base: position 80,065,767 of record NC_138883.1, on the reverse strand, counting down.
GCCCCAGCGTAATCTCAGAGCACATGGGAGTAAAATCAGGAAAATGCTCTCTGTTCAATCCATGGTTTCTGTCAGATCACTTTTTTTCCTTAACTTTTTAAATTGATCTGTCTGCAAGAAACTGGGACATCAGTAAAAAGCTGGACCACTCTTTTGTGGGATAAATAAGTACAAACAGAAAGCCCCTTACTATAGAGGAGGTAGCATAAAGGTGGCATTCCCCCTCACTGTCATCTCTAAAGCCAGCAATAAGCAAATCATAAAAAAATGTGCTTGGAAATTTCAGCTCCACAGTAATAGCTGAAACAAAGGTAGAAAATTGCAGCTCTCTGTGTAATAACTAAGTCTCTTGTTATGTGCTGCTGTATTAAATATAAAACATTTTCATTTCCTTTGTATAGGAAATTCAATAGGACCTGAAAAGGGGGTCAACCAAGTACTGTGACTCCCACAATAAAATGTGAGTGGTGCTAATAATCCTTTTCAAACTCTGGAGTGACTGCAAATAACCAAACAGATAAAATGTAGCTTTCATAAAACTCGAGGTTTGGTGGAGAATTAGCACGAGACTGGTGCTTGCTACTTGCTAACGGAAGGCTGGCCAAGAGCTCAGATTTATGCCATGAAATTTAAATGGTTTTCTCCTGAGGTTTTCTTCACAATATCATTGTATGCGGCTGAGTTAGTTTATTGGCACTTTTGTATGGGGATTGTTTTTGGAGGAGTGGGGAGTGTAGGGGGTAGGGGCGAGGGTAACCTATTTCTTTAAGAAACCCAGCACTTATGGGGCTCTAGGGGATTTTAAAGCAGGGAATTTGGAAGAGTAACACATGCAAGAGTCTCCAAATGGTGAGGCAGAATCAAAAACATTTACAAAATTACGTTGGGGAAAAAAATAACATGGTAAGATCACAGTTCTTTTGTTGGGGTGTTTATAACATAACACATGGCTTCATCTCACTAGGCTTCTGAAATTAGAATGATATTGCTAGAAGATTTTTATGGATCAGGCTTTGAATTTGAATGCAAGTTTGCAGGGAATTTGTACAAAGAAACCTCAAATTGAATTCAGACCTGGGTATTTTAGCAGCCAGCAAAGGTTATTCATGGTGCGTCCAATACAATGTCACTAACTAACTTAGAAACAGGAGGTCACAGACAGAAGTTAAGGAGGGTTAGGCCTATAAGCAATTCAAGCAGAATTTAATTACAAAAAGGGTAGCTGAATAATGGCGCTCATAGCTAAAGGCAGCAATAGATGCAGGAATTGTAAATCAGTTCAAGGAAGGGAGAGAAAAAGGAAATCAAAAAGAAAAACAAATCAGCTTTCTTAAAAATATCCTAGGGTTAACTGAGCAAGCCTCAATGGATCAGAGAGTCAAGGCTTTATCCTTTCAACATCCCTGCGCTTTGAAAAAGACACCTAAACAGCAGTTCATTGATTTCCACAAAGGCCAAAGACCTGTGTCATCCACCCAATTGAATTCTTTTGTGCTGTACATGTGCTTACCCTATACTCTCTCTCCCCTTACAATTTTATCTCCCCATGTATACATTTCTCACACCCTGGGTAGGACACAGTTACTCCATTCTTGCCAACATGCACTATATAATCACCTTGGGAACTGACATTTCATTTTTGCCCTCGCAATACACAAGAGGAATTAAAGGTCCACGTCCTCGGTGTCTTTCATGTTGCATTCCTTCCATGCATTTCGAGGGTAGTAGCTAAATGCAAGAAAGAATTCATCTCAAGCCGGAACTTTAAAAAAAAAATGCACATCCAATAATAATTATGCTGTTTTTAAAATGACTGTATTCCTGGACAAGGAAATAAAAAGCAGCAAGGCCAACATTAAAATGCCAAAATAGCAGAGGATTCCTGTGAAATGGAGCTTACAATGGGACTGCCAGAAAGCTTGAGCTAACATTAGAAGCATGTGAAAGTTGGCAACCCAGGCTCACGTGGAGCTAAAGAAAGTGTTTTTGTATATTCCAGTTCCTGTTGGTTCTGATCCCTTGAATGTTGCTGGGGGTATTACACTCCCAATTCCAAACAAATTTCAGCTAAACCTCAAAATATTTTCAACTCTAAGAAACCAAACATGATTTTTCCTAAGCATAATAAATCAGCTCAAATTTCAGTAAAGCTTTAAGAATCTACGTAGAACACTGAGGTGTTAACCAAGTCCCTAGGGAAGAACTATAACCATTCTCCTGTCTAATGTTTAATGGTTTTATTTTTTTTTTGTTATCTATAAATGCTTTATGTTTTCTGATGTTATATTTTTAAGCAGTTTCACTCCTACTGCCCTGTACCTCTCAACCAAGCATTCCGTGCTTTTGAATCAGGCTGCTTATTTTTTAAAAAATATCCCAATTGACATTTATTGGACAGGTGGTAGGCAGGCGTCTCCTCTATAGGGAGAGAAAATGATTTTAGGTGTTTTCCCCACTCTCCTGCCTTTCTGACTAAGTGAATTTCAGCCCCTGATCCAAATCACAAAGGTCATCCATTAGCAGAAAGCAGAAACTAATTTGGCTTTTCCTGGCACCTTTCATACTCAGTGACTGTCTAATAGTTTGCATAGTGAGAAGGTGGAGCCTTGGAGAATGCTTTGTATGCAGGTTGCACATTAGAATGTCACCGTATTCTTAGGGCCAACTTATAACACAACTTTAGACATAAGAATCTATTGAGAGAAGGTGCCTGTTAATTTATTAACTGGCATGCTTTACATTTAACTGTCTTTTTTAATTTAACTGGGTCTCAAATAACTATTTTACTCTTCATTCTTAACCATAAAACAACAGCTACACAAGTAGATTAATGGTGCATTTTTTTTCCCTTTTGTCACACTGTCTTCTCTCCTCTGTCATTAGTTCAACACTTAAAAACAGTAGGCCTAGGAAAGATATTTGAGAGTTTTAAACCAATATTTGATTGGCAACATGGTTACTGTGACATCCTAGATATAGATGGAATGTGAGGTGGATTTACCCTCTGCTTTCCAATGGCTTCTCTTACAGAAAAAAAAAAAAGAACAGATTAAGAAAACCTAGAAGAATAAAGGTGAAGAATCTGCTGATGCAGCCCTACATGAAAAATTGCATTACTTATTTTTAGATTTTTAGAAGACAAAGAAATCTATATGAGCCCTTGCCTGCCTGCATCTTTCCTCTAAGCTCTTAAAAATAACACACATATATACACACACATATATATATTATAGTCAATGCAATCACTTTGATATTATTCCAGAGAAATACTGTTTCATTCTCTCCTATTGATTTATAAATTCTTACTTTTCTTACACTTGTCAAAACTTTTCACTTATAACCCAAGAGCTAGGGAACCAAAACAAGTACTGTCCTGAGTGTCATTGTGTGGTGATCCTACGTAGCCCCTAAACACTTTTGTCAATATTTATTGATGGGATCCACAGGCACTCTGAGTGATCCCACTCTGGAGTGGCATAAACCCATGGCAGAGAGGTGGTCCAGCTGTAGGCCAGAGTTGGTGAGGCAGCGACAGGATGCTCTGGGGCCATTGACAAAATGTCAAACATTTCAAATTTCTGACTAGCTCTCTGGCTAATGCCATGCTAAGCAGAAACATGGCTATTTCCTCCAAGGAACCAACAGACACACAGACACACAAACACACAGAAATAAACACAGATTCTGTCTTTTCTTCTCCTCCAGTTGCTCACTCTCTTTCTTTCTCTGTCTCACATGCATGCGTGTGCACGTGCACACACACACACACACACACAGAGTCTACAGGGAAATTAAGCGGTGCCAATGTAACAGTGTACTGAGAAAGTTCTTGGATAAATTAACAACGCAATTACATTACATGACATGCCACAAGATGGATGAGGAAAACTTGGCTGGTATTATGTTCTGTTTTCAAATTGCAATTTATTTGAGGGTTTTAATGGATGCCTTATTAAAACATCTCGGCCCTGGTCAGGTTTCAGCATATGTCACAGTGGCCTGTGATTGATGACACCCTCTGCTGCTTCTCTTGCACATTTGCAGGGAATTTAAGCAAAGAGGGAATGAGCTGAGGCCCAGCTTTGTATTGATCGTGTGGAGGTGCACTGCCTGGGAGCACAGTCTAATAACATTCTCTTAGCTGAACTGCTTCACATGAAGGCATTTATTACAAGAACTAAAATGTTATATTGCTCAGAATAAAAGAATATTGTACAAACAAAAGAGTTAGCACTGAGTGGGGGAGACTGAGAGAGGCTATGGCATGCTCCGAAACCATGCCTTGTTATCTTTCACAGGCCACATTTCTAAGCATTGATGGAAAAAAATGAATAAAGCTATGCTTAAAAAGGTAAAATGCTGTAAGCTTTCTTTTTGCTTATTTCAACCAGTTACATGTAACAGCTGAATTTCATGAGAAAAAGATGCCAGGTGGGGACTGAGAGGTGAGCAGCCTTAAAGTCATTTGGAAAATAAGTATCAAAATGGATCTCAGGATGTTATTTGTAGTGCCATCTGAAATCTCTCATTTCATATATGCCATAGTTGATTTTTTTGACATGCTCCTATCAAAACAGCAAGAGCTATTCGTACCTAAGGAGTAACTGTACTCCCACCCAAACAATAGAAATTTGATAGATTTTTGTCACATTTTAATTATAAAAGGGTTCCATTTGAAATTTTATTACTTGAAGTTTTATAAGCCTTTTTGTTTATTGTCAAGAAATTTATATTTCATACTGCTTACTCAAAAAGCATGAATCCAGTTACATATATGTCATAAACATGTGTACATCTAGTCATAGAAAAAAGACTAGAAAGATACAAAATAAAAGGGTAATGCTAGTTATCACTAGAAAAATAATTATTGTAATTTCTTTGTGCCTTTCTGTAGTGTAATTTTCTGCAATAAACACATTACTTTTAAAATCAAATAAAAAAGCATTTCAAAGACATTTGTAACATCTTGATTTATAAGAGTAATTAGACAAATAGGTATCCTTTGAAAGAGTCTAGAAAAAATATAATCAAGGAAAAGGATTCATTTTGCAGTAATATTTGAGTCTTTCTTAGTAAGCAGAATCTATGCATTGCAAATTTTAAAAGATATCAGTAACAGTTGAGACAGAATGAAAATATCCCTATGCAATACAAAAAAAGTTTAAAAAAACTAAAAATAAGGAAGGAGTGTTGCATTTCCAAACTCTGATAATGTTAAGGTTTGTCACTCAGTTCAAAGGATTTTTTTTTTTTTTGCTTGACCTGCTATGATTGCTATTATTTGAACTGCCACATTTATTATTTTGTTAGCCTTTGAGGGCCTATAAAAATCTCACCTAATTATATTGGAATCACCTAGCATCACAACCAAAGCCAAAGAAGATGAGAAAATGGCCAACAGCTTTTCTCGAAATGGAAGGAAAAAAAAGTTAAGGAATGAACCAACAGCAGAAACCAAGAACACTCAGGAAAGCCAGCTTTATGAGTCTCCCAAGAAATGGATAGAGAAAACATTTTTTAAACGTTGACAGAAATTGTTATGTTGTAATGGATTTCCTAGCATTGTCAGTTGAATGTACCTTCTAATGTACGAAACACCAAATTTACAGTCTTTGAATAGATTGTGACAGCTTTGGTGGAGTGATGCTGTGCAAGAAAAGGGAAATGTTACTTAACCTCCAAGGCCTCTTTTTCTCTTGGATTTTAGATTTCATGTTCCTCTTCTGTCTTCTCATGGCCCCTTATCTTTTGTGACTGAATATTTATCTGTGTATCAAAAGGGAATAACTTTCTTTTTACCATGAAAGTAGTTACATAATATCACAAACTATGGGTTCCTTTGTTCTAGAATGAAGACCAATTCTCCAAATTTGGAAAATTACTTAACTTCAATTCAATGAACATTTATTGAGCATCAGCTACCTGTAAAGCAGTGTGCCTGGTAGTAGCAACATGATTCTTTGCCTCTTTGTGATGATAGCCAACTTTAAAAGCGAGGATCTTCTCGCTATAAATTGCCTACATCCACACATGCCACAATTTAACCACCCATCAACCCCAGGTTAGAACTGAAGCAATAAAATGACAAAAAGCTACTGCCCTTAAAGTGGTAAGGACAGAAACATGTATCAATACGCAGTTCAGCCTGTGAGAAGAGCTATGGGTGGAAAAAAAAAATTAATGCATTGTCTTTTAGGATAATTCACATTGTATGTGAATTTTACACCAAGTTTCCAATAGCATAAAGCAGGTGATGAGCTCAGAGCAGATGTGAAAGGAGAGCAACAGCACATGGCAAATGTCAGAACAACATTGGGAGGCACTGGGGTAGCGCAATTTGCAACAGCAGAATCCCCAGATGGCATGGGGAACAGAATGTAGAAACATGGGGCAAAGGGAAAAAATAGACACACAAAAAAGTTCAGGAGAATACAGGAATAAAGAATGAATGCTTTGTACACCTTAAACTAATACAACATTCTATGTCAATTATATTCAATGAAACTGGGAAAAAGAATGCTGCTTAGGACACAAAGTCTTCAAATACTGTAGCTATTCTTTGAGTAACTTCTAGACTGAGCTCCATACAACATATGTGAAAAGTAAATGGAAACTCAGATTCCTACCCAGAGGTGGCTAAGTTAATACCACCGTCTGTCTTATAAAATGTTCTATCAACTACTCTCTGGTAAGGAATATTTGATCACCAAAACTAATTAACATACATATGATTCACTCGTAACTTCTAAGTGAATCTGTGTAAGTATGTTCATGGTGGTTGTGTGTTATTCTCAAGTAATCCCTTTGCATTTTCAAAGTCCCTATGTTATTTTGGGTTCTTGGTTGCATTAGCGACTAGTTTTGGCTAAATGAGTAAAAGGCAATTTCCTGGAAAACTTTCAAGAAGCTCAGAGAGCCAGCGAGAGGTTAGGTAACAGAAAATGGGGACAGGCACATCAGCTGAGGACTGTCTGGTTCTAGATGACCTCACTCCCGTGCCTGATAATAACTTTGCAAAGAAGCCACTGGTTCAGGAGTCTCTCTTCATACATCATACTCTAGGCCTTTTCACATTGTGGATGGGTTCTAAAAGGAGCAAGCAAGAGAGGGTAACCTAATGGATGAGCACTTTTCAAGCCTCTGCTTGCATCATGTTTACTTATATCCTATTGGCCAAAAAAAGTCACATGGTCAAGCCCAGAGTCAGTGTGGTGGGGTGACACAACCCAATGGGTACGGAAGGTGTAATATATCGGGAGCCATTACTCTATTTATACATTCAGCTTCTGGCTTCATAGAAAGGGAGTGCCTGCAATTTTCCTCCAACAAAGCTTATTCACAATGAACAAAATAATGAAATAAAAGGGACTAGGGTAATATTAAGAAGAAAAGGGGTAATGGGTGGCAAAATAAATGATAAATGGCCACAGTGGAACCCTATTTAGATTTCTGAAATGAAATTAACTGAATCCAGAGAGACACTATTTTATTCCTCTGAAAATTCTGGGCTGGAGATAGGTATCATCCAGAAGGGATTCATGATTTTCCTAAATGACCAGTTTCCCATTACAATTCATGTGAACTTTTCAGACTAGCTAAGAAAACTATGAATTATTATCTTGGTCTTTTTTTTTTTTTTTTTGAACAACCATAATAAACATTCCTCAACTGATTTAGGTTACGTCTGTTCACATTTCAGTTCTTGTGTCTAAATGAAAAATAATAGAAGCCAAATATGAAATGTATATTTTGAAAGAATCTCACTGCTCTCGAAACTTGTTATCTTATATGTCACACTTTCATTCAGTTTGCTTAGTAAATAACAGTTACTGTACATAACCACACTACTAAAAGTACATAGAGAAATGAAAATAAGTAGATATTTTCTGGCATTTCAGTGCACAAAATATAACCTCTTAACCTGCAGCCTCCAAAGGTTAAGTCTCAAAACCAAGTCCATTAACCTTTCTAAATGGTTGTGACATTAAAAACTGACTCTTAACAGCTATGGGTCATCATCTAATGCAATAACCATCAGCAACAGAGAATTATGGATTAAGAACATTATGTATCTGTAAAATGGTCATTTATGACACTTGTACACAGACCACCTCTAAAATGCACAGATACCCATGACCAAGAGTTCAGACCTAATAATATACATTATGCTTTTATTAGTATAGTTATGATACTAGTGAGTTTTTAAGAGAAAATCATTACCTTTTGTAAAAGGTTCAGGGTGTTTACTTCAAACATGAAACTAACAAAGAAAAACTCTTCAGAATTCCCTTTCATTGAACTATAACTCAGCCAGGTGGGGCTAATTAACTCAGATGGTCAAATAAAAAAAAAATAAGCATGATTTTGTCTAGTGGTTGTGCTACAGGACGAATGTGGACTCTTCTACATAATTGAGGAACAGCGACTCACATGAAAGCTTCTGTGTCTTATCAAATAGAAAACTGTTCATTTGAATGGAGCTTTATTTTGTTTTTATTATAACTTAGACAATTAATTCAATATACACTTATGCAATAGTTACTATGTACCATCAACAAGGTGTTTGAATTCCATAGATATGAATGACACTTTAACAGGGACTTAGCCTCAGTCAATATCCTGAAAGACCAGAAGTGCCACAAAATACAATCTTACTCCTGCAAAAACAGATCTACAAAATTAACCTAAGAGAGCTGTATTTTCTAAACATATTTACTGTATTAACTTGTGTTTTGTCTTCAACCCTACAAAAGCAAGAGGAAATGTATTCAGGGTTGAAATCACATAGGACCTTGTTCTTAGGAGGAGAAAGACAAAGATACAGGAAAAAAATAGACAGGAATTAATTTGGGGTGCTTTGCATCTTGCTTATCTTTCTAAAAAATCTTCTGAGAACTTGTGTGTTCTCCTGTGTTGCTAGAAATTTGTTTATTTAGATTTCTCCCTCTACATTTAGTGAATACTTTATATCTTCACTAGAACTATATGACTTTTGAGTACAGAATTAATGCCCCTTATTCATATCATTTTTATTCTAAAATCCAAAGTAACAATGAAATAAGAAAATGCAGTGTTCAGAAAAACAAGGTGTAGTTTCATTAATAGGGATCTGCTGTTTACGCTAGATTTTTCTAAAATGTTTAAAAACACATTTACAAGCAACTTGTAAATATGCATTCTCCATCTCAAAGAGCAATAAACAGGTCATCCTTAATGACTCAATTTTAGAAGTTGTTTTTTTCCCACTGCTTCTAGGAATCAAAGTTCTGATGAATTAGAACCTGAGCCTGCTGTAAAGAGGCAATAACCTCTTGGTCAGTGAAGATCTTTATCTCCATGATATAACTCAGATCATCTGGGCCACACACTTTCATCCCAGAGTCCCTCAAGATACCTCTCACCAATGTCTTTATGACTCTCTGGGCTAGGATAACCAATACCTGATCTAGTATCAATACGTAATGTGTAAGGCTGAAAAAAATTTTGTCAAATTGAATTGCTAAAGAGAAACCTCTTTTGTACTCCCCTGCCCATAATTCACTCCTAACTTGTTGTTACCCCAGTCTCAGGTCAGCTATTTCAGACCAATGCCAAAGAACTCGAGAAATTCTATAGGGTTGAATTAGTAAGTCATATTAGTAAGTCACATGCCATATTCAAGTTGTTAGGGTAATAGAAAAATAATCTCTAAGACCCAGAGAATCTATAATAATCATAGAAGCATAACTTTTGATTTTTATTTCCTCTTATAGAAGCCTAAATATTTATTTGGCATGCCAGACTATAAGTTCCTTGGAAGAGGGATTTCTATTTTATTAACATTTGCATCCAGCATGTATAAAATAGAAATCAGAGCTTCATGCATGATATTTACAAGTTGATAATAACAAGTATCCAGCATCAGGTAGTTGAATGTTCAATGTATTTCAGAGAGTCTAAGCTCTTAAAAGTGTTTCCAAATCAAATTCTCAATAGGACCACCAAGTATAAATAGAGTTGAAGCAGACAGATTTCTTTCTTTTGGTAAATTTCCTTAGAATCTGTCCTGTAATGTGGTTAGTTTGCCAGATTGCTTTCACCACAGGATGTTAAAACAACACAACAATCAACCAGACTATGTTAACCAGAGTCCCTAAAGGCATATATTTTATGAAATAAGTAGAAGCAATGCAATTTCACAATAAATATAACATCGTTTTAAATTCTGTTGTCAGCAATTCTAATTCTCAAAGGTGCCTCGTGTATTATCTCTTTATAAAAATATCTAGACTTTACTTCTGTAGTTATCCTTGTAACTTTTATAATAACCCATTGGGATTTCAGATATATGTTCCTCTTTCTTATTTTTTCTACTTCTGCTTCTTCATCTTCTTTATCTCCTTTACCCTTCCTCTTATTCTTCTCCCATTCCCCCTTCCACTTTCCTTTCGCTTGTTGAAAAAAACATTATTGATAGTATGGTAGCTATCCCATTTCTCCATATTTCATTTCCGCAAATGCTGGTCATGCAACAAGCTTTATTCCAACCACTGTCAGCTGGATCATTAACCAGGCACTGACATAGAGGGAAAGGGAAACTGCTTTACATGAAGCATTACCCTAAAGCACAATGTAAGTCAATCATTTTTTAATTATACAGAGGAGTATTGAAAATAGTCACCTTCATAGGCTATTTACTTATCCCAACAAAACAGGTACCACTAAAAACAAAAAAAATTGGAACTTCCCTTCTGAAGTTGTATTTAGGGCCTATGACATTTATTTATTTATTTTTATGACATTTTATTGAATAGTTATTCAGATATATAAATTTGAGCATTTATTTAAAAATGGTTCAGAGAATAAGTTGGATAAACAGCAGCTTTTTAGACTTCACCATAAGTCAGAAGTTTTTTATATAGAAATATTTTTAAAGTTAGGTTTTCTTTCAAATAGAAATATGGTTCTGCTTAGATAATCTGGCAGGACTTGCCTTCCTTTGGTGGAAGGGCTGAATTCCTATATGCCTTAAGGAACCAGACAACTGATGACAATCATATTTACCTAAAAAGGTAGTTGTCTTTTCAATCCTTTTATGGCTTGAAGATCTTTAAGAAAAGGTAGGGAATAAAGATTATGGGGATCTTTTCCACTGGGAAGCTCCCCTCTAAGAGCACTCAATTATAGGAATGATAACAACATGGAACTATAACAGAGAACATGAGCCCCTTCCATCTGCTTCCAGTTGGATCTCCCAAAAATACTATATATTAGTGCGTTACAGTTCACTGATCTCAGCAAATCCTGTCTGATTTGCCCAGGAGAAAGGCCCAGAAGTTCACACAGACTTTCTGACTTGTTTACTACTTTTCTAACCTTACTCTCACTGTTCCTCACTCTAGTACCTGACACAGCACATAGCACATGGAGGCATTCACTCTATTTCCTAGGAAGATGAAAGAAGGAATAGATGGTAAACTTTAGTATGTTGCCCACTCGTCCTCTCTCCACAGATGCAAGGGGAACAGGACTTAAGATACACCTTAGGATATTAGACTCTCAAATGAAATATCCAGTACACATTGATATTCCCTCTATCTTTTCCTCTCTTCAAACAATTTTTTAACCACTAAGATTCTGGGAACTCACCATTATTTGGACTTTGGCATAAAGCTACCTATTTTCCTAGGGAAAATAATTTCTCTACTCCATCCTCATCTTCTCATCTCATATTTAAAAAAAAAAAAGATACGTGTGTGTATATATACATTCCATTCCCTTTAACAGAGGTTGGTTTTGGGGTAGACATGCAACCAAGTTGTAGGTGACACTATATGTTATGTGTGAGGGGAAACATTCTAAAGACACTTCTAAGAAAGGTTTCTTTCTTGAACAAAAATACACGAAATACAGGCAGTTACATTTTCTGTCTCTAGTGTTGGTGTATGGAGATGTGATACCTGGAGATGTGACACCTGGAATTATGTCCCCATCTTGAGACCAGTAGAGATAATAGTTACGCTGAGGATGACAGAGTGGGAAACTGAATAGGATCTGGATTCTCAGTGATGCAATTAAGCTGCTATATTACCGAATCCTGAGATTCCATACCCTCAGATTTATTATATGACATTTTTTAAAACTTCCCAACTGTTTGGGATATTTTGAGTTTTCTGATGAATTACAACCTAAAACATCCTAACATTTCTCAAAATGAATTTTAAAAACACGCCTTGCTCTGCATCTCTGAATCTGGGAATCGTCTTATTTGCTACAGTGGCTGATCCTTATCTGAGGCCCTTAAACTCCTAGGGCTGTTTGGCAAGAGGTTTAAGGAATCATCTGAAAATCTTCACTCACTGCTGTTAACAGAGATGGGATCTTGGATTTTAAGACATGGAAAGAAATTCCTCTCCTGATTTTAGTTCTCTGCTTTTCATTTTGCCACTTTAATTTCTTAAACCATTGAAGTTATTTATCTTCTGTAGCTTGTAAAAAGGCAAGATAGCAAAGTAGTTTAAAACATAGGCTCTGCAATCAAAGGTCCCTGTTCAAATGTTATGATCTTCTTTACCTTGAGCAAATTATATGACACTTGTAACTATTAGGGCCTCTCTTTCCCATCTGTAAATGGATGTAATAGAACCTGCCTCATAAGGTTATACCTGGAACATAGTTAGCGCTGACTGCAATAAACTTATTTTATATTCATTAAAACTTCAATTAAATTTACCTTGACAGACAGACCGCCAATAGACAGACTTCGGGAATGTTCAGGACAATCCAGATAGAGGATTACAGGCTTAGAAGGAATAATTAGGCAAGGAAATATAACTGCTTATTTGGGGCTTCATTAAGAATTCTGAGCAGAATCCTGTGTCTCTTGAAGGAGACAGGAGAAAAAAGCCCTCTATCCAAAAAGAGTGCTGATGGAGGGCTTCTTCACCCTTGTACTGGAATGGACACTACTGATGAGCCCTGCCAAGCTGAGATGAGAGCACCAAGTCGAGTATCACCCAGAACCTTCCCTAAAGGGTTATGTCTGTGAAGAGGAATGGAAATAGAACATTTTTATATACTCTGAGAAGCAACAAGAAATATTGAAAGCTCTGCCATTTCCTTGATCTCATCTCACCTTTGATTTTTTTTTTCCCCCAGGTCAAATGGTCACAGCACTGAAGATGTGACCATAAAACAGACCAAAGAATTGCAGAAGAGCTCCCCGTCTCTCAAAATAAGCTTAAGCACCTAGTACAGTGGCAGAGCTTACAAAAAATTAAGTAATGGATGAACACTGCTGTACCTTCAATGCATCGTTCAAGTCTTGGAACATTTGCACGTGTTTATTTGCAAATACGTGTTGCTGGGCTTTCACATCTCCAAATTCCAATTTTGCATAATTTAAATTCTTAACATGTAGATAATGCAATGTTTACATGTGGACTCCAAAAGTCTATCTTTACGGCACTGACACTACTTAAAGCAACATTTTCTGGTAATAATGTGAAAACCTTGGATTTTAAATGTTTCCTTTAAGAATAATTGCCTGGTTTAGCACTGCAAATGGTTTGACAAGGTAATAAAGCTTTGTGACTTTACAGCCCTGTGCTTAGTTATGCCATGACATTTCGTGACTATTAGGCACACTTAATCTGATAGCTTCCCTGCACTTAGCCCACTCCCACTCCACACCCACCAAGAGTTAAAAAAAAAAAAAAAGAAAAGAAAAAGAAAACTCTCAGAACATTAGGATAATTTTTGAAGAGTTCCATTGTTCCTGGAGTCCTCATCTCATTATTAAGTATTCAACAGTGCATCCCTGGGAGAGGTAATGGAAGCAATCATATTTGGGGGTTAATTCCAGGGGTATGAGACAGTCAAAAGTGGGGAAGGAGCCACAGAAAAGCCAATAGCACCTTTTAAGCTCTTAAGATTTGTGCTGTACTAATTATTATTTGGCATAGACAATCATCTGTGCTTTTTACAATTATTAAATTCCCTCTATTCACTAGGGAGAAACAGTTACATGTTTTGATATCTGTCTTACCTTAAAGTAGTCTTTGAGGAGTGCCATGTTAAGCAGAAGTACAAAACCAAGCCCATGTGTTTTCTGACCTTATGGGAATTTGATATCTAACTAAGCACGGACATGCATTAAATCATATTCTTGTTCAAATCTCCAAATCTCTTGAATTAAGAAACTGTTTCAGGAAGTTGTTGTTTTTTTTTTTTTAAACACTTTGTCTACATGGGAAACAAACCTCAGACACAAGGCTGGGGTCTTGCTCAGGGGAAAACTGTTAAAATGTAGCACAGCAGAAGCACTACAGAAACCCAGTATTTGCCTAACAGATTTTGCACAAGTCTCCAAGGTACTTTGTACCTCACCACTTACCCCTCTATGTGATTTGATTTGGATGTATGTAGGCTAAGATTTTTATGTGTCGCCTTTTTTAATGATCATCTCTAAACTGTGCCCTTAAAAATAACAGCCTTTTAGAATATCTAGAATACTAAAATTTATCTTTCTCACTTTATGCTCATTTTCTTCCAAAACACACATATCTTGTGGATTTCTTTATAGAAAATAAAACGTTATCAGCCACTTTCAAATACAAAATAAACCCAGTTTACCCTAATACAGTTATCATTACAAAAAGAAGCTTATCCATAGTATGTAGATAGCTAATAAAGGAATGTACCTACAAGATACTTTGCCTGCCCAAGAATGCCAGGACCTCCAATATTTTTTTTCCTGAATTCTGTTAAACTAATTCTGTGTGATAGGCAAATATGTCCTCCACATGCTGGTGAATTAAAATTCAGCTTTCAGTGAATAAGATTAATTGCCTCTTCAGACAAAGCTGGATTTGCGCTCCTATTAAAGACAGGGAAGGGGGGGAGAAGCAAGGGGCAGGGTGCCAGCTAGACTGCAGTATTCAGTTACACGTGAAATGATTTGTAATTCTGAGTAATCACTTAGGACAAGCCCTTGCACCATTTTATCTATACATGACTCTAGGCCAAAGTCAATACTCATAGTAAAATAATGAGATGAAGCTAACTGAGCCCTTTTATTAATGCTCCAAGGAGCAAATCTGATGCTTCAGTTTTTCCCCATTGAAAGTATCCACTTCTTCCTAAAAAATGAACAAGTGGGTCAGGATGCCCAGTAGCAGCCAGGGCACCTGCTTTGGCAAAAGCGTAAATAACTGACTCTTCCCACCTCCCTCTCTCTGTTTGTGCACCAGGCTTCACCCGACTGCAGGTGAAAGCACATGAATTTTGCATTACCTCTAGGCTCATTAAAGAGATCTGGCTCTCCCCTAATAGTTCCCCCTGACTTAGGAGGATACACACACACACACACACACACACACAGCATGACGAACCTTAACAGAAACAATGCAAAGTACTTTTTCTCTTCCTCATCAGTCTTATAAAGAAAATCCACTGTTCTAGCAAATGCACAGCTTGGTGACAGAGTTAGCAAGCAACTGTTAGGGAAATGAGATGGATAACCAGCTGTCCCAGCATCTTGGAGATGGGGCACGGAAGAGAGAGGGTGCTGGGAAGGAGGGGGAAAGGAAGGGTATGGGGAAATCCTTGATTGTAGCCCCCAAATTTCACTTTCCACCTGTGTCACCACCAGTCAGGTAACCAATCTGGCAATTAGCATTAAATGTCTCCCTCACTAAGTAATGGGCAGTGTATTACTCTTCTCTGTGCTTGTTGAAGGCTTAAAGACCTACTAGGAATTTAAAAAATATATATCCTTAGTGTTGTTTTCTAAAACTTGGAGAAATAATCTAATTTACTTGGTGGGTAAAATTGTCTTTTATTGGAAAAACCCAATAGAATATTTCCGCTCTTCACAGAAAAGAAAATGTCTGAACCAACTTTTACTTATTAAGGCAAATTCTTCATACATATGTACTCCAAATTAAAACAACATAGGTATAATAGAAGAAAGGAAAAAGGATACCTGCAAATTCCAAATTTGTCTCCTATTAGCTAGGTGATTCTTCCACTTCACTTGACACCTCTGAGCAGAGTCTTCTCATCTCTAAAATGAAGATTACACATTTACAGGCAAATTGTGAAGAGCAATGCTTAGTTCAACATCTGACACATAAACACAATTATTCATATCCCTCCCTCCCTTGGATTATTCATGTTACAGGGAGTGTGAAATATTGATATAAACAGACCATACAGAGATTTCAGTTAAATTACTCCTTCCAACATTTCTCTGATTAGGGCTTTCTGTAGAGGACCAAAACAGCTTTTTTGAATTCCATTTCCATTAGTGTGCTCATTGGTAGAGATACCAACAAATATGAAATTTCCCTCCAAAAAGCTTATATGAATTGTCAATCAAATAATCAGTCATGAACCACAGAGAAATTGCTGAAAGATTCAAGTCCCTACATACGGAGCACATACGAAATTCACATTAATTCTAATTTTCCAGGCTATAACACAGTGTTGCACACAGCCTGAACTTGGAATGGTATTTTTTTAATGATTTCAGGACACACAGTTCCTGTGACTAAACAGCTCACAATGTCCTGGGAGAAACTTTCAGTCTAATGAGGACTCAAGGTGCACAGCACACACACACATTCACATGAACACACACAAAGCAACTTGCCAGACATACAGGGAAAAGGGACTTTAGGTAGAAGACACAGCACATATGAAGTCACCAATATTTAAGCAAGCTTCATGTTAGGGGGGGCCTGCAAAATGTTTGGCTTACCTGGAGTGCAGAGAATAGGTGGAGGAGTGGAAAGAACTGAGGGAAACAAGGGGGAAAAGCCACAGTCAGATGGTACTTATCAGCAATTCTGAAGTGTTTGCACCTGATATGGAGGCTAGACAGGCTCAAATTCTAGGGTGAAAAAGAATCACGGGTAAGGAGCTTGTTAAAAATACTGAGTCTAGGTCCTACCACCATCAATTCTAATTCAGAAATCCTGCGGTGATTCCTGAGACTCTGCTTTCTAACAAGCTCTCCAGGTGATTCTGATGGAAGGTGAGGTGATGCACAAAACTCACTCTGAGAAACTGCTGCAGTGTATGTACTAAAAGTCATTTTATCAGGGGAGTGATATAATCAGATATATGGGATAAGAAGATAAATAGTTCCCAGAAGAGGATAAATTGCAGGACACCAAGACTAAAAGGATGTGCATAATCCAATCAGGAAGCTTTTTCAATGGAGCATCAGGGAAATAATGAGCCCACTGAACTAAGTACCATTAGATAAGAATGTAGGAAAGAGGTACAAAAATTTAGCAGGATCTGGTGGCTTACTGCTTGGAGAAGGGAGGAATCTAGCATGACTTCCAATTTCCTGTTTTGTGTTCTGCTCTAGATGACTATGTTAGCTGAAATGGATTATATAGGGAGATGAGTAATTTAGGGAATATGCATTAAATTTTGGATATATCATGTTTAGTAAAGTGGTTAAAAGTGTGGGCTTTGGGGCCCAATAAGCTGGGTTTGGAGCCTAATTTTGCCACTTAATTTCTATGTGACATGGACAAGTTGCTTTACCGTTCTGATGTAAGAGTAGGGAAAAAAACTCAGACTTTTAAGTTAATCAGTTAATATAAGAAAAGACCTTAGCAGAGCGCCTGAAAGTGATTAATAAATGTTAATAATACTAATAATTATTATTAATTTTAATGTCATCATCATTAGCTAGCTGGAGATATTCCATAGAGAGATGAAAATATCATACAGATGGTTGTTAAAACTTTATTACAGATAAGGTCATCCAGAGAGAGAGAAACACTTGAAGAAATAAGGACTAATAGAATCCAGGCGAATACAAATACTTTAGTTGATAGATGAACTCGATAAAGCTGAGGAATAGTCATACAGAAAGAAAAGCAGAAGATATACAGGTCAAGGGTGTACAGCAGCTTAAGATAGAGAAAGCTGTCAACAGTATCACATGATTCAGAAAGGTTGGGTAAAATAAAAGTCAAAAAATGTCCATTGTATTTGACAAATGGGAAGACGTTGGTGACCTTAACTACAATGGTTTCAATGACTTGGGCAAAAGTCTCTTTTTAGGAGGTGGAAGAGTGAATGGGAGCTGAGGGAATAAATAAATTGATTGTGTAAAGGGAGAAACAATGTGATAGCAAGGAGAGTCATCAGGTAGAAAAGGATTGGGTTTTCTTTTTTAATATGGAAGGGACATGAGCACATTTTCAAGCTTAGAGGAGTGACCCAGTGCAGAGGAAGAAAGAATCATTGATGGAGGAGAGTCTAAGAGGTGATGGAAAAGGATGAAGTAGAAAAAAAAAAAAAAGAAGAAGGAGAAAAAAAGGGGGTCCTAGCCTTGGACAATAAAGGGAAACATCTTCCCTTGGCTCTGAAACGAAGGACCTAAATGAATGGTCAACATTCTAGAAGCTGAGGTAGCAGTATGTAAAGATGAGTGTACATCCGGAGAATATCAAATTTCTCTCTAAAATTGGAGGGAAGTCTCTGGTGAAAGTGAAGGGGCTTTCCTGAGAAGCAGACTAGGAACTAGAAGAGAGAGCTAAGAATTTGGAATAAATAACAAGGGACAAGGAAGCTGACCAAGGACTGTAAAAGCCACCAGGCAGCACAGAGGCACATAATGGTCTGTGAGCTTATTTGGTTTTCTCTAGCTCTCTTCAAAGCGTGGGTGGTTTAAGATCAAAGTAGATGGATTGTGGGCTTAATTTAATTTACATCTTACAGAGCAGATGTGGTAGAAGGACAAGGCAATAAAAAGAGGGTGTTGGAGAGAATGGAGTTAAAGTACCAGACCAAGTTTAATAGATAAGCAAGTGAAGGTGGAGAAAAGCTGTTAGTCTGAGAGCAAAAGGAACGCTCAGAGTAGTGGGGGGCTCAGTGAGGTGGAAGAACAGGCCAAGAAGAGCAAACGAATAAGAAAAATGGAAAGACAAAATTGAGGGATTAGAGTATAAAATTTAGGGGCATATCATTTCAGAGGTGAAATAGTCTCAGATATTGATAAAATTTGTGTGTATGGCCGTGGACAGGGCTGACATTCAAACCATTTCATGACAGGTCAGGCTGCCCCTGAAGCTGGAGCAGCGTCTTGCTGTTCCTCAGAATCAGGGATCTTCCCTTTAGTTGCTGGACTGTGGAGAATTCTGGCCAGGTCCCATAGGAGTGGGGGGACATGGCAGAGTGGGGAGGGAGCATCTGGGCAGTGTTTAACATCCAGTACACACGTATTTTACTGTTTCAACAGCCAGGGTATACTGTTTGAATACCAGTTCTAGCCATGAACTGGGTGACTGAAGGGGAGGAAAGATCAAGATCATTGCAGTAGAAGAAGTTAAGGAAGGGTGCTGAATGTGTCATCCACATGAATGTGGAAATCTTCCAAGATGATGAATATAATCGACATGAGAAAATATCTAGGGGAGGGCTCAATTATTCAATGAATACAGGCAAGTGCCCTGGTGATTGGTAGAAAATATGCATGAAGAAAGATGAAAACAGTATGATCTAATGCATGGCAATCAAAAAAAGACAGCAATTTCCCAATAAATGCAGGAAATCAATGATCTGTAAGCAACAACTTGAAATTTAGGAAGTTGACTTCTATTCTGCTTAGAAATATGGGAATCGGGAGAAACAATTCAAGGCACTTGGTTTTGTTTTTACTTTTCCTTCTCTTCCAAATGCAAGGGCCCAACTCTGAGATTTACTTTCTGCTTCTCAGCCTAGGATATCTGGCTATTGTTCATGTCAACTCCCATATCCCGTGACTTTTAACTCCTGGCCTCTGTCAGGTAGACATTGTCATTATTTTCATTATTCTTTGACACTCCAGATAAAGCAGATTATGAACCTGTTTATTTAATTGTCATCAGGAGACTTTGTATTTGCCTTTGTCTAAAATGGGGCCATTTAAGCAGAGGCTTGCTGGGGTTTGGAGGTGATCATTGGAACCCTAGAATGCCAACCATGTATAGCGCTTTCCATTGCATTCTTCCTTCTTTTTTTTCTTCCTTCCTATCATCCTAACTTCCTACTTCCTTTTGTCTTTATTTTTTATTATTTCCTCCCAGCTTCTTGTTTAAATCTAAAGTTATTCTCAGATATTCTGAAGCTACCCAGCTAGCCCCTCTCCATCACCTGCAAACCTAGAATCTTTTAAAGCTGGAGAAACAAAGACAGACATGTAAATAAAAATCTATCTGTTTGGGCACCGGGGCATCCAAATCTATTTGTGTCATTAGTTTGCCTCTGTATTTTGTAAACCCAAACTAGTTATTTACTTCCCAAGTTTTGGCAATGGTCTCTGATAAGTTCTCTCCCTCAGTTTCCCCTATGTGGAAAAATATCCATCATTTACCCCATCATTCTCCTGAAACTGTTAACAGATTTAATAATTTAAGCTACTATGTTAAAAAGGTACTATATTTTTAAAGCCAAAATAAAGCTGGTGTGTCTGTAAAATTGGCATTATTAAAAGCATGTTATTCAAAATGCTTTTAATGATGTATGCTAACATAAGTGGTTAAAATAATTTAAAATGAGTTTTTATTGTAAATTGGAATATAGAAACATTTAAACCCTAACTTCGAGTAAAAATTGACCTATTTGAAGGGTTTTCTCATTTAGCAAATGTCTACTTTTCTGTAACATAGAGATAAAAGGAAGTATTTGTACTTACGCTTATGTAAAACTAAAAATATGTAGATTTGATACATAGAAATGCACTTAGTAAAAAGTGAACATTTTCTCTATTAAAATAAAACAACTAATAACTCTTGATATTTCATTTAAACATGTTATTAGAAAAAGAGCATCTCAAAACCCTGCGTATCTTTTTTTTCTTCTTCTTCTTCATCTTTGAATAACTCCAGCAGGAAACCTCAACATTTTATTTGATTATTTAAGAGTTCCCTTTGGGGTGGAAGTAGATAGAGCTTGATATCACTATGTATAAATAAATAATTTGAAGGTTTTCTATGTCCAGATAAAATTCTAAAATCTGATAAGTAGGTTTCATTTTATCTCTTGTTATTTTAGTGGTGGGAAGGTTAGTTATTTTCTTCCCCCCAGTGGCCTGTAGTCCTCCCAAGATTGCTGCCCCTGGGCTCTCCTGTGGCTTGAGGGTTGTATTTAGGATCTCATCAACCCTTTTAATCTGACTGCCATTCTGCATTTTAATCTCTGCTCCTCAGTCCTCTCATAAATAGGGAAGTACTACAGCATCTCCCCTTTCTCTCCACCTCCTAAAACCACACTCAGTCCACAACAGCACAGGAATTATAAAATGCCAGATTATAGATCTGCTTCATTATGAAAATGTTTGGTGACACTTTTCTTCTGACAGTCAACAATGTAAGATTCAGTAAACAACTTATAATTGTGTATGCCATTTAATATTGTGATGGTTGCTAGTGATGGCTGCATGCTTTATAAAAAGGTAAATGGAATTCATCAGTTCATTTCTTAATTTTTTTAAAACAAATATTTGCTTAACACCTAAAATATGCCAGGAATTGGGCTAGGCACTAAGAATACAAAGATGAATAAACATGTTCTCTGCCTTCAAAAACTCACAGTCAAGTCAAGAGACAGTCATGTAAATAAATTATTATAACAGCGTATGACAAAAAATAATGTATAAAATTACATTTGGGCACAGAGAATGGATGAACTAACTGACTAAGTGGAAGGTCAGGAATGGTCAAGTTGGATATCACATAGAAGTTAATGTTTGAACAGTTTTTGAAGGAAGAATATGAGATAATAGAAGGAAGCCATTTCAGGCAAAGGCGTATACAAAGGCCCAGAAGAAAACAACAACATGACAGTGTTACATAGCTGTCAGTAGTTTGGCATATAAAGAATATAAGGTAACAGTTGGCATATTGCTGAATTTGGGCATTATAAATTCCTGGGAGGAAATAATGTGATTTGTTTTCAGTATCAGAATCTCCTCAACTTGGCTTGTCCCTGAAGTCCCAGGGTAATGCAAAAGGAGACAGGTATGGCTCCTAGAATCTTCGAAAAACCCATCAGATTCATGACGCTTTCCAGAAATAGGTAATGTGATCATTCAAGCCCAGTTCAAAGGAGTGCCTTTCAC
The DNA here is from genome assembly GCF_965194825.1 of Balaenoptera physalus. NCBI lineage: Eukaryota > Metazoa > Chordata > Mammalia > Artiodactyla > Balaenopteridae > Balaenoptera > Balaenoptera physalus. The sequence goes on along the minus strand of NC_138883.1, from coordinate 80,043,662 downwards.
AAGTAAGGAAAAAGTAAAGGCAATTTTTTCTAAGACAAAATAAAATGTATATTATCCTTGCATAGCCCTATCAGAGCATAGAACAGAATTTGTAGGAGTTTAGAGAAATGTAATACCTAACAGAGTTCATCATCAACAAGTATACCACAAGCAAAATCATTCTTTTAAAGAGCCTCTTCTCTTATCATACCTTGTATTCTTCTGGAGCATTCCCACTGTGACACTGACCTCACAGAGAACTCCAGTACTTTATCCTTTCTGCTTCATTTCTATCTACCAACCCCCTCAGGAATTCACTTCCTTCCTTCAATTGCTCTTGTTCCAGAACCCTTCTTTATAATGACTCTTTTGCAAATGTCCTCAATTCTCTGAGCTTTCTCCTTCCATCACATCCACTTTGCAAATCCCAGTGATGAATCCAACAATGCATTTTCTCTGAGTAGCAACCACAGAACTAAGCACTGCTGGACAAAAATCTTACACTAGAGAAGACTGGGATCATGGTTCATTCATGGTCACCAGCCTCAAATGGTCATTCAACAGAGACTAAAGTGATCACGCACTCATCACCACAGTGACTATTCAACACCTTCCCCATGCCCCTTCAGTTGTCCCACCGCCTTTTGTTCGCAGCAGATAACCCAACCTTATGGTTCACTGAGAATATAGAAACGACATAATAAATACTACATAATCTTCTCATGACTAAATCTGCATCTGCAGTCATCTAGTCATCTCCTTCTTCCCTGTTATTATACAGAAGGAAGTAACACTTCTTTCAAAATTCTTTTTCAGTGTTTCATGTAACGTTTTAAAAAATTTAACCCCAGCTCAACGCTATTACTTCCCAAGGCAATCTTGCTTATATTCCCACCATTCCAGCTCTTTCTTGGATCACCAATGATTTATATCATCAAACCAGTTCTTGTATTACTCAGCCTCTTAGTTACATTCAAAATCCTTTCCCACTCTTCCCTTCCTGAAAAAACCTCTTTGCTTCTGCAATAGCACATGCTCCTGGTCATGTTTCTGTTCCTCTGGTCCTTCCTTCGTGGATCCAAAGCAGAGCCTGAGATGAGGATTTGTGTGCAAGCAGTTGATTTGAGAGGTGATCCAAGGGCACAGGTGTTCTTAGACTTTGTAGAGTAAGATAGGCAAAGAGGCTAAAACAATAGAAATGTGTTATCAAGGGTAACATGGTAGGAAAGAGGGGCAAAGAGATTAATTCCTCTCAGGCCTCCTGAGAAGTATATAGAATGCTTCCCCTTAATTGTCTAAAAGACTTTGCTGTTTCTTTCTTCTTTACCTATCATTTAATTTTTGTGTTCCTCAGAACTCAGTCCTGGGCCATCTTCTCTTCAATATCCCTTCCCAGTAGTCTCAGACATTCTTATGCTATCTAGAGCATAAAAATGTTTATAATCCCTAGATTTTTATCTACAATGTAGATTGCTATTCCAAGTACAGCTTTCTACATGATATCTCCATTTGGAGGTTCACCAGGCATCTCATATTTAGAATTCTCTTGATCTTTCCCCACTTCTGGCCCAAATCTGCCTCTTCTTTAATTTTCCACATCTTAATAAGTGGCATTTCCCTTTGCTCAGTTATACAAATGCAAACCTGGAAGTCATTTGACAACCCCCTTCTTCTCCCTACCTGCATCCAATCCATCACCAAGTTCTGTTAATCCTACTGCCAAATTATGTCTCAAATTTGTCCAATTTTTATTGTCTCATTCCTCATCTAGACTACTGCAAGAGTCTGCTTCCATTTTTGCTTTCCACCAATCAACTCTGCACAGAGTAGACAGAATGATCTTTCAAAGGCATAAATCAAATTTTATTATTCCACTGCCTAAAAGATTTGTCTTCATATTATCTTTAAGTAGATAACAAGTTGTATGAGTTTTCTTGGGACAAGTCCTGGTTTGTGCCAGCTTAACTATTAGCAGTGTTCACTTTCATTATCCAAAGGGCCCCATTTTGGACAATAAATCATATGATCACCCTACTCTTAAATACAAATTCCTGTAATTAGACTTACTCCAAACTCATCTCATGTTATTACACACTAGCCAACTTGCAAGCACCAACTATTTTCTGCTTCAGGTTCCTCGCACATGCTGTTCCCTCTGTGTACAGTATACTCTCTTGGAGCCTCCACCTGGGCAACTCCTACTCTTTCATCAAGAATCCATTTAAGGCCACCTTCTAAAACAGCCTTTTTTCAATTTTGTCATATAAATATTTCCACTAGGATGTTTCCTTTTTTTTATCCTCTCACTTTCATTTTTAATGTAATTGTAAATTTATTTGTACATTCATTTGTTAGTACATACCTTCCCCATTATATAATGAGCATGAAGGCAAGAAAACACATCCTCCACTTAGTAATGTATATTCCAGCACAGCCCTGGACCCCACTGTGGGTGTTCTCTAACATTGTTAAAAGAATGGAGAACAGAGGAGAGAGAAATACCAATCGAGGCCTTTTAATACACCCATTTTCTAAATCTGAATAAATACAAAACCTCTTCCTACTCCGACCTACTAGAGTGCAATGAAGATGTTGAAAGAAAACACCAACATACGAGGTGCACATAAAATTTTCTAGTACTTTGTGAAAATGAACAAAATCATTTAAGCACAATGGAGACAAGTTTCACACAGGCAATAGTTTAAAATGCCTTGATCAATAGGGGAGCTTTATTATCTTATTAGCTCTCTCAAAACAATAAATTAAAAGAAAATAACATACTTAATGAAAAATTCAGATTAAAACAAAAAAGCATTCATATGAGAACACATACCAAATTAGTTCTCTGATTAAGGATCATAGATTGATGAAGTCTTAGAGCCAGAAGTCCCTGGACATGAGCTAGTTCAGTTCTATCATCTTGCAGGAAAGGAGCTGAGACACAGGGACTGGAGATAAAGTTAGAAATTCCACCGTAATGAATTGTCTCCCAAATTTCTGCATAATGAGACAGGCCTATTACAAAAATATTTATTTTATAGTGACTGATACAAAATCTTAATAATACATAATATGTACTTCTTTAGAAATGAAAATAAATATACTAGGCCTATAAGAAGATGACCTTTAGGTAATCTTTTATACTAAGAACTATCTTCTACCCATCGGTCTAATATGAGGGAGAAATTAAGATGTGGTGGTGAAAAAATACACATTCAGATTTGTAGAACCCAGCTGAAAGGTGAATTATTAAATTACATTTCAAAGCATTTTTTCAGTGAAATAAGGTATCAACTATTGTCGTATAGTTAATGAATTACTTTATTTTCTTTAATTAAAATGTGTTCTTGGTTAGTTTTCTCTCCTTTGATGGCTTTTATTTTTCACTTTATGAAGAAAATACCTCTATGTAAGTGATTCTGACAATGAATTCATAAATCTCTCACTAAGTTTTGAGCTTTCAAAAACTGACACATATTTCACAGAGGGGTACTTGCTTTAAACAGTTTGGCTCTAGCATCATATACCGGATACTTTCTTTGCCATGTGAAAAATCACATATCCTTTACAGAAGGCTCACCCCATTTGTCTTTCCAAAACAAAAGAGTCACCAATCTACCTCCCCACCCCAAATAGAAAGGTCATATTGTAAGAAATGTGATTTCTATAGACGACCAGCATCACTGCCGTATGGCAACGTGAAAGGCTACAATGGCAGGATTAACTCAAGGGCATAAGAAACACTGCTCTATGCCAATATAAGTATCCCATTGCAACTTCTGAGAGTGTTCTGAGAGGCCAAACATTTTTCATACAGACATTCTATGCCCTAACAAATTCTTCTCCAAATTCTTCTGACCAAATCCAGATTTAGTGACTCACAGATCTTATGCACAGTACTTTAACTCCAGAATGTACATATGGTCAGCCAACTCTTATGCTGTATCCTAAATTTAATAAATATTAAAATGATGTTACATGCTTAAATATGAATGTTAAAGAATGCAAGAACTTTTAGTGCATATTAAAAAGAGTAAATTTCCATTCAGTAAAAATACCTGTCAAAGAGCCTCAATAATACAACAAATGAATGGAATGGAGAGATAGATATGGAAGAAATTATTTCCTCATCAAGACTCTCCAATATGTGACATTTTTCAAGCTGGAAAACTTACCACACAGAATATTCTCCACCCCAGAAATGTAAGCCAGTATTTAGCAGTTATGTGAACAATGACTTTGAAGGCTGCTAAGAGCCCCATGTGAGGTTTTCATTACAAAGACCTTATTTCAGATATGTCAGGTCTAACTTGGAAATTGTAATTATTTCTATAGAAGTTCAGGGCTTGACTTCTTTTCTTGGGTATTTTGGCTTCCCTTGTTTAGGGGGGAAAGTGACTAATGATGCCCTGGAAATGATTAACTTAAAAAGAAACAGCTAAGAGTATTTGATCCTCCTTTGATGAAGTGTGAACACTAGATCCTTTTCCTCCAAAATGGAACCGGACTAAGCTAGCTCTGAGGGAAGGAAAAGGGTGTAAGTAAAAAGGAATGCATTTGTTACTGTTCCTTTATCTCAGAGAAGCTATTTCAAGTGATCACTGGTGGAAACTGCTGATAGTCAATCTCGTATTTTCACTCCACGTTTGACATCAATGTTGTCAATACGACATAATCGTCTCTGTCAAAAGCATCATTCATTTCCAAACTGCGGAGTTATTTACAGTCGTGTCTTCACTCAATGTAACACTACCACTCAACACTCAGCTGTCCCTTCTCTGTTTTAAGTAAACATTTGGGCAGACTTTTAAAGAAGCTCTATTTTAGGTTAGGCTAACAACCTGAAAATGAACCCAAAGAGAAAAACTTCTTCTCTTGTCCAAATACCATTTGGGCAAATGGATAAAGTTTTTCACAAAAACTGGCACTTCAAATTGAGTTCTGTTTGGTAAGAGACATGGTGCTGAAAAGTGACATTTATAATGACAGCAATATGGATCCCCAATAAAGAAGACTGGGTTGTATTTTGTTCTAATTATAACCATTTAAATATGTGTGTGCATTTTTTAAAATTTGGAAATCAATTATAATAATGTAGCTTCTAGTTAAGCACCTACTCTAAATCTCTTTGCAAAACATGGCTGATGTGGGTGTTTGAATACAATTAAATAGAAAATGTTGTGAGGAAAACTCAGTCTTATGTTTCTAAACACCCGAATGAACAACTACTTATTTCATGGCTTCTATGCACTCAGCATGGTGCTAGCTGTATAGCATATGAAAAAATGATGGCAATATGAAGGAAACAAGGGTAAATGGAAATCAGGCTGTGTTTTTAAAATAAATTTGATTTGTCTTTTCCATCTACTCTTTGAGAGAACAAATCTTAAAACTCTTGGTATATCCAGAACTATTTCCCAGAGGCAACTACTTATGTCTTTTCACCAGCAGAGGACATGATAATGGTAAAAAGAGGTGGATGGAATTTTGAAAATTGAAAGCAGAATTAAAGCTAATTTGACAGACATACAGAATTTTGGTGGTCTAATGACTTTCAGAAGCTATTTATTTTCAGAGCTTTTCCTAAGAAAAGTATAAATATCACTATCGATCTGTGTGGGATCCCTTCTTCTTGATATAAAATGCATCAAGCATATAACTTAAAAAATAAATCAGGCATTCTAAATATACTTTTGTTATCTGAACAAACTGGAATGGGTTATTTTGGAACCAGTGCATTTGAAAATAATAATAGCTACTTCTTACCTTGAGCCTACGGTACGTCAGACACTTTGCATAAATGAGCTCATTTAGGCCTCCCTCCAGAACATGGATGTGTTATCATCACTTTCATTTTACGCATTAGGCATCCAAGATGGGCAGAGTTTCAGGGCTTTTCTTGAGCTTCTATAGTTAATATTAATAGTGGTTTAGCTAACATTACTATCAGCATAAATACTATGACTTTTTCATGGGCTTTCTCTTCTAATTCTCACAGAATTTAGAGGTTGGGACTGTTAATATCCTCATTTTAAAGACCAAGAAACCAATTAAATCTTAGACTTATAACAACTCGTGTTATAAAAGATCTTACTTTGCTAGTTCATGATTGGGCTGAGATGTGAACATAGGTTTTTTTACTCCAGAGTCAGTGCTTTTCTCAACTAGCTATGCCCATCTCTCCAAAACCAAAATTGGAATTTGAATCTATATCATTTGTTTTTTGTAAGTGCACAAGTTCCATTTTACCTCACTATCCTAAAAGAAGTTAAGAACATCAAAATGTAGCTGATTGTCTCTATTTCTCTGTCTTGCAATTTCCTTTTGCCTCCCTCTTCCTTATCCCATGCTTATCCAGGCCTACCCAGGACCCTTGGACTCTCTAATGAGAACTCTCCCTTTAATTTTGTTTATCACATGGTTTCTGGGCCAATGCTAATGTTTGTTTTTCATTTTATTGTGTTTTCCAATATTTTCCCAGCTTTTCCTATAGCACTCTAATATCAAGAGACCAGGCTCCTAAGAATGCAGACCATTCTTCATGCTGAATACCACCCTGTAATTTTCTCCAATTCATTCTATATCGTGGTTTGTTGGTTGGAGACAAAGCACAGCACTACCAGATACGCTCTATATCTGATTATGTCCTTGGCCTCAAACCCTCCTTTATTACCAAAATTGTTTGCATTGACTATATTCCCATCGTGTTTCCTCTCAAACTCTTGCCTTTTTCCTCCCATTTTCCGTTCATTTTTTTACTATTTTATTTTCCTTTCTATTTCCACATGTGCATGCCCCTCTAGCATTCCATTTTGCTCAATTCCCATGCATCCTCTTCATGCTTTCTATACACTCCCATCACCGCTATTTTCTTGCCCACATCAGAATAAAAAAGATTTTGAGTCCATTTTGGGGTTGCATACACACCATTGAGACAAGCAGAAACAGTATATCCAACTACAGAACAACTCATACATAATGATAGTTGTGAGTTGTTTTTAGTAAACACATCTTTTACCATGATTGTTCCTGTCTTTGTGCATGTGTCTGTAATTGTATGTTTTATGCTTCCAGTTTACGTTCCTACTTCTTATGTTCTTGATTAGCATTAGAAAAATAAAAAGTCCAGTTAATAAGCATTAGTTATTGAATTGTCACCTCCTCATTCTAGTCACTGACAACAATTTGGAAATAGCAAACATCTCGTCTGATTATTAGGCCATCAATTTACCGTGACCTGGGGCCACTTCTAAGTGATTAATGATGTGTGAGCTTGTTGCAATATTAAAAAGATCAACCTGAGCCTTAACTCTAAGCATAACAACATCTTTAGAGGCTTACAACAGTTTTATTTATTTTTTATTTCTAGATATCTACAATCAAATAATCAAATAAGTAAATCTCTATTACTTTTTAATTTTGAAAAATAGGCTTAAATTAATTATGTAAAATTTAATATCTATAGTTATTGTGAAAATCTGTGTTCTTCTAAAATTTGTTAGCCAGTGATGAGCAGCCTGGGACAAACACACACACACACACACACACACACACAGACATACTTATATGATTCCAAATGAGAAAATGAAAGAATCCCTTTTAGGGACATTTTACTTCCAGGTATTACAATTCTATGGGATATTTCAGAATTCTTTTTGAGTTATAAATTTCTTCTGAATAGTAATTTACAGTCTACATTGTATCTCACTTACTTCCTGCAAGGTAGCTAGGGCAAGTAATACTAGAAATGGAATGGTACTGGGGACAATTAAATGGTTTTCCAAGGTCAGGTACTAATCTGGGACTTGAACCTGGTCTTCTGATTCCTAGCTCATGGTTCTTTCTATTTTACATAGTTACTTAAATATTAGATCAGATATGTACTACCTAAAGTGAAAATTAAGCTTTAATTCTTTAAACAGAATAAGGTTATAAAAACTTACTCCATCATACTCTATTTGTGATGAAGGAAAGGAGCATTCTGATTAATTTTGTTTTCTGGTTTCTATTTCCAAGAATTCAAACCTGGAAAAAATACATTTAATATCATGAGAGAATTTAAACTAACATTAATTCAAAGAACACTTCAAAGTCTTGTAGGACTTTAGGGTTTTAATTTCTTCCATTAATTTCTATTGTTTCATAGAGATAATGTCAGCTAAGAGATTTCCAACACCAAAGCATTTTTTTTTTCCTATCTGGCATTTGTGTCAATACAAATAAACCACAAAGTAATAAGTTGTTGCTGTTGTTGTTTTTCAGAGCAGAAACATTTTAAATGCTTGCACATTTTGACACACAAAAAAGGCTTTTAATTACGTGAGTGTACTATTTCTAAGTAAGGGCTTCTTTCTCATTAAAATGATGGTTGCAAATATTTTGAAAATACACTTTACTATGCTTTCAGATGGAATATTTATTTTAGATATATGCAGTAATCATCAGTTTCACTTGAAAACCAGGCCTATAAATGTAATATACATTTTTTTCCCTGAATGTCATACATATTGAGTGAGGAAGGTAAGAAAGATGAAGAAGATAGAGGCTAAAATGAATCATAAAATAGAGGAATGAAGCTAATCTCAATAAAAGTGTGTTTTATGTGTGTGTTAGGTCCCTACTGATGCTTATTAAACTACCAGCAATGTAGTGACTTAAAGTAGCATAAATTTATTATCCTACAATGCAGGAGGTCAAAAGTCTAAAATGGGTCTTATGGGGCTAAAAATCAAGGTGTCAAAAGAGCTGAGTTCCTCTGGAGGTTCTATCAGAGAATTCATTCCTTGCTTTGTCTAGCTTCTCGAGACTGCCTGCATTCCTTGGTTTGTGGCCACATGACTCTGACCTCTGCTTCCATTGTTACATCTCCTTCTCTGACTCTAACCCTCCTGCCTCCCATTTATAAGGACCCTTGTGATTATAATGTGTCCATGCAGATAATCCAGGATAAGCTCCCCATCTCAAGGTCCTTAACTTAATTACATTCACAACGTCCTTTTTTCCATGTAGGTTTTGGAGATTAGGATGTGGACATCTTTGGGAGGCCATTCTGCCCTTCACAATGTGCATAAAATATTATAACTTTTAAATCAACATAGAGATAATGACATATTTGAAAAAAAATACTCTTATGTGGAATTGAGTCCTTTAAATGGATATTGGGATCTGTGTAGAAAAAGCATGGGATGTTAATGTTACCTGTCAGTTGTTTTGAAATACACTTACTATTTGATTAGTAAATCCAATACCTGAAAGCAGTCTTCCAATGTGTGAGTGTGTGTTTCTTCTTTTAGAGTAGCATGCAAAAATTTAAATTTTGAAAAAGTATTTTAAGCCAAACTTGTACTGTGGAATATGTTTAAAAAATAGTTTTCATTTAAAATTGGCATTCATGAGTCTCCTGCCAATAGCCTCTATAAGATTAGCTGTGACATCATTAGTAAAATAAGCAGTAAGGAAGGCCAGAGTGTATTATTAAACTGATTTCCAATCTAATGGTGTCCTAGTGAATGAGGAGTTAAGGAAATTTTGTGCCACCAAAATTAATTGAGGTAAAGGCAGAGGGTAGTTTTTGTGACTCTTGTGCAAGCACTATCTCATCCTATGTTTTTGAAGTTACTTTTAATAACACCTAGAAATTGGGCAAATTAAAATGACATCCTTTAATACTTTGAAACAAATAACTTTACTATTTAAAGATGTGAGAAAAAGACAACAGGTTATTATTATTATTATTTCATCCTAATTCTTAAATATGACTCTCTAGGAATTACTAGATTTGTCTTTTATGGTAATTCTATTCTTTGAATATTTTAAATTTTGTCTTGTCTTTATGTATTTGTCCCCTGGTTCTACTAACTGCAGCCTAGAATCAAGAAAATGCCATCTATAAATATATATTATTCCAGTGATGTGTTGGAGCCTGCTTGTACCAGATCCTGAGAATTGATTTTGTGTGTATCTCCTCCCAGCTCTGAGTTCACTGACATAATACTAGTAGCTTGAAATGGGCCATGGTGGGAGTATTTACACCACAGAATCAGCAAATGCTACAAATAAGAGCGTTTTCTCTCCCAGAAAGCTGATTATTAAACATTTACTAGCATTTCTCTGCACACAGAATCAGTGCTAATTGGGTTAAGAATTTAAAGAACCTTCGAATTAATCATGACGACTTGGAAGCTAATGTGATTTCTATTAAATGATGTAACATGGCATGTTTTGAACTGTTTAAACTTTCTCACTTGTGAGATCTGTGATGCTGGATTATAGTTCATTAATATTGTCACACAATTAAAAGGCAAAGATAATGTAGGAAAGTAAATTTCTACTTTGTAATACATAATATTGATTTCAGGTACCCCCTAATATAATGCACTGAGAACACACCACTTCTGGTGTATTCTTGTCAAAAATGCATAACCTTAACTATGAGAAAACATCAGACAAACCCAATTGTAGAACATTTTACCCAAAAAATGATCAATACTCTTTAAGTGTCAAGGTATGAAAAGACAAAGAAGAACAGAGGAATTGTTGCGTACTAGAGGAGATTAAGGAGACGTGACACCAAATGCAAGGTAGGATTCTGTATTAGATTGTGAACAAGAAAAAGGAAATTAGTGGGAAAATGGGCAAAATCTGAATGAAGTCTATAGATTAATAAATAATATTGTGTGAACATTAATTTTCTGTCTGCAGTAGTTAATCTACATTTATGTGAGATAATAACTTCAGAGGAAGCTGGTGAAAGGATATACAAAACATTTTATATTCTTTTGCAACTTTTAAGTCTAAGCTTATATCAAAATACAAAGTTAAAAAATGTTTCTTTAAAAGAACATGTGCTTTGGAAGTAGGCAAATGTGGATTTGAATCTTGGTTTTACAAAGATTTACTGTGTGACTTTGGACAGAGTATTTAAAGTACTTTTTAATGAGATAATGCTTCCTAAACTTTCTAACAGTGCCTGAAACACAGTATGCATTGAATAAACAATATTTAATGAAGTTTTATTGATGTTGAAGAAAATGTAAGAAAACTGTTACTTTTTTTTTTTTGACAATTTTAAGTTTCTGAATGTCCTTACATGGCTCTTCTAAGTCCTTGGATATATACATGATTGCAAAAAATCAAAAGTTTGTGTTTCCAGCTCATGCAGCTATATATATATTTTATATATATATATAATATATATATATATATATATACAAACAACACAATCAAAAAATGAGCAGAAGACCTAAATAGACATTTCTTCAAAGAAGACATACAGATGGCCAAAAAGCACATGAAAAGATAGATGCTCAACATAACTAATTTTTAGAGAAATACAAATCAAAACTGTAATGAGGTATCACTTCACACTGGTCAGAATTGCCATCATCAAAACGTCTACAAACAACAAATGCTAGAGAGTATGTGGAGAAAAGGGAACCCTCCTATACTGTTGGTGGGAATATAGACTGGTACAGCCACTATGGAAAACAGTATGAAGGTTCCTTAAAAAACTAAAAATAGAACTACCATATGATACAGCAATCCTACTCCTGGACACATATCCAGAGAAAACCATAATTTGAAAAGATACATGCACCCCAATGTTCATTGCAGCACTACTTACAATAGCCAAGACATGGAAGCAACCTAAATGTCCATCGACAGAAGAATGGATAAAGAAGATGTGGTACAGATATATATATAATGAAGTATTACTCAGCCATAAAAAAGAATGAAATAATGCCATTTGCAGCAACAAAGATGGACCTAGAGATTATCATACTAAGTGAAGTAAGTCAGACAGAGAAAGACAAATATCATATGATATCACTTATATGTGGAATCTAAAAAAAAAAAATGATACAAATGAGCTTATTTACAAAACAGAAACGACTCACAAACTTAGAAGACAAACTTACGGTTACCAAAGGGGAAAGGTGGTGGAGAGATAAATTAGGAGCTTGGGATTAACATACACACACTACTATATATGTTGATAAAATAGATAATCAACTAGGACCTACTGTACAGCATAGGGAGCTCTGCTCAATATTCCATAATAATCTATAGGGGAAACGACTCTGAAGATGAATGGATATATGTATATGTAAACTGAATCACTTACCTGTACACCTGAAACTAACACAATATTGTAAATCAACCATACTCCAATATAAAGTAAAAATTAAATTAAAAAAAAGGTATGTGTTTCCAAAAGATGGCATTAAAACTTCCATAGAGGGCTTCCCTGGTGGTGCAGTGTTTGGGAGTCCGCCTGCCAGTGCGGGGGACACGCGTTCGAGCCCTGGTCTGGGAAGACCCCACATGCCGCGGAGCGGCTGGGCCCGTGAGCCACTACTACTGAGCCTGCGCGTCCGGAGCCTGTGCTCCGCAACAAGAGAGGCCGCGATAGTGAGAGGCCCGCGCACCGCGATGAAGAGTGGCCCCCGCTTGCCGCAACTGGAGAAAGCCCTCGCACAGAAACGAAGACCCAACACAGCCAAAAATAAATAAGTAAATAAATAAAGTAAAAAAAAAAAAAAAAAAAGGCTTGTTCTTTCTTTATTAAAAAAAAAAAAAAAAAAACTTCCGTAGAACTTCTGTTGCATAAGTGCCACAGCCTTGGGCCTAAAAGAAGGAAAAGAGCTTGCGGAGTCCTAGTGCTAGATTGAACTGGCCTAAGGTAGTATGAGCTATACTTTGAGATCTGGTAATGTAAACAGAGTGTCATGGCCTTGTCATTAAACTCTGAAGACACAGATCTCATAGTTTCTGAATTGGATAATAACACAGTTGCCTGCCAACTCCTGTATGCAATCTCCAATGTTGTGCAATCATATCTTCCTGCACAAATGCCAACTATATGGCAGCTTAATTTTAATCATGTAAATCTGGAAGTGAGATGTGCTTCTAGGTTTACCAGAGATTTCCCCTGGTGACAAATAATTTATACTTTCTAATAAGTTTTAGCCTTGTGGGCTAAAGGCCAAATGTTCCAAGAAATGCTGCCCAAGACCCATGCTCACTATTGCTTTCTCTGCATGAATGTATTTATACACACATATATACATAAATATACACATACATATATATAAAATGTTTATATGTGTATGTATATATATATACTATATATAGTTATATCTACATATGTGTGTATGTATATACATTAAAAATCTGTATATATATATATTTATACACAGACACATATACACATATACTTCTCAGTCTTATCCAAATAGAAGCCCCATTTGTGACAGCTAAGCCAAAGCCAAATTAAGGGGATGACATCATCAAAGCATATGTTAAAACTTCTGTTGTAATTAATAAAAAATTAATTTTAAGAAAGTAAGAAAGGTGGCCTTTGTTTTATTATGCTAAGTTCTCAATATCATATTCGTTTTTATTTATTTGGATTGATCACAACTTCCAAATAGATTCACTAACCGTGAAGTCATGTATTGCTTTTGAAACGTGTATAAATTATTTTAATAAAAATTCCACCTGTAGAAAAAACCGTCTACTCCCATTCTCTGTAACCTCCTTCTTAAAGCAAACTTTACATCTTTTAGCTATCAGCCTAACAACAGAACAACAAGCAAATGGCCCAACAACATCAGTAATATGAAAACATAAGATCATGAAAACTCTTCTCATAGTTGCCAAGAAGTAACTGAGAACTCTTCTCATAGTTGCCAAGAAGTAACTGAGAAGCGGTACTCGTGAACTGTCTTAACTGATATCAGAAAGCCCCTTGCATGTGGTTACGTCTAAAAATATAGGTTTCTAGGAAACACAGGTTTCTAATTCTCAGTTCAGAATGTTTTTCACCCAGCCATTCTCCACCCAGGCATGTGGAAAGCATTCCGTGAAGTGTGCAGCAGGTTTCAAGAACAGCTTTCAGCTGCAGAATGCAGACTTTGCTATTCATCTTCGTGGCAAGGAAGGAAAGACCACTCTCAAGTACCTCCAGGGGCTTTATAGGTTCTCTTGCTTCAACTTAGTATTTCTAGCCTTCATAAAACAGGAGCACCGAGGATGACATAGTGAAGTAGTCAGTTTACTCCAAATGCTGAAGTGCTTACTCTACCTTACATTTTACAAGTTTACAGTTTTGAAGTCATTTGAACTCCTCGTGGGCTCAGTGGTGCAATATTTTTTTTAAGTTATTTCTGACCGTAACAGACACTTTTAGACCTGCAGTGATGAGCAAACCCCAGAGGCAAAATACAATAAAGATTTAAGGGGCTGCTCCGTGCAGCACTGTAGCTGCTTTGTGTAGGAGAGGAACAGAAGTGGGAGGGCTGGCCTGGTGTGTGATTATTTCTGACAACGCTGCAGTTTGTTTAATTTTCAATTTATGCTAGCACTTTGGGGCATTGGAAAGTATGGTCCAAAGAAAGATAAGCTTTCATCTAAGATTGTGAAAGGGTTTTTTTGTTTTTATGCTGTTATTCTTTTTAGATTTGGTAAACAAATTGTGTTTGAAAGAGATAAAATATCCAGAAACCAAACTCAAATTACCTCCATTATACCCACACCAGCCCCTTGTGATTGGCTTTCTTTGCATGTGGGAAAAGATGAAACACACTGCATTCTATATTTCAATTATTTTCACTGAATAAAGAAAACCCAGCTTATGATATTGTTTATTCTATATGATAAAGGAAATGTAATCTATTTCTTATCATAAAACTCTGAGTTTACTGCAATATTATCAGAGATATGTTTGCTGTCTCTGAAGACATCTGTCTTGGAAGTGTTTGTGTTATCCTTGTTGGTATTTTACTTTACTAGATATATAAACTGGATTATAAACAATACAGTTTAGCTTTCATTAGAGAACCATAGAATTTTACTGGGTCCCAGGCTCAGCCAAATATTCTTTTATGGATATGTTTAGCAGATTCCTTTCTTAGTGAAAGCAATTAATGTGAAATTACTTATACTCTTTCTTCAAGAGTAGTACTGGTAAAAAAGAAGGAAGAAAGGAAGGAAGGGAAGAAGGAAGGAAGGAAGGAAGGAAAGAAGGAAGGAAGGGAGGAAATATATTTTTATATTTTATATATGAACATACACTGTTTATAATATATACTCATTTATATATATACTCATATATACATATACACACCAGTTGGCATACTTACTTATCCATATGTGTATATACCTATTACATATATCCTTTTATCACATTTATTGATGATCACATGGATTGTGGTACCCTGACAATTGGCTGCCATCATCAGACTACTGAAGAATTTGCTTAGGTGACAATTCACTGGCAAATATGAATGTAGGGGCTAGGAGCTGAAGGAGCTCTGAAATCACACAGGAACCTTTGTCTGTCACACTCGTTCTCCTCTAAATCTTCAACTTTTCCTTGTTCCTTAGCTCCTTCCTCTTGTTAGCCCAGAGGAATAAATTCTGGCCTACCTGTCTTTACAAAAAAATATATTTTCTCCTTGCCACATTGGTATCCTACTAATTGCAAGGATTTCTGCCTATTTCTTTTCTTATAATCAAGCTTCTGGAAAGAATAGTCATCATTTGCTGTCTCTAATTTCTCACCTCCTTTCCACCCTTAACTCTGTAATCTGATTTCTGACCGCATCAATCTTTGAAACTAGTTAATTTTCAAACTGGTTTCTAGTATCATGTATATATATTAATGAGTCCCAAAGGATTTCATATAGGTAAACTCACAGGTCAATGATCATTCCTCATCCAACTTGACCTATCAGCAGCATTTGACAAAGGTATCACTTCCTCTCTCTTGGGATACTTTCTTCACTTTGCTTTTGGAATGTTAGACTCCCCTGGGTTTCCTCCTGCCTCTTTAGTTGTTTCTTCCTATTCTTCTTCACAGGTTACTTCTCACCTCCCAGGTGTCTCAACTGTCAAGTGTCCCAGTGCTCACACTGGACTTTGTCTCTTTTACATCTACACTAGCCTTGGTGATCTCATCCTATAACAAGGCTTTAAATATCATCATAAATATCATGGGTGACTATCAATTTATATTTCTAGTTTGGATCTCTTATCTGAATGCCAGACTCATATACCAACTATTAAACATCTCCATTTGGGTATCTGATACTCGTTTCAATTTGACATTTTCAAAACCAAGTTTTCTATCTTTTTCATTCCCTGCACCATCTCAGTTAATGGCAACTCTATCTTTCCATTTGCTCATGCCAAAACCTTGGAGTCATCGTTACATCTTCTATTGCCCTCACACTCCATATCTAATCCATAAGCAAATACTGTTGGTTCTTCCTCAGAATAAATCCAGAAGCTCACGACTTCTTTCCTTTTCCACCTCTACCACCCTGTCTAACCACCATCATCTCTCTCCAGGATTATCACAATGGCCTCCCAACTGATTTTTCTGTTTCCAGCCCTTGTCCCATTTAGTCTGTTCTCAACACAACAGCCAAAGTAATCCTGTTAAAATGTGAGTCGGATCACATCATGCTGCTGCTCAAAACTCTATAATGGTTTCTCAGTCAGCGTAAAAGCCAGAGCATTTACAATGTCCTACAAGATCCTATATAATCTGGCTTGCTCTTCGCTTCCTCTTGCTAATCCCTCCCTCACTCTGCTCTAGCCTCACTGCTCATCTTCTTTTCTCTCAAACTTGCCAGGCGTGTTCCAGGCTTGGGGCCTTTGCATTTGCTGTTCCTTCTTCCCTTGATACCCACTCTTCCCTTGATATCCACATAACTCACTCCCCTGACTCCTTTATAAATGTCATCTCATTGAGGTCTTTACTGGACACCTACTCAAAACTGTAATGCCACCATCCCTGTTACCTTCTTTATTTTCTCATTAACACTGAATATTACTCACATTCTATATATTTTAATATTTTCACTTGTTATCTCTCCCCCTACCTCACCTTATTCCCACTAGAATATAAACTCCATGAGGGCAGGGATTTTGAGCTGTGTCCTATGTCTACAGCTGCAACCTGTAGAATAATTCATTTGCCTGACATATAAATGAATAAACAAATATAGGAATGAAATCTCTTGTTTCCCAGACATATAATTTCAACTAGATATTTGGCATCCCAATATATGGCTCACTGCTGCCTCAAACATAAATCCACAACTAAGCTCACCACTTCACCCATGCGCTGAAACCTCAGTTCTACCACTTCCAGTTAAAAGAGTTCATTGAATCTTCAATATCTTTTCCTGTAGAGATCAAAATACACTCAATATTTGTTCTTTCCTTGCCTTCAATCTCTACTCTGCTTTTCATCCTACCACCCTAAATATCTATTCATAGTCTCCTTCTGCTGGATGGTACTTGTCTTCTGAATGTCCATTAAATGATGGTATTTCCTGTTCGTCCTTGAAAATTCTGTCCAGAGTTCTCCTCAGGAAATCTTTCCCTGCTAACTCCTCTCTCACCCTATCACCTCACTCTCACCTCTGTACACACAATGACTGAGCACCCTGGGTAAGCACTAACATGATATTTACCACATTGTATCAAGAGTCTCTTCTTACCACTCAGCCTCCCCGTAGACTATAAACTGTGCAAGGGCAATAACCACATCTGAATCACCCAAGCCTTAGCAGAGAACCAGGCCCATGTTACGTGCTCAATAAATTATGGTAGAATGACAAATAAGTGAGCAAATAGATGAAGGAATAAATGAATGCAGTAAGATCACAAAGAATATTAGCAACAATGGATTAGTATTTTCTTGTATACCCTGAGAGCTTTGCATGTTTTTATTGGAGCATTTAGCAATACAGCTTACAGATGAAAGTAAAAGATTCATGATAACATAAAATATGTCTTTACTACCTACACTAGCTAGAAAACAAATAAACTAACATAGTTTGACCTGAAATTATCCAGTGAAATTCTTATGTCTATTTTTGCAATTTTCTGCATAAAGTGGCCTCACGGCTTTCATAGCAAATTTATAATGAATGTAGAAATGTAATGCAGGCCAACTTGGAGTCTTTTGTGTTTCACCATTAAATGGAGTTTAAGATGGTCTTGAATTCTGGCCAGTGCCATAGAATTATTTGCTTTCTTCCCCTTTGCCTTTTTTTCTCTAGATTTCACATGAGAAAGTCCAGTATTTAATCAGATTACCTATATGAACTGTATTTTCATTTAAATGACACAGAGATCAAAAGAGGTAATAGTTCTGGAAATATGCTGCCCTTCCATAGTCCACATTAACACCTGTGGAAATCATACAGAAAAGTATTAATAATTGAGTCTGATGTGGGCAGTAAAACGCACAGTATGCTCTTATTAGGTTCGTTATTCATGTTGCTTCCAAGCACTGTCTTCCATTTTCTGTGAATATTATTATTAACTTTCATAATGTGCAACATTCATATATGCATGCTTTAAAGAAAATATAAAAATATAGATGCTATAAATCAAGGGCTAAACAGAAAGCTATTTGGAATTTCATTATTAAAAAAGAGGATAAAAAAGAAAAAAATTTCCCATTATTTTATATAAATAGCATACCAGTATGATTTAGGGAATGGTTACATTTATTGACCATGCTTACCATTATATTAATTAAGTGCAAATGTGATCATACATTTTTCCCTCCGTGATGTGAGATGCATAGTTTGTGCCTTGACTTTGTTATTTAGGTTTGGGGCTTTGTTTCTGCTGAGTTAGTTTTAAAAAACTGTTTTGAGGAAAACAATATTGACTAAAAAATCTTAATGTGACGTTATCTATGGTGCTTTGAAATATTAAGCTGCCTTAAGAATCTGAAGACATCCTAACTTTTGTCTGTATCATGTGAAAGATGAGTTGTGTGAAAAATAAACTATAATGTGCCATTTATAGCATGATGAGAATTATTCTCAAAGATAATTTTTCTAATTTTTGAGTGGCATCAGCTGCCTAAGCAAGGCCAAGGGTATTAATTATAGAGAAGATGCTAAGGAGGAATACTGATGCACCTTTCATTGTTATAGAACCTCATTTGGGAGGTAATATCAGGGCTGTCTCCAGTACCATTCATCTGACACTTGGTAAATGAGTTGTCAGTAATGGTGAAAATATATTAATACTGCAGATCACTTGAAATGGGTGCTCTTATGTGTTTTACCAGAAAATTCTCCCTTTGGTTAACTCAATATCTTTTCTGACGCATTTTCGTTGCACTGAAATGTCTTTTATAGTGTGTCAGAGTTATGAATACTGATAGACCTTCTCCTAAAGTGCCCCTCAAGTTCACTGCCATTTGCTCATTAGGTTTGCTTTTTATTGCATGTCAGAAAGTGCCTCTTTTTAAGCACCTACTAATAAATGGGAATTGATGAGAACTGTATCTCCAGAGCAGGCGGTAAATTCAAAGGTCCTAAATGAGGACGTTTGTGAGGCATCTAAGACCAGGGCATGTGCCCGTGGATCTTGATCTGGCTTACAGGGGATAATTGATTTGATGTTAAGATTGAAGAGGCACACGTTCCTAAGCGATGCTTGAAGTCCCAAAATGGAAATAGTTCCTTTTGCCATTGATAAAAGAACATAATAAGCTATCCTTTTAAAGATGTCTCCAGAATCATTTTCAATGGTAATTTATTTAAATGAGTCACATGAATTGTAACTTTGCAGAAAGCGTTAATACACTATTTCCAACTCTAACATAAAATGTGTAAGGTGAAGGTGGCAGGGGGTAGATGAAGATGCAGAAATAAAGAAAATGGTGGTGGTTACTAAAGGTGGAGATAGAGGCAGGAGGTGAGTGCATATGCTCACTCAGTCATCTTAAGAATCTGAGGGTGAGGCTGCGGCAGAGGAGGCAAGGGGACGGGAGAGAGAGTCATGCCTCTGTCTCAGGTATAGGGCTCTCTTGGGCTGAGCATGGTCTGGAGATCCAACCCTGTGCTACTTAGCTCTGGGAAGCTTCTGAAAAGCAAGAGTATCTCTAGAAAATAGGCCTTTAGTCCATGAAGTTGTTGCTGAGCTGGCCTTGGTAAGCTCCTATTAAATGGAAAAAATTGTGAATTAGGCTTGCTGCTGAAATGAGATATAGGGAAAATGTTGGTTGTCTGAGTTCCAACTGTGGCAGGTAATAGCTTGTTGAATCAGAAAGAAGGCAGGAAATCAGTAAGTCAGAAAGGTATAACTATCCAGCAACAAACCATTGGTAAGACAAAGGAAACCTAGAACCCGACAGTTTTTCAGATATTCCGAATCAGTGTTTCCCAATGATCTATTTACCACCTTCATGGTTTAGGCATATCCACAAGTATTTTTAAATTAATATTTTTACTTAAATCAACCTAGTTACTTTTTTACCTAGCCTTGTTCTGTGTGATAATATATGTGGTATATCTTTTATCTTTTCTAATATATATATTAAAATAAATACATAACTGTTAAAATTAAAAATTTAGGAATCTCTGGTCTACCTTAAAATTTCTCATGTTTTGCCTTTGGTACAAGTCCTGTGCTTTGGGAACTCTATTCTAAATATGAAGAGTGAAACGTCTGTCACAGATTTTGGAGGAGGACCTGACCAGCAGGGACCAGGGGAAGGGACTTAATATTATTTGTTTGCAACTTAGATCCTACATCAGAAGGATTTAAAGCCAACTTAAGACATGTATGCAAAAAGAATGTTAAGGTAAAAAAAGTAAATATCAGAAACTTGCAGAAAAAGAAAGCAAATATACTGCTCCTCCAGGTTAAAATAGTTACTTTGTTGAGTATTAAACTTAGTTCTGTGGCTTCTGGAAAGGTCAACACTATATCCAACTTGCTCATGGGCTCTATGACCTCTGTTGTCCCTTGTTACCTAAGGGAGATACCCATATGGTGAAGTAGAGTATTCTTTTTCTATGTTAAGAAACTTTGAAGTTCCTATAATTTCTATTGAAAATCCACATACCCAGCCATCAGCTTCAAACCTGACAGATTTCACTAACAGGAAGAGTGGGAGAGCTGGATCTGTCAAGGTGAGTGGTACTCGCGGGAGTCGATGAGGCTTGACAAGGGGCTTGCCTGGCAGAGGTGAGAGTGCATCTGAGGTTTGATGTTATGAATCTGTGGGCAGCCAGGACTGCTGACTTCCGTGTCAACTATTCCAGTTGCTTTTGCTCTGTAACAAATCACTTTAAAGCTTAGTAGAATTAAAATAAAAATTAGTGTATCTTAAGGTCTGTGAATTAACAGGTCTCATCTGGTCAGTTTTCACTTGGGGTCTCTCATGCACTTACAGGCAGCTGTCAGATTGGTCTGGGGGTCATCTGAAACTCAACTGGGCTGGGCGTTGAAAATGGCACACTCCATGGGTAGCTATTAATACTGGCTGTCAGAGACCTTCAAGGTGGTGGAGGAGTAAGACGTGGAGATCACCTTCCTCCCCACAGTACATCAAAAATACATCTACATGTGGAACAACTCCTACAGAACACCTACTGAACGCTGGCAGAAGACCTCAGACTTCCCAAAAGGCAAGAAACTCCCCACGTACCTGGGGAGGGCAAAAGAAAAAAGAAAAAACAGAGACAAAAGAATAGGGACAGGACCTGCACCTCTGGGAGGGAGCTGTGAAGGAGGAAAGGTTTCCACACACTAGGAAGCCCCTTCACTGGCGGAGATGGGGGGTGGGGGGGGGAAGCTTCGGAGCCACGAAGGAAGGTGCAGCAACAGGGTTGCAGAGGGCAAAGTGGAGAGATTCCTACACAGAGGATTGGTGCCGGCCAGCACTCACCAGACTGAGAGGCTTGTCTGCTCACCAGCTGGGGTGGGTGGGGGCTGAGAGCTGAGGCTCTGGCTTTAGAGGTCAGATCCCAAGGAGAGGACTGGGGTTGGCTGTGTGAACACAGCCTGAAGAGGTTAGTGCAGCACAGCTAACCTGGAGGGAGTCTGGGAAAATGTCTGGACCTGCCGGAGAGGCAAGAGACCTTTGTGAGGAGAGGGGATTCTGACTTCATGTGCCCACAGAAGGCAGAGCACTGCCTGAATGAGCTCCAGAGATGGGCACAAGCCGTGGCTATCAGCTTGGACCCCAGAGACGGGCATGAACTGCTAACGCTGCTGCCGCTGCCACCAAGAATCCTATGTGCAAGCTCAGGTCACTATCTACAACACCCCACCCCCGCCAGGAGCCTGTGCAGCCCACCACTGCCAGGGTCCCGTGATCCAGGGACAAGTTCCCTGGGGGGAACACACGCCACACCTCAGGCTGTTGCAATGTCACACAAGCCTCTGCCACCTCAGTCTCGCCCTGTGTTCCAATTATGACTACCCTACCCCTCCTTCCCGCCGGCCTGAGTAAGCAAGAGAGTCCTAATCAGCCTCTGCTTTAACCCCCTCCTGTTTGGGAGGGGAAAAGACTCTGAGGGCAGCCTAGATGCAGAGGCGGGGCAAAAACCAAAGCTGAACCCTAGGAGCTGTGTGAACAAAGAAGAGAAAGGGAAATTTCTCTGTGCAGCCTCAGGAGCAGCAGATTAAATCCCCACAATCAACTTAATAAACCCTGCATCCGAAGAACACCTGAGTAGACAACGAATGTTCCCAAAATTGAGGTGGTGGACTTTGGGAGCAACTGTAGACTTGGGGTTTGCTTTCTGCATCTAATTTGTTTCTGGTTTTATGTTTATCTTAGTTTAGTATTTAGTGATTATTATCTTTGGTGGACTTGTTTATTGGTTTGGTTGCCCTCTTCCTTTTTATATATATATATATTTTTTTCCTTTTTCTCTTTTTGTGAGTATGTATGTGTATGCTTCTTTGTGTGATTTTGTCTGTATAGGTTTGATTTTACCATTTGTCCAAAGGTTCTGTTTGTTTTTTTGTTTTTGTTTCTGTTTTGTTTTATTTTTCTCTCTTCCTTTCCTTCTGAGCTGTGTGGCTGGCAATCTCAGTGTTCCAGCCGGGTGTCAGGCCTGAGCCTCTGAGGTGGGAGAGCTGAGTTCAGGACATTGGACCACCAGAAACCTCCTGGCCCCACATAATATCAATCAGCAAGAGCGCTCCCTAAGATCTTCATCTCAACACTAAGACCCAGCTCCACCCAATGGCGAGCAAGCTCCAGTGCTGGATGCCCCATGCCAAACAACCAGCAAGACAGGAACACAACCCCACCCATTAGCAGAGAGGCTGCCTAAAGTCATCCTAAGTTCACAGACACTCCAAAACACACCACCAGATGCAGCCCTGTCCACCAGAAGGACAAGATACAGCCCAACCTACCAGAACACAGGCACCAGTCCCCTCCACCAGGAAACCTACACAAGCCACTGAATCAACCTCAGCCACTGGGGGCAAACACCAAAAATAACAGGAACTATGAACCTTTAGCCTGCGAAAAGCAGACCCCAAATACAGTAAGTGAAACAAAATGAGAAAACAGTAAAATACACAGCAGATGAAGGAGCAAAGTAAAAACCCACCAGACCAAACAAATGAAGAGGAAATAGGGGAGGCGGAGTCAAGATGGCAGTGTGCGAAGACGTGGAGTTAACGTCTCTGCACAAGTAGGGTGCCTGTGGGCCACTGGTGGCGGACTCTGATGCCCAAGGAGACGGGAGGAACCGCAAAATGAACCATTAGGATGTAGGGGGACTGAGGGGGGAGGAGAAGTGGAGGCCACACAGGATCGGCACCCCTGAGGCTGGGGAGATCAGGAGAGGCAGGTGGGAGAGGCCCTCCAGGAGGAGTGGGAGAGGAGCAGAGGGCGATTGCTCCAACCACTCAGGGCCAGGAGCCTGTTGAGCTCCCAGGCCGATACCCACCCCCCCACACTCCAAACCCACTTTCAGGCCACATGTGTCCCTGTGGGCATAGGAGGGAGGCCAGGGAGATCAGGAGAGGCAGGAGGAGGGGCCCTCCCAGACCAGAGGAGCAGGAGAGGAGAGGAGGAAATTTACCCCACCCGCTCGAGCCCAGGAAGCCTGCTGGGTTCCCAGGTGAGGTCCCCTGCCCTCTGAGACCAGGAGTGGGGGGCACATCTTGGCCCCTTCTGTTCCTTGAGCCTAAGCCCCACCCACCACAGCCCCAGGGCCTTATCCAGTCCTGTGGGTCCTGAGCATTGGCCCTGCCAACCACCAAAACCTCGCCCTTGCTTAGGCCCTGCCCTCAAGAGTCATGGCTTTCCCCCTCCCTTTTTTTTCCCTCTTTTTTTACTATTGTGGTACTGTTGTACCTTCCACCGGTTGATTCATCTATATTTTTATTTTTATATTCTTCCTAACATATCTGTTAGTTTCCTAGTCTAATTTTATTTTCTACTTTGTTATTTTTATTTTTATTTTTTTTTCTGCCCCAGGCAGCTTGCAGGATGTTGGTTCATGAGCCAGGGGTTGGGCCAAAGCTCCTGCAGTGAGAGCTCCAAGTCCGAACCACCGGACTAGCAGAGAACCTCACACTCGAGGGAATATTCATCAGGGTGAGGTCTCACGTAGTTCCTCATCTCAGCGCCAAGACCCAGCTCTATCCAAAAGCCTACAAACCCCAGTGTTGGAAGCCTCAGGCCAAACAACCAGTAAGAGAAAGGAATACAATCCCACTCATAAAAAAAAAAAAAAAATGGCAAAAATATATGTCATAGATGAAGGAGCAAGTAAAAACCTATAACACCAAATAAATGAAGAGGAAATAGGCAATCTACCTGAAAAAGAATTCACAGTAATGATAGTAAAGATGATGCAGAATCTCGAAAATAGAATGGAAGCATGGATTGAGAAAATACAACAAATGTTTAACAAAGATATAGAAGAACTAAAGAACAAAAAAAACCAGAGATGAACAACACAATAACTGAAATGAAAAATACACTAGAAGGAATCTATAGCAGAATAACTGAGGCAGAAGAACGGATAAGTGACCTGGAAAACAAAATGGTGTAAATAACTGCCACAGAGCAGAATAAAGAAAAAAGAATGAAAAGAATTGAAGACAATCTCAGAGACCTCTGGGACAACACTAAACGCACCAACATTCGAATTATAGGGGTCCCAGAAGAAGAAGAGAAAAATAAAGGGTCTGAGAAAATATTTGAAGAGATTACAGTTGAAAATGTCCCTAACATGGGAAAGGAAATAGTCACCCAAGTCCAGGAAGCACAGAGAGTCCCATACAGGATATCCCATACAGGATAAAACCTAGAAAAAACACACCAAGACACATATTAATCAAACTAACAAAAATTAAATTCAAAGAAAAAATATTAAAAACAGCAAGGGAAAAACAAACAATAACATAAAAAGGAATCCCCATAAGGTTATCAGCTGATTTTTCTGTGGAAACTCAGCAGGCCAGAAGGGAGTGGCAGGATATACTTAAAGTGATGAAAGAGAAAAACCTACAACCAAGATTACTCTACCCAGCAAGGATCTCATTCAGATTCAGTGGAGAAGTCGAAAGCTTTTCAGACAAGCAAAACCTAAGAGAATTCAGCACCAACAAACCAGCTTTACAACAAATGCTAAAGAAACTTCTCTAAGCAGGAAACACAAGACAAGAAAAAGACCCACAAAAACAAACACAAAACAACTAAGAAAATGGTAATAGCAACATACATGTCAATAATAACCTCGAATAGAAATGGATTAAATGCTCCAACCAAAAGACACAGACTGGCTGAATGCATACAAAAACAAAACCCATATATATGATGTCTACAAGAGACCCACTTCAGACCTAGGGACACATACAGACTGAAAGTGAAAGGATGGAAAAAGATATTGCATGCAAATGGAAATCAAAAGAAAGCTGGAGTAGCAATACTAGTATAAGATAAAATATACTTTAAAATAAAGACTGTTACAAGAGATAAGGAGGGACACTACATAATGATCAAAGGATCAATCCAAGAAGAAGATATAACAATTATAAATGTTTATGTACCCAGAATAGGAGCACCTCAATACATAAGGCAAATGCTAACAACCATGAAAGGAGAAATCCACAGTAACACAATAATAGTAGGAGACTTTAACACCCCACTTACACCAATGGACAGATCATCCAAACAGAAAATAAGTAAGGAAACACAAGCTTTAAATGACACAACAGACCAGATAGATCTAACTGAAATTTACAGAACATTCCACCTAAAAGTGGCAAACTACACTTTCTTCTCAAGTGCACATGGAACATTCTGGAGAATAGATTACATCTTGGGTCACAAATCAAGCCTCGGAAAATTTAACAAAATTGAAATCATATCAAGCAACTTTTCTGACCACAACGCTATGAGATTGGAAATCAATTAGAGGGAAAAAAATGTAAAAAACACAATAACATGGAGGCTAAACACTGCACTACTAAATAACCAAGAAATCACTGAAGAAATCAAAGAAGAAATTAAAGAATATATAGAAACAAATGACAATGAGTACACGATGACCCAAAACCTATGGGATGCAGCAAAAGCATTTCTAAGAGGGAAGTTTATAGCAATACAATCTCACCTCATGAAGCAAGAAAAATCTCAAATAAACAATCTAAACTTATGCTTAAAACAACTAGAGAAAGAAGAACAAAGAAAACCCACAGTCAGTAGAAGGAAAGAAATGATAAAGATCAGAGCAGAAATAAATGAAATAGGAATGAAGGAAGCAATAGCAAAGATCAATAGAACTACAAGCTGGTTCTTTGAGAAGATAAACAAAATTGATAAACCTTTAGCCAGACTCATCAAGAAAAAAAGGGAGAGTACCCAAATAAATAAAATTAGAAATGAAAATGGAGAAATCACAACTGACACCACAGAAACACAAAGGATTATAAGAGACTACTACAAACAACTATATGCCAACAAAATGGACAACCATGAAGAAATGGACAAATTCGTAGAAAGGTACAATTTTCCAAGACTCAACAAGGAAGAATTAGAAAGTATAAACACACCTATCACAAGTAATGAAATTGAAACAGTAATTAAAAATCTTCCAACAAACAAATGACCAGATGGCTTCACAGGTGACCACTATCAAATATTTAGAGAAGAGATAACACCGATCCTTCTCAAACTCTTCCAAAAATTGCAGAGAGAGAAATTCCCAAATTCATTCTTCAAAGCCACCATCACCCTGATACCAAAACCAGAAAAAGACATCACAAAAAAAGAAAATTATAGACCAATATCACTGATGAACATAGATGCAAAAATCCTGAACAAAATATAAGCAAACAGAATCCAAAAAAAAAACATTAAAAGGATCATACACCATGATCAAGTGGGATTTATCCCAGGGATGCAAGGATTATTCAATATATGCAAATCAATCAATGTGATACACCACATTAACAAATTAAGGACTAAAAACCTATGATCATCTAAATAGATGCAGAAAAACCTTCTGACAAAATTCAACACTGATTTATGATAAAAACGCTCCAGAAAATGGGCATAGAGGGAACCTACCTCAACATAATACAGGCCATATATGACAAACCCACAGCAAGCATCATACTCAATGGTCAAAAACTGAAAGCATTTCCACTAAGATCAGGAAGAAGACAAGGACATCCACTCTCGCCACTCTTATTCAACATAGTTTTGGAACTCCTAGCCATAGCAATCAGAGAAGAAAAAGAAATAAAAGGAATACAAATTAGAAAAGAAGAAGTAAAACTGTCACTGTTTGCAGATGACATCATACTATACATAGAAAATCCTAAAGATGCCACCAGAAAGCTACTAGAACTAATCAATGAATATGGTAAGGGTGAAGGATACAAAATCAATGCACAGAAATCTCTGGCATTCCTATACACCAACAATGAAAACTCAGAAAGACAAATTAAGGAAACTCTCCCATTTACCACTGCAACAAAAAGAATAAAATACCTAGGAATAAACCTGACTAAGGAGGCAAAAAACTTGTACTCAGAAAACTATAAAACACTGATGAAAGAAATCAAAGATGACATAAACAGATGGAGAAATATACCACATTCTTGGATTGGAAAAATCAATATTGTGAAAATGACTATACTACACAAAGCAATCTACAAATTCAGTGTAATCCCTAGCAAACTACCCATGGCATTCTTCACAGAATTAGAACAAAAAATTTTACAATTCGTATGGAAACACAAAAGACCCCGAATAGCCAAAGCAATCATGAGAAAGAAAAATGGAGTTGGAGGAATCATGCTCCCCAACTTCAAACTATACCACAAAGCTACAGTAATCAAGACAGTATGCTACTGGTACAAAAACAGAAATATAGATCAAAGGTACAAGATAGAATTCCCAGAGATAAACCCACGCCCCTATGGACACCAATTTTATGACAAAGGGGGCAAGAACATACAATGGAGAAAAGACAGACTCTTCAATAAGTGGTTCTGGGAAAACTGGACAGCTACATGTAAAAGAATGAGATTAGAACACTTCCTAACACTATACACAAAAATAAACTCAAAATGGATTAAAGACCTAAATGTAAGGCCAGACACTATCAAACTCTTAGAGGAAAACAGAGGCGGAACTCTCTATGACATAAATCACAGCAAGATCCTTTTTGACTCACCTCCTAGAGAAATGGAAATAAAACCCAAAATAAACTAACGGGACCTAATGAAGCTTACAAGCTTTTGCACAGCAAAGGTAGCCATAAACAAGATGAAAAGACAACCCTCAGAATGGGAGAAAATATCTGCAAATGAAACAACTGACAAAGGATTAATCTCCAAAATATACAAGCAGCTCATGCAGCTCAATATCAAAAAAACAAACAACCCAATCCAAAAATGGGCAGAAGAACTAAATAGACATTTCTCCAAAGAAGATATACAGATTGCCAACAAACACATGAAAGGATGCTTAACATCACTAATCATTAGAGAAATGCAAATCAAAAGTACAATGATGTGTCACCTCACACCGGTCAGAATGGCCATCATCAAAAAATCTATAAACAATAGATGCTGGATAGGGTGTGGAGAAAAGGGAACCCTCTTGCACTGTCGGTGGGAATGTATCTTGATACAGCCACTATGGAGAATAATATGGAGGTTCCTTAAAAAACTAAAAGTAGAACTACCATATGACCTAGTAATCCCAGTACTGGGCATATACTCTGAGAAAACCATAATTCAAAAAGAAACATGTACCACAATGTTCATTGCAGCACTATTTACAGTAGCCAGGACATGGAAGCAACCTAAGTGTTCATAAACAGATGAATGGATAAAGAAGATGTGGCACATATATACAATGGAATATTACTCAGCCATAAAAAGAAACAAAATTGAGTTATTTGTAGTGAGGTGGATGGACCTAGAGCCTGTCATCCAGAATGAAGTAAGTCAGAAAGAGAAAAACAAATACTATATGCTAAGACATATGTATGGAATCTTAAAAAAAAAAAAAAGGTTCTGATGAACCTAGGGGCAGAATAGGAATAAAGATGCAGACATACAGAATGGACTTGAGGACACAGGGAGGGGGAAGGGTAAGCTGGGATGAAGTGAAAGAGTAGCATTGACATATATACACTACCAAATATAAAATGGATAGCTAGTGGGAAGGAGTTGCATAGCACAGGGAGATCAGCTTTGGGCTTTGTGACCACCTAGAGGGGTGCGATAGGGAGGTTGGGAGGGAGACACAAGAGGGAGGGGATATGGGGATATATGTATACGTATAGCTGATTCACTTTGTTATACAGCAGCAACTAACACAACATTGTAAAGCAATTATACTCCAATAAAGATGTTAAAAAAAAATACTGGCTGTCAGCTGGAAGCTTAGCAGGGCTGGAGCATCTAGGCGTGCCTTTGTCATGTGACTCCTGCTTCTCACAGTACAGAGACTGACTTCTGAGAGAAATGTCTCAACAGTAGATGCTCCAAAAAGCAGGAAGCAGAAGCTGCCAGGCTACTTAAGTGTTATGCTCAGAACTGGCACACCACCACTTCCTTTGTGCCCTACTGAAGATAACAATCATAGGATTCATTCAGATTCAAAGAGGTTGGAGAAATAAACTCTTAATGGGGAAATGGAAAGGTCACAATGTAGAAGAGTATGTGAAATGGGAAATATTATGTGACTATCTTCAGAAAATATAATCTACTATATCCTCCAAGAGGCTTCTGCACTCTTTAATGAAGGGTTATTAAAGGAAAACCACAAACACAGGAGTAATCTGGGTTGGGGGATAGTATTTTAGGTATTGTGTAAAGTTGTGTAGGCAGTGAACTCTAAGTTGTGGTGACCTTGGCATGAAAAGGAATTCATTATGTAATATTGTGAGAAGAAAGAGCCCTAGACTAAAATTCTCCTGGCTCTGCACTTTGTTAACTATGTAGCCCTGGGATAGTAACTAGACCTTATATCTCTGTATTACTAACAACAATTCAGAGTTGAATGATCTATGAGAGGCTTTCCCATTCTTAATAATTAGGAAGCTATGAACTTAATTGTCACTTGCCTGCTGTGGATCAGAGGGAATGATATGATGAATGAACTGCTCATAAATTAAAAGAACACATTTGGAGCAGGGTTGGCTTTTCTGGGACTCAACAGTTGACACTAAATACTGTAGAGAAAGTTATTGATGGCATTGATTGCTAGATTATTCCTTTGGCTCTGGAGTCCTAGGAAGGCATTTCCTAGTGATCTTCTATAATGGAAAAACTTTTAAGTTGTTTTTCTCTTTTCTATGTTTTTCACTCTAATCTAAACTCCGGTAAATAATCTCTGGTCTGCTATCAGGGGTAGAAGTTTATTAATTTATTTTTAATCAGAATAATCACTTCTTAATATTGGTTTATAAATCCATATTTTCATTCATTGAATGTCTTCAAGTAGGAACAGGATAGACCCAAGTCTATGGCTGTGGATTGCTACATGTGAATTCGTACTTAATATTAAATGAGATAATGCATATCTCTGCCAAACTATATGTGAGAGCTGAGCCTAACAGCATGTAAAAGAGGACCAAGCCAGTTCATAGTCTCTCTGAAAAATGTGAGCAGCGCATAGACATAAAACCTGTGCTCTATGCAGATGCTATGGGAACTTGAAGCTGTAGTGAATGAGATGTGTTCTCTCCAGTGAATAACCCAAGCAAGGGCTGGAAAGCAAATGTAAAATGTCAGACATCTTCCGGATAGAGTTCATAGAGGATCTTAGCACAGGATATGTGTCTTGCTAGTTTTTTGCATAATGAGAAGTTTAAACAATAGGACCAACTTGTATTTTCTATGACAACAACCACTTCCTGGACTTCTGGGGCTTCCCAAGTAAAACTGGTATCAATCTATCTCACTCCAGTTATGAAAAATTGCCTCCTCTCTGAAAACTGTCCCTCATTTACCTTTGCATATTAAATGGCACAACAGCTTGTGGCATATTCCAAATTTTCTACTTAAATTGTACAGAAATACAGCTGTATACTATCAACCAAACATTCATTGAGTGACTATTAGATACAAGGCATTGTATTTGAAGGCTATCAAAGGGTTTACTCATTCAATTCTTTTTTTTTTTTTTGCATATTTAACAAATATTTTGAGCGCCTATTCAGTGCCAGGCTCTGTTCACTATGACAGAAGTTATTGGTTGTCTACCTAATAGACATATGCCTCATCCCGTCACACACACCCTTCCACAGAGGCAGCCTAGTATTAATTTTTAAAGTACCACCTCTGAGGCCAGACCACCTGGGTTACAATCCTGGTGTCACCACTAAATAACTGTGTGACTTTAGGTTATTTAATATCTCTGTAAATCATAGATAATAGTGCTAACTACCTCATATCCTTGTGGTGGTGATTAAATAAGTTAATATACTATAATCAGTGGAAAAGGGCCTAGCACATTGTAAATGCCATGTAAGAGTTAGCTATTACTATTGCCACTATTACTAAAACTACTACTACTACTACTACTACTAATACCACAAACACTACTAACAAACTCTTGATTTTGTTCGAGTATTGGTGGCTGTGTCCTTCAAAGGAGGCCGAGTCCTAGCCCAAAGATGCATATCGACTTTAGCTGAAATTGGTCATGTAAATTCCATTCCTATTTTCATGGTTGTTTTAGAAATAGGCACGTGATGCCATTCTGTCCAGTGAAATGTGAGGCCATTATTGTTTAGGTGTGAAAGCTTGAAACTGCTTTGGAATGCAGGAAACTAGCTTAAGGATGAACACCAACGTTCTGAGAATGGCAGAGAAAAAGATGACGATTTCATTGAGCTCCTGAGTCAACAAACCCCCAAAACAATTATACTGGACTTATTGTTAGATAATAAAGATAATAATAGCTTTGTATAAGCCATTTTCAGTTGAGTTTTCTGCAACTTACTGTTGAACGTATCAAATGAAATGATGTATCATTCCTAATCATGATTCATGACATCATTGAAGTTCCTTATTTATTTAAAGAAATATGAGCATCATATCCAAGGCTTTCTCATAAGGAAGAATGAAAGACCACTGGCAGAGGATGGAAAGTGTATCCTATTTACCCTAACTCAGATGTGGTGATATTTGTTTTAACATCTACAAAAATTACAGTGAAGACAAGTAGAAAAAGGTATAAGTTTGATTCCATTGGTCTTTCCACATAAGAGCAATAATCCTCTAGGTCACTCTCATTCTGCACAGAGACATAATACTGCAAAAGAGGAAACATCATCATGGGTCTGTTCTGTAAGATGTGTGATAGTTGACTAAGTGTAATTAATCTATTAGGAGGTACCAGTAACAAGAAAAGTTAATTTGAGCCAGAGTTTCTCAGGTTAAACAGGAACTACTTAGCCTCTCTCATGCCCTGTTTCAAAGATTCTGACTCAGGAGATTAAAATATGTCTATGGGCAACACCTGAAGAAACACGAGTTTGAACATAGATTCAAAGATATGTAAAAATAGATTATTGGTCTTCAGTTTAAATAAATATCATTTGCTAACAGAAGAGGAAAAATCGAAATGAATGTTTTAACTCTTCCGTGAGATCATCTTAATACATACTCTAAATTAGCTTATAACCTGTAAATAAAAGATTAATTTTGGTTGAAAAGAGTAAAATGACTTCATTTACTACATTTCTGTCAACTCTAACCCAATGCCCTAAATACTTTACTGAAGAGAATTTGATATCTTGTAGTTCCACCTTGAGAAACTACCTAGAATCACAGAGGAAAATTATACAGAAGTAATTCTCACCTTTGTAGGAAGAAAGCACACATTAAATATCTATATCACCCATTTAGCATCCAGGCAGTGCCTTGAAAAAACCAAGGTACAATTAACCCATAGATATATGACTATTTAAAGTTTCATACCTGATGGAAATATCCGTCTGAATAATCAGATCACACATCTGTGTTATTGAGTTCTTATTCTTACATTCTAATCCCCTGTTACCTTCATAATTTATGTATCTGAGATGTCATCTGCCTGTTTGCCGTCAGATCCATTCCCTACCCTCTGCTACTCTAGCTGTATTCCAGGGAATTACTTTTG
This sequence comes from Balaenoptera physalus, assembly GCF_965194825.1. Taxonomy (NCBI): domain Eukaryota; kingdom Metazoa; phylum Chordata; class Mammalia; order Artiodactyla; family Balaenopteridae; genus Balaenoptera; species Balaenoptera physalus. The sequence continues at coordinate 80,010,247 of NC_138883.1, read as the reverse complement.
CCAGTCTCACTTACTGACTTCTAACTAGGTTCAGCTGATAGGAGGCACCAAAAGGAATTTGGAGGGTGCATAAAAGGAAAAATCAATGTATTTTTCTGTCTCTATCTGTATCTGTCTCTGTCTCACCCTCTCCCTTTCCCTTAAGTGACATCTATGATAGCAACTGGGCCTCTGTTCCAAATCAGGCCAGATGTTTCTGCCTTACTGGTTTCAGCTATCATCAGGCATACCTAACGTGGTTTCTGCTTCTGAATGTGGGCCCAGAGACTGGGAACTAATACTGTCTTTTCCCTTTAAGCCTCCAGCCTAGTGGTGATAGTGGCTTTTTGCTGTTGCTAATTATCTGGGTTACCATACTGTCATCTTTTTGGTTTCTCAGCATTCCCCTGTATTAAAATTTCTCTTGCCTGCAGTGGTTACTGTTTTCTTGACTGATATGCTATCCTTGGCTATTATTCTGAACTATGCAAATTATAGACATTTTTGGTAACATTCTAGATTTAACTTGACTTCTACCAGTTATCCTACTTTTCCAATCATTGACTATTATACCATCTTCACTTGTATTCAGAAGTGACCTACATGCCCCTGATTTCATGTATTTCCCAAACAAGATCAACCTGGTTGAAACACAGCCTAGTTTTATATCAGTGTGTGATTAATTAGTTTCATTTAACCTATGAATAAATGTGACAGACCAAGAGGGTATCAGAACTTATATAAAAGCCATGTTATAATGGACTTCTAATGTAGTTTTCTTAACTGTATATGATGGAGCTTTCATGGAGAGACTTTCAGATGTAAACAGTAGAGAAAACTTTTAATATGAAATGTCCCACCTAAGAAAAGCCACAACAAAAGGCATATAAAGGGAACTATTGAAGGACAAATGAAAGGCAACAGGGTAAGAGAATTATGTAATAGCAGAGCTAATAGTTGGGCAAATTTAAATTTCTGAAAAGGTATGCAGTGTGTTAAAGTTATCATTGTTAGGGAAATGTAGAAATTGGCAAAGGAAATTCACACATAACAATATACAGTATTGCCATATCATCTTTAATTTTTGCAGCCTTTCACTTAGCACACATAAGCCTCCGAATGTTCCAATACTTAAGGGCAACCAATAACAAAGGAGAGTTGTGGGGAGGACCACATCTTTTATTTTTACTCCCTTTCAGAAAATGTGCTGAGCTTAAAGGCTAGTTGCTGCCAGCCTTCAGTCTGCCCCACAGAGAGAGGAGTTTTCAGCAGTTCAACAGAAAATTTTATCAGGTAAAGGTGATATTTTAGTTAATGATTTCCCTGCTTCAATTCCGCATATACTGTTTTGTCTTTGAAACATGCCAAGAGATATATGTAAGCTGTCTGGTACATAGTGCTTTAACCTGTGTTGTTTCAAATCCATAGCAAAGCAATTTTATGTAGTAGGAGTAGCATTCTCTTATGTCTGCTATTCCTTTCTACAAGCAAATGGGATCATCAGACACTATTAGCTCTAGCTATAGTATTTGAAATGGATTAGCAAAACTACCCCGAGCTGTGGATTTCCTGAAGTCAGAGTGTTAACTATCTATCATGTATCGTGGTGGAGGAAACTCCTTAGATAAAGAAAAGCTCAGTTTCATTGGCTGACAAATAATTAATCTTTAAGGAAGTGATTAGCCTCATTTTTCCCCCTTACGTTTGGAAGGATCTGATACCTTAAAATTTTTGGAGATAGCTCTGGGAGATGGCTGAGTGCAAGAGCCACAGAGTCAAGAACTTGACAGGGTATGACTGGGAATCCTGGGTTTGTTTACTAAACCAATTTCCTAACTTTAAAAGTGACAATAAGAGTAACGGGCCTTAAGATGTGTTATGAATTTCCCATAGGAATATGTACACAAAATCAAACTCTGCTTTACAATATGGCAATTTTAGCAATTTCTTGAACATCTCTATTTCCACCACTACTTTTTAGTACCCAAGGTAAAATCCTCTCCAGACCAGAAGAATGCCACTTAAGGGAAAGAACAAAAAAAAAAGAAAAATCCGCTTTCTAGAGTATATAATTTTCTTTCAAAAACAAAAGTTTGTGGTGTTTACCTATAATAAAAGTGTAATGGTAAAGTTCGAACATGTTCATATCGCCTCCTTGCATTTTTAAATTTCAATTTTTGGCAGTCATCAGGGAATAAGATACTTTTAGATCCATCATAATGACCCCACTACCCCCCCCCCCAAAAAAACCTCACCATTTTTCTAGGCATTTCTGATGCAAAATAGTTTGAAGATGTATGTCCTGGCGGGGTCTAAAAGTCAAAATGGAATTGCTCCTTACATGCTGTGGCATGTACCTTGGAGACCTGGGTTCAGATTCTATACTTCTACTTACTAGCTGTGTGACTTTGGATAAGGTATTTCATCTAAGTTTATCTTCTCATCTGAACAGTGGAGGTTATTCCTACCTCACAAGGTTGTTTGGGTAATGAAATGAGATAATATAAGGAAAATGATAGCTCATAGTTGATGTTCACTTACAAACCTCATCTACATGACGTTTCCCTCTTAATTACCTATTTTAATTACAAAAATCTAAATGCTATGATCCAAACCATTTGCCCTGAAACATATAATTACCAATGCAAAGTCAAGGCTACCACTAGCCTATAAATGAAGAACTTGGTAATTGTTCCTTCTCCTGCCCTAGCCATCAGTTTCCTCATTACACAAAGCTTCTCCAATGTACATGTCCATAACTATCTCAAAACCTAGGACGTCTATTCACAAATGTATTACAAAGAACAGAGCTAATTTTAATGTTCAACCAAGGCAGTAGCAAAAGGCCAGAATCCCCATTCCTTTCCTAAATAGTGTGCCTTGTAGCATCCTATAATGTCATCTTATAGGTAGTTGCCTATCCATGTGTGCATACCACTGGCTTTGAACCAGTATGTGTGTATACAATTAATTTTGTCTTTAGATTGAATCCTTCCTGATCTTGTTCTAATAGGCTGAAACCAGATAAATAAATGATGAACAAAGCTGATTATAAATGTGTGGATGCCTGTAGCCTATTGCACATTGGGGCACTGGGGTGCAGATTGCTTATACGTAAAGGAAGGAATTCAACTGAAATAGCATGAAAATGGATTACTAAAACATATTAGAATTACAAGATTTCAGACCCAGTAGTTTTTTTTGTTTTGTTTTGTTTTTTAATGGTTTAATGGATGGGGGATCTTACACGTCTGAAGCAAGGTCCTAAAGCAACAACCCAATGTGTGCAGCTGATCACAGGGCAGGACATGGCAGCAAGCTTCCCTTCGGGGGCAGGGGGAGGCTACCAGTTACAGGGGGAATTGAGGGCAGGTTGGCTCATTGGTTACCAGCAGAGGAGCACATCCCTCATCGACCCTTTGATAAGCTATAAAGTGGTTAAAGTTAGAAAAATCATTAGCTGGGGCCTGGGGCAAGCATGTAGGAAGGGCAGTTAGGTGAGTAGGATATAAGTGAAGCAAGCACTGGTTGAGCTTTGCAGACAGAGTAGTTCTTGTTTATTTATTTACACAGCCAAAATGGTAGGCATGTCTTTGTTACTTCTTAAAGCACATAGGAAATGAGAAGAAAGATGAAGAGGAAAGGACTTCTAGGATCTTTCTATATTTTTCTGAGCTCACTAGAATAAATAGCCTACCTCACTCATCCATAGATGAGATTTTCTCTTGCAGAATTTGCATGCATCCTGAGGTATGACTGAAAATTATGAGTTGACAATGAGACTTTAAACTTTGACTAATGCCCTTTGGTTTTGTTATTGTCTTTTGTTATTTGTTATTGTTTTTGTCCTAAGTTTCAAAGATAAAATTGTAAGATACATCTCTAGAGCTTTCAGTCTTGGAATTCCAAGGATATATTAAAAAAATTGCTTTACCATTCTTGAGGAATAATAATAACATTGATGTAGGCACCATGAATAGAATCATTTATTGATAGAATATTGTAGACATGAGGAAATTTTATTTATTCTTCTAACATATCTTATCCTGAAGTGCTATCTTTATGATGACAATGTTATTAAAACATGAAATATTTGGGGGTTTGTTTTCCTGATATATGCATGTATGCGTATGTGCAGGAGGGAGTGGGCAGGTGATATATGAGAAGAGGGCCTGCTGACTAAGGAACCATACCTGATGCCAAATGACCAGTATACCTGATCCTCCCTATCTGCTCCTCATACCCCAACTTAACCAGTTGCCATGGCATTGATAGACATAGCTCAAGATAATCAAAGATTTCCCATTGGTCTGTCACTATGATGTGTTTAAAATTCAAGTTTCGGGCTTCCCTGGTGGCGCAGTGGTTAAGAATCTGCCTGCCAATGCAGGGGACACTGGTTCGAGCCCTGATCTGGAAAGATCCCACATGCCGCGGAGCAACTAAGCCCGTGAGCCACAACAACTGAGCCTGCGCGTCTGGAGCCTGTGCACCGCAACAAGAGAGGCTGCGATAGTGAGAGGCCCGCGCACCGCGATGAAGAGTGGCCCCCGCTTGCCGCAACTGGAGAAAGCCCTCGCACATAAACGAAGACCCAACACAGCCAAAAATAAATAAATTAATTAATTAAAATTCAAGTCTCTCTAGGTCACATTTAATAGCCTAAATAAAGAAAAAAAAAAAAAAAGATGAAGTTTTACTGCTGTTTAAAATAAATCAAAGTAAATGAAAAAAAATTGTCAAAATAACAATATTGCCCTAATATAAACCTACAGCACATGGGAATCTGAGTCAGGGCAGCACAATAATCTTAATACAGCAGTGCAGGGCCCACCAGTTACACACATATGGCCCACCAGCCTATTTGCTTTTGCTGATCCTGTGAAGGCAACACACATGCCACAACTGGTTGGAAGATCAGAATTGAAGGCAGAGACCTGAAATTTAGATTTTGTTAAAGAGAGTGTTTCTTGAAACATACTTACCTCTCAGGCTTACATCAGGTCTTTACATTTTATAAGGCATAATTTGAAATTTTCTGGCACACCCAGACATGGGGCCAGAAGACAATGAAGTTATTCATTACTTTTGGCATGAATCCGTCTGTTCCTAGAAGAATCTTAAATTGTCATTGATTTTATAACATTTTCAGCTTGAAAACACATACATCTATGTAAGTCAATGAGTTCTTTTTGTACTCCTATATTCTATTCCAAACTCAGCCACAAAAGTAAACTTTTGGCAAAAATGGTTCAGGTTCAGCAAAATACCAAATAGGATTTGCCAAACGTTATTTTCCCTTACATTTTAAGGCCCTCCCTGCTCATTCTGGGGAAAACACAACCCACGTATCTCTAATTCATTTATATTTAATAAAGTGAAATATTTTGTTAGTGGTCTGCTGTCCAAAAGGGCTTTGGAGGTTCTTGAACAGTCTTCTCCTTGTCTTTCATGTCTCCACTGATCTGATTCCAAAAGACATTTTCTAACTAGTGATGCTTAAATAGTAAAAGATTCCTTTTAGTTTGAAACCTGGTAAAATGTGCACTTTTTTTTCTCACTTTTTATCAAAGTTCTTATGACCTGATCTTTTAAAGACAGTTTTCAAATATTTAACACAACCTTACTGAGTTATATGTTTTCTTTTCTTTTTTTATATTAAAACAGAAAAAAAAAAAGAACTCTGAATATGGTAAAGTACTTTGCAGCTTGCCAGTTTGTGTCAGAATGAAGATTAAATAATCACCACCTTGTTCTTTTTGCTATTTGACTCTACTTTAGATAATTTAATGTAGATTAATACAGTCTCTTTTTCTGTAAGCAGCATCCAAACCATGATGTGTCTTTTCCCATATTTAATATTAATATATATTATTTAATATGGAAGAGTTGGCTTTTCCTGACCACTCTTACCACCACAGTCATACACACCGAATCCCTATTATCCATATTTGATTTTCATTTGAAAATAATGTAACACATCTGCTGCAATCGTGGAAAAAACAAAAAAATATGTAAATTCTGGGAAAGTCAGACATGTTGATGACAGTCTGCAGCCCGATACATTTGAAAAGACTATGCAAGATGCAAAGGAAATTTCCTGAAATAATAAACCACAAAAGAGTACTATACGTGAAGAACAGTCATGGAGCAATAGAGTTGGAGTGCTACAGCATGATGACAGAGACTATTTTCCAGAGAAGTAGATTCCCTAACCTCAATCTTGATGTCAAATGGACTAACAAAACACAGTCAAAATATTTTTTTCTCTAAGCTGAATATCTCATATTATTATTAAATTATTTTATTTCATCAAGTTATCTGTAAACATTCCATCAGCTGGATTCCAAGCTCTCCTAAAGGAGTGGGTTCCAGTTTTGAAAATCATCAGTAAACCATAGGACCTTTGGAAGAGGATATAGACAGAGACATTGAGGATCACTTCATAAGGGAATTGACTGGAGAGCATAGCACATTATTGGGTAATTGCATAGGTGTTGCTGTGTTTAAAACCTTCCTCTACCATTTACTATCCGTTCTCTTTGGATAAGTTACCTAACCTATCTGTGCCTCAGTTTACTCAAATAAAAGAGATTATAGGTAGTACTTACTTGATAGAGCTGTTGTAGAATTTAGTAAAGTACTTCCTGTAAAGCAAGTATATCTCTCATAAATAGCTCATCCATGTCCCTCTCTATATCTTTCCAGAGCCCATTGCCTGCTGCTTTGTCAATACTTGCTCAACTGAATCTTCAAAACCAGGCTACACATGTACTTCCTCCTTGAAGAGCTCTGCAATCAATCTAGTTTAACTCCAATCTCTTCTACTCAATCTTACCTCAGGACTCCAGTAGTGACTAAACTATTGTTTTGGGAATTTATTGTTTTGAAATTATATCAGCACTTTATCTGTCTGATTTCTATCTCTCCAATTAGAAAGCCAGCTCTTGAGAGTAGAAATATTTTATATTTTTATTTTGTTTTTTGCTCCATCTTATCTTCTTCTCTATACCACGTATACATACAGCAATATTCAAAATAATCTCTTTAGTTCATTCATTTCTTTAATGAAGAAGGAAATGTTACTTAAAAGGATTTTTTTACTTAATCTTTTAAAACTGGTAAATACATGCAATTTAAAATGTAACCACTTTTAAGTGTACAGTTCAGTAGCATTAAGTATATTCACCCCGTTGCGCAACCAATATCCAGATCATTTTTGTCTTGTAAAACTGAAATTCTATACCCATTAAAACAACTCCCCATTTCTCTCTCCCCCCAGTTCTTGGCAATCACCATTCTATTTTCTGTTTCTATGAGTTGGACTACTCTAGGTACCTCATATAAGTGGGCTCATACAGTATTTGTATTTTTGTGACTGGGTTATTTCACTTAGTATAATGTCCTCAAGGTTCATCCATGTTGTAGCATATGTCACAAAATCTTTCCTTTTTAAGGCTCAGTAATATTCCATTGTGGGTATATACTACATTTTGTTTACCCACTTTTTCTGTTGATACACTTTTGCTTACTTCCACATTTTGGCTATTGTGAATAATACTGCTAAGAACATGGGTATGCACATATATCTTTAAGACCCAGCTTTCAATTCCTTTGAATATATACCTGGAAGTAGATTGCTGTAAAAGAATTTTGATATCTAATAAATGAAGATATTTTTACTGCAGTTAAAGAAATGATTGATACCTTATTCATTAATTCCATAAATAGTTATTGAATATCAGATACTGCACTAGGTCCAGGGGGGAGGGGGGCATGCAAAGATCAACAAGTCATGGTCTGTACCTTAGGAAGCTCATTCACATGATTTCAACTTCCTGTTGTATTAACAATAATAAAATGTATGTGAGTCCTAAGAAGGGAGGAAAGGCTTCATCCAGGAGGTAATCTTTGGGCTGATTCTCAGGTCCAAAGTAGAAACTTACTAGGTAGAGGATAAAGGAAAGGCATTCTAGGGAAAAGAAACAACAGGTACAAAAACACTAGCTGTGAAACAACACACCACATTGAGGAAATCTCGAGGTTGCTATGGCTGGAACATAGCCCATGTGGAGGGGACAAGGGACTAAAGAATGAGGCTGAGGCCAAATGTAACTCGGATTGTGAAGGACACTGGATGATAAAATAAGAGTTCAAAATTTAACTGCTAGGTGAAGGAGCTCCAAGAGGAGTCGGTTAGGAGAGAATGCTGATTTGAATTGCTTCTGGGAACATCAAGAGCAGTATGAAGATGATGCTAGAGGCAGTGGATAAGGGGCCATTGAAACAGTGCAGGCAAAAAAATAATAAGGTCCATCTTTCTGTTTGGTTATTTTTGGTAAAAGTGACTACTGAAAAGGGTTTGGAGGCAGAAAACCAGAGACTGAGGCCTTGCTTTTCACTTATTAGCTGTCACTTAACCTTCTCTGAGTTTTCAGATCCTATCTATAAAATATGAACAATAATACCTGGAGAATTATGAGGATCGAGCAAAGGGATGCATATGAATGCACTTTGTAAACTGCCAACATTCTGTGCAAATGTAAAGTAATATCAATATTATCATTATATACTCATCAAGCTGATAATTCATTCAAAACAATGCATTATTTTAAGTGTATTTTCCAACTAACAAGGTATCCTATTTTCAGTAATAACACAGGTTGAATAAATCAAATCTCATTGAATAGAAGTCAATTTTTTCCAGTCTCTTGCATTTAATATAAATGATGTAAAATAGTGTGGTAGAAAATAAAATGGGCCTAACTAATCATTTCTGATCTACTTGAATTCATTTTTGCCCATGTTTTCTCCAAGGTACATGACCCTTTTACTATCAGTGAAGACTGCAAGTTTTAGACATGTATATAACCCCCAAAAGTTCTTGTTTAACCTCACAGTTTTCTTAGCCACACACACACAAAGATAGAAATATGGAACATTTGTCAAGATGATTTGATATTGTGCAGATGGGCATTATATAAATGCAGATACTGCTGGGATATTTAAAGTACTGTCAATGAAAAGGAGGACATTTTAGTTTCGAACTGACATAGACTCTAGAAACAATGATGATAATAGGAGTTAGCAAGACTGTCCATTTATTCCATGCATTAGCAGCTCTGAGTTGTACATTTCCCAGCTACACCATGAGAGGAAGGCATGGCAGGCCTTGAAGGTTCTTCCCCCCAACCCCCCGAGAAGAGATAGAAAGAAAATAGCAATTATTTTTTGAATCTAGAATAAATTTGCTAAGAATTTGACTTGGAAAAGTAAAAATGGGATTGTGACTACCCTTCCTCTCATACGTGAGGAGTCAGGAGGATAACTGTTAGAATGATTTGGAAAGAAATTTTTAACTAAGCAAAAGGGTTACATGTCAATCAGAAAGTAAGTAATAGGTTGTTTGCATTGATTGGGTCATGTGTCAATATTTTTGGCACCTATAGTTTAAGCAAGACAGTAATCCTTGATATACAGGGTAAATTGCTTAGCATTTCAAATATGCCTTCAATTTAGGAGAGTAAGTGGTAATGAAGTTCAAAAGGTGGCATGTTGTACCTCATATTCAGTGATGGCTGCAAGTGTTTACTTAAGGGTCTACCATTAGAATCCTGCATGGATTTCCTTTACCGACTCTGTCTCTGGTTTAGTAGAGCTGCTACCTACTATGCCATCAACTCCAAATCAAAAACTTTCCTGCTGCCTCGGTTTCCTTTGCCATAACTGTATAATTTTTTTCTTTCAAACACTATAAGCTGATTATCAATTTTTAACCCCCAAATAATAGTTGGTATTTTATTTATAATGTACACCCTACTTTTTCCAGAATGGATCTGAGTCAGAATTACAGGAACATTTTAGTGCACGTCTTCATAAATATTTGCACATTTCTGACTGCTTTCTCTCTCAGTGTTTACCTATCTATAAGGATATATTTCCTTCCTGTCTCCTGTCAGCCAGCCCCTTTGGCCATGTCAAGTTGGTTCCTACAGTTAGAGGAAATTAACAACAGCAATGTAAATACCCTTCTCTACCAAAGGACATTATTTGGCTGAGTAAATCCCAGTAGAATGATTCAGATAGTTTTTCCGAAGTTACAAATGAACAATTAAGTGAGATTTTACAAGCTGGTAGAGGTAGATAAGTCAAACTCAAGCAAAACCTAGAGCTTAGGCATAGCCATCCAGGAAAGGAGTGATAAATAAGAGACCACATGTAATAGCTGCTGGTCCAAGTCAGCAGGACATCTTCAACAACAACGTGATCTTAAGACACACCAAATGAATGAATGAATGATAAGTGACCTCGGGCATCTGGAAGTGAATTAGTAAAGAAAACAAACAAACAAAATATATTTTCTTTAAGCCATTCCATACTTCTGACAGTTTCAACTTCCTTAGTTAGTTTCTTTATTATTTTCCATAGTGTATAAAAGCACCTGGCTGATATGCAGAAAAAGAGAGAAAGAACATTTGTGGATATATTTTTCTTTGTGTTAAGAGGCTATATATTTGTCATAGCAATATTCCCTATAAGCTATTTTTTAAACACAGATGAGAAGAAGAGCTTAGATTGTGGTGCCAAAATTAGAATAAGATATGTGGTCACCTGCAAGGAGGAGGCTGTCTCCCAGGTAGGCATGGGAGTATATGCTTTTGTCTTTTTTTCCACCCAGGCTCCAACCCCACTTGAGCCTCCCTTTGGGAGAGCAGCCCCTTCCCTTGTGTGCATTTGTGTTAGGAGTTGGTGCCCACTGCCTTCTATAGGAGCTATGGTGTCCAGACCATCCCCTCCCTGCCTCAGCATAATCAAGGAGACACACCTGACTCACGCTCAGCAGATTAGACACCCTTTTCTGGGAGGTGAATTTAACGGGGTGCAACGAGAAACTCCAGCCTCTTCCTGCTTCAGAATCTGTGCTTCAGTTCTTGGTTCCCAGTCCTCCAGAATTCCTCTCTTCTTGCCTGTTTTTCCACCTGATCCTCCAGGTCCCCACTGATTTGGTAGTCCCCAGAGATTTCCAGGTAATCAGGAAATTCCCTTCCAGCTCAATATAGACAGCCATTTCTGATGCTTGCAGCAATGAACCCTGACTAATACAGGTATAGTTAACAGACACCAATCTTGCTTAGAGTGATATTTGGGTACTCAAGTTCCTTGTTGTAAGTGTAGCATGAACTCAACTTGGTGAAATTCTCTCTGGCACTAGACGAGTGACCTACTTAGTCCACTGAGATCCATTAGATCTGACAATCAGCAAACAAGAACTAAGGGTCACAGATGTAACACCAGAACATAGAACTGCAGGGAATGCTAAAATGAAAGGCAGACTCCACTGTTAACCCAGTGGATGGAATGACCCACTGTGATTCTTTCACTAGGATAGGATAGAACCATAGAAGACTTTCAAACTTTAGGCTGCATAAGAATCACTTTGGAAGCTTGCTTAAAAAATGCTATGTCCCACTACTTTATATAAAATAGATAATAAGGACCTAATATATAGCACAGGGAGCTCTACTCAATACCCTGTAATGACCTATATGGGAAAATAATCTAAAAAAGAGTGGATATATGTATATGTATAACTGATTCACTTTGCTGTACACCCAAAACTAACACAACATTGTAAATCAACTATAGCCAATTAAAAATTATTTTTAAAATCCCATGTCCCAATCATCCTCTCAGAAATACTAACCTAAGTGATATGATTTGAGTCCTACTTCATTTAAAGGATATTCCTTTCTCCCTTCCCAAGTTTCCTACAATTTCTATTAGGAAATTGGGAAAATTGGGAGGAAGAGAGAAATAAATATTGTCTATAAAAGGACTCTATTCCTTAAAAAATGTAACAAATCAACATACAGTAGTGTTGTATCTAAAGTGTACTTAGCCTGCTAGGATTCAATTATGTAGGCTTAGAAAAAGGAAACAAAACAAATAGAGAGAAAAACTATAAAGAGTGTAAGCGATTCTTTAGAAAAGGGCATGTGTCATCAGCCAGGCTCGGCATCACTGCACCTCTCAAAGTGACCATTTCACCAACTGCAGGTGATTCTAGTGTCTATACATGTGGACATTTCTATCAATATGGTCCCCAAACATGCATCAATTACTTTATCAGGTATTCAACCAAGCAAGCAACAATCTGTCCCAAGCTGTCAGAAAAAAATACCACATTGGATTTATCAAGAGACTTTCTTAGGAATCTTCAGGGTAATTTTGCTAACAGTGATTTTAAGCTACATAATAAGCTCAGAACTTGATCCCCTAGTAAGATGACTCTGCTCTTATTTAGCCCAGCACTGACAGAGGCAATATAGTGTAAATCAGAGGTTAAATGCCTTTATTCTAGAGCCAGATTGATTGAGTTCAAATTCTTGCACTGGCATTTGTTAACTGTGTGACTTTGAGCAAGTTGCGTACCCTTCCATGCTCAGCTTCCTCATCTGTAGAATAGTCTCTCTTTCATAAGGAGGAACTCCAGGTTACAGAGTGGCAAAACCACACGTAAATCTTGGTGCAGATAAAAGATAGAATCCCTTCCTCACTTTTCTCCACTTCCCAAGACCAGAGTCCTGCAACAGGGTGCTCGACTAATGTTGCTGCACTGAACAAGCCAAGTGAAAGCCAGGCAAATGCTGGAAAAACATCTGCCTTGGTTTCAGTTGGCAACCACTGTGGCTGTAAGTAAAGCCACAGTCGCAAGATTCCACATGTGTGCTGAAAAATTCAGCCAAGTCTTTCAGGTACCGAATTATCAGAGTAAGGATCATGACTTGGATTAAAACTGGAAGCCTCCCCTGACCACCAGACTAGATTGGGTCCCCCAGTGGTATACTCTCAAGGCATCCTCTGATTCTCCATGGTAATACTTAAAACAATTTTATTTAAATAATATTTAGTGTCTATCACTCCTCTGTCCATGATATCATTCAGCCCTAATGCCCCCAGAATGTAAACTCCATGAGGATTCATCCACTTCTATATCACCAATATTTAACATAGTGCTGTGAGCAATTCAGGCACACTCAATAAATATTTCCTGAATAAATGAATGTGTGAATGACAATCATATACATGTATAGATTTTAGATATTTTCTATTTTTAAAGTGTAGGCTATGAGTAAGGAATGGGACCAATATCTGTTTCTATATTGTCAGTTTTAAAGTCAGCCATTTCTCCACCATACTAAGTGTTCACTCAATTCATCTGAATTCAACAACACTTCTTGAGCACTACCATGTGCTACAGTGCTCAGGATACAAAGATGTTCTCAATGAGTATCCTCCCACACATTCCCTTTTCCCATCAAACACACAGGAGGGGGAACTTCATGTTATTCTTTCATTAAACAAGCCTTTTTCAAGTGATTGTTGTATGCTCTTTCTGTGCCTTCTTTCAATGGTATAGACAAGGACATGTACTCTCTTTGTCATGTATTGTGTGACTTTGCCTGTGAATAATTATTCATTTGCTGCATGAGTATAAATGGGTCCCCTGGGTGAGCCACCTGGGTCTGAGGCAATGATATGTTCTTGTCTACAGAACAGATAACATTGCAGTTAAAGACCTCAAAATCTCACTTATTCAAATGTATTTCTTACTCTCCCAAGTTCTTTGCAAGTTCAATGGCTCTCCAGGGCAGCTCTCTTCCAAGTATCAGTGATTTGATCATTTCCATCTTGTGGCTCTGCTATCTCAACATTTAGCTTGCAAGGCTGCTATATCAGGGGAGTAGAGACAATGAAGAACTCTCATTGCTCTTCTATTCTTTACTCCAGAGAGACATTCTATCTAGAGTCCATTGATCAGAAAGAGTCACATGTCCCTACCTAACTGTAATGGATCCAGGAAGGAGAGGAGAACCAGATATGGTTAAATGCTGAAAGTTTCCACCATGTTGTTGTATCATATTCTTATCAGAAGCAATCTCAATCAGTGGAGTGAACGCTGAGATACTAGTAGACCACTAAAGCTGGACTAGATATTAGGGAGTATCTTCCATTCCTCTATTTTATAATAAAGGAGACTGAGGCTGAAAGATCATCCATGGCTTCAGAACTACTTAGAGGAAATACCAGAAGTGGAAATTAGGTGTCCAGAATCTCTATCCAGTATATTCTTCTCACTGCATAATGATCCTCTCAAAACACAGTCCACGTGGCATTCTACGTGGCTTCCCCATCAGTAGGAGACTGCAGAATGAGATAAAAACAGAGCCTTTATGGTTCAACCAGAGCCAAGTGTCTCATGTCGGTTGATTAAATGGATTAGAGCTGTCTATCTAATTTCAGTAGAAATTCCATTTCCTTAGACTTTCCATTTTCCATACAGTATGTTATTTTCAATGAGAATTTCAGTAGGCAGAAACTAAATTTGTTGAGCCCTGAGGCTTGGATTTTAAATTTTTATTAAGCATGTATGTTGCCCTCCCACATCAAGCAGATAGTTAAATTCTGGTTTGGAAAATTTGCTGGCATTTATTGGGCGTATATGAACTGGATTGTATCTTGCAGCACAGTGAGCTTGTTTTATAGGTTATTCTTCTCTATTTATAATTTTTACTGGTGTTGAAAATAGATTTAAAATTGGCCAGCTTAATTCCCATAATAGCTGAAAACACATTTGGTACAGGCGAAGTTTTTAAAGAGAGTATATTTAAAGTTACCTGATCTAGGGTTCAGTTTATAAGTGGCCAAAGTATACATAATGTCTGTCTCTCTTCTTTCCCCAGAGTCTCTTCTTTTCACATATCTGTACCAAACATGCTTCTCTACTCAAAGGCCCTTTTCACTCTGACATAAGTGGTGACAAAGAAGGTGATGGTGGCAAACATCTTCTTGGCAGGAGATGGAAACTCATGGTCCCTCAGACAGACATCAACCAAACCCCAAAGTGCCCCCTGACACAAGTGTGCCCTTTGATATGCTTACAAAGTCCTTTTAGGGGCACAGTAGACAGAAGCACATCTTCAGGCCATTTCAAATTCCAGTCAACAGCCACTTCTGGACATTTCCTAGGAAACTTATCTCTGTCCTTGGGCACTCCTTCAGCACAGCCTCTCCCACCATACCTAGCAGGCCGAATAGTTCTGACACCACACCATTTTCTTTCTAAGTCACACTCACAGTAGCATGGAAGGAAGGAAGGAAGGAAGGAAGGAAGGGAGGAAGGAAGGAAATTATATTTAAAATAGGATTAGGTCTCATTTTCTTCATCCCTTTCAAATTATGTTCTTTAGCCCAGTGCCCTCCAGCTGTGCATGGAGATCAGTGACTTTTTCACATTCAGTGCCAATGATCAGTCTGCAAATTGTCTGGCAAGCAGTGCCAAGACACCAGGCAATTGGCTGGTGCCCTCTGATGAATGTACACTTTCCCTCCCCTTCTCTGTAACCCAGTTAGCTACATGAGTTGCCATGACTCTCTCCAGTCCAATCCAGTGCCCAAAGTGGGCATTATAGCATACAATTCAATATGTTCCTATTTAGCAGTAGGACAGCTCATGATAGATTTTTTCACAATGTTCTATGAATTATTGGGAGTAGAACAGGTAAGGTTTGTCAGGGCAACTAGATCATACTCAGGAGAATGTCCCTTTACATAGCCCCACAGGAGCACAGCATTTCTCTGTAAGACAGCATATTTATCCTTGATACCCTTACCTATCACCAGACACTAAATTATGAGACATTGGTCAAGTCACTGAACTTCCCTCAGTTTCACCCCTCTGAACTACTGAGTGGAGATCTTAAGGTACTTGTTCTTCTTTCTCACATGGTATGTAAGGATAAAAATGAGACATAGTTATAAAATGCTTTGAACAATTATAAAGTAACATATGATAATTACATGCTCATTTGTTGCTTGTGGGGCTATTAAACAATACAACCACTGAGAACTAACTTGGAGTATTACTGCATTCGTTGGAATTATATCTGACTGGCTATGACAGAAAGTCTAAAATAACAAAGGCTTATACAAGAAATAAGTTCATATTTCTCCAATAAAGTCTCAGGGAATAAAGTCTGTTGCTGGTAAGGCAGCTCCAGGAAGTTACCCAGGTTCTTCCTGGTTCTGACTTCCTTACAGCAGGGCCCTTATGCTCTTAGTCCAAAATGGTCCCTAGACCTTTAGTCAACATATCTGGAATTCTGATACCAGAAACAAGGAAGGGAACAAAGCAAAGGAAATGTCAATGGATATATGGCAGCTATCTTTTAAGGTCATATACTGAAAACTGTCATACAACATTTCCACTTACGTATCATTAGCCAACATTTAGTTAAATTGTCAGACTTAGCAGCAAGGAAAGGTAGGAAATGTTTCTTCCAGACAACCATGTATCTAACTGAAAATCAAGGAAGAATGAGTTTTAGGGTTGGCAACTAGCAGTTTTTGCTCCACCTAATAAAATTGAACCTGCACGTACCTTATGATCCAGCAAGTCCATATCTGGGTGCATGCCTTAGAGAATCTCTATCACACGGCACGACTGACAAATGGACAGAAATTTTCATTGTGTCACGATGTCAAGTAGTTAAACTGCCTATCATGAGGGGAATGGATAAATAAACTGTGGTTTATTCTCGCTATGGAACACCATACACCAACATTCACGATTTAAAATAATTAATCTTATTTACTTAAATCAATCTAGATATATCTCGAACAACTTTCGGGGAAAATAGCAAGTTACAAAATATATATGAAGTATGATACTGTTTATACAAATTTTTAAAATACATGAAGCAATACTATGTATTGTTTGTGGACAAAAATACATTTATAGAAAATGTTTAGAATATGTCTGGAAATGGTATGAATGTCAGAGTAACTATCCCGAGAGAGAAGGGGGTAAGGGTGGGAGAGTGGGCTTTAACTGTATTCTATAACATCTTCTTTAAAAAACAAGCAAAAACAAAGAAAGTTCTGAAGCAAAATGGCAAATTGTTAACTTCTATTAAATCTAGGCCATGAGTATTTTGATATCTGCTTTGTTATTGTCATCATGTTTGAAACATTTCATGATTATAAACAGAACATTTAGTTATAGAATATTACGCACAGCACAGGGTGGTGTTATTGATGGCAGTTGCTGTTTCTTGGAGCACACAGAAATTTCTTATGGCAGAGATAGATTTGTGTATAAGTCTGTGATGGTTAAGAAACGTTCTTGGCTCATACAGAAATTTCTTATTGCATTACTTCTGCAGCCATGCAGTAGGTATCAGTTGAATAAATACAATGGACAGTGAAGGTCTGTCCAGTGGTATACATATATTGACTTCCAAAAATCATTGGAAAGAACTTTGGGACAACCTCTCTTCTGGAAGCTTCCCTGAATAAAAGGAAACAGGTAGCAGTAGGACCCATCGCCAGCCCATTGCTCCAACCTCATCTTCCTCCACTCACTACTTTATTCTCCATACTTGGTGACACCAACTGTCTTTTTGAAGCCTCAGTCATTTAAACTTATTGTTCCTCTTACCTAGTATACCTTTCCCCATGCAGCCTCTTTCTCAACACTCAAGGCTCAGTTTGAAAGACACCTTCTCAGAGAGGCCACCCAGGATCACCCTAACTAAAGTTGATTCCCCGACTCCTACCCATATCACTCTCTATTCCACTACCATGCTTTATTTTAAAATTTCCTTCACATTGATTATCATGATCTGAAATTATTCTAATGATTTTTTAATGTATTTGTCATCTGCCACAAAGTGCAAGCTCCATGGGGGTAGGTACTTGATCCATTTTGTTTACTGCTGTATCTCCAGAATCTAGAACAGTAGAGACTTGGCACTATTGGTTCTCAGTAAGTAGTTGTTGAATGAATAATAAATGTCAGCACGTGTTATAACCTCTAAAAATCAAGGAGGGAAGCTTAGAGGTTTTTCCCTAATTGGTTAGGGAAATTAATGGCCCTAGAGGCCAATAATTTCAAGAAAGCATAGTTTTTGTTATTGTTTTTTATTTTAATAGACTTTTTAGAGCAGTTTTAGTTTTACAGAAAAATCATGTAGAAAGTACAGAGAGTTCCCATATACCCCTTTGTCCCTTCACACACACCTTGCGTTAATGTGGTACATTTGTTATAACTGATGAGCCAATACCAATACGTTATTATTAATTGAAGTCCATAGTTTACATTAGGGTTTGCTCTTTGTGTTGCACAATGTACAGGTTTTGACAAATGCATAAAGTCATGTATGCACCATTACTGTATCATATAGAATAGTTTTGCCACCCTAAGAATTCTCTGTGCTTCACCTATTCATCCCCCTACCCTTCGCCTGAAGTCCTGGCAACCACTGATCTTTTTGCTGTCTCTCTGGTTTTACCTTTTCCAGAATGTCATGAAGTTGGAATCATATAGTATGTATCCTTTTTAGACTGGCTTCTTTCACTTAGCAATATGCATTAAAGATTCATCCATGTATTTTCCGCTCTTGATAGCTCATTTCTTTCATTGCTATTGTAATGTACTGTATTGTATTGTAACATTTATACTTAAATATAAAATGTATGTTTGTTTCATTTTAATGAATAATGGTCCATTGTATATATGTTTCATAGTTTATCCATTCACCTACTGAAGGACATCTTGGTAGTTTCCAATTTTTTGCAATAATGGATAAAGTTGCTATAAATATTAATGTGCAAGTTTTCATGTGGACATAAGTTTTCAACTCATTTGGGTAAATGCACAGGAGCACGGTTGCTGGATTATATGGTAAGCTTATGTTTGTAAAAAACTGCCAAACTGTCTTCCAAAGTGGCTCTACCATTCTGCATTCCCACCAGCAATGAATGAGAGTTCATGTTGCTCCACATACTTGTCAGCATTTGATATTGTCAGTGTTTTGTATTTTAGCTATTTTAGTAGTGTATCTCATTTAGTAGTGTATCTCATTGTTGTTTTAATTTAAATTCCCTAAAGACATATAATGTTGAGCATCTTTCATAGGCTTATTTTTTCCATCTCTATATCTTCTTTGGTGAGGTACTTATTCACCTCTTTTATCCATTTTTAAAAAATGGATTGTTTGTTTTCTTGTTGAGTTTTAAGAGTTCTTCATATATTTCGGTTATAAGTCCTTTATCAGATATGTATTTTGCAAATAATTTTCTCCAGTTTGTGGCTTGTCTTTATTCTCTTAAGAAAGCACTAGTTGTCATAGAGACAGTTGCCTCAATAACTTTACCTAGTGTATTCCTAATGTCTTCTGAGAGCCCAAGCGTGCCTGACTCTTTGCTTCCAATGCCTGATTTCTGTTCCCCTACACCCATTTTGCCTCATAGCACTGACATTAGGAGGGCAGGTGGGAAAGCAAAACATCAAGTATTATACCAGTTTCTCTGAATTCATCATATGAAAGACATTGATTTAAAATTGACTAGTAGTTATCCAAAGGCTCTGTACAATCTATTCCAGAGGATGGGGCAGAGACTTGTACCTATAAGAAGGTACAGTTCACTAATTTTTTCTCTTTTGTACTATATTAAAAGCTTCTAATTCCATTGCTAGGGATACTTCCCTTTTGCAATCCTGTGCCACCCCTTCCCACCCTTCAGAAAGGGGGGAATTCAGGGAGACAATGCATTTACAGTTAACTTTCACTAGGAGAACACAAGTTTGTGGAGAAACTTCATCAGGAACTATTGTTAAAGAAAACTCTTCTGCTAATTCTACTGGAGATTATTGAGATACATAATAATCATTTATTGATATAAAGGCCTATACCTACAGAAACAAATTGCTTTCTTTTAAAGTCTTGGCAATCAAACATCCTCTGATTAAACCCTAAATTAAAAACCTTTCCACTGATTACTAGCCTGCTTATAAATTTCAGTTTCCAAATGCCATGGGACTATGTTCTTGGTCTTGGGTATAGTATTTCTTCCAATAGACTCCTATATGTACAAAAAGGTTCATGCAAGTTTAGAGGTTCCATTACAGATCCCCAAAGAGGATTTATTTTCCTTGTTTTTTCCTGGTTTCGGGCACAGTAACTAGAGTTCTCAAAGGAAATTCAATTGTCATGCTAAAATTTGAAATGGCAAATTAAAAATTTTTTTTATTATTTAATAACAGCATAAGTTATTTTCAAAGGGGAAACAAGGTAGGTGTTATTTTTAAAAAGGAATGAAGATAGTGAAAAAAAAATATTGCTTAGTTTCCAATTCTTGAGGGCATGGTTTCCAAAATGCCTCATTTGTATGTCATTTGAATGTCCAAAATTGACACCTTTCATAGATGGAGTAGACACCCTCTGTGACTTGCTTAGAGACTCTTCAGAGTAGCCTCCAAACTAAAACTATTTTCTTCACTGAGTTGTCTCTGTGCCCAAAATCCCTACCAGGTATGTTTTCCCTTTGTGCCTCTACATTCCTTATAAGAATTCTCCTACTCCCTGCTGCTCACAAAGCAACAAAGTTGATAACGTACATTATAATATTGGAGCAAATAATATATTAGATTATCAATAGTTTATTATTTTTGTCATTTCATAGTATTCCATTGTATTATGTTCCACAATCTGTTCATCCATTTACCAGTTGATGACTATTTGAATTTTTTCCACTTGGGACTCTTATGTATAAAGCTGCTATGAGCAATTCATATACAAGTCTTTGTATGAAGGTATGCTTTCATTCCTCTTGGAAAAATAACCAGAAGTGAGATTGCTGGATCATATGGTAAATGCATCTTTAACCTTATAGGAAATGGCCAAACTGTTTTCCAAGTGGTTTACCATTGTACATTCCCCCCAGCAACGTATGAGGGTTTTAGTTTCTCCTCATCCTCAAGGCAAGTAACTTATAGAGGAGGATAGAAAGAATAACAGAAGGAGATAGAGGGACTGGTACAATATGAAGCCCTTGTCAGGATCTCTCTATATTGGGAGATACCTCCCAACAGCTGCCCTTCTCTCTCATCTACCTCACTCACCTCTACCTGCAGATGCTCAGAAATGGGTATTGCCCTAGTAGGAATTGTCCCTGGATGAGACAAAGGTCTGCCTTAGATTATCAAAGTTGTTTTGTAGCCTATCTACCTGTTTCCTTTCCCCTGCCTTTTCAGATTTCTCAGTCCTCCTGACCCTTTCGCCTTCATTCGAAGCCTCTACCTCTTTTGATCTTAGTTAGTTGTGCCCTCCTGGTTGTCACCTGTACAGTGGGCCTGTTTTACCTTCCCTTTTCATTGCTGCCTGGACTTGGGCTCCTTATGCATGGAACTATTTTGCTCAGCCTGGTGGCTTTACTCTTCAACTCTTTTTGCAAACTGGCCTAAGCTAATTTGCTCACATGTATTTTGACCTTTTTGGTACATAATTATAGTTACTATATATAATTACAGTCATAGCCTCTTCAATAAGAGCACGTTTCTGACCAAAGTTTCCCAAATGTGTTGACATTTATTAAACATTTACTAGCAAGCAGGCATAGAACATTTTGTACAGTTTGCTCCATAAGTTCAAAGAAACAAATTCTCTGTGTCTTAAGTGTGCCTGCCACACTTGTATGAGAGATGGTCATCATCTAGTCACCCATGAAAACTGAATTTCTGATTAGGACAGTGCATAGCATGTGACTCAAACTAAGAAGTACCTACATACATCACACATGTTGCTTGTTTTTTTTTCTTTTTGCAGAAGTATTTTAAAGTAAATTATAGATATCATAACAACTCTTGAATCCTACCTTTGAAGTAACATTTATTGAGTACCCACCACATACCAGGCGGTCTGCTAGGTGTTTTAAAATTGCATTTATATTCTTCAATTAGAAAATTATATAATAACTCAATGAAGCAGGTATCATTGTATGTCCCTGTTTTACAAATAAGAACTGTAATTTACCCAAAGTCATTTGAAGTGATAGAGCTCTAGTTCAAATCTAAGTCTACCTACCCCCAAAGCGATATTTCAGCCATCTTTCAGTTTAAGCAATATAAACATAGTTCTTTAGTATCCACTCAAAGATGTAACTAACTCACTGTTTATTAATCTTTCTTATACTTTCTGGTTAATGAATACCTACCTTGGAGAATGTGATGAAAGCACTTGCATCTCTCCTATCAGAATGGACGTACATGGCTTATTTTGTCAATAACTTCAAGATATTTGTGAAAACGTCCCCTTTCCTCCCTATGCCCAAATGAATCTCAGATTAAGAATCCCTGCAATAAGGAACATGAAGTGTTTCCCTACTTTAGGACTGTAATCTACACTATTTGCTCTGGTTCCTCTGTTTGCACTTCTGAACGTGTTACTTGTTTCTAAGGTACAGAAGCTATTTACCCTTTCTGTAATGGTGCTCCTATTTCTTTGGTTTAAAATGCCCCTAGACACAGGCAGTCAATCTGCAGATATTAGCAGCAGAAACCCCTTCTTGGTGACTATACTTTGTACTTACAAGGTATAGTTTTCCCTGAATTCATACCTCAGAAACTGTACTTAATGAGTACAAAGCCACTGTGAAAATAGGGTCTTTAACCCAAAGACCATATCCCTGCCCATTCAGAGGTCAACTGCTGCCTGACAGGTTACTTCAGAGAACTGGCCATGAAAAAGCATGCCTTTCATCACCTCAGCACAACAGCACGCCTGTATTTTTCTGTTGCCCTCCAGGTTCTTCAATGCTTTTGACATTATATGAACTTTCCTAGGTTTGGCATGTTGCCAGGGCTCTGTGTCATGTGACCAAGGGCCTTCTCTAAAAAGAACGCACAAACCACTCATTAGCATAATTTAAACATTAATTATGAAAACAGTCCCCCAAATGCCATGAAAGCAAATAAACCGCTGAGCAACTACCGAGCAAACTATTTTACTGCTGAGGTTCAGAAAAACAATAGAATGATTAGCAAAAATGCATTACTATCTTATAAATAAGATATACAATTAATGGTTCTCTTTTATCTGACACATCATAGTGAATCTGTGAGAACATCACTTAACCACTTCAATCCATCTTTCAACTACTGTATACTTACATATAAGAATGAACAGAAATGTAACTTTCTTGATTTTATTCTGTGAATATGTACTTCTGTGTTGCCTCTGATAGAGTGAAAAACGTGTATTCAAATACAGAAAAATTGCTATTGTCGTACATTAAGAAAGATTCTGAAGCTTATTAAAATATAATAAACTACCGAATTTGGCATTTTGGGTACTTGTTGAATCCATTCCAAGGTATTTCATTATTTGGAATTACTAGAAAAACCTCATCACAAGCTAGCTTTTCCAATAACTCAATCTTGAGGCATGAGTAGAAATTATAGCATGAAAATGAAGCTATAATGCAACTGAACATATATGAGTTTTATCCTAGGCAGAAAATAACCCAGTGTTATAACTAATCTCTGCTTTAAAAAAAAATTCTTAAAAGAAGCTATTATCTATAACGTGACCATCAAACAAGTTTTGGTAAAACCAGATATAGGCAACACTTTGAGAAGTTGCATTTTCCTAAGAAACTATCTTTTTTTCCCCTCTCTAATATTCATAGCATTTTGATTTTAGTTTTTAATCTCATTTACAAAATTTAAGATTCAATGGGTCAATTAATTTTTCTCATATATAAAATGGGGGCAATAATAGTAACTACAGGCACACTTTGGAGACATTGCAGGTTTGGTTCCAGACCACTGCAATAAAGCAAATATCGAAATAAAGTGAGTCACACAAATATTTTGGTTTCCCAGTACATGTAAAAGTTATGTTTATATTATACTGTAGTCTTTTAAGTGTGCACTATGTTAAAAAAAGATGTATATGCCTTAATTTTAAAATACTTTATTGCTAAAAAATGCTAACCATCACTGAGCCTGCTACGAGTTGTAATCTTTTTGCAATTGTAACAGCAAAGATCACTGATCACAGGTCACCACAAAAAATATAACAATGAAAAAGCTTGAAACATTGTGAGAATTACCAAAATGTGACACAGAGATATGAAGTGAGCAAATGTTATTGGAAAAATGGTGCCAACAGACTTGCAGTGTTGCCACAAACCTCCAATTTGTAAAAAATTCAGTATCTGCGAAGCACAGTAAAGTGAAACAATAAAACCAGGTATGTCTGTACTCAACTGGCTTGTTGAGAAAATTAAATATAATAATGCATGTAAAGATCCTGGCATGGAAGACTTCTAGGTTCAGCTCCAACATGGAAACAGCTTGGATGTTGTCACTCCTGTCTCTATAATAAGAAAAAGCTGGACAAATAAAAAATCAACAACTTTTTTGGATTCATAAGAGAAATGAGGTCACAAGGCAAACCAGCATCCACAATCTGGAAAGACAAACAAATCTAGTGGGGTCACAGCCAAGATCTGCTTACCTGGAACAGAACAGCTGGAGTCATAAACTAGTAAGAACACTTAAATGATAATTTTGATGAATTGTTGAAGGCTGAGTCTGGACTAACATGAGAGTGAGAAACTCTCGGGGGCTGCAGTCTTAGGAAGGCCCCCACACTCTCATGGGTTTTACCTCCAGGAATCTCACAAGGTTCTCATGGTGAAAATCAGCAAAAGATCTCCTAGTTCATGGCTCTGGCTTTGGCAGGAGTTAGAGAAAAGTAATCACTCTGTAGTAAACCCAGACCTTCTCCATAACAAAGGCCTACCCTCAAAGAGAGAAGACTTTGCCAGAGCCTTATCTCAGCTGGGGGATATTCCCCCAATAGCCTTCCTGTCTCACCTAAGATTAAAAAGAAAAATCTACAGGGGTCAGGGCTTCAAAGAAATAGGTTAGGAATGCTGAAGCCAAAGAAGTGAATGGGGGAGGAGGAGAAAGCTATATCATGGAGAAATACTTGTGAAGATTGCTTCCCAGAGACACAGGCTCTCTAAAACACTAAGATTTATTCACAAGATTATAGAACACTTCCCTTCCCCCATACCTGACCATCACATTAACAGGGCTCCTATTGATATATAATAGTGATATATTATAGCTAAAGAGCTGCAAGCTGCAGACTCCCTCTGGGAAGGAGTATTTAGGGAAGCCTAAAGTCAAGAAAGGAGACAAAAACTAGGACAATGGAGAAATTTAAACACTCTATTATCTATAGCCACAGCAAATATTAAACATAGTCCAACTACTAGACAGATTAATGTTAACTCCTCACACTCAATCCTATTTACCTCAGTTCCTATTACTCAATACATTTTCACTTTCAACAGAAATTACAAGGCTAGTGGGAATGAAAAAGTTACAGACATTTTGGAAGACAACTTGGCAGCTTTTGTAAAGCTAAACATAGAATTACCATATAATCCAGCAATCACACTTGTATATATTTACCCAACTGATTTGAAAACTATGTCCACACATAAACCCGCATATAAACACTTACAGAAGCTTTATTCATAATCGCCCAAAACTGGATGCAACCATGATGTCCTTTAGAGGAAAATAGATAAATAAACTATGGCACATCCATATAATGGAATATTATTCATACACTAAAAAGAATGAGCTATCAAGCCACAGAAAGACATGGATTACATAAATATATATTACTAAGTGAAGGAAGCCACTCTGCAAAGGCTAAATACTTTAAGATCTCAGTTGCAATATATTCTATAAAATGCAAAACTATAGAGATGGTAAACAGATCAGTGATCACAGGGGTTCAGAGCAGGGGTATTAGTAAGTGGCACACAGGTGATTTTTTTTAGGGCAGTCAAATTGTTCTGTATGACACTGTAATTATGGATACACGACAAGATGTATTTGTCAAAACTCATGGAAATTTGCAGCACAGAAGCAAACTTTAATATATACACATTAAAAAAAAAAAACATTTAGAATGTTGGAGGTTCCCAGGATGAACTGTAGAATGTGACAAAATAATCTAACTGTATTACAAATATATGTAACAACGTCACTGAAGGAGGTAGAGTGGAAAGGTCTTTACCTTTGTAACTATGGAAATGAGTAGAGTCTGCATGACTAAAGGCAATAGAAACTGCACATAAGTACTGTACTCTAGTTGATTAAGTTGCTTCCCATAGAGGCATGGGTTAACAATTCTGCAACCACTACTTATAAGCAAGAGGTTGAGGCTAGAATGATCCATGATGTAATGGATTCGAGTTAGAAACATCAGTATGAATTCATATTTAGTTTAATATAGATATTGATGGTTACATGTAGAAATATTTATAAATATGTGTATATACAGATGTTAGTATACACATATGTTTCCTTGCTATGTCAGCTAAGAGGGGGAAAACCGACAACACCCCAGTAGCAATGAGCACATCTAGCACCCAGTTCTTGATTTCTAATTCTCCATTGAAAGGAACCAGGGATCCTAGATAAATTGCTGAGTTTAGGACTGAGGCAGGAAATATACAAGATGAAGTTGAAGCATCTTGTAGTGTCAGAAAGTAAGCAAGTGCTCAAAAAAGAAAAGAAACCCACAAAAATCAGGGCATGTTAAAGGGACTTGGGAGCCAATCAACAGAGTTCCCTATTGCCAAAGTTGGAACAATTTAAGCAGGAAAATAAATAATGTTAGATTATAATAAAATATATAAAGCAAATACCATGAGTCCATACTGATACAACAAATCATTTGGATAAATAAATAAGTTGGGGAGAGCAGACAAATCCCTCATGTAGAAAAATTCTAAATAATTTATGTATCTACTCCACCCTCAAGGAGGTAGAACATAACTCTTCACTTGTTAAATGTGGGCTATACATAGTGACTTCCTTCCAAAGAACAGTATGGAAGGGGTTAGGGAGGGAGGGAAATTGTAACTTTACAGTTGAGAGAACCTGACACACACTACCTCAGCTAGGTGGTCAAGGTTAACATCAATAATGATGTCATCTTGACAGCATGAACCCTTGATCTGACATGATGAGAATGATACTTTATTCTGTAAAGTATCTTCCTATTATCTTATTAAAGTATCTCTGTTATCTTCCTCCCCAAACCCATAACTTCAGTCTAACCATGAGAACATCAGAAAAATACCAATAGAAGAACATTCTACAATCTATACCTGACCATACTCCTTACAACCATCAAGATCATCAAAAACAAGGAGTTTAAGAAACTGTCACACCAAGAGGAGCCTAAGGAGACAGGACAACTAAATGTAATGTGTTATTTGGGATAGGATCCTGGAATAGAAAAAGGACATTAGATAAAACTAAAGGAAATCTGAATAAATAATGAATTTTAGTTAATAATGCATAAATATTTGGCTCATTAAATGTGATAAATGTACCATATTAATGTATATGTACCAGATGTAGCATTACATGTACATATAATTAATTATTAATAGGTGGAATTGAGTACAGGGTATATGTGAACTCTCTGTACTATCTCCTTAATCTTTCTATACATCTAAAATTATTCTAAAACTAGAAGTTTATTTTTAAAAAAAGGACGTGACATGGGTCCTTCCTCATAAGAAGTACTTGATAAAGGTCCACTGTTATCATCTACATGATAAATACTAAGTTTTCAGGGATCTCTGTGGTCAAAGAGAAGTCAGATAATTATTAGATATTTGAATAGACTATTGACTGTAATTAACCTGAATAATTCAGAAATTAAAAGGAATTGCTGAACCATGGATTAGCCAGATTACCTGTCTCCCATTTTGCTTATGAGTCAACCATAGAATAAATAGTCAAAATATGAGGTAGAAAAAAAGCAAACCTTAAGTGATTTCCCTCTTACCATCCAAAGGAAAAGTGAACAGTATTGCCTCCTGATTAAAAACGCTGTATTGCTTTCAGGGTGATGTCGTCCAATACACTTCTGAAGGCTTGTGCACAGTCCTCTTAGTGCCATTTACATTTCAGTAGTGAACTCCTACAGATCTAAAGACCCTTAAGATACAAGCAGGCATCCAATACTACTAAGGCTCAGAGAGGCTCTGGAAAAATATGAGAAGGGATAAGGTATGTGAATAATAATGATAGACTATTTCATTGGAAGAGTAATTGAATTGTCTGCTTTAAAAAATTTACTCCTATGCCTTGGCATTCATTTCTTATCTCATCTTTCAATAGATCCTTTTGAGAACTTCTTAGTTGTTGAAGAAATTGTCAATTGACCATTCATTTATAATCAGGGCCACACAGCATGGGGGAAAATGCCAAAGTTTTATTTTTAGTTCACTTTACAAATTTAAGAGAATCACTCAAACTCCTATAACTCTGGGTGAACCACATAAACATAACCTCACCTCTGAATTCAGTGAACCTTATCCTACCTTCATGTGTGTTCTCTTCTAGATGGGTTACGATTGTTGATGTTTGCCTCCATCACCTCTGGTATCTCTTTGGATAAATAAGAAGTTAACAAAGTCATGAGGCCCTCTGGATTTAAAGGTTTCATTACATTGTAAATAGAAAAGCAGGCACACAACCTTGTCTCTGCCATTGCCTGACAAGGTCCATCTTATTTTAAAATTTTATGAATTAATGAAAACCACTGTCTGTTTAATTTTTTTTAAGTAAATACTAAATTTATATACCAAAGATGAAGCTTCGTGTATAAAAGGATCTGGTTTTTAATGCTCCAAAAAGGAATGTGCCTACCAATAAGTCCCTCTGAATCTCCCTTTCATCAGGATGTACACATGAGAGTGTGCACTCAGTGGCTACACTGGCCAATAAAATGTCCACGTCAGCCTGAATTATGAAGCTGGTCAAGTTAGTCATGGGAAGGCTCTATTTGTCAGCACACAGGTCCCATTCTTAGAAGCACTTGCTTTAAACATGATGTCAGTAAATCCTCTCCAAAGTGTAAATTTATACTAGATTAAAGTATATTACCACCCTTTTCAGGAGTATTTGCATTTTGATAGCAAGGCCTAAAGATTAAGAAAAAAATTCCATAAAATTGAAAGGTGTACCTCTCTAATGGTGGAATTTTAGACTCTGTCAGATGATGGAGAGAGAGGAAAGGAAAAATGCTTAGAAAGGTTTTTGCTCAAAACCTCTTGAATCACAGCAGACAGGCAACCTCCTATTCTTCTGTCTCCCAATTATTTCTCTCTTTACATGGCCTCTTGCTACATGAAATGCTTGACTTTATCTACATTATATTTATTTTATAGAGTTTTAACAACATTGAATGACATTTTCAGAATAAAATTCATATATAGTCCCATGTCGAACATAGTTTTTGCAAGTGTTTTTACATAGCTATATTTCAGTGTAATCAGCTTTACTGATTGTGTTTTATTCTTGCTAATGTATTCATTCATTCAACAAACATTTGTTAAATGTCTACTACGTGCCAGGCACCATTCTAGGTGTTAGAATATATCATTAATCAAAACAAAAAAAAATTACTGGTTGCATGCAGCTTACAATCTTTTGGAAGAAAGAAAGATATAAACAATAAGCATAATACCTAAAAAAATTGTATATGCTATTTTTAAAAATAATAAAGCAGGGTAAGAAGGGTTGGCAGTGAAGATTGAGGAGAAGGATAAAATTTTAAATATTATATCTGGGGTAGGCATCCTTAAAAAGTGACATTAGAGCAAAGACTTGAAGGAGGTGAGTTAGACGTTGTAGATACTTAGGGAAAGAGACTTCCAGACAGAGCAAATAGTCAGTGCCAATGACCCCTTAGCTGGGGCTGTGTCTTGCATGTCTGAGGAGCAGCAGAGAGGCCAGTGTGGCTGGGGCAGAGTGAGTGACAGAGAGGGTACAAAAAGATGATGTCTGAGAGCTATTGAAGGCTAGAAAATGTAAGGCCTTGTAAGCTATTGTAAGGGCTTTGGCTTAACTATTCTGTGATGTTGGACAAGAGGTTAACCATTGTAAAGCTCAGTCTAATCTGTGCAGTGAGGAACAACCAACTGAAAAGAGAAGTATAGCTAATAAACCAGCAATGGAGAGGAAATGGAAAAACAAAAATTAATTAATATTAAAAAAAAGCCCCAAAAGGGGAACAAAAAAGGTGGGACAAAGAGAAAACAAATATTAAGATAGTACATTTAAACCCAGCCATAATGTAATAATAATTACATTACGTGTAAATAGTCTAAATACTTCAATTAAAGAGCAGATTGTCTGATGAATAACAAACCAGGACCCAACTGTATATGTCTATTAGAATCACACTTTGAATATAAGCTACAGAATGGTTAAAAGTAAAAGAATGGGAAAAGATGCTAAGTTTGATAAAAAGAAAGTTGGAGTAGCTACATTAATATCAGACAAAATAGATTTCAGAGTAAGGATTGGGGCAGATACAGTTAGGATTGTAGTGTTTTATCGATGTATTGACCACTTTGTCAAACATCCACATCCATTCTTGATAAAAATGCTCAACAAATTAAACATAGAAAAGGACTTCTTCAATTTGTTAAAAGGTATGTTTGAAAAACTCACATCTAGCATCATACCTATCGGTGAAAGACCTTGTAAGATCAAGAACAAGGAAAGGATTCCCCCTCTCACTGCTTCTATTCACATTATACTGAAGGTACTTGCTGATAAGGAAAGAAGAAAAAAAGAAAAGGCAGATTAGAAAGAAATAAAAATTTCTTTGCAGAAAATATGATCATCTATATAGAATATTTTAGTCAATATAAATTTTATCTATGCATAGTAGTAACAAACAATTGGAAATTTCAATTTAAAAATACTATTTACAATATTAGGGAATATGTAAAAACTTAGGGATAAATTTTATAAAAGGTGTATAAGAATTGTACACTGAAATCTACAAAATATTGCTAAGAAAAATTAACAATGATTAATAAGTGTAGAGATATATCATTCTTAAGATTATAAGACTCCGGACTTCCCTGGTGGCGCAGTGGTTAAGAATCAGCCTGCCAATGCAGGGGACACGGGTTCGAGCCTTGGTCTGGGAAGATCCCACATGCCGTGGAGCAACTAAGCCCGTGCGCCACAACTACTGAGCCTGCTCTCTAGAGCCCACCAGCCACAACTACTGAGCCCATGTGTCACAACTACTGAAGCCCGCGTGCCTAGAGCCCATGCTCCTCAACAAGAGAAGCCACTGCAATGAGAAGCCCGTCCACCACAACGAAGAGTATCCCCCATTTGATGTAACTAGAGAAAGTCCGTGCACAACAATGAAGACCCAACAAAGCCAAAAATTAATTAACTAATCAATTAATTAATTAATTAATTAATAAACAAAACCACTCTTACTTCAAAAAAAAAAAAACAATTATAAGACTCAATACTGTCAGTATGTCAATCCTCCCCAAACTGAGGTATATATTCAATGCAGTTCAACTCAAATTCCAGTAGAAACTCTCATAAATTACTAGTAGAAATGCAAAATGGTACGTACAGCCACGTTGAAAGACAATTTGGCAGTTTCTTACACAGTTAAACATAGACTTACCACATGACCCAGCAATTGCACTCCTAGGTATTTACCAAGTGAATTGAAAATTACATTCACACAAAAACGTGTAGTAGCTTTGTTTATAATTGCCAAAAGCTAGAAGTAACCAACTCAATAATAAATAAACAATCCAATTAAAAATAGTCAAAAAAGAATAGAATTTAACCAAATAAAAGATATGGATGCCAAATAAGCACATGAAAATATACTCAATAACATTAGTCATTAGGGAAATGCAAATTAAAGCCATAATCAGATACCACTACACATCTAGTAGAAAAGCTAAAATTTCAAATACTGACATTGCTAAATTTGCAATGAACTCACATCCATGGCTGGTGGAAATGCAAAATTATTAACTACTTTGGAAAACAGATAGTGGTTTCTTAACAATGTCATCATAAACATTTGCTACAAAGATTTGTATAGACATATGTTTTCATTTCTCTTGGGTAAATTTATAGGCGTGTAATGATCCAGAGGACTTTCTAAGTAGTGAGTAATGAACTACATGGTAGCAGTAGGAAGAAAGATACTTTCCCAGAATTTCCCAGTGTTAGAAAAGAGGAGAGTTAACAATGAAGTTCAGGAAAGTGAACGGTGTTACCTGGAGCACCATGAACAGTGAGAGAATTGATGAGGAATCCTGGAAAGGGAACAGCTCTGGAGGTAGGTAAAATAAAGGGTTCTATTCTCTAATATAAACTAGAGGGGCATGGCCCTTGAAAGGGGCTGAGAGGAAGAGCTGACTTAGTTAACTTGTAGGCCCACAATCTTTCCAAATCAGTTCTGGGACAATAAGCAATCTCATAAATGTAATAGAAATGTAAGCACCCACAAAAGATCTGAGAATTTATCCTCCAGATCAGGACGCATGCCACTCAACATCCCCCAAACGTAATGTGGCTCCAAGAGCTCTAGTTGTTACAGGGAAGACGTTCTAGGCTGAACTAGTCGTAGAAGCCCAAGGGCATGCAAGAGCAGTGGGTTGTGTGATAGGACTAGGCACATGAGGGAAACAGTAACTTAATTGACTAGAGCATAAGGTGTGTGAAGAGGAAAATAAGATTGAGGAGAAGTAAATCCAGGCCAGACTCAGAAGGGCCCTGAATGTCCTCCTTATGATTCTAATTCTATTGTATATTTGGTGCTTATTTCTAGAATTTCACAGTTGGAAGAATAGAGAACAACATTTTGTTAAGAAATATATGATTGCATGGTGAAAACATTATTTTTTTAGGGCTCATATTGCTGTTGGCATACATTACAAGCTGAAAGTGCACTAACTAGTCTTTACTGCAGGGAATTGAATGGTGTGGCTCCATCTCCTATATGCACCAGTACCTACGTTACTAGCTACAAATGATTTAAAAGAGAGAACTCAGTCCCCTTCATGCCTTTGCTCATACTGTTTCCTCTGCTAAGAATACGTGTCCCTCCATAGGAACCACATCCTATGGTTTCATGGTTAAGAAAAAAGACTTTAGAGTCAAAGAGTGCCTGGTAACATAAGAGCTCAGTAAATGTTAGCTGTTTCTATTAATACCCATCCTTTAAGCCCACATGTCAATCCCTTGATAGTTTCCCTTTCATGCCCTCCATATCTCTCTCTCCCAAGCCATAAGGCTTCTTTCTTTCTTCTGAAAACCCATATCACTCTGCCAATGTCTACTCTTTAGTTGGCACTCTAATGATCCGTATACATTCGTTATCGCCCTTGCTAGATGGTGAGCTCCTTGAAAGCAGGTCCATACCTGTCTGCCTTCATGTCCCTCACAGTGCCTGAGAGGATGCCTTACAGTAGATGTCATAGTAAGCATTTATTGATCATGATGTCATAAAAAGGTATCATTTAGCTTTTAAAGATATTTCCTACTCTTCGTATAAAAGCTGAAATTTGGTAACATATGAAAGGTAATGATCATTATGAAAGTGTTTTTGAAAATATCAAGGTACTAATATTTGAAACTAATCTGCCAAATAGAGACACAGATGTAGAGAACAAACTCATGGACACCAAGGGGCGAAGGGGGGGTGGTGGGATGAATTGGGAGATTGGGATTGCTATATATACACTACGATGTATAAAATAGATGACTAATGAGAACCTACTGTATAGCACAGGTAAGTCTACTCAGTGCTCTGTGGTGACCTAAATGGGAAGGAAATCTTAAAAAAAGGGGCTATATGTATACATATAACTGATTCACATTGCTGTACAGCAGAAACTAACACAACATTGTAAAGCAACTATACTCCAATAAAAATTTTTTTTAAAAAAGAAACTAACCTGCCCCCTCCATACTGAGATAATCAAAAGAAATAATATCTAAAGAAATCTGCACATCCATGCAGTGTATGATAGCTATACTGATGCAGCAGAGACGACAAGGAGAAGCCACTTCATTTTGTTTTTGCTAAAGAAACACATGACGTTCATCAGCATAATTTTATGTGAGATAATTTTAAGAATCTCACGTTCTTAAAGAAAGCCTTAGTTATTGTTTTTTCTTTATTCTAAATTACAAGAAGAAAAATTTATTACTAATTCCTCAATTATTTCATTATGCAGCACTAATAAAAAGTCTTGACATCTCCATTATGTTTGAAAATTTTTAATAAATAATTTTTGACTGAAGTGATTATTTACTTAAAACAGAAAACGCAGAAGGAGCTTTAAATCATATTTTGCTGGTGCCATATAATAAAATAATTGTGCAATTAGTAATAAACAGCGTGCAAGAATGACAAATGTTTTATTTAAAACTTGGCAAACAAAAGCACATCACTTGTGTTTTTTCCAAGCGAACACAATCCTGTGGTATATTAATCAAAGGGGCTTTTTTATGCCTCTGGCAGCAGTGTTTTAAAGTAAACCCTTAATATCAGATCCCAATCCCCAGTTTCAATTTGCTTTCAATGGAAAGGACATTAGAGTTTATAAAATACTCCTTGATTACTTTTCTGAAGGCCTGAAATCTTGACATGTCCATGACTTGCTCGCACTGCATCAATATACAGTGGTTGAAAGAGCAATACCCATCGTGAACATTGCCACATTGACTTATAGAATCATGCCCTTGAGAAAAAGCCAGAGAGAAAAAAGGAGCAGCAGGCAGTGACAAAAATGAAATAGAACTGTCATCTGGCAGTTCTTCATAGTCCGTCAAGGAAACTATTAAAGATGTACAAAGAGCCAGAGAGTGCTTGGGCAAAGGTTGTTAAACTCGCACTTCAAGGGCAGGTCACTGCAGGCTGCTCAAGACTCAGTGAAAAGACCAGCCAGCACTCACTGAGGGGCCTCTGGGCAAAGGAAATGAAGCTTTCTGTCCCAAGGCAGTTGAAGATGAGGAATTTAAAATAAATTGTAAATTAACTTCTTTTTTTTTAGAAATTCACGTTCTTTTTTATTTATTTATTTATGACTGTGTTGAGTCTTCGTTTCTGAGCGAGGGCTTTCTCTAGTTGCGGCAAGTGGGGACCACTCTTCATCGCGGTGCGCGGGCCTCTCACCATCGCGGCCTCTCTTGTTGCGGAGCACAGGCTCCAGATGCGCAGGCTCAGTAATTGTGGCTCACGGGCCCAGTTGCTCCGTGGCATGTGGGATCTTCCCAGACCGGGGCTTGAACCCGTGTCCCCTGCATTGGCAGGCAGATTCTCAACCACTGCGCCACCAGGGAAGCCCTGTAAATTAACTTCTAAGTGTATCCTCTTTCTAGTAGCAGATATCATGGAGATTATTTTTGGTCTGGTTAGGAATTTTATTAAGAACCTTCCTGGTATCATTTAACCCAGGTTCAAATATCAGTCTGCACAGTTTGCAGCACCTTTACCAAATTATTTAGATTCCCTGATCCTCAGTTTCCTCCTTCTCACACATAGGAAGTATGAAATTAGAACTTGTCCTTTACCTCCTTCCTCATTTGCACCCGCTCTATTTTTCTTATCCAGTATTCTGCTACTCATCTGTGTCCCCCTCATTTGAGAGTTTCCTAAATCCTAAATCCATTAGATCAGATATACTTCACTGGCCACCTATTAGTTGATTTGAAGAAAAGTAGTGGGTCCTTATGGGGATCAAGGGGCATTTTCAGGGAACTTCTCCCCCAACCCTCCCCCTCAACACACACACACACACACACACACACACACACTCACACACACTGCCCTGATGTCATGCATATCAGCTTTCTGGAGTAAATGTAATGGTTCCTGAGGCCTTTGTCTATTCCTCCAATTATACTAACAGTCAGAATTTCATCTAGGAAAGGAGGAGCAAAGGATGCCACATCCAGGCATTTAGGAGAGATATTTGGAGAAGGTTAGGCCTTTTTCTTCTCTTCATATCACCCAACATAGATCCCTATCACTCAAAATAGAATTGGGGAAGTTATCTAAAAATGGAATAAGCTCATATATCACACTATGTAAAACACTGGTGACAAATATACCTTGTCCTTAAATCTCATTGTGATTTGGGTTTAAAATAAGTAATAAGACATCTTGAATATGAAAGGCAATAGAAAAGTATAATTCAATTCATAAAAATTAAAAGTTTAGCTTCAGTCACATATAGTAATTAAATCCATAAAGTGATTATGAGAATAATGGTAATTCAAATTTTATTCTATTTTTGTTGTTAAATCAACTTTTTATGGTCATTCAAGCTCAAAATCTTTATGTGTGTGTTTGTGTGTGTATGTGTGTGTACGTGTGTGTGGTGTAGGCGACCATTTATAGGCCTCTCTAGAAGACAGTTTGCTTCTGGATGTAATTTAGAGTATTCACATAATCTAAAAAAAGGAGAGAAATCCAGTTTTTGAGAGTGGGGTGAGAAGAGCTTATTATGATCCTCTTTTCTAGCCATAGTCTTATAGTCATTTTAATTCTAACATGCTATTATTTATCCCAAAGATTTATTTTTCCAAAAAAAGAGTACCACATTCAGAATAACTTCTGGTTTTTTATTCTAATGGAATTTTCACCTTCAGCTACCACAGTTTAGTGGGCTATTTTGGAGGTATTTCTTTCACAATTCTCATATTTAAGAAGTGTACTATAGACTTTTAATAGTAAGTATACTGTAGACTTATAGTAATAATGATTTTTTCATTTCCACTAATCTCTCATGCAGATGGAACATATTATTTTATTCTAGGCTTCCCCCATATTTCTTTGGCAAGACCAAACATACACTATTTCAACCCAAAAGATTTTATTTCTCATAACATTAGAAGGTATGCTGTAGAATTCAATTTACAAACTTGGCTACAGACATAACTACGACAAATAATTACAAAAACATAATATAAAATGAGTAATTTCCTGCTGCATGGAAGATATAGAAACCTGCTGTAGAATCCAACTTTTTGGGACAGATCATCAGGGGGCCATCACCACAATTGTCACTAAATACTTTTAGCAGTGACCCAAAGCTTCTGCATTTAAGAGAATGGCCTCTTACAAAAGCTTCTGCATTTAAGAGAATGGCCCTCTAGAAATTTCCTTTTCAAAGGAGATGAGAGACAATAGGCATGGATAGCATTTAATTCACATATTACAGTTTTGGGGTTTTTCTTTTTTTTGGATGGTAGTGCTTTTAAATATGTTCCCTTTTTTTCATTCCCCAGTTAATGTAATCTATAAATTCTTTTTCTGCTAAAAGAATACAAAGCAAATTGTTCCTGACTGCTCACTGTGACCAGAAAGAGGGCCAGGTACATATAAGAAATAAGCAAAACTATAGAGGCATTATTAATTTCAATGATCACTTAATACTGAAGCTCTGTATTGGTTAATAATTTTGCCCAAATCTGCACTATGCTAGAAATTGTATGTATATGGTAATAATCATAATAATGAGGAGGAGGAGGAGGAAATCTAATATGGGTAAGGCAGGTATTCAACATACATAGTCATATTTAATAAGAACTTTATGAGAGAGAGAGACTTTTATTTTCCGCTTTTTACAAATGAGGAAACTGAGGCACAGCCAGTAACCTGTGTGAGGTCCTAGTAAGTAGCAGAACCAGGATTTGAACCCTGAACTGTTTGACTCCAGAGCCTTTGCTCACAGTTGCTGTACTTACAACTTGGAGGTATAAGAAATACACATATAGGAGAGTTCATGAATATGGCAGCAGAGCACTGCAGATTGATTCTAGGATATCGGCATTGGACTAGAACCATGTATTTTCATGTTAATGGTGTAACGTAGATAGTAACTGTAAAGGTGATTTATTAAAGAAGAGAGTGATGTGAGTTGGCATCATTGCAAGAAAATGTTTAAAGAAGGCAGAACCTGAAAATGAGCAAAATCTAGATCAGCTGAGACTGGAGTGCAGGAGTGAGAGACTGTACACAAGAGAATAATATGAGTAAGGGCACATGGGTGCAAGTTGTACATGTATGTCCCTGGGAAAAGGACAGCTGCAAAATTGCCTCGAACTGTCCCAGTCAATCTCTACTACATTTAAATTTTACCCCAAATATTGTATGGGACATACTTATGTTAAAAAATTATTATTTATCTGATATTCAAATATATCTCAACAGCTGGTATTTTTATGTGCTAAATCTGGCAACCTTATATAACACTTAAATTTACCTGATTTTCTTAATTATCTATCCTCCCCTACCCCCTATGCTAAAATATATGCTCCATTCAACCAGAAACCTCACCAGTCTTGTTTCCCCAGCCTATCCTCAGTATGTAGAACATCACCTGGCATCTGTAGGTGCTCAATAGATGCTTGTGAATGAAAGAGAAATAGGCTTTTTACTATTTATTTAATTCCAAAGTTGCCAAGTTTGAAAGCAAAGGGGCAAAAAATAGGAAATTTAAGATTGGGTTGGGGAATGAAAGATAGGATACAGAGAGGCAGTAAATATGAAAATATAAACCTAAGTAAACTGGAAAGGAAAACATGCACAGCACATATGGAAGGGTTTGGGGGAGGAGGAGGAGCAGGAAGCGGAGGAGGGGGCAATCCCTTACCTGGGAGGAATATGAAAGGGAAGAAAACAGAATTTTATTGACAGAGATAGGAAAGGATGAGGGGAACAATATCAGTATGCTTTAATAATTTTAGTGAAAAAGGCAATGCAAAATCCTTAGAATTTTGGTTAAGGACTACAATTTTAAAAAAGAGAGGGAGAGAGGGCCTCTTAAACTACGATGGAACCTGATGTAGATGAAAAATGACATGAATAGCAACAGATGTTCTCCTTATAACTCTTCTTTTTTTTTCTCGAAATACCAAGATGGATTAGAAATGTGCAAAACAAAAGAGTCAAACTAACCCAAATTCTTCTAATTCTCTAACTGCAGAAACAGGGCTGTAACCAATTTTGCTTTTTTCTTTTTTTTTTTTTTAGTTTAAAAATGGGGAATAATTTTATCCAGACTAGTACTTCCATCTTTCAGCCTATGAAATATAATATTGTAGAGTTGCTCTTAACTAAAAAATCACATTTCTGTTGGGTACACATTTAGGCTATTTAAACGATCGTTCTGGTAGCTGTATTTGGAGGTTTCATGACCAAAATTGAACAATGCAGACTTTTTCCCAATTCATTAATTTGTAAATCAAATTTCTTTAAAGTATTTTCATCATAGTTTTTCTTGTATATTTGGCACCTGCCACTCCTCATCTATAGGAGAATCTAGCATAAGATGGCATGTGATTTAGCACAAAATGGTACATTACACAATTTTAGCTTTATATGTCAACATTTTATGATGTTCAGTAAATGCCGTCATGATTTCCAGATGTTTCACCACCTGAATCAGATTTAAATCATGGTAAAATCTTTGATACATATGCTTGAGAAATAAAGAGGAGCATATATGTTTGAATATATCATATCAGCCTAAGCTCAAAAAAATACCTTCTCTCCAGCCAGGTCACCAATTTCAAAATTCACTTAAAAGTCTCCCCAGTGTTTCCTGTTAGTGTTAGTACAGCAACATTCACCTCCCTTTTCCCCGGGGGCCACCGATGGGATTGGTAATGCTCAATGTCATGAGCACTACTGGTATACAGAAGTGATGACTCAATTAAATCAAGTTACCAAATAACTAAAAGACAACTAAAGATAACTAAAAGACAACTTGTGCAAGATAAGGTGCTCTGAAAGTTGCCTGCCCTCAATGAGAGCAAAGTCAAATTGGCAAAATGCCAGGTAAATATGACCAGGTTAACTTAGTACAATATTTAAGAAAATATTGATTTAACAGATAGTGAAAAGACATACATGTATGCATTTTGACAATAAATTGAAACAGAAAAGGAGTCAGGAATAAAGGGGAAAGATAATGGTAGAAGGAGAAATACATGAAAAAAAAAGCGAAATGGAGAAATACATCCAGCTCCTGCCTTTGTGTGTTACAGTGTTCACAACCAAATTACAAGTTTTGTACCTTTACTAGTTGGTTTATAAATTGAAATGTGTATCTTTGTTTTATTATTGCTTCTGGTCAGTACTACCCCGAACTAGTCTATATACTAAAAACACATAACAAAATAAATTATAAAGAGTATAAAGACCATCTTTGTATCTTCCTCCTAAACCCAGAAGGGAGTCAGAAACATAGTAGGTGCTTAATAAATGTTGAATTTAGTAATTAGTTAACTAAATGTTGAAATATTATTATTGGTCAGGTATAAAGCTATGATTCAAATATGTATATATTACATAGAATTTCCCAAACCATATTCTATAAAATATTAATTCAGCTAGGTGTACCACTGGGGGTGGGGAGACAGATTCTGTATTGAAATAGATTGCGGAAACATGCATAGTCATACTTTCTCTCTCCAAGATATCCAATGCATGTTAATGTAAAGAGTTTGAATTGTAACTTTTCTAGCTCCAAAGTGGAAAAAGTTGTCATGCAGCTAAGACAACTTAAATTAAAAAATATATATACTGCCTTTGTTACAAATAAAATATAGAAGGAAGAAATTTCTATAACATCAATCTGATTTACATATAATTGTTTGATTGGTGAATATTTTATGGGTAATATGGTCACTCTATGGCATTCAAGGAACACATAAATCATGGAGCTCAGGAGTCCAGGTCGGTCATTTTTTGGCTTCAAAACATTCCATCTGATACTTAAATTTATGAATTAAAAAATTTTAAAATAGTAAGGAAAATGTGAAGGGAGAGCTCTCATGTACTAGATATATATGTATACTACACATATATTTGGGAGAGACCAAGTATGCAACAGTCAGTCAGTCCATCTTGGCACAGCTGGC
The DNA here is from genome assembly GCF_965194825.1 of Balaenoptera physalus. NCBI lineage: Eukaryota > Metazoa > Chordata > Mammalia > Artiodactyla > Balaenopteridae > Balaenoptera > Balaenoptera physalus. Next base: position 79,969,596 of record NC_138883.1, on the reverse strand, counting down.
TAATTTGGACAATGACAACAAAATATCAAATTCACCGGGTAGCACAAGTGTACGTGGGGCCATACTCAAGACCATATTAACTTAAAAAATGATGTTCTGCAAAACAGGTACAGAATAGTTCCGATCACAGTAGTAAAACATCAAGAAAGTCACTTCTCCTGCCTTATAAATTACACGAGGGAAGTCTTGCATTTAAGCTCTGTTGTTGTGACTAAGTGTGCTACTTAGATACATTCAATTATCTTTTTGGCTTCTGGAAACTGGATACATGGTGGTTGACAACTATGGTTAAGCACTTAAACAAATTACAAATTATTATTTAAATGTTCAGTGGTAAATGATTGTGGGTCATGGGACTTGATACCTCAGTGAATGAGATCAGAAAGAGACTCAGCTTTAGGCTATATGTAGTACCTGACTAGAGAGATCTATATATTTTTATTTTTGTAGCCCCCATCCCCTATCCTAGTGAATGTCATTAATTGTTTTGAGCAATTTTTTTTCAAAAAGTGTGATTCTTTTGCTGTATTAATAAACAAACTATGTCTTTTGATGTTTGTATCCCCAGGGCCCAGACCAAGGCTATGTATGTATATACTAGGTGTTCAATAAATTGTTGTATTTAACAGTGAATGTGAATTAACCAAAAAGCTATTTCAAACTATCTATCCCTTAATGTTAGGCAGCAGTGGTAAAAGTTCTCTGTGATTGTACATTTCTGAAAATGTCATCACAGCATCTTCCTGGATTGATTAGGCACCCTGTCCAAGTTGCTTATCTGATGTATATTAGGATTAGAGGAAATGTCTATGGAAGTTCCACAGAAGGCATCTGCAAATCCCTGCCTCTGCTTGACTATTTAGAAAGGCTTGAAACATGATATTATGTAACATCCCAGTACCTTAAGACAGTGTTTACCAAACTTTAATCACTAGTAGACCAACATCATAATTGCTCAATCCCCAGACTCCAGAGCATCTTACAATTGCAACTGCAATTCATATGGCCTAGGTGAATTGTCATGGCACTGCCTACCTTACACTTAACCTAAGCACTGCTATCCATAAAACACATTGAGTTCAACAAACTTTTATTAGATAAATATTTTCTATATGCCAAACATCATGTACTAAAAGTAACTATAACTGACAGAACATTCATTCTTAGGAATTTATATTCTGGAGTAGATAAATTTTTAAAATGCAATATGTCATTAGGGGATATATGCCATAATAATTTTGCCATAATAATGTGGCATAACAAAGCACCCCAATATTGAGCATCTTAAACATAATCATTTATTTCCTCCATGAGTTTGTGGGTCGTTTATTTAGGACTTGGCTGTTCATCTCTCTTAGTCTCCAGCGAATTTGCTTACAAAGCTGAAAGTCAGCCAGCTGTGGGCTACTCTAGACTGCTGTGGTTGGGATGAGAGGGTGATTCAGTCTTACTCCAGGAAACTTATCCTCCAGCAGGTATTCATAGAAAGTGCATAAGAGCAACATTCAAACAGAAACAAGCACACACTTTTTCAAGCTTCTGCCTGCATCATATTTGCTAATATACCGTTGGCCAAAGAAAGTCATATAGCCAAGCCCAGTGTCAGAGTGAGAGAGATTAGAGTCACATGGCAAAGAGGGCAGATACAGGATGGGATGACAAATAGAGGCCATTTCTTCAGTCTACCACTGGGCATAACAGCTATGGAGAAACACAAAGCAGAGTGAAGAGATAGAAAGTGAAGTTACTAGGGAAGGGGCCAAATCAGGTGATATTTGAGCAAAGTCTTGAATTCAGTGAGGAAGAGAGCCATGTGAATAGTTTGGAAGAGAATTCTAGAAAGAGGAAAGAAAAGAAATTCCAAAGGCCTGAAACCAACTTACATTCAGCATGATGGAGAAATAGCAAGGAAGCTGAAGCAGAGTGGCAGTAGATAAAATCAGGCAAGTAGCCAAAGGAAAGACCTGGCATGGCTTGTGGGCCATGGCAAGGATCCTAGCTTTAATTTTGAGCGAGAGGAAAAGCCACCGCAAGATTTTGAGCTGACAAAATCAGGACCTAACCTATGTTTTTAAAGCTTATCTCTGATTCCCATGAGAAAGATCAACTGCAGGGAGGAAGAGTAGAAGCAGGGAGGTCAGTTAGGAGACTATGGTCTTAATTTAGCAGAGATATCACGGTGGATGGGTGATGAATGTAGTGTGAAGATGGTGAGATCACACACTGGATATTTCTAAGGTACTGCGAACAAGATTTGTTAAAAACTTTATACACACACTATGTATATATGTGTGTGTGTGTGTGTGTGTGTATATATATATTCAATTACTCATTAAAATATCTACATAGTTAAAACAAAAAGTGCTCATTACTGTAGCACCTAAGGTCATCTCATGTACCACCCAAAGGTGATTATGTGAGAACTAACCTTGGGAAACAATGCCTTGCCGTCAGACAAACATTTAGACTAGTCACCTAAAACTCCTAACATGAATTAAGTGGTCAAAGACTCTTGGACTAAAAAGTCACAGACCCTTAAATTGTCTTGATCACTCAAAATATAAAATCAAAGTAAATGACACATTTATTTTACTAGAACTTTGTAAGGGGAAATTTCTCTTGTTCTCAATGCTTTCCATGTCTTAATGATTTCCCCATGATCACAGAAATTTCTGGCATTGACTCCTCACATCAGAGAAATTTTCTCAAAGTGTTTAATACCTAGGTTTTATTTCCTTGGTTTATTATGTTCATAACTTGTGAAGCTGCCCAAGAGTTCTTTCTTATGGGAATAGAGGCACACACAATCCTCAAAATTATAAGTACCCACTACTGTTGGGAAAGGTGCTATGTAAATGCAAAGAGAACAGAGTACTGCCGCTCCCCCTAAAAATTATAAGAATCTACATGTTTTATTATTGTTGTCACTTTATTAAAATGAAAATTCATTTTCACAGGGATTAAATTTTCATTTTGCCGCAGAAAAAAGTGAAATTTTCTGCAAAAATTATAAATTTCCACAGCAGCAACTTCATAAAAATGTATGATCTTGCCCCTCAGGGTGCCTGCTCGCTTATTTGAAATGAAAAGCTGTTTGTATTCATGGTTAGAAATACACACATGAGGAAAAATTAATCATGCAAATATTTACAAAGTGGGAACAGTAATTGTTGGGAGCCTCTGCAGTGAGCTGGGCACAATACCATAGATAGAAGTGCTAGAGAGAATTACAAAGGACAACTCATTTGACAAAGCCAGGTCTGAAGTCCCATCTTATGGACTGACAATGCTATAAAAAAAATCCTGGGTGTACTTCTTACGAAATTCAGTTTTGACAGTCATGATGCCAAATATTATGAGAGATAAAATAATTTTCATTAAACATCTGCAAATGGTACAATGGTAGGCAAGATTTAGAAATTAGAATGGGCATTTTTTGTGGAGGGTGACTATTTGCTCTGGCAATGTTCTTCTTATCTTTATCTGAGGAATATTATTTTGAGACTTCAGATTTATTTGATTTATAGTTTTCAAATGGGAAGGGGTACTATTTTTATTTTGTAAGTCACTTTAATGTTTATGGGAAATCTAATTTAAAATAAAATGCACTTGTTGTTACTTTAAAGGATAAAAAGTTGACTGGTCCCATTGGAAGAGTATTACCAAGAGCACTGGGAAGGGATTTTGATGAGTCCTGTGATGGCCGTGTGTATGACCTGGAACATGATGCTGGGTCTCCCTGGATGAAAGTCTGGACAGCTGGACATGAGACATGCTTAAAGGCCAAACAACTCCCTTATGTATCTCTGCCTACAGATCTCTACATTCCTTCTGCTCATAAGGGATGGAAGAAGAAAGAAAGCAACTTAGTATGAGAGCAAATCAGAGGTTCCTGACAGGACTGACCACATAATGAGTAGGGACAAGTGCAAAAGGAAAATGTGAGGCTCTTTGTTCAAATATTATTAAGAAACTCAAGATGGCAGCAGCAGAGCATGAAGCAAGCACGGAGCCCTAACTGCACAGGTCACATACCCATGAAGTTAGTATTGGTTCCTAACACAAGAAATGTAGGCCTCAAATCAAGAATCTTACGCGTTTTTGGTATTCAGGCCAAGCCGCTAATAGGACATCTCTGATCTGAAAGGAAGGTACTGAGGGACTCACTCGGAGGGGTTCAAGAAATGTATTTAACAAGGCTTTCTGGATTGGGTGTTTTGAGAACTATAGAATCTTTGTGCTGTCCTTTAGTTTCCCATTTAAAAGGGCATCTTGGAATAAGATGAAAGCCAGCATTACATTTTCTAAACATTAGAAGTTTTATTTTATCTTATGTCTTAGAACTTGAAGGCCACAAGCAACTGCTAAGTCATTCTACATCCTCAACTACATAGGTGGTCATGAAAGCATCAATACATGCTTAAGAGAATCATGCCAAGACCCCTCCCCTGATTTCCTCTAATCCTGGATTTTCTCATAGTCAAGAATTCTGTATAAATATCTATTATCCACTTAAGGTAGATGTCCCAAAGAAGGCATGAGAAATTGCCAGAAACAAACAATAAAATTCAACCCCTCAAATATGTAAATAAAATGAAAAAGTAGGCAAAAAGGAAATAGTATTTTAGGTATGGACTTTTTGTGGCTGTCATTTGGTTAAATCTTTATTTGCTCTCTGATTTTCTTTTAGTGATGATACATGATGATTTCTTAAGCATTCAAACCACTAAACACTACTATCAGTATATTCCAATAATTATAGTGATTGCTGTTTACAGTGACTAAACTTTCTTGATGTGGTGAAGTCTTCCAATTCTTGAAGTTGGAGAGAAAAAGGTATTTTGTTCTTTTATGATGCATCAGTAGTAAAAAAATAAGACACAGTTTCTCAATTAGGTGCTCTTCACATATCCAATCAGCTCAGGAGCATCAATATTCTCACCTAAAACCAAGATAAAGAGAAACCCTTGAGATATTCCCTCATCTCGGCATATCTTCAAGGCTGACCAGGGTGATCAAGTTGTGCTGTTAAAAATGTCGTTGAAGGAGGGTGAGGAAGAGTGCAACTTTGCCCTCACTGTCACCTCTGGTGACCCTCTGATTGTGGTGTCAAATGGATTCTAAACAGTCAACACTCCATTATCTGCACTGTCAGTCCTCTGGTGTAATTCTTGCTTTCATGTTCGGCTGGAATAACTAAGCTTGATACGTGGACCCAATTAACTATCTTTTGCTTATTTTTACCTCCCTATGCAGCCTGCCACCCCAGCAGGAGGACTTCAAATCCCAACACTCAATTACCTTCTCCAACCCAGGAGAGGTGTGAAAAGTAAATAGAGTGAAGTCAGTAAAGAAAAATCAAGTTTTATTAGGCTGATCCATCATATGAACTCTCAGTTGACTATAGTTTTTGGCACAGAGTAGGAAGCAGACAACAATTCTATGCAAGGAGTAGAGTGCAAGCACAACCTTCAGCTTCTCTAACCAATGACAGCGCATCACCAAACAGCTTTGTGATGGAGTTTATCGTATAGGAATGGCTCCTGCCAAAAGAATACTATTGACTCCAGAAATGACAGACAGCAAGGAAGAAGTCACAATGAGGATTCTGCTAATTCCACAGGCATCATTATCGGAACCTCCAAAATACTGTATACAAAAATTTTATTACAACCAGTTTTAACTTGCAGTAAGCTCATAGAAGATCTCTCTTTTGGTAACTCTTCATAAGATACAGGTCTGAGTGGAGAAAGTGTAAAAGCTAAAGGGAGTCAGAAGAAAAGAAGCAATCTCAGCCAGCAGCCTCAGTGTTCACCTCTCATATGTGTAAACACCACATAAGCATTTCTTGCCGTTTAAACTACAAAAGATATAGGGTTATGGGCCCTTTAAGCAATCATTATTGCTTAAAAGTTTGGAATTTAAATTTCTATCACTGATTCAAAGTGTTATGAATTTCCAGAACATCAGACAAATCCTTATGATTGAGGACATATGTGATGTCAAATACACATTCTAAAACTATGTGATCCTAGATCATCCTTGGTGGTGCTCCCCTCCAATTAGCTAGATTATCCAACAAATACATGGATACACTATTGTCAGAGGCTTTGATCCAAGAAGAAAACTAACTGTGGCACCATTACAAAGGCCTGACTTTATCCTGACCAGTCCACCTGGAAACACCAGAAATCCATTTATATTTTGGTATCTTATTAACTAGATTAATAACTTTGATTTTTGAAGGCTTTTATGTATAGAGGGGAATGTCAAATTGGGTCACTTGTACAAAATGTTATGCTCATTGCCTTATTCTTCCTACCCACCACTACTTATGAGACAATACACTTTTCAAACTTGCTAAAAATGCAGTGACAACATTAATCACCCAAACTAGACCCTTGGACTACAGAGCTGAACTTTCCTACAGGCAATGCTGCAGTCTTCCGAAAAGTTCAGGGATCTCTCTAATTAACTGTCTAAAGGGGAAAAAAGAGGATTTAATACTTTATTTTGCCAATCAAAAAATATCCGTGGTATGGCTCTTGGCATTATAGCTCTTGGCATCACCAGGACTGAACACCTACCTACTCTATCTTGTTAGTACTTTTTGGTCTTTCATGTGACAATGACTTGTAATGTGTAGTTGCTGTCTCCTAGCAGGGAGTGAGGTGGGGAAAGAGGGGAAAAAGCCCAGCAATTACTGTGCAATACTCAAATCTGCCTGCCAACAGGAGAACAGTGATTTGTGAGACACATCAAGAAGTGCTGGCAAGATCAATCCGCGGAGATCCCTCTGATAGTGGAATAATGAGTTGACAAAGACCAATGTTCAATTGGGTCCAAGCCCAATAAGATTACTGTTCAGCATCATCAATATTGTCTCTGTTTGGAACTGACACAATCAGACTGGAATCAATTGTATTTTCCACAGCACTGTCACACATGATTTTTAACTTTGGCTCACAACTCTGTAGAGGAGCTTGCAGATGTTGGCAGATTTTTGCTAACTTACGGGATGTCGTTATTAAGTAGGAGTTGCACCCCACAGTAATTTGTGGTTCTGTAGTGTTTCTCTGAGGTCTGTATATTGAAGAGAGAAGACAAGGAGGAAGAGAAGGAGGAGATGAGAGATTAGCATGACAGACAGATTTTCTGTTTAACCTCCCTGCTTTTGTTTTTGTTTTGTTTTTTAGTGTAATGACCAAATACCATATGTAAATATGTAAGCTAGTTCTTAGCTTCAGCTCAATTTAAGTTGGGGATCAAAGATTTTTAATGAAACACAGAATCATAAAATTTTTTCTGCTATGAAGCAACATAACAATAAAATTGTTATGTTTTACCATCCAAAGGCAGAGCGTATATGTAAATGGCTCTGTCTAGAAAATATTAGAAGTTGTTCAAGGAGTTGGAAAATCTAATAAGCGATTTGATTTTTAAGCAATCTCTCCAGTCTCCTCCAGTGTGTTTTATAAGTCATTACTCCCACCAAAGAAAGCGATCAGCTTATTTCATGAGATGAATTTGTGCCTCTAGTCTTGCCCAAATGGGCATCCTAGACCCCTGATACTAGCTGACAGATCAAGTTATCCAGTAATATAATGTGGTTCATGGCCACAGAATTAATATTGGAAAAATCCGATAACGGACAGGGGCTGGATTTCTCTTTTGCCACAAGCATACATAACAATGGCATGACTAGATCGTCCCCCACTGAGATCCACCTAAATGTAAATTTTGTGAGAAGTAAGCGCTGTGGAAAGACAACGAAATTTGCTATTCTGAACTCTCCAACTAATAGGCTTAAATTTTACCTAACAAACTCAGGCTTTTAAACCTGATCAAATGTCAGTAATCCTGTCCCTTCAAATCTAATCCCAGTTGTTAGAGTGTATCTCTCCCCAGTCCAGGATGACATCAGTGTTTCAGAATATTATGTAAAGCAGAAATTTATGGTGGCCTCTCTGGTCTCTGATCACCCCTGACACGGTTTTTGTCCAAGCCCATGTTGGTCCCTAAGAGGCAGGCATGTGCCCACCTTCTTGGGCAGGATATCTTTGTGGAGCCTGGGAACCTTGTTACCTATGGTCCAGCCTCCTTAGGTGAATCACAGTCATTTCCTCCTGATGTCCTGCTTCCACTCCAAGGCTCTGTGAAGAAGTGAAAGCACCAATTCCAAGGTATCTCAGATCGCTGCTGCTTCTCCTTTGGGAAAGTCTTCCTTTCCCTTCATGCTCACTGCAGCAAACATTCCCCTCCCCTACAATGCTCTCACTGCTCTCCATTTCCCTGGAATAACCCCCTCAAAGAGTTCAGGTTAGAAAACAAAGGTGGGTTACTTTGATGTTGACCCCATCACAAAGGGCTCAAGAACAAAAAGGCCAGGTTACCATTTCAAGATGAGGTTGGAAAAATTGAGAACAAATTGCAAATTAAAATCTTAATGAATAATTCTGTCACACCTGCGGCTAGGTGGCCTTGAAAAAGACCTAGAAAAATCCCAAATCTACAGCCTCATCATAATCCCAGATCTAAAAAAAGAAAAATAGTACTTGTGAGGATCAAAGGAGAATATGCATGCAAAAATGTCTTGTTGATACTAAAATATGAGTGGCATCAGTTATTCTTCATTGTTTAATGCCTCTTGCAAAGCAGATAGCAATTTGCAGCTGAGAAATGAGAGAGAAAAAAAGAGAGACCAGTCTTCCTCATACTTGATTTCTTAGGTGGTTTGGATCTAGTCTGAACAGCCTGCTCTATTGGGCTCCAAGCTAACTGAAACCCCTGGAGACTTTGCAGTCATTGCATTCAGCACTCCTCTGGCAGACTAAGAAATGCCAGTTGCCCCATTAGGCAAACTCACAGAGGAGCAGCTCCATTCTCATGGGAGTTCCCAACATCAGCTCGGCCTTAAATATTGTGAGCATCTAGGGAAGCAGGGGCAGGAAAATGTCAGTGTGTGTGCTTGGTTTGAATCTTTATGTGTGCAGCATTAAAGACTTGAGTGTCTCTGGAGGGTATTTAAATAAATTCCAATGTTCAGGGCTGGCCTTACATATAAGTGAATTAAGCCTCTGCCTATTGGGTTTAAACATACCAAAGCATCCCTGACTGAAAATGGAACTCCTGTCAAGTATTTCTATAGCCCTGGAAGTACTTCCTTAAGGAAGCGCTTAATTTAACTTGGATTAGATATTACTTGATACCTTATAGAGAGCAGCAAGGAACAGTTTATCTGACCATCACACAGCAGAATTTTGTGTCTTGAGGGTCCTGGACAGAGGAAGAGTACATTATCTTGTGAAGAGGAGAGAAAGTCAAAGCACAAATGGGGGAGTAGGTGTTGTGGGTGCTGAGTGGAACAGGTAGAAAACCAAAGCAGAAGACATTGTGCATGTAGGAAACAAGCAGTGGGCTCAGGCACCAGATCAGAGAGCAATGAAGAGAGAGGAAGTGCCAACTGAAGAAAGAAAGGAAAAGCACAAAAGATTTGCCTCTGCTACAAATGCTTGCCAGGGTCTTTCCCTCATTCTCATTCAATTCAACAGATATTAATTAAGCATGAGTATCATAGACAAATATTTTCTACAAAATATTTTCTGTAAAAATTTGACAAACATGGGCTGAAGGCAGTATTCAAACACTAGGAACCATGCACCTGGTCTGTAGTTCAAATCCACCATATATTAGCTATATATTCATAGCATTTACATTATCTGTCTCAGTTTCTTCAACTAGAAATTGATGAAATTGATGATAACAGTATCTGTTGGACTTGACAGAGTAAATCTAAGCATATCCCCAAGAGGATCAACCATTTCTCCCACTGACAATATGCAGTAAAAGAAACAACGAACTCTCCTCCACTATTCTTCTGGCAATAAGATGTAAGAAAATGGGTTAACATGGTAAACTGAGCCCAGGCTCACTGCTGGGTCTGTCTCCTGCTTAGACTCCAAAGTGGAAATCACATTTTAGGGACTCCAGTTGCCTGTCTAATGTGTTTCCATGTTTTTCACACATTTTTCTCCATGAACTCCATTGATAAGCAGCTGTGATGAGAGCCCAAAGGAGGACACAACGCCTACACATGGATTGACATTTACAAATGTTCCTTTACTATCCGCCCATTTCTGCTTTTCTAGGTTCTATCCTGAGAGTCTCACCCTGTGAGTGAGACTAAGAATTGCAATTAGGAATATTCAGTGAACTACTCAGTTCTTCGCTAGACTACTAGCTTGACCTGCTGAAGAGTAGTTCTTAAACTATGAGGTTCATAAGAATCATCTGGAGAATTTTTTTTAATGCAGATGATTCCTGAGGCCTTTCAATCTGCTAGATTTTACTTTCTCCTGTGAACTTTCCAGAAAATGCTCTTGGATCAAAAATTATTGCCTCTTCATCCTTGTCTTGCTACAATTCAATTTCATTATTTCCTACTCAATATGCCTAATGCCATGGCCTGGATAGATATAATTTGGTGTTATTTTTCTGAGGGTAAATGGCAAAAATATCATTACAGAAAAATTTTCAGAATTATCCTAGCTTTAATGATACTCCAGAACCTCAGTTTTACCAGACAGTATGAACATTATAATGAACACAGATTTTTATATTATATATTTAATTTTATGCTCAAATAAAATAAACTTTAACACGTTTATGTACATGCATTTTATATTGAATTTTGTTAGATATTTTCCTTAAGTCAGCATACCACTCCTTCAGCAAGTTTCTGCATCTGCTATAGTGGGCCAGATTACTGAATATTGTTATAACTGGAGAAAAAACTAAAATGAAGGAACAGAGAGTGAGGTAGTATATTTCTTAGCTTGTGAGTCTATGTAGTTCAATGGTCCCTCTATTAAGTCATTTCCCCACTCTCCTTGGATATAAGGGAATTTTCAGTCTGACAATCTCTTGTTGGGTTATACCTTTCTCATTTCTCCCCTTCCTGGGGTGAACTGACAACATTAACAATAAAAGAATATGGAGTTTCTCAAAAGCAATAGCTTTGCGCTTCATTTTAGGAAGAGTCAGGATAGTAGAATGGTTAAAAGCATGGCTCTGGAGACAGATGGTTCTGGTTCAAACCATCACCCTGCCATTTATTAGCTACACAGCCTCTCTTTATCTCAGTTTCCTCATTTGTAAAATGAAGATGATAATAGTACATGTCTCACAGGAATTCTGTAGGACTAAGTGAATTAATACATGCAAAGCACTCAGAGCAGTGTCTGGGACACAGACAGCAACAATTAATGTTAGTTATTTTATGAGAAGATATAGGTGCTGTGTTAAGAAATTAAATACTATATATGGTGAACCCTCATTATGGGTATTAAATGTTATTATTTATTAAAATGTTAAATTAGGTTTTAAAATTAAAACCACTAACAAATTACATTTAAATAATTTAGAGGCTAACAATATGGAAAAAGATTTCTAGGAGGAGTATATTCAAAACTTTAAAAAAATTCTACAGAAAGACTACTGAGTTATTTCAGTTAATTGAGACAGACTATGACAAAGCAGACCTGGAAACACAGACTGGAAGGAATTGCAGACTATGAGATAAAACATATCAATTAAAGAGGAAGTTAATAAATGGATATTAGGACAAGCACTAAGGGCTCTATTACCACATAATAGGGAATGCAGAATGGTAGTTCAAGACCCATACCAGTGAGACAAGAAAATCTAGGTACAGTAGTCCCCCCTTATCCATGGGGGATACGTTCCAAGATCCCTTATTGATGCCTGCAACGCAGATAGTATCAAATCCTCTATGTACTATGTTTTATCCTATACATACATACCTATGCTAAAGTTTAATTTATAAATTAGGCACAGTAAGAGAATAGTGGAATTGCCAGCATCACTACTCTTGCACTTTGGGGCCATTACTAAGTACAAATAGGGGTTACTTGAACACAAGCACTAGGATACTGCAATAGTAGATCTGATAGCTTAGATGGCTAAGAGACCAATGGTGGGTAACAGGGATGACTGACCTCCCAGACAGGACACAGTAGGACAGTGAAAGATTTCATCATGCAACTCAGAACGGCGTGCAATTTAAAATTTATCAATTGTTTATTTCTGGATTTTTCTATTTAATATTTTTGGACTGTGGTTGACCGTGGGTAACTGAAACCACAGAAAGTAAAACTGCAAATAAGGGGGGACTACTGCAATGGTGATATATTCATAAATCTTAGCTAGGCAGGCCTTGGGAGAGATCTGTGAGCAGATAATGGAGAGCAGGGTCCCAGCTTAGAGCTGGGATATAAGATCAAACTCCTGCCATTGGAGTCAAGTCTGACAAGAATAAAGGATCCAAATCTTTTCGTGATGTGAAGGCGGAAATTTGGTCTAGGAAAGAATAAAAATCCAGTTATGAGAAACAGAGCATGAGTTGGTGGCCTAAACCAGTGATATTCTGGTAGATGTTCCAATAACTCTTCAGGGGAAAGGTCTGTTTTTTTAGAGTTTGCCAATTTCTGTAGTGTAAATACTCCCAACATGGCTGATTTCAAGCTACTATGCAACAACTGCCAGCTTGCATAATTCCTCAAAAATGAAAAACTGATTTCCATGAGCCAATACAAGTCAGCTCCAGCGCACAGTAGGAGTCCTGGTTTTCAGAATTGAGGGAGACGTTTCAAGAATATCAATGATAAGTCAGAATATCAATGCTGAATCACCAAATGGTAAACGAGACCTTCTTCTTTCTTATGCTTAAGGTCAAGTATGATCTTGAGACACAGGGCAAGGCTAAGCTTTTAAGGGAGGCAATCAGGAAGCCCCAGTGGAAAGAAGAGATATCAGCAAGCTCCACACCCCTGGGCTGCCTACACTTCAGCTGCCCCCATACTGTTTTATCTGCATGGCTTAGACTGGAAAAAGTACAACTATGTAATCCTGAGCCAACAACACTGGCTGACCGGCCAGTAGGCTCAGCACAAAGTCTGGACCAGCAAAATGGACTCACCAGTTAAGCACCACAGACTGGGAATTGGTAAATGCTCTTCTAGGAAAGGACGTGTTATCTCATTTCTCCTTTTGTAAATTATACTACTTTCTCCCAGAATGAAGTCTAAAAACAACTGGTGACAATAATAACATTAATAGTTAGCATTACTTGAGTAAATATTACATGGCTGGCATTGTTCAAGGCCCTTTACTTTCATGGTCTCCAATAACCCATATCAAAGTGGGTTTCTGTCACTATTCCATGGAGCTCAGAGCTTCATGGAGATGCCTGAGGGGTTACCCGAAGAAGGAAGACAAGGCCAGGGCATGGGGCTTTGTCAGCATAGTAGCTCCACATACATATATTTATGTAACGAAGTTTCACATAAGATGCCTTTTCAAAAAGGGGCTCTATTGATAAAAAATTTTTTTGAGAACAGTCAAAACTTAAATAGTCCTACAAGATTGTTACATTTTTTCTTGTTTAAAAAAATGTTTAAATCTATCTAAGGTAAAAGACAAATAAAATCACCTCCTTAAGATAACTACTGTTACCCGTGTGTTGTATAACCTTCCAGATTTGTTTTTTAAGGTACACATATTAGGGTAGGTTTTATTTTCTACATTTAACAGCTGAAGAAATTTATTCTTGCTCAGAGTAACACAGATGAGAAGGGATCCTAACTCAGGCCTGTCCCTATGTTCCTATCAGGAAAAACAGGCAGTTACCTCTTATTCTCTCATACAAAGACCATATAGGTTAGTCCCTTTGTCTTTCTATGAAATCTAGTGTTACAACTAAGGATGGCATTCACATCTGCCTACTCTCTCACTTATAACTGAGTCAATTGTCCCCCAGAGGAGAAAGCCCCACACTAAATTGCAGAACATATACTGCATACTCATGGGAAGAAAGCAGACCAGATAGACAGCTTATACCCTGGACCCATGCGTTGGTATAGTTCTTCAATGTTATCTCTTCCTTAGGCCAGGCTTTTATCATTAACCATTAATATCATTTAAAAGGGATAAAAACTGTTATAAACTTTGAAAAGTTTCAAAAGCAAATAAATGCTAGCTTATCAATTTCACCGTCAAAAAATATTAAAATTAGATTAAAAATATACAATTAACCTAATACATTTTGAATTTGGACTAATTGTTTGACATTCAAAAGGGCCCCAGGATATTTTTCACTTGAAACACAGAAATAAAAAATTCATACTAAACAGTCAGAGTTTGCCCTCAAGGTTGAAAACATTAATCATCTCGCATCTAACTGTTAACTGTAAAAAATCATTTTTCTTCTGATTTAAAGGGAATTATTTAGTGAGTGTTTTTAACTTCTCAGCTTTCTCAAGCAGAAGCAGTAACACAGGGTCAGGTTCCAGGCTCCTCTGCCCCTTCATGTCTCCCTTCTCTACAAAAAGCTGCCTTTGATATACAAGGAAGCTCCTGGCCCAGAAAAGAATACACAAAGCCCAGGAAGAAATGAGAGTCTGCTAGGAATGTAATTGAGATTTAGTTACTAAATTCAGGAAATGACTGGAGTTGAACAGTCTTTCTAAGAAGGTAATACTAACCCCAGGTAAACATGAACTTGAGGTGACAGATGAATCAGTAGGGATGAGTCTTCACAGAACTTCCAAGTTTCTGAGAATCTTTCCATAATTTTAAAAAGATCATCAAGCTAGAAGTAACCACTTTAAAGAAAAAGTTGGCTTTCCATAAAATGGACAGGCACATTTCATATCAGGAAGGAAGTAGAATAAATCAAATATACTTAATAGCCTATTTGTGCTGCTTTCTTATGGTGCCAAACCATCCCAACAACCTGACTGGTCTATAACATTATGCTTGGGCTCTTCAGTATTGAAATTGCCTTAGGTGGGATCCAAGATAGCTTTCCTGATATAAAACTATATTCCACAAGTAATGTTGGAATAACACTGAAAAGGATTCTTTATCTCTGACTTTGGGGTTGATATTTGGCTCACAAGGGAGTTTTAGATTTTTTTTAAAACTTCTGGTTCTGGACAGCATTCCTTTCCCTGTATAGGTATTAATTTTAGAAAAATGTCCATTGTTAATTAGCTAAAAATTTTTTTCTTTCAAACTGCAACATAAAGGTTAACTAAAAATGCTTGATTATATGTTAAAGCAAGTTTTTAAAATGATTCTCCTTTCTTTCTCTTCCTAAATATATGGAGCCATGGAGTTTGTTATAAAATTTAAGGAATCTAAGATAATAAGTGCTTAAAGTCACTGTCATCCACCCTCTAATCCATTCTTCTATAGTGACCCCAGAATGGGACTATAAAAGAATAATGCAGGGACTCTTTGTATATAATTATTATATGGAAAATACCCCACGCTTGTAATGATGTTTTTATATAATATTAACCAAATCTCTGGGCATATGCTCTCTTCTGAAATTAATCCTCATCATATCTTTGACTAGTAAACTAGATTGTTATTATACTCCTAAATAGCATACTGGATGATCAGAGATTATAGCAACATGTTCGCAGTCTAGTCAAATTATAGAAGGTTCACTTTAGAAATGTGGATAATTCAGAGACTAGTTTTAACGTAATTTCAGTATTCTTTATTTTATACCTTTAAAAACGTGAAATATATTGAGCAATTTACTTACTATGTGCTAGGTCCTGTGCTACTTAGGGACAAGTACTGCTTTGCAGGTATTGATAATATTACTACTCACATAGTTAAAGAAAATGCTAAATTTTATTAGAGGTTAGTAAAAATACAAGTATATTTTCTTCCCATTGAAGTTGTGGACTCCCTGAATTGCATCCATGGACCTACATTAAGACAGAGCCTTATAAGTTATTGCAGCCACTATCATTACTCTGCACATATCTCCTTAGATTCCTTTACTAATTAGATGCATACCAGCTTCCAGTGTGCTTTTATGCAAACAGTCTCTGCATCTGTAACTGGAAAGCAGGAAGTATACATATTTATGTCACCTTGGGGACATCCCTTAAACAACAACTGAGAGATACAGGGGTCAAAATATTCTAGCTTCTTTTGCCCCAACTTGAATCCTTCTGAGGTGTGACCAACATGGTCTTCAGAGTCCCTCTGCATCATTATGTCAAAGTTACAATTCTTGGATCTTGCATCCTTCTCTTCTAGGTCCCTATCAGTTTTTCCCAGGAACAGTTCCCAATAAAAAAACATTCACAAGAATATTCATCAGAATATCTGCTTCTGAACCCAAGGCAGTGACACATCATGGTTAAGACTCAGATCAACAAGATGTAAAATATTGACATATATGATCCAGCTTACTTTGTATAAATAATCAATAATTTCCCAAATAAAATTTAATCTAAACTTTAACCATAAACTATTCAAACTCATAAAAGACTGAGAAAGATTTAGGACAAATGTAAGGAGAATACTTCCACTTACAGTAATAGCAGACCAGGTAATTCAGATTAAACCACCTCCTTAGGAAGTCCAGAGGCTGAACAAAATACACATCAAAAAATATATGTTTAAAGGCATAGGAGAGCTACTAAAGTAGCAAAGACTTATCAGTTGAAGATCTAGGGAAGAACAGAGACCCAGGGAGATGAGTGTATTTTGAGGGCCCCTTTTCCTCCGAGGGCATCTGTTAATTTTAAGAAGGGGAAGCCTCTTAAGTATAAGTGACCTGTATCAGAGTCCATGGGTCTCCAAGGAAAGGGGCTCTATGAACTCTCCCTGCTTTGGGTTAGGATCTAGAAAAGCTGTACTGTAAAAGCAAGGGTAAACTAGAATTAGATAAGACCTTAGAATGACTGTATGGCAGCTTTAAAGAATCCCAATGTCAGACACTGGATTAACTTCCCTGCATGAAAATTTCTACAGAATATTCTCCAGGCATCTGGAAGAAGCAAATAAAATATTATCTAGAAGACATCATCCTAGTTTTCATATTATTTCTGTAAACAATTTTTCACATACAATAAAAAAAACTAACCAGGGACATGGAGAGACAAAAATAATGTAACTTTAAAAATAGTAAAAACCACATTAGAAACAGACTCACAAGGGCTCAGTATAGATCCTGTAGATCTGGTTAGACACAGATGACACAGTTAAAAGATCTACAGTTTGAAATATATAGTTCAAAGTCTGAGAAAGAAAAGAAAGAGAATGAAGCAAGGGTAACATTTGAAGACATGATAGCTGAGAACATTTTAAAACTGATGAAAAATATCAAGCCATAGATTCAAGAAACCCTATGAACCCCACAAAAATAAATACAAAGAAAGCTATACCAAGAGATATAATAGCAAAACCACTGAAACGTTGCAGATTATAGCTTATTTCTCAACAGAAACAATGAAAGCCAGAAGATAATGCAAAAATATCTTTAAGGTATAGGAAAAAATGTTGCTGTCAACTTAGAGTCCTAGTTTTCTATAACTATTCTTCTAGAATAAAAATTATTCACCTAGAATGAGCTTAATACAGTTCAGACAAACTAAGAGAATTTTTCAGCAAGAGACTTACAATAAATAATACTCTAGGGCTTTCTTCTTAGGAAGGAAAATAATCTTAGGTGGAAGCCTGGAAACTAAGCAAAAATTGGAAACCTACAAAACACAAATATTAGAGTAGATATTAATAAATATTTACTACAAAAATAACTAAATTTTTTCATTTACATTTATATATAAAAGGAGAGGGTAAATGAAACTAAATTATTCAAGAAGAGGATAAGAGCATCAATTAATATTAGGAATTTGTAAGTCAAGGATGAATGCTGTAATTTCTAGTGTAATCATCAAAAGGACAATAAATGAATTTATAACTTCTATGCAAACAGAATCAAAGTAAAATTATGAAAAATAATTACTCCAAAAGAATATAGTAAGGAGAAAAAGGAACACAGAGCCAATGGTACAAATAGAATAGTTTCACCACTTGAAACAATAGCAGATTTAAGCCAAATATATCAATAAATACGTTAAATGTAAGTGGACTAAATGCTTCAATTAAAGACAAATTGTGAGATGATTAAAAAGAATGCAAAGGAAACCATCAACAAAACAAAAAAACAACCTACAGAATGGGAGAAAATGTCTGCAAACAATGCAACTGACAAGGGGTTAGTATCCAAAATATACAAACAGCTCATACAACTCAATGTTGAAAAAACAAACAACCCAATCAAAAAATGGGAAGAAGACCTAAACAGACATTTTTCCAAAGAAGACATACAGATGGCCAATGGGCACATGAAAAGATGCTCAACATCACTAATTATCAGAGAAATGCAAATCAAAACCACAATAAGGCATCACTTCACACCAGTCAGAATGGCTATCATCAAAAAGTCTACAAATAATAAATGCTGGAGAGGGTGTGGAGAAAAGGGAACCTTCGTACACTCTTGGTGGGAATGTAAATTGGTGCAGCCACTCTGGAAAACAGTATGGGGTTTCCTTAAAAAAACTAAAAGTAGAGCTGCCATATTATCCAGCAATCCCACTCCTGGGTATATATCTGGAAAAAAGCAAAAACTCTAATTTGAAGATACATGGAGCCCAATGTTCATAGCTGCATTATTTACAACAGCCAAGACATGGAAACAACCCAAGTGCCCACCAACAGATTACTGGCTTAAGAAGATGTGGTATGTATGTATGTATGTATATATATATATATACATACATATATACACATGTATATACATATATATACACACTCACAATGGAATATTACTCAGCCATAAAAAAGAATGAAATCTTGCCATTTGCAGCAACATGGATGGACCTAGAGGGACACTGTAATGATTAGAAGTATAATTCAGAAATTTATAGCAATTTAAAATGTTTGTGCCCTTATCATAGTCTCAGATATATAAAGAAAAAACTGACAAAACTAAACAAATAGACAAATGGACGATCATAATGAAAGATTTTTCTCAGTAACTTGATAAAACACACAGGCAAAATTAGAAATTATATAGAAGTATTTAACAATATGATCATAAACATATTTAAACATGGCCATCATTTCAGAATACACATTCTTTTCAAGCATATAGGAAAATTTCCCCAAACTGACCATTTCTTGGGTCATAAAGCAATTTTAACAAATTTCAAAAGAATGAAACCATACAGAATATGTGCTCTCATATCAATGCAAATAAACTAGAAATAAGTGAAAGCAATTTAGAAAATCCCCATATGTTTGAAAATTAAGCAATATACTTTAAATAACTCATGGATGAAAGTAAAATAAAAATGGAAATTAGAAAATATTTTGAACTAAATGATAATGAACTATGACCTCTCAAATCATGGAATGTTGCTAAAGTTATTTATAATGGAATTTATAGCTTTAAATGCATATATTAGAAAAGAAGAAAAACTAAACCTCAATGAAGTATGCATCCATCTTTTTAAATTACAAAAGGAACAGAAATTTAACCCAAAGAGAATAGATGGAAGTACATAAGGAAAAGGGGAGAAATTGCAAATTAAACAAATGTATAATAGAGAACATCAATAAAATCAAATTTGTTTTTTAAGACTGATAAAATTGATAAACCCCGATAAAACTGATAAAATTAAAAGAATGGTAGGCATAAATAATCAATATCAATATTAAAAAGTGACTTCTCTATGGATGCTACAGATAATAACAATGTTATGCCAATAAATTTGAAAATTTAGATTAAATAGAATATCTAGAAAAATTAACTTTAAAAAAAGTGACCAAAGTTTTAAAAATTTGAATAGATTACCTGTTCATCAAAATACACTAATTTGAGGGTAAAAAGACAAACCACACAGTGGAATATCTGGAGCACATAACTAATAATAGGCTCCTTTACAAAACATTAAAAAATGAAAACTGTGACAAATCAATAAAGAAAAGACTGCCTCTCACAAAAAGTAAACCAATGCATACAAGGAGTATTCAACCCCATTACTAATAAGAGAAGAGGAAATTAAAACCACAATAAAACACCACAAGAATGACTATTATTTTAAAAGATTAAAAATAACTAATGATGACAAAGAAGTAGAGAAATCAACTCTCTAATACTTCTAACAGAAGTGTAAATTGATTGGTACAGCCACTTTGAAAAACAGATGGACATTATCTTCTGAAGTTGAGCATGCATATACCCTATCTCTCAGTAATTCTTCTCATAGACATCTACCCAACAAAAGCTCATGCACATGTGTACCAGGAAACACGTAAAAGGTTTAAGGCAGCATTGTCTGAAATCATTTCAAACTGAAAAGTAACCAAATATCCATCCATTCAATAAAATATTGTACAGTTCCTGCAACAACATGGAACTTTATAAAGAGCCAGACACAAAAGAATGCACATTGCACGATTGAATCTATGTAAGTGTAAAAAGCAGATAAAACTAAACTTCGACTTTAGGTGATAAAAGTAAAAGAAAAGAAGTAAGGATGGTGGTTACTGTGATGGGAGGCAGGGGAAGGCAGTGATTGGAAAGAAGTTTCTAAGATGCTGCAACTGATACTTCTTCATCTGAGAGGTGGCCACCTGGGAGTTTCCTTCATGGTAAGTCATTAAACTATACACACTTGCTTCATAAATTTTTCCATATATATGTCATATTTTTAATAAAAGTCTTAAATAATCATTTTAAAAAGTAAAATTATAAAATTAATTCTTACCATTGGAAATGTTAATGTTACATAGTCTTTGTTTTTGTTGTTATCCTTTGAATGACCAGATTCTACTTCATAGACTATTTCAGAACAATATAATATTGGGCAGCTCACAAACAACTGGTAATTGGCATTTCTGAATACAAGTCTTTAGAAAATTCCAATAAATGCGGCTTCTTTTAAGTCAGGCCTGTTCTCTACTAGACATGGAATAGGGTATTTGGGTTATTCAACTACTCTAAATAGTAGAGTTACTATCTATATCATATACAAATTATATATTTTTAAGATGTTAGAATCCATTTTTTAAAAATCACTTTATACTAACAAGACTGGGCATAATTAAACTATTAGTAATTTGAAAAGCAAAAATTTACCTTACTTGAGTCCCTTTAGGATAATCATAATGAGTATCAATTGTCATTGTACTGTTGAATCTTAGAAGGGCCAGGTAAAAGTAAGTTTTGGTTAATGGAACTTAAAATAAGAGCATTTCTAGTTAGTGTCTCAAAGGGCAGTTATAGTGTCTCCCTATCTGGAAAACTGAAGTTCCATTTGGACAATATTCAAAGCATATTTTGCCTTGAGTTTCAGTGACAGAAGAACTGCCTTTCTGCTCACCTCTTTCCTCTGACATTACAATAATCTGTCCCAAACTTGAGCCTTATTAGTGTATGAACACATGCATGTGCATGTGCATGCATACACACACACACACACACACACACAGAGAATGGTTTTGAGTTTACATTTATACAGATTTTTAGAGTATGCACCTGTTTTCTATCACTCCCAAAGACTTTTCAAGATTTATTTTTAGAGGGCAGAGGATCAATACATAGATAATACAAAGATGTTGCTATGAATTCAAAGACAGTACTACTATGTGTCCAAGACATTGCAATCCTAATATTAAAGAGATAAGGGTAATAATGTAAATTACTCTAGGGATGAAACTGCCTATTATAACCTTTGGCTGATAGTTTTATACAAACCCTGAAAGTGGTCTAAAATTTCTAAGTTCTGTGTGTAAGTTGAAATGTAAAAGTCTTTTGATGTTTTTCCTTTCACTTGGTTTCAAAAGCAAGGGCCTTAAAAATTAACAGTTTAATCTAAGTTTAGCCTAAAATTATGGAACTATCCTCTCTCCAATATCATCATATAACCTTCCCAACACACACATACACACACACACACACACACACACACACACACACACACACACACAGGCTATATCATAAAAAAAAAACCTACTCCCAATCTAACTTACCATATTTTTATTATCATGGCTAAGGTTTAACCAGGACTTTTAGCCATCTTGTAAAATTTCAGTGACAGTCAAAAGTAAGTAAAATAGTTCAAAGGCAGGGTGAACTAACTCATAAAGTGCCCTGCCTCAGAGAACAATAACGAATGGTATCCTTCTAAGTTCAGAGACTAAGAAAAAGTTTGAGCTAAATCCAGATGATTTAAATTTTTCTCGCAGAGAGAAAAGTGAATTTCCTCTACCTATACTGTTCTATTCCTATAACTGAGTTTGACATGGTTCTAGTTTAAATACAATAGAAACAAAGAGAGGAAGTTATGCTTGGTATCTTTAACATTTATGTCTTCAAGGTTGTTTGGAAATCTTTTAGGCAGTCTTCCTTTCTCCAAAGTTCTCTTCCGTTGTTTCTTTAACTGGAAGAGGAGTTTTTTTTTTCATTTTATATACTGTACATTTCCAAAGTATATATATGGTTCTGGGCATGGTATTTGCTTTCCTTAGAGATATAAATTGCTTTTGTTCATTTACTTTCTTTGAAATTCATTTCTAGTAGCTGCAGAACTGCTGCTATGAGTGTTAATAGGCTTCTCTAACATAGCTGTCATTTCAAGTAATAGGTGCCAAGCTTTCAGCAGCTTATTAACACATTATAACAGCAACCCCTATACTAAACAACCAAATTGCACAGAGGAGGACACAAGCAAAATTAGTGTATATAAATATATATATTCTTATGTATACATACATACAGTATATACTTAGGACTTACCAACATGTTTGGTTCCATACATGATTAGCCCAGAATTGGCACTTTGTTTTTTATGAATATTCACAGGGAGAAAGAGTGGATCGGATTTGTATTTGGTCCCAAATGTGAGACGAATACAAACTGGTATAATTACTGAAAGATTTCCATCCTCTCAACCCAGCTATGCTCTCAAGACTGAAAAATTGCAGACTTGTGGTATTTCACATCATGGAACTGTGCTAACGTGATCTTTCAGCGCCACTTCATGGGGGATGTTGCAGAGGAAGAAAAAGTGGAAACAAGCAAAGAAATACACCAACTGGCAAAACTACTGAGAAAGGAAGACATGCAAATATGAAAATTTGCTTCGAAGAGTCAAAATTTGCATTTGGATATGAACACTGGACCAACTCTCTACAAACACAAATATATTCTTCCAGATGCAGGGGCAGACATATGTACAGATAAATATGAGAGTGTGTATTCACACATGTTTTATATAAATATGTATAAATACACGTACACACACTTATATACATATGTATGTATATAGAGATACACTGTCCTTTACAAGTGTTTGCATATTTAATGGTTTCATAAAAATTTTTAGCAGCTTTCTTGAAGATGTATTTCAATAAAGCCTCTAAATTTTACATTGTAGTAAAAGCTGACCTCTTTTATGAGTATTAAAAAAAATACCAAAGCAATTTATAATCACCTTGTAATATATTTGGAGGTTGTAAATATGTTAAATTTAACTTTTAAGTCAGCTGGATCATTTTCTAAAATTTACTAAAATCTGTAGTATTAAGGAGGATGACTTGATGGCCTCTAGCTGTCTTGCAAGATTTAATATGTGTTACCTTTATTGTCACTAATAATGACAGGTGGCATTATTAATTGTTCAGTAAGTACAAGTGCTGAGCTAGTAACTTTATATTACCCTAAATGTTTCTACTATCTCCAGACAATTTTTAAATCTTGGGAAATGAGAGAAATTCAAAACAAAAAAGCCAAATTTAGTGATAGAATTTCAGTTAACTGACTAATGATTGAGTTTTTCAAAACAAACAATTCCTCCCCAATACTATTCTTGTTGGACTAGATGCAACTTAACATCATAGTTGGACGGAAAATTATTTTGAACCTTATAATAAAAGACAATAATTGATTTCAAGAAAATCTGCTACAGAAAATGTCCAGATCATATAGTACAAACCCAGGACCGACTGTAAGAACCTCTTAAAGCTTACTTTCCATGATGGCACAATTCACAGGAATAATTAATGCCTTTTAGCAAAGAACATTTTCTTCTCAAGGTGGAAATAGTAATATGTAAGTAACAAAGTCCCAAATTTGGAGATCTATCCCAAGTTTCTCTCGATCACAGTCCTTACATTGGCTCCCATATACCCTGTCTAACAATAAATTTGTAATGCTACCTTCATTGTGCTCATCTTGTGTTTAATACTTCAAGTTGTTTTTTTATACCTGAAAAGCCTTTGAAAACTAAATAATTTCTTTTATTTGATACTCTGGAAGTCCTTCTGTGAATTATACTCCTCTCTACTTCACTCATTTCTAAACATCTCAGATCACACTAGTATACATACACACTACTCACAGCATTATAAAAGAAGCTATTTAAAGATGGCATCCTCTAGATGCAAGCTCCTTGGGAGAGGTCTGTCTCTTGTTTGTCTTTGTTTCTCTCTGCCAAGTATAGTACCTTGTGCATGAGAGCTGTTCCTTAAGTGCTGAATAAATGAACAAATTAATAAATAAAGACTAGGTCTACTCTATTTTTTCTAAACTGTCTTAGCTCTTGCTGCTTAGTCAAATTCAATTTCATTTTCCCATAAATATCTGCTTCTAGTTCTAACAACGATCTATACCTTAAGTTAGAGCCAGAAAAAGAGAAGTGTCTGAAAGTTAGGACCTCATCTTTCTCTAAGAACTTCTCCTGTTTCTTTGCCTGAGTAAATTGATGCCTACAAAAAATAAATATGCAGTAGGGTCAGGGCCAAGGGTCCTTTTGTATGATTTTAGTAAAAACATATTTTTTTTTATAGAAAAGTATCTGCAATAGCCTCCCAAGAGTTTGGTCAAATCACCCCAGAATTTGGTTTCCAATGACAGTTATATGATATATGTGTGAAAATAATGGGCAATGGTTTCAGATTATGAATGTTATTTTGGTTGACATTCTGAGCAACTACCATGATTTTAAAATGGGAGAGCAAAAGTAAAAAAATAAATAAATAAGAGAAAAGGGAAGAAAACAAAAACAAAACAAAAAAATTCTAGCTATATCTCTACAGAAACTATTCCAGCCAGTTTGGAAAGGCTGAATGCCACATGACCCATAAAATACGAACTTTGAGTTTCCAAACAAACTATGAGGGGAAGTTGTTCTGCATTTCCACCGGAGTATTTTTTAAAATGTCCCCTATAAATATATACATGGTTGGACTCTATGATTATAACACACTAATAAAGGTTTGTAGGAAAACCTGTTTTCCACCTCAACGTTGTTTATGCTATTTTAATAAGTTGAATAAACTTAGGAGACTACGAAAATGTCACTTTTCTAACTCTGCTAGGAAGGAATCTGACAACTGTGACATAATCATTGAAATGCTGCAATTTGTTAAAATGCTCCTAATAATTTTTTCCTGACTTTTATTCAAAGACTAACATATGACAGAGAGAAAGAGAAAGAATTAGGCTAATGATGATTAACATATTGCAGGAGGGAAGGTTACAACGTTTAATTTCAGAGTCAAAATGCTAGGGAGTTGGCACCTTCATAGAATCTGTGATCATGGGAGGGAGCAGGAGTTTGAAAAGAGTGCAGAAAAACATAGCCTTTAAAATAATGAACAGCTTTCCCAAGTCTTTCCATATCACAAAAACACCCATATACCACACATGCATACAATTCCCAGGGTCTCATAATTTACTTTAGTGACAAAGATTGTACCCTGAGTGATAAAGGTCCAGTACTACTATTATCTTATGGATAATTGGGGCCATAAAATAGTTCCAAAGCACCTTTTATTTGTCATTTGTTGACAATTCAACCAACTCTCCTGTCTGCCATCCTCTATATTTAATGGGTCCCTATCGAAGTATGCAACACACTCGTTTGTATGGGAAGGATGTCTTCATATTGCTGTGCTGTTGCATATCCTTTACTTCCCTATGTTGTTCATCAGTCTACCTCCTGCTCTTTTTTCCTGTGACACCTCTGAGATGGTACCCATAGCAACACCTCTGAGAATAAGGTGAAAGTGAAGATGCCGCAGTCATCTGCAGCACACAGTGCTGGCAATGCCAGTCATTAATGCAGCAGCTTCTGCCTACTCAGATCTCCCTCGCTCCTCTCTGGTCTTGTTTCCCTCCAGTGGCAGCCACAGAGCTCACTCACGGAGATCCAGAGACTTGCTGTTAATGATTTGTCACTTGTTTAGAACACCTCAGGATGGCAGCTTTGTATAATCTGCCCTCAATGGCACTGCCAGGTTGCATTAGGAAACAATTACCTAGTTTATGACTAGTAAAGTAGGCGCCAGAATTTCCAATTAAACTCGTGTGTTTCCAAAGGAGCCTGGGTGCCCCTATATTTGAGGAAAGGAAGAGAAACCACCATTACAGATAGTTCTACTCCCTACTGCTTCACAGTAAGCCAGATGAGACTCAGTGCACTCTAGATTAATAAACTGAGAGTCACAGAATATATAGAATGATTTTATGTGAATTGTCATTGCCATTTATTAGGTTCTCACCCTTTGTCAGGATTTGGGTAAAACGAAACAATGCACACACTTGCCTAAATGCTTTTACAGTAGAGAACCAAAAAAAAAAGAGAGGCTAACATGTAACTTTATTACTTCAGTCACTGCCCTCCTGTATGTGTTTGCTCACACGCATGTGTATGTGAGCACATGATAATTATGGAGTTATTTCTTTCTTTTACACTTCGAATAAATGCTAGAATTTGTAGATTTTTATCAAAATGAAAAGTATACTGCATTACAAAAAGCATCTATGATTGAATGTTTAACATCAAATATAAATATTAGCTTGTATAAATTGACTAATTTAAAATATTACATTGAACAGACCTTGACTTAAATATACCCTATGGATCTGGAATCACTATATTTATTGAGACAGAATAATATTTTCTTCAGAGGTAAGAAAGGTCAAATGTTATTGAATGTCAACTCCAAAAAGTTACAGTCCAGATTTTCCATGCAATAGCTCTCATAATATCACATAATAATAATAATAATAATAATAATAATAACAATAAACAACTGAGAGTCTTATTTAAAATTCCAGAAAAAAAGTATACAGACATTTAATAAAAGGTATGTGTACACAAATATCACATACTCTTATATATCTATTCTGCCCCCTCCAAAAAGAGGAAGAAAACTAACCATTTATCAGTAGCAGTGTGAAAGGAGAAGATTTATCATTTAAAAATTTTCATTGCAGATGGTTTTCATTTTAAAAGGCAGGGAAGTGATTTTTTTGAAATCATTTTTTTTCCCTAATGCAATTGAGCCAGACATCTCTCATAAATCTTGTTGCTTTAGTAGACAATACTCAATTCTCTAAACTTTATATGCAATAGCCAGCTTTTGTTTTAAGATGCTCGTCTCCCAGGCATGAAAATGAAAGCCACCTGAAAGGTGGCATCATATCCAAAGTGTGCCCCCCAGGCCACTCCCCTTTTCCTTAGCTCACAGCTCTAGGATATTCATCTTTGTGCTCAAACAAAATGATAATTTTTCAATAAAATTTTTAAAGATTCCTGTCTTCCATTCTTCTTCTTTATTTTGATTTTTGTTTTTAAATAGGGAGAAAATACATGAGTCTGCCAGTCAATATATCTTGTGAGTCAAATAGCAAACTGCACCCAGTGATTCACTAAGTTCGTTGGGTCAGGGAGTCAAGACAAAAAAAAAAAAAGCAACTCATGAGGGAAAAAGCAGGGAGGGGATGCTGTGTTTGTAATTAAAACAAAAAAAAATCATTTAATACTGGATTTGAAGTTCTTGCATGATGTCACCTCCTTTAAGGAGGAACAATTTAACATTTGTGGTACAGCACTGGATATTCCCACTGAGCAAATGACATGATGGTACTGTACTGACTAGATTCATTGTTATTCATAAAGCACATTTGCTGTTAGTTTTTGAGGCCATGGCATGCCTAGAATCAAAATGCTCATTAAAATGCCATCAATCAAAAAAAGAAAAATACTATCAATTGTCTTCCCATGAAAAGTTTAGTCATATATATATGTATACATATATATATACACATATATATATACATATATACATATATATATATATATATATATATATATATATATATATATATATATAAAATCTTCTTCTAATGGGAGATTACTTCCCATTTGCCCAGACCAAAAACATGTTGCTGTTTTAGATACTGAGGTTGGTTCTCTTGTGACCATTTATGTCTCCAGCTTCAAAGATACCAAGGATTGAATAAAATACAATCATTGGTTGACATGTATTTTGTAAGCTCCAAATGGGCAGATCCAAAGATGAATTCTACCTAAGATTTTAGTAAATCAAGATTCACATTTGCAAATATTTCAAAGAGACCCAACCAAAAATCAATACCTACAGAAAATCCTTCCTTTTAGAATCAACAAAGGTGGTGAACGGTGGCCAAGATCTCTTTGATGGGAGTGATAGAAGGGGTACTAGATTCTCAGTCCTCTGATATCCAGTTCCATGCTCCTGTTACAACCTGTGGCTTCATACAGAAGTGAGTGAATACTGACCATATAAGAAATGCAGAAAATGATCTTTAATCAACTATCTTTAAGTTCATTCCAAAGAGCATGTCATGACATTTGTTTGCTGTAGCATAGAAAACACTTCTGCCCTCTCATTCCCTTTTACACATATATGGCTTTCTACTATCAAAATATGAAAATTACTGGGAAAAAATAATTCCATTTTTTGAGGCCTCTATTTCCCTACAGCAAAAAATTACAACATTTATTTGAAAGACATTTTTCCTAAACATCTGGAAAATATGCCAAAGTGATAAGTTGAGATACAAAAATCCTTTGCTCCAAGAATACATTCTTAAATATAATGCTGGAAAGTATAAACAGGAAAATGAAAATCACACATAATCCCATCACTAAGAGATTATATATCTTGTGTGATATATATTTATTTTTCTAAATCAAATCACGTTTGACGTAGAAACTCACTCCCTAGGGTTGGATAGAAATACAGTTTAAGTCACCTTTTATTTCCACTCCTTAACAATCTTGCATAGAACTTAGGATTTAAAATCCAGAAAATTTTGGAAGAGGGGCCTCTGTCCTTGAGTCATCTGTAGTCTCCATTGCAATGATCTCAACTCAAACGTATGTTCCTGGCACCTTCTCTGCTATGCCATCCGCAGCCATGTGGACACACTGCTGTGGCTAAAGCCCAGGTTAAATATTCTTAAAAGCATATTTTTTATAGTTGTATAATGTTTCATCCTATCACTCTGCCATGATTTCTTCAACCATCTTTGTATTTTTTGATATTTGGATTCCTTCAAGAATTTTTGTTATTGCTGATAACCCTACATAATACTACATTTATACATAAGTCTCTGGCCACATCTCCAACTATTTCATAAGGATAGATTCTTAGCAGTGAGATTTCTGTATTAAGGAGTACAGACAGTTTTAAGGATCCTTATTCAAACTTCCAAGTTACTTTTCCAAAATCAAGTTAACATATTGATGATTTAGTCCTTTCAAAATATTTGTTGTAAATTTCCTTCCTTGTCTACCATTCACATTTTTTGAAACAAATTGAAGTTTTAAGTTGTTATGTAGTTCAATTATGCTATATGTGTAGGAATTACTTCTGTATCCTGAGAGCTAATATTATTCTCTTATACTTTAATTTTATTTATTTAACACTTTAAAATTTATTTGCTACAAAGAATGAACTTAGGGTATATTTTCTTAAATAGATAAATCAATTCTCCCACCACCACTTTCTTTCCCCAGTAATTTATAATACTATCTTTCACAGATGACCTAAATAGCCCTATGTTGGGACCAGAACTTGGATGAAACGAGTGAGAAGCTTACTTGCAGGGCAAAATTTAAGGAGGCACTAAGAAAACCTCAATAATCAAGATAAATAATATTTTGATGCAATATTTTAAAAATTCAAAACTAATGCAAAAATTTGTAATAAGCAATATATTAAAATTTTAAGTAGAGACAGAATCAAGTCCTGTAGCTTTCTGCGGTTATTTTTTAAAATAAAATCTACATAAAGTCACACGATTACTAGCAGTCTTCCCAATATTCCAGGGATTCCTGTGGAGATTTACATTCTCTGGTGCTCACCTCACATAAAAATCTTGCTCAATTGTCAACCACTTCTAACCATCTCATCACCACTCTGCACAGCTTCATTCTCAGCATGGGCACAGTCCCTTCATCTTTATTTCCCAAGGCACTGCTAACACAGGGCTATTATGCATAACAGATTTTTACTGAAAGTTTGGAGATAATTGAAGGAGAGTATAACATGGAAGGGGAAACACCCTAAGATTCATCATAAAACATCACTGTGTCTAAAATTTCACAGCAGCACCCTCCAATCACTGTCACAAAGATTTCTCCTTAGATTGCCCAAATGCCAGTTGCTTTCTCCCTACTGAGTTCTCTCACCTGTCATATGTCTTTCCTGAGCTCAGCAATTATCAACCATCCTTCACCACCTTTTTTCAGTTCAAGTTATCACAGGAAAACTAAAAAGTCTGATTTCTTTGCTGTGCAAAGTAAATGCCTAGAGTACTGGCTCTTGTATCAGACACACTGCTATTTCTTCATCTATATCCCCTTGCCCTTAGCGCTTCAGAGCTTACTGGCCTGACTTCCAGCTGCCAACACCTGGATTTATTGCCTGAGGCATTATTTGGCCACCAAAGTTTCTTTGGTCCATGGGAGCAGACGGTTGGAAGTACCCAGAGATTACTGCCTGCCCCTTTCCCAACCCAGCATCCCTCGACAAATAACTGTTGTGTAAATACCCAAGTTCTCTTACCCTTGAGGGGTTGGAACAGAAGAGTCTAGGTGCATGTTTTACACCAGCACCCAGATTTTCCCAGCGAGATCAGGCTCCATTTGCCCACAATGGTAAGGTGGTTAACAACAAAAACTTTCTTGGCTGCCTTCCTTCTCTGTCTCATTTCTCTATTCCCTTGCCAGTATTTCCTAGGATTACCTCCCAAATCAACTACTTGCACTCCAATACTTATCTCAGGGTCCTCTTCTTAAGATAGCATTCATAACCAAATGGAAAGTCTAACTTGGCCCCATGGCTTTAGCTTGGGGCCAAGTTAGACTTGGGGCCAAAGAACAGGCAGAGCTTTGGAATCAGAGTTTGTCTTTAAAATGGCTTCAAATTTTGTGTATTAAATCCTTTGGTTGAATTAATTTCCCACTAACACCTCTATAAGCAAAAGGGGAGAAGATATTGGGCAGGGTCTGAAAGACAGTATTTATTCTCCTGCTATCCAAAGCAAATTCCAGAGGATGTGGCTTTTTTTTATCTTTCCATTTCACTTAAATTTTAGTATATATCGGGACTTCCCTGGCGGTCCAGTGGTTAAGACTCCACGCTCCCACGGCAGGGGGCACAGGTTCAATTCCTGGTCGGGGAACTAAGATACAAAAAAAAAAAAAAAAAAAAAAAAATTCTAGTATATATATACAATACTGGGTCTTTTTTCCCCTGGTTTCCATTTTTATTTCCATTGATCCATATGCCAGTACATATTTTTTATTATTATACCTATTATCATGGGTTTTTAAAAATTACATATCACTTTTCCTCTGATACCTGCCCCCCCGCCTTATTTTCTTGTCTAGTATCACTCTTTTATATTTTCAGGTCAACTTAAAAATATCTAATTTAAGGGGGAAAAAACTTTCTAGGATCTAGAATAAAATTGAATTAAACCTGGAAATTAGGAAAAAGTTAGTTTTTGAAGAATTCTCTTTCTACATTGAAACATGGTGTGTCTCTCCATTCATTTCAGTCTTCTTTTATGTCTCTCAGTAAAACATGGGTTACTATTTCAAATAATGAAGCACATCTTTCTTATTGTAAACATGAAGTTCATTTGGCTGCAAATATGAAGCCCATATTTTTCAAAGCGAAATTAGACCTACAGCTAAAAATAAAGGTTAAAAAAAGATTGTTTCCATTATAGTGAATTCATTCACAATATGGTACAATGAAATGGATACTTGCTCCAAGTATAGTGATCTATTTCAGTTTACAGATAGAAGTTCAAAAATTTTTAATTCAAAAATGGCTTCTAGCATACAGGCAGTTTTTACCAGTCTTCAGTGCAGACTTAATACTATTAAGTATCTGCAACCTTTGATTTCAGAGAAAATCAACAGAGTAGACAGTGTAACACCAAGTTTATGATTGATAATTTCATTTTTTTGAAATTTCAGATTTAACCCGTTCCCAAAAATGACTTGAAATAGCTTAAAACAAAGGACATGAATTATAAGGTTAATTAAATAAGAACCAAGAAAAGGAAAAGGAAGCATTTGTTTTCTTTCCCACAGAAATATTTATTTAAACTCAGCCTTTTTCATTTAGGTACTTTTAGGTTCTGTGGCCAGTACCAAGTGATCTGACAGTTTTAAGCATAAGACTACAATATGACTGAGAGATCATAAACTTTAGAAGATGTATAGACCATGAAAAACAGGGGCAATGCCGTAAACTCATGAGAACCTAAAGTTACAAGTCTTGCTCTCATCTGTGTAGGAGAATGGGCTTCAAAACCTGCCTTTGCCTTTAACTCTCTGTGAGATATTGGCCAGATTATACAACCTCTCTGGGCCTCTAGTTTTTGCAACCAGAAGAGTTATAAATTATCTTCCAGCATTCAAACCTTTGGTCTAAAATGACACTTTGAATAGCTACATCTGGGTGACTTTCTAAACAATTTATGCGTGTTTGCTGATGTTTACTCACTTGCAGCAATCCAGGAAGTATACTTATTTTTTAACACCTTTATTGAAATATAATTTACATATCATAAATTCACATCACCCATTTAAAGTGTACAATTCAATGGTACTTTTAGTCAAAATTCCATGATTTGGGTAAAGTGGGAGGGGTCGTTTAGACCATAAATTCTTCTTTTTAAATGTATGGCAAGTTCACTAAACCTATTGGTAGAATGAGAAGGTCACTGAAGTTATATTTTTTCAGTGTGCTTTCATTTTATTTGATGCATTTCAAATTCCTATGATATCAGACATAATACTCCAATATGTCTACAAACATTTCAGAGACAAATGAAATGTATTTGGGGGATACTCAGGACTCTGCTTAAGACATTATGATAGGCAAACCAGTTTCAGATAATAAATAGTCAGAGACTCACAGACAGATGGTATGGCTCAACATCCTAACAACAGAAGAAAAAGACATGCACCTGACATTAAACTACCCCTGCTCTGTGACCGTTGGCAAATTCTCTATGCCTTTGTTTTCTCATGTTTGTTTGATAAAATACAGTCAATTATACTACAACCTCTCTTTATAAGTCTGACAATGATAGATATTTTTATTAATTACAATAAATATCATATGATATTAATTTTAACTATTCTCTAAAATTAAATCTTGGCCCTCAGATACCATAAAATATATATGCTTTGATGGGAACCAGTGGCCATGGTTGGAACTTTATGCAATTGTGATTAAAGAAAAAATATGTGGAGATTAAACAACATGCTACTGAACAAACAATAAGTCAAATTAAAAAATCAAAGAGAAATTTTAAAGTACCTTGAAACAAATGAAAATGAAAGTACACCAACATTTTTGGAATATACCAAAAGCTGTTCTAAGAGGGAAGTTCATAGTAATAAATATTTACCTCAAGAAACAAGAAAAAAGTCTCAAATGAACAACTTAACTTTACACCTCAAGGATCTAGAAAAAAGAACAAAGTCCAAAGTTAGTAGAAGGAAAAGGAAATAACAAAGATTAAAGAAGAATAATAAATATATACTAAATGAAACAATGTGCTCAGAATAAATGAAATAGAGCCCAAAAAGACAATAGAGAAGACCAATGAAACAAAGAATTGGTTCTTTGAAAAGAGAAATAAAATTGACAAGCCATTAGTTAAACTCACCAAGAAAAAAAAAAGCAAGAAGACTCAAATAAATAAAATCAGAAATGAAAGAGGAGATATTACAATGATACCACAGAAACATAAAGGACCATAATAGACTACTCTGAACAATTACATGTCAAGAAATTTGACAACCTAAAAGAAATGGATAAATTCCTAGAAACATACAACCTACCAAGACTGAATCATGATGAAACAGAAAATCTGAACAGACTGATTACTAGTAAGGAGATTGAATCTGTAATCAACAACCTCCCAACAAACAAAAGTCCAGGAACAAACGGCTTCACTAGTGAGTTCTACCAAACATTTAAAGAAGAATTAATACCAATCTTATTCAAACTCTTCCAAAAAATAGAAGAACAGGAAATTCTTCTAAACACATTTTATGAGGCCATCATTAGTCTGATACCAAAACCAGACAAGGATGACACAAGAAAAGAAAATTACAAGGATGCCACAAGAAAAGAAAATATCCCTGATCAACACAGATGAAAACATGCTCAACAAAATATTAGAAAACCAATTCAACAATACATTAAAAGGATTGTACACCATAATCAAATGGCATTTACCCCAGGGATGCAAGGATGGTTCAGCATCTGCAAATCAGTCAATGTGACATACTGCATTAACAAAATGAAGGATAAAAATCATATGATCATCTCAATAAATGCAGAAAAATCATTTGGTAAAATTCAACATCAGTTTATGAAAAAACCCTCAACAAAGTGGGTATAGAAGGAACATACTTCAACACAATAAAGGTCATATATGACAAGTCCTCAGCTAGTATCATACTCAGCAGTGAAAAGCTGCAAGATTTCCCTCTAAGATCAGGAATGAACAAGGATAACCACTATCGCTACTTTTATTTATGGTATTGGAAGTCCTAGCCAGAGCAATTAGGTAAGAAAAAGAAGTGAAAGGAATACAAATTGGAAAGAAAAAGTAACATTGTCACTAATTACAGATGGCATGATAGTATATATAGAAAACCCTAAAGACTCCATCAAAAAACGCTTAGGACTAATAAACATTCAGTAAAGTTACAGGGTACAAAATCAATAAGCAAAAATCTGTTGCATTTCTATACACTAATAATGAACTATCAGAAAGAGAAGTTAAGAAAATAATGCCATTTACAATTGCATCAAAAAGAATAAAACACCTAGGAATAAGTTTGACCAAAAAAGTAAAAGACCTGTATGTTGAAAACTACAAGACATTAATGAAAGAAATTGAAGAGTACACAAAGAAATGGAGAAAGACACCATGTTCATGGACTGGAAGAATCAATAATCTTGAGATGTCCAAACTATCCAAAGCAATTTACTGATTCAATGCAATCCCTATCAAAATTCCAATAGCATTTTTCACAGAAAAAGAAAAAATAATCCTAATATTTGTACAGAATCAGAAAAGACTCTGAAGAGCCAAAACAATCTTAAGAAAGAAAAAATGTGGAGGCATCACACTCCCTGATTTCAAACTATATTACAAAGCTATAGTAAATAAAACAGTATGGTATTGTCATAAAGCCAGACACATAGATCATTGGAACAGAATAGAGAGCCCAGAAATAAACCCATGCATATTTTGTCAATTAATTTATGATCAAAAAACCAAGAACATACAACTGGGAAAGGATATTCCCTTCAATAAATGGTATTGGAAAAACTGGACAGTCACATGCAAAACAATAAAACTGTACCACTATCTTATACTATACATAAAAACTAACTCAAAATGAATTAAAGACCTGAACATAAGACTTGAAACCATAAAACTCCTAGAAGAAAACATAGGTGGAAGCTCCTTGATATAGGTCTTGGTGATGATTTTTTGGATGTGACACTAAAAGGAAAAGCAACAAAAGCAAAAATATAGTGTGATTACATCAAAATGAAAAGCTTCTGCACAGCAAAGGAAACAACAAAGTGAAAAGGCAACCTATTAAATAAAATATTTACAAACATATATCTAGAAAGAGGCTAATATTCAAAATACATAAAGAACTTTTGTGCGACTCAGCAGTAAAACAAAAACAAGCAATCTGATTTAAAAAGGGGCAGAATATCTTTGCCAAAGAGGACATACAGAGGACCAACAGGTACCTGAAAGGATGCTCAACATCATTAAACATCAGGTAAATGCAAATCAAAACCACAATAAGAAGTCATTTCACACATGTTAGAATGGCTATTATCAAAAAGACAAGAAATAACAAGTGTTGGCAAGGATGTGGCCAAAAGGGAATCCTTGTGTAGTGTTGGTGGGAATGTAAATTGCTGTGGCCACTGTGGAAAACAGAATGAAGTTTCCTCAAAAAATAAAAATAGCAACAGAACTATCATATGATACAGTAATTCCACTTCCGGGATTTTATCCAAAGAAAACCAAAACACTAACTCAAAAATATATGTGCACCCCATATTCATTGCAGCATTATTTACTATAACCAGGGTACAGAAACAAACTAAGTGTCCATTATTGGATGACTGTATAAAGAAATTGTGGTATATATGCACAATGAAATATTATTCAGCCATGAAAAGAATTAAAACTTTCCATTTGTGACAACATGGATGGACCTCAAGGGCATCATGCTAAGTGAAATATGTCAAACAAAGAAAGACAAATACTGTATGATCCCTCTTATATGTAGAATCTAAGAGAAAAAAAAAAACAAGCTCATAGATACAGAGAACAGATTAGTGGTTGCCAGAGGTTGGGGGTAGGGGGTAGGGGTGGGGGTGGGAGAAAGGGGTGAAGAAAAGCATTTTAAAAAACTAAATTAAAAAGTTATGTGTTTTGATGGGAAACAGTGGCCATGGTTAGAATTTATGCTATAGTGATCATAGAAAAGAGATAGGAAAAAAATGTACTTGGTCAAATTTAAATCAAACTAAAAGATTCATATTCTTAATTTGAGAGTAAGTTATATACAAATGCATTTAGTTATTTTTGTAGTGAATAAAGATTTACTATATTTATTTAAACTCCCCTGTGCAAGAATTTTCTGAGATGACCCACTATATTCAGGGGAAGTCAAATTTAATTTCATGGTTGATCTGTATGATCTGCCAAATTCCATGTTTGAAGGCATTCCACTTATGATACAAAATATTGATTTAACATGATTTTTGGCTAGTGTGATTCCTGCTTTCCGCAGTGGAATTGTTGTCTGAGTGAGTTGGATAGAAATGTCAGGGGAAATGGGTGGTGGTGAACATGTGGACCCTGAGCTGCTTCCAGTATGAGTTATCGAGTTAGTCTTTGCTCTCCATGCTGCTGCACTGAAGGAAGAAATTCAAAGGTGTAGACTGCACATAGATGTGTTTCAAAACCGTGTGGTCTGAATAATAAACAGCTCCTCACAGTAACAATCAGTAAAATATTTATTGAACACATACTATAGGCAAAACCCTGTGCTAAGTGTTGTAGCATATGCAAAGATGGATGATAGAAGGTCCCTGGCTTACAAGAGTGTAGGGAGTATGCATAAGTAACTGTAAATCAAGGCAGACTATGAGAGAGTATTATAAGAGAGCAGGGGAGACAAACTGACTGAGGGTTCAAGGAGGCTTCTTGAAAGAGAGATTTAAGCAGGCTTTAAAGATACCATGACTAGATACATTTTAATTCAAGGCCTTAATCATCAGAAAAAGATTTGCCAAATCTTCTATGTGTATACAAAGTAAATATTAAGCCACATGTTATGTATATTGCTTTTGTAGAAAACTCTATAATATGAATGTTAGAAAAATTAAAGCATGATAGTGAATGTAAAATCGGAAAAGTTACTCCTTCATGTATAAAATATAATTCCCATGCTTAAATATTCAGATACAAACACTATCCTATGGCTTCCAGCAGATATGATACAGGAATAAGAGGCTGATATTTTTCTTTTTTTTTTTGGCCACATTGTGTGGCTTGCGTAATCTTAGTTCCCTGACCCACGGATGGAACCTGGGCCCACGGCAGTGAAAGTGCAGAGTTCTAAACACTGGACCACTAAGGAATTCCCATGAGGCTGATTTTTTAAAAAAATCAAACAATAGCTTCTTAAGTAATGTGAAAAATGCATAATCGAGTGCAGGAAATTTCAGCCTGGAGTTTAATGCACTGGAAATAGTTGGGTCTCTATTTGCAGTGTTCCTCTTTCTTGACTGTTCAGGTTTCATGTCATCATCTCCAGTTCCAGGTCACTGGGGACATCACCCTCCAGGCCACTGCCCCACCCTCACTTGCCCAGGATGCCATTGATGTATGATGCCGAATCATCATATAATGAAGAACCAAGTACTCAGGCTTTTCTAATTTTCACAGAAAATGAACTTTAACTCAAAACTATGCCTGGTTAATTAAACTTTCCTGTGATCTAATTTGCTCTAATTATTTCCATAAATTGAGATGTAACAGGGGTTATATAAAATTATCGTAACAGAAAATTGAGTTTTAGTCTGAGTTTTAAGCTAGGATGAGGTTTCTGAATTATTGCAACCTGTTGCTGAATGTAAATACTCTTTTTTTTTTAAATTTATTTATTTATTTTTGGCTGTGTTGGGTCTTCGTTTCTGTGCAAGGGATTTCTCTAGTTGCGGCAAGCGGGGGCCACTCTTCATCGCGGTGCGCGGGCCTCTCACTATCGCGGCCTCTCTTGTTGCGGAGCACAAGCTCCAGACGCACAGGCTCAGTAGTTGTGGCTCACGGGCCTAGTTGCTCCGCGGCATGTGGGATCTTCCCAGACCAGGGCTCGAACCCGTGTCCCCTGCATTGGCAGGCAGATTCTCAACCACTGTGCCACCAGGGAAGCCCTGAATATAAATACTCTTAAACAAAAATCAGAACTGTACAAGATAAAATAAGGTTTTTCTCTTCCTCTTTGAAACCCTAAGGTAAAGTTTCACTCTCTTAAAATACTAGAGACTGAGGTTATACTGCACAAATAAAGCTGAACAAACAATTTTGAACTAGAGCCAATGAAAAACTGAGTAATCTAAATCTAATACATTTACCATCCAATACTAACTATAAGCCAAACTACTTCCTACTTCCTGAAGAATGTAAAATCTAATTATACTCTGTATTAAAAAGCATTCACATTCTCTATCAAATTATATTTTCATATCTCTGGCACTAGGATGGCAACTTTTGAAATATTCCCAACAGTTTTTTTGTTGAAGAGAAAGAAGGGAGAGGGCAACAACCTATGGGGGAAATAAAATGATTATCACAAATGGGAACATGTTAAACTGAACCACAGAACTTTGCCCAGAGTTAGAGCCAACACTCAGAAGAAGATATGAATAGAATGAATTCACAACCCAAATCATTAAAACAAGCAAGAGTTTGGACCTTAGGATATCCTTCATTGTGGCTAACTAAATCACTTTCTACTCATGCTGGTGTAAATCTGGCAATAACACAGAGCCTGGACTCCACCAATGGGAATAACAGACATCTATAGAAGTCTTATGAAACTGCCTGATAAAAGTTTTTTTGTAAGCAATTAAATAAATATATTAAATTAAACTCATCTATATTTTTAATGTACCTCATTGTAGTTCATTATGTAAGACCCCCATATGTTCTGTATCATTAGTGAAATTCTCAGTGGTGTAATGATGTAGTATATACACATGGGGTAAAGTAATGCATTTTTCATTTCTTCTACACATTTCATTACAGGGTGGAGATGCTGCAATTTTTCACTTAAGATTCCATTTTGGTGTGGGAAAGGGGAAATAGACCCAGAGCCAGAGCTGCTTCCAATTTCTCTAATTTCATAATTCAGCAACTGATAATTTGCTGAGGATAACTTTTCTTAATAGTTCTCTTCCCATCAGTGCTCAGGAAAAGAGTGATAGAGGTTGCAGTTGCTAGCATTTTTTCTTTTCAAACAAACCCGTGGTGTTTGACTTCTGAAGAAAATGAATTCTTTCATTCCCGTTGCCAGTTTTGCCAATAATAATTATAATTTTTGATCTAATTCCTTAAAGGGAAATTCCAGTTTATGGAAGATGGGAAATGTAGGATCCCATACCGCTCAAAGTTAGTTCTTTGCTTTAGGGATTATCCATTAGTTTCCTTTTTTTTTTTTTTTTTTTTTGCTTGATTGGTGTAACTAGAGTTTTTTGATGACCTCAACAAAAGTGACTGCCCCACAGCGTAGTCTATAACTCTCTAGGATGATATGAAATGCTGTGGGATCACAGCCTATAAATAGCTGTGCACTG
This sequence comes from Balaenoptera physalus, assembly GCF_965194825.1. Lineage (NCBI taxonomy): Eukaryota > Metazoa > Chordata > Mammalia > Artiodactyla > Balaenopteridae > Balaenoptera > Balaenoptera physalus. The sequence goes on along the minus strand of NC_138883.1, from coordinate 79,929,420 downwards.
ATCCCATGGCATTTCTGTTTGTAATGAAAGGTTACAAGCCAACACAAAGGTACAAAAGTTAAGTATTTCCATGGGATGTTTTAGGGCCCCTAGTGTTTACAACTGCTGCTTCTCCATTTGCTGAGCTTGTTTGTCCTTTCCTTTCTCGTTTATCAACAACAATGAAAGGGCTTCTCAGAATTTGGGCACTAAACTGTCTGTGAAATATCCTTCCCCCAGTCTCTCAGCTTCTGCCTCATCATGGCCCAGGTATGCAGTGCAGCTGCAACAGAACCCACCTCACCCATCTCCATCTTCCCTGTGCCCTTATCCCTCACCTGCACAAGTGAAGAAGGAAGTTTTTCTAGAAGGAAGATATGTTATTACACATTATTTCATTACAAGAACCCTGTTGAGCAGGGACAGCCAATGGGCTCAGTGAAATGATTCTTGGGATGTGTGTCGCTATTACGGGTTGATACCAGACAACATGCTTCATTTTCCCTGGGGTATATCCAGCAACAAGCATTTTTCCCCTCACCCTTTGCAAATATACGATCTATAACATATTTTCCATTCCTTCACTTTATATGAATTTTAATAATTACTATACTCTTTTCCTTTGAAGTGTTCATGTTAGGATGAGGCCTGGGTCAGGGAGAGAGGAAGAAAGAAGGAAAAAGAAGTAGCAGAAGAGACCCCCATGGGTTGGTAGGAGGGAAAAAAAAGGTTAAAGTAATAGCCAACAAGCCAGCAAGTCCCAGTTGTCTACTAAGTGCCTCTTTAATAATGTCAGGGAGACAATGACATTGAACAGTTGCTGTTTTCTGTTCAGCATCACTTCCTTGTCTGACATTAAGTTGATGTCCACCAAGGCCATGACAGACCCAGTTCTGCCTGCACTCCTCAATCTGGAATACTTGCAGGATAGTCAAGGCACAGATGATGCAGTGGATGTAGTCAAGGCACAGATGATGCAATGGATGTAGTATTTTGTTGCAACAAGAGTTGGTGAAGAACAAAGGCCCTGGCAAATGAGTGAGCTGGCTGCCCTAATGCCCACTCCATTGTCCTGTTTTCTAAGGTAAACTTCTCTGCAGAATGGGTGCTCAAAGAAAAATAATTATAAAGGCCAAACTGAAAGGCAAGGCTAACTATATTTGCTGCCTCCTGTAAGAGATTTCCTTTCAATTCATGTGAAGTGCACAGCATCTACCATGTGATATTCTGTTCCTCGACAAATAATGACCCACATACAGCTGTGCACATTATCTGGCAGACAGATGTTGGATTAGGGCTGCAGTTGATATAGTTCATATGCAGAAAGAAAAAGAACAGTCCATTAGCGCTAATTCTCTTCTTTCTTAACAGGTTCACTATTTGAACCAGACCCTCCACTTGGTTTATCTGTAATACATAGTAGATTCAGTCTCTTCTTGATGTTCTCCTGTTTCAGAGAGGAGTTAATCGGGTTAAAGGTTTTGGCCTTTAGCCAAAACCTCTGATTCCAGACTTTAAACAGGAATGCTCTCACTTTCCCCCGTCTCCATAACTACGTTCTCGGGGGACTGGGGAGTTTAAGCTGAAATTAGATGGCTACAAGTGCTAACACCTGCTACAAGTTCATCAGTTTTTGCTGGCTTTACAGCAGTGTCGGCTGTTTCAACAGTTTGTTCAGTGAAAGATGGAGAAGGGAGCAGTGGCCCTATCAATCATGGTGTACCATTTTTTCTCAGTGTCTTTTCTCATTTTGCTGCCTTCACAGCCATGCTATGACCGAGCATGGCTGTCCTCTCTTGGGCTTCCACCTCATTACTGATGCCCGCAGAAATAAGACCAGTGGAGGTAGCCACAAATGCCTTCCTCAGCTGAGAGAGCCAGAAGTGCCTGAAGGTGACCTCAGTTATTTATAGGTTTTCCTTTTTCATCAGCATGTGCAGGCTGGGGTGGTAAGGGATATGGCCCACTCCCCTACTCTCATGGGAAACAAACCCACATTTGGGGGAGGTCTCAGACTTATGTGGGAAATGAGAACCAGATGAAAATGTCTTACCAGCCACTCCCAGAACAGAGCACAAACAAATGAGAATGGATCTCAGTTGGGAACCTCTAGACCTGAGAGGTTAGGAGAGGTGGGGAGAATGAGGAAGGGATTGAGAGGTCCTGGAATCAAAGACTAATCCTTACTGTTCCCTCTTCACCACGAAGGACCCTCAAGACAGGGAGGCGCCCAGTCCAAAACGTCCTACCCCACTCACAGCTGCTCCTCCAAAGGCGAGACAAGCCCCAACATCAGCTCAGCTGGGAGAGAGCACAGAGGTATCCGTTGCCCTGGTCTGCTCCTGTCTAGTTGTGCAACTTGCATTAAGTCACATAGCTCTCCTTGTAGTGAATTTCAACATTAAACAGCCTCTTTCCTGGGTTCTGAACTGCATCTGCTTTCATCCCTCTCTTCCTTTTCAGCCTATCATTTTAAACTCAAGCAAGCTCTTGTCATCTATGCCCTTGTACTTTCTGAAAGCACAAGTTGTGTCCTGCTCTCTCCTATTGAGTATTCTGCTTTAATTGTAGTTTATAAAGGTATTTCTTGCTGCAAGTCTGCTGGCATGTGTGGGACCTAACCCAGTGAGTTCTTTTCTCTCTCTTCATTTTATTTCTAGCAAAATACTTCCTCATCCCAGCAAGATTTGACTCCATCTCTCTTCCCTTTCTGAGTTTTGAAGCACTCATACGACTAAAATTGGGACTCTCACCCGTCTCCTTGGTGCCGGCTGGGAGGGTCCATAATAAAGACATTTCTAACACCTGTTTGCATTCAAAGGTAATATCTGCACCCTTTCCCTAAAAGCCCCATTGTCCCAGAATCCTAGATTAGAGCAACCAGACATCTTCAAAATGCAGTCATTTCTTTCAACTTCATTTTGCTAGAATTGAAGCTGAGGCACAGAAAGATGAAATACTTTGTCCAACTTAGTGTTTTTCTCTTAGAACATTTTAAAAACTTAAAATTTGCTTTATGCATGTTAAAACACAAATCTCTAGGCCCTTGGTTAAGAGGAGAAGCATCTAGTGGAGGGTATGAAGTGGAACTTCCTTCCTTTTAATTCCATTCTAATTTGCCTCTAGACTGTCCTCACCTGGAGGCTTGAGGCGCTGATGGCCAAGCCCTTGAACCAGAGGTCAGCTGAAAGCACACGTGCCATCAGCACCTATTGTACTTTGTCCTGCATCGTGGAAGCAGAATGCAGGCTTTGTACCACACATAGATGACTCCCTTCAAACCTCGGCTGCAGGTGGAAGCACAGCAAGGGCTGTGGGCAGGCAGGGTTTTCTCATCTCCAGTGAGTATTTACTTAACACCGCAGGGTAGATGATCACTTCCAAACAGATACCCTCTTAGGATGGCCTAGGAAACACAGTGGGCAATTAACCTTTCATCTCTGGGTTCTGAGCCTGATTAAGCTCACCACTGGAAAGGCATTGGGTGGCAATACATGGTTTGGCCCCTTCCTTAATGTCCCCAGGTATCATTTTGAGTCGCAGGCTGTGACCAACACCAACCCAGAGTGAGAAGAGTGGGAATGTGGCAGATGAGGACAAAAGTACAAGGGAAGGTGCCCCACACTGTCCTGTTTCCCTTTTAAGCCTCTGCTGTGAGCTTCCCCACACATAGATAACATTCGCTCAAATTATTAAAGAATGGAGAAAAAAATCCCCGTCACAATTACATGGATGTTCTGTCAACAGCGGTAACAGTAGCAGTTACAGAATAACTACAGATAATTACAATCATTTAATTCAAAGTACCAAGTCACTTCATGCAGAACATGACTCATTTATCATTATTGACCTTAGAAGAAGCAAATTTACCCAAATCAATAAAGGTTCCAAATATCCATTAGAGCAGACAGAGATTGGTTACAAGTGCTAGGAGGTTCTATATACCTGGATTAATAGGGGGAAGTAGATCTGGATGCTTTTGATTAACGAAGAGATTTTTTTTTTTTCCTTTTGAGACAGTTATTTGAAACAGAATTGACCTTAATTTCTCCTTTAATTCATGTTATGGAAAGTCAGTTGTTTTTGTTAAGAAGTTTCATTCCCATTAGTTGCTGAAACATAGTGTAATTACAAAGAGAAATAATCTATAAACAGGTAGAGCTCAACTTTGTTTTTAATGGACTCTTCGGGGCTCTCTGAATATTCATATGGCAGAGATCCATCTGGTGGGAATGAGTCAGAGAGTCTGGTGGGAACGGCCAGACATCATTGTGGTTCTCTTTTAAACTACTGCTGTGCGCTTCTTCACACTCAGATAAAATTCACCCAAATTATGAAAGAGGAGAGGAAAAAAATTTCCACCACAATTACAGAGATGTTCTATCAACAACAGTAGTAGCAGTTTCAGAATAACTACAGATAATTACAATATCCCTGTTGTAATAAATGCTGGAGAGGGTGTGGAGAAAAGGGAACCCTCCTGCACTGTTGGTGGGAATGTAAATTGATACAGCCACTATGGAGAACAGTATGGAAGTTCCTTAAAAAACTAAAAATAGAACTACCATACAACCCAGCAACCCCACTACTGGACATATACCCTGAGAAAACCATAATTCAAAGAGTCATGTACCACAATGTTCATTGCAGCACTATTTACAATAGCCAGGACATGGAAGCAATCTAAGTGTCCATTGACAGATGAATGGATAAAGAAGATGTGGCACATATATACAATGGAATATTACTCAGCCATAAAAAGAAACGAAATTGAGTTATTTGTAGTGAGGGGGATGGACCTAGAGTCTGTCATACTGAGTGAAGTAAGTCAGAAAGAGAAAAACAAATACCGTATATTAACACATATATATGGAATTAAAAAAAAAAAGTGGTTCTGATGAACCTAGGGGCAGGACAGGAATAAAGATGCAGAAGTAGAGAATGGACTTGAGGACATGGGGAGGGGGAAGGGTAAGCTGGAACGAAGTGAGAGAGTAACATTGACATACACACATTACCAAATGCAAAATAGCTAGTGGGAAGCAGCCGCATAGCATGGGGAGATCAGCTCGGTGCTTTGTGACCACCTAGAGGCGTGGGATAGGGAGGATGAGAGGGAGATTCAAGAGGGAGGAGATATGGGGATATATGTATATGTATAGCTGATTCACTTTGTTATAAAGCAGAAACTAACACACCATTGTAAAGCAATTATCCTCCAATAAAGATGTTAAAAAAAAAAAAAAAATCCCTGTTGTAGAAATGAGAAGGTTTAGGCTGCTTTCAAGAGAGTTTGGTATTGGAAAATAAAATTGAATGTGGAAGGAAATTGAGATAATAAGTCAGTTTAGTTGCTTAAACCTCAAATAGTTCAAATTGATTTCCAGGTATGTAACAAACATTACCTCACTTAATCCTGATGCTGAGGGCTGATAGGGAGGAAGGGGAGAATTGGAGGGAAAATCTGCCTATCTCAACTAAATACACACAGATTAGAACATGCCCCACCCAGCATCCCAATCCAAGGTCCTAGGATAGAGAATTCAGATTTCTGGCAAAAAAGGAATAGATCACGAAATGTGTTAGCATTAAGCTGGCTATTGTGTGAAAAAAAAAAAAAAAGGTTATAAGTCTATTTGTTTTTAAAATGTCAAAATTACAAGATTTCCTTCATGACAAAAAGTTAAAATGTTGAAAACCTAGGAATATTATCCCACAGGAAGTCCTATCACTACAATATCAGATTGTTCTCCTGCCCCACTCCCAAAACTGTAAGTCACACCACTAGATCCTCATCCCAATTGGCTGAGAGGGAAACTGAGGCTGGCTTTTCCAGGGTCTCCCAGTCAGTAAAGATGGAGCTGACATCTGAGTCCACCTGAGTTTGGCTGCAAAGGCCATCCTCTTCCCACCATAACTTGCTATCTCCAGTAGAGATTGAATGATCCCTAGCAGGGAAGGCATTCTGCACAGAAGTCATCTGGAAGAACTAAATCAACATTCTGAAATGGGTTTTGAATGCTCCATATCCCCAAGAAGAATAAAGGATCTTTCCCACTCCTGTGGGGGTCTCTCAGAATAGGTGCAGTGTAGCCCACACTTTACGTTGATTAGTTCTTGTGAAAAAGTGAAATTCCACAGCCCTTTCATTGAATATAGAGTTTAAAATCCTTACTTGAGGAACTGAGAAAATTCAGCCCCACTAAAAATCCAGCCCAACAGGAAATCCAGGTACTGGCAGGGAGGGAATCAGCTGGAACCACTAAAGAAACAATTGCTTCCTTAACACCATCTGGGGAAGAGAAGCTAGAGTGGGGGCTGAGAACATGGAAGGAAGCTCTAAGGAAGAGAGAAAACTGCACAAGAAGCATAAGTCACTGGGACTGAAAATTTGTTCCATTTGTGTCTCTCTGCAGGAAGAAATAAAGAAATGCTGACAAGGCATGCCAGTCTGAATCCCCTGAGCAGTTGGCCTGTTTGACTTTGTGTGATGGTGGGCCAACCTGTGTGCCTGCCGGCTCACACCACCATAGCTCTTCAAACACATTCTATAGATCCCGCTAATAAATTCCGTTTGGCTGCAACCATTTCCCAGTTCCAGGCAGTCGCCTCTGAAGTGTAAGTGCAGCCTGTCTTTAAGCCAGGCTACTGCCACTTACTGGTGATCTGTACCTCTTTGGAAAACTAATCTACGCTGCATTTGAAGGCAGGAAGCAGAGTTTGAATGAAAATGCAGTACCATGGCTAGAGGACACAGAGCTCACACCTTCTGCAGTTCCAGAATAAGTGCTATGTTTTAAAAATATATATGTATGTGTTGGCAACATTGAAAAGGGGGCTAAAAAAACATCCCCCACAGAAGTGAGAGCAGCAGCAAAAGAAACGTTAGCGCCCTGCTGACGGGAACAATAGAGCATATGGACATCACACTGCACTTGCCAAGCAGACGAGGGCAGGATGATCAAAATGGAGTCAATCTGCTTCTCTAATAGAAGAATCGCCTGCGTGAACAGTGTGCACCGAAGCTCTTTAATTGCCTGAGAAAGGAAAGAAGGTTCGGTTCACATTTTAGCTAAGCATGCTCCTTCCACTGGGGCCTTTATCTCAGGGCATGTCCCGTGATAAATCTCACAAGTGGCCACCATCTGTGGATCTACACACCTGAGACCTGGCACTAAAGCAGAACACCACCCAGCCAGGGCTCTCACCCCAGAAACCATTCTTGACTGTCACCAGGGTGGAGTTGACTCAACCCACAGCGTAGACGAAGCTACAAAGCTCAGTTCAAGCAGAGGTTCAGCATTGTCTACCAAGCAACTTCCTGGTTCTTACATATTTCCTTCCAAGTTCAATCCCTTTGCCCTTCAGGAAATCTACTAGTATAGAGTTTACAAGTCTCAATGTCAACTTTTTCCTTTTTTGTAAATTTTGCATCTTTACAATGGTGATTGAAAGGGGGATGCAGATGGCTTGATGCAGCCCATCACCTTTTCTGAACACCACCTGGAAATATATTTCTAATTGCTGTGGGTTGATTAGTAAATTGCCTATCTTACAGCCATGTTTGAATGACACTCCAGTATCCTGTTTCCCTTTATAGGAACTTTTGACCCCAAAAGCACACTGTGAGCATAAGTAGAGGCCTTGGATCTTTTACTCTTCTCTGTGACTAAAATACTATACACTAATACAACTCCCAAATTTATATTTAAAGCATAGAACCCTCCTCTGATCTCCAGACTCATGTATCTAAATGCCCATTTAACATCTCAACTTGGAGGTCACACAGGAATTTATTTATTTATTTATTTATTTATTTATTTATTTATTTATTTATTTATTTATTTTTCACACAAGTATTTAAAATTGTGCAGCAAATACATTGATATCTGTCCCCACTGCCTCTCCTCCAGTTCAAATTACATTATGTTTCACCTGGACAACCATGAAATTCTCCTTGATGATTATCATTCTTCATGAGCTCCCTACCATCTATTTTCCAAACAAAAGTTAGAGTATTTTTAAAATATTAATTGTATGACTTTCCTACTTCAAATGTTTCAATCATTTGTCATTGCACTTCCATTAAAAGCCAAACTCCTTCCCACAACATTTGAAGTCCTGTACAGTTCCATGTACCCTCTAATTTCATCTGTTCAATATAGTTTTCTCCATCATCCACAGAGCTACACTCAGTGGCCTCCTTAATTTTTTTGGACCTGTGAAACACTTTCCCGCCTCAGTGCCACTACACATGTTGGAATGCTCCTCCCCTACCCCTCCCATGGTTTAATTTTCTACTTTCCTCAGTTCACAGCTAAAATGTCACTTCCTCAGAACCTTCTGTGATAATCCTCTCTAATCAGGGTTCCCTGCATCGTTCCATCATTATTGTTCATCCCTGGATCATATTCATTTCCTTCATAATACACACCATAATTTGTTATTATAAGTTTATCTGTTTATTTTCTAATTTATTTTCAATCTCCTATATCCCAACAGAAACTCCATGAGATGAGAGAAGAGCCAAGCTTATTTCTTTTACCACTGTCTACTCAGTACCCAGCAAACATCTAATATGTAATAGGTATGTGGTTAATATTGTACTAGCTGAATGAATGAATGAACATGCCAAGTGAGAAAAGGGAGCCAGAAGAGCTGAAAAGGGAAGACAAGAAACAAAGGAGGAAAGAATAAAACAAGAAGGCAAATGGGCATCAGTATAAGCTTAGGTAAGATTAGGCAGAAGCAGAAAATGTTCAGATAGTACATGCCAGGTGTGGAAGAGGGAAAAATCTCAAAGTCAAAGAGTGTAATTTCCTATCAGACATAATTTTACCATACCAAAAAACATGTTGTCCCTCCTAAAAACCATTCAATATAAATTATGACCTTCAGGAAAATTAATATAATCATAACTCTATTGATCAAGGCAATGATAACCACTGTAAGAGATAAACCTACAAATACCAGTGACTTAACACACTTAAAGGTAATTTCTCGGTCGCATAATGGTCCAGTGTAGGAGTCTCTAGTTGGGTAGATCTTCATTAAGAGATGAGTCAGAGACTCAGGCTCCACCATCTTCAACAAGTGTCTCCCAATGTCACCCTGGGGGCTGACTCTATCCTAGCTAACTGGAAAAAGAAAAGAAGATGAAGGGTCATGATTGGGAAGCTTTTATGGGCCAGGCCCACAAGCGAGTATGTCATTTCTGATCACATTCCATTGATTGAAACCCTGTTTCATTGATTGAAACCCAGTACTGCAAAGGAGGGCTGGGAAGTGGAGTTAGCTTTGCCACCAGGGAGTAGAGGAAACGGGTTGATGATCCGTGTCACAATATTCTCTAACTTTGAAGAATGCCTTTTAAATATTTTATTCAAGTTGTCAGTTATGTGAAAAGAAATGATGTTTACAGCATATGACTGGCAACCCTAAAAACAGAATGAGCCCATTTAGCACATAATTTGTAATAAAATTTTCCTCAGGTGCCATAGGGCACTTTCCTTGAGGTCCTAGTCAGTCTCCCGCCTTCATTCACAAGTGAGCTGCAGGAGACAGTGAAACGTACTCTCTGCTCGCGTCCTTAAAGTGTTAATGTGCAAGGTCTGTGTGCAGAAGGCAAGCTGCCATAGATCTCATTGACTTTGGCAGCAACTCAAGGGTTATATTTTTCTCAGGGATGAAATATTCTTGGATAATTGTTCCAACATGTGAGACCCAAAATTTTTTTTCAGAAAAGATCTCAGGAAATAGAGACAGACAAAAAAACAACAAAAAAATACCCTACTAAGTTATCTAGTCCATCCCTTGAGAATCCAAGCAGATTTATATATTTCAAGATAGTTCACAGGATAATCCATTTGTATGTGGAACAGCCAGCCATGGACCTCCCTGTCAGCCAGCCTTTATGGTGCATGACACACAACCTCACCCCGCACACATGCACAATCATCATCTCACTCAAACACAGGCTGAGTTGGCTTTATAAGTGTGCATAGACTGAACAGATGCCTGTGTAATATGGTATGAAAGATGCTGGAAAAAGGCTCCATGTCCAAAAATATCTCCCCACCTAGTGTGTAACACTTTCCTACAATTCTGCTATGAACAGATACAGAACATGAACCTCTCACCTTTGTGTGAATTAGGTTACCAGATCCTTCTCCTCCAGAACACTTTGCCAGATCAGAACATTAGTATTTTAAAGATAAAAAAAGATGGAAAAAGATAAGTATGGAGTATACGACTCTGCCCAGGAAGAAGATGCTCTAGGCACCTGCAAATTGGAACTAACTGTGCAGAACAGACATTTATGTCATTATCAGATGCTTTTGTAGATATTCAAGCTCTTTCACTTATATTAAATTCAATTATAGCAAGTCATTTCTGCAAGATCAGTGAATAACTACATTTTATTTCATTTTAACTTCTGAATAGATTCTTATAACCAATTCATGCAATCTATTTCAACCATACTTATTGGTCTTAGGCTTATGATTCCCTCCTGGATAGTACTTATTTTCAATCCTCCCATTTCACAGATAAGAAACTGAGGCCTGGAACATTAAGATCTCATAGTAGCAGAGCTAGGACTATAACTTGAGTCTCTGGATTTCTCATTCATTACTGTTTATATCATGTGATGGTATTTAGTATTTATAAAGTCTTTACACAGTCCTGGGCACTTTGAGTTAAACAAAGAAATAATATGGTAAATGCCTGCTCTCAAACATCTTATCTTTGGGGGAGATTAGATCTACACATGTAAAATAATTAGCAAAAGACACTGATGTTAATGGAAAATATACTTTTCCCATTCCTTGTGTTTCCTTCTTATGAAGGGAACCCAAAAAGTGTAAATCTGTGTTTCACCCTGCCCTTGGGGAAGTAGACTGCTTTATCTTACAGTTTAATTTGGAAAGGATCACTGGGCATGCCTAGTTCTATGCTGTCCTTCTTCCTCTTGTGAGCAATCCTTACTGAAGAGACCTCGAGTTCATCTCTGCACCTCCATGTCCAAGTCTTACTGCCCAAAACAAAGTGGATAAGCCTGCCCAATTTAGAGCTTCAGTTACAAGGCCAGTGGTCTCATACTACACTAAGTCCTCCAAGGCAGGTGAAGAAAACTACGATGGACCAATGAAGACACTGGACTGTGCAGATAGAGAGGAAAATTTATGTTGAGGAAGAGAAGCCTAAAATCTCACAACTGGAAGAAATCTTTCAAATCAGATGTTGAAAACTCAAAGGTCTTCAAGAACTAGGCAGGTTGAAAACAAATGTATGCAGCAAATAATTATGACAATAAAATAATGTGGACTCTGGCAACTAATGAACTAACGAGTTCTGCTCCATCTAAATGTATATAAGTTCTCTCTTTAATTTTTGATGGTAATAAGTGCGTCAATCAAAGAAAAAAATACATCCATGAGAATATCTAATTGATCCCATCTGATCACTCCTAAAAAGTCGATGCCCAGTGTGTACCAAGTGACACCACCTCTAGCGGTGAGCTAGGCTACCTAGATACCACTCTGATAATCAGAAAATATTCTTTCACAGAAGCAAAATCTGACTCCTGTAAGTTCATACCCCTTACTTGCTAATTTCATCCTTGTGGTCATACAGAACTAGCCTAATTCCACTCATACCTTAGACATTCAGTGGATCATCAGAAATCAGTGTTCTTGTCTCCTTCTGAGTGTCTTCTTAGGATATGTTTTTTATTTCCTTCACTATCCTTGCTGTTCACCTTTGAAAAAATGTTTCATTCTGTCTGGGTTACTTTTAAAATGTGGTCCCCAAAATTTTATAGGAGAGAGTATTATAGAAATCTTAGGCATTATAGCTTTTTTCATGCCAATGAAGGAGAATATAGGATTATATCTTCCAGTGGTCTACATAACTTATTTATTCCTATTGATGCTACCCATAATTACATTGCTCTCAAATGAGGTTACTGTTGACTAAACCTCCAGGTCACCTTTATTCATGTAGCTGATAAGCCACAAAGCCCACACTATGTGGCTTATACTTGAACAGAATATTTTTCACATTCAATTTCACCTAGTTAGGGCTGGCCCCTTATTCTAATGAACAAAATACAGCAACCAATCAAGTACCCATTAGGTGCCTCTTGTTTCTTTGGGCGCTAACAATTTAGAGAGAGAGATAAAGGTAAAACTACTTGCCATCAAACAGCTCACAGGTTGCTATGACACTGATAAGTAAATAAAAGAAACCACAAAATGGTAAATACTATGATGGAATGCTTATGGAAAATGCTGTGGGAACAAAAGCTGAAGAAGCATTTATTCTTATTAGGAGGGTTGAGGGAATTGAGGAAAACAACAGAGAGAATATGATATTCAGCTAGGCCTTGAAGGATAGGTAGGAGTTTTTTGTTTGTTTTATTTTATTGACTTTATTTTTTTTTTAATGCAGTTTTAGGTTCACAACAAAATTGAAGGGAAGGTCAGAGATTTCCCATACACCCCCTGGATAGCCTCCCCCAATTATCAACACCCCCCCCACACCAGACTGGCAGATTCGTTGCATTGATACATTGACACATCATAATCACCCAAAGTCTACAGTTAACCATTCATTCTTGGTGTCGTATATTTTATGGGTTTGGACAAATATATAATGACATTTATCCATCATTTTGGCATCATACAGAGCATTTTCACTGTCCTAAATATCCTCTGTGCTCTGTCTATTCATCCCTCCCGTGCCCACCCCCCCAACCCCTGGCAATCTTTTTATTTTCTCCATAGTTTTGCCTTTTTCAAAATGTCATATAGCTGTAATCATACAGTATGTAGCTTTTCAGATTGGCTTCTTTCACTTACTGATATGCATTTAAGATTCTTGCATGTCTTTTCATGGCTTGATAGCTCATTTCTTTTTAGAATTGAATAATATTCATTGTCTGGATGTACCACAGTTTATCCATTCACCTACTGAAGGACATCTTGGTTGCTTCCAAGTTTGGGCAGTTATGAATAAAGCTGCCATGAACACCTGTGTGCAGGTTTTGTGTGGACATAAGTTTTCAACTCATTCTGGTAAATATCAAGGAATGTGATTGCTGGATGGCATAGATGAGAGTAAGTAGGCTTTTTTTAAGAGGAAGAAATACCTGTAGTACGAGATTATTTCCAAATGATGGAACCCCTTGAGGAAAGTTACTGAGGTGTGAAAAGGCACGACACATGAAGGAATTGTAAGGTGCAGGGAACACAATGAGAAGAAATAAAGACTAATGTTCCAGGATGAGAATCATGGTCTCCAGGCTGAAGACAATAGAGAACCATCAAGAGGTTATAAAGAAAGGGAGTGATGAGTCTATATCTTGTGGATTCTGATTCTTTTCAAGCAAAGGACTCCCTATTCCTTTCATAGTCCTGCCATCTGCCTATTTCATAGTGATTTGTATATTTTGTCCAAATTAATTGATTAAAATGTTGACAAGGACAGCCCAGCCAAGAGAAAGCTCCCTTCATGTTTATATCAGCCCATTCATCTAGTACCAATGGAGGTGGGGAAGATAAGATGAAAGAGGGAGTCTAAGGAAAGGTATGAAGTGCTCTGCACATGAAAGAAAGTTAGAATTTGGTAACAATCTGGTTATGTGGGATGACGGAGAGGCAAAATCAAGGATAATTTCAAGGTCTTTAGCCTGAATGAATGCGAAAATTGTAGTTCTGGAAACAGAGAGTGAGATTTTGAAAAGAGAGAGAAGGTATGGGAAATGTGCCCAATTTTGGTTTGAGAACTATTGAATATCAGAAGTCTGCAAGACCATAAGATATAAAGGTCTTGAAATTTGTTATAAATTGAGTACTGAAGTTTGAGTGAGAGATCAATGCTGAAAATGGAGATTTGGAAGTCATCCACTTGGATGGATATCTGAAACCCTGAGGGTAAATAATGTTCTGGAGGGGAGCAAAGTTGAAAAGTTAAAAATAAATAACACAACATGATTTATTTTGCTTGGCTCTATTATATTACGAGTTAGGTAGATGACACAAACAAGTTTGTGAATTTCTCTTATCCATCTTTAATGATCCAGGAATATGTGAAGAATATTAGATGAGTTGAAGAGAATATCAATATTCAAGGATTACCGTCAATAGGCTGATTCTTCTCTGCATACTGGGGAGTCAAAGAAACATAACTGAACCCAGGCTATAATCTATGCTCTGAGTTTAAAAACATGTTCATGTTAAAAATAAAAAAAATGAATCTCCTTCCTTGAAATGTTTCACCATCACAGATAGAGAAAAAATGATGCTGATTAAAAACACAACATAGAAACAAAGTGATGCCATTTGTATTTGATTTGTATTTAATAAGGTCTGCTTTTGTTGTTTACCACTCAGCCATAGAAACACTGGTTACTATTTCTTCATTGAGCTTTTGTTAATCTTCCTTCAGCCTAGCTTTAACCCTTGCTTCTGTTGGAGTGGGTGGGGGGTGCGTGTGTGTAGAACACGCAATGTACGATATTTTGTTTTGTAAGCCATTCCTCTCCACTGAAAAAGTACAATTTTTAAAGGTTTGATCATAGACTAATTGCCTAAAAGCTAATTTCTTCATTTCTTATATATCTGTATTAGAAAATTCATCTCTCAAACCATTATAAGGCACTAGGAAAAGGTGAATTTGGGTATTGGTTTTTGTAAAATTATTTTGCAATTAAAAATAAAATTCTGGTACAAAATCATTTTTCAGTTCAACCTTTCTTCACTCCTGGCATCCTGCAACAGGCACACACGTGTGCATAGACACACTCTGTCCCACTGCATCTTCTTATCTGAAATTATTAATTTGATGGTGAAGGGCTCCCATTAATATTGTTCTCCTTTAGCAAAAGTCATCTCTCCTCAGAATCACCTTCAAAATAGCTTGACCAGTGACTAAATTTGTGAATTTTTAAAATATTGTCAGTCAGCATCAAATGCATTTACCTACTTTAAATGAGTTTTGTTTCCACGCACTTTGCTGCCATCCATGGTAATTGGAAAGTCAGTTTGAGATATCTTCTAATGTGCTTTTTAAAATTGACCAAGGCTGCAGAAACAACTTCTTAAACCAAATATAATTAATTTCTATCTGTCCAATCTGATCACTGTAAGCTGACAGTCCCTCATATTCTTTATTTTTAATGTATGTGTATTTTTTTTCAATAGAGAACATTGTCCTTTCATCTCTATCCTTTCCTTCTGCAAATTGGCACTTTCTGTCTTCTAGGAGTTTCATTACCATCCAGGGATTTTTTTTCCACTTCACAATAAAGGCACTAAACTGGGGCACCCACAAGAAAACACGCACACCTACCTATATAGCACATTTTCTTTTCTTTCTCTGAATCTTCCTCCGTGTGGTCTTTATGCTTTCAATAGCTCTCAAGTATCAACAGAGACCTGAAACTTTTCAACCATTGGCTGCCTACCTCATTCGCCCTCCATTCCTCCCAGGCAGCATCCTAAGTAGAATGGAATGTCGAAGCACATGATTGGCTCGTGGGCAGAGCATTCATTCCCCAGGAATGCCCTGTAGATACCAATTGAAACTGCATCATCCATAAAGTAATCCATAGACCCATTTGCTTTTCATTTTTGGCTTATGATAGCAATAATGACTATAACATAGGGCCCAGGAATTGATGACCAGCTGGGGTTAATGGTCCTTGGCTGCACTGTGGGCTATCAACTCCCCCAGCTGGTCATTAATCCCCAGGAAATGCCCCATACCTTGATCGTTATTTCTTAATTAATGACTCTTTCACTTTCAGCCTAAGTGGTCAGAGCACGGTAACCCTAACAGCATCTTGCAGTTGGAACTGCGTATTTCCACTCAAATACTGGAATTCCCTATGGCTGCATACATATTTTAAATTTTTCCTAGCATAGTTGATTATGTTTGCCTCGGGCCTTTATTTTTTCCCCTTGCAGGGCGGAGGGGTGGTTGTGAGGGTTTATTTTTCAAGTGAAAATTTGCTACTTGCATATCAGAGCTACAAGTTCAATAGAAAACTTGAATGTGTTCATCTTGCCTTTTGCTTTTAGGTCTTTTGGAGTGTTTTTTCTTCCAGAGATCTAAATGCAGAAGTAAATGGGAGGAAGAAGGGGACCATCCCTTCTGTAGCTGCTTTAGAACAGACTTCACAGTCCTTGAAACGACATAATAACAGAATTTATTCTACTGTTGTAAAACTCCAAGTGCTTTCATAACTAGTTAAATAACACCCGAAATAAATATTCTCATAGTATTAATATTACTAGGTATTATATTTTCAGAGATTTCTCTAAACTATCACTGAAGAATAAGTTACCAGGCCGACAAAGAAGGTAGATTTCGTTTGGTTTAGTGGTAACTGGCAAATGTGACTAAAGGAAAATATAAGGGGAGTTTTGTCTGAGCACACAATTACCACAAGGAACAAGCCAGATGCTGCTTTGGGTCAGCTGGTTTATATACAAAGAACTGCCTGTTTATAAACCAGATACCAACCCCAAATGATCTTAACTTCTTCGGTCTCAAGTAAATGTCTACATTTATTCTCAGCAGAGGCATAAAATAAATGCAATCCTTCGTTCCTCTCCATATTCTGAGAGAAACTGATGTTATCTGGAGAAATATGTTTCTAAGAGATTAGCAGTGATTCATGACCATCGGAGGCTCAAGTGTGTAGAACAACTTAGAGGAGATCATTTGGAAAGATCCAAACTGTAATGCCTTATCTTAAAGTTTACTTTGAGAATCAGACATCTCCAGGATGAATGTTATAAGTAGAAATGAACTCTCACCACTGGAACCATTGAATCTTAGGACTGGACAAAGCATTTTGCAATCATTTAGCTCCCCGACTCAACTTCATACAAGCTTAGGCATAAACTAGCTCCAGTAGATAAAAATCTATCCAGAATAAAGTTGTATGACAACTTCCTTAAATATATCTTAATGATAAACAGTTGTAACTGATGGGTAATTTTTTCTCGTACTCAAGTTTGAGTTCATTTTCTCTTCTGTCGTTAGTTCAAATGGAAATTCCTTGTCTAGCCGTGAAGGTTTTTATTAAATTGTCTTCTCTTTTAGGCCCCTAAAGAAACAAAGTGCCAGTTCCTTTATTCTTTCTTTTGAAGTCTTATTTCCCTACAGATTGTCATCTTTGTGTCACTAGTTCCTTTCAATTCCCTAAAATCTGCTTTTGGTTGTGTGTTTGCAGCTTGTGTATAGGTTGTGTTGTGATCTAAACAATGCAAGGTATTAATTGAGGATTGCCTCATGGCTCATGATGTCTGCACTGAATTACAAAATATTGGAATCTAGGTCCTTCTCTGTTGATACCCTGTCAAATACTTGAGAGGCCTCACTATGGGTACCCTGTCTCATTTTTGCCAGTCTTCCTATTCTGCAAGCATAGGGAGAGTATTTACTGTGATCGCACATTGCACTAAGAATGGAACATACAGAGATTCAAACAACAGAAAAGAGAAGGAATTCACAAATGATTGCAGGAGACTCACAGATAAACAGAAACAGTTCAGGTCAACAGATCTGTCTCTAATAGACAGAAAGTTCAGGACACCATGAAGGCACAAAGAAGGGGCACCTAACTCAACCTGGAGAGTTAGAGACCTTTCCCCCACTACCCAAAATATAATATCAGAACAGAATTGTAAAGATGGAATTGAAGTTAATGAAAAAGGAAAAGAAGAGTGTTCCCAATAAAAGAAGCAGCATTTATAAAGTCACAAAGATATGAAAATAAGTGCTCCTGGCAAATGGTCCAGATGTTGACATTCATATTGGTCCTATGGCCTCTTCTACTCATTTAATGAATTTTGAAGTTATTTCTTGCTGAACCTTCCCAGCTCTGATCCTTTTCCTCTCCCTGAATCTCATTTTCCACTTGCCTCACTAAACATTCCCCCACTTCTGCATCTGGTTTTCTGAGCAGGTCTGGCTTCCAGGGCTACCACTGTCTCTGTCTGACCAGCCTGATAAGCTCTGTGCTCCTGTTCAGAAACCCCCTTAGCCCTACCCTGGACATCTATTAAGTGGTGTTAGTCCAACAGTTACACATCCCTACTTTGCACATTATTGTAATACATTATCATGTCCTGTAATATACAGTTAAATCTATAGCTACACTTAAATCCAGCCAACCTTTTCCAAGTATGTATATTATTTTGTTCTTTTGTGACTTTAACTTATTATCCAGGCTTAGAATCCAAAGTGAGTTATATTCACCATAGGAGAACTGAATGAAATCTACT
This sequence comes from Balaenoptera physalus, assembly GCF_965194825.1. Lineage (NCBI taxonomy): Eukaryota > Metazoa > Chordata > Mammalia > Artiodactyla > Balaenopteridae > Balaenoptera > Balaenoptera physalus. Next base: position 79,911,145 of record NC_138883.1, on the reverse strand, counting down.
TCATCATTGATGAAAATGTTAAACACTATATAGTCCAAGAGTAATAGGAATGTAGAATACTCTTAGCTGTGGAAATTATTCACATTTTATATTCTAATACTTCTGTTATAAATGAAGCAATCTCGTTTACATTTCTTTGGTTGTATACCATATAAAATTGAATATGATTAAGAGAATAATACAGAGTAATCTTGAATATTCTATACATTCTATTTAAAATTATAATTTATTTCCAAAAGTTAAATCATATCTGAAATACGTAAATTCTTGTACGAGGTAGGTTATGATAGTAAACAAAAATATCAATACAGCCATACACAAAGGGTATTTTTTAAATGTTCAACAAACTTTGTATTTTAGAAAAATTTTAGAACTACAGAAAAATTGGAAAAATGTTGCAGAGAGTTCCCATATACGCCATACCCAAGTACTACAATACATTTTTCACAACTAATACCAATAATGGTGTATTAGTAATAACTAAGGTCCATACTTTTAGGTTTCCTTAGTTTTGTTTTTTTTTGTTTTTTTTGTTTTTTTTTTTAAATTACTTATTTATTTATTTATTTTTGGCTGTGTTGGGTCTTCGTTTCTGTGCGAGGGCTTTCTCTAGTTGCGGCAAGCGGGGGCCACTCTTCATCGCGGTGCGCGGGCCTCTCACTATCGTGGCTTCTCTTGTTGCGGAGCACAGGCTCCAGACGCGCAGGCTCAGTAGTTGTGGCTCACGGGCCCAGGTGCTCCGCGGCATGTGGGATCTTCCCAGATGAGGGCTCGAACCCGCGTCCCCTGCATTAGCAGGCAGATTCTCAACCACTGCGCCACCAGGGAAGCCCCCTCTTAGTTTTTACCTAATGTATTTTTTTGGTTCTAGGATCCCATCCAGTATATCACTTTATATTTAGTTATAAAATCTCCCTAGGATCCTCTAGACTGTGAAAGTTTCTCAGCCTTCTCTTGTATTTGATGATCTTGACAGTTTTGAGGAGCACTATTGAGGTGTTTTGCACAATGTCCTTTAATTTGGGTTTGTCTGATATGTTTCTAATGGTTAGATGAGCTTATGGGATTTAGGAAGGAAGACCACAGAGGTAAATCATCCTTATCACATGATATCAAGGGTACATGCTATCCCCATGACCACTGATTACTGATGACTTATCTCTTAACTGGCTAAAGCAGTGTTTGCCAGTTTTCTCCACTGTAAGTTACTCTTTTCCTCCCTTTCCATACTGTACCTTTTAGAACAAAATTCCCATGAGCATCTCACACTTAAGCAGTGGAGAATTTTGTTCCACTTCCTTGAGGGGAAGTACCTACATAAATTAGTTGAAGTCGTTCAACAGATACTTTTTAGTGTACAAAATTCACTTTGTAATAATATATATAATCTGTCAGTATATGTATTTTTAAAAGGACAATAGATAGATCAATAGATAAAGGTAGAAATAGGTAAAGATAATATAATGAATATGGAAGGGCACATAAACCAAGAACATGTTTTCCTTTAGGAGGAGAAACTGGAACAGTGCGGGAAGATACCTCATTTACAACTGAATACAATATTCAATTTTGTATTCTTAAATTATGTACTCTGCCCGTCTATATTTTTAAGTATTTAAAATGTAAAATATAATCATCTATGGGTGTAGGTTAAAACAATACAGAGGAGAGATAAATGGTCACATTGCTTTATGGATATTGTTTTTACAGTGAAGAATAGTACCAGATCAGTGATCTCAATGATCATTCTTTGCACCTCATGATAGATCCCAGAATGCCTTAGTGCATACAAGTGAAAAGTAAATGTTAGTGGCTGGTTTTGATAATGAATAGTGTATGCCAGAGTTGTGTGCCTGTATTTGGTGGTAGAGGCAATTGGGCAAGAGAATCAATACCCTGATTAAAAACAGAAAGCCCAAGAGTCTTCTAAACTTAAAATGTTGATTTGCTATTTTAGTACATGTCATTGAATGCACAAACTACCCTGGTCACCAGATTTACTAGGAGAATTACCCTCCATGTAGGTTTCAACAAAGATTAATATTGCCATTGATAAGGAGAAACACTCATGTTAGGTTATTCCCTTGAAAGGTACTTTATTTTATATTGTATAACCAGTGATTCCCATGGGATAAATAATTTGAATTGCATCTCACAGATGCATTACAGAACTAGTGTTTGTTTGTTTCAAGTTTCTACTGAAGTAAGCTTTCACCATTCCACATATATGAGATAAGGGTTATGTTGCTCAATGGTTCATTAGAGAGAGTAAACTAAAGGACTAAAATTAAAGGAAACTCTTCTAAATTGGGGAGCAAAATATTGTGGCAAGAGTTAATCCAGATAAAATAAGAAGAATCATCCAAAAAAAGCCAAAATGAAAGCATCTGAATTAAAAAAAAAGAAAAGTGGAATAGTTTTTTAAAAAGATCAAAATTGATCATTTCTGAGTGTTGAGAAGGGAGAAATAGACATTAAGAAGAAAACAGATGTGTTAGCTCTCTGACAGCAGGAACTTTTTTGATCTTATATGGCTTTCCACACAGACCTTTGCATAGATTAAGCACTGTTTTAATATTGATTGTTTAGCTTTATATAGATTGTGATGGTATCTGAAGATGCTAATTTTTTACATGACACATAAATAGTCAAAGAGAAAAAGGAGAAATCATAAGGCTGACCTAAGAAATTAGGTCTGAGAAACAAGCATAGAGTAACATGTTTTTAGAAAATTGGGTTGTAGAGAACATATTTTAGACCTTTTGGTCAACTCAGGAAGGCATAGCTTCTCTTTAGCTTAATGCATATGATCTGAAACATCTTTTTTAAAATTATAGCCATAACCATTAATTAGACAAAGCACACGCTATATAAAATTCTATGCCAAATTTCAACTAGTATCAAATGAGCTCTCTCTGCCTTCTCTGCCATACAGAGTATAATAAACTGGCAATTCTTTAATTGGGAGGAGACTATAACTTAATTCTTATACCAGCCCACTATAAAATTTTATCAGTACTGTTCCAGGAGGGATGGATACAGAAGTAACATTGTTTCCTCCCAATATGTTATTTTAGGTCAGTGTCAGATTCACAAACGGAACTAAGAAGTCTTTTAAGATGAACCCCCCTACTCTACAAATTTAGCAATATTTGCAACAAATTTAGCAATATTTGCAACAAATTTGGAATTTATTTCATGATAAGTCTAGAAAATTAGATGGCATTTGAATGAATGCATTACATATCCCTGAAATCTAAAGTGGATAACATGTATGGAGGGGTAATGATTTATCTGATTTAAAAGGTCAGTGTCATTTTAATTTCCAGACAATGTGTTGATTACTAGGGTATTAGTGACTGGCATACAAATGATCTTAATCATATTATATTTTAATATACAAAATAAGTATTTTATTGTAGTTGTACTATTGAATGGTGTTAGGTCATATGGATCTTGGTCTAAAAACAGAATGTGTTTCATCTAGTGTTTTAGTATTTCTAGTAGATAAGACTATGTCATTAGGCACTACATATTGATTTTAATTAGAACAGGCACACCACCATAAATATGAGTTGTGATGCCACTAAGGCAGTTGTCAAGGGGGAATTAATTAATTAATTTTAAATTAATTAATTTAGAGTGAATTAAATCAACCTAGCAAAATGAATATAGAACTTGGGGAGGAGGGTTAAACTCACAAAACAGATTGAAAACCCAAGACAATCTAAATTGTTAATCAAGACAAGAAAATTAAGCAACACATTATAAGAGAGTACCTGTTGTTTTTGAGAAAGCAAAGTAATAGCAATAAAAGCAATAAATTAAATTTAAACATTTTCCTTAAAAATAGGAAATGAAATTGTGGAGAATACTAAGATTTTTTTCACTATATGTTTTAGACCTAGAAAAATGATTTGTAGTATGGTATACTTAATAACACTCATCACAAATTTAATCACTTCATTTTCTGTTTGTGATTAAAGAGGAAATTCACTCAGATGCTTGAAAGAAAATAAATACACCAAATTGAAGAAAAAAAGTCTATTTTAAAGGGAGAGTTGTGCCCTTTTTTTATGGGTTTCCCTATCATTACTGGATTCCAATGTTTATGAAACTCAATGCTTCAGCACTGAGCAGCATAGATGGTTAGCTAACAATTGGAGGTTATGTTTGGAGAAAGAAAAACATTAAATTTAAACAAATTTTACAAATTCAACTATGAAAAATATACATATAAGTAGACAAAAGTTGATAATATATTAAAATGAAAATATTTGTGTTATGGAGTGATGTTTTTATTAAAAATGTGTTCAATATTTCTGGGCCTGCACACACACACACACAAAGAAAAATAATCAGGAGGTTTCCTAACGACAAATGAAAGATCATATGTCAATTACAACTTATTAGTTAGGATTGAGATAAAATAGTCCAAAGTGAAAATTAGAGTCAGATGGGTATGAGTCTCTGATTTCCAAAAAATACATGTACTAGATAGTCAACACTTTTCGACAATGACTTCCCAGAGGCAAGGCATTGAAAATGAATGCCAGGAAGAGAAATGTTATTTGCTCTTGCTGTATCTGCCTGCAAACATGATGTTACCTCTGCTAAAACATAAGCAGAAACCACCTGTAATAAGCAATGCTACATTTTATTAGATCTTTGTTAGATAATCAATAAACAGAGTGGCAATGTGTCAAATGGCAAGAAAAGGGCATGCCTCTATGTGCCCTTAACAGGTTTAGGGGCTTCTTTGGTCAAAGGAACACACTGCATTACATCACAATCATCTCTGATTTAATCTTAAAAGCAGGGTGCAATATGAACCTGCCTATAGTAACTGCCTATAATCACAAAAAGTTAGTTGCAATTTGTCCTAGGATAGTTGACCCTGTAGTACCTTCAAAAATGCACTGTAATTTCTCAATGTGAATTTAACATTGAGAAATAACTTAACAACTGTTTATTGTGCATATACTATAATTCATACACTGTTCCAGGAGACTGAGATATATGGATAATTTTTTTAAAAAATACCTCTGCCCTTAAGAAGTTTATATTCCAGCAAATTGACATAAAAAATAAACAAAGGAAAAGCATAAGAAATAATTAATGTATTATATTAGAAATAAGTTGGTGAAAAAAGAAAAAGTAGATCAGGGTATGGGGAATTAGGATAAGAATTCAATTTTAAATAGAGTGATTAGGGTATACACCTAATCACCCTATTTGATTAGGTGATTAGTCCTCGGCCCTTTTCAATTATGTACCTCACCTCATTGAGAAAAGGCACATTTGGAATGTTCTTATTCCACATAGAAGAGACAGCCAGAAAAAAGTTCTGAAATGAATAAAAAGTTCTGAAATGATTACCTCCCTGACATATTAAAGGAACAGTAAGGTGGATGAGAGTAGTAAAGAGGATGTCAAAGAGAATTTGGAAAGCCAGGACGTGTAGAGCTACACCTGAGTAAAATAGAGAACCATTATGTCATTTGGGGGAAGAGAACTGATGAGATGTTACTTAAGTTTCAAAAGGATCACCATGGTTGCTCTCCTGATGGTAACGGACAAGGGTAGGAGCAGATAGATCAGTTAGGAGGAGATTGTGATAATCCATAAGAGAAATGAGGAAGGCTTAAATCAGGGTGGTATCAATAGAGACAATAAAAATTGATCCAATAATCCAATTCTAAATATATTTAGATGGTAATGCCAACAGAATTTGCTAATGTAATGAAAATGGGATATGAAAGAGAGTGAAAAAGAGGGTATTACACCATGACACCAAGGTGTTTGACCTGAGCACTTGGGAGGATGGCATTGCCTTCAATTGGGAGGGGATAAACTGAGAGCAAGTTTAGGAGAAAAGATATGATTTGGGCAGGTTGAGTTTGAGATGCCTAGTAGATATCCAAAAAGAAATGTCATATGAAATAGTGATGAAAATTGTATTTTATGCCATGATACTGGGTATCACCAAGGGAGCGAGTGTTGACAGAGAATTGAAAAGGGCCAAGGACTAAGCACTGGATCACACCAGCATCCTACTCCTTGAAGAAAAGAAGAGGGATCAACAAAAAGGACAAATGGATTGACCAGTGAGGTAGGGAGAAACCTGAAAGAGTATGAGGTCCTAGAAGCCAAGTGAAGAAAGTGTCTCCAGGAAGAAGGAATGATCAACTAAGTTGATATCCAGTTGTGAGCAGATGGAGTAGATTTATAAAATATGGAACCCACTCCTTAAAATTAAAGACCAATTAAATAAGGATCACTTAACAGCAAAGTTTTATATGATTATGAGCTCTAACTCACAATCTCCAGCTAACTGCTTTATGCTTTCTGAAGCTGGTTTCCTGGATATCTACCTCACAGACTTTCTGTAAAATTCAGTGAAATAATTTGCATAGAATCACCAATGAAATGCTTGTGAAGTAATAGGTTCTAAGTTTAAATATAACATGTATACAAATAATACAAATATTAATGAGCCCAAATATTTTATTATATAATTGTTACATATTATTATAGTCATTATATGACTTCTGCTATTTGTAATATTACTCACAATTCATTTACTCATTTGTTACATCTATTATGTATTAAATATTCTTTAGCATTTAGTCTTTGCCAGGTACTGGCACCCAAGAAAACAAAGATACACAAGACATGGAACTTATCATTCCTATAATTAAAGTACACTAGACTCTGCAACTTATACTCTACAGAGTTTATTTCTTCATTTCATGTGTGGGACTTGGGCAATGGCTCTATCACCTACTAGGTAGGTGATCATAAATAAATTAAGCTCCCTGACCCTCAGAAAAATGGGGATACATTGTCTCTATTTGCAAGGTGGTTGGAAAGATTAGCAAAGATACAGTAAATATTCTAGCATATATTACTGAGCAGGCATTCACTGCATAGGTCATATTAGCACTGTAAATTCTGTACATTCTGTCAAAGAGAATATGGACTTTCTTGAAGTGAATAATTCATGGTTTTCACTTTTACTGAAAGTTGACAAGTTTTTAAGACAACCTAAACTGGCACCCTGATAAACAATATTTTATTTGTTTATAATCACTTATACCCTGTCTCTTTTCACAAAAGATTTGAGAGAGTTTATGTAAAGTGATAATAATGATAAAAATATAAAATCAAGAATGCATATATGCAGAACATATTTATGCTATGACACCTATTTAATTTTTTACTGTGTATTTCAAATTTAATTCTGAGCTTCCTGGCAGCAGAAACTAAATGGAAATATCAGTTAAACAATTCTATTTATCAACAAAGAAGAAGATTCCAGATTCTTATAAAAATAAAGTTTGCTTAGCATTGAACTCTAAAAAGATATATCTTAGTAGAAACTCCATATAGGATATGTGGAGCGATACAGATTATAATCTTAATTATTTTTGTAACAAATTTAGTTATAAATTTTATAGAAATGCCTCTTGCAATACCTTTTAACTAACAATTGAGTTCTAATGTAAAAAACAGTTGAGTAATAATAATTCTGTGAAGAGTTGAACTAACATGGTCCAAATATGTAATAACTAGACTATGTGATAATCCAAAAATGCTCTCTAATTTTCTGTGTGCATCTTATCGCCCCCAATATATTTATATGCTTGTTTATTTATAAACTATATATGTGTACATATAAACACATATATATTCTACTATATTTGTACCAATTTAGAGTTTTTAGAGGCATAAATGACCTTTAAATCATCTACAATAAATATTGCTCCTCAGACTTTCAGTGGGAGCTGAATAGTAAACAAAGACCTAGGGACCTATGTTCCGTATTGCTAGATGAGGACAGAGGAATATTCTTCAGAAACCAAACTAACATAGTAAGTTTGACATTCCATTAGAAAAACTATGACCGTTCCAGGATTTTCACATTGATGGACATCCAGGTAGGTACTCTTGCCACCATATGACACTAATTCTGATGGTTTACAGATGATACCAGGATTTTTCTCAGGAAGAATTTTTGGTCAACTATCATATAAACAAATACACCTTTGAAGTCCGAATAGTAAACTCTGTTGGAAATATATCTTTCCAAGAATATAACACTATAATTTTTTTTTATGCAAACCCAGACACTCATAAAGGCCTCCTGGGCCTGGTTCACATGTGAAAGAGAACATCCACATCTTGCTAGTTTCAATTTTTATAGAAATTTCTGACATTCTTTCTCTTTAGTTGTCTTTTTTAAAATAAATTTATTTATTTTTTATTTATTTATTTTTGGCTGCATTGGGTCTTCATTGCTGTGTACGGGTTTCCTCTAGTTGTGGCGAGCGGGGGCTACTCTTTGTTGCGGTGCACGGGCTTCTCACTGCGGTGGCTTCTCTTGTTGCGGAGCACGGGCTCTAGGCGTGAGCGCTTCAGTAGTTGTGGCACACAGGCTTAGTTGCTCCGTGGCATGTGTGATCTTCCCAGACCAGGGATCAAACCCGTGTCCCCTGCATTGGCAGGCAGATTCCTAACCACTGCACCACCAGGGAAGCCCCTAGTTTTTGTCTTTTTTGTTTGTTTGTTGTTTTTATTGCTGTTGTTATTTCCCCTTCTTTTAAAAAGTTCTTGGCCAATCCTGATTTTCCTTTAATGATGCACTTGACGCTATTGGGGAAATGTCAGAAATAAAGAAGAAAAATCCTAACATGCTGTCCTACTGAAGTCCATCTTTTGAAATGAAAAACACTCATAATGAAAATGAGTTGACAGCTTACTTGATGATATTTACAACTGGATGTGACGTCAATCGGAAGGATAGTACAGATCAATTTTAATGGCAAGCAGCTAAGCACGTTTATTGATCTAGCAGCTTGCTACTCTACAAATGGCAAAGACCATTAATATGCTAGCACCAGGAACGTGAGAGAAGCATAAAACAACAAGTGACTTTGAGCCTTTAAAGAAGATAATTTAAGAGTGCTGATTTGAAGATCACAAGGGAAAGTGTGAATTCATGATTTAACCTCATTCACTACCTCTCAACTAAAAATTGATCACTGCTCCTAGGAATCATATTTCATTTGAAAGGAATTTAATTTATTTCATAATTTCCTCTTTAAGCCTTTTGCTTTAAGGGATGCCATTTGCTGTCCAGCTAATCCTAAAGTAGATGTTTTTTTCCCCTGAAAGAACAGAATAATTTCTGCTAGAGCAGAATGACCACATAGGTGAAACATGAATCAAAAACATATAAGAATATCATGTATTCCCCTTGTCTGCTTCCGTATTTCCTTTCTATCCTATGAGGACGATAGCATTAGTCCCTCCCTGGAATATGAAAGTGGCTAAGATCATGTCTTTTAAGTGCTGCTAGAAGACATTTATTTTAGGAACCAGTAAAAGCCATCAGTAGTACCCACACAGTAGTCAATATTACAAATATATATCACTTGAATGTGGCCACTGCTATTGAGAGTAAACATTTCCTCATCTGGAAGAGATGTGAATACTCTGCTGATCACTGAATAAACTTTTCATTCAGACATCTCGAATTGTATTTTAATACCTAATGGAGTTTAACCAAATGGATGTTAGGTGGGCTGTCTGTTATAATGAACTTCCTAACCTCTAGAGAGACAGTACATCTGTTCCGATCAAAATGTGTTGTTTATGAAGCTCCCACACTCTGGAGACCTATGTACAGTAACACTGTGAAAATAACAAGTTTCAAACTCTTCAAATAGTTCCTAGTTAGCCAGTAAGGAAACATTAACCCCCCGAATGTGGAATGAATCCTGCAAATTTACAAATGGTTCGAATCCTCAGTAACAGTATCTGATGTACAAAGACTTTTACATGGTCATTGTTAGAAGAGAAAATGATCAATCTAACCCGAAGAGCTTTGTGTTTTCCTGCATAAGTCCAAATGGCCCATTAAGGTGAAAGTAGAGAAGAACCAAGTCAGGAGTTCATTGTGGTTTATGACCTCTTATAATCAAGAATTTTTCCCCCTCCTTTCTTAAGGCTGACTAATAGATTAAAATTCATTTTTTGGTGTGGTCTTATAAAAAATTTAAAAATAGCCATTCATTTCACCAAAATGCATATTCTCAATACCTTTTATTAACACTCAGTGATGACCTTTGTAAGAAATTTGAAGCTTCCTAGCCATTTATAAATCTTAGTGCTAACCTCCAAATGTATAAAGGCAGTTCCAAATACTGTACTTATAATACTGCCATTGCTCTCTTATTTTATGAATGCCAATTATACTTTTCCCCACTTATTCTTCCTATCACTTTGTTTATTAAGGTTATTACTTCATTCTATGGAAAAGTTTGGGTAAAATAAAACAATTTCTTTTGTTGAAAGCACATATCCTATTAACATTTTCTGGGTGAATAGGAATGGGTAAGGAATCCATAAAATACAGACATGTAACACTTCTAGTATCCCTTGCTATAAAGTAACTCAACATTAGGATTTACTAATATTTATATTGCTTAAGAACACTCCAAAATTCGGCCACTCATCAAAAATAATTCATTGAGCAGCTAAACAATTTTGCTCTAACAAAGTATCAGAATATGAAATGCATGTTTAGTATATTAAATAGGAAAGCTGTTAAAATTACTAAAGATGTTAAAAATAATATTAATTTACTGTTAAATTAAACATTTTAAATTTATAACTTTTTCAAAAATATTAAAAATGTTAGGAATGAAGAATTTCAAATAAAGTGAATGCCGTTGGTACCCTTTACAGATCCCCTTCATTGGGTAAGTGTAAGATGCTGTGAGTGTTGGAGAATAGTCTTTGACCTAAGGAGAGCCACTTCACCTGGGAAATCACACACACACACACACACACACACACACACACACACTGGACAAGGTGGTGTGAACAACCTCCAGCCAATGACTGACTCACATGGAAGTATATAAGGTCAACTCTTTACCTCATTGTGAAAGACCAAATCTAAGGTACAATTTATGCTTCAGAACTCCCTGGGGGATCAGTCTGTGAACCACATCCTTGTTTAGATCTTTTCTTTACTGTATCCTACTTCCTCCCCTCTTTTCTCCCAAGAGCATCCACTCAATAAACAACATGCACCCAAATTCTTGTCTCAGGCTCTACTTCCAGAGAACCTAGGCAAGATATCAATTAAGTACTGGACTTCCAAAAACAAGAAAAACACATACTTCTGAGCCCTTCCTTAATAAAATCTTACCAACAGTTTTGTTTTGTTTTTAACAGGCAGTTTTAGAAAAATATTGGTGTAATAAAATGAAACCGTGACAAGTGATTGAATAATTTCATATATCAGAATTCAAATTTCCAGCTTTAGAAATTTTGACTTGCTGTGAGTCCTTACCTTGATACCTGGACTCTTACCATTCCCTAATACTAATATTTCAGTGGTGGCTTTACTGATGTTTATTTCTTTTTTTTTTTTTAATTTTTGTATTTTATTTAATTTACTTTTTATACAGCAGGTTCATATTAGTTATCCATTTTATACATATTAGTCTATATATGTCAATCCCAATCTCCCAATTCATCATACCACCACCCCTACACCCACCGCTTTCCCCCCTTGGTGTCCATACGTTTGTTCTCTACATCTGTGTCTCAATTTCCTCCCTGCAGACCAGTTCATCAGTACCATTTTTCTAGGTTCCACATATATGCGTTAACACATGATATTTGTTTTTCTCTTTCTGACTTACTTCACTCTGTATGACAGTCTCTAGATTCATCCACGTCTCTACAAATGACCCGATTTCTTTCCTTTCTATGGCTGAGTAATATTCCATTGTATATATGTACCACAACTTCTTTATCCATTCGTCTGTCGATGGGCATTTAGGTTGCTTCCATGACCTGGCTATTGTAAATAGTGCCGCAATGAACATTGGGGTGCATGTGTCTTTTTGAATTATGGTTTTCTCTGGGTATATGCCCAGTAGTGAGATTGCTGGGTCATATGGTTATTCTATTTTTAGGTTTTTAAGGAACCTCCATACTGTTCTCCATAGTGGCTGTATCAATTTACATTCCCACCAACAGTGCAAGAGGGTTCCCTTTTCTCCACACCTTCTTCAGCATTTGTTGTTTGTAGATTTTCTGATGATGCCCATTCTAACTGGTGTGAGGTGATACCTCATTGTAGCTTTGATTTGCATTTCTCTAATAATCAGTGATGTTGAGCAGCTTTTCATGTGCTTCTTGGCCATCTGTATGTCTTCTTTGGAGAAATGTCTATTTAGGTCTTCTGCCCATTTTTGGATTGGGTTGTTTGTTCTTTTAATATTGAGCTGCATGATCTGTTTATATATTTTGCAGATTAATCCTTTGTCTGTTGATTCGTTTGCAAATATTTTCTCCCTTTCTGAGGGTTGTCTTTTCGTCTTGTTTGTAGTTTCCTTTATTTTGCAAAAGGTTTTAAGTTTCATTAGGTCCCATTTGTTTATTTTTGTTTTTATTTCCATTACTCTAGGAGGTGGATCAAAAGAGATCTTGCTGTCATTTATGTAAAAGAGTGTTCTTCCTATGTTTTCCTCTAAGAGTTTTATAGTGTCCGGTCTTACATTTAGGTCTCGAATCCATTTTGAGTTTATTTTTGTGTATGGTGTTAGGGATTGTTCTAATTTCATTCTTATGTAGCTGTCCAGTTTTCCCAGCACCACTTATTGAAGAGACTGTCTTTTCTCCATTGTATATCCTTGCCTCCCTTGTCATAAATTAGTTGACCATAGGTGTGTGGGTTTATCTCTGGGCTTTCTGTCTTGTTCCATCGACCTATGTTTCTGTTTTTGTGCCAGTACGATATTGACTTGATTACTGTAGCTGTGTAGTATAGTCTGAAGTCAGGAAGTCTGATTCCTCCAGCTCCGTTTTATCCCCCTCAATACTGCTTTGGCTATTTGGAGTCTTTTGTGTCTCCATACAAATGTTAAGATTTTTTGTTCTAGTTCTGTAAAAAAATGCCATTGGTAGTTTGATAGAGATTGCATTGAATCTGTAGATAGCTTTGGGTAGTACAGTCATTTTCACAATATTGATTCTTCCAATCCAAGAACATGGTATATCTCTCCATCTGTTGGTATCTTCTTTAATTTCTTTCATCAGTGTCTTATAGTTTTCTGCATACAGGTCTTTTGTCTACCTAGGTAGGTTTATTCCTAGGTATTTTATTCTTTTTGTTGCAATGGTAAATGGGAGTGTTTCCATAATTTCTCTTTCAGATTTTTCATCATTAGTATATAGGAATGCAAGAGATTTCTGTGCATTAATTTTGTATCCTGCAACTTTACCAAATTCATTCATTAGCTCTAGTAGTTTTCTGGTGGCATCTTTAGGATCCTCTATGTATAGTATCATGCCATCTGCAAACAGTGACAATTTTACTTCTTCTTTTACGATTTGGATTCCTTTTATTTCTCTTTCTTCTCTGATTGCTGTGGCTAGGACTTCCAAAACTATGTTGAATAATAGTGGTGAGAGTGGACATCCTTATCTTGTTCCTGATCTTAGAGGAAATGTTTTCAGTTTTTCACCATTGAGAATGATGTTTGCTGTGGGTTTGTCATATATGGCCTTTATTATGTTGAGGTAGGTTCCCTCTATGCCCACTTTCTGGAGAGTTTTTATCATAAGTGGGTGTTGAATTTTGTCAAAAGCTTTTTCTGCATCTATTGAGATGATCATATGGTTTTTATTCTTCAATTTGTTAATATGGTGTATCACATTGATTGATTTGCGTATATTGAAGATTCCTTGCATCCCTGGGATAAATCCCACTTGATCGTGGTGTATGATCATTTTAATGTGTTGTTGGATTCTGTTTGCTAGTATTTTGTTGAGGATTTTTGCATATAGATTCATCAGTGATATTGGTCTGTAATTTTCTTTTTTTGTAGTATCTTTGCCTGGTTTTGGTATCAGGGTGATGGTGGCCTCATAGAATGAGTTTGGGAGTGTTCCTTCCTCTGAATTTTTTGTAAGAGTTTGAGAAGGATGGGTGTTAGCTCTTCTCTAAATGTTTGATAGAATTCACCTGTGAAGCCATCAGGTCCTGGGCTTTTGTTTGTTGGAAGATTTTTAATCACAGTTTTGATTACATTACTTGTGATTGGTCTGTTCATATTTTCTATTTCTTCCTGGTTCAGTCTTGGAAGGTTGTAGCTTTCCAAGAATTTGTCCATTTCTTCCAGGTTGTCCATTTGATTGGTCTAGAGTTGTTTGTAGTAGTTTCTTAGGATGCTTTGTATTTCTGCCGTGTCTGTTGTAACGTCTCCTTTTTCATTTCTAATTTTATTGATTTGAGTCCTCTCCCTCTTTTTCTTGATGAGTCTGGCTAATGGTTTATCAATTTTGTTTATCTTCTCAAAGAACCAGCTTTTAGTTTTATTGATCTTTGCTATTGTTTTCTTTGTTTCTATTTCATTTATTTTTGCTCTGATCTTTATGATTTCTTTCCTTTTGCTAACTTTGGGTTTTATTTGTTCTTCTTCCTCTAGTTGCTTTAGGTGTAAGGTTAGATTGTTTGAGTTTTTACTTGTTTCTTGAGGTAGGCTGCTACTGCTATAAACTTCCCTCTTAGAACTGCTTTTGCTGCATCCTATAGGTTTTGGATTGTCGTGTTTTCATTGTCATTTGCCTCTAGGTATTTTTTGATTTCCTCTTTGATTTCTTTAGTGATCTCTTGGTTATTTAGTAACGTATTGTTTACCCTCCATGTGTTTGTGTTTTTTACGTTTTTTTCCCTGTAACTGATTTCTAATCTCATAGCGTTGTGGTTAGAAAAGATGCTTGATATGATTTCAATTTTCTTAAATTTATTGAGGCTTGATTTGTGACCCAAGATGTGATCTATCCTGGAGAATGTTCCGTGCACACTTGAGAAGAAATGGTAATCTGCTGTTTTTGGATGAAATGTCCTATAAATATCAATTAAATCTATCTGGTCTATTGTGTCATTTAAAACTTGTCTTTCCTTATTAATTTTCTGTTTGGACGATCTGTCCATTGGTGTAAGTGAGGTTTTAAAGTCCACCACTATTATTGTGTTACTGTCAATTTCCTCTTTTATAGCTGTTAGCAGTTGCCTTATGTATTGAGGTGCTCCTATGTTGGGTGCATATATATCTATAATTGTTATATCTTCTTCTTGGATTGATCCCTTCATCATTATGTAGTGTCCTTCCTCGTCTCCTGTAACATTCTTTATTTTAAAGTTTATTTTATCTGATATGAGTATTACTACTCCCGCTTTCTTTTCATTTCCATTTGCATGGAATATTTTTTTCCGTCCCCTCACTTTTGGTCTTTATGTGTCCCTAGGTCTGAAGTTGGTCTCTTGTAGACGGCATATATATGGGTCTTGTTTTTGTATCCATTCAGCGAGCCTATGTCTTTTGGGTGGAGCATTTAATCCATTCACTTTTAAGGCAATTATCGATATGTATGTTCCTATTACCGTTTTCTTAATTGTTTTGGGTTTGGATTTGTAGGTCCTTTTCTTCTCTTGTGTTTCCCACTTAGAGAAGGTCCTTTAGCATTTGTTGTAGAGCTGGTTTGGTGGCACTGAATTCTCTTAGCTTTTGCTTGTCTGTAAAGCTTTTGATTTCTCCATCGAATCTGAATGAGATCCTTGCCGGGTAGAGGAATCTTGGTTGTAGGTTCTTCCCTTTCATCACTTTAAGTATATCATGCCACTCCCTTCTGGCTTGTAGAGTTTCTGCTGAGAAATCAGCTGTTAATCTTATGGGAGTTCCCTTGTATGTTATTTGCCATTTTTCCCTTCCTGCTTTCAATAATTTTTCTTTGTCTTTAATTTTTGCCAGTTTGATTACTATGTGTCTCAGCATGTTTCTCCTTGGGTTTATCCTGTATGGGATTCTCTGTGCTTCCTGGACTTGGGTGGCTATTTCCTTTCCCATGTTAGGGAAGTTTTCAACTATAATCTCTTCAAATATTTTCTCAGGTCCTTTCTCTCTCTCTTCTCCTTCTGGGACCCCTATGATGCGAATGTTGTTGCATTTAATGTTGTCCCAGAGGTCTCTTAGGCTGTCTTCGTTTCTTTTCATTCTTTTTTCTTTATTCTGTTCTGCGCAGTGAATTCCACCATTCTGTCTTACAGGTCACTTATCCGTTCTTCTGCCTCAGTTATTCTGCTATTGATTCCTTCTAGTGTATTTTTCATTTCAGTTATTGTATTGTTCATCTCTGTTTGTTTCTTCTTTAATTCTTCTAGATATTTGTTAAACATTTCTTGCATCTTCTCGATCTTTGCCTCCATTCTTTTTCCGAGGTCCTGGTTCATTTTCACTATCATTATTCTGAATTCTTTTTCTGGAAGATTGCCTATCTCCACTTCATTTAGTTGTTTTTCTGGGGTTTTATCTTGTTCCTTCATCTGATACATAGCCCTCTGCCTTTTCATCTTGTCTATCTTTCTGTGAATGTGGTTTTTGTTCCACAGGCTACAGGATTGTAGTTCTTCTTGCTTCTGCTGTCTGCCCTCTGGTGGATGAGGCTATCTAAGAGGCTTGTGGATGTTTCCTGATGGGAGGGACTGGTGGTGGGTAGAGCTGGCTGTTGCTCTGGTGGGAAGAGCTCAGTAAAACTTCAATCCACTTGTCTGCTGATGGGTGGGGCTGGGTTCTCTCCCTGTTGGTTGTTTGGCCTGAGGCGACCCAACACCGGAGCCTACCTGAGCTCTTTGGTGGGGCTAATGGCAGACTCTGGGAGGGCTCACGCCAAGAAGTACTTCCCAGAACTTCTGCTGCCAGTGTCCTTGTCCTTGTGGTGAGACACAGCCACCCCCTGCCTCTGCAGGAGACCCTCCAACACTAGCAGGTAGGTCTGGTTCAGTCTCCTACGGGGTCACTGCTCCTTCCCCTGGATCCCAATGCACACACTACTTTGTGTGTGCCCTCCAAGAGTGGAGTCTCTGTTTCTCCCAGTCCTGTCGAAGTCCTGCAATCAAATCCTGCTAGCCTTCAAAGTCTGATTCTGTAGGAATTCCTCCTCCCGTTGCCAGACCCCCAGGTTGGGAAGCCTGACGTGGGGCTCAGAACCTTCACTCCAGTGGGTGGACTTCTGTGGTATAAGTGTTCTCAAGTTTGTGAGTCACCCACCCAGCAGTTATGGGATTTGATTTTATTGTGATCGCGCCCCTCCTACCATCTCATTGTGGCTTCTCTTTCGTCTTTGGCTGTGGGGTATCTTTTTTGGTGAGTTCCAGTGTCTTCCTGTCAATGATTATTCAGCAGTTAATTGTGATTCCGGTGCTCTCACAAGAGGGAGTCCATCCTTCCCATTTTCATTCACTGAAACCAACTCCTGCTGCATCAGAGCGTCTTCTCCTCCTTCTCTTCTCCCCTGCATCCACACCAGGCTGCGCGCAGAACCTCAGGTTTGCGCTGAGAAGAACGATGTCCTGCAGAAGATGCTGGAGTGCCAACACTGCAGAAACCCTGAGCTTTTACCACATGCTGCACTGTTTCATCCCAAAGAGAAATCTGACCACACGCTGCACTGTTTTGTCCCAAAGAGAAATCTGACTGAATTGAAGTGGCTGCGTGGCCTGAACTGTTTTAAGGAACCACAGGAAGATGTTGAGAAATGCCAGGCAGCCACCGGTCTGAGAGGACTAGCGGGGTTCAGCTTCTGACCCGATGACTGAGGGTTATAAATGCGGGGAGTACAAATCAGTCCTGTTCCCAAAACAGCCTGCTCAACCCAGGAGCTCCCTTCCCCTTTGTGCCCGGCCCACCGCCTGCTGCTCTGGGGCCCCGGCCCAACTGGAGGCACGGGCAGCACCGCAGCCACAGAGTGAGCCCTTCACAAAACCTGAGGTTTATTTCTGAAGTCAGCCCATACATATCACACTCATCTTGTCTCTTCACTCAGCCTCTCTCCCACTCTATTCAATATTTTGTATTATTATATCTCTCATTTCTAGGACAAGGCTTTGAGCAGTACCTTACACAGTGGGAATTATTAAATATTTGTTAAATCTATTTGGCTATATAAATCAATTATTAAGGTCAAAGAGAGAAAGCAGGAACATTTACTGAAATGCCCATGTACAGTTAGAGAGAAAGAATGGGAAACCACACATTCCCACATAGGTTCTGAGGCAAGAGACAGAGACTCATCCCTAATCATTGTCACTGGTTCCAGAGAGGACCAGAGACACAGGAGGATGCCAACATTAAATTACTCATGACTCCTCTTGACCCCAAAAGAAGAATATTTATTTCCCTTCAATTCACATATGCTTCCCAGAATTGAGCTTCCTGGAATTTCTATTAAGAATCTGGATTACATAGCAATAATTTTTAGGTGCCACAGTCTCTGCTAACAGTAAGCTCTAAAAGAAGGACAGTGGGAAAGAGATAAGCCATAAGCCAGTCCAGAGCTGCAGAGATTTGGGGACAGTTTGAATGGATATGCATGAAGGATGGAATTTCCAACAGGTAGAAATCACAGTTCATAAATTCAGGGTGCAAGAAATACACACTACCTCATTTTTCTATAAGCCTATTTCCTTTTTCTTTCAAGCCCTATCCCTTGATTCTTCTGAATTAGCAGAAGATTTAATATCACTATTTTGGGGGGCTCCTACTCCTCTTCCTCAAGGTTGATTAGGTCCCAGGAGATTTACATAGGGCCAGGGTACTTTGAAAATACAGTGTGAGTAAGGACATAGGGAAGGGAGTGATGGCTGGCAGTCACATTGTTTGTGGTTGACCTGTCCCTGATTCCTGTCCACAAGGCTTCCTTGAGCAGTGGCTCTTCCTTCAGGGCCTTGCCTGGGCATCTCTGTGAGTCCATCTACATGCATATTTCAGCCTTCCTCTCTTTGGGGTCAAAGCAACTGTCCAGTCTACTGGACTAATTTCCCAGGAGTTCACTGACCTCTCTACACTCATTACTATTCTGTATCTCACCTCCTCCTGATCCAGAGGAATCCTTTCTATTCTAAGGGAAAACCTATCCCTTTCTTTTCAAATTTGCCTCAAAAGCACTCCCTTTTTTTTTTTTTTTTTTTGCATTTTCAGGTATCAGTAGGGCCTCAAGCTTGCTGGGTCCTCAAATTTTCCCTGCCACTGAGTAGTAAATTTGCACAGGGGAATGACTAAGCATATATTCCAGTCTTGGGCTCTATCTTCATTTATTTTCTAAGAATCATACTATCTCCAAAAGCTATTGCAAATCAATCACTTTCTCATAGATGATGAGTTAGTTTCACGATTTAAAAAAGTTGACAACCCAACTTGAAATTAATGGAAATGTGTTTACATTTAACTGTTTTTACTCAGAAGGTGACCCTCTGTTCCCAGAGAATCTTGTGAAATACTCCCATTGAATGTTCACCCATATTATTACTATATACTAAAAAGTCTGTTAATGGTAAACGACCTCGCCTATTAGAGAGTGCCTGCCAAGTAAATTCTCAATGTTTCCAAGATAAACAAATTAAAAGGAAGAGGGCATGCCTGGCAAAGATTAGGAAGCAAGTAATACAGTCAGCGGATTCAAGAGATACCAGTTTAGCCTTCAGACAACACCAATGAGGGCAAAGCTCGAGTCACTTTCAAATCAGTTTTCATAGTTACATGTCAGAAATTCAAAACAACTCTCCACATTATGAGAAAAAAACGTCCTTTTACTATGTAGGAAACATAATTCTCCATCCATGGAAGAAAAGAGTTAAAATCTTTCTGTTTTTAACTCCCAAATAGTAAAGTTTTTGAGAAATCCTAAGAGATGGAATGGAACCAAGTCTAAAGTCAGTCCCCTTTCGTTTTGATTTATTTCAGTCTTTTTTCACAGAGACAGCCATTGAGACAAGTATTTTTTATGTCAACTCGCTGAGGACTGACTACAGTCATCGGAAAGATGTAATAATTGATTTCAATAATTAATTCCTGCTTGCCGAAGTAATGTTGCTTATGCAGTCCTCCTCTGGCCCCAGTTAAAAGGAACTCAGAGGCAGGAGTGCATAAACAGCTACATTACTTTGGGGAGTGAAAGTCCCCTAACATACTGTAGATTTGGGAAGAGCTTTTAGGCCTGGGGCTATTTAAGGTTAATTCCTACAGAGTCCCCTGTTACCTCATGTTGTCCGTGATTTTTCTAACCAATTCAGAGGAGTAGAAAGCCAAGTGGAGAGATAGGCATCTTTGCAACAACTGATCACTGCTGAATCAGAAAATCCATCTTCACACTATATCAAAGTTCTCTCAAAAACAAAAGGAAGAGAGAAAGAGTTCTGGAAGTTAGGGCATCAGGAAGAAGGAGACCTAGGAGTAGAAAAATAATCAGAGATGAAGGTCAGGAGGAAAACAAAGTAAGTGGAAAATGCTATTTGGGAAACCAAACGACCCCTGGTCCTTTTCAATGAAATGATTTCTAAAACCCCAAACTGCTTCTTACTATAGTCAAAAATGTTAAAATGAAGTCATTTTATGGTCATTTCAAAAAGGTTAAATAGGCTGTGCTTTCTTGTATGCCTAATATAAACAGAAACTAAACTGACTCCATATGACAGTATTTTATTGCTTCCTCTAAGATATTTCCATACATTTTTTAAAAATAATATTTTGTATGCCCTAATACAACCATGTAAAAGTAAAATTCAACTCAGACGCAATATTTTAGAATATTTATCCTTAATGGAAATGCTGTTAAACACTCAGATCTTTGCAAATTTATCACTGAAAAATAACTTTAACCACCTCCTTTACCCCAGATTATGTATTCAGCTCCCCTTGACCCAAGATATGTCACAATACAGGCTTTTCACTAATCAGGAATTTACAATCCCAAATTGATTGTGCTGTCAATGCTTTACTGTTAATGAAGGCCTATAAAGGACTGAAAAGCATAAATGGAAATCAGGCCCTTATTAGGCATGGACCATGCGTAGCCATGCCCAGGTACAAGAACCGACCTCTTGTTACTACTTGGTCCCAGGGCAATAAGGTTCCTGATGTAAAGAACAGATTAAAAGTAAAACTAGTCCAGATGTTTTTCCTATTAGATGGATTAAGTCAGACCAAACCTAAAATTAGGAAAACACGCAGGGCTGATTTACTACTGCGCTGTGATCGGTTGCTGCGCTGGGAGCTGTGGCCAGTGGCTGCAGAGCCAGCTCTCCCTTTATTAATGGGGCTGTGGGAGCAGGAAGGCCTCACCCCTGACTGCTCTAAAAATGCTGAACGAGGACTCCAACCTGGTGATGAAAGCTGCTGTCTGAAGGTGGAACCTTGGTAAAAACAACATTAAAATCTACTTCAAACACAGCTGATGATAAAAAGGGAAGAGGGAAAATCTAAGCTTTACTATCTTCCTTAATAAAAATATTTGAGGAATAAGAGTACCAAATTAGACCAACTGAAGGCACTTTTTTTTCTGAAAATACAATCTTGTTATGACTAGGAAAATCAACTTCATTGAGTCTCATGTAGACCCAGATCAGACAATTCAACACCAAGTGTTTCTTTGCATGCTGAGCTCTGAGAGTGTCTAATAGAATATTGCTACTGTAAGAGTTTGCCAGATTAACCTTACCAGATAGAAGGAGGGAGACCAGGTTTAACACAGCAAAGAGTCAGAATGTTCAGAAACTCTGCTGCAACTGCCAGTTCTTTGTACTGCAGCAGTTGAATGTAGCTCCTTGCCAAGAACTTGACATAAGAAAGAATTATTTGAAGAATAGCCTTTATCTTAAAATCTTATTTAAAACTTTATAAGCTTTAAGAAAAACTCAAAACAAACCTTCCCAGACAGTGTATTAAGAGTAATATCAAATAATCCTTCGGACAGTTTCACCCATGATAGAGTCTTACTCAAAAGGTAAATTTCTTCCTAATTCTGCTGTTATTTATAACATAGTTACTCTTCAGTATCTTTAAGTAAGTTTTGTTGTTCTTGATGTTTGTTTTGTTTATGCTTTTATTTTGCATCCTCACAGCCAACTTTAATGTAATAGAAAGGCTATGTGGATACAAATCCAGACTTGGGTTGTAACTCCTAAGGTGTCACGTCATAGCTGTGACTTTAGATATGTCACATAAACTTCTATGAACCTCAGTTTTCTTAGTAAAAATAAGGTCAAATGTGCATCTTATAAGGTTGATATAAGATAATGCCTCTAAAAGTAGGAACCCATTCAATCCATGCCAATTATGTGTCTGCCAACCTCCTTAAGGTTTGCATTACACCAGTTCTAAGAAAAAGTTTGCTCAAGATCACAAAGCTGACAAGAAAGCAAGCCTTAAGTCTCC
This sequence comes from Balaenoptera physalus, assembly GCF_965194825.1. NCBI lineage: Eukaryota > Metazoa > Chordata > Mammalia > Artiodactyla > Balaenopteridae > Balaenoptera > Balaenoptera physalus. The sequence goes on along the minus strand of NC_138883.1, from coordinate 79,888,850 downwards.
TCCCAAGACCATTCCCTCAGTCATAGGGACTCCTGGGAAGACTAACTCTTTCCCACTTTTGCAGAGATTATGCTGATGAATTTTCCAATTTTAAATTGTTTTCAGCCCTCAAAAGTCTATATAGGGTTAAATAACATTTTTGTTGGCAGGACTGAGTTATGGTAGCCTCTGTGGGTATATACTTAGTGTAAAGCCAAAACTGAGTGTCCTTGGGCAATCAAAGAGGTCCACATTGCATCTTGGTAGGAAAGAAGGGGACACAGACAGACCCTAATATAAGACCAATAGCCAGCAGATGATGTATTCATGGCTAGAAACCAGATACCTAAGCTGGACCCAACAGCAGGAAGGTAAGAGACAGGCACAGTCATGGTTTCCAGGGAGTCAAGAAACCAAGCAAAAGGAAAAACAAAGGGACACTGAAAAGAAGAAAACTCACATGCATACACACACATGCACGCACAACCACACACAAGCTGATAGGATGGGTCTTTCCAGTTTTGCCTTTTTTGCTACAACAGGCAGCTTCAGAGAGCAATATCTATAGGTGAGGTAAAATGATGCTACAAATACTGTGCTGAAACTTTTAAACAGGCATTTGGGAAATCTGCTGTTTGTATTCATAAGCTGTTTGCCAGCAGATGGAAAAATATTACTTTTGTAGGAACAAATGGTCACCACCTAATTTACGGCACTCTCAAAAATATTGCTCCTCTATTTCTTGTGGCTGAGGGGACACATCAGAAATTATGTACAGCAACAAGAGTATTTGTTGTACCTGAACATGTTAATCTGGAGCTCATCTATGCTGTACCAATGGCCAGGCACACCATTTTGAAGTGTTTGACCTTATATTTTCACTTGTAGAATGCCAGAAATGTGATCTACTCTAACATGATAAACTATATTCCAAAATAGTGGTTAATGCATGATTTGAGTGTGGCAATAATCTAGTAGAATGGCTACAATATAATAATGGTGGTGGTATCATTTAGTGAAACTTGAATTTGTCTTTCTAGCTGGGTTCTTGACATTTAGTATGATTTCAGTTCTTTGGGGAAGTATGTCTAATTTTCCCAAAAAGAAGGAATCTATCACTAGACACTCCAGGTTGGAGTAAACATGTACTAAAAGCATCAGTAATTGTGATCTTACATGTACTTAATATTTTCTTCTTAAGTCTAGAATTCATGTAGCCTTTTATAGCTTGTCGAGTTAAGTACAAATATATGTCTGCTGTCAAAATACTTAATCCAGTTTCCTACTATGGTATATACAAATGTATTTGTAAAGTGTGAAGTGAGGGCCATGGTGTTGAGGGAGAGATGGGCCATGTGTTTATGTGTTTGTAAAGGATCTCTATGCAACTGTCATTACTCAAAAACTATAGCCTCCCTGAAGACAGTTACCCCATCTCTAAGAGAAATGATCTTTGATTTAGTTACAACTGAAAGTTTCTACAGGTAGCTACCCTAATTATTATAGAACTAAGAAGAGCATTTGCAGACCACTTTTTTCACAAACTGTATTCTCAGTGAATGCATTCTCAGTGAAAAACACTAGTTAGTTCATGCCTTGATATAATGCCAGCTCTAAAGAGCATAAACATCTCTCTAATTTCTTGAGATAGTGGTGTGTAGTCTAGAATTTAAAGAACTGTCATGAAAAATCAGCAATTAATGGATCGTGTTCTGGTGACACATTCTTTTCATTAACATTTAGTGTAGTCCTATATTTACATTAAAAGAGAAATGATTTTTAGTAGATGAAATGTGTTTGGTATCCATCTTTATAAAAATTCCAAATTATGTATCAAGTTTTACAGAAGGTGTAGCTTTTGTGTTCTCTTTACAACTGTTGCTACGGTAATCACAAGGCAGAATGGGATCTTAAGAACTACCCAAATAGCCCCTTGCCTCTAGACATGTCTATATTTAAACCAGAAAGATGGCTGTTCATGCTGTTCTTTAAAACCTCCGAGGAAGCACATAGTCGTTAGATTATCATGGTAATAATGCAATATCTGTGAGTAATATATACAACTGCCTTTTTATGGCTACTGCATTAAGAGTATTTCCATTCATTCCATTTTAAATTCTGTTCAAATGTAAGTGTGAATTCACTGTTAAACAGATACATAACCTATGTAACTCAAAGGAGAATAGAATGTCAAAGAATGAAAATTGTTCTACATGAAAATCTTGTTATATTACTTTGGCAGTATTAAATCGTCAAATTAATAAAAATGTTCAGGTGTGATACTCTTTACGCAGTAAAATACTTCTGAAAATGTCTGCAAGGTGAATCATATTGAAAGCTTTCCATTTAAAGTAATCATATAATAAATACTTTACAAAGTAAATAATCTTTTTCATGAATTCAAGCATATTTTCACCTAAACTGACACTCACCTGTATTCAAGTTTATTTTAATATTCAAGTTAACTGTCACACCAAATTGTATAGAGCCCTCTTCTACTGGGCCAATAGGAAGTCAAATTTTCGGCTTGATATCTTTTATTACAAGGTCATTATCTGAGTCAGTTTATTAATTCAGGCTACTATAATAAAAATACCATAGACTGGTGGCTTAAACAGCAAGCATTTATTTCTCATGGTTCTGGAGGTTGGGAAGTTCGGGATCAAGACAATTGTAGATCCAGGGTCTGGTGAGAGCCTGTTTCCTGATTTATAGATAGCTGCCTTCTCACTGTATCCTCACATGGCCAAAAGAAAGAAGTGAAGCAAGCTCTCTCATGTCTCTTCATATAAGGACACTAATCCTATCATGAGGGCTCCACTCATGACCCAATTACCTTTCGAAGGCCCTATCTCCAAATACCATCACATTGGAGATTAAGGTTTCAACATATGAACTTTGGAAGACATTTGGTCCCTAGCAGTTGTTTTGAAGTTATTTATTTTTAATGAGGTATAACATCAAATTATACAAAATTCAAAAGGGCTAGAAGAGACTATTGTGGAAAGTAAGTTACCCTTTGCTATGGGCTGAATTGTGGTCTCCTCCAAAAATTCATATGTTGAAGCTTTAATCCCCAATATCTCAGAATGTGACTATATGACAGGGCCTTTAAAGAGGTGATTAAGGTAAAATGAGGTCATTTGGGTAGGCCTTAATCCAATCTGATTAGTGTCGTTCTAAGAAGAGGAAATTTGGACACACAAAAAGACACCAGGGATGTGTACTCACAAAGGAAAGCCCATGTGAATACACAACAAGAAGGTGGCTATCTATAAGCCAAAGAGAGAGGCCTCTGAAGAAATGAAACCTGTCAACACCTTGATCTTGAACTTTTAGCTTCCAGAACTGTGAGAGAATAAATTTTTATTGTTTAAGCCACCCTGTCTGTGGTACTTTGTTGTGGCAGCCCTAGCAAACTAATACACTCTTTGACCTCTCTTCTTCAACTTTAGCAGTTTCTAATGTATAGTTCCAAGGAGATTTTATGCAATATACACACATAGATACATAATACTATACACTCTCTTCTGGATCTTTTTTTACTTAGTAATAGATCATGTACAGAACTTCATATCAAAATGCCCACCGTAGAAATTATATCAATTTAGACTCATACAAAAAGAATGTATGGGAGTATCTATTCCTACACTCTCACCAGCACTGGCATATATAAAACTTTATATGTGGTTTCCCATTGTAGCTTTAATAGTATTTCTATTATTATGAAAGATATTAAGCTTTTTAAAAATTCTTCTTAAGAGCTATTTGGATTACCTTTTCCATAAACCATTTGTTCAGATTTTTTCCCATTGTTCTACTGGGTTGCTGATAATTTTATCATTAATTTGATGAATTCTTTACATATTAAGAACATTAGCCTTTGCTCTATAATATGTGTTTACAAATTATTTTTTCTCAATTTATTATTTGTCCTTTGTATATGTTTATGATGCTTTTCCCATGTACATTTTAATGTAAATTTATTAACTTACTTAAGTCTCTAAATTATGTGTCACACTTAAAAAGGCCTTCCTCCCTCTGAGATTTTTTTTAATCTTTGTTTTCTTCTAATCACTTAGTTTGAACTTTTCATTTGAATCTTTGATCTATCTGAAATGCATTTTGTTGAAAGAAAGGAGGTAAGGAGTGAATAATTTTTTAAAGACATTTATCACATTGTCCCAACACTTCTCATTGAATAAACCACCTATTCCCCATTGATATGCAGTGTCGCCTTTATTACGTATACATATCTGTTATGTTTTGATACATTCTTGAATACTTGTTCTGTTCCATTAATCTATGTGTAAATTCTTTTCAATGCCTAATAATTTTCACTCTTGTAGAATTATAGTATGTTCTGACGTCTTTTAGGGTATAAATTTCCACATGACTTTTCTACTTATGAATTTTCCAGACTATTCATGCACATTTATTCTTCCAAAATTCTTTTAAATCAGTTTATGTAGTTGCCAAGAATGATTTGGATTCCATTAAATGTGTACATTATTTTATAAATAATTGATACCTATAGTATATTGAGTCTTTCTATATAATATTGACAACTTCTTTTCCAGGTACATTATTTTAGAGTTTCCATTAGTATTATGCTGTTTCCTTTATACAGATCTTACACGCTCATTGTTTTATTTATTGCTAAGTATCTTACCATTTTTTTGCCTTTTAAATGGAATATGGCACATTCAGAAAAAAAAACGGAAATCTAAGTATAAATAAAGAAATCACACGTCAAGACAGAAAAGAGATTACCAATAAATAAAAATTAATCAGACAGTTATCAGACCTCTCATTTGCAACATTTGAAGCTACCAAACTAGAGATTACTGATGGAGAGAAATTAGTCACACATCAAGATGGAAGATAATTTTAGACTGCAATAAATCAGAGAGTAATCACTCAATCCATATCAACAATAAATAAATAAGGACTCTAACCAAATAACAAATGAGTCAAAAATCAGACTGTATAATGAGGAGAGGTGAAGAGAAGAAGGAACCAGGGTGAATAATAAACTCCAAAAGATAGATAGATAGGATAGATAGATAGATAGATGGTAGATAGATGATAGATAGATACTGTAGGATAACAGGAAAATGTTATATGAGTGTTTTTTATGTCTTTTGAAGCTGAGAAAACATACAGCAAAGAAAGTTCTAATTATAGTCTAAGGCCAAAAACACTAAACTGTCTAACTGAAACTGAGAAATCTGGGTAGGGGTAGGAGGAAATAATGTTCTAAAATTTAGGTTGGGGTAGGGGGATGGAAAGATAAGTAAAATCATCCCGATAGTTTTCTTTTTATGAAGGAGTAAGGAACCAAAGGAAATAGAGCATCTTGCTGAATGACGTGGTATCTTGTTTCCAAATAGCAGTAGAAAAAATATTTGTCTGAATATGAGAGCTGGGAAGGGGATATAACCACGAGTTAAGTGGAAAATCAGAAAAGAATTTCCAAATTAACCATGGGGGAAAAATAGAATAAATGGCAACTTAATCTAACCAACAAAAATAAGGGAAAGGAAAATTAAGGGGGAAACAGATTAAATAAATAAACACAAATGTAAGATGAGAGTCATAAAATCAATGAATTTGTCATTACACTAAATAGCCTGAATCTCCCATTAAAGATTAAAAAATTGTCAAATTGGGTCTTCAAAAGAAAAGTCAGTTCTATGCAGTTTATAAGGAATATACTTAAATTGAAAAATAAAAACTTGTATTGCAAATCCTATAGAAACTACTAAAAGTTTTTAAAAGAGGTATAAATATTAAATAAATAGAAATAAAATGGAATTATAAAAAATGTTCAATTATATCCCAGAGTACAGAGAAAGAGGGGGAAAGTAACAAAAAGCTAATAAAAACAAAATAGTAAAAGGCTAGTATCTTTCTATATCTTAATCCAACCTAATCAATAATCACTTTACATAAGAATTATCTAGGGGCTTCCCTGGTGGTGCACTGGTTGCGAGTCTACCTGCCAATGCAGGGGACACGGGTTCGAGCCCTGGTCTGGGAAGATCCCACATGCCGCGGAGCAACTGGGTCCGTGAGCCACAACTACTGAGCCTGAGCATCTGGAGCCTTTGCTCCTCAACGAGAGAGGCCGCGATAGTGAGAGGCCCGCGCACCGCGATGAAGAGTGGCCCCCGCTCGCCACAACTGGAGAAAGCCCTCGCACAGAAGCGAAGACCCAACACAGCCAAAAATAAAAAATAAATAAATAATTAAAAAAAAAAAAGGATTATCTAAACATACTCATTAAACAACAGAGATTCTCAGATTGGATAAAAAGACAAGACCCAGCTAGATGTCATTTCAAAGCAACCCACTTTAAATATAAGACATAGGTTCATTAAAGTAAAAAGATAGAGAAAGTTATAGCATGCAAACACTAACCAAAAGAAAGCTGGGATAACTATATTAATTTCAGATAAAATAGACTTCAGAACAGGGATATTATTAGTGATAAAGAGGGACTTCATACAATAATAGTAAGGTCAATTTTCTAAGAAGACATAAATATCCTAAATGTGTATTAACAACAGAACTTCAAAATGCATGAACCAAATATTGATAGGTGTTAAATAAAAAGAAAAAAGAAAGAAAAGAAAAAAAAATAATCAAGTCCATGATTAGAGTTAGAGGCTTTTTCTTTCAGTAACTGATAGAATAAGTAGGAAGAAAACAGTAAGGACTTGACCAGTATGATCAGCTAACATAACCTAATAGATATTTATAGAGTATCCCACCCAACAGAAGTATATCACATATTCTTCTCAAGTGCACATGGAACAGTCACAAAGATATCTTCTGTGCCATAAAAAAAAATCTTTAATAAATTTGAAAGAATATCAACAGAAACTATACAAAGTATGGTATCAGATCATAACAGAATTTAACTAAAAATTGAAAGATATCTGAAAATGCCCTCATATTTGAAAATTAAACAAAACACATCTAAATAATCTGTGAGACAAAAAGGAAGACTCAAGGAAAATTTTAAATATTTTGAAATAAAGGAAAATGAAAATACAACATGGTAAAATCTGTGGGATGCAGCTAACAGTGCTTCGAGGAAAATTTATAGCATTAAATGCTTGTATTAGAAAAGAACAAAAATCTAAAATAAATAACTTATCTTCCTACTTAAGAAACTAGAGAAAGAGGAGCAAACTAAACCTAAAGCAAGCAAAAGGGGGTGGGAAAACAGAATTGCATACTACTTTATTAAAATGTTTTTGAAAATCAACTAGGATGATAAGGGATGTAGGATGGAATGTACACTGTAACAAATGAATCTAACTGTATTACAAATGTCTATGACATAAACTCACTGAAGGGAGCAAGAGGTGGAAGAAGGAGCTCTCCTCACTATCTTTGGAAAATGGTCATTTTATTGTACTTGACACTCTAAAGACAAAAACAATAACAACAACAACAAAACCAAAGCTGCACATAAACATTGTACTTTAATTGGTATGTTTTTTTCTCACAGGGCAATGAGTTAGTAATTCTGAAACTACTTTATACATATTCCAGATGTGAACAAATAATTAAATAAATTGTAGATAATGGGAGAGAATATCTCATTGGAAGAGAAAGAGATTACAAATAAATAAGTGGTGAGGGGTGGCAGATTTAAATGAATCCTTTTGTGCTGGATTAGAATCACAGATGTCAGTATAAATTCATGTTTATTTTAACATACTAATAGATAGATAGATACAGAAATATAGATGTGTGAATGTATTTTAATATACATGAAATGATTCCTAGCACTGTCTACTAGAGGGTCTAGATGCAGTGACACCTCAGCAGCAATGAGCACACCCATCATTCAGATTTTGTTCCTAAGCATCATTCTTCATTAAGAGGATCCATTTCTCCAGAGAAATGGCTTATTTCAGAAGTGGAACAGAGAAAATACGAGATGAACCTGAAGCATCTTGTAGCACCAAATAAGGAAGTGCTCAAAAATTTTAAAATAAAAAAGAATGGAAGCATGTCAAAAGGACAGAGGAGCCAGCCTAAAAGAGCCCCCATTGGTCAAAGCTGTTTTTGTTTGAGCATCAAAATTAACAAACTTAGTATTGAGTTATAACCAAAAGAATAAAATAAATACCCTTGAGTCAATGTTGATATAAATACATGATTGAATGAATAAATAAATATATAGATAAATAAAAATTGACAAATCTTTACAGAAGAAATCTAAATAATACACATAAATATTCCTCCTGCCAGAAGGTGGCACTTAATTTCCCTCCTCTTCAGGGTAGATTGGACTTAGTGACTCATTGATAGTGATTTGAGTATAGAAAAAGAAAAAAAAAAATAGTAGCTTTACACTGGAGAAACCTAGCAGACATCACCTTAACCAAGTGATCAAGGTTAATATCACCATTGGTAAGTCATGTTGATATCATGTACTCCCTGATGTGATGAAAAGGGCACTTCACCCCCGTGCTTTCTTCCAAAGGAACCATAATTCCAGTCTAATCATAAGAAAACATCAGACAAATCCAAATTGAGGGACACTTTACAAAACACCTGATCAGTACTCCCCAAAACTGTCAATGCCATGAAAAACAAGGAAAGACTTAAGAAACTCCCATGAGGTTTAAATGAAGAGATATGAATATTAAATGCCCCATCGTAACCTGGGTTGGATGCTAGAATAGAAAAAGAACACAGCAAATTCTGAATGAAGTCTATTAATTATATTGAACCTATGTAAATTTTTAATTTTGACAAATGCACTATGATTATATAAAAGATTAGCATTAGGTTCCCCTAATGCTAACTGGAGGGAGGGTATATAGGAACTCTCTATACCACCTTTGCAAGTTTTCTGTAAAACTAAACTTTTTTCAAAATAAAATTTTTAAAAACTATCTGCCAAACATGACTATAATCTCTGAGTAGAGTTTCATATAATAAAAATGCTAATACAGTATTGAAACACACATACACAGAAGAAGTAGCACAAAAGAAACATTATTTTTTGAAATAGGATGCCCATATTTTTAAGTTACTTTCACACCTACAGAAGTGTCTCACTATAGTTTTTTTTTTTTAATGCATAGTTTAGTTATAGTGGTAAGCTCCTTAAAGTCTATATAAACTCTTGTACTTTTTCAAAAAAAACTTGCTGTGATTGCATGCAGTGATAGAGATGCCTTTAAGAATGTTTCACAGATGCTTCAAATCATTCATTTCTCATAAACATATGGGGTCTATTCTTCCGTCACTGTGTGTAATTCCTATTGACACTAATGGGAAGTATGCATGCATATCACTATAATTTGCCTCAAACAAACTGAAAATCATCACTGTTGAGATGAGAAAGTAAAAAAACCAAATAAGGAGAAGAACTGACTCCCTAAAACTCAGATTCTAGAATTTCTTGTCACAAGAAATTCCAGTCAAGGAGAATTAATCCATAGTGATTTCAACACAATAAACTACAATAATTCAAAATATAATACTGAAGGAGAGCAGAATTTGCCATCCCAAAATATGCCTCTTTGGCATAAGGATTATTTTAGGCTGATTATTTTTAAGAAACAGCAGACACTGGAGAAGCTGTGAAAACCAAGTAGAAGTTGCCCTTTTGAAAGAGGTATTTACATTTATAAGGGAAATCTCCATTTTTAGGGTGTCTCCATCTCTGTAGTGGAAAGAGAAGGATGACCTTAAATATCTAGAAACTCTTATCAATGTAGAAGGCAGGGACTTAAATCTGCTTAACAACCTTACCCTTATTCACTGTGCTTTTCCTAGCAACTTCCCATACTGGCCTCCCCCCCCCCCCCCCAAATCTTTTGTCTTTATCTGGAGTTGATATTTAAGATGATGGCTTGGCCCATTTCGGGAAGCTACTCAGTTTTCCTGGGTATCTTTTTTGGGTCTACAGGAGGTATACATATTATTAATCTTTTGTTTATTTTTCTCCCATTAATCTGTCTTTTTATTACAGGGGTGTCTCAGCCAAGAACCTAGAAGGGTAGAGAGAAAATTATTTTTCTTCCCCCACAATACTTAACAGTTATTATATTTTTAGAGCATATTATCTTCCTGAATGTAATAAATTATCTTTTTTCAACTGTAATACAGAAATAGCTAAACATTTTGTGATACAACTGAACAAAAATCCCAATGCTACAAAAATAGCTCTAAGCTACTAGGTGGCAACACTATGTGTTATACATTTTTAGGACTTTTATTCAGATCTATCGGCTGCTCATTTGTTCAAATCTCCTTTTACAAGATTATATACCTATTTTTAAACCTTAAGTTAAATATAGAATTTTTTCCTATTTAAAATTTAAGATTATAACATGTATCCACCAAGAAGGAGAGTCTCAAATTAGGGAGATTTGTTCACTGTTCCATTATCCCATTTCCACATCAGAAAACATAACAAAGTTCCTTGTTGTGTATCTCAGCAGTGTCATTTTGGCCAGATTCCAAGATGTTGCTTTAGATCTCAGTGGGAGGCAGCCATTATATGTTTGGGGGAAGCCATCTGAAGCTGGCAGGTGAGCCAATTCTATCACTGAGGAGAAAGTACTGCTAGTAAAGTCACCTTGTGACAAGTGTCTCCCGCTGTGGGTTAACTTCCAGAAAGAAGGTTTGGAGAACACATAACAGTTCACAACAAGGAAATCAAGCAAAATAAATTGGGCATAATTTGACACTGTTAAAATAAGAAGTGTCACTGGTGCAGCTATGAAGTAGGAGTTATGAAGAGCTTCTCTGAGATTAACCATTTAGCTAGACAATAAAATCGCTTGCTGGTCAAGCCAAAGACATTACTCTTAATGCTTAAACTGATGGAGACTAGTGAATAAGTCTTTTTCATAAGCAGGGCTGCCAAAGAGTAGCAACTAGGTCTTAAGAGGCATGCATGTGTTCGTGTAGTTATTATGCCGCAAGCAGAGAGAAACAGAAATATCATTTAAAAAAACAGAGTATGATGAGTTTTAAAAGAAATTTTCAACAATTGTATAGAATTGACCAGAAAAAATATTGTGTGGAAACATAGCTTCTTTTCCAAATCCACTTGGCTCTTGTTAGACTGAACAGAAATAATTCCACATTACAGTTTTCTAATACCAAAATACTGTCATTCAATTTTCAAATGTTCTTCAGCACATTCCCAAATGGTTTAAACTATATGTAAGACATGTCCAGTGGAAAGAAGATGAAGTCACACGAAATAGCTCAGACAGAAATATTGGCAGAAATTAGCCAAAAAAAAAAAAAAAAATCGCAAAGTAATAACAGCATCTTCAGTGCTTTCACAGTTGTACATCCCTCTCCCACTTACTAACAAAAATAGGCCATACATGCTTTCTTTATAGGTGCCCAGTGCTCTTACTTAGACTTTCACTTCAGCACTGCACACCTACTTAGGATGAAGCCCTGTTCCTCACTCCTTTTCCTTATTTATGTAATGCTAGTTGATTTTAAACTTCTGTTAGAAAGAAAGCAATTTAATTAAATGAATTCACACTAACATATGAATCACTACCCTTATAACTTGTTTGCCCCTTAAAGCAGTGTTTCTCAAAGTCTCATTTCTGGATTGCTGCACCATGCTAATGAAGGGGAGCAGAATTTGTCAACCCAAAACATAGTTCTTTGGCAAAAGGATTATTTTAGGATGATTATTTTAAGAAAGCAGACACGGAAGAAGCTCTGAAAACCAAGTAGAAGTTACCCTTTTGTACAAGACATTTACATTTACAAGGGAAATCTCCATTTGTAAGGGTGCCTCCCTCTCTATACCAGGAAGAGGAGGATGACCACATTTCTAGAAACTCTTATCAATGGAAAAGGCACCGAAAAATCTGCATAACAATCATATTCTTGTTTACTGTGCTTTCTGGTACTCTTCCGTAACCTGCCTCTTCTCCTCCAACATCTTTTGTCTTTAGCTGGAGAAGATATTTAAGATGGTGGCTTGAGCCATTTGGGGGAGTTACTCAGTTTCACTGGGTATCTCTCATGTATACAGGAGGTATATATGTTATTAAACTTCTGCTTGTTTTTCTCCTATTAATCTATCTTTTATTACATGGATAGCTCAGCCAAGAACCTAGAAGGGTAGAGAGAAAATTATTTTTCTTCCCCCACAATACTTAACATTCTACTCCAGTAGAATACTAACATACTAACATACTAAATATTCACATTTCTGGGCCATTATTGAATCAGAAGTGCTGCATATTAAACAACTTCCCCTGTTGGTTGTTATGGAAATGATTTAGGGAATCATTGTTAAAGAAAACAGTAATAACTCAAAACGCTGGCCTCTAGAATTGCAAAGAGAGCAATTGGGAGAGACATTTCCTGAAGGATAACTTTTCAAATCATACAAGTCATTTTCTTGGGTGTGGCCTTGAGTCTGGCTGAGATTGGCCACATTATTAATAAACTACTGATGGTTTAAATCCTATAAAAATTGTGAAAGACCTTTGAAATCAGGGAAGAACAGAAAACCAAGAGATATACTTGTCCTAGCCATATACCTTGTTGGTTTGCAATGCTGATTTTCAAACATATATGAGCTAAATAAAACAACAGCCTTTTGCCACATAATGATGCTATAAGATACAGTGAAACTAACTCATTTTATTTTCTTTGACATGCAAGGAAAAAGTGAATAAGAGAAAAGAATGCAGTATAACTTCAATTGTTAAAATAAGAACTCTTAGATTATGATTTGGCCAGCTGAGAATAAGTTTTCCCAGATATATCCTGTGCTTTCCTACCTCCATGCATTTGCCCCTTCTTTGCTGTCCCCTTCTCTACCTCAATATCCCACCTATCAATTTAGGATCCAACTTGAATACCTTCTCCCTCTTTGACTCTCCAGCTTAGAATCATCCTACAAATTCTCATAGTAGTTGATCATTACTGTGAAGATATATAGTACTTTCTAACATATTAATATTATATATATAATATATATACATTATATATATACATATACATACATACACACACACATACATATATGAAGGGGAATAGGTTTTGCTCCCCCCAAATATGCCACATTGACATGAGGATTATTATAAGCTAAAGGACCAAAAACCCAGCAGATTCAGGAAAAACTCTTTACATCCCTGTCAACTGCCTAATTTACATTGGAAAGGGGGCCTATATCAGAAAGAGAGCTATTAACAGAGATATCTTTTTACCTAAGATATGTATCTTCATAACAGGGCAACCTTTGTTTTCTAAACATATCCTTTGCCTTCCTGTGAATGGCTTTCCTCTCCTTTGTATCCTCAGACCCCTAACCCTTTCCTTAGTTCAGGATATTATATGAGCTTCAATTATCTGGCTGCCTTTTGAGTCTTCAGATCTTTATGGGGCTCCCCTACATATGTAATTAAATTTGTTTTCTCCTGTTAATCTGTCTTATATCAGTTTGATTATTAGACCAGCCAAAGAACCTAGAAAGGAAGAAGGAAATATTTTCCACCCTTACAGTTGGTGACCATGAAGGGACCTGCACTACCTGGACACTGTTTGCTCCAGGATTGCTGCAGCTGAGATATCCTGGGACCTCTGATAAAAGCCAACAGAAGGTAAAAATTCTTACCACGTCAGTCTCCCAGATCTCCTCTTCCTTTTCTAAATGTAGATTAGCAGAAGAAAATATTTGTGTGAACTAGTTTCTTGGGTATAGCAACTTTGGTAAAATTTTGATGTGAGTGAGTACTCTTGTTTTCTATTCTTCCCTTTTCTCCCAGAGATGGTCATTGTTTTCTTTTGTCTCTGTCATCTCGTTCTATGTCCTGAGAGCTTTTAACCAGTTGAAACCAAGCAGGACACTATGGGGCCCTCCCAGGTACAAAAGCCCCTCCATATTCCCTGATTCTCATTTATAGAAAAACGCTTTAGTTTCCTAGGCCTTCCCTGAGTTCCAAAGAGCAGACTCAAGCAGTTACTAATTAGGGAAGTGAGGGAATGCAGAAACAAAGGAAAAGCAGTCAAGCAAGGCAAGTAATGATAGATTAAACAATAGTTCAGTCATAAAACAGAGTCCTAGTTCCTGCTCAGAGGATATACATAACAGTCTGATGCATAACTTTGAGTTGTTCTGCAGACACTGAGATCCTCACCTAGGTAGAGGATGATGACTACATGTTGACCACAAGCTTGGAGACACCAGACTGGTTGGAACCAGAAGGTTGATGATTAAGACTTCTGAAACATCTTCCTGTTACCTCACCACCAACCAGTCAGAAGAAAGTCCATGAGCTGTAATCCTTACCCCAAATGTTTCCTTTTAAAACCCTTCCCTGGAAGCCATTGGGGCGTTTGGGTCTTCTGAGCACAAGCTGCCCATTCTCCTTACTTTGCACCCTGCAAAAAAATGCTGTACTTCCCTTCACCACAACACAGTGTCAGTAGATTGGCTTTGCTGCATGGTAGGCGAGCAGACACAAGTTCAGTTTGGTAACAGTGAGACTATTCTCTCTGGTATCCACCAACTGGAGGATGCATCTGGCGGACAGTTGACTAGGCTGTGGATCTGATAAGTACTGTTTCCTTTGTTCAACTTTGCCAGCTTTCAGGGGAGTTTGTCATAAGGGGTCCCAGTCCATAAAGGGCCTTTGCTATCTCAATCTTTGAGGTGTCTCACATTCTCATGGAAAGCCAGAGACACCATTTGTACTACACCATTCTTACTGCTTGTGATGACAAACGTCTTTGTTTTCTTAGGCTAACTCTGGGAGTAAATTTTCTGGATCTTGTAAGGACTGCATCTTTTGCACTCTCCTGTGGGATGCCTCTTGTGTCCATGGTCAATCATAAAAAGGCTTATTAGTTTGAGTCACTATTAAGATTAATATAAAATCCTACTCATTAATGGTCAGACAATGGATTCTTTGAATTGGCTATACTTAAAAAAATATTTAGAGAGCTCTCATTCTAAGCAATTGTCTTATTAGTGTAAACTTAAAAAAAAGATGTACGATGTGAGAGTTGCAAGTTAAGTTTTATTTGGGGCAAAATGAGGACTGCAGCCTGGGAGACAGCATTTCAGATAGCTCTGAGAAATTGCTCCAAAGAGGTAGGGGGGAAGGTCAGTATATATGTGATTTTGGTGAAGGGGGAGTACATGCAATCAAGCACATAATTTTTGCAGAAGTTTTCTGCTAGTCTCATGAAGGTTACTGATAGTCAGGAGGAGCAGATGTCACCATGAAGGATCTTAGTGCTTTTCTAGATATGAGGAGATACAAGAGTTGGGTTCATAAAATAGCCTCCTGAAAATATCCAACTATCTGAAGACCTGTTCTGCCAGTTTTTCCCAGAGCACAGAGAGCCTTATTTCTGCTCTCTACCCTGAACTCCTTTCAGGGGGTGTTGAAAATCAGCAGCTGCAGCAGCACATGATTTAGTCCTTATAGAGATAGATGGCAAGTGCCAATGGCAAGTGCCAATTTGTATTTGACATTAGTACCTATGGAAAGACCAAGTTGAAAAGTGGATACAAAGGAATATAACAGCTAGCCTTGGGGACTCCCTTGATAAGATGAAAAAACAGAAATTGGACCTAAAACAACAATTAAGGTCTGCACCTTATGAAAATCCCACTTCTCCACCCTCTTATATACCCCTTTATCCCCAAATCCCTGTACCTGCCCCTCTTGAAGATATTTTGGATCTCTGGGCCCCTGGTCTAACCCCTTGCCCTCAAA
Source organism: Balaenoptera physalus (assembly GCF_965194825.1). NCBI lineage: Eukaryota > Metazoa > Chordata > Mammalia > Artiodactyla > Balaenopteridae > Balaenoptera > Balaenoptera physalus. The sequence continues at coordinate 79,873,119 of NC_138883.1, read as the reverse complement.
ATCCAGCCCCACTTCCCTCAGCAAATTTCTTTAGACCCCCAAACTCTTCCAACTTCCCCAGGAAATCCCTTAAGCACCCAGCTGCCTGTTTTGACTTCCCATTCTTTATAAGGTTTACAGAGAGCACTCCAGCCTGATCTCTAGGTCCAGGGTATACTGGTTACTTATGTAAATACTAAAAGCCAGGAAATAAATTTATCAGAAGCAGCCAGGACAGGTGGTATGGTTTGCTTTGCTATTCCTTACAAGTCATCCTACTTTCCAGAGCTCTGTAATTAGGCTTTGCCAGCTTCAGACATTCCTATGCAGTGTCCTTTGTAGATGTATCCTGGACCTCCACCACAAAGAATTCATGTCCCCTGGACAACAGCAGCTTTTCTAAATTATAATACTCCTTTACTTCCCCTTTAAGAAAAAGCCTACCAAATTTACAGAGGAGTTAGAAAGATTAGTGGCCATTCACAATCCCACTCACAGGGAGCTAGATTGGCTGTTAAGGAATGTTCTTCCAACCCATGATTATACTGTAGTTATCAGACAATCCATGCACCCCCTAAGGAAAACCGTCCTCAAAGAGAAAACAGATGCTAAAATTCCTCCCAGATCCTCCTATAAATGACCAGGAAAGTCTCAGTTGGAGGCTGATATTCAGAGGCTGAAAGGAGCAATAATAGAGGATTTCCCCCCTAAGGTGAATTTGTCTAAGGTTGAACTGTGTACTCAGAAAGAAGGAGAGAATCCAAAGGCTTTTGTTGAACCCATTATAAAGACTTTTCAAAGGCATACTGCACTAAACCCTGAAGCTCCAGAGCATAGAAATCTTTTAATTTCCATCTTAGTAACAAATTTCCTTCCTGATCAAAAAAAAAAATTCAAAAGAGTATGTTCCAGTGGGCTAGTCAACCTCTAAGCATTATAATAGAACCAGCGACCCAATTCTTTAAAGATAGGTTGCAAAAATGCAGGAGGGAAAAAAATGAGTTAAAATCACAATTCTTAATGTGCAACTTGAATCTTTAAAGAAACAAAAGTATAACTCTGAAAGCAACTGAAAGTCCACCCAGACCCTTTCTATTTGTCTTCAGACATATGCAGATATTGTTAAAAAAAAAAAAAAAAAAAAGTCAGGACATTGGGAATACAATTGTCCTGTACTTTTAAAAAGCTTTTTTTCTTTTTTTAAAAAAATTCAATAGTAATTACTCTGGATCTCTGATAATAGGCAAATATGCCTTCAAAACTTGAATACTTTTTCTGTGTCTTTGTGATGTAGATTTTCCACCCCTATCTTCTCTAAGATCTAAGAGCCATTCTTTAAAATGCAAACTTTAAGAAGAAATTTCTCATCAGAAGAAAAAAAAACTATTTAGAAACTGGGCTAATGAAAAATCTTAAATGTCTTCTCTACAAATATTAGTGAAAAGCTTTAGCCATCTGAGCAGGTGAAATTAATTTATTCCAACTGCCAAAACAAAATTTGGATCCAACTGTCCTTTTGTAAACTAGTGAGTTTTGTATTATTTTATGTGACTCATGGATGAAATTTTAGAACAAAAGTTATATAAGATCTCTGTATCTGTCTGTATATTTGTGTCTGCCTATATATGTATGCTGTAGATGTGATATTTTTCTACCTCCATATGGTATTGCCAAAATTAAATTGTAATGAGGTTTATTTAATTGGATTAAAATTAAGTGCCTATGAAGTAAATATTCCTAAAACTCAGAAATATAGAAACTACGCCACATATTTTTGAAGTTCATGTGATCTGAGATAATCTTTGGTAAATAAAAGCTAGTTTAAGTTTGTTTGAATAGACATGTCTTTAGAGTTATCAACATTGAATATAATGCAGACATACAACTTTTATTCTACCTGGGTTTATTAGTCAAATAAATTCTGGACACATCTATTACAAAATTTGTCAAAAAGAAAAAAATAATAACTTAGAATGATGGCAGACACTGTCTAATTTCTCATGAAGTTTTTGTGAGTAGTCTAAACATAATTATTGGGAGCAAGTAAATTTGATAGATATATCTGAGATAAGAGTTTTTAGGTAAACTTTTCAACAATAATTATATTTTATGGATTGTGTACTTAAAATAGTTTCCCCAAATCTTTTTGGTAATTTAAAACCTTAGAGTTTTACTAAGTTTGGTTAAATGATGGAAATTCACTGAGTATCTAGATCATTACACATAAGATAAAGTAATGAAACATTAATTACTGAACATAGGTTTATATACTTTGTGTTTCTTATTATAGGGAAACTAAAGATATTTGGGTTTGTTAGTAAACATGTCTTGTGCCACATTGAAACAGTGTACTATTTTTTAAAAGGACATATGTTTCTAGAAATTATAAAATATATTCATAAATTTGTCAATCTAAAGAATACAGGTGTAACAGGCAGTTTATAATTGCTTACTTGTTAGTTTTCACTGGAAATTAAAGTTTCTAAGGGTAAAGGATTCTAATTAACATGTGTAATTAAAGCTACTAGAAATAATAAGCAAAACAACTCTGTATGCAAGGAAAGTAAAAGTGTTTTGGGGTAAGGAAAGGTATGAGTATGAAGATACGTTTTTGTTTAGGGAAAAGAGAGTTAAATTTTTCTTAAAGTAAAAATGGTTATTTCAGAATGGGAAAGAGAAATATAAAGGACAAAATGGTATAGAAAGTTGAGAAGAAAGCAAGAAAAAGAGAGAATTTTACCTTGTGCAGTCAAGTTGACTACAAATTAAGCTGTTATTATAAGGGTTTGACAAATAACCTTTAATATCAATAGTTTACTTTTCTGAAACTAAAACTTGATTTCCTTTCATCTGCTAAAAGGACAAAGTTTTATTGGACTATTGATCTGCTCTTGATAAGATATTGTGAAAGGTTTTTTCTTTACTTTTTAAGTAATCTGCCTAGAAAGCAAAGATTTTATGTCTTAAAATAATTTCCTGTGCTTCATGTTGTCTTAATTACATATTTGACTACTTAAAAAAACTGAATCTTCTCCATATTAAAAGAGCTAAGTTTTGCTCACAACCTTCTGTAGTTGCCTTTGAAATCTCTTATTGTCACTTTGGTTAAATAGATAATTAAGTGTTGTTTTATAATAATCTGTGATCCTTATTTAGTCCCGTGTGCAAACATTTTGCTATTTATGACAAACTTCCAAAAATGAAATTCTAAATGAAGTATTTTCAACATCAAACTAACTTTGGGATTTTTTCAGAAAGCTCTTGGAACATCTCAAAAGAGTGTTTTCTCTCCTATTAAAAAAAAAGAAAAGAAAGAAAAGAAAGAAAGAAAGAAAGAGAGAGAGAAAAAAGAAATGCTAAGCTAATTAGGTTTATTTGATATGTTAAACTACATGGGAAGCATTGTCAAATAAGGATTAATACTAAGCCTTCTTTATGTTGTATTCGTATAGGTATATAGACATTCCAGAAATTGTATGAAATTCCTAGAAATCAGATGTCCTGGTATAATGTAATCACTTGTAATTCTAGTTATCTTAAAATGTTGTGTGTGTCACAGAAAGAACCAAATTTCCCTGTCAGTTGCATTAATACAAACTCTCATCAGATCTTTAACCATGGCCATTTTTAAGCCTTTTGTCATTTACAGTTATTGTTTCATGCTTTTGCAAATGTGCTTCATCTTCTAGGAGATGGAGAGGACTCTGACAAGTTCAGGTTTCTGTTACCTTTAAGATTATAAAACTAAACCGGGAAAGAACTAGAACAAATGGAAAGACTGGATTCAAGCAGAATAAGAAATAATAACATGGGACTGAATGAACTGATGAGGATGATTATAATTTTTATAACTTTTTGGATAAAACTGATGGTTCTTTAATATTTTGTTTTTTGAGATTTAAGAAAATGTTTTTTATCTCTCTTAAGTTAACTATGACCTAGAGCAATTTGGTAAAGTGTAACTTTGTGAACAAAATAAAACAATTATTTTTTCTCCCTACCTAATCCCTCTCGAATTTGAAAACTCTGAATATTCTTATTTTTCATGGCAATATATTTATTTGCATACGTTCAATAAGAATCAGTTCTTCTTATAATAGGACACAATTGGAAACATTGGTTATATTATCAAGGCCTTCACTGGAATGTCATATTTGAGAATGATGTGCATAAAATCAGATATGGCAGACAGCTTTAAGGAACTAAGGTTGACTTTTTGGAGCCAATAAAGCCTCTTGGTAAAACATCCTGGTACCTTGCATACAGGGCTCTAAACAGCCTAACCAAGTAAGAAAGGTCACTTCCTGGCTGGTGCAGGAAACTCAGAATATTTGGGGGACCTCAAGAAGAAAGGAATTCACCCAAATCTGTATATATTGCAGGCAAAATCTGATCTCAACTTCTTGGCTTGGCTTCTTGGCCTCCAGAGGCTTTTCAAAGTTCAATCTGAGATTTCTTACAAAAAGTTCCAGCAAAGCAGATTTAAAAGAGCCTATATGGTCAAATCACTATTCTTGCTGCACTTATGGAAATAATCAGGCCAGGTTTATTGAAATTAGACTTATTTTTGCAAACAAATTAGTCTTACTTTGGCTTTCTTTGGTAGAAATAAGGGTGACTTTAGAGAGAAAAATTATGTCTCAGTAATAACTATAATACACACTTGTGGATATCAGGTTTTATTTCTTTTAATTGTCTTTGAGGTTTTCTTTTCTACCTCTAAGCTCAGCTGGATACTGAATTCTTCTAATTTCCTCAAATATCTGTCTAATAATCTCCAAACTAACATTTCCAATTTTCTCCCACTCTTTTGATTTGGAATCACTAAGAAAAAAACTGCCTTTTTCCCTGTAGCCCTGAAAAACTGAATATAGACATCCCGATATAAACCTCAGAGAAATCACTGTAATAGCTATGTTTAGACAATCTTTGTGCTGCTGCTGTGTGGGCCACTCAGAAAGTTTACATGAACACCTAATGACATCACCAGAGACATTCAAACTGCAAAAGGTGCTTTGATCCTTACATCTGAAAATCTTCTCTTCTCTCAACTGGTTGCCTTCTGGACCCAGACTGGGTTTATCATCTGCTCCAATCATACCCTTTGTTTTTCTTTAGTTTCCATAGAAATGCCTCTTATTAAATACATTACTGCTTGCTTATACAATAAAGGCCTAATTTTGAGGCCCACCTGCATCACTGCCCCCTGAAATGAGACACAACTGTTTAACTGAATTGACCTATTCTGAGGCTGGCTCAATGATATACAAAGCAATCTAACAACTTAGCTTCCAGATTATTAAATTTCTTATTTGAAGTTTCAAAGACAGGACTGAAAGGGAACAAGTTTTGCCACCTCAAACTATGTCACTTTGGCATAAAGATTATTTTGAGCTAAAGGCAATCAAAAACCCAAGTAGACTCAGGAAAAGCTCTTTACCTCCCCCTCAGCTACCTAAATTTACATTAGAAATAAGATCTTTACCAAGTAGAAATCTATTATCAGAATTAACTTTTTACCTAAGAAACTTGTCTGCATAACAGGGCAACCTTTATTTTCTAAACATACCTTTTCTCTTCCTGTGAATGGCTTTCCTCCCCTTCATGTCCTCATACCATTACCCCTTTCCTTAGCTCAGAATATTATATAAGCTTTAATTACCTGGCTGCCTTGAGTTTTCATATCTTTATGGGGTCCCTGTATGCACATAATTTTGTTTGTTTTCCTCCTGTTAATCTGTCTTATATCAGTTTGATTATTAGACCAGCCAATAACCTAGAAGGGAAGAAGGGAAAATTTTCCACTCCTACAGTTGGCGATCATGAAGTGACCTAGCCAACTGGACACTGCTTCATATGTATATTAAAGAGCTCCCATATGTACATAATTAAATTTGTTTTTCTCCTATTTATTTGTCTTATATCAGTTTAATTATTAGGCCAGCCAAAGAACCTAGGAAGGACTAAGGGAAGTTTTCACACATATATATAATCTTCCACCCTTGAACATAAGCTGCGTAGTGCAGTATGCTTGCTATGCTTAAGGAAGGAAGAATGGGAGGAGGGAGGGAGGGAAGAGCAGCCTCATCTGTCACAGACACAGGAAAGAATTTTACAACTTTACTAGTGCAACCTTTCCTTTTAGATAGGCCACCCATTAAATGAGGAAGGTGGGCTTCTGTGAACTTCCTCTCTTCTCATATTTTAGAAAATCACCTACATGGTCTGTATTCATCCTTTCTCTGAATTCAGTAACTTACCCTATGTTGTGTGTTTCTTATCACAAACCACATCTTTCTAATTTCATACCCATATATACAACTGCACATTTCTACCAAGATAACAAGAAACTGGGAACTCTGTCAATAAACATTTATTGAGCACATACTATGTGCTCTTCTGTGTGTCAGGGATACAGCAGTAAATATACCAAACTGGGCTGCTGTCATTATGGCACTTATGTAAATATATGATAAAATTCACATAGTAATCAATGTGATGAAGAATGAATAGAGCTTGCTAGGGGAAGAAGGATTTGCTAAGTTTGCTAGAGAAGACTTCTCCAAGAAGGTGACTTTTAAGCTGAGACTTGAGTGGCGGAAGCCAGCCCTGTGAGCTCTAGGAGGAAGGACATTTCAGGCAGGGAGCAACAACTGCAAAGGTCTTAAGATGTGGCATCCATGTTCAACAAACAGCAGGAAGACCAGTGTAGCTTAAACAGATAAATGAAGACAGATAGAGAGATATGCAGCAAGATCATGGGTATGCTTAGAAGCCATGCTCAGAACTTTAGATTTTATTCTATAATAGGAAGCCACTGGAAGTTTTTAACCAGGGAGTAACATAATCTGGCTTATTATTCAAAAGAAGCAGTCTGCCTGCTGCCGGAGTAGGGTAAGATGAAAAACAGGGAGACTATTTTGGAGTCTATTGCAATGATCCAGAGAAGAAATGACTTGGGCAGAGCAGTAGCAGCAAGTGGTCAGATTCAGGATATAATTTGAAGGTAAAACCAATGGAATTTCCTGAGAGTTTGTATGAAAGGTGCAAAAGAGATATCTATGAACTGGGTAAAATGTGGTGCCATTTTGTGAGACATGGAACACTAGAGGAAGAACAAATTGGTGGGCAGATGGTTAAAAGCAGTTATATTTTAAGCATGTAAAATGTGGTGTTAAATACTCAGGTGCAATATTAGGTAGGCAGTTAGATGTGAATCCAGAATTTAGGAGAAAGGTCAGAGCTAAAGAATAAATGTAGTGATCACATGAATATAAATGGAATTGACAGTCACATAACTAGAGATGACTTAGAAAGTGAGAATACCTACCTAGAAAAGAGAAAAGGGCCAAGGAAGGAGGTAGGGAGTAATCCTTATCAGTCCCACACACAACCCACTCCTTCTGTATTTCCAGTTAATCCTCTAAGATTCAATTTAAATGGTAGTTTTTCTATCAAGGTTTCCCTACTCTGCCTGCTCCCATAGCATCCTATACATGCCATTGCAATAGCACAAAATGACACAATGTTGGTTTTCTTAACATGCCATAAACTTGAAGTTTCTGAGGTTGGGGCTGCACTAATTATCATTACACCCTCAATATTTTCTGTGGTCGCTGAAATATAGAACACAGTCATTAACTTTGTTGACCAAAAAGAAGGAATGAACATTTACTACTCCATTAGTTAGAAAAATACAGTACTATTTAAAGATTCACTAGTGTAAGGTAGAATTGGTTAACATTTTTATTTCAGCTTTTTCTAGGACAAACAAAGAGTTTTTCATATTATGAACCTGGAAATTAGTAACATTCCAGAGAGGTACATATAATTTTTTAAAATAGAGCACAAATCCCCAGAGGAAGAATTAAAAATAAATCTGCTACAAAGAAGTCCTATCAGAAATCCAAAACAAATTTGGTTAAAATTTTTGGCAAGAATCCTAAGCATATTGAATAGTTGAAATTATAGACAATGAGAGCAAAAATCTGTAAGACCACTTCTTGAAACACTTTAAAAAATTGAAAATAATCTGATCTATATTTTCTCTTCTTTCATGTCTAGCTCTTATTTCTCTGATGTCAAAATAGTCTGCTCTATGTTGAACTATTGTGGAAACAAAACAAAAGAAATTTATAGAATTGTCTATTATTTAGGATAAACTATAACTGTTATAAAATATCCAAAGCCTTCCCTAAAATTAATATATTTTATCCTAGGATTATTTAAAATCTAAAACAGATTGCTAAGTACTGATTTATATAATAGTTGAAAACTGCTGTTAACAAACACTTTATAATGTCTATGGAAAACTTACTTTTTAAAAAATGGACAAAAATCCCTGAATTTATAGCAAATATACTAAAAATAGTTTACATTTATACAATATTCTTCCAAGGAAATTCTTTTTTACACATTAGCACATTTATTCCAATTTGTTCCTAGATTCTATCATCCTCCTGGGAAGTTTTGGAGTTAGTTATGTTAGATTGTTTTTTATTTTCATTTGTTTTGGAATCAGGAAAAATGAAAGACCATGATTATATGTTACCTATCTTGGAAAACCTTCTCAACTCCCCTTGTGCCTTCACCCCAATCAACCTCCTTGTTCACATTCTTCTTCCTTCTACATTTCTATACTTTAGGCAAAAGAGAGGAGAGATTTAAATTAAAAAAAAAAAGCAGAAAAAATGAGAGAAGTAGAGGTTCCTAAAGGACATGAGCAGATTGAAGGAAAACGGGAGAATCATCTGTTGCTTCCCCCATCTAAGGAATGGGTTCGAAAGCTTTATTTGAAGCCTTCAGGAAGTTATTAAGAATATAAAGATAAGTAAGGAAATGTATTTAGATAATGCAGTGATTAAGTTTTAAGAGACAGACATAGACAGACAGTGGTAACTTTATAAGTGAAACCTCAGTCCATTAGGATAATCATTGTTCAATTATTGCCAACAACGACAAAAACAGAAATAGGTTTAAAGGTCTGCTGCCTCTTTATTAAACCTTCTTCAACTGGCCTTCTTCTGGTCATCTTTCTGATGCCCCAGGGCTATTACCCTTCCCATCCTGAGCCCCATTCCCCACATCAAACTTGAGTAACTTTAGGGTGCTTCAAACTCGTTTATTCCCCCCTAAAAAAACTAGTATATCTTCAGCTTTTTGTAGGTGTCCTTTAAAAGAGAGTTCCATAGTCAAAGGGTAGAAAATACTGAAATAAACAAAGTTAAATAGGTTGACTCATTTATTATGTAACATATATTAATTCTAATAATATCTAAGACATTTTGAGCATTTCCTAGGCACCTGGAACTGTGCTAAATACTTTACATGGAATGTGTTATTTAATCTTCACAACAACCCAGAGGTAGAGACTATAGTCCTCTCTATTTTGTAGTTGAGGAAACCAAGGGTAGGAATGTCTTACTATTTTGATAGGTTAAGTAACTTGCCTAGTTTTTAGCAGGGTTGAGGTTCAAACTAAGACCATTTAGCTCCAAAGTCAAGCTGTACATTTAACCAGTTTGATATATAGTCTCCCTGCAGGATTTTATCAGAGCATTTAGTAGGTTAATGTGATTGTGAATTTCCAATAGGGAGATGCGATAAACAGCGTTTCCCATTTATTTTGTTATAACCCCTCTTTTTCTTACAGAATCCTGAGCCACCTGAAGAACACTCTTCCCTGTTCTCCTCCTCAGGTGAGGATAGGATTTCCCTTTTTCTCTCTCCCCCATTCTTCTTTGTCCTACTCCTTTCAGGATGGGTCCTACAGTTGTACATTTTATACTCCTTTAGGAACTAATTCTCAATTAAAGGAAGCCTTGTCCCCCAAAAGCCAAAATATTCACATTTCTTAATATCTTAGTCCTGGGATAGTATGTCCTGTGCCACTGAATCTTTCTAGTAATAACAGAAGTTTCTCCTGAAGTTTTTATTATTTTTCCATGACCTGAGGGTCTAAAAGAAGTCAAGGACTTCACATTTTATGATCTGTTAACTTTTCCTGTGTCTATTTTGAGTCTTCTATGTGGCAGATACTGTCTTTTAATATATTTCATGTTTACGAGTGCATTGCAAACAGTAGGTATTTAAGGGTAATTAAGGTCATAAATTGTCAGGTCCTTTTCAATTCTAGGAATCTATGTTCATATTGGAAATATAATTTATTCTTTATGCATTCCATACCAAATACATCAGTATTTAGTTATGTTTTAATTGGCCAGCTCTCCAAATACCAAAAGAAAGCAGGAGAAAGATTTTCAGTAGCTAATTGTGATCATGTTAAAATCCATAAATGAGAGTTCTACTGAAAATTGCTATTCCCTTTCCCCTCATTTCTTACAGTTTATTGAAATGTGACATATATGGGTATTCATGTACTTCTCACATGAAGTTTAGCGCAAGGTTGTAGAGTGTGTTTTTTACATTTATCAGCCCTTTAAACCTAATCGTTTAAATATCCATGAATGGAAAACTGGCTAAATAGGAACTTGAGAGTTCCTTTCCTTCTCATCGTACTACCCATCTGCCTCTTAAAATAGATCTACACATAGGCCTAATTGGTAATGCACATCCAGATGCATAGTTAGTTGCCCAATCACCCAGGCAACTGGGTCGCAATGGGTGTAGATGTATTTTTCTTAGGAGCTCTTCTGGCAAATAGCTTCAGTCATTTAGCCCATGGAAAATGAGCCCTGTTTTGCTTGATGTTTTAGGTTAGGGAGTGGCTGGCAGCATTCTGTGAAAAAGTGACACTTTCAACACTGTAAGTGATTTGCTGACTTTATTTAACAATATCTAAACCATTTTAACCAACAGTATCATATAGCTTGGCACATTATACCACTACAGATCTTCCGGAAAGGATGAAATGGCCAAATATTTACATGTATTCCGTTTTCTTTACATATTTGTATTTCTACCATTTTGAAAATTAGAATATAAACATTCTGTTTAAAAATCTGTTCTCCCCCACATACTACATATTCAAAGAGCAAACACACTTTTTTCCCTTTGGTATATGTATATATATATATATATATATATATATATATATGTAGGTGTATCTGGGTTCCCATACTTTAAATATCAATGACCACCTAATAGCCCCAACCCTTTGTTTTATGATGTGAAGCAGAATTATAAAATCTGCTATCCCTGTAATTACATTGCCCTTTGCCATCTCTTAAAAAAATGGGGGGGAAAGGTTGTGTTCAAATTTTCCCCCTGTTTTATTTGCACCCTATTAACAACTGTTACTGGAGCTTTAATTATGCCCCGGTGATTACGGAGTTGTGGCTGACTTGTGTCATTTTCCTCCCAGGGGATGCTTTATAATTACCAGCATCCATCGTGGCTGCCTGTAAGCTGATGCTTTTTTATTACCAGTTCAATAATCACTGCATCCTTGCGAACATCTGCTCTGCAAGCCATGCATTGGGGGTCCCAGCGCCTGTCACTTGATGTTCCCTCACCACAGTGACCCTGGTGCCCTCGCCTTCGGTTTATATCTAATTTGTTTACCAGAGGCTCTGTCCAGAAAGTCTCCCAGGAATGCAATTAATGCACCAGATTTGCAAACAAAAGAAAATTTTGCCCTTTCTCTCCTTACTCTTTTTCCAGATTATTGTTTTACTCTTAGATTCCATAATTTCTATTCCTAGGAGAATGAATCTGTTTAAGACTTACAGGAACAGGGAGAATGAAAGATGAGTTTATTTGGGAGCTATTCTCCTGCTTGTATTGAAAAGTAGGTGGATGTTTTGTAGTATATTTTTTCTTGAATATATATGATGGTGACTAGCAAGTGAAAGAAGGATATTGTACATGGAATACTCCATTTGTGTGAAGGAAAGGACAATTCATTTGTCCCCAGTCTGATTTTATTTTCTTCCTGACCTCCTGTCTCATTTTCTTCCTTATTCTAAATAAACTCTCTGCTTTTTGTTTTATGGAATAATTCCTCCCTCTGCAACCGTTCTCCTTCCTCAAGTCTTTTGCTCTACTTCGTCTATCTTTTCCTTCTTGCTTGCCGCTTTACTTTACAAAAACAATACAAGTAAAAGATAAAAATGGGTAAAAACAGCACATGTTGGGCACAGCTGCTGGTCCTCCTGATGGTGATTCTCCCTTCTGACTCACAATTTATACTAATAAAGCTAATCTGGGCACTGCTTACTAATCCTGGGTAGGTCTGATTTCTTTAAATAAAAAAATAGAGTTTTAAAGTTTCAGTTATTTTCATAAGCATATCACAAGCTGTGCTGATTTTTTTAGAGCAGATGAGAAAAAGCTGAACTCCTTCGGCTGTGCTGACCAAATCCACGCAATCCTTTGACGTGCACATGTGGCCTTACCCTCTCATGTTCTTAAGTAACTGACATTGCAGACCTGATGAGAACATTTCATGAATGTCCAGTGCAGGTGCATTTATTTATTGAACCACCTGAACCATAGTAATTCCTAAAATCTCAAAATTAAGTAGAAATGGCATAGGTCAAACTTCAGCAGCAAAGTCAAAGACAAGGGAGGTTATCTATTCTGCCTCCTCTACTGGCCTAAGAGAGCATTAAGGAGGGGTCTCTACCTAATTGTTCTCTGTACCCACAGGAACTAGTGTTCTACTTAGTTCATACTATGTGTTGGTGAAGTGATTCTTGGCTGATTGAATTATACTACTTGTGGAAGAATTTGTATTTCAAATCCATTAACATAATATACCACTTAGCCCCAACCTTGGATGAAAACTACACACACACATACACACACATGCTAGAAGAATAATACTCAAGAACTTGAGACTACTGGTCAAGACTGTCATTCAAATTCATGCTTTAAGACACCTTCCAAATACAGAGTTTAGTTGAATCTCTGCAGAGAAACAGGAACTAAAATGCACCCTCAGGAGGCAGGAAGCCAAAAGAAAGCTCACTGCTTAAGAACAAGTGCTTAGTAAGACTCTCTCCTTCTCTTGCCTCCCCATATTATCAAATCCCACTCAAGAAAAGAATCTGAATAACACTGCTACTGACTGTAGCCAAAGGCTACATCTCACAGGGAGCAAGATTGTTGCAGTCTAGATCTGGTCCAATTCATCAAATGGCTTGGTGACCGAATCTAAGAATTATCTAAAGGCATTGTGGGGTATCAGACCTGAGTTATCAGTTTAAGACCTAGATTTGAACTGGAGAACTTAGGAGACAACCCTGAGGCAAGCATATCAGAGAAGAGTTTAGGGGAAGAAGGCGGGAAGGAGGGAGGGAGTTAAGGAGGAAACAAGTAAAGAAGAAGAAAGGAAAGCCATAGCCAACAAAAGCTATTTGGGAGATTAATTCAATATTGATGAAACGAAAATACCACCACAATCTGGAAGTTACTTTAAAAATATAGGTATGTTTAGTGCCTAAAGAAGAATTAAGAAAACAAAAGCAAACAAAAACTCACCACTGCTTTTTAAAAAAGAAAAGATATCATAAAAAAAGATTAAACAAGGTCAGGTAGATATGAAAAAGAACCAATTAAAAATCCAGAAAATGAAAAACTATATAAAATAATTTAAATTTAAAGTCTCACAAATTAAACTGGACATAGTTGAAGAGAAAATGGGTAAATAAGGAGAAAGTATTAATGAATTGCCCCAGAATGTAGCACCAAAAGATAAAGGGAATAAACGACATGAAATAGCAGTTAAGAGAGAAGGAAATTAACTTTTGAGGCTTCAACATACATTTAATATAAATTCCAGCATAAGACATTGGTGGAATGGCAGAAAAGTGAAATTTTAAAAAAGATAACACTTAGGAATATTCCAGGATTGAAGAAAGACAGGTTTAAGTGTAAAATGTAAAACATAGAGTTGGAAAAATGAACTAAAATATAGTGTTTGTCAAATTTAACATTATTTTTAAGAGTTTCAAAATATTCCAAAATTAGAAAGAATCATGGACAATAAATATACAATCACTTATACAACCCTTCTAGCCCATCTCTTAATATATTCTGTGTATGCTCAATTTTATTTGTCCCATTTTAAAAAATTTCATCTCACCTTTTGTTTGTTATCTTTACTTCTGCCCTATTTTGAAGAGAACATGAAAATTTAAAACAAGAAACCCACTTTAGATATTTATCCAATTTTAAATGTGTTTAGCATAAAACTTTGTTAATGTTGCAAACTTTAAATCTCAGAAACTCTATAATCTCACTTTCATTTATGATAATAAGATACAAGAAAAAGCAAATTTTTACAGCCTCATATTACAATAAGATAGGAAACTGGTCACTGTACTGCTACATAATAATGGTGCCTCATTTGCTAAAGTTCCTAAGAAGTTTCCAGAGCGTATGAAACACTGGAAACTATTTCTCACCACATTTTTATAGAGGGGAAACTAGCTATAAGGGATTGAGATTTGTATCTATTCTGAAAACCTGGGTCCATCAAACTCAGCTAATACGAATATAAAATACAAGTCAACATGTTTGAATTAAGGAATCATAAATTATAGAAAGTGATTCACTCTTCAGTAATCAGCATTTTATTTCAGTTCATTTGAGAGTCTAGGGGTTTTATCTGATGCTGTTACCTAGAAGGTGGAACAAACAGTATCCGGTTGCCCCAGGCATGGAGGAAGGGAAGAGGGACAGAGAGACAGACGACAAGCAAGAAATGTCTGTTCTAGTGTCTGTATTTGGATGTGTTGTTAAGACAGATGATTGGTCTGTTCTGTCCTTTAAAGTTAGCATATCAAAGCCTCAATAGCAGCTGACATCACCAGAAGTGGTGTCCAACATGCTCTCAGGCAGCTCCAATGGCTTCCCCCAGCCTTTCCTGCTATCAATTCTTAACTGCTCATGATCCCTAAGGCATTCTTTCTGCTTCTCTCCTTTGTTCTTCCATTTGCTCTTTTGCCCCTCCTTTCCAAGACTGCTTGATGTCCATTGCAGTCCTCAGGGTCCTTGGGTCAGATTAACTCTACCCCATCCCCACCCCCAGGAGCCTGCCACCTGGTTTGTCAAGCCCAGCGCTGAGGGAGGACTCAATACCCTCATCCTAAAAGAAGGTCACAGCAGAATGGGACCAGAAAACACTTCATATCTAGGGTGCTGAGGAGGCTCTTCACAGGGAGGGATCTGCTATTAAACTGCATCTGAGGGTGCTGCAGGAAGTTGTTGGACAC
Source organism: Balaenoptera physalus (assembly GCF_965194825.1). Lineage (NCBI taxonomy): Eukaryota > Metazoa > Chordata > Mammalia > Artiodactyla > Balaenopteridae > Balaenoptera > Balaenoptera physalus. The sequence goes on along the minus strand of NC_138883.1, from coordinate 79,857,961 downwards.
CGGGTGCTGTTGACCACAGTGGCCTGCAGGAACTGGGTGCTGCACGAGCCTTGTACTGGAAGTTACCCTGAGATGCAGGCAGGACTGGCTACATAATTTGCAGGGCCTAGTTCAAAATGAAAATGTGGAGCCTCTTGTTCAAAAAGTATTGAGAATTTCAAGATGGCAACAGCAGAGCACAAACCAAGCATAGGGCCTTGGGTTTCTGCACAGATTGCATGTTCATGAAAATGGCCCCTCAGTGTAGAAAACAGGTGCTAGAGAAGACCTCTGTGCTATAGGAGCCTGCCCAAAGAAGCACAAAAGTACCAGGAAGAAAACCTTTTCCTCCTGCAGTGTCTTGCCAGTGCCTTCCATGGACATAGCTTAACATGGTACAGCAGGAAAAAGGAAAATATTTGAAGGGCTCATCTCTGTTTTTGCAAATCAGTCAATGATGGGTGGATTTGGAGCTGGAGGCATCAAATTGATAACTGCCACAAGCGGCAAAGGTCCATAGTACTGGAATAGGGTGAAATCATTGGCCTATGTAGAACTCAAATCCACAAATTTGACCTCATTAAATTTATTTCTCTATATACTTTTTGCTGAGGAAAACATTTAAAAACATTAGTTGGCCATTCTGCTTTCCACACAGGCATAGTCAGCATACCACTGAAGCTCAAATACACAATTCCCTTGACCAGAACAAATACAGCCTTAGGCTCGACTGTCTAATCCTTCAATTAGTCTAGTAAGTGTACATAGACTATGATGCTCTGTCAGTCTAATAGCCAGCCATTTATTCTATCAGAGTGTATTTCTAACAGTTTCCTTTTTCTTTCTTGTTTTTTTTTTCCAAAACAGAAAAAAGTTGAGTAATTCATAATATGTTTGTTAGTTGACTCAAAACATTTCACTAAAACAGAGGATTAAAATGCATTTGACAGACAAACCCATTAGATCTTTTCCTGCCCTGGGCAGATTCTCGGCTTCTGGCTCTATTACCTGATTGGCAAGTGATTGAAACTGATTGACAGATGTGGCAGTGAACACCCCAGTGCATTAAACCCAGAATGTCTGGTTTTACAAAGGCAATGCTTAGACTAAGAGAGGAGATTCACAACAGGTTGACTGTAGCACAGGGACTTCCTACATCACTGCACTTGGAAAGTAAAGCTTGCAGAAGCAAAGCTGGCATAAAGCCTAAGACGCCTCAGCTTGGTATATGCTACCAAGGCACAGGGAGGGTGCCATCACCATGGCAGTTTCTGCCCAGGGAACATTCCTCATGCTGCACTATTTACAATGGTGATGAGGGCTTAGGGATGGCAGGGGGCTGAATCAAGTTCTGGAATCACCTTCCTCATCATTTTTATCCCTGAGAGCTGTGCAGAGCAGGAGTGCCCTAGACCTGTCCCCTCTCCTTTTATACTTTACAGCGGACCCTAAGCTCCATCAAGATAGAGAGGCTTTGGCTGTTTTGCTTTCTTGGTGTGTTTCCAGCTACTGGAACAGCATCAAGCACTGCTTAGTGGTGGCATAAATAGCACTGGATCTAGAATGGAACCACCATGAGGACAGGGATTTTAATCTGTTTTGTTTACTGCTGCATTACCAGCACCTAGAAGAGTTGATACTTCAGTAAACTCACTTTTCTCTCTACCCCTCTCCTAAGAATACTCTTTCTTTTGGTAGTGACAATATGGAATTGCCTGCCCAATCCCTCCCCTCTTACTTCCCCTTGGATCTGCCCTGGTGAAACTACCTCCTCTGTCCCTCAATATCTATATGGTGAGACTCATAAGTTCATTCCCAAATACAGTTGTTTAGCTCAGGAGTAGCCAATTAAAGTCCTCCCCTGAGATATTTCACTCTGTTACTGGGGGATAGGTTTGATTCTGATGGTAGAAGCCATGAAGATATAAAACTTAAGAATGGTCTGTAGCCATGTTGCCTCACAAGAAAGAAATAGTTCCATCTAAATTAAGGAAAAATAAAGTTTATACAAGATATATAGGATAAAAAGATAGAGAAAAAGAGTCCTGGTAGCATCTAAGACTCTGGTTTTCCATTGTGCCTACCTGGACCCAGCTACATCTCTCGCTTTCCCATGGGTTGGTTCTCCAACCCGTCCTGGGTTTTCATTACTCAGTAGATTTCCTTTTTCCCAAGATAGCTTAGGATTAACTAAAAGAGTCTGACATTCTTGAACTCCATGATCTATTTTCCACATAGCAGCCAGGGAGACATGTTTAAAACATCTCTGCTTCATTAGAATTCTCCAGTGGTTTTCCACTGCATTTAGAATAAAATCCAAACTCCTCTTTTACAAAGCCTCTGCATTCATCTTTAACCCCATCCTCCTCCTTGCTCCCAGCCGTTTTTAAACTCTTTAAACAGTCTAAGTCCCATCCTATTCAGAATTTTTGCACAAGCCAGTCTCTTTGCTGGGAATGTCCCTTCCCACTGTCTTTACTTTCCTGAGTCTTTCCTGTCATTTGAAGCTCAGTTCAAGTGTCACTTCCTCAGAAAGGTTCTTTCTGACCATCTGATGTAAATGGCTATTCAATCACTCTGTATGTCATTACTTTTTTCTTTTGCAATAGCAGAAAATTATCACTACATGGCAATTTTCTTTTTTATTCATCTTTTAAATTGTTGTCTGCCCCTTCCCACCCCTAGTCTGCAGAACAGAAACTTCATGTGTCTTATTTACCTACATATCCCCAATCCCCTAGAACTGTACCTAACACATAGTCAGTGTCAATAAATATGCCCTGACTTAAGAAATTCATTACACACCTTGCCATCCCAAATTCCAGGCATCCACCAGGCTCCAAAATGAGAAGGAGAGTAGCTCCTATAACAAACAAAGAGTTTGGGGACGTTTCATTCTACTAAATTACCTTGGTAAAAAATTTCAACTTAAAAACTGTATACAGGACTCTCTATTTGATATTCAGCAAGTAGAGTACCCATAATGATTAGATAGGTAGATGATAGATAGATAGATAGATAGATAGATAGATAGATAGATAGATAGATAGATAGATAGGTAGTTAGATAGAAGATAGATAGCAAACCGTAGGTGGTTAGGCATTAGGTAAGACATCAGCCTACTTACCAAAGGACTTGTCAATGAAGAATAATTGATGTTATGAAAGACGTATATAAAATAAAACAGGTTATCTTTATTAAGCTATTACAATATGCTAGGCACAAGTGCTTACATGTATTAACTTGTTTAAACCCCATAAAACCCTATGAGGTAGGTACTATTATTTAAAGATTAGGAAACTTGCCCAAGGTCTCAGGCCCAGTATGGAGTTGTTCCAGGACACAAACACAGACAGTCTGCTTCATGCTTTTAATATCACCCTGCACCATTTATATATGCTATGAGAATACACCAGAGCCATCAACTATGTTTGGGCAATGCTAAAGAGCCATCATCTAATTATTTGATTTGGGGATTCTATGTAGCCCATAACTACATAAGAGCTAGCTAATATCTCTTATATGTCCAATAAGTAATAAAAAGCACTTATCAACATAAGGATAATTTTCTTTAAAAACAAGCACAAATATTAATGATAGACACCACAGAGCTAAGCATGGGGCATTGGAGGGCGGAGGTACTTCTTCATTCCCATTCTCATTATTTTTACTTCAGCTCATGAATAACTGGATGGAGTTTGTGGTCTTCTTTCCAAATCAATGAAATGATTTTCAAGTTGGGTAATTTAAATTTACTGTCCATATATCCATGTCATTGCTACCTCTCTTCTAAACCTGATATATATGATTATTTAGGTACCTTTCTAGTTTAAAGCTAGTGTCTACATGATGAATATGCAGGTCCCCATATCAAACACCCTGATTAATGATAATGTGATCATTTGTCAGTGTTAAGTTATCAACATAACAGAAGGTGAAGCATGATGCTCCCCACCCACCACTCCAATCAAAACTGGCTGGGTCTCCACCCACAAGAGAAACATCAGCCCTTTAACACAGCATGTCACATCACCTGCTGACAGACTCAAAAAAATAAGAAAAAGAGTATGTGTGTTCGTGCTTCAGTGCTGCCTTATTAAACATGGTTTCCTTTGTGTCTAGGTATTGAAGGGAACACTAGTTTATGGACAGCAACTTTTATTAATAAAAGACAACTAATTTTTGAAAACCCTATCATTGCTCATTTCTCCTCCAAGGGACTGAAATTTTTGTCCAGGAATTTATTTTTGAGCTGAAGGAGCAAAACAGTAGATGAGTCCCTCTTTTTCTGTCTATAGCTAGAATCTAGAGAAAAAGGAAAAATAGAACATACTATGTATGCACCAGTAATTGGACCATTATGAGGGTAAAGTTGGTCTAATGGAGTTCTTTAGTAGGGAATGTAATTTTACCAAATCATCACTGATTATCTTAAGTAATGCTTTGAGAACAATTATAACTCATCTTACTTTGTCTCAGTAAATCCTGCTTTGGAATTTTAAAAATACATATCACTATAATGACTGTAGTATAGGCCTCTGAAATATGTGAGGACAATAAATTCAACAGTGTTGCTCAAGTAGAATAGATGGAAAGCAAATGATACAGGTTTAATGCATGCAGCAATAGACAAATTAGTTTGTCTCATTGTCTCAGTTTCCTTATCTGTAAAATGATTTGAATATACCTAACACATGGAGTTACTGGAAGTTGTACATGAACATTTATATACATCACCTAGCATAGCGCTTAAGGCTGACAGACATCCCATAAATAGTAGCTATTATTATTATAATTAATAACAATTTATGTAATTATTATAATTATTTATAGCCATTGTGAGAAACTAAAGGGTTGCACCACTGGTGATAAAGATTATTTAAAGTTTAATTTGAGTTTCCTTTGATAACATGGAATTTTTTCAGCAGCAATCTTGTCTATCTTATTCTTAAACATGAAATATTCAAATTGCTCTGTTCAGTTATACATATATTCTACTATTCAAATATGTACATTAATGTATGTAGCATTAACCCTTAGTTTATATATTATGGAAGAAAGAGGGCTATTAAGTAAATATTGCTTACGTAAAAACTTATATAATTTTCATTTTTTCATTGCTTTCCATGACTTTTCTACAAGAAAAAAATCTCACAAGTAATTAAATTGAAAAATTGAGTTGAAGAGCAGTGTGTTTTCATATTTAGCATATCTTCTTAGCTATGGCATCTCTCCTTATCATTTACTTGACTTTCCTTTTTTCCTTCTTCATTTCGATTGTTTCCAGGCCATAAGAATGTCTACAACTAATAATAACACTCTAACAAACATCTCAAATGTCTAGAATTTATCTCTCCAAGTCCTCTTTTAGTCTGGGTTTCTATAAATCAGCAGAATTGGGATGCATTAAAACCTTTTTTTTTTTCCATGTTTTCTAATAATCTTAGCATAATGACTCTGAAATTGGGTTTCAAGGCTATACTGCCTGATTTCAAATCTCTGCTCTGCCACCTTCTAGCTGATAATCCTTGGCCAAGAGACTTCACACTCTTTTCTAAAGACTTCTCTTCCATAAGTGAGAATTATGATAGTAATCCCTATCCCAAAAGGTTGTTATGAGGATTAAAGGAGCTAATCTGTTTAGCACCTGCCGCATAAAAATCACTCAATTTTTATGATTTAATGTTTGTTATTATTATAACAGCTCCTACATTTTTTAGTTTAAGATATTTTCAAGCACGACAAAATAGTTTTATGACCTTAATTAATGTTTCCCCCGCCTTTTTTTTTTCTCAATTTAATGGCTCTAAAGTTCTGTAAAAAATGTCTACTTAAGATACAGTCTTAAAAGTGTATGATATTTCCTATGACTAGTACTTTTCAACTAGTGAATATCCAACAACATCAACTTATCAGCAGACCAATTCTACATTGACACTTTTTTTTTTACCATGTTTTTATTTAACTAATTGATAGTTTCTTAGGGTTTATTAGCACATCAAATGCATGATTCTTAAAGTTTGGCAAGGAGAAAAGTGATACGCTTATAACTTATTCTTTGTCCTACATAATTAACTGTTAGCAGCAGATACACCTTCAGCTGTCCTAATTGGGGAAAAGTAAGCCACAAATGAAAGAGAAATATTTACAGTCTAGAATGTTGCCCTAGTCATTTCTTCAATTGCTTCCACCTTTAGAAATGCATCATGGAGAAAGAAATTTTAAATTACCTAGGAGGGCTCTCAAAACAAGTTCTGTTAGTTTATTGACTTTTAAAAAGTCTTTGCAACCATAAAAAAAGATTTGAAGCATCTTTACAAGGTCTGAGATGCAAGTTTTGAACTAACAAACTAGACACTTGGGTAAAGTCTAACTTCTGTGAGACTTATGAAATCTGCATAACATAGGAATACCATCTGCATTCCTGGCGAGAAAGCTCCCACTGAGTGTCGTTCAAACACCAGTTAAGAATTTCTTATGATACTCAAATGGTTTGTAAAGTATCATCAAATGCAGTTTCTCTGGTAACAGGAGACAGATTTTACCTGTCTTATTTTTCATCCTAGCACAGATCAGGTCTCTTTCAAATCTTTGTATAAGACAGTCATTCATCAGCCTCAAAGTCTTTCTTATAGCTTGGGCGGCCACTCTAGTTAGGGTCTGTGCCTTTTATTGGTATGCTACTTTACTGACTGGTTTCATATGCAGGAAGACCTTTAGACTATATTAATTCTTGTAGTTTACAAATTAATTTCTGTTCATTCCTCTTATGTTCACTTTTTTGAGTTGGGTAATTAATTTCTATTCTTTTTATTCATCATCACAAAATGACATGCCCTGCTTCTCCCTACAGGCCTGCTGTGTTGCCCAAAATAGGAGAGAACTCTACAGAGGAGATATAACTTTCCACATTAATGCTAGGTTTTTACTTAAGTGCAAAATTCTCAAAGAACACAGAATGCATAGTCTCCAAAGCAAAAGAAAAAAAATCTCAATAAAAAATATTTTACCTCAGTGGAAAAGAAGGGCAGGGGTTTTAGAAGATCATTAACTCCTAACACTGAAAATCACAATGTTACAAAAGCCATGGCATTGTTTTCATTTCAATGATGTCTTTCTTCTTTAAGGTGAAAAAAAGAAGTGATTGAAAATGCAATTTCTGTTTATTTACAATGTGTTAAGTAACAAAAATATTTGCCAAATATTGGACATTCTATTTATTTTCCTGAGCCGAGAGGAGCAGAGTCTTCATCAATAAATATTTTTCATTATCAGGTTAAAAGCATGACTTTCATGAAATTGTAGTATCATTAATCCTTTACAACAAGCTGTCATTTTTTTTAAAAAAGTCTACAAAGGATTATGCTTTGTTGCAGGAATATTATGTAAAAAAAAAGTTTTTGCTACTGCAGATAAGGTCACAGCCAGCATTCCTTCTGGTCTCACATGATCTTCACTTGTTCTTTCCTCATGTAAAAGGCAACTTCACTTACAATGGACGTTTATTTGAAACTCATATAAATAATGCATGTTCCCATTGTTTGTCAAAGATGAATAAACAAACTGCTCCTATGTCTCAGGACTAGTTTTTGCCAAATCTATCTAACGTTTTTATGTTCTAACTTATATGAGATTGTCAGTGCTTTTTACTTTCAAAAATTTCCTTTTCCAGAGACCAGACTTGAAAACACTTTTCGAGCCAAGTGTTTACCTAATGTCCTGGGTGACTGACAGATCTAGGGCAGACCCAAAATCAGTTTTGTGCTTGAAGATCAGCAGGAGGACAGTTCAGACTAAAATTAACTTTGCTTTTACTCTGGTTCACTACTGAACTCGCAAGTAAATTCTGTGAGGAATATATAAAGTAAGGAGACAAGCAATGCACCACAGCTTACTGATGCATCTCTGGCTTCAAAGACGTGCTCCTAAAGTTATTTGATCAACTCAGCCCAAACACAGTGAAAAATCTGCTAGGAGACAGGAACTCATGATGGGGGACTTGCTGCCCTTTTGACAAGGGGCCATGTCCACACCACAAAAAGTGGCCATAGTCCACTCTACAACCATGTAAGAATGTCTTGCCATAAACATTCTTCTGATTCTATGACATGCTGTGTAGGTGGGCCTATGGCAGGTTGGCCATGGCTGATGGCTCTGTTTCTTGCCAGTTAAGTCATGTACAATCCTCTGTCATTCAAAGCACTTCATAATTTGGGCCTGCCTTAATGTACAAACATCTGTCTATTCTCTCTCCATCCCTCACAACCCTCAGCCCAGTCAGCCCCTTGTCTATTTATTATTCACATGATTTCTACCCCATGGAATAGCCCCTGCCACCTGGAAAGATTTCTCTTCTCCTTTCTCTTACTTGTGTCTATACTTAACCATGAAATCTTTCCTTAACAACACAAACTCATCCCAGCTTCTCATCTCTCCTCATCACTGACTCCCCAGAATTTACTGCTGTTAACAAATCTACACAAATTAGAAACTAATACAACTTAACTCTTAAAATCATCAAGTTATATACATCAACTTTCTACAGCTTTTATATATCAACAAAAATTAAGACTAAACACATAGAGTTACAATGGGAGGAGAGAGTTTAAAAAATATTAAGAGCACAATTACTCACTTTCCATATTCATTCCTATCTTTCATACTCACTGTTCTCAATGTTTTTTTTTCTTCTACTCTCTCATCCCTCATGCATTTATGTACCCAAAAAAGTAAAACCTGAACATTAGTGGGAAAACTAGCAAAACCTGGATAAAGTGTACTTTAGTTTCAATATTAAAAGTGTGCAAGCACTTCAAGGGCAAAGAATATGTTTTTATGACTCATAATTCCATAATAGACACTAGATATTTCCTACTGCTGTTTCTGCTAACAATAATTATTTTGGATATTCTTCGCCCTTCTTCTAGATCCACCTTCCACCCTTCTCAGTCTCCTTTACATCCTGACCTCTATGGACTGCACCAGTGTAGCTCCCAGTTTTGCTCAGACAATGGGAGGCACAAGCAGTTGATCAGGTGGCAGAAGAGAGATTGGGGTATTTATTGCCCAGGCTCTCTCCCAGATAGACTGCAGATTGGCAGAGACTGAATTTCTCCACCAAAGTTTTACAGCTCTTATTGATCATTCTACAGCTGCAGCTACCAATCCCCTTCCAGGTTCTGGGAAATACTTCATCTTCTTGCTCCTTCAAGCTTAATAGTAATGGCATCTTGTCCCTGCTAGTCCTAATATGCTTCACTATCTCTTGTTGGTTTCCCTTAATTCTGTCCATATCTATTGAAATGGTCCTATTGTAAACTCTCTTCTGTCACCCCATTTAAGTGCCATCTATTTCTTGAAGGGTCCCTGAGAAATATGAGGAGGAGGAGGATATGTTTTATATCCCATCAAAAATTAATCAATTTGTTTCTATTTAGCAGCAACTCTCAAACATTTTAGTGAGAAGATGGCATTTTCACATATTTTTTGATATCTGACTTAACAAAAGAGTCTAGATTCTCATATTTGCTTCTGCATTCAATCTGTCGTGATATGTTGTATTGGTGTAGTACATGAAGAAAATCCAGCTTCACATAGACATGTAGATAGAAAAAGGAGTAATATAATTATCCTTTCAGATACTTATGGATGTTCTTATTTGATAATACATCAAAACTTGACAATTAATAGTTACTTAAAGGTTAGTGGCAATGTAGAATCTGAAATTTGTCAATAAGCTTTTCATTTCTCTTTCCATTAAAATCCACTGATTGCATTTACGTGTCTTTTACTCATACATGATTTTGTATCATAAACTAGTCATTTAGAAAATATTATCTCACCAAATTATACAGATATTTCAAATGTCACATTTTATTGTATAGTATCAAAAATAACATTTAATTATATCACCACCAAAATTATGAAAAAGTTTTTAAAAAATATTGGAATGCTATTAAGCTCATTATGAAGAATACGAGTTTTCCAAAATCACACAATTACACAAGTGCTTTTCCTCAAGATAACCATTATACTTAGGTATGCAGCAGAAGTGTTTTATCCATATTTCCCATAGATTACAAAAAATATATACATTAAAAGAATGAGATTTAATAAAATTTATAATTGTTATTGTTTCAAAAGGACATTCTTAAATGAAACTAGTGTTTATTTTACTGTGAGTGCATGTTGGTGATGAATTCAATAACTGCCAGTACAGTTGGGTGCCACTGCCTTGATTTGTGCTAAGGAACCAGCAATTTTACCCAGCAATGTTTTTGCACCATCAGAGCAAATAACAAAAAAATGTTGGTCCAGGACAAACTGTGAGATCCAAAACAGCTATTCAATACTTTAAAGTACTGTGAATATTTCAGCAGTACTTGTTTGTTTGCCAAGTATTCACACACACAAACAAAGATCTTTGCTGATTTGTTGGTGCAGAGACCAGGAAAACATAAGCAAAACAATAAGTCCAGCCGTGGCTGTAGAGTCACCCTTTTGTAAGGCAAAAAGCATCATCTGCACAAAGATATTAACTCAGCCTTCAGGTTTAGAGCTAAATCTTTAATTCAATGAGTCAATTGGCACTGCCATGATTTTTCTTTTTCACTGATTTTTTTATCCAGCAGGAAGTCAGCACTGTAAACCATACAAGCTATCGTGTGTATTTCTCCAGTCAAGGCAATGCGATAACTTACCCTGTAAGATGATTCATTTTTCATTTCTAGTTTGAAAAAATGTAATGAACAATTTTTGCCTTTTAAAGAGTTCAGCATGTCTACATTTAATATCCCAAAATAATGCTACAACTTAGCTGGCACCCTACTACTATTCAAAAATATTCTGATGCATAAGATACACTAAGGTAAATGTTTAACATCTATAAAACCAAGGATAAGATAACTTGCATCATATTTCCATTTCTTTTTTATGTTTTTCCCAATTTCATTGAAGTAAATTTTTCCTTCCATGAGATTTCATCCTTTTTGGCAACTTTAGACAAAGCACACAACTATACAGAGAAGGCAAGTCTTCTACTGTCCTTTTTTTAAGCAAATGATCCAACTTTAAATACAAAAATACATTAATTTTAAAATTTCAGAACAAATATTACTAAATACTAAATACAGCTTAAATACAACAAACATTTATATAATACTCAAAAATATTTTTCTTAATATTATTGTAAAACAAGACACAAGGTGCCCTTACTTCTTGTGTTTCTATGTAGTTGCAAGGGAAATTTCAGCATTTAAAAGTAACAATTTATTGAATAATAATGAGTTACAGAGATTATAGGAGGCATAATCAAAAATAATTGGTAAAAGCAAGAAAGAAATAATTGAGAACAAACGGAGTTAATTTCTAAAACCACACATGTATTTATACCCCCAAATCACTACCTTAGAAAATTCTATTAAACAAAAGAATTCACAAGCAAAAAAAAAAAAATCTATTATTGTCAAATCAATAACAGTAGCACAAGTTATGTGGCATCTGGAAAGCTTTATACTCCTGAGAGAATGAGAGTGAAAAGGCAAAAACATCTTAGTGTTATTATGAAAATAGCTTTGTCCTTGAAGACATCCTGCAAGGATCTGAAGGACTCCTAGGGGTCCCTTGAGCCACACTTTGAGAACCACAGATTATAAATTGTTATGGGTAGAATTATTTTATCATTTGCTTTTGAGTTATCAATTTTGAACAGTGAAGTGGCTTGAATTCATTGGCTCAGCAAACTAAATCCTGGCACTACTAAAAACAAGGTTAGAAGTTAAAAATATAATAAATCTCATGTAAGGGGCAGGACTAGTTTACAAACATACTGCCAACTGTCTGGTAATTTTGTAAGCTCATATGATAAATGAGCATGAATAAGATTATGACTTTTTACGTCTAAGGGCATCTTTTTTAACCTTCAAAAATATTTGCAAAAATTCCACATGATAGCAAATGTACTTTTAGTTTCCATTCATTGAAAAAGGAAAGGGGTGTTACAAAGACTACATGGGATAATAAATGCAAACTGTCTAGCACAGTGACAGGCACTTAGTAAATGCCAATTAAGTCTATTCCTCCTCACGCCCAGAAAGTCTTTCTTCAACCTATTGAGTAACACAAATTTACCAAAATTTCCAGGTAAGAATTTAAACTCTGAATCAATGCCACAAAAGGTCTTAAGTGCAAAAATTTCAAGAAATATCTTATAATAACCTATAAAGGGATATAATCTGCAAAAAAAAATGAATCACTATGCTGTACAGCTGAAACTAACACAATATTGTAAATCAACATTACGTCAATTAAATAAATAATTAATTTAAAATTTCAAGAAATATGTATTTATCATAGCAAGGATTTGCAAATTGTTTAGAAAGATTTAAGCTGATTCCAGATAAGGCGCACGTGACCTTGGGTTGGCATCAAACTTCAGGATTATATATATGTAACTGAATGATGAATTTTAAAAGTTTTATTTGCAAATTCCTTTGAGGTCTTAAGACTTCAGTATGTTCAGTATTATAGAACCTTTGTGTCTATTGGTAGTTATCTCTTCTATCAATTAAAACTTCCAGGTATAGAGTATTTATTTCTATAGATCGATGTCATTTCTAATACATAAATGATATTAGAAAAGTAAGACATACTTTCAGCTATTTTTTCCAAAGGGCAATAACAAACCCTGAAATATGCTCTGAATTTATTATTTTTCAATTTGTATCTCTCAATGAACCCAGCCCTACTGCCCTTAGGCAGACTTTAAAAAAAAAGAAATTCTTACAATTAAATCAAAACATGCCATGTAAGTGATCAGCAAGACAAACAAACAATAAAACAAATATCAACCCATTCTCAAAAATAACATCACCTTTTAAAACAAATTTCCCTGTCTCAGCAACAAGTTCCCTGGAGCACATGCGCTAGCAAATTGATGGATCTTGGCTATGAAATTAAAATGCCCAGAATCTGTTAAAACAATATTGGAAACTGGTTCCATAAAGGATTATCTTCTATTTCAAATGGTGTGTATCCTATACTCCATAGTGTAAATCCATGGCAAGCAAGGCCTGTGGTCTAGTGGATGGCTTTAGGATCAGAAACCTGAGTTTATGATTTGGCCTGATTACTAATAGTTGGTTCTCAATACAATTTATTAAATATATTAAATTATTGCAATATACTCATGAGTCCACTAAATAGTTAAACAGTGAGCAATTTTAACCAAAACAATGGCATAGAGAAGAAAGAAAAAATCTTACATTGTAATATATATGATGCAAAGGGCTTTTAACTAAGGAGTCCCTTCCACAGAGTTTTAGCTTTGTGGAGGATATGGCAGTATATATAAATCTCTTCTCACTAGAGCAACACAGAGAGATGGTAAAGCATTTAAGTGCAATGGTGGTAGGCATATGTACAGAAACTAGAGGATTTCAAGACCTCTTGAAGTTCCAGTATGTGCAAGAATGATGAAGAGCAGCTTAACAAGTGAGAATCAACAAGTGATCCAGAGGTAGAAGACCAAGAAGGAGCAGAACTCAGATCAGAAGCAAGATGTAGTCACCTCTCTTTATAGTTCCTAGTTAAGATTTTCACATATATCATCTTAGGGGATTGGTTTACTGTATGTAAATATTATACAATTCAGTTTAATAATAAAGTTTAACAAATAGAACTGTGATACAACTATTCTGAGGTCCAAAGTACATCAGTACTTCTTCATATAACATGTCCAGTTATTTCAGTCAAATCCTGTCTCTTTAGTGTGTACTTTTTGTGACATTTCCCTTCCTTTGCTAACTTCATCCTCTCTAGGCAATGAGGTGATTCATAAACTCACATTATGTAAGTTTTTATGCAGTTGAACTCTGTTTTGTTCTTTGTTTTTTGTTGTTGTTGTTTTTTGAGTCTTGCTTTGTTTTATTGTCTTAAGCATTGCTTTCAAGCATTTTTTGATAGAGTAAACTCTATGGAGTCTTAGATAGCTTAGTGCTTCCTGTTTGCTTGATTTCTGACAAATTTGCACTTCTTTAACTTTTCATGAAAAGTCAAGGTAGGCAAAAAGATAATAAATCACAGAGAGCACTATTTGGCTTGCTTATTGGCAGTTCGGTAAGCGTACTGAAAAATTAAGATCATTAATTAATCTAAGTTTTGTATTTTGTGTGTTTCCATTTAATATTGTATTTATTTTCTTTCCTCCTATAAGCAAAAGTTGGCTTGGTAAATAATTGTTTTTGTTCCTATCTGTATGCCCTTGATTAGCTGTGGATGTTTCTCTGCTTTGTTGACGTCTTCTGCAAATGTTTCAGCTCTTACCAGTAAAAGCTGAAATTGAAACAACGTAAGCAACTCTTTGGCTTTAACCTCTCTAGTGAAATTTCATGATCTCTTTTGATTTACTTCAGAACTAGATTACAGTCAATGGTGGCCTGCAACAGAATAGAGGGGTAGGTTTACAACAGCCTGGGAAATAAAGCTTGAAGCTGGTCTTCCAGGCTACTTTTTGTTGAGGAATTTGTCCTGCCTCCATACTACCATCTTTGCTCAATCAACCTTCATTTCTCAAAAGTCTGTGCTCCTCAATTTGAACTTAAGAAATAAATTATGCAGATCTTTTAAAATTGGAGCTCTGTCTACCAGACATCAGTCTCTCCCTGCAAGAACTGGAACAGGGTGTGGAAGTGAGGAGAGAGGCAGGCAAGTTGAGAAAGTGGTGAACTCTCTATGCCCTAGTGAATAGAGACAGGATGAGAGCACATTCCATTCTCTCAGTAGGGCAATGCCCTCATATTCAAATGTAAATGAATATAAAAATGTCCCTCCAGAGACAAATACAAACGCTCTGAGGATTATTTCCCTTCTATCAGTGCCGATACTTAGAAGTTGACAGTACCTTGCTAGCTAGGGCTATCTACCCTGCAGTCTTTATCCTTTCAGAAAATAGCTAGCCAAGCAATGCCAGGCTCTGCTCTACAGAGCACGAAGGATATCACTTAAATAAATAAAACCATTCCCTAAAAACATCACCATGTTTGGATTTCTAAACCTAAACAAAACGATATACGTTTAAATATGGCATGGGTTTCTAATCTATGGGTTTCTAATCTATGGGTTTCTACCCTTTGCAGATTGAACCATTACGGTTTTTTTTTTTTTTCTATGTAAACACAGATCTTGAAGTAACTCATAAAAATGAAGTATGTTCACTTTTCAAAGAGAGTTAGCCATTGGACTTTTAGAGAAAATGCCCCAATCTTCAGCTTCCTTCTATTCTTTTAAATATATCTTCAGTGGAAATAGTGGCTTCGTTTAATCTGGCTCAGAAACATACCCAGTTAACTGGAAAAGGAAAACTTTACAGCTGGGCCAGATTACATGGTGTTCATGGTAGGCATTATGCATTTCTGTGTGTTTGTGTGTGTGTGTGTATTTGTTCATTTATACTTAATGAGCGCCTGTGGAGAGACATCATGAGTAAGTCAATATTTATTCTCCCACGTACTTTTAAGAACATTTGGCAGGTTATTTGTTAATGGGTAGGAGGAAAGGAGATGGAAGAGCATGCCCAAAGCTTTTTCGCATGGCCTGCCATTTTTGTAGATAAAGCATTGAACAGATAGCTGTGGCTTCACCAAATTCTAGTTTTAAAGTTGATCACTCTTAAAGGAGCTTGGATAAACCCTTACAAATTCTGGTTACTTTAAACCAAACTTTTATTCTTCATCATACAGAGTAAATCAAGTTCTCAGTATGCTTTTGTCATTAACAAAAACTCTGAGGGTGGTTTCACAGGGATTTTTATGCATTGTTCTATGTTCTTTGATTTACAAACTGCTGAGGGGAAATGGGGTTGTAAACCTAATCCAGGTTTATGATATAAAAGGGCAGCACATTTTAGAAACACCTTGTGGTCTTACAAATAGAGTTAACTTTAAGCAATTTATTTAGCTAAATAACTGACTCAACTATGTATTAAATTGCTGCCAGTTGGAAATAATGGAGCTTGGCAGTTTTACTGTCAAATATAGTGGGTATAGGAAAATATGTGGAGACTAGAGACTTGCAAAAGACTGAGCTGCTGTAGCATTTAGTGATGGAAAAATCAAGTAATTCACCCTGACTATACTCAAAGGGAAAAATTTGAAAAGCAAGCTTCCACTATTAAACAGTTAATTATAGTGTGTTTATGTGTACAGGGCTTGATTGTTAATTGCTAAAGCTAAGTTGTCCTATAAAGACAAGTTCTCTCCTAGAGTCCTATGTGCTTAGAGATTGATATGAGTGGTGAGCTGGTCTGTTTTGCAGGGTGTAAATTGACTGACATAAATTTGTAGTCTGAATTTTAGAAAAGAGGTTTTATTGAATGTCTTGAGCGTAAGATTAACTATGTGGAAAACCCACAACATTAACGGTAAAATTTAAAATATTACATGCTCAGTCTTACCACGACTTTTGAAGAAGCATTTCTTAGCCTCTTGATTCCTATCAGTGAGAAAAAGAAAAAAAGAAAAGGGGGAAAAGAAAAGACATATAACAGATTCTGGATTATAAGATTTTATGGGTTCAGAGGATTTGTGATTAGTTATGGAAAATAAGATCCCTGGGAAAAGATCAAGGAACATGGAATTGTTTGGTGCCAGAGCAAGGAAGGTGGAGGATTAATATAAAAGATCTTCAAGCCTATGAAAGCCATATAGGAAACAGACAATCAGCTATTCTATTTGAATATGGACACGAAGCTTAACAGGCAAAAGTTGCAATAGAAACAATTTGGGATGGAAATAATATGAATCTATAACTGTTCTTAAAGGTTTGTTTTTTTTTTAATTAGACACTAGGATTATAAGACGACATAGTGGCATTCCATATAGAAAATAGACCCATATTTCAAATTCTGCATTACAAATTCTTATAAACTTTGGTTTTCAAGCCTTCAGATTTGATCAGCATAGGCTTTAGGAAAACTATTACTATGACTTGTAATTTGTTCAAATTATGTTAACTACAGCATGTAGTTAAATTGTAGGCTTATAAATATCCAGAAGAAAAAGAAATAATGATACAAAGTAAACCCAGTGTCAGGTGAGGTCATTCTGTCCTTTACATTTAATTAAAATTGGCTCAAGGTCCCTGCCCCATGTCCCTTGAAAGGTCCATGCCCTCCAAGATTTCTGAAAATTTCCCAAGGCTAAGAGCCCCATGGCTTCAAGGCTAAGAGCTCAAGGCTCTTTCCCAAGGCTAAAAGCCCCATGGCTTTCTTTGAACTTAGAACTCTAAGTCTCACTTGGGTCTCAAATTCCAATTTAAAAAGTCATAATAATAAACCCAGTGTTATAAGGCATTGTGTGTAAAATGGACTTTCACATCAAACCAAAATTTTCTTCTTATCTGAATCTCTGTGTAGGTATACTAGTATTCTCAGACATTAAGTGCTGTTAAGTGAGTGAGCCTCAATTATGTTGAGTAAGGATGGTCTATAGAAAAGTATAGCTAGTCTTTGTAATAAATCCGGGAAAAATATACCAAGTCAATTCAAAACGCAAGTCACCAAAAGCAAGTTTCATCATGCCTTTCTACATTGCAGGCTGTCTGTAGCTTACAGAGAAGGGGACATCTGATAGAATTCAGGAGAGTAATTAACTGAAGGACAGCATGCAGTTTTGAAGTAAGTTGTGTCTGGTTCAAATCAGGAGTAGAGAACAGAGCTTTTTGTTCTTTCCTTCTGTGAACTTCAAGCTCCGTGGCGTAAAACTGTTCAAAAAGGGAGTGTGATGGATTAAGCTAAGAGATAAGTATGATCTTAAAGTGATATAATACCTCAAAAAATCATTTTTCCCATTAATAATGGAAGTAAACAAAGGCCTTTCCAAAATTTCTTGTTTATAATAGTCCCTGTTTATGTTGTTTTATCATGCCTGGGGCTTTTCCCTATTATTCTTACTAGCTTTCTTTGAGTTAAAGTATGGCTCTATAAAAAGGAATGAAATCATCTGTTCAGTAACTTTCTATCCAGTAAACTTTTTTTCCTCCAACTACAGCACTCATAATTTTACTAGTTACCATTCTTCTCATCTATTTTCATTCTTTAGTTTGCATGTCAGTCCCAAATACCTCAACCCATCAGTTAAATGAGTTCTGTTTTTACAACAGCTCACAAAGGGTTTACAGCTGAAACTCTTCCTCTAATCTAGCTCTTCTCACTACATGTACTATTTCTTTATTGACCTTAGCTTGGGAGAGCTTTAAAAATAATACATATCAGCAAGAGTTGCATGCTTTCTAATCATATGTTTTCTCCTGCTAATCATTGTTACCTGATTAGAAACAGATGCAACCTATTTGAAACGTGAACTTAAGAGTGAACTGCTCATAATGGTTGCATATTTTTGAGATATTCTATGTCTATGTTGTGAAATGCCCTAGAATGTTTTCAATAGCAAGCATTTAGATGATATTTCATAGCTACAAGCCTTTTTCCTACCAAATTACCCATTCCAACCAATACAAACTGATAAACAAAACAAGCAACAACATTCAACCAACACTGAAAGCCCCAACATTTATAAGTAATCAGCAAACAAGAATACTGTAACTGTGATAACAATTTTAAAACAGACAAATCCCCTGCTTTCAAAGAGCTCATGGTATATTGGGAGAAGTAAACACATAAACAACTATTTATTATCCAAAGCAAATGTGATAATTACTTTAAATAAACTACATACAAAGTGTTAAGTAAAAAGAGAGGAGAGAAAAGAATACTTCTAAGTGATCCATATCAATAGCCCAATGCCAACCAAAGGGACTTGAACTGAGCCATGTACAAATTTTGTTTGTAGAACTCCAAATATAAATATACTCAAATATTTGTTTAATCAGACTGCCAACTGAACTGAAATTTTCTTAAAAGAAAAAAAAGAGTAGAGTGAATCTCTTCGAATTAGAACTGAATCTATGTGGGCTTCTTTATTAAGACTTTCTTTTGTTAGGGCAGTTTTAGGTTCATAGTAAAATTAAGGGGAAGGTACAGAGGTTTCTCATTTACCCCCTGCCCCCACGCACGCACAGCTGCCCCCATTGTCAACATCCTCCACAAGAATAGTACATTTGTTACAATTGATGAACAATGGATTGACACATTACAATCACCCAAAGTCCACAGTTTACATTATAGTTGATTGTTTTTACTTTTATAAAAATAACAAAATCAGGGCAATCAGCATGTTCTCAAAATCAAATCTGAGCTAAACTGATATTTATTACATCTGGTTCATATCTGTGGTTATCAATAAAACACCCATTAGGTCACCAAAATTTGAACAATGAGTTTTAAGTCTTAGTAAACTGAGGCTTTTACAACGACTATTTGACCATTTGGAGAGTTTTTGTTTAGAATAATTCTCATCAAAGGCAAAACGCAGGGAGAAAGTTTCTAAACTTAAATTCCCTGGTTCAGCATTTAAATTACATTCTTTCCTGTGGCCAAATGGTTTGTTCAGACAATTCAGGGTGGATACAGAAGTAGTTGGTGGGGGGGGGGAATATTTTTGCTGAGGACCAGTTAGTAATAATAATAACCAGACACATCAAAATTTGTTGCTTCCTAATAAATAAATGCTTGTCAAGTGACTGCTGAGTTCATCCCAATGTACACTCTTTGTACACATGGTCCTTTCAGTAACCATGAGAAGCAGAGAGGCAGGGATCTGACAACTAAATGGCCCTTTTTCCATTGCTTTGATCCACCACCAATTCTATTTAGTCATCTCTGCTCTGAAAACCGAGTTTCTCCGTAACTCTGAGGGCACACGATGGTTTGTTTTGGCACTGACTCTGTGGAGCTAAAACTCTGGGCTACAGAAGCAGAAAGATTTAAGAGCCTCTCACCTCACAAACTTGAGTTTCAGGTTGGGGCAGTGACAACCTGTCAGAATCTCGTTTGTGGCACCCAAGCAAAAACCAAGCACATGGACAGCGGAAATGGCTAGAAAAATCCTTAGACCCTGGTTCTCTTGGTCATTAATTCCATGGATGATTTTGGTGTTTAAATACTGAGACAGGCCCTGGTGCCAGCCAAAAATACAACTAGTCAACTCACATTTCCCTTGGCCTTTTAGAAAATGCAGACGTGCCAAAATCCTAAAAAACAGCTGAGTTAAAAAAAAAAAAAACAGGTGGGGGGGGGGAGAAAAAGAAAGGAAAAGGAAAGAAGCAGGGAGGAAAAGTGTTCCAAACAAACGAAATGTTGATCTGCCTTTTATTAATTTCATTTTTTATCTTCTTGTGTACAGACGTTTGACAGCTGTGACATTCATGGGCAATGCATTTGAAAAAGAAGACATAAATATTCAGAGACATATTAGAATGCTGTTCAATGTAAGCACCTGTCTACTTAGTGTTGACAGAAAATCATTTACTTTGCTTTATGCATGTTCTCTCCAGAGACCACAGAGGTCCTATTTTATTTAAAGAGCTGGTCCCAATATCAGTGCTTGCTCTCGAAACTGCAGTATATACAGCTAATTATATTTATTGAGGAAACAATTCTGTTTTATATTTTCAATAATACTTAAACAATTTTGTCAATCTTGACCTCAGGAACAATTTCCCCAAGGATTCAGTTAACAAAAGATTTCATACAAGGCCTGATACCAATGTCCTTACACTACACTATTTCCATTATCACCTAGGGAAGTTTTTCAAGTATAACATTCATGGAGGAGAAGTGTACAAGATGAAACTGCAAGATCTCTGTGGATATTATGAAAAAACATCACAGTCAATGAAATCCATGCTGGTATCTGTACATATGCATTTATTATTTATTATACTTTGATTTATATGCTCAAACAATATTAGTATTGCGTAAAGTAATACATTATTAAAAGACACATGAATCATCATAACTTTTAAATCATATATATCAAATTTGGTAAATCTTTGTTCCTTCTCTGGTCAAATCACAAAAGTAATTTTGGAACTTAATTGAAACAGGTGGCCAAGCACAGAGAAAAGAGAGAAAGAAAGAATAAAGAAAGAGCAAACTTTGTCAGGATGCTAAGCTTGCTGTGGGGACCTCATGAGGTGGTTTTGATATGTGTTCTCGAAGCCTTCTGACTTGTTCCCAAGTGATTAAAATAGGTATGCTTAAGTTAAATTAATTATTCACCCAAAATTTAATTTCCCTTCCTGTACTTGGTACAATGCCTATCTTGAAGGTGTATGGCTTGTAATGGGTTAATGTTGGACTACAGAGAAGCCTCCTTTCGCTGAATCTTGGGTCAGAATTACAAATGTACCATATTATCAGAGATATAATGAAACACAGACCGAAGTGAACAAAGCCTAATTTTTTGGCTATGACATTTCTCTCCCTTTTAGTTTTACCTGACCTGAGTGTGTAATGATGTTAGCTCAGCCTGATGAGGTGGGGCCGGGGGGTGCGGGAGGTGTGGGCTGTTGTTGAGGGGTGCAGGAAAGGCAGAACAGAACAGGCAAAGACCTCAGAGCTCAAGGCTTCCAAAACCTTACAATGCTGCCACCTACAGGCCAAAACTTTCCAGGCGGATTCCATCAATGTTGTTTTCCGACGCTTTACAATGAAAAACATGCCAAATCGTGGTAGGAGACCAGAGCCCCAAACTCAGAATCCCGCAAAGAGTTAAATCGCCAGGTGATATGAAAGCACAGGCCCTTTGGCTTAGCTAGTTCAGTGCCGTTACATAATTTAATTAGGATCATCACACGGCAACCGAGGCTGTCTAAAGGAATTATGAGCCACAAGTTCAGATCACATGTGAATCCTTTTGCTCAATTAAAGCTAAGCAATTTTTAAGGTTTTTTTCCCCTTTGCAGTATATGCAAAGAGCACTGAAGCGTGGCCTGCATATTTTTCACATTAAAATTATTACATAAAGCCTGTAGCATTTGAAATACTTATGGAAATCAAAATGTTACACTCTGACCTTGGGCATTTAAACTTCGTCATTTTTAAAGCTATTGTTGCCATGCTCTCCTTTGTTCTAAGAAAATTACTGTGGTTAGTTATAAAAGCCGAATGAATACTTACCGCAAGAAGAACAAAAGTATGTAATAGTGCTGAAATAATTCTTGAGCCTGTGTTGCCACTAAACAAAGTTTTAATTCTGTTTTGAAGACCCAGCATTGTGACTAAAGGCATTATCCTACTTCTCCTTACCCTACTGTGCCTACCAGTAAAAGTCACCATTTCCCTTCTCAGCAGACTATCCAGTCTGCTTACCTGTATGTCAAGGAAAACTCTGCTAAGAGCTTGATGAGGGGAGAAAATTCCTGGCGGAGTCTGTATTTTATGATGTAAG
Source organism: Balaenoptera physalus (assembly GCF_965194825.1). Lineage (NCBI taxonomy): Eukaryota > Metazoa > Chordata > Mammalia > Artiodactyla > Balaenopteridae > Balaenoptera > Balaenoptera physalus. Next base: position 79,835,636 of record NC_138883.1, on the reverse strand, counting down.
CACATGCAGTATGAAGCATGTTAGGTTCCTTACCAAGATTTTTTTCTAAAGTTTTAAACTTCCTTCAGGCTTTTAGCTTCCTTTCTCACTGATTGTATCAAGCAGACAGAAAAGATGGCAGTACTTCCTGGTTTTAATTATGCTTTAAACTTATATAATTAGACACAAAATTATAATTTTAGTAATTTAAAATTACAGTTTGGGATCATACTTGTTATTTGTGCTTATGAAAATGAATACTTTCAAATCAAGCTACTTTAAATTCCCCATACTAATGGGGATTTAAAGTTAATTTTTAAATGTTTATTTTGGGAAATAAGTATTACTCTTAATAAAAGATCATTCTAATAAAAATGACAAAATGGGAAGATGCAAAGAAATGTCAGAGCTAGGCAGAAGGTTACATTCAGTTGAGAATCTCAGCAACTTGGAGTTGTTTTATTTTTTTATTTGTTTGCTTTGTTTTAAAAATCCTCAGTATTTCTAGATCTATTGCTTAAGATAGTTGAAATTAGAACAAACAATAAAACTTCCAGTGAGTACTGTGGGAAATTCTTCACTAACTCATAGATCAAAGAGAATAGGCAAAACTCATTTTTCAGTAGTATAGCCTACTTATTATTTGCAATAGGAAAAAATATTTCTAGATTTGAAGGGCACATACAGTGTTTCCGAGTCACATATTGTTTATTAATATCTTAGACAAGAGGTACACAAAATGCAAAAATGAGGCAATCCTTAGTTTCACAAAATCTGAAAAGGTTAATTCTTTCTTCTTTTGCAACCAGATATTTGCAGGATTAACAACTTCTTTAAACACTAGTTAGATTTGGCTATAATAAGAATATAAATACAATAAGACATTCCTAAGGGGAATACAATTTTTTAAAAATTTCCATATTTGCTACAATAAATGTTATGCCTAGAAATTTTATAGCTAACAGAAACACAGAAAATACTATACCCAGAGCTAGAAAACTGTTCTGGTACAAAGCAAGTCTGATATATTACCTCCCAAATACACAGCATATCCCTGGTAAAGTTGTAAATTATGGTTGCAAATGAGGCCACAAAAAAAATTTTGCTCAAGGCATGAATCATAAATTCAAACAATAATCATATCCTACGTGAGGCACAACTACTTTGTTTACTTCTTAGACACTGTTTCCTAAACATGAAGATGAAAGTAGGTCAAGGAAATTTAGCATCTTTTTCTCATGAAGCATGATCTGATATTGGGTGCACTGTCTTATTTACAATTGCACAAACCTTTTAAATATTAAAAATGTGTGTTTTCACAATGCTGGGTCCTTAAGCATATTGATGCTTTACCTCATGATGACACAATATCGTCAAAACTATAGATGATTACTGAGGAAAAACAAGCACATCAAAAAGTAACCTGCTATGTGGAAGTCAGAGGTATTTTTCATTTTGAAAATAAAAGGATATTAAGCTAATGTTCAGTGGTACTTTTAATCTACTTATTAGTTGATTAGATATAGTTGTTTGCTATCGCTTGCACGTATCTGAGGAGTCAAAGGTTTTTCTTTTTACATTTTAGAATTTCTAAAAGCCTAATACCACTAAACCCTTTTTAAGCATGAAGCTTAAGAAGGCTGTCCTTTAATTAAATCTGTTCAAATCATAGAAAGAATCATTAAGATAAATCACTTAAGCACCAGTTCTGAGGATTACCTTGAAAGAGCATACAATTGTAAAATATTGTTTGGAATGCAGATTTTGAATATTAACCTAACGATTTCTATTTATGGATAATAAGAATGAATAGCAACATGCTTGTTCACCTCTAAGGAACCTAAATGTCATAAACTTCCTGTTTTTTCAGCATTGAATATCAATAGCAATAACAATCATCACATTAGTGTTTACAATATACTTAAAACTGTGCTATGTACTTTATGTGAATTATCCCATTTAATTTTCACAATAACTCTTTAAAGTAGGGGTGATGTTTATATCTGTTTTTGATTATGAAACTGAGGCTTAGAGAGAAAAAGTAAAACACCTTTTCCATGTCACCATGAGCTAGGCACTGGGTATTCAAAGATAGGGGGAAGGGCAGTTTCTTCTATTTCCTGAAGAAACCATTACAATTTTGTACCAGTGTATAAACCAAGGGGAGACACATAAAATTTGATTTCTTTTAAGTCTACTCAATTGAAATAAGACAACTTACAGGTAGTCATATGAACTAATAAACTGGCACAATGATCTATGTGATGCAATCATTCATAAAATATTTATTAAATGCCTAGTGTGTACCACTGTCTACTAAGTGGTATGAATTCAGTGATGAGCAAAATGGAGGTATCCCTGTTTCTGCCCTCAAGGAGTTTTTGTAGTAGTGGAAAATCAAACAAAATATTTTTAGGAGAAACCAAAGTGTGTATGCACTAGGAACAGGTGTGTGGTGAGTCCAAGGGTCCAAAATGAAGGGTCTTTGTTTTCACATCCACTCACCAATCTTCTCCGTCTCAGTCACATCACCTCCACCCAACTGTCCAAGCTGAAAAGATAGCAGTTGTACTCAATTTCTCTTGGCCCTCACACCCCGCATTCACTCAATCAACTAGCCCTGTTAGCTGGAACACATTATTCTGAATCTATCCACTCCTCTTCTATTCCCCATCCCAGTCCAACTTATACTCATCTCTTGCCTGGACTACTGCTATAGCTCCCTAACTGGGCTGCCTGCTTCTACCTGGCTTCCTTCAATTCCATTCTCCTCACTGCAGCCAGAGTCATCTTTTAAAAATGTAAAACAGTTCACATACCTAGCCTACATAAAACCCTCCAATAGCTTTCCTCTGTTCTTCCTTCTGATATCCATATGATGTGTTCCATCTTGTCTCTCAGATTTCCACTTAAACACCACCTTCTAAATGAGGCCTTCTTGTATGGCTCAATCCAAGATGGGACCTGCTCATTCTAGCACATTATATTTATTCTTTTTAACTTTCTGTTTATGGTGTATCTTTATCTCCTGGAACATATGCTTTTTGAAGAATAATCTTGTCTATCTTAGAAGCTGTGTCTCCATCACTTAGAACAATACCTAGCAGACAGCAGACACTCAAACTGAAAGGGTTGAAAAAGTATGCAGAGGTCAAATCATCCATTGATCTTTTGGTCACAGTAAAGAGTTAAGGTTTGTATTCCAAATTCAGTGGGGAACTTTTGGGAAATTCTAAGCAGGGGGACAAAAATCACGCCGGCTGTTCTTTATGAAGAATAGACTGAAGACGAGCATGAGTAGAAGCAAGAAAATGGATTAGGAAGCCAATTCAGAAATCCAAGAGAAAGATGGTTTTAGCTTGCACTAGGATGGCAGTATTAGAGATAGAGGAGAGATGGGTAAATTTGTGATATAATTTCACTTGCTGATGGAGGAAGGAAAGTAAGAGATTAAGAATTATTCATATACTTATATATTGTATGTCATATATATATGACATACCATATATATATATATTTGGCCAGAGATGGCAGGAAAGGAGGAGTTAACGGAGGATGGACCTGGAGATAAGACAATGAATTTGAATTGCATGCATTTAATTACCCTGAGCCAGATTTTATTTTCTGGTGACACATTTGGGTTTGCTTCAGGTCTGGTATTTCTCCTCAGAGGGGCAATTTAAGGAAAGGTCAATCTATTAATGGAAAGAAATATATCTTTAGCAGCCTTCCTGCCTTGATTGGATGGAAGCACCATAAGATGCAAATAACAGCCCGTGAAGGATGATGAACATTTAGCTCTTTGTTTTTTTATACCGGTTTTCCAAAGAGGCCGAAAACAATTTTGTCAAAGAATTTCCAGCCCTAAATATAATATATGGAGGAACTCATGGATTAGTAAGCTTTCACTGCACTTAGTTGACAGATGGTGATGCTGTAGGTTTTTACTATTCCATTCCACCTCAAAAGCCCTCCATGCAATCTGTAGCAACAGGGGGATGCAGGACAGAGAGGAGTAGAGATGGCCTGATGCCATTAGCAATGTGTTAGTCATTGTTAGTTAGGGAGGCCTGAGAATATGAATCATAGCAGTAGAGCTGAAGGAGAAAGCCTATGTAGGAGTCCAAGAGTAACAGTGATTGTGGTAGGAGCAGTGGTTAAAGGATAAATAAAATTGGATAAAGGAGCATAACAAGAGAATGGAAAGTACCTTGGGTGCCTCTTGATTCTAAAATGAAATGAAATGTTGCTTTTCAGAAGGTTTCCTAGTCCATTTGAAGATTGATATTCTAGTAGTTATCAAATTATTAAGAAATTAAAAATCCCTTTCATTGATATTTTATCTTTATGACCAAGGTAGCTATTATATTCATCTTCATTCTTCTAGTAATGTTGTTTATGAAACAAGAATGTACTGGGCTCTAATATAATTCCAAATTTGTGAACATCAAGTAAACATAGATTTTAAATGCATGGTAAAGATTCAGAATGCAACCAAAAGTAGGTAAATGACAACAAAGACGTTACTTTGGATATAAATTGTTCTTAACATCCTTGCAGAAAAAAATAAAATAACCATTGAATGTAACTTCTAAGAAAAAAACAGAACCATAGTCAATATTCTACTTGATATAGATTATAAGAATTGAATGATTAATATTTCTAATTATAATTTTAATGTTGTAAAAAAAGGAGGGGAGAGAATACCAAAAGTAATATGATTGTTACGAACATAACTGAATTTCAATAGTAACCTTAATACATAACCAAATAAAACATGGATAAAGGGAAAGGATGCACTAATGTAAGATCAACAAAATAAGCTGGATATCTCCTTTACAACATCCCTATATTGTTAATTAAGAAATTTGTGCCAGGGATATCTACCCGCTGCTCACCCCAGCTGCGGATGGTTTGAAGTACTTAAGTGCGGACATAAACTACAGGCACAGGAGTGTCTCTTCCTCCATTCTACTGGGTCCAAGGTCCTGTTAGGGATTCTAAGTCTCCTGGTCTCCTGGGGCACAAATAATCATTTTCCTCAAGGGTCCAAACATCAAGTAAGCATACATTCAGCCCCCAAATAGTACTGATTCCCTCTTGTAATGACTGGACAACATGCTGGTAGGATGAATCCTCCTTTGGCCTGTATTTTGGGGCAGGTTCTGATTCTCTTCTACATAGCCCCTGGGTACTTGAGAATTTAGCTTCACAGCAGTTCTTCTCCCAGGTAATTGGCCACAGCACCTTTTAACCACAGGCTGCGTAGTGGATAACTTTCAGGGGTGGGGGACACAGGCCCAAACATTCCTGCCCCACTCTCATTATTTTTCGAGCTTCCTTTCTTTATTTGCACTTCCTCTATCTTTTGTCCTTCATCCCACTTGTTTTCTCCCCATAGGACTTAACAGCCTATCAGAAAGAGACTGTCAGCAAGGACCTCAGCATTCAGCCACATGTAATTTATTTACCTTCCTTGAAGTAGAAGGTGCCAAATCCTCAATACACAACCTCCTTTCATAAAGGAGAGAGGAAATGTTTTCACTCCTCTTGGTGTCTTGGACATTTTTAGGGTGGCTTGTAAATAGAAAACATTAAATAGTAAACATACACACAGAGGGAAATGTGTTTTCATACCTGATTATAAACACTCATATTTAAATAATTCCTTTCCATCAAGTGACTTCCTAAATCTTTAGATCCTACCTCCTTTGTCTTTTGTAAAATGGACTAAGACTCCTTACATGACAGTGATGCTTTGAAGCATCAGAGAACCTCAAAAATGTATCTTGCCAGCCTAGAGCAAAGTGCTATTTTAACCTGAAACCAAAAAAAAATTACCAATACTAACCTGACTCAATTTGCTTATGGCAAAATTAGTAAATAGAGCAGAGTATTCTAGAATACACAGTGTCCTTAAGTCCCTTTGAGAAAGAAGACAGAATTTCTAAAACTTTAATCTTTCCAAAAAATAAAATGAAGTGGTTCTTGTTCTCCCACTTCAGGTGAATATATATTTATATATAGTGAAACCATTTAGGCATACGATAAAGCTGAAAATGGTGATACACCTGCATAATGGAATAAAAGCCAGCATAGTTGAAAAGCCCACTAGATCCTCCTAGTAGAAGTGATGCCATCTACCCATTAGAATATATTTGTAAAGATACTGCCATAACCTGTTAGGGTTAAAGCAGACTATGTTGAACTACACTTTACCATAATTTAGACCCCCATTCATATTAAACACAGCACTCCATTGGTTTTGAAAATTTGTACTAATTCACACTTCAAAACTGACTGAGATCTCATCTTCTGAGCTTCAGTCTGGGCAAATATTTTATAGGCTAGTCATAAACCCTAAATATGGAGAGTAGTGATGAAAAGTACAAGCCCCCCCAAAATGATAATAATACATTCAATAAATCTTTTCTTTCTAGTCTTACCAAACTACACGTGAAAAATGTAAGCATATAAATTCATACCATGTGTAAATAGAATGGAGGAATAAAATCCAGTAGGAAATGAGAATCAGAAGCTGTAGCCTGAAGTATGCAGGTACAGTGAGAGTTTTGAGAGCTACTTCTCTGCTTCCCATAATTTCATTAATGTGTGCCATTTAGCTTTGCTAATGTCTGATACTCCATTTTTTTTTTTTTTGTAACAGCCTGTAAAACAGTCCTGTGAACTGCGTTAGTACTATTCCTACATTACAAATGAGACACTGAGGGAAAGAATGGCCACACAGCTAGCCAAAGTAGGTAAGGAGAGATTCCATACTCTTTGTGTTTGACAGCTCTGCACATTAGGGGTCAGCAAACCATGAGATTCACGGTCAAAACGTAGCCAAAAGCCATCAGGCTGCCCAAAAGATCGCCTTCTGGATTCAAGAGGAAATGCTAACATAGACAAAATATGATTCTAGCAACCTCAGACTTTGTTTTAAATCCATCAATGACAAGTACATGTGGTCTTTCTCCTCTTTGTCACTATTTTCTGCTACACTGTGTTGAAGGACTATACCCACATGTATGAACTGATTGGCAAGGCTATATAGGCATTTATATTAAAGATATGGGTAATTTACACATGCCTATGAAGACAATACTTTGTGTCCTTGGACCACTTTCATGATAACAGTCTCATACACCAGAAGTCAATAGATCAATGATAAAAAGAATAAGACAATCACCAAGTAAATGAGTACTGACTGATCAAGCAAGAAGAGAGAAACTCAATGCTTACCTGCTGTTCAGTCCTCTAAAGAAAGAACTAGAAGAGACAGTATAGCCCACTAAAAACTTTTGCTAAAGGCTTAGAGGCATGATACCATTGCTTCAAGAGAATTAAAGAAGTAAAAAAGCATTCTTCTTATTCTAGAGAAGCAGAAAATCCTGTTGAGAGGAAAAATAGATACTACTGGGGACAAAAGAGACTTGAAACCCTTCAAAGCAATAAAGTCAAGAATGAAAAAAGTAAACAGTTAATTTTCATAATGTAATAGTAAAATTGAAAGAGGAGGGATTTGGAGTCAGAGTACCAGGGCTCCATCATTCAGTGGCCAAATGGCCTCAGGCAAATTCCCAAATTCACTGACCCTCACTTTTTTCATAGTGAAATGAGGACAATACTAGCAATCGTTACCACAAGAGTGTGTTGTGTGCAATAAGTTAGTTATTATAATCCAAAATGAAGTCAGTCGGAAACCTCACCAGGAAAGCCTTGTGACTAAGATGTCAAGGCTAAATTCGAATAGTTTATCTTTAAGAGTTTTCCTTATCTATAGCGTACTGTCAGAGAACCCAGGAAATTCAAAGACGGTGGCTAGGTAGAGAGATTTCAAGACATTTTAAAATGGAACTGAGTAAATGAAAAATAATTTATAAAGTTAAGGAAATTAAAGCATACGGCAATTAATTACTTACCCAGACTTCTAAAACACTTCTAAACGTATAGAAGTATTTTAACCAAGAGTCCATTCTAACTCTTGATAACCCACAGTGACAATAGGAATTTTATCTATAGAAGTAGCTCTAAGGCAAGGCTTGACAGCCTATCTGGTACTGCAAGAATCAACAATGATTATTGAACATCTACATGCCTTCCCAATGCTGTGATATTACCAAGTACTCTAAAGATTTTGCATTTAACAAAAATCACATGTTTTTTTTTTCTTATCCTCCTCCAATTTAACTGATCTCCATGCCTCGTAACAGCCTGAGGTCTGGAGGCCTGGCTCATATAAGGACTCACATCTGCTGGTTCTGTAGAGTCTCAGGGGTTTCTGCAGTAGCAACATTTACATTTTCATTACGGAAACTTCCCAACCAGATAATGTCACCTCATACGCTATAGACCCTCTGAGTCTTCCAAACGCTTGGCATCGGCTCCGCAAGAGCCTGTTCTTATTAGACAGTTTCCTTTCACTCTCCTTGCACTAAGCTGTTTGCTAGGCCAAAGATTCGCCTTACCTTGCCTTATGACCCATTTCTTCAAGATTTTCCTTTGGCAGCAAGATTTCCAGGGGAGTCTAAGTATTGAATCCCTGGGTGCTTTTAGTTGCACCTGTTTTATTCTTTATGGAGTCATTAGAATTTGGCTGAGAGGACTGAGCAGCAGGTAAGCATTGAGTTTCTAAACGAGCAGCTCAGCATGGCATTTTTTTCCAAAGTGCAGTGGAGTGCATCTTATAACAGAAAATTTAGCCACAACCAACCACCTTAGAGGTTTATAATTTGGTGCTCTCACACTATCCGTTCCTAGGATTTCTCCCTCTGGTCTTGACGCTTCAGGCAAATTCTGAATAATGAATGGGAGGAGCTGGGGTGGGGGAGCTGGGGAGAAAGTGTCAAGAACCCTATACCAGGAAATGAAAATAAAAAGACCCTGTGCAGTCTATATTGGATACAGATGTACACAAGGCAGCAACTCCATCCTGTAAAGTTGCCAAGAATGCACCAGCTACATATGGCCTCATAGTAGGATGGAGAACAGTGATAGGATAATCTAATAAGCATTCTTTTACTATTAGAAACAGAGCTATAAACGGCACTGTGGTCCTGGATCTACCTGATACCTCAGCAGTTAATGAATACCCAGTGTGGGCAGAGGACTGGGGTAGGGACAGGAACCATGTCGCTCCTATTTGCCTTTTTTCCTCCCATGCCCACGTCACTGGTCAGGCTCTCATTAATTCTCAGCTGGATTCTTAAAATCATTTTCTAATAGATCTCTCCCCTTCCAAACCAGCTTTCCCACCACCGTAGGATTGATTTTTCTAAAATATAGCTTTGATCATTTCACTCATCTGATCAAAAGCCTTCAGCAGCTCTCTACCATAAACCCAATTAAGTCCAAAGGTCTCAGCTTAGCATTTAAGACCCTTTACAAAATGGTCCTTTTCTCCTTGCCTTTCCCCTCTGCTCTCTCTGGTCTGGCTTCTGGGCACATTCCATGAAGTCAGCAATTCTCTAGACTCTCCAAGGTAAGCAAGTGTGAAACAGCCAGGGTGTCAAGGCGTTCTAGGAATTTCCTCTAGGCTCAGGGATTGAGGGGGTGCAGGAGTATCCCTGGTGCAAGGAAGGTTGGTGATGGCCAACAAACTGTAGGAAGGGATTCATGGTAAAGCTAGGAAGGGACCTCCAACTTGCAGACAGTGTAGATGTTACATGTTTCACTCACATCACTCAGCCAGATAGTTCTCACTGGAAGCCATTCTCAAAAGCACAGAGCTAATATGTATAAAATGGATAACTAATAAGAACCTGCTGTATAAAAAATTAAATGAAATAAAATTCAAAAATTAAAAAAAAAAAAAAGCACAGAGCTAAGCCCACACGAGGCTAGTGATCCCTGATGTTTGCATATGAGGACATGGTGGTGACAGCAATTATGCCCAGCTTTCCTTTTCTCCCTCCCTTCCACCAGCCTAAGGACTGACCATGCAAGCCATCACTTCTTCCTCCCTGACTTGGAGAGTATTCTTTTCTTTTTTTTTTACAAAGAGCTCCAGATTACATAAGAAAACACTTGTTACTTCAAATATTGTCACCCCATTCTGACTGGCATTCTATATGTTTGTGTACCTTAAAAGTGCAGGAAAGGGCAACACTGAAGTCCTAAGAGGTAGAGATCTGAGTAAAGTGAGTGCAGACTGAGTGTATGGATCACCTGCATGGCACAATCACCAACACCTCCTCCCTGAGATGAGAAACAAGACAACTATGTTTGCAATTTCCACTTCCATCAAACACTATATTGGAGGTCCTGGAGAGTACAAAGAGGCTAAAACAAAGAAACAAAGAGTTTATAAGACTTGAGAGCTCATTATTCACAGATGACATGACTGTGGCTGAATAATCTATACATACACGCTCAGAATTAACAAATTTAGCAAAGTCACTGGATGCAAGAGCACTGTACAAAAATTAATTATACATCAGCAAAAACAATTAAAAACAAAATTTAAAAATTTACAAAAATATCATTTACAATAGCATTAAAACCAATAAATACCTAGGAATAAATGTAACAAAAAGTTGTACAAGTCCTCTAATAGAAAACTAAGACCTAAACAGTGGAGGAATATGTAATGGTTGTGGATTGGAAGACTCAGTGTTCTAAAGATCTTAATCCTCCTCAAATTGATCTATAGAGTGAATCAAAATCTGACCAAATGAGGTGGTTATTTTTGCTTTGTTTTGTTTTGATGTTGTTTGGGAATACATGGTATGCACGTGTGTAGAAATCAAGAGGCAAATTCCAAAATGCATATATAGACCTGCAAGGTGTCAAAAATGGCCAAGACAATCTTGAAGATGAAGAACTAAAGTGAAGGATTTATACAACTAGATATGTAAATTTATTATAAAACTATAATATTTAAGATAGTGTGGTACTGGCACAATGATAACCAAAAGGGTCAATAGAACAAAAGAGACCAGAAACAGATTCATGTATATATAGAGACACCTGCTTTATGACAAAGGTGGCGTGACAGTGTGATAAGGAAAAAGGTGGTCTTCGGAGTCAAACAGTGATCTATAGGGAGAAAAAACTCATCTTGACCTCCATACCTAATATCATACACTAAAATTAATTCCAGTTAGACTGTAGATCTACATGTGAAAGGAAAATCAATTCAGCTTTAGGAAGATAGGAAATATTTTCATTAGCTTGGAGTAAAGCAAAAATTTTCTTAAACAAGACACAAAAAACCCTATCATAAAGGAAATGATTGACTTGAAATACATTAAAATTAGAAACTTCTTTTCATCAGAAACACAATTAAGGGAGAGAAAAGGCAAGCCACAGAGTGGCAGAAAATGTTTAGAGTAAATATGATCAACAAAGGACCCATTTCTGGAATGACAAACAACTCCTATAAATCAATTTATAAAAGACAGATAACCCAATAGAAAAACAGGAAAAGATTTGAATCAAGGCTTCACAAGAGGCTATGCAAATAGAAAATTATCATGAGAAAATGTGTTCATCCTCATTAGTAATCAGGGAAATCGAAAATAAAACCACAGTATACCACAACATACCCACCTAAAAGTTCTAAAATTAGGAAGACTGACAATATCAAATGTTGACAAGGTTGTGGAACAACTGGAACTCTCATACACTGCTGCTGGGGGAGTAAATTGTACAATTGCATTTGGAAACTGTTCAGCCTCATCTATTAAAGCTGAACATACCCAATCCAAAAATGGGCAGAAGACCTAAATAGACATTTCTCAAAGAAGATATACAGATTGCCAACAGACACATGAAAGAATGCTCAACATCATTAATCATTAGAGAAATGCAAATCAAAACTACAATGAGATATCATCTCACACCGGTCAGAATGGCCATCATCAAAAAATCTAGAAACAATAAATGCTGGAGAGGGTGTGGAGAAAAGGGAACACTCTTGCACTGTTGGTGGGAATGTAAATTGATACAGCCACTATGGAGAACAGTATGGAGGTTCCTTAAAAAACTAAAAATAGAACTACCATATGACCCAGCAATCCCACTACTGGGCATATACCCAGAGAAAACCATAATTCAAAAAGAGTCATGTACCAAAATGTTCATTGCAGCTCTATTTACAATAGCCAGGACATGGAAGCAACCTAAGTGTCCATGGACAGATGAATGGATAAAGAAGATGTGGCACATATATACAATGGAATATTACTCAGCCATAAAAAGAAATGAAATGGAGGTATTTGTAGTGAGGTGGATGGAGTTAGAGTCTGTCATACAGAGTGAAGTAAGTCAGAAAGAGAAAAACAAATACAGTATGCTAACACATATATATGGAATCTAAGGGAAAATAAAGGTCATGAAGAACCTAGTAGCAAGACGGGAATAAAGACACAGACCTACTAGAGAATGGACTTGAGGATATGGGGAGGGGGAGGGGTAAGATGTGACAGGGTGAGAGAGTGGCATAGACATATATACACTACCAAAGGTAAAATAGATAGCTAGTGGGAAGCAACCGCATAGCACAGGGAGATCAGCTCAGTGCTTTGTGACCACCTAGAGGGGTGGGATAGGGAAGGTGGGAGGGAGGGAGATGCAAGAGGGAAGAGATATGGGAACATATGTATATGTATAACTGATTCACTTTGTTATAAAGCAGAAACTAACACACCATTGTAAAGCAATTATACTCCAATAAAGATGTTTTAAAAAAAAAAAAAAGCTGAACATATACTAACTCTAAGACCCACCAATTCCACTCAAAAGAAATGCATACCTATGTGCACTACAAGTATGTACAGGCAGCTTCTCAAAAAGTTAAACATAGAATTAACATATGACCCAACAATTCCACTCCAAGAGAAATAAAAACATACATCCACACAGAAACATGTTTGAAAAAGTATATAGCAGCATTATACAATATATATTTTGAAAATAGTCAAAAGGTAGAAACAACCCAAATGTCCATAGATGAATGCAAGAACAAATGGAGGTATATCCATGCAATGGTATCTTAATCAACCATAAAAAGTAATGAAGTGCTGATACATGCTACAACTTAGATGAACCTTGAATACTTCATGCTCAGTGAAAGACGCCAGATACAAAAGTCACATTTTGTTTGATTCCTTTTATATAATATATCCAGATAGGCAAATCCACAGAGACAGAAAATAAATTGTTAGTTAGCAGGGAATGGGGGAGGGAAAACAGGGAGTGATTACTAAATGAGTACAGGATTTTGTTTTTTTAGTGCGATGAAAAATTCTGAAAGTTGAGAGAGGTGGTAGTTATACAACATTGTGAATACACTAAATGCCACTGAACTGTACACTTTAAAATGGTTAATTGTATGTTATGTGAATTTCACCTTAATTTTTTAAAAGATATTTAAAATGGCCCTTTTCCGTCCTTACTTTAATATTCTCTGGAAACTATATCCCTATTCTATACAGGTAGTCCTCACCTTGTGCAGCACTTGTGTGAATTTCAGTTACCACAGTTAAGTTCAATTATACCAGTCCCCCAACAAAATGGCTCCAATTTCAGTAACCACAGTATACTTACTATGAGTAATTGCATGAAGTACAAACTTTGTACCTAGGTCTTCAGTCCACAAATCACTATGTAAATAACAGCCAAGCATCATAATCAGTGACCAATCACATCACTTTTTCAAAGTCTGCCAGTGAAGACTGCACATCTGATACTCAGTTCCAGCATGAACAGGGAAGCATACAATTGTGTTGTTTCCCAGTGATAAACTCACATGCCATTCTATAAAAATGGATAAGTGAAAGAGGGAATTGGCCAACAAATACAAAAATGCTAGCAAAGAAATGAAAAGTGATAACTTCAAAAGTGAAATTCTAATCCAATGTAAATAGAGTTATGGAAGAAATAGTTGACCATGGGATTTTTGACAGGGCTACCATTTGAGAGACTCAGGATATACAGCCAAAGGAACTTAGTAAAGGTGAACTTATCAACATACATGAGGAAAGTGGTTTTGACAAAAAGAATGAAGATGTCCCAGAGGAGACGATGCTGGCAAACAACTTCAACATTAAAGGAGCTCTCAGAAATATTTTGCGACATTGAAAGCACGAAGAATAAAATGTTGGAAATTAATCAAAACTTAGAAAGGAGTATAACAATATGCCAGTGCATAGAAAAATGTTCACTCCCTATCATAAATTATAGGCAAGAAAATAACAAGTACCATTAAAACTACTTTTGATAGGTTTTTTACAAAAATAATAATGTATTTTAATGTTCAGTGTTTCTCATGTCTTTGATTACAGTGTATTAAATAGTTTCAATGTTTTAATTTCCCTATATATTTATAACTGATAACAACACAGTTTTTACTCTTCTGACAATAATTTTTTAAAAGTCACTGAACAATTATAATTTTCCCATTGATTATTTAGTTCACTTTGCATGGTTTCAGCTTGCACAGCCATTTTTATGATCCCACACTACTATGCAAAACTACAACAGCCTCTACTCTATCCTTTATACTCCATATCCCAGTCAAATATTCATTATTAACACCAATTTAAAATATTTCTATACCTCCTAGCAATATCTCTGCCACATGATATTGGCTTAAGAAATTTTATTTCCACCACTCCCTCCCCACCCAGTGACTTTGACTGATACTTCCATACCCTATAATTTCTTCCTCTTACAATTTTAAATTCACCTTCCTTCATGAAGACGTTTTCTGATTTCCTGCTCCCCAAATTAAGGGGATCCCTCCCTCCCTCCTTTGAAGTTTCTGCCTACTACAATAAAAATACTTCTTTAGAATTAGCAACAAGCACCTCTTAATACACCTTTGTTGTAAAGCCATATATGTCTGGGCTTTGGTTTTGGTTTTCTTTTTTGTCTATGTTTTTGCAAATAGAGAATTGTGTGATTAAAATGGCATATAGCTGAACATGTGCCTATAAAAATAAAGGCAAAATGGATAAAGGAAGGGAAAACTAGAACTTCTCTTTTATTTTTAATAAATATAAAAATTCCAAAGCAAAATTTTCCTGGAAAAGAGTTAACATACTATTATGGCTTTTTATTTGAGTATTTATAGAATATTGGACACTCCTAAAACATCTATGTTAATAACAAAGTCTATGTGAGTTTTATTCCTCAAGGGTGTGGGGAAAAGACAACATTGTGCACTGTATTTCAGCAGTCACTCTAGCAACCTCCCAATTTCTGTGTTCAATTGCACTTTTATATATTGCCCTTGAATAAATAGTTACTTGGCTCTGAAATTTCTTGAACCGACAGCTCTTTGTTGAAGACCTCACAAGACTTTTAATAAAGACAACTAAAAAGCAATTGATTTTCCCCCTGGTTGGAGTATGTATTCAAAAGAGTGGTAAACAATATCCACCATGTTCTCCCTTAAGAATGCATCCTTTGATTTGTACTTTGAAAAAAAAAATATAAGTCAATATTTGTTTTCTTTGTATAATAACCACATGCAGAATTTTCTGGGACAGTAATACAATAAAGCTACTGTTGTTGAAGATTGGGACAAATGGTTTTTGTTCACACTCTCATTCTATGTGACTTAGTTGAAATTAGTTCTAGCTGATACATGCTTGGATCAGTTTCTGCCCCCATCACACACAACATGCTATATTACACTGCTGGGCACTTTACATCCACTGCCACTCCATCCATGAAGGTAGACACATCAGCTGTCACTTTATTTATAACCCCACTCCCTTGGCCATGATTGATTGGACCAAGGATGTGCACCTGCCTCAATCTCAGCCTAACAGACTCCCTTCTCTCAGAAACTGAATTTACAACCTAAAGGCAGTCCTTTTAGGGGTGTTTGGACCTGTGAGATGTACACTTAGAAATGTGAGAAAAAGATTTCATTTGTCATGCAGAAGAAACCAGTCTTCAGAAAGGAAAAAAAAAAAGTTTTCTAGTCCTTGGTTTCAACTCCTTCCTAATCCCAAATTCCTTCCCACTACTAGATTCCATGAGACATCCTTGTATCTTTATAATGTATTCTTCTTGCCAACTTAAGCTTACTAGAATTGCTTTATGTCACTTGCTACTGTGACTCATAACAAAAACAAGGAATTTTCTAATATGGTTCTGTGTAGAAACTTCATCTTTGAAACAGGAATAATGATGACATTATTATTATAAATCTCAGTAGTAGACAAGCAGAACAATGAATGCCATTTTAAAATTGGAATCAACTACTCATTATTTTTACATACAAGATTTTCAAGCTTTTCTCAAGAAGGCTTTCTTACCTGTCCTAAGCATGCTGTGTAGGTCTAAACTGCTAATTTGCTACACTCAAATTGATCTGCTACTCCACAAAAGCACATCAGCCTTTTAAGCCTGCAAGTAACTCTCCACCTGAGTGGGATATGTAGTCTCAAACAGTGTAGTACATCTTTTATATGAGACACTCTTCTAAATGAATAACAATTTCAACATCTTAACAGAGTTCGTGTTGGTTTCCCTGGTGCCACAAGGTCCTTGCTGGGGAAAGTGTCTCTAATCTGACTACTGACCATAATGGTGCTTGTTTGTTTCCTGTCTAATATTATCTACCTTTAGAAATGTTTAGTTATTAATTTTTTTGACTTAATATTTTCTAAAATGCACCTCATATTCTCTCCCAGAGGATTTTTTCTCTTTTCCTATTCAATTTCTCATGGGTCTTTAATCCCATTCTCATCACAAAACGGTATACAAGAATAGAATATCGAAACTTGCTATAAATTGGGAAAGCTGGATAAACGGATCCTAAGTATAAAGGTAGGAGGAAGACAATATTGTAAGTTTAGCAGACAATGCAGACCATTATTTTCCCCCAAGGCCATTCTTAGTTTATTAAAAATAGAATGATTATACAATCAAGACCCAGAATAAAGAGTCATTTCTCCTTTACTAAATACACAAACAGTAGGATTTATTTCCAATATTTGTACTTACCTTTGAAAAAGTTCTCAGTTATCATCAGATGGTTTAAAGGTATCTAACCTCCAAATTTTTACTGGTCCCAACAACACAGTTCAGGTTAACATTTTAAACAATCAATTAGCTAATCATTTATAGAGTATCTAGAGAACAGTTGGGAAAGCCATTAATTTACTATTCTACTGTCAAGGTTAATAGCTGTTTTCTTTTAATTGTGATGTGTTCTTTTTTTTAAGGCTTCTTTCCTTACTGTAAATTAAAACGTGTTTGATTTTTATAAATATGTTTAAATAAAATAGAACATTTCACAGCTAGGATATGGGTCCAGGTAATCTTTTCAGGAAAATGGGGTATTATATAAATAAACAAACAAAAAAGAGTAAAAGGAACCATAAATAATAACTATTATCAATGTAATTCCTAAAAATGGCTATCTATCTATAATCAACTATGTAACATTGATTATCAATTATTAATATAATCATTTTTTTGGTTTGTCTCTAATACTGGCTGCAATAGCATAGTAAAAATTTTGAGTCAGAAAAGTTTAAGGAACAAGGAATGGGTGTTTAAACTAAATTCAACTTAACTATCCAATACATAAAATGGAACTCTAACCAAGGAATAATTTGTACAGAGAAGTTAAAGTAAAAAGAAAGCATAGGTAAATTGATAGAAATAGGACAGTTGTTGAATGTCAATTATACATTATCAACTTATAAATACTTATATTTTTGCTGCTTTGGAACACAGTTTGGAAGGTCCTCAAAAAGTCAAACCTGGAATTACCATATGACTCAGCAATTACACTTTTAAGTACATTCTCAAGAGAATTGAAAACAGTTGTTCAAACAAAGACTTGTACATGAATATTCATAGCAGCATTATTCAAAATGTGGACACAATGTAAATGCCCTTCACTTGATAATTGGATAAACAAAACATGGTTTATTCATACAATGGAATATTATTCAGCCATACAAAGAAGGAAATAATCAGCAAACTGATTCAAATTTTATACGGAGAGGCAAAAGAACCTAAATAGCCAACACAATGTTGAAGCAGAAGAACAAAGTTGGAGGACTGACACTGTTTAACTTTAAGACTTACTCTGAAGCTACAGTAAACAAGACATTGTGGTACTGGTGAAAGAATAGAGAAATAGATCAATGGAACAGAATGGAGAGCCCAGAAATAGATCCCCATAAATATAGTCAATTGATTTTTGAAAAAGGAGCAAAAGCAACACAATAGAGAAAAGACAGTCATTTCAACAAATAGTGCTGAAACGAATGGACATCCACCATGCAAAAAAATGAATCTAGACACAGATCTTACACACTTAAAAAAAATTAACTCAAAATGGATCACAGACTAGATATAAAATGCAAAATTATAAAATTCCTAGAAGATAAAATAGAAGAAAAACTAGATGACCTTGGGTATGGCAATCCCTTTTTAAATACAACATCAAATCATTGATAAACTGAACTTTATTAAAATTATGAATTAAAAAATTTCTATGAAAGACAATATCAAGAGAATTGGAAGAGAAGCCACAAACTGGGAGAAAATATCACACATGTGATAAAGCAGTGGTCCCCAACCTTTTTGGCACCAGGGACCAGTTTTGTGGAAGACAATTTTTCCATGGACCGGGAGTGGGGGTGGGAGGGGGGATGGTTCAGGTGGTAATGCAAGTGATGGGGAGTGGCAGATGAAGCTTCGCTCACTCGCCTGCCACTCACCTCCTGCTTTGTGACCCAGTTCCTAACAGGCCACGGACTGGTTCCAGCCCGTGGCCCGGGGGTTGGAGACCCCTGTGATAAAGGACAGTTATCCAAAATATTCAAAGATCTTTTAAAACTTAACAATAAGAAAACAAAACCCAATTTAAAAATGGGCCAAAGACCTTAACAGATACCTCTCCAAAGAAAATATACAGATGGAAATAAGCATATAAAAAGATGTTCCACATTATGTGTCATTGAGGAAATGCAAACTAAAACAATAACGTACCACTACACACCTACTAATATGGCAAAAATCTGGAACACTGACAACACCAAATGCTGGTAAAGATGTGGAGCAACAGGAACGCTCATCCATTGCTGGTGGGAATACATAATGGTACAGTCACTTTGGAAGATAGTTTGGCAGTTTCTTACAAAATTAAACATACTCTTACCATATGATCCTGCAATCACACTCCTTGGTATTATTCAGATTATGTCCACACAAAAACCTGTACACAAATGTTTATAGATATTTTATTCATTATTGTCAGCAACTATGACAGCAACTATGATGTCTTCAGTAGGTAAATTTGGTACATTCAGACAAAGGAATATTATTCAGCAGCACTAAACAGAAATGAGCTATTAAGTCATGAAAAGACATAAGGGAAGTTTAAATGCATATTACTAAGTAAAAGAAGCCAACCTGTAAAAGCTACTGTATGATTCCAACTATATGACATTCTGGAAAGGCAAAACTATGGAGACAATGAAAAGGTCGGTGGTTAACAGAAGTGGTAGTGGGAGTTGTATAAGCAAAGCACAGAGGACTTTTAAGTCAGTAAAAATACTCTGTAAGATAGTATAATGATGGAAATATGTTATTACATAGTTGTTCCAACCCATAGAATGTACAACACCAAGAGTGAACCATAATGTAAACTCTGGACTTTGGGTGATTATGATGTGTCCACGTAGGTTCATCCTTGGTAAAAATGCACCATTCTTGTGAGTGATGTTGATAACGGGGAGGCTATGCATGTGTGGGGGCAGGAGGAATATGGGAAATATCTGTAACTCCCTCTTAATATTGTTGTAAACCTAAAATTGTTCTAAAAATGAAGTCTTTATAAAAATAAAAAGAATGAAATACTGATACATGTTACAACATGGATGGACCTTAAGATATTATGCTAAATGAAAGAAGGCAGACACAAAAGGCCACATATAGTATAATTCCATTTACATGAAATAAAGAGTGGGAGTCACACTGGAAAGGACTGGGAGGGATCCAGAGAAAGAGAATGGTGTAAGTTGTAAGCAGGCCCAGAAGAAAAATAGTGTTGCACTTCAGAAGCACCTTTGGGACTTTGGATCCTAAATTATTAGAACGGGGTCCCCAACCCTTGGGCCATGGACTGGTACCGGTCCGTGTCCTATTAGGAACCAGGCCACACAACAGGAGGTGAGCGGCGGGCAAGTGGGCTGTATTTACAGCCACTCCCCATGGCTCACAGTACCGCCTGAGCTCCGCCTCCTGTGAGCATTATGGTGAGTTATATAATTATTTCATTATATATTACAATGTAATAATAATAGAAATGAAGTGCACAATAAATGTAATGCGCTTGAATCATCCTGAAACCATCCCCCCAACCCAGTCCGTGGAAAAACTGTCTTCCAAGAAACCGACCCCTGGTGCCAAGAAGGTTGTGGACCGCTGCATTAGAAGACTGCTGAAGTAGAAATACGAATTTAGAACAGCTTGCAGAAAATGGACTGAAGTATCCATCTAAATTTGGATGTTAGTTTAGTGCTAACCACATGACGTTTCTCTGACTCTTTGCGTACCCTGTGTTAGTCCTAATGCCAGGCTTTCCCAGATGTTTTTCTTTGCCACAAAACATCCAAGAGGGAAAAGAAAATAAATTTTCAGTAGTCATGCAAGTGAACACCGTTGGGGTTTTTCACAGGAGCTGATAGAACATTTCACCTTTTTGATGCAGTATCTTTATAACACCAACCCTCATTCTGTTCCCTCCCTAGGCAGAGCCTTCTATTTCCACCAGTGCCTCAGAGAATGAGATCCCAATTCCTTAGTGTACAAGTGTTGAAATTTATCTGTAGTCCCAGGCAATGTCAGTATACCAAAATGGATGCATTTAGTGTTAAGTACCTTACCAGCAATTTCCCTTTTGAGCATTGGGATGTGATAAAGCATCAGAGCTTTACTCTTTGGAGTGAAATGTAATACTGCATGGGCTGCAAGAAAATAGATTGGGAAGAACTTCTTGCAGCCATTTGTCCCAGTAATTGACCAATAGAGAACAATAAAGCAGTATTCCTCAATGCTAGTATCCTATTGGAAGCTTCTTGCCCTTCCTCTTACACATTTTATAAATTAGAATGCTAGTAGGACAAGCACACTTCTCCATTAAATGGATAAATTTGGTCCCTGGAACATGAGCAACAGCAGCGTAGCACCTACAAACGACAAGGAGGAGATCCATTTCCATTGCTTCCCAGAACTTGTGGGCCTCTTTAAGGATGAAAGCAATCCTTTCACATTCCATCTTGAGGTAGTGACCGGATTGGCTCTGAAGCTGGCACCTGCATCTGTCACATTCTGACAAGAAGCATCTCCAGCTGACTTTCTTTCCAAGTAATTCCCAAACTTTATACAATTAAATAAGCTGATGGAAAGAGTGAAAGGGTTCCACTGCAGAAAGAATACCATGGCAAACAGAAAAGTGAGGATTTCACCAAAGACTGCTTCTTTCATGGTAAAAATGCATCATGCACACGTGCAATAATTAAGGGATCCTGTTCATCTGAGAAGCATAATCTCCTAACACATCATTTTACATGACAGATCATCCAACAATCTACTCATTTTTGGCTTAAGTCTATAATAGCTCCGTTGGAATAGTTTCACAGAAAAGAAAAACGTTCTTTCCCTAGGTAACAGTCTAGTACGTTTTCCCGCCTCGATTCCTTTTTCTCTCTACTATCTCTGGACCCAGTGTGCAATTTTTTTAAAGCATTGCAAAATGTCAATACACAAACAAAGGAGACCAGAAGCAAACCTCTGCTATCACAGAATCTTGTTGTATAAACTGAGAAACACTGACATGTAATGAAACCTTATTCCCTTTTTTCCCTCCTCTTTGTAAATGATTTGCTTCCCCCTCCTTCTTCATGTATAAATAAACAGAAAAGTGTCTGTGTATTTGGTGTTTTTTCTCCTTTGGTCTTCATAATCAAGGGCTATTACAGCAATAGATCTTATCTGTAGAATGGCAGTCCCTCTGCACCTTCAGTTCAGATTTTTGTTTATGCTTGGCTGCCATTGTGGCTGTTCCTGATAGTTTCAGGTCAGCCATGACAGACTATGGGTGACACTAAATAAACAAGCTGGGAGTCTGGGACCAGCCAGGAAGGAGTGGTACTAGGGCTCACAGTTTGATTTTCCTTGATTAATCACCCCTTTTACTTAGAATAACTTACTGTGTACAGTACCTGCTTGTCTGGCTAAGCAAATTACACCATCAACAGGCAAGG
This sequence comes from Balaenoptera physalus, assembly GCF_965194825.1. Classification (NCBI taxonomy): domain Eukaryota; kingdom Metazoa; phylum Chordata; class Mammalia; order Artiodactyla; family Balaenopteridae; genus Balaenoptera; species Balaenoptera physalus. The sequence goes on along the minus strand of NC_138883.1, from coordinate 79,813,410 downwards.
GCTTAGAAATCCTCATAAACAAAGAGAAACAAGGAAGACAAGTACAGCCTACTCAACTGCAAAGTGAAGCTGCCGGCTTTAGGAGCATGATCACGGCTGTTTATTTATTTTCTTAAATAGCATATAGCTCTTTCTTCTGCTGCTTGTTATCCTGCTCTGACCTAAGTAACCTTGTCAAGCCACCTCCCAGGTTGCCCAGATGGCCACAACCAGCAGACTAATCATTCTGAATGATAAGAAAGGGCATGATTCCTAGTGATCAGTGTCTCAGTATCCATCTTGGCTCCCCAGAAGCACTCTGCATCTGAGTGTGCGTGTGTGTGTGTGTGTGTGTGTGTGTTACAACTATTAGGTTTAGAAAAGAGGCTGCTGAATGGGATCACACTTTATTATATTTTCTGCTCTGAAACTCGGTTCAGAATCGTCCTCAGTTCCTACTGTGTGTCAAGAGCTGTAGCACTTTTGTAAATAATAATTATCCATTAATTTCCTCATATTGTGCTCATGAATTAAGCAAAGATGGGTGACTTGTGTAGCTGACTATAACCATTTGGGAAGAAAACAATTTATTCCTCAAATTTTATGTAGTTAAAAAGCATGTCTGTCAGGAATATTGAGAATACTTCAGTTCAAATTCAGCAGGTTAACAAATGGTCCTAGGAGTTGTCTGCATTGCAATAACAAAGGTAAGAATAAAAATAGAGTTTAGAAAAGTATACAGATACTTAGATGAGAAAAACAGCTACCAAATGCTATGTACAGAGAATTCATGGACAAATATTAATAAGGAACATCACCAGTAATGAAAGAGGATAAATAATATTAAAATATGAATTTTCAATTATTAAAACTGCAGAGTTTTCTTTTAATTAAGGGTAATACTCCGTGCTGGTGAGATTATGGTGAGTTGAGTTTTCTTATACTGTCCTGCTACCAGTAGAAAAATAAATTGATACAATCTTCCTGGAGTGTTAGAATTCCCATGGCTACAACCATATTCTAAGAAATTCCTTTTAACTTTAATTTAAGAATCACTTGGGGATCTTTTTAAGAACGTGGATTCTGATTGCATAAGTCTGGGTGAGGATTGAGATTCTTCATTCTAACAAGCTTCAAGACAATGGGGATGTTTCAAGTTCAGGGACCATATTCTAACTTGCCAGGTGTTAGAAGGCTTCTCAATAGTTCCCCCAACAGAGCCTGTACTAAGGAAGTAGGTGTGGAAGGCAAACACCACACATGTGATAACCATGGTACCGGACACTGAAAGAGGAATGACCCAAAGATAAGGTCAAAGCTTTAAGCTTAGAAATTTCCTAAGAAGATGGTAAGTTCCATTTTGGATGTGTTACTCGTGAGGTTCCTATGGTGTAATCATGTGGATATGTATAAAAGGCAGGGCAACATACAAGTTTGGAGCTTCATGAAAGTTTAGAGTAGAGACGTACCAGGTTGAGCCATATGAAATTGCCAATAGCCAACAACTTTCAACCTACAAAAATGGCTGTGTCATATGGTTCAACCTAATAAATCTGAGGATCATTTTCATGGAGGTAATACCTAAATGTGTGAAGATATGTGATATTAGCAAAGGTAAGCATGAAGACTGAGGTAGGGACTGAACTTTGGGAAATGTCTATATTTAGGAGATGAGCAGATAGAGAGTAAAAAATGAAAGAGTCTATATTCATTTGCGAGGGCTGCTGTAACAAAGTAAATGGACTGGATGGATTAAAACAGAAATTTATTTTCTCAGACTCCTTGATCTCTGGAGTCTGAGATCAAGGTATCAGTAGGGATGGTTTCTTTGGAGGCCTCTATCATTGACTTGGCTTATAGATGGCCATCTTCTCCCTGTATCTTCACATGGGCTTCCCTCTGTAAATGTCTGTGTCTTAATTTCCTCTTCTTACAAGGACACCAGTCATATTACATTAAGGCCAATCCTAATAACATCATTTTAATTTATTTACTTCTTTAAAGACCCTATCTCCTAATATAGTCACATTCTGAGATCCAGGGAGTTAGGGTTTCAACATACTAATTTGGGGGGAACACAGTCAGCCCATAAGAGAGAATGACAAAGAATTTTCAAAAAGATAGGGAGAACTAGCATTGCACTCTCAAAATCTTAAAGAAGTAGAATTTCAGTAATGAAGCCCAGAACAAGAATGTAATGGGAGGAATGTGGATGAGTTGTTGGAAGAACCACTGGATTTATAATTTGGAGGTCTTTGTTGACATATGGAAAAGCAGTTTGAGTGATAAAACTGGGGGTGGAACTCAGAATAGGAAGGGGAATAAGTGAAGACCTCACAAAAAAGATTAAAGAGACCCACTGGATCAAATAAAACAAGCATAAATCCTTAGGCAGTCCTTGGTCCAGCCTTGCTGCGACCTAACAACTCCCTTTCTCTCTCACTGAGGTACTGCTTCACTTACCCAGAAGGAACCCAAGTGTCTATACCTAAGAAAATGTGTAGTCCTAGGTCCTGGGACCACACTAATTTCAGTACTACCCTCTGAACATTCTGGTACCTTTAGAGTACAGTGTACAGTGGGAATCACTGACAAATCATCTGCCTCCAGTAGATAGAGTTTACCAAAGATCACTAGCTTCAAAGAGAGGAAGGAAAAAAGTTCTTTTTTTCTCAAAATTAATCTGGGACAAAGGGTCAGCAGTGAGGCACCCAAGTGCCTTTGGTGTTTATGTGATATCATTTCCACAGCATCATATGGCAAGGTCATGAAATTACCCACACCACTCTGGCAAATCTCCCTACTGGCAGATATCAGGAAAAATGAAGTAAATTTAAATTTAATAAATTACCTCAGTCATTCCAGTGTAAAGCCTCCTTTTAGTTTAGGCATTTAATTCACTGATAATTCATTTTAAATCAAGATCCACTAAAGTACTCTCATTTGGATATCGGCACTTGGCAAATTTTGCCACCTTCTCCCTTCTCTTCTCAAAATGGTATCTGGGTATATGTTGGGGAAGGGGCTTACCAGGTCTTTGTGTCAGTGGACTGAAGGAGTCCTCAGAGCTGATGCTAACTCTGCTATCATATTTCTTTTTTGCCTGGTTGCTACTCCCTCTGCTGGCACTCAGGTCTGAAGTCAGTAGCTGGTGTGCTTGATGGGTGGCCCGTTCCAACTTGATTGGGGTCAGATGGTAACCCCCTGACTCTTACTGTTGACTTGATATGGGCATCCAGCATTCAGGCCGTGCTTTGATTTACCTCACCAGAGCAGATACTATCCCATCATAGGCCCACTGGATCCCAACTCTACCCCAACCAGAATAAGAGCTCAGCAAGGGCAGAGATTTATCAATAGATTTTATTCACTGCTATATTCTCAGTGCTTAGAAGGGTCTCTAATCCATAGTCATCATTCAATAAATATTTGGGAGAAGTGAATTTTCTAGGCTTGGCTCTTGCCACGCTAAAGGAAGAAAATCCTTTCTCAATCTCTCTCTCTCTGTCTTCTTACCTAGTTTCAAGTTTATTTGTCAAAATCCTTATTTGAATATCAGCAATTGAATGTTAACTTTTTAAAATTTGTATCACTTCTCTAATGAGCCTAAATCCTTCCTCCTTCCTCTCTTCTCACCTCTCACAGAGGGAGATAGTTCCCTCAGCCCACAGAAAGAAGGCCATTCAAACACACACATGCATGTGCACGCACGTGCACACACACACACACATTTAGTGGCCCCAAAGTTCATAAAGAAGGAAGGTGCTTCCAAAAAATCTTAGGTTCCATGTCTTTTGTGGCCAACTGAAAGGAAAAATCATAAAAGGCAATATCCACCAAAATTCAAGCACCTTTGTTAGGAGGCAATGTTTCTTCCCCCTCCTATGTCTTCCTGTGAGGGAGTTCAAGGAGAGTAACACTGATCTTTTTGCTCTCCTTTCACTTCACCAGCAAAGATGAGAACATAAGAGGCAAATGGAGTTACTTATCAGATTAATAAATGTGATATGACCCCGCCCCTCCCCTTGCCCCTGGGAGCAGTCCTGCCCACCTGCCATAGGTCACTGTTGCCTGTGACTAGTGAGTGAAGCCCACTGGATTCTGGGATTCAGCTCTAGCCCATCTGAATGCACTCTAAGATATATTGTTCGAATTTTATCAGTAATAAAGGTGATCTTTCAGTACTCCATTAGCTTACTGCTGATTTATTACTTGATTAGTTCAGAATCTGGGCAAGGTAGAGAAGCATTATTTATTACACTGCCTCAGAAACCCCCAAATTGGAATATTCTCCTCAACCTAGATCTATCAATAGATACTTAGTCATGAGATAATGAAAATCCAAAGTGTGCATAGTATGGATGAAATAAATGTCTAGGTTGAATCATTTAATATGTTGCAGAGTGTAGGACATAACAGAACTCCAGCATTCTGACGCTAACCAGTCCCCTCTCTTTGCTTCCATCTGTGCCAGGGCCACTTATCTTCTCCAGATTTGTTGAAACAAATTTCAAGAACTTTCTTTGTTAACCATTTCCATTTCTTTTAAGATTAGCATTATAAAATTCTTCACTGGCTTACAGTAATGCAATGGAAGAACTCTAAGCTGAGAAACAGAGAAACTTAGTTTACATCCCAGCCGTAAAGGGGACAGGTAGACTAGATGTGCACTAACATGCCATTCTGTACCTTTTCTAGACAATTCATCCTTTTTATCTCATAAAATAAGAAGAAAGTTGTCTCAGTTAGAAAGCAAAGATAATTGATCAGCATTCTTCATTAAGTAAACTTTTATAAAGTCACCTCTAAATTAAAGACATTCTTAAACTCTATTTTTCTAATCTTAGTAAAATCACCTTAGCATATAGCTTCAAGATGGTGGAGGAGTAAGATGTGGAGATCACCTTCCTCCCCACAAATACATCAAAAATACATCTACATGAGGAACAGCTCCTACAGAACACCTACTGAACACTGGCAGAAGACCTCAGACCTCCCAAAAGGCAAGAAACTCCCCACGTACCTGGGGAGGGCAAAAGAAAAAAGAAAAAGCAGAGACAAAAGAATAGGGATGGGACCTGCACTTCTGGGAGGGAGCTGCGAAGGAGGAAAAGTTTCCACACACTAGGAAACCCCTTCCCTGGCAGAGACGGGGGGTGGGAGGGGGGGACGCTTCACAGCCACAGAGGAGAGCACAGCAACAGGGGTGCAGAGGGCAAAGTGGAGAGATTCCCACACAGAGGATCGGTGCCGACCAGCACTCACCAGCCTGAGAGGCTTCTCTGCTCACCCGCCGGGGAGGGTGGGGGCTGGAGCTGAGGCTCGGGCTTCGGAGATCAGATCCCAGGGAGAGGACTGGGGTTGACTGCGTGAACACAGCCTGAAGTGGGCTAGTGTGCCACAGCTAGCCAGGAGGGAGTCCGGGAAAAAGTCTGAAACTGCCTAAGAGGCAAGAGAGCATTGTTTCAGGGTGCGCGAGGAGAGGGGATTCAGAGCACTGCCTAAATGAGCTCAAGAGATGGGTGCGAGTTACAGCTATCAGCGAGGACCCCAGAGACGGGCATGAAATGCTAAGGCTGCTGCTGCAGCCACCAAGAAACCTGTGTGGAAGCACAGGTCACTATCCACACCTTCCCTCCTGGGAGCCTGTGCAGCCGGCCACTGCCAGGGCACTGTGATCCAAGGCCAATTTCCCTTGGAGAACACACGTCATGCCTCAGGCTGTTGCAATGTAACGCTGCCTCTGCCGCCGCAGGCTTGCCCCATTCTGTACCCCTCCCTCCCTCTGCCCTGAGTGAGCCAGAGCCCTCTAATCAGCTGCAACTTTAACCCCGTCATGTCTGGGCAGGGAACAGACACGTCAAGCAACCTACACGAAGAGAGGGGGCCAAATCCAAAGCTGAACCTCAGGAGCTGTGTGAACAAAGAAGAGAAAGGGAAATATCTCCATGCAGCCTCAGGAGCAGCAGATTAAATCTCCACAGTCTAATTAATGTACCCTGCATCTGTGGAATAACTGAATAGACAACGAATCATCCCAAACTTGAGGCAGTGGGCTTTGGGAGCAACTGTAGACTTGGGGGTTGCTTTCTGCATCAATTTGTTTCTGATTTTATGTTTATCTTAGTTTAGTATTTAGAGCTTATTATCAATGGTAGATTTGTTTATTAATCTGGTTGCTCTCTTCCTTTTTTAATATATATATATATATTTTTCCTTTTTCTCATTTTGTGAGTTTGTATGTGTATGCTTCTTTATGTGACTTTGTCTGTATAGCTTTGCTTTTACTATTTGTCCTAGGGTTCTGTCTGTCCGTTTTTCTTTTTTGTTTTTTAGTATAGTTTTTACCGCTTGTTATCATTGGTGGATTTGTTTTTTGGTTTGGTTGCTCTCTTCTTTCTTTCTTTCTTTTTTTTATTACTTTTTTCTTTTTAATAATATATTTTTTATTTTAATAACTTTTTAATTTTATTTTATTCCTTCTCTCTTTCTTTTTCTTTCCAGGGTCTTGGTGCTCCAGCCAGGTATCAGGCCTGAGTCCCTGAGGTGGGAGAGCCAAGGTCAGGACATTGGTCCACCAGAGACCTCCTGGTCCCACGTATTTCAAATGGTGAAAGCTCTCACAGAGATCTCCATCTCAATGCGAAGACCCAGATCCACTCAACGACCAGCAAGCTACAGTGTTGGACACCCTATGCCAAACAACTAGCAAGACAGGAACACAACCCCACCCATTAGCAGAGAGGCTGCCTAAAATCATAATAAGTTCACAGACACCCCACAACACACCACCAGATGTGGTCCTGCCCACCAGAAAGAAAAGATCCAGCCTCATCCACCAGAACACAGGCACCAGTCCCCTCCAACAGGAAGGCTACACAACCCATTAAACCAACCTTAGCCACTGGAGACAGACACCAAAAACAACGGGACTACGAACCTGCAGCCAGTGAAACGAAGACCCCAAACACAGTAAGGTAAGCAAAATGAGAAGACAGAAAAAGACACAGAAGATGAAGGAGGAAGGTAAAAACCCACCAGCAGAAACAAATGAAGAGGAAATAGGCAGTCTACCTGAAAAAGAATTCAGAGTAATGATAGTAAAGATGATCCAAAATCTTGTAAATAGAATGGAGAAAATATAAGAAACGTTTAACAAGGGCCTAGAAAACTAAAGAGCAAACAAACAATGATGAACAACATAATAAATGAAATTTAAAATTCTCTAGAAGGAATCAATAGCAGAATAACTGAGGCAGAAGAACGGATAAGTCACCTAGAAGACAAAATAGTGGAAATAACTACCACAGAGCAGAATAAAGAAAAAAGAATGAAAAGAATTGAGGACACTCTCAGAGACTTCTGGGACAATATTTAACATACCAACATTCGAATTATATGGGTCCCAGAAGAAGAAGAGAAAAAAAAAAGGACTGAGAAAATATTTGAAGAGATTATAGCTGAAAACTTCCCTAATATGGGAAAGGAAATAGTCAATCAAGTCCAGGAAGTGCAGAGCGTCCCATACAGGATAAATCAAAGGAGAAACATGCCAAGACACATATTAATCAAACTATCAAAAACTACATACAAAGAAAAAATATTAAAAGCAGCAAGGGAAAAGCAACAAATAACATACAAGGGAATCCCCATAAGGCTAACAGCTGACCTTTCAGCAGAATTTCTGAAAGCCAGAGGGAGTGGCAGGACATATTTAAAGTGATGAAAGGGAAAAAACTACAACCAAGATTACTCTACCCAGCAAGGATCTCATTCAGATTCGACAGAGAAATTAAAACCTTTACAGACAAGCAAAAGCTAAGAAAATTCAGCACCACAAAACTAGCTATAAAACAAATGCTAAAGGAACTTCTCTAGGCAGGAAACACAAGAGAAGGAAAAGACCTACAATTACAATCCCAAAACAATTAAGAAAATGGTCATAGGAACATACATATCAATAATTACCTTAAATGTAAATGGATTAAATGCTCCAACTAAAAGACATAGACTGGCTGAATGGATACAAAAACAAGACCCATATATATGCTGTCTACAAGAGACCCACTTAGGACCTAGGGCCACATACAGACTGAAAGTGAGGGGATGGAAAAACATATAAAATGCAAATGGAAATCAAAAGAAAGCTGGAGTAGCAATTCTCATATCAGACAAAATAAACTTTAAAATAAAGACTATTACAAGAGACAAAGAAGGACACTACATAATGATCAAGGGATCAATCCAAGAAGATATAACAATTGTAAATATTTATGCACCCAACATAGGAGCACCTCAATACATAAGGCAAATGTTAACAGCCATAAAAGGGGAAATCAACAGTAATATAATCATAGTAGGGGACTTTAACACCCCACTTTCACCAATGGACAGATCATCGAAAATGAAAATAAATAAGGAAACACAAGCTTTAAATGATACATTAAGCAAGTTGGACTTCATTGATATTTATAGGACATTCCATGAAAAACAACAGAATACACTTTCTTCTCAAGTGCTCATGGAACATTCTCCAGGATAGATCATATCTTGGGTCACAAATCAAGCCTTGGTAAATTTAAGAAAATTGAAATAGTATTAAGTATTTTTCTGACCACAATGCTGTGACACTAGATATCAATTACAGGAAAATAACTTTAAAAAATACAAACACATGGAAGCTAAACAATACACTACTAAATAACCAAGAGATCACTGAAGAAATCAAAGAGGGAATCAAAAAATACCTAAAAACAAAGGACAATGAAAACACGATGGCCCAAAACCTATGGGATGCAGCAAAAGCAGTATGAAGAGGGAAGTTTATAGCAATACAATCCTACCTCAAGAAACAAGAAAAATCTCAAATAAACAACCTACCTTACACCTAAAGCAATTAGAGAAAGAAGAACAAAAATACCCCAAAGTTAGCAGAAGGAAAGAAATCAGAAAGATCAGATCAGAAGTAAATGAAAAAGAAATGAAGGGAACAATAGCAAATATCAATAAAACTAAAAGCTAGTTCTTTGAGAAGATAAACAAGATTGATAAACCACTAGCCAGACTCATCAAGAAAAAAAGGGAGAAGACTCAAATCAAGAGAATTAGAAATGAAAAAGGAGAAGTAACAACTGACACTGCAGAAATACAAAGGATCATGAGAGATTTCTACAAGCAACTATATGCCAATAAAATGGACAACCTGGAAGAAATGGACAAATTCGTAGAAAAGCACAACCTTCCGAGACTGAACCAGGAAGAAATAGAAAACATAAACAGACCAATCACAAGCACTGCAATTGAAACTGTGATTAAAAATCTTCCAACAAACCAAAGCCCAGGACCAGACGGATTCACAGGAGAATTCTATCAAATATTTAGAGAAGAGCTAACACCTATCCTTCCCAAACTATTCCAAAATATAGCAGAGGGGGGAACACTCCCAAACTCATTCTATGAGGCTACCATCACCCTGATACCAAAACCAGACAAAGATGTCACAAAAAAGAAAACTACAGACCAATATCACTGATGAACATAGATGCAAAAATCCTCAACAAAATGCTAGGAAACAGAATCCAACAGCACATTAAACGGATCATACACCATGATAAAGTGGGGTTTATCCCAGGAATGTAAGGATTCTTCAATATACACAAATCAATCAACGTGATAAACCATATTAACAAATTGAAGAAGAAAAACCATATGATCATCTCAATAGATGCAGAAAAAGCTTTTGACAAAATTCAACACCCACTTATGATAAAAACTCTCCAAAAAGTAGGCATAGAGGGAACTTACCTCAACATATTAAAGGCTATATATGACAAACCCAGAGCCAACATCTTTCATCTTTGGTGAAAAATTGAAACCATTTCTTCTAAGATGAGGAACAAGACAAGGTTGCCCACTCTCACCACTGTTATTCAACATAGTTTTGGAAGCTTTAGCCACAGCAATCAGAGAAGAAAAATAAATAAAAGGAATCCAAATTGGAAAAGAAAAAGTAAAACTGTCACTGTTTGCAGATGACATGATTCTATACATAGAGAATCCCAAAGATGCTACCAGAAAACTACTAGAGCTAATCAATGGTAAAGTAGCAAGATATAAAATTAATGCACAAAAATCTCTTGCATTCCTATACACTAATGATGAAAAATCTGAAAGAGAAATTAAGGAAACACTCCCATTTACCATTGCAACAAAAAGGAAAAAATACCTAGGCATAGACCTACCTATGGAGACAAAACACATGTATGCAGAAAACTAAAGGACACTGATGAAAGAAATTAAAGATGATACAAACAGATGGAGAGATATACCATGTTCTTGGATGGGAAGAATCAATATTGTGAAAATGACTATACTACCCAAAGCAATCTACAGATTCAATGCAATCCCTATCAAACTACCAATGGCATTTTTCACAGAACTAGAACAAAAAATTTCACAATTTTTATGGAGATACAAAAGACCCCAAATAGCCAAAGCAATCTTGAGAAAGAAAAATGGAGCTGGAGGAATTAGGGTCTGGACTTCAGACTATATTACAAAGCTACAGTCATCAAGACAGTATGGTACTGACATTAAACACAGAAACATAGATCAATGGAAGAGGATAGGAAGCCCAGAGATAAACCCACACACATATGGTCACCTTATCTTTGATAAAGGAGGCAAAAATATACAATGGAGAAAAGACAGTCTCTTCAATAAGTGGTGCTGGGAAAACTGGACAGCTACATGTAAAAGAATGAAATTAGAACACTCCCTAACACCGTACACAAAAATAAACTCAAAATGGACTGAAGACCTAAATGTAAGACCAGACACTATAAAACTCTTAGAGAAAAACATAGGCAGAACACTCTATGACATACATCAAAGCAAGATCCTTTTTGACCCACCTCCTACAGAAATGGAAATAAAAACAAAAATAAACCAATGGGACCTAATGAAACTTAAAAGCTTTTGCACACCAAAGGAAACCATAAACAAGATGAAAAGGCAACCCTCAGAATGGAGGAAAATATTTGCAAATGAAGCGACTGACAAAGGATTAATCTCCAAAATATGCAGGCAGCTCATGCAGCTCAATATCAAAAAAACAAAAAACCCAATCCAAAAATGGGCAGAAGACCTAAATAGACATTTCTCCAAAGGAGATATACAGATTGCCAACAAACACATGAAAGGATGCTCAACATCACTAATCATTAGAGAATTGCAAATCAAAACTACAATGAGGTATTACCTCACACCAGTCTGAATGGCCATCATCAAAACATCTACAAACAATAAATGCTGGAAAGGGTGTGGAGAAAACGGAACCCTCTTGCACTGCTGGTGGGAATGTAAATTGATACAGCCACTATGGAGAACAGTATGGAGGTTCCTTAAAAAAGTAAAAATAGAACTACCATACAACCCAGCAATCCCACTACTGGGCATATACCCTGAGAAAACCATAATTCAAAAACAGTCATGTACCACAATGTTCACTGCAGCTGTATTTGCAATAGCCAGGACATGGAAGCAACCTAAGTGTCCACTGACAGATGAATGGATAAAGAAGATGTGGCACATATATACAATGGAATATTACTCAGTCATAAAAAGAAACAAAATTGGGTTATTTGTAGTGATGTGCATGGACCTAGAGACTGTCATACAGAGTGAAGTCAGAAAGAGAAAAACAAGTACCATATGCTAACACATATATATGGAATCTTAAAAAAAAAAAAAAAAGGTTCTGAAGAACCTAGGGGCAGGACAGGAATAAAGTTGCAGACATAGAGAATGGACTTGAGGACACGGGGAAGGGGAAGGGTAAGTTGGGGTGAAGTGAGAGAGTGGCATGGACATATATACACTATCAAATGTAAAATAGATAGCTAGTGGGAAGCAGCCGCATAGCACAGGGAGATCAGCTTGGTGCTTTGTGTCCTTCTAGAGGGGTGGGATAGCGAGGGTGGGAGGGAGACGCAAGAGGGAGGAGACATGCGGATATATGTTTATGTATAGCTGATTCACTTTGTTATAAAGCAGAAACTAACACACCATTGTAAAGCAATTATACTCCAATAAAGATGTTAAAAAAACAATCACCTTAGCATTGTTTCTTAGATATTATTTGTTAACCAGTTCTGAGTGATAACTTTTTGCTTCCAAAATGCACTTTAAACAGTGATGCTTTTTTTTAAGTGGATATTGGCCAGAGTATCTGACACCAGGATAGTTTAATTAGTTATGCATTCGCCTCCTGTCCAGGTCCAATAAATATGCATTCATCAGCACAGCTGCATCTCAGCATGCACATTTAAATTAAAGAGGCTTCCTCAGAGGCTGAGGCAATCCTCGCATCTCTTCACTTTGCCAGAAGACACATCAAATACTGAATCAGTTATTTCCTTAGAATTTCTTCATAGGTTCTTCTTGTGACAATCATAAACATGTTGCAAGATTAGATTTTCACACTGTTGCTTAATAACCTAGGGATTATTTTTAAATGAAATAATAGCACCTAGTTCTTTAATAAAATCAATATTTTCCTCTCTGTCTCTTAAATGTAAGTGCATAAATGATATTTGATATAAGAGACTCAAGACTATTGTCCCATGCTTTTCCTTTGATATTCACTGTGCCTTTTCTAGAATAAAGCATCATTAGTTGAAAATTAAATTAATCCCCAAAGATTCTATTTTTTGTACATTAGAATCCAAATGTAAGTTACCCTAGCTAATAGACATCAGATTAGCAGTTATTCAAAATGAGATGCTATTTCTTGAATGTTAACATTTAAAATGATGCAGATATTATTTTCTTCCCAGTCAGAAACCCCTAGCTAACAGGGAAAAGGGGCATTGTTATGGAAGTTCTAACCAGGGCTGTGTCAGCCTCTGAACATTCATCCACAGCTTGCACCTGACATAGGCAATGATGAATGAGCCAACTTGCTGTTTGCTCTCCCCTGCAGAGAGGGCGAGCTTCCTTTTTTTCTAGAGAGCCAGAGGGAAAAGATGAGAAGGAGATGGATGGGCATTTAAGAGGTACCTGCAGGGGCGCTGTATGTGTGACAGGCATCAGTAGCACCTTCCACCACATGGAACCAGGCCAGAAGGCTTTAGGACCTGCATCAAGTACCCCCCAGACTTGGTCCTCAGGTCCTCTGGTCCTCAGGGTCGATCCAGAGCAGAAAAGATGTCACGTAACCATGTGTAAGTGATCTCCTTGAGGGCTGCCCACATTGAGACTTTACAGATGGGCACCAAGTTACAACTGCCGCCATCCACATGTAAGTAGGGGACTCTACACATCTCAAAGACAGCTATAGCATAAATGAAAACGAGGGGAAGAGTATGGTGGGGTGGGATGGGAAGGGGCCGGGGTGGATGAAGAAGGGGGAAGTGAAGAGAGAGGTGGTGAAGAAGATCTTAGATTTTCTTCCAACTGTTCACTTCTTTAAATAACAAGAAGGTTAATAGTTTCTGCAGTCCTAAAATATACCTATGCCTGACAGGTTCCTGAAGGTTAATTGCTGCTGCTAGGGAAGCTGTCCTAATTTGTTTTGCCTTATAATGACCTTCCTATAGGCAAACGCCAGAAGAGGCCTGCCTGCAGGTGTGCTGCATGCACAGGAGATGATGACCCCCTCCTAGAGAAATGGGGAATATGAGGTTGAGTTACTGGAAAAGTTTATCAGTGATTGGCAGTGATTGATATTCAGGGGCAAATGTTGCTAGACAATTTCACATTTTCATCTGTCTTATAGGTTTTTTTAGTGGAGTTTTCAATTACATGTCAACTGTTCCTTTCCTGTCACCTTGAAGTTCCTATACTATCCACAACATGCTCCTGTAATACATTCATGCCTTTGAGAGGTTGACAAGAGAAGTGAATGGCATGAGGTACCCAAGATCACAGCCACACTGTTTCCCTTTCCCCTGTGACGACAAATATGTTCAAATCCAAAAACTGAGATATACTGACACCTGTCTGAAACAGGAAATTCCAGGACATGTAATGACCTTAACTTTTCACAACAAACTAGTTCTTAGTGACTCAGTGATTAAACTGATCTACATTAGGCCAATTTCCTAACCTGAAAAGTGTATATTAAAAATGTATACGATGCTATTATTTTGATAGAAATGTAGAAACTGTTACTATGCATTCAGGTTAGTTTAGCCACTCATTTTCACTAGCAACATCAGAGAGATTCTTTGCTTTCCTTTGAAGCAATTCTCACATACATGACCATCTCCCATCTTTTTAATCAACTGACAATGAGACACACTCATACCCCCTGGTCCCCTACCTCAAGCTATTTCTAGAAGTAGGTAGAGAAGCAGGCAGCCACCTTTGTGCTGTGTAAAAGGAAAGGGGAAAAAACCTTCTTCCAGTAGTAGTCATAATTCTAGAATAACTCCATTCCAGCAGTCCAGAGGGGCTGCCCTTACTATCACTGTAGCTTCATTTCTTTGGTTTTGGAAAAAAATTTCTATCTTCTTGGGGTCCTCTTTTTTATGGTAATGAAATTGGTAGGGGCTACATGCTTTATTTGTTCACTGTATTAAGTATAGTGTGGAAAAAAATAAACATGGCAATGGGTTTAGTGTGGAAAGATATGATTTTGAGTCCCAGCTCTATCACTGGGAATTAGGATCAGGCAATTTGCTCTCTTATGCTTCAATTTAGTCATCTGTATAAAATGGAGTTAATACTCTTTGTCCCACATATGTCCCTGGGTGGTTGTGAGGGTCAAAGGAGATATTTTATATAGAAATGCTATGTAAACTATAAAGTCTCTATCAATTCAATATGTTATCATTATCAATTAATATCTTGATCAAAATCAAGTAATAGCTCAGTTAAATCAAGTGCAAAACAGAAAAATGCCTGGACTGAGGTGGGTAGTTCTAAGCTGATGAATGCTGATAATGGTGAGGGAAAGAAAAGTATAGAGAAGGAGGGAGGCATCTAGGGTAATCAATAGTACTATTTATCAAGTATTTATTCCTTTCCCAAGCACATGGAGGGATTTCATTTCCTTGCCCAACTAAAGATATTGTGGCCATGTTATTTGCTTCGTAATGAAATATGAGCAAAAGAAAACATGTTCATCAGCAGGATACTTTTACCTACTAGATCCTTGAGAGGCTATAACATATAGGAATCTCTGGTAACCAATCTTAGATATGAAGTATGAGTAAGAAATAAAAT
Source organism: Balaenoptera physalus (assembly GCF_965194825.1). Taxonomy (NCBI): domain Eukaryota; kingdom Metazoa; phylum Chordata; class Mammalia; order Artiodactyla; family Balaenopteridae; genus Balaenoptera; species Balaenoptera physalus. The sequence goes on along the minus strand of NC_138883.1, from coordinate 79,798,203 downwards.
TTTGTTGTGTTAAGTCATTGACATTTTAGGATCATTTGCTAGCCTATTCTACTGCTATGGATCAAAAGTAAATTTTGTGCATAAACCATCTGCCTAGATTTGACCATATCTCTGCTGTACTTTATCTCCTGCTCTTTGAGGGAGACAGAACTTTGATAATGGTTTCCCTATGGATAATTTACATTTTATAATAGCGATTCAGGGTTGGTCTAACCAGTAAGTTATTTTGGTTTACTTCATTAAAAAGTACAGGAGTGGATATGTAGTGGCTTAATTTTTTATTTGCTTAATATTTGGTGGCTTATTCTGATGCAAATGCTAAGAGATCTTCTCTGTGCAGGGAGAGCCACCTTTGATGTTTGGCAAATAGCAAATGACTGGTAAGCAAATTCTGGAGGAACGCTGAATGAAGTTAGTTTTCATGAAAAAGAGTGAAGTTTGAATAAACACCATAAAGGATGGAAAGGTAAAGTTTAGTAGCATGAAGAAGGAAGAAATTTTAGGAAAACCAAAGAGTAAATTTCTAGTCCCAAAAGAGCCTGTCCTGCTCTTGACCAGAGGTGGGAAAACCAACTGCACTGGAGGATATTTGAGGCCAATTCCATTATATCTCAATTGGAAGTCTCTGGTTTGTAATCAACAAAAACCAACTCTAATTTAATCAACAAAAAACAACACTAAACAGAAGTTTATTGGAAGGATAATGAGTAGTTCACATCATCGTGAAGAAAGCTGAACAGTCAGACTCAGCAAGGATAAAAGCTATAGCAACATTAGGGGTGCAGGGAGCAGGGGCAGATGGGCAATCTCCTTGGGGTGAATGAGCTCCAATCATTTTCAGGCTTTTTGTCATTCTGCTCTGCCAAATTTCAGGGAAAAGGTTTGGATCATGGACTTTTGCCTAGGACAAAGGAGGTCAGGGCACCTTTATTGACAGTTTCAGTAGATTTTACACAATAGAGCAAAATTGAGGTAATGTTACCATGAGAAATGAGTGTTGTGTGGTAAAAAAATGTTCCACCAAAACCAGCAATAGAAACGTAATCCTGTAGTCATAAGACTGAGTTTAGATTTGGCTTAACAAATAACTAGAAGGTATAGTAGGTAGACTGCACATGGAAATGGCATTCCCTAAATGCCATGCACTTCTAGTAGACGATCCTTACTTTGTGTACCGGACAAAAAAGTAAAGAAGATAAAACCAATAGTGGGGTAATCGATTACTGGAATAGTATGCATTCATGTGAGGTAGTCACTTCCTGGGAGGTGCTGACTTTTCAAAAGAAGGGATGAATCTGAACCCTCTGAAAAAAATGTCAGGGGGCAGCTAATTTGGGGATTGAAAGAGAGGGGAGCTAAAGGCAACTCATGCTGCAGCAAGACAATCAAATCATGTAGAAAAGTTTAATACTGAGCAGATAGTGGTAATTAAAAATGATTCTCATTTAACAACTTTGAATGCAGCACACTGATTTAAGAACTCTGCAGTGAGTAATCTTTTCTCTACATGATAAATTGAATTGAATTTCTATGTTTGGACTCAGTGAATGCTGATGGGTCCAAAATCTCCTTTTAAATCCATTTTTTAAAAATTCTTTGCCTCTCTTCCTTCAATTCATCACTGTGAGAAATGTTCTTCAGATTGTGGTGAGTTCTAAATGGATTGATTGCTTGTTTTAAATAGCTCTCTCATTTCCTTTGGGGAAGGAATTGTACTTTTAAGAAGGTCTGCTCTGAGGCATAATGCAAGATTACGATTCAGGGCTCCTCTTATATTTTAAATCAATAATATGAAACAAGACATCTACAGTACCTGAGGAGAGTTAGAACTTTTCTCAGAAGACAGGAGATTTTGTTTTTTTATCTGCATTGTGTGTGTGACTGTGGGGTACACACATGCATATTCACAAGGTTTCAAAGATAGGCAGAGAAAGGGCAATAATGTTGAGAAGTGTGATAAAAGCAGCACTAAAGGAAGAGAACGCATCCTTATAGGGAGAGAGGTTGTGACAAGGAGGAGGGGAGACCTTCGGATGACAGACAATGAAGTGGGAGGATAGAAGCTTTCAAAGGTTAATAACTTAATGAACTTTAAATTTCCAAAAAAGGGAGGAAAAGAAGATATATGTTCCTATTTAAGAACTCTATACTCAGAGTTAAGAATGTTATTTTACTTAAGCAAAATAACTTGTACAGAGGAAAGAGTTTGGAATCTAAGTATTAGGTTTAAAATACACCTTACTCTAGGAATAATGAGCTCCAAGTTCAGCTGGCTTTGCACATCTCCCCCTATCGCTACAGAGGGACTTATTGAAGAATGGACTGTGAGGAGAGATCTTTACTGAGGCCTTTCAGAAGATCTTCAGAACCAAAGTATTTTGTAGTTTGAATGGACTAAAGTGAGTCCCTGAGGCTTAAGACTCTAAAAGAAATCCTAACTCTTGGGGCAGGTTTGGAAGGCTTTTTATTTATAAGGTTCACATACAAAAAATGGTGACAAGCTGTTCTCCTGGTCTGGTCCTTGCCAAGACCAGAACAAGAAGAAAGGATCTAAATCACAAAAAGAGGGTTGTTTAATCATAAGGAAAGACTTCCTGCTTTGATTCAGCGGGGAAAAAAACACAGTACTACAATCCCCCAAACACAGATTTAGGCAGAGCTTTGTCACTAGCTATCAGATTGAAAAGCACAAGTTATATAAAGTGTATGAGCCCCAGTTTCCTCTTCTTTAGAAAAATGGTGTTGAACTAGATTCTCATTCATGTCACTTCTACAGTAGTGGCAGAGCGGCGTCTAGAATCTATGATTCTAAATGCCATTCACTTCCTTAACGCACCATCCTCTTCCAACCTATGTAATAGAAAGCTTGTATAGACTGGGGAGAAAAGAGGTCAGGATTTCTTTGGAAAGAGTTGATTAGAGTTATACATTTGAAGGGAAAAGGTGCTTCCTTATGATCAAGCCAAGTTGACAAAATGATTCAAGAAAACCTTGAGGATACTAGAACTGTCCTTCACCTGGAAAAGTTTAATGATGAGTAGCTGCCTCTATTAACAGAGAATAAGGACTACAATAGATGCAACACTTTAATCAACCGCAGGTAAAGGTGCTTATTTCTCTTAAGTGGCATATAGTAGCAGAACTTGAGTACTTGGAAAAATCCCACCCAATAGATCTGATAGACTGAAAACCTCTGTGAGTCGTGTATCACCAGAAGCAGGAGCCAGGAGTGGTCATGCAGAAGGTACATCATCTGTTCCAAGGAATGGTCAAGCAAGAGGTCCCTGCCAGGGATTTCAAAAGAATCCACAAAATATGTCATGATACAAAGGACCAGTACCTTGCCATGTGCTATACATAGGACCCCAATTTATATTACAGAAGACTAGCCACATTAGAACTTCCTCTTTCCTTCTAACCATCCTTCTTTCTGGCACTCAACTTTGAGGAAGCCAGAAATAGCATGTAAAGTTAGAAAGTAGGTAAAGCGAAGAAAGGAGAAGAACGGAAAGAAAGAAAAAAAGAAAGGGAAGGAAGGAAGAAAGGAAGGGAGGGAGGGAGGAAGGAAAAGAAACTGGCCATGCTCCCTTTCCCCACTACAGACTTCTAAATATGGATAAAGCCTGAACTACAGTGGGGAAAGGAGAAATTTAGGATTAGATAGGATATTAAAAATGTGATATTAAACTCAACTGGACCTAACTTTTTTTAATAGTATATAGATGATTGTCCAGCAATGATTCATCCCTCTCTACCTCCTGGAGGAGCATGCATGCATTATTCAAATATGTTGGTTGGAAGTGACTGTGTGAACATTCCAAGCCTAGACCTTTAGTTAGAAGCATGAGTGTTTTTTGTCACCTCTCTGGGACCTCTGGCCTCACTACAAAAAGAACATGTCCCAGAAAGTCTCTGCCCCTCCAGCTGGGGCCCCAAAATAAGACAAATGAAGTAGAGCCACCACAGGCAATCTGCACAGTTGCAGCCTGAAGCAAGCCACTCAGCCGAACCACTTGTCTATGAGCATGAGAATCAATGCTTACGGCCATGAGTTTGGGAGTAATTGTTATTATGCATGATTATTGTGGAAATAGCTGACTGAGCTCAATAGTAATACATTCAAGTAGATTAAAAGTCAAAGAGAATAAAAAGACATTCAGTGAAAAGTTTCCTTCCCTCTACAGTTACCCCAGCCAACAACTTCACCTTCCCATGGGCACATCTTTTTATTAATTCCTTGGGGATATTCCAAGTAGTATTTAATACACATATAATTAAATATAAATATGTATGTTTTCCCTTTATTACATATTGGTAGGTTATTCTGTTCACTCTCCTGTTTTTTTTCCCACTTAATATTTTGTTTCAGTACGTAAAGAACATCTTCATTCTTTTTGCCACCACATGGTATCCATTATATTAATGCATGGATTACAATTTCTAATACAGTACCTGAAAAGTGATCAAGAGAAGTTAGGGGATCTGCTCAATATATTGACCAGGGGTAGTCATGGAGAACTAAGGGAATGGGATTGAAAGGCTGTGTTAGGAAGAGAAAAATTATTTCCTGCCTTGAACCCTACTGAGCCCAGTCCATTCAGTGAGCCAGTTAGCATTAAATGACTTAATACATGTAAATCACTTAGAAAAGTGTTTGGCACATGGTAAGAGTTCAGTATATATTTACTATTATACTTAACAATCTGAGGTCCACCCCAATCAACATATTAGAAAACTCTCTGAGGTGTCATCATGGGCCATCTTGCCACTCACCCCAAATTTTTAAGTTCTCACCCCTCTTTTCTGCCACATTTAATGTAACTGTTCCCTCCTTTCCTTCTCTCTAGCTTTGGCTGTGCTTGCCTCATACAACATAGAGGGGTTTCTCCCTCCATCCCTTGGAGAACATCCATGCAGTGTCCTCATCCCTTCTCCTTATTGTCTGTGTTTCACACATCTCTGTCCTCTTAGGACCTGCACCACATGGATTTGGAAGTCAGACAGACAGGTTCAAATCTGAGCTGTGTGTTCATTCTTGTGTGATCTTGGACCTTGCTATGCATCACTTTTCCTATTTTGTAAAATGGGGAGAACTATATATATGTCACAAGATTTTTGTGAAGTTTAAATGAGATGTAAATAACATGCCTAGCACAGAGTAGCCTCTCAATAAATGTTAACTCCCTTAACTCCAGTTTTCTCTCCTGTCTTTTTTTATTGAGTCTTGTCTTTTCCATTTTGTGACTTCACCTACTATCTCTCTGTAAGTGACCCTAAATCTCTATAGATCACCTCATTTCTATTTTGCAAATGAGAAACTGGAGTCTTGCTCTTTCTCAAGTTTCCAAGGAGCTATCAGATATCAGAAAAAGATGTCATTGGCCTCTCCATTGTAACAGATCCAAACCTTTCCTTGCCCACTGATTCCAAATTATTCTCTCTGCTTGACTCTCTTATCTGTGAATGACACTAGTCACCCATTCCTCAAACCATGTTTGATTCTTTCTTCTCCCTTCCTTGTATTTATATTCTTTTGCCCAGCCCATACATTCACAATAATTTTTATGTAATTAAAGTTTTCAAAGCTAGGAGGAACTTAGGTGATTGCATAGGAAACCATCCCCATTGCACAGATGAGGAAAACGGAGGCCTGGAGAAGTAAGGGGAGGTCTAGTTAGAGGAGAGGTAGGACTAAGACCTGAATCCTTTGAGATGCGGGACAGTGTTCTTTCCATGTCACTTCACTAATAGACGTCCTTCTCAACATTTCTGCTGCCTTCACCATGGTTCAGGCCATCATTATATCTGTTCCATTATTGCAGTAGCCTTCTACCACTTCTCTCTACCACAGTTTATCTATATATACCTCCTGACTAATCTCATGACAGTACAGTCTGCCATTATACAGGAGTATGGCATCTGTTCTGGTTCCCACAGTGTAGACCTAGGGTATTGTTTTTCATACTTGGTCATTTTGTAATCACCTTCACAATGTCAGTCATATTCATATTTACATACATTTAACATTTACTTAATAGTTTATCAACTCAGCCTTACAAAGACTCATTTTCTCTTTCCTTAACTTCATCTTATGCAATAATAATCTGTGAAATCATGAGTTTGGTGCACTAGTATATTTTTTGAATGTATGTTGAAATATATACTATCGTTAAAATTAAAAGACAATTTCCTGTATATCACCTAAAACCATGTCAAATACCACATTTTGCAAGACACTAAACCAGCAAATGAGTGAAAATCCAAGGATGGTTGGTTGAAAGAAGAATTTTCAAACAATTAGAATGTTCTGAAAACTAGGTAGTAAGTTTCCTCTCACTAAAGATATGCAAGTCAAGATTGGTTAATCACTTTTAAGGGATATTGTAGAGGGATCATATGCATTAAAAACTTAGAATAGATTATCCTTAAGGTTTTGTCCAACCCTGAGATTCCATGATTTTAGGGACTAATCTAGTACTTTTTAATTAGTTACTATCAAATTATTGTTTTGTAGTATAAATTTTAACTCACTCATCCCCCATGAGAAAGTTGTGATTGTTCTCTATTGCCTTCTAAATGAAGTTTTTTGTGAAATGAGTCGATTACTCCTTCCTTTCAACTTGGAAGTTTCTAATGAATAAAACCTACTTATTTCTTCAAGCAAATAATTTCTTTTCACTTACACTCCTCCAGACTCTCATTTTAGCTCCTCTCCCAAAAGAAGACACTTCAACCCCAAGTCTAAGGTCATTCCTTAAGTAGGAACTTCACTAAGCCAATAGAAGGCATGAGTCTTTTAATTCTTTTAGAGTTAGGAACATTTTTGCCTCATACTAGATCACAGAATTAAACCTAGACTACTCCAATTCCTGAATTTCTATTTTGTTTTTACTTCCTATTTCTTTAAAAAATAACAACTACAATATTCCTCAAAAGGGTGAGAGGCTCTAGACTACTAATCTCTCTCTGAAGAAATGAAAGAGAATTTATAGCTTTTAATGGTTGTGAAAACCAGGAAATAATAGAGAAATCATGCATTCTGCAGGAATTCTCCTGAGTGTATTAAATTAAACTGACAGCGTTGATATCGCTATTCATGTTGAAATAATTAGCAATTCTAAGGCTATTAATGGTGTACTGTATCACTGTTTTAGAATTGGTAGGATGAATGCAAAAACCTTTTGGTGACTTTTGCTCCTACTAAAATTTAATTAGCCTTAGTTACTGACCTCATGTTTTATGTAACAGTACACTCCAAAATGATCTCATAAAGAACTGAAGTTTTAGAAGAAAGTCATTCTTGCTTTAAAAACTAGCATCACATAAAAGTTCTCTGAGTGTTTTTTAACTACTTTTGCAAAGTATTCTTATAATTGCTAACATTACATATGGGACTGACTGACTGACTTTGAATTTAATTGAAGCAAAAATGCATCTCTTTGACAAGGTCACTTTTTAAAGTGGAGCTGCACTACTTTGCATTACAGTTCTGATTTTTTTCTTTCTAAATTAACTATGATCTATAAAATTATCGATAAAGAGTAATACCTTGGCCATCAAATATTAATAATGATTACAAGAGGGGGAAACTACCTTTAATGCACATAAAATTTATGGATGGTAATGATCTCTACTAAATCTGGAAGACTGGGTCTGTCAGCTGGGGGTGGGCAATGCATTGGGGTTCAATGGAAAGATCTGAGCCAGAACAGCTATGCTTCATAAGAGATTGGAGACTAGGAAGTCTAAACTGGCTGAGACCAAACAAAGGCTTAAAAACAAAACAAACAGGAAGTACCACAGATGGTGAGGTGGTGTTGTTGTTTGGGGGTAGGTGGGAAGGAGTTAATCCACCAGTATCTCTATGTTGCTTAATTGGAGTTTTACTAATGCTTTGTGATTGTTCACACTGTTCTAAAAACACATTATGGAAATGACTATTTTGTATTAATAGATCATCTTTCTTTGACAATTTTGTACATATTGGACTTTCTGCTCCTTAAGAAAGTTGCTACTAAATGTACCCTCCTCATTCTGAGAAAAAGGTATCTGAGAAAAAGGTAAAGGATGTTCTAATCTTCCCCCTGGTGGGTCAATTGGCCCAGAAGCTTACACTAAACTTCCTTTTGAGCTAAAGCCAGAATCATGCTGGTCAAATGAAGCATGAGAGCTCAATATGCTCAGAGTGCAATGTTTGAGCTACATGTGGCTCTTTTTCATGCAACTTTCAGTTCTTTAAGGCCTCTTATTTCAGTATTACAATTTTATTATGCTAGAAGCTACCAAGCATATAGTAGTCAAGGGGCTCTCTTGGTTAATAGTATTTGCAAATATCACTTGAGGCAGGGTTGTTACTTCAGGATGAGTCACAAACTGTGAGCATTGCAGTGATAGCTTTATGGAATGAGAAGCAGCCTGGTGGGTTGGAAAGAGCATGAACCCCAGAGGTAAAAAGAAACAAAACAATACACTGGGTTCAAGGTTCGACTACTTGTAAGATGTGAATATGGACAAATCACTAAATCCTTGGGAGCTTCTGTTTTCTCTGCCATAAAATGGAATCAATATATTGACTCCCAGTTTTCTTGTAAGAATCAAATGAGATAATATATATTAAAAATACTTGAATTTCCAAAGAGCTGTTATTAATAAAGATAACTCAACTTGGCCGGGTCAGATCATGCTCTCATTTGGCGCTCCCTGAACAGGACACATGAGCTACTAGACACATTCCTCTTCTGGTTCTATCCCATCTCCACAGAGAAGAAAGAGTTGTACTAATCCTATACATTGTGAAGTAATTTATTGTGCCCATGATTCATGTCATATTATGATCAGTCAAGTTCATATCTATTGCATGCTCTGTATGGAGCTATATGTTAGACCCTTTGGAGTTAAAAAAAAAGTGATTAAAAAGAGGAGTGTAATTAAAAAACTAAATAGACACATCAAAGAGCTAAAGAAGGGATGTGAAAAATATATGAGGTGAAATGAAGCTATCTAGGTATTCATAGATGACTGAACAGTGTCAATAAAGGAGGCTTTATTAAAGAGGCAAGTTTTTAAAAGGCCTGGTCATGGAATAGCAGAGTACAAGGGGGAATGGCATCTTCTGGGAGAAAGAATAGTACGGACAGCAAGGACCTAGTCCATAGCCTTCTGCAGTTGCCTGTTTCATCTAGCAATCATATATTCTCCCCTTGCTTCTCCTCCTGACATTTGTCTTGACTGCTGTAGAGATTAAATATATATCTGCCTTTTAGAAGCATAAATCCTAAAATAAAATTAAAGCAAAAAATGAACTCTATTAGGAAGATTTTAAAATATTCCACGTATGCCCTTCCAATAAAGAGGGCTTCTTGGAAAAGATGATTTTTTTTTTTTTTTCTTTTTACACAGTGAGCTTCAATGGACACACATATACGTTCCTAGTTTTTCCTTTTTCTTTTCTTTTCCAAGGGAGAGCAGGGTTGGGTTGGGCTTTTTTTTTTTTTTTTTTTACTCATAGATACAATCCAGCACTAGAGGTTGAAAATGTGAGGTTTGTGTACAATGAGAATTGGTGCCCCTGGGCAAGTCACTTACCCTCCTGAATCTCAGTTTTTCTATTTCAAAATAAAAATTCTTTGTGCTAGCCAGAATTTTTACAACAGAGTATATTGAATTCTTCATAAAAAAAATACTATAAAGATTATTTATTTCTGTTAATACTCTCTTAAAAACAAAATCTAAAATACCTGTAAAAAAAACTTATCAGCCTTCCTTGAGCACAACATTTTCATAATAGTTAACTCTTACGTCAGCTGGAACTGAGCCATAAGAAAGTCTGCGACAGATAAGAAAAGCTTAAGATGAAACTTGGCCCTTGTTGAACGGAAGTCTATGACCTGGAGATGCGCAGAAAGGTATCCAACCAAAGAAGAAAGGATTATTCTACCTCATCGTGGATGACTGCTCTTCTGCTTTTATTGAAAATTTTCTAAATCCTCTACTAATTACTGCTAAATGTATACATAAATTAGCCACTCAACCAGAATAGTTAAAATTTCCTTCCAATTATATTTCTGGACTTTAGCTTCTCAAACTAGTTAGGAAAAACAAAGAATTCCATTAAAAAAAAAAAAAAGCTAACTTCTCTGAGATCTTTCCCATAAAATGATCAGGAAAGATGCCTTCTTTAATGACAGTATGATGCGATACAGTATAAATTAAAAAAAATATGGGAGAGGGTATCTGATCCAGAGGCCTACTTTAAAAAAAGTAACGAGTAAAAACATCATGAAGTCGCAGTATCTTCAATAATTCTACATGGGTGTTCAAAAACAAGGACTTACCTCTCATTAATCAAGAGAATGTAAGAAATGCTATGCTTTATTTTCTCACATGAATTTTAGGTGAAGACTTGAAAATGGATTCTTTGAGTTGACAGCAACTGTAGTCAAATCCCATCCTCTAACCCCATCCCCAAAGGTCAGGAAAAGCTCTTGAAAGTGGCTTATTTTACATCATAGCCCCAGGTTAAGCCAAAATAATCCAGGAGGAGGAAAACAACAATCATAACAACAAAAAAATTCCCACAGTGAGCTACACACCCCAGATGCCCAGACTTTCCATGGGATCTTAATGAGGGTCAGAGGTCAGTGCTAAGGAGCCTGGTGAAACAGTGAGAACCAAGATCCTGTTTCCATTTTAATGCCCTTGTGTTTATGTTTTGCGCTCTGCAGGGGAAAGACCGAGACAATCCCACTTCCAGGGAGGCCAGAGAAAAATGCACTGGATATAGTAGTTTGACAGAAAAATAGGGGTGTTCCATGAGGCCAAGGGTAGCCTCAGTTCAGAAAAACACAGAACTGCCAAAAAGTATACTGTTAGCTGAAATTTCTCCTCCAACACTGGCCTAAAATTAAAGTACATTATGAAAATAAAGACCATTGTTTTCAATCTGCCCCTTCACCTCTCCACCCACACACGTCCAGAGAAGGTTGCTGGTGTTTAAATTTAGCGGAGATGTTAGTTATATAAGAGTCATGAGCCAGCTCAACATCCAGTCTCCCAATTTGTCACGCCTGACCTTCCTATCGCACTCTGATAAACTTCATTCTGTTACAGCTGCTTATTTTGTTTATCTTAGAGACTCAGATTATAGTTTATCATTAATTTAAAGTTACCTGCTCTCTTGGCCACTATTTCAGTCAAAACTTGTTTTCCTCTCTACAGAATAATTTTCCCCTATGGGTAAAATGCTAGATGCCCTCCCACCAACACTTAAACTTCCATCCCTTTCTCAGCTCCTGAACCTTTGATAACCTTTGAAACTAGATCCAAATCAACATTTCATGGAGTTCCTGAGCTTACAGCTTTGGGATAACTTTAGCTTCTGGTTTCCAGGACAGGCCTAGCTGGAAATCCTGAAACAACATGAGTATGTTCATCCTAGAGGGAAGTCCAATGGGGATCGGAAATGCCAGTCTCTTCTATTCTGACCTCACCAAATGTCTAGTTCGTCCTTACTGAGATTTAGAAGGAACGAGTTTCTCAGACCATTTTGTGGTTAAACAGATGAGAGAAAATGATATGACAGCCTCATCCAAGAGACCAGGGAATGCGGTTCTTCAGCCTAGGTCTAGTACTAAAAATAAAATAAGCCACAGTCTCTGATGGTTAGCAATAGCAAAGTTTATTGAATCCCTATTCTGCACCACATCCTGGGATGTGCACTTTTTTTTTTGAGGGACTTTTTTTTTTTCTTTTCCCTTTGTGCTGAGTCTAGTGTCACTTGCCCATAGAGGGCAGCATTCAGAGGCCTTGCATGGTTTGCTTCAGACCAGAGTTCCTGGATTTTATATGGATTATCTCCTTGAATCCACCCAACAGTCCTATGATGGTAGTTATTTTTATTCTCCCCATTTTATAGATTAGAAAACTGAGGCTCAGAGAAGTTAACCTTAAAGTTAAAAAGCTAAAAAGGGCTAGAGCCAGTTTTGAAACCCAGTCTTGGTTGAACTTGGCAGCTGCCTGTTCTCTTCACTAGGGACACATTCTGTTAGCATATGGCTGTGTGCCAGAATAACCTGATGAATTCTGATACTGTACACCCACCATCAATACCGATTCCCAGAAAGATTCCATTCTCTAAGTCACGTTGGGTTGCAAACATCTGCACATTAAAAAAAAAAAAAAAGTCTACCCAGGTGATACAAACCAGAGTTGGAACCACTGACTACTATAGATAATAATGTAGGTCAGAGACATCCCTGGTGGTGCAGTGGTTAAGAATCTGCCTGCCAATGCAGGGGACATGGGTTTGAGCCCTGGTCTTGGAAGATCCCACATGCCACGGAGCAACTAAGCCCGTGCACCACAACTACTGAGCCTGCGCTCTAGAGCCCGCGAGCCACAACTACTGAAGCCCACGCGCTGCGCAACAAGAGAAGCCACCGCAATGAGAAGCCCACCCACTGCAATGAAGAGTAGCCCCCGCTAGCTGCAACTAGAGAAAGCCCGCCTGCAACAACGAAGACCTAATGCAGCCAAAAATAAATAAATAAATCTATTTTAAAAATAATAATAATGTAGGTCAATAGATTTATGAACTGTCAAGCACTCCATGAATGCTTTTAGAATCAATAGGCTCCTTGTGGGCAGAGAATTCATCTTACAGATCTTTGCATTATTTTTTCCACTGCATTCGTTGAACAAATATCTACTAAGTGCCTACTATATTCCAGGAAGAGCAAGGGTCTTTCATAAACATCAGACAAGGTCTCTGGACTCATAGAGCTTAAGCCCAACTCTGTGACACCCTATGACAAAGCAGTGCCACAATGGGCATTCAAGACTCAACTACTGAATTGTTAAAGTATTTAGTATATGTATTGCTTTGCTTTAACCTTTTAATTGTCGTTTGGGGCAGATATAATCTCTAAGAATCACATTTTTGGTTAAGTACTACAGGAAAAGATCGTACAGCCTGAACCAACAGTCTTCTAGTACCATCACCCCAACCTCCTTTCTTTTAAACACTAAGCCTCTGCTTCTATGTGGTTTGTAGCACAAACATGATGCTACCTGCCCATCAGTGGGGAAGATGCTTTTGATTTTCTTTTCTAATACTGTTATTGGTTCTATGTTCTCAATTCATCCTCTTTGGAGACCTTTGAAATCCACTGTAAAGTGGTAGTTCAGGTTGACTACATTCCTAAGTTCTCAAATTTTAGTTTGGTTTACCTCCAGTTTCCCCTTGGTCATAAATCAAGCATTTTTGTTGTCATAACCAAAAAAGCAAACAAAGAAACAAGATTTATTGTTTAAAATACTAAAGAATCCTAAAAACATGGGTTGTACGCTTAGAATTTTCTTTTTTTTTTAAACAATTTTTTAAGAAATTTGTTTTGTCTTGGTTTCTATGCCTAACAAACAGGAAGTATTCCAGTAGCAGTCATAGATTAATGCATTTCAGGAATGTAAACTGTTAATCTAAAGAAAAAAATTATACCTGTGCACTAGCATATACCAAAGTATATAGCTGAGATGACTTAAAATATAGTTTTCTTTCATCAGACAAATATCCCTTCTTTAGTGATCAGCTCTCTACTGTCAACTCATTTTCATGCCATTTCATATTTATTTTTTCTTAAGATAATGATTATAAAAATAAGTATCTAATAAATCACTCCTTAAAATGAAAAAAAAAAGAACAACCCCCTTTCCAATCTCTTTTCTTTCCTCCTTTAAGTTGCTCCCCTTTTAAAATATACCTAATTTCAGGAAATTTTCATGATTTTGTTTTACATGAGCATGAAAAACAAGCATACATAATATTTAACAGTAATAATTCAAAAATAAATTATATATTTGATATTAAACATTTCCCGAAAAGCCAAGTCCTTTTTTGGCTGTCTAAAAGAGGTGATACCTAAAATAGGTGATTGGAATCCAATCTAGGAACTTCTGTTTAATTGGAATCATGACCATGAACTTGGGAAAAGAGATCAGGCCAAAAGTTTGACTTCTCTTTGAAGCAGTTTTTTAAGAGTGAAAATAAAAGATTCGTTTACACAGAGGTTACTCTAAGGACCCTCACAGGCAGCCTAACAAGGGAAAAGCATTGTTATTAAAAAGGAATGCAGAGGAATGGAGGGTAGAATCATCTGGTTGGTGACCCTAACCTCAAGAGCCTAAGCTTGCCTCTCAAGGGGCAAACTGGAAACAGAGTGAGGCCCAACAGAGTCTGGGTGATCTCTCTGGACCAGAGAACTCAAAATTGGGCCTGAGAACCTTTTCACTTTGTTTTGCAGTCAGACTATAAACAAAGATATTTTTATTCCCTTCTGAACAATTTCCCTTTCCAAACACCATTTGTCAATCAAGTTGGGCATACAGAGCATACTCAAAGGTCTGTGAAAGAAAACTTCCCTATGTAGGCTTGAGTAGCATCCAATCCAATACCCAGTGCCTATTTTTTTAGTCTCTTCTGCTTACTAAACACTGGAAATTCAATGGAAAATAAGACAAGCAGGGTGAGGAAGGAGAGTATCAAGAGACCTGAGATGAGGCTGGGAACTGTGTCATAAATAATGGAGTAACATTTGCTCAATGAATCAGTTCTATAAATTGCAATCATACCAAGGTTTTTTCTTCCTGGATTCACTATATCTGAAAGTTAAAATCTAACAAAATAAAAAGTAACAAAATCTATAAATTATTGTAATACACAGTTGAATTTCCATTTACTTTATTTTATATTTTTGTTGTTTTTGTGTGTATAAGAGAGGGTCAGAATGCATAGCATCTAGAGGAAGTAGCCACGGAAATCAAATTTTCATTACACTTATCCATGGCTCTACTATAGCTAGATGTCTTAGAGTTGTTTTACAACCCACAGACGGGCACTTAACTGTGAGATGTTAGTAAAGAATAAACTTTAGGGTATGGGACAAACCCTTTAAAAACAAGCAGTCTCACCTCAAGCAAAAAAATGTTTTGAATAAGTTGAACACCTTCTGTTTTCTTCAGCTATAAGGAGACTTTACACCTCAGTCAGTTCAGATAATATCTTAGTGTTTTGGGCAGTGTCTCTTTCATTGTCAAAAGGATCCAAATGATCTTCTACTGAAAGCATATCTTTTTTAATCAGTCTAAAAGAAATGGATATTTCCTTTTCTTTTTTAAAGGTATCTTAATGAAGGGAAAATAATTAAATTTCTCCTTCTTTCTAAGAAACACATTTCCTACACTCCTACCCCAATTAGCCCATTAAAAAGTTACCAGATCTTTAAAAAAAAAAGGATATATATATATATATATATTATATATATATATGGTATTGAATCTGAGGTCCCATGGGGGCTCACCAGATATAAGCAGAGAAAATAGGATTTGATCCCTTTGGAGTGGTTTTAATAACAAATGTTCCTATTTAGGTTTGATTAATTGCTCTCTAAAGGGGTCTTAACACTAGAGAATGCAGGCTTTATAAACTCCTTCCCTAAGGATGCAAAGTTACTTATTTCACAGGTATATGCAAAGATTCATCATATTATTATATCAGATTGGGTCAAATTGTAGCACTTCAGAAAGTGTGTGTGCTTTTCAAAGAGGTTAAGGAAAGTGGGCTCCTGAAAGTCTCAGATAGATAGCACAGTGGGAAGGAAACAAAACGCCCTTCTGTTTTCCATTAAAGTTATGTTCTGCACCAAGTTTGATTGCTAAACATCTGGCAGTCTTTTCTCTGATAACGTAGTTCAATAGAGTGGACAATGCTAAGCCTTTGAAGCTCTCCCTGTAACTCTTAAGTGGTAGGTGAACAAGAGAAAGAGATAAGAACTCTAGATCTTTCCCTTCTATCAAAATTGGCAAAAGAGGTTTACAGTCTTCTCTTATTTTCTTTATTCTTTGAGGTCTCATTATTCCCTTTCCCTTGAATAGGATATAGGCAAAAAACAGAGAAAGTCAGTAAAATGTTTTACCCATCTCCACAGCCAGACACAAAGCCTTCTGGCTTTTCCTTCACTGTTAGAAAGGAACCAAGAACTGACTGCAATATTCATAATCATTTCTTTAAATTCTTTGGGTAAATCTGTAGTGAGAGAGAAAAGAAATAGCCGAAGTGATAAAATCTGAAAGATTTTCCTATATCCTTTGGCTCTGATAATATTATGCATCACTTGTTTCCTGGAGAGTCTTCTCTTCATTTATCCATGCTATCATCTTCAACAACAAGAAGAACTTATTTAAATTATGAATATGCATTTTGAAGCTGGAAAAAAAATGTAAAAATCACCTAGCTCAGCTTTACAGTTTAAGAAGGAACTGTGTCTCAAAGAAGCAAAATGACTTGCTCAATGGTGCACAATTATAAAAGAATAATTGATGTGGTTTACAATATGCATACAGTAAAATAATTTTTACAAATAAGGACATGGAAGTTTATGAAACTAAAGGAGGGAGAAACAAAAGCCTATGATGCAAGAGTCCTGTGTAGATAACTAGAGATGCGTTGGTTACAGATTTGCCTTTGAGATTCCTAGCAACCAATGAAAACAAACAAAAAAATTATCTGTTACATATTCACTGTCCATAGATTTTAAAACACCAGTTTTTACCCAGATTCTCATTAAGAAGTCCCTGCATTACAGTGTGAATCACTCCTAGAGTAAATGCCTGCCTACAATAGTAAGTCCCATGGGGATCATGTCCCTCAAAACAGTCTTATGGCATAATGCTGAAAATTCAATAAGCTCACTCCTATTAGAGACCAAAATGATTCGATGTAGGTATACAGCCTTGAGGCCTGGCTTTATCTGGGAGAAAATTTTTATGAAGCACTGGAAGGACTAAAGATCTTTCAACACAGATTTATTGACTGAGCACTTACTCTTTGCCAGGCTGTGTTCTAGGAGCTTTATGTGCATGAACCAATCTCATCCTCAGCAACCCTGTGAGATACATACTAAGTCTTCCAGTTTTACAGATGGGGGAAATAGGTGCATGACTTGACCAAGTGCATGCAGCTAGTGAGAGCTGGAGACCCAAACTCTGGCTCCAGAGCCTGGGCTGTAAGCCAGTCCCGCTTGACTCCCTAGTAGGCCATCTTTCTCTCCTATGTGTGCTAACATTCTTTCAACAGTTCTCAGCCATAAGGTCTACTAATAAGTAAATATTGATACTAAAAAGTATCTTTTTGGAGAGTATAGTGCTGTTTTTCCAACCTGTACAACAAAAGTAGCTGAAAGTTGATATTTTATATTTTTAAGCCCTGAATCCATGCTGAGGAGAAACTATTTCTTAAATTAATTTTTACCAAAACTAATCAACCCTTAGAAATGCTAAAAAAGGACAGTTTTCTCCTGATCTCTGTAGGAAAATAGAACAAGAAATGCAAGTCAAGTTCCAGGGCTCCCACTGAAATAATTCACCATAGAAAAGGCTCCTGACACCAGAGGGAAAAGGCACTTCTGTTAACACTTCTAAATGTCCCTTAGCCATGCTCTCCTACTTACTTTGTAATGATTGCATGTTTTCCCTCTGGGCCTACTAAAGTATTTAATTGCAATTACACTCATTTACATAGCAGATGAGGCTAATTGCTGGTATTAGTTACCAAAAGTATGCTTGTATTGTGAGGGTGAAAAAAATGCCCTACAGAAAAGAGAACGACTTTGCCTCTAATTAAGGAGTTATGAAGTCAGAATGAGCTGGCTCCAAGATGTAAATATGAAATTGAGGGCTTTCAGAACTTTATAATGGTTTTTTATGACTCCATCTCACTTCCTTGATTACACACAATGTTTAGGGACTAAAGATAAATACAGTGCAACGTTCATAGTGCTGACCTGATTGCTAGGCACATTCTCTCACACGTAGATTGAAATAAATGCAGTTGTCTGGCAAACCCATGATAAATGGTGGGTTATGAGTACCTGGTCTTTATTTACTTGGCTATTCAATTGCTAATTCTGGCTCCACATATTGCAAGAGCAGCTTTGGCATCATCAAATACACACAAATCGGTATCTGAAGCTTGTTAGGCATACTTGATAAAGAATAAACAAAGAAATAATGAAATGTGGTACAAATTTTGGGGGGAAGACCAAACATTAGAGACCTCTAGATGTACTGTTCTTCCCTGATTCATTTCTGTGTTGGCACTATAATGTCTAAAAATGGAACTTTGTGGCGACCTACCTTGCGGACGCTTACAATCTCATTGAGGAGACAGAATTCATACCCCTGAAACCATACCCATATATGTATTTTCCCACCCATTTAATGCCAGAACGATTTAAGGCAGAATGGTAGCCAACAATAAAAGATGGCAGTATTTAGTACTAACTATAAACCAGAAGGTCAGAAAGGCAAGCTGTCAGAAAGGACAGGAGCCTTTTGAGAAGGTGTCATAAGAAAATGTCTTCTCTTAATAAAGATTTGCAATGAACAAATATGCAACAACTCTCACAGTCACAGAATTCCAACTGTGAATTGGAAACAAACTCAGTTATTTATGAGTTATTTAAGAGTTTCCGTTTTTTACAATGATTTTTCACAAGTAACATTTTTTTTTTTTTTTAGTTTCTCATTCCTTTCTTCTTCTTAGTTCTGGCTTCCCACCATCACCTCCCACACCTTCTCTTAAATTGTGTTTTTAGAAAGAGAGGGAGAGAGAGAGAAAAAATGAAGGAAGGAAACAAGGGAAGAGAGAAAGAAAGAAGGAAAGGAAGGAAGGAAGGAGAGAAAGGAAGGAAGGAAGGAGAGAAAGGAAGGAAAGAAGGGAGAAAGAAAAACTTTTCTGGCCTTAAAATATACTAGCTCTGTTCATTTTCTCTTTACTGAACCCTTAGTTATAAAAATATTACACTGTACAGTGTTCAGTTACCTATGCAGGTCATTTCATGAAATGAGTCTGGCTGTCAGCCAAGCTTCTGCCTCTCCCTTTTCTCTTTGTTCAAAAAAAAAGTATTGAGGGAGAAAAAAAAGGAAGAGAAAGGATAAAGAAAATCCTCCACGCCACCAAAAACTGCATTCCATGGATGCCATGGCCTCACCCTTCTTAGTAAGCATTCTTTTAAAATATAAGCCCTTGATAAACCAATCCCAGGTGGCATAATGACAGGGTCAGCTGAGTGCTATTTTTTAAACTTGTGTGAAAAATCCATTTTGAGTTTCATCTCATCTCTGGGGCACTCAGGCAGTGCAATCACTAGGCTCTGGTGCCAAATGTAAACAGGACATCCTTTCAGATATCCAGGTCCAGCTGGTGAGAACACACACCCACTAGTTCTTGCCCAGTTCGGGAAACCGACCCCAGTCCTTTCATAGAGAGATGCTGAAGCAGGGAAACCTACTTCTCCATGTGGGATGTAAACAGAATCCTTCAAAACATCTTTTTCTCGCTATTGTTTGATGTGTTCCTCCCCATCTCTTAATTCTTCTTACACCACAGCAACACCTGCAGGCTAAAATTATCACAAACACCCCATGGTTGTGATTTGTCACAAAATTTTCCATTCACTGGGGAGAGTTTATATCTTAGACCCTGGAATCAGAGAATGTTAGGCCTAGAAGACATTTGAGAGATCATCCAGTACAATTTTTTGATTTTTCCAGTTAATAATAGATGCTGAGGAGTAAAGAAAGGGTACAAGCCCTTAAGTAGCCCAATCTCCAGGTGAATCACTGCCTTCAGTGCTCTTGGGAAAAGGTGGGTCATAAAGAAACAAAAACATGATTCCTACTCTGAAGAAGGTATAAATGTATGTTCTTACCATTTCTCTGCATAACACAACACTTAAAATGAGATATTATATTAGCAAGAGTACAACAAGAATTATAGACTTTTAGAGGTTAAAGGCATCTGTGAGAAATGACTAGTCAGAAAATGCTTTAAGTAAGAGGTGAAGTTCTCACAGCACTCTCCACCTCCATGCTGGTAAAGGAGAGGAAATATTCTCAGTCAGAAGTGTAAGAATGGCTGACTCTAATCCTGGTTGATAAAAAGTTACTTTTATCTCTACTGCCTTTTATTTCTTTTATCTTTTACATCTTCCTTTCACTTTTCCCTACACCATTGTAAAGTTTGAACCCCATTTCAAACTTTATGCTACCACTCTTGGGCATCTATCCAACTCAGCTGACTTACCCCGCTTTGGAAATTGCTCAAAGTAGCAGATGGTCATTTGGCTAGTCTTCATTAGTTCAGTTCTCCACTCACCCCACCCATCTCTATCACAAAGAGGTGATTCGATCAAGGTTCAATGGCTGATCCAAGTTGGGTCAATCCACTTCTCCCAGGAATTTGGAATTAGATTATCAGAGAGTTCAGTTAGTTTCAACCTGCGATTGGAAGTATAACAAATTCCTGTGAGAGCTGTGTACTGGCCATGTGTACCTGAAGCAGAAAGATAGTTGGAGCTGGCTTTCATAGGCACTACTTCAATCCCTTTCCAAAGACTGGCTGCACTCTTGCCCTCAGGTACCTAGCGATGTCCCTGTATTCCTATAATAAATTCCTGAGTAGTTTGAGTTGTTTTCTGTTGCTTGTAACCACAGAGTCTTAACTAAACTTAAGTCCTGGACTTGAATATTTTCCCAGTAGTTCCATGTGAAAAAAAAATGTCTCCTTTTCCTGACCATCTAATTCCAGAACCAACCTATCCCCAAGCATTAAGAGTGAATCCAAACTTGTCCATATCTTTTTTCACTCTCTGGATCTGTCAAAGGAATAGCATGGTCAAGTTCAAACAGGATTTAAGACCAGTTAGCTAAAATCAGATTCCTCCTAGCAGCTTTTAAAATAATAATTAAATTTAAGGAAGTACCCGCTGGGATCTCCAGTGCTGCCTAACACCTAGTGTATTGACTTATCAATACACCTAGTGTATTGACTTATCAGAGCAGTCCCACTTTAAGTAAGACTTGAAATAATATCGTTACTTCATGTTTTTACAAGCTAATATTTATATAATTTAATATGGTAGTTTGCTTTTCTAAAACAATTAGTAAAGCAAAAATATGCTTATATAAGCTAATATTTATATAATTTAATATGGTAGTTTGCTTTTCTAAAACAATTAGTAAAGCAAAAATATGCATATATAAATATGCTTATATATGGGACAATTATTTAAAATAAAATACTTATAAAAGAAATTTGGTTTTATAATAAGAATTCCTAAATAAATCTGAGCAAAGAAACAACTGACTATGGTTAAAGTTGATTTCACTAATTTCATGTACAGATCTGAAAAGAAGAAAATATCTATGAGAAGACTGAACATTTTCATTGGACTATCAACGTACATTGCCCATTGTCAGGCAAATACATCAGGAATAACACTTTTAGAGACATTGATCCTTACAATCAGACTGATGTTTTCTGAATAATCACTAATTTCATGTTTCTTCAAGAAGGTCATAAAGGCACCGAATCATCACCTTCCTCTCCCATGTCTTATTTCCTACCAATGCTCCATCAATTCCCCGTCATCACCATAGATGAGCTCAGGACCAAGTCCAAGCGAAGTTGTGAAGCAGAGCTCTGTTTTAGTATCCTCTCCCAAGACAGGCTCTCAGAATCCTCACACCACCTCTACTGACCAGGGGTCCTCCCTGTGGCTCACCCCACTTCCACCCCCCACACATTTCTCCTGGACAAAGGCCAGTGTGCTTGGCTTCACTATCCTCCACCATCATCATTTATCTTTCCAAGTCTTTTTACCTTAGGGCCCTGTTGTTTGCTGATAAAATGATAAGTATTTAGTGGTGTTGATAAATTAATTCATTACTTTGTCCAGTTAACTAGGTTTGCATTTTAAGAAGCCTTCTAGAGACAATGTTTATACTCCAGAAGGTCAGGAATATGTCTTAACCCTTTCTACACATCCTATAACATCTAACATGGTATAGATCTGGTAATAGGTGCCAAATATAAACTTGAATTGAATTCATAAAAAGAATTAAACCAGATGAGTCATTCTAGGTTTTTCCCAATGTCTTTCCTTCCATCTTCCCTTCCTTCCCCACATAACCATATGTTCATGCCAGAAGAGATTATATTAGTCAAACTATATGTGTCTCTAGGTAAAAACCACAAAGTAAATTTAGAATTTAATAGCTTGTTTCAATATTATGGCCCCATTGAAGTCATTTGGCCATACTTTGTCTCAATTTCCTCTTCAATGAAATGGGGTTATTATTGATCTATTACTCCTAGAAATTTTTGGTAACATTCTGTTTTGGTAAAAACACTTTAGGAGTCTTCCAGGAAAACTGTCAGAGAAAATTAAATATGGTCTATTAATTTTTTAAAGCAAATGTATTGAGCACCTATGGTGCACAGAGCAGTGTCAGCTCTTATGGAAGACACAAATATGGCTAATATTTACTGCCTTTTTTAAGCCTTAAGTCTAAAGTGGAATTTTATAATCTAGGTTGTTTTACTAATGATAAAATCACAATATAAGCAACAACATTTCTTTAACTGTTGTGCAAAGGAGACACGCATCATTTTTATTTATCTTTCAGAATTTTTCCCATAAATAAATGTGGAAAAATTATGACAAACCTCACAAATTACTAAAAGGGGTGGCCCAAAGAACTTAGGCAAATACCTGCACAATTGTCTATGCTTGATCAGATAGCTCAGCAGAAATTGACCTTATGTCTTCATAACTGTCCTGTGAATGCCATTCATCTCTATGGACTCTAGGAATTTACTGTAGAGTGCCTTGCTAACAGTGTTCACCTTCTTATCGTTAACCATGAACTTCAGGTCCTGCTGGATGTACTCAAGGGACAATATAACGCAAAACTTCAAAGCCCAGAGATAGCTAAAAAAAATGAAAAGAACAGTTAAGCTAGGGAAACCCGGAAAATTTTGAGTGGCTCTAAATAGAGTTTCCCCCAACACACACACCTGAGCCATCAGAAGGCACATCAGGTCAGATGTTTGACTTCACACTGACCCTGTCACGCAGCACAATTGCTGGAACGAATTTATATTATTCCAAGAACTATCACCTCTAGAGAGCAGATTCATCAGAAAAAAATGATGCTGTGTTATAGGGAAATGCTGAAATTTTAACACTGAGTCCCCTTCTATCAATATTACTTTATGGAAAATCCCAGGAATTATAGTCAAATATGCCTAGGGATGTTCTGAACATTCATCAAAGATGCTGCTATCTCTAGGATTAAGGCAAGTCATTATTTTTCTTCCTAGTTCCTGTTCATATGGAGGAAATGCATTTCTGAAAAGAATGGTCATTGAATGTTCACTCCAAAAACAAGCAAAGGAAATTTAAGAGTGAATCAAATTCTCTCATTCTGGACTTGGAGGCTGATCTGCCAGCTTCTTACCCAACATTCCAAGGGAAAAAATTCTTTTCTAAGAATGCAAATAAAAGCATCTCTCATTTCAAATTTTCCTATCTTTGGAAATCATAGTTTTTGAGTCAGGACATGAACCTAGCATTAAAAGCAGCTGTCCAAGAAGTAGGTGTGTACAGGAAATGGGAGGGTGACAGCCAGGGGACATTGAGAGGGCATTTTTAACTGGCCTCTGAGAAAGCTTATGGAAAATTTTTCCAGATATTATATGGAATGACAAAAGGAGTCAAATATTTGGAATTTAGGTAAAAACTCTTCCAATGGAGGACTATGGCAGACGTGTTAAGGCACAAATTTTTCCAACTTTAGGCTTAGGGAAGTTAATATTCTGTGTGTGTGTGTGTGTGTGTGTGTGTGTGTGTGTGTATGTGTGTGTTTTAATTGGGAAGTGCTAAAAATAACTCAAGTCTTGGACAATCACCTTTTTCCTTTCTTATCCAAAAATGTCCACCTATATTAATTATGGGTATCGTTAACTTTGTCTCTTATTTGAGTATGATCCTACCACAGAAATTAGGATGCACCAAAAAAAAAAAAAAAAAGAAAAAAGGATTTTCTCTACCTTCCTCCTTCTATACATTTTCAATAATAATCTTTCCTTACCACTACTCCCTACACCTTTCCCTGTGTCCACTTTGTGAATTCAGCACACCAAGTCACAGTATTAGGTTCTGAATATCAAATAAGTTTTGTTACTTTCTTGCAAAGAAAGTGAATATAATTATTTAAAAATCAATTTACCTCAAGAAATACAACTAAGAACTTAGAGCAGAAAGATGGATCTTGGCCATCACTGTATCTCTGCAAGCTACTCTTTTTTCATATTGGTCTTTGACCTGAGCTGGTGAAAAATTTTCAGTTTCAGAGAAGCCTGGAATTTAACAAAAAAGCTAATATTCTCCCCATGTATCTTTTCCTTTTGTTAACATTTTGTATTAAAATAGCCATGTTGTCAAGGGCTTTGACTTTTCAGAGATGAGCACTAGAAATACATAAATACATAGATGTCTTTTTACATAGGCTTTTTCTGACCAAATTTAGCTGCAGAGGGATATAAAAGACAAACGTGTTGACAAATGACAAGATGTTACTCCCTGTAAAAATATTATTGCATGCACACAATTTCCTGTTATGGTGCATATATTGAATGCAACTTTGTTCAAGATGAACTGCATATTAAGAGAAATCTTGCCTCTGATCTGTTCTAACTTGATTTTGAATGCTCTGGAAGTAGCTGTTTAAAAAAGCTTGTCCTGAACCTAATAATCACAAATAGATGTGAATTTCCCCCAAGAGATGCCACAAATTTAAAAAATGGATTTTATTTGGATCAAAAGTGGTTTTGGCCAGAAATTGATAAAAATATTTCAGATAAAGTATATGAGGGATGTGGCTCTGGAGACACATTAGGAGTGTTACTGCCAACCTCTGCTAAAATGCGTGCTCTTCAATAATGATGTACAGATAGTCATGTGGCTATTTTAATTTATTATCTATATTTCAGTTAAGTCAAAGTCTTAAAGATAAATCTGGGCATCAGAAATATTATTCATGTTTTTGTGGACCTTACAAACTAACCTCTTAAGTGTTTATGTATAATTGGTTCTAATATATTGATTACCCAAAGAATATATATTATAGTTCCAATATCTACTAGCATTAATAACAAGAGTTTGTGGTCCAACTTATTATTTAGCTGAGTTGGATTATCTTTTGGTACAGATATCAAATGTTAAAAAGGATGTAACAGGAATTCATATATTCTTATTCTCCATCAAACCTGGCATATTTAAATCTAGGTTAATATCACATCACATCATCATAATTAATGAGTGAAAATTGAAGCCAGCAACTGGAATAAGTTACACACAAAAAGAGCAAATCTGAATGCACTTTTATTAAGCAACTCAGGACTCTTGGACATAGAACTCATTTGGCTTCAAAAAAACATGTCACAGAGGGCATCAGACCTCGGCTAGGGTTATGAACCTAGATGTCTTATTCAACTGTTGAGCCAAAATAACTCTAGCCAAAGGCTATTCAGTATTCTCAGTGTTAATTACAGTTGTCCTGGTGTTTTATGTTATGTCTGGAAAGAGCATGACAAACAAGCCCATTCTGAATTAGACAAGGCACATGGTAGACACAACACTGAACTCCAGGTCTATATTTGAGCTTCAGCATGGGCAAATCCTAACTGTGTTTGGCAGAAATGCAGGTCTAATGATCCTCCCAAGACTAATCCAAACACAGGCAAATGGCTGGATTTAGTAAAGTTTTCAGCATACCACGTTTCAAATAAGAAATAGGTCCACTGCTTTGCCCAAATTTTATTTGAAGTCAATATTTAACTGTAAATTTTTCCTACTGTCTTCTCCAGCCTATATATCTTACAGAGCCACCATAAACAACAAGCCAAATATTTTCCCATTAGATCTTCAGGGTGGGGATTCTATTGAGGTCAGTGTTTCGGAGCTTGGTACAGGATGTCCCTTCAGCTTTCTGAATCCTGGCTCAGTGAAATCACTGATAAGCTGAGCCTTTGCTCTTGATTTCCCACAGAACTGAGGGGGAAAAAAAAGGATAGCTGAAGTGACTTGGGAGAAATGGGTAAAATGTATTTTCCCAGCACCGCAAGCTCGCCCTGCCCCCACCACATACTCCCACACACCATCTCTGTCTCTTTTTTATTTTTTTCTTCCTCTTTGGCTTATGCTGTTCTTTTTTGGTCTCTGGCCCTAGTTATGACAGCTGATTGACATAGCTGGCAGTTCCCTTGGTGTCTGGTTAGGCAGAATTCCCCCTGCAAAACTAGGATGCAAAACAAAGAACAGACAACAGTGTAGAAAGGAAGACCGAACAAAACAAAACCAAGAAAGAAGCAATGTTGTTTGCTGACAATATTTTTAAATTTTTCAGAAAGAGAGAGCAAACCTTTAAAAGATTGTTTTAATTTTCTGTGTTCTTTTTTCTTCCCTCTTCTCTTTCTAGCCATCCCTTCCCCCCACCCCATACACACCACTTTTTGGCTTCCATTTCTCCATCTGCCTTCTTCCTTGTATTTTTTTTCCTGAATCATAAACATTTTATCAATAAGAAGTCTTCCTATTTCTTACCTTCCTCAGAGCCAAGCATTTGTATTATCTTATTTATTTTTCCACGTGGAGGGTAGAATCATGATTGCATCAAGTGAAATTGTGAGCAATTATTACTCTGTCTCCTTTTATTTAAGACCTTTCTTCTATTCTTCTACAGGAAACTAGACTTCATGCTGTCCCCAATACTACCACTAGGCAGGGTACAACACCTGCAGCCTAAGATAATCTTCACTAAAATCTTCTTATGTGATAGATGGCCCTCTCTATTTTCCCTCTGTTGGGTGGATCACTTGTCTGAGAAGTTTCTCTCAGTTCTCTATCACATTTCAAAAGATCATATAAAATTACATTCATTGAACTGTTGGTAACTTAATACATCATCCCTTTGATAGTATATTCTTTTTAGTATTATTAAGGCAGAGAAATAAATATAAGATGGAAATGCAGGCTTCAGCAACTGGCCTTCTGAATTTTTTTTGATTTTATAATGCAACTAGCTATACTGTTTAGGACAGAGATTTGTCCTATGTATCAGGCAGGGTCCTAGAAACTCTTTAATCCTCTTTTTCTTATAGTAACTCTGTATAAAATTTGAGCTCAATACTTTTTTGTTGCTCATATTTATGCATTTAGTTTTCCTGAACTTTTAGATGGACGCTTAGCTTACATAGCTTTTTTACCTTCACAGAGAATTCTCTTATGTTATTTTTGTGTATGGTATATATATATATTTATATATATATATATATATATTTATATATATATATTATATCTAATAAAGGACTTGCATCCAGAATATATAAAGAACTCTTAAAAGTCAAAACCATGAAAACAAGCAATCCAATTGAAAAATGGCAAAAGACTGAACAGACCAGACGTTTCACTTCACCAAGAAGATATATAGATGGCAAATCCCATGCAAAGAGAGATAAGATACAAAGATGCTCAATATCATTAGTCATTAGAGACATACAAAACTGAAACCATGAGATACTACTACACACCTACTAGAAGGGCTAAAATTAAAAACACTGATCATGCCAAATATTGGTGAAGACGTGAAGGAACTGGAACTCTTCATACACTGCTGATTGATAGGAATGTAAAATATTACAACTTCTTTGGAAAACAGTTTGGTAGTTTCTGAAAAACTTAAACCCACACCTACCCTATGATCTAGTCTTTCTACCCCTTGGTGCTTACACAAGAGACATTAAAGCATACGTCCATGCAAAGACTTGTATGCAAAAGTTCATAGCAGCTTTATTTATAACACTCTCACACTGGAAACAACCTAAATATCTGACAACAGGTGAGCAGATAAACAAATTGTGACATATCCACACACTAGAATACTACTGAGCATTAAAAAAGAATGAATTAATGTTATATACATGCAACAACATGGATAATTCTAAGTAAAAAAAAAATAGAAAAAGATAACAAACTTTATAATGCAATTTATATAAAACTCTAAGAAATGCAAACTAATCTACTGTGACAGAAAGCAGATCAGTGATTGCCTGGAGGGGAGCTGAGTTAGGCAGGAGGGTGAGATCACAAAAGAGCACTAGGGAACTTTCAGGGATGATGGATATGTTCACTATCTTGAGTGTGGTGATGGTGTCACATGTCACAGCTTGTCCAGTTGCACACTTTAAATATGTGCAATTTATTGTATGCCAATTATATCCCAATAAAAATAATCTAGTGGCTTGCCTTTTGAGACTTCTTTGCTCTGTTTTCTGCCACCTACATTTAATTGACTTTCTCTTTCCTTTTTCCATTAAATTTTAATTCTACCTCCAGCAGTTCCTCCTCATTATGGGACCCTGTCCTGGAAGGGAGCCGTGGCATTAGTTTTGAGAGTGTGTGGGAGCTAGGCAAGGGCCATGGGACGCTTGAACTTTTCAGCTCTTAGAGTAAGCAAAACTTCTTCCAGTTTGAGCTGCTTCTTAAATTGATCTACCACATCGCAGGGAGCACCTTTTGTCTACTTTGAGGCACTATTCTTCTCACCCCATTGCTTCTTTCCACTTTCTCTCTCACTGACATCAATAGCATGCAGCTCTTATGGCTGTACGTGGTTTGCCCCTATCCACTTGTCTTTTGGGGTTCATGAGGATACCTTATCACCTAGTTTTATCTTAAGGGTTATCTATGGGGTTTTTATTTAGCTATTTTTTTCTCTCTGTTTTTATACAGATTTTATAAAGGAAATTCCAAAAACTGCACTGCCAATGCTATCTCCATCTTCTTAAAATCCCTGGTTGACATTTGTTTGAATTTTTGAGATTCCTTTTTTTCAGGAATACTTTTCTTTCTCTGTTGACAAGAATCAAACATTGTGCTTTGGTAAGGCATCGCATACTGAAATTGGTCATTCATTCAAGTAATATTTGTTGAGTGCCTACTACATGCCAGGTACTGTTCTAAGCTTTGGAGATGCAGTGGTGAACAAGGTAGATAAGGTCCCTGCTTGCATGTGGCTTAAATTCAAGAGGGGAGACAGGCTAACCAATAAAATAAATAAATAATACATTGATATGGTCTGAATGTTTGTGTCCCCCAAAATTCATATGTTGAATTCTTAATCCCCAAGTTTATGGTATTAGGAGGTAGAGCCTTTGGGAAGTGATTATAAGGGCTTAGTGCCCTTATAAAAGAGGACCCAGAGAGCTCCCTTGCCCCTTCCACCATGGAGGACACAGCAAGGAGATGCTATCTATAAACCAGGAAGCAGGCCCTCACCAGCCACCAAATCTGCTGGCACCATGATCTTGGACTTTCTGGCCTCCAGAACTATGAAAAAGAAATGTTTGTTGTTTAGAAGCCACCCAGTTTATGGTGTTTTGTTATAGCAACCTAAATAGACTAAGACATATAAATATAGTAATATATTATTTCAGTTTTTAAAATTGTCAGCATGGGTTGTAATTGAACCCCTGGTAATAAATGATGTTACTTGGAAAGAGTATGTAGAATTAGAAGAAACATAACCCTCAATCATATTAAAAGTTTAGGTGCAGAATTAAAAGAGAACCCATGAAACAGACTGAGAAAGAAAAATCAGAGAGATGGAAGTAGGATGGGAAATCAGGGTTAGAAAAGAAAATGGAGAAGAGTTTATAAAAGGAGGAAGATTGTGATTTCATGGAGCTTGTCCATGAAGAAAGGACAAAGGGCAGTAGCAGGAAAAAAATGATGCAGCTCTCAACAGTTTGCTTTGTTAGAGAGAAACTTGGTGGTTTTGGTTACAGTGAGGAAGCAACAGGAAGGGGGAAAGTATTAAAAAAAAAAAAAAAGAAAGAAAGAAAGAGACAGTCATTTTTGCACCACTAGAATCCCTGTATGGAGCACATCCAAAAATTTCCCAGCAAGCTTTGATGGAATTAGGGCCAGGCACAGTGCTAGGCACTGGGTATGTAGAGACGTAAACCCATCCTCTCCTGCCCCATGAAATACTCACCATCTAGTGGAAAGGGTGGCAAATAGACTTAATTTATAAATTACATTAACTATCTTAAATTGGCTACATCAGCATTGTGTGTCAGATTGTAAATTAGGTGGTGGAATTTTATTCCTTCAAGGGGCCATAGCAAATATCTACTGTCTTTTTTACATGATAAAACTAAGTCATAAAAAGTTTAAATAGCTTGTCTAAGTCTACTACAGCGCATTAATAGAAGATTCCCAATTAGGACAGAGTGTCCAGACTCCCAGGAATTTTTTTACTCGAACAGCACAATACCTTACTAAAATCATACATATTCATGTTACTTTTAAATACTCATGCATGTTTTAAATATTTAAAATCTAAATAGTTAATTTCAGCAAGAAAAGCAAACTTGGATAAATCTGAAACCATCCTGCTACCAACATCTAGAAATAATGGAAAAACACAACAAAATTTTTAATGCATGTCTAAGTTTGAAAGGAAAAAAAGGAAAGTCCCAGGTGGTAGAAACCAGGGAACTAAAAGCCCTAATTGTAAGCACATGAGCTGACTCTGCAGTTGCCCTGAGGTAGGGTCCTTTAGTTTGGTAACAGCCAGAGGCTTAGGGTTACAAAACACAGGAGACAAAACCTTGGGCCTTTATGATGCAAGGTATTAGAACTGAAACTGAGCATAAAGTCAGAACTTTCAAAGCCACACCCTCAGAGTAAAGGATAACAGAAAGAAAATAGACCACCACCCAAGGGAGATTACAAGGAAGTTTGTCTATGAACTCTAGGGAAAAGAAAATGATAAAAATCTCAAGCAACATGCACAAATTTAGAGACTGAACTTAGATCACCTTCATAGTTCAAGATTCCCCTAAAAATGAGAAATTAATTTAAAAATTAAATTTTCCCTAGGGACACAAAGCAGAAGTAAAAGTAAAACTACTCTGGAGGGATACTCCTTAAATCCAAAGGCAGAGAATTCACACACACACACACACACACACACACACACACACACACATGCCCGCACGCCCACCGACACAGCACCACTAAAGATGAGCTCACAGTTAAAACTGACAAAACACACATAAGCAAAAGTCAGCAACAAACCAATGGGAGGATTAACTGCCTGTAGCAAATGTTGATTGCCCTGCCAGTATGCTTTTGGCTTTGGACTTTACCACTTCATGTTTGTTGTCAACTCCCAACTGCAGGTACCAGCATGACTGCCTGAGGGCTGTCTCTAAAGCAGCAGCAATAAAGATGCAGACATAGAGAACGGACTTGAAGACACATGGTGGGAAGAGGAAGCTGGGATAAAGTGAGAGAGTAGCATTGACATATATACACTACCAAATGTAAAATGGATGGTTAGTGGGAAGCTGCTGCATAGCACAGGGAGATCAGTTCGGTGTTTTGTTGACGACCTAGAGGGGTGGGAGGGGGGCTGAAGAGGGAGGGGATATGGGGATATATGTATACATATAGCTGATTCACTTTGTTGTACAGCAGAAACTAACACAACATTGTAAAGCAATTATACTCCAATTAAGATATATATATAAAAAAAAAAGCAGCAGCATAAGCCACTCTATCCTTGCACACAGCAGGCTACGTGTTCCAAGGAGTTAACACCCTCAGAGCAGCCCTCAACCAATGACTAATATGTAAATATCCCAGCACCCTTGCTCCTGGGCAAGGGAGGGAGGTGTGATAACTCTGAGAAGTATTCTAGCTGTTTCCCACACATTTCCTTCACCTCCCAAATAAACCACTTGCACCTGAATTTTCTCAAGGTTGACTTCTGGAGAAACCAGAGCTAATAAAATAATAGAACAACAATTTGAACAAGAATATAAAGCAAATACATTTAACAGTGTTAAAGACATGAAAGAAGGGATAGAAACTGTAAGCCAAGAGCTATACCTATGGGCAAAAGAAAAGGCATATTTAGAAAGAAATGAATAGAAGTTACAGAATAAAAATTGCCATCAATGAAACTTTAGTAAATGAGTTAACCAGAAGGTTAGACATAAACATGAGTTAATTAGTAAACAGAAGCATAAATCTTGGAAAACTATTAAGAATACAGCACAGACAGTAAAAGAAAAAAATCGATGAAAAATATTAAAAATAGTTAAAAGCTTAGGGGATAGACCAAGAATTACCAATATATCTCTAATGGATAACATAAAATAAATGGAATAAAAATAGTATTCAAAGAAGCAATAGCTTAGATTTTTCTAAAATCAAAGAAAGTCAAGAATACCCAGATTCAAGAAACACAAGTCCTGAGCAGGATATATAAAAGAAGTAATGATCACTTATTTAGATGGAGGAACTAAAGCCAAGGTTGTACTAAAATACTAGGTAATAAAAGCATGCTAGATAGAGATGGTTATAGAAGTTAAAATACTCTAATGATCTTGCATTGCTTAAAATGGAACATAGATATATTGATCATCTTTAGAGATTCTTAAGTCAAACATGCACATTAAAAATGTCAGCATAACTACTGAGAGAAATCGAAAGTATTTCTAACGAACTAATAGAGGGGAAACAGGAAAATAAGAAAACTTTGTCAATTCAATATAAAGAAAAGAAGAATAAACAATGAATAACAACAAAAAAGTCAACAGAAATCACAAAAGATGCTATGTACATACACACATACAGACAACATAATCACAATGAAAGTATATAGACTAGAGATGCTCAGATCGGATTTACAGTTATAGGATATTTTAAAGGAACTCAAAAATATAGCAGAGGTAAGACAAATAAAAAACTAATGGTAAAATGGCATATTAAAAAAGAATATTATCAATAATTTAAAAATTAAAGTGACAAAGGAAAAATTTTAAAGGCATATTGTTTGTGTCAATTAGCTATTGCTCTATAACAAACCACCCCAAAATCCAGTGACTTAAAAATGTAAGTATTTATACTTGCTCACAAGTCCCAAATCAGCTGGGAACTTGTGCTGATATGGACCAGGTTCAGCTGCCCGTGACTTGGCTCACCCATGCATCTATATTCAGCTAGGGAGTTGGCCAGAGGCTGCTGGCCTAGGATGGCTTCACTGCATGCTAGCTCTTGGATGAGGCAAGGAAGGAAATGGGCCATATCACTCATCATCCAGTAGGGTAGCTTGAACGTTTGCAGGATTCTAAGAAAGAAAAGAAACGCAAAAGGCCTCTCAAGGCCCAGACTTAGAAGTGGCACTCTGTCATTTCTACTTCATTCTTTTGGCCAAAGCAAGTCACAAACCACCTTGGGTTGGTGAAATAGACTCCACCTTTTCACAAGAGGAACAACAAAGTCATGGCAAAGAGCATGGACATCTATAGAGGCCATCAACTGGAATTATCAATACAATCAAACTACTACACTCAGAAAGTACAAACAAAAATAAAGCCAATAACTACACTATAATAGAAAATATATTTTAAGAGCAATTAAGATAATCAGAACCAGTATATCTTATGAAAAATGAATATGTCATAGAAAGCTATAAAAATGTCAAACCTATACCTACTTAATAAAAACAACTCTAAAAAATCTGACTAAATTACATAGAAAATTTACAAATTCATAATTACAATGAGCGGTATTAAGGGACCACACAAATTGATCAAAAAGACTGAAAATTAATAAGGATATAGAAGATGTGAACAGCAATATAATCACATTTAATCTAATTAACATATATAGAGCTCTGCATCTGAACATTGATGTATACACATTTCTTTTAAGCTTATATTGGAACATTTACAAAACTGACCATGTAATTGGCCCAAAACAAAGTACCAATGAGTACTGAAGAAATTATACCATACCTACCATCTTATATCTCTGACCACAAAGCACAAAAGGAGAAAAATCAGAAATTTATATCAATAAGATAGCTACTCCCTAGTATTAAAAGATAGTCCCTCCACCAAAACAAACAACAGAAACAAACAAAAAACTCTTAAGTTTGGAAATTTAAAAACACACACATAATGAATCAAAATTGAAGTCATAATGGTAATTAGCAAAATTTAAACCTGAAGAACAATGAATATATTGCACATTAATATTGAAGGGTGTAGCTAAAGCAGTACTTAGAAGAAACTATATGGTCTATGGAATACCAACTAGCAATAAAAATCATGAGACAAATATAATCGGTAATGTTAATTCAACATTAATGCTCTGTATATTTTCATTTAATCTCAGAACAATCAACCCACTGAGTTGACTACTATCATGATTTTACAAATGAGGAAATTGGATCTCAGAACTTCACTAATTTGCCCAAAGTTACAGAGTAAGCAACAGAGACAGGATTCAAACTGAGGCCTTCTTACACCACAGCTCATGCACTTAGGTGATATATAACTATGTATGTATGTAGTGCCATGAAACGATCTCTAAGAGGCATTTTTTAGGTAAAACAGCAAGATTTCTAGTAATTCCTATGTATAAACCCATTTATGTAATATCAAATTCTAAGACTAGGTATAGATTTATGTAAATAAATATTTTATTTCTTAAGTATTAAGAATGGAAGTGAGGAGAACATAGGGTAAGAGGGGATGTTCAAGTTTTGGACTACGTACTCACTGTTTGAGTATTTTTATATTGTGAATATACTCATATATTACTTGCATACTTAATTCAGAGTGGAAGGGGAAATGGTAAATTTGAAAGTCACGTTGGAAAATAGTTCTAGAGCAAAAACTTCAAAATATAAATGCACAAAAATCTATATACAGTTGACCCTTGAACAACAGGGGTTTGAACTACACAGGTCCACTTATAGGTATATTTTTTTTCAATAAATACATGTTACAGTACTACACTATCCACTGCTGGTTCAATCTGCTGATGTGGAACTGTATATACGGAGAGCAGACTGTACTGTTATATTCAGATTTTCAACTGTGTGGGGTCAGTGCCCCTAGCTAGCTTCCACATTGTTCAAGGGTCAATTATATATGCATGTAAGAGCAAACAAGTTGTTCAAACCAGTAGTCTGGTGAAACAGTGCTAGGTGTGTGTATGTTCTATATACATACAGTTTCAATTTGCCCTTTGGAGTAAGCTTGGATTATTCTCCAGGTTTGGATTATTCTCACATTGAAATAGCCTTCAAAGAGCTAACAAAGACTTGATTATATAAAGATTAACTTACTTTATTTAACACAAAAACTGTGTACCAATTACTATTCTAGATTCTGGGATATAACAATGAATTAAGATCATAGTAATTTCCCTAAAGAAACTTAGAGTTTAGTAGAACTTGATGGATCTCTGTGCTCTATATTTAATACTAGATGTCAGGATGTCAGTGGCTAATACATAGGATTTCTGGAGAAAAGAGAAATCAGAACTGATTTTAAAATGCAAAAAATAAGTAGGTATCTAAAGATCCAAAGCAAAATTAGCAAAGATAAAAAGAGATGTAAACAATGGAGGGGGAGGGTGGTTGGAGACATGTTTTGTTTTGTTTCCCTGAAATCACCTGTATGCATCACTTTTTAGATGATGAAAATATTTTTTCTATTGCCACCACACATTCACAACCACCTTCTTATAACATTTGTCCTACCCTTGCTTATATCCCAAGAAATAGCTGCAACACAAGCATTCCAAAGGGTATGGTGAATTTCCCTCCATCAGAACAGTTTTCAAAAACAGAAGCATTTCAACCTGTTCTGAACTTGTTATTATCATACTTTCTTGCTGCTTTGGGGTTTAATCTTCCCAATTTAGCTGACAATTACAGAGCAGGCAGGCAAATTCTCCAAGCAGTTATGCCTATGGGGTCCATGACAGAGTAACGTTCTTCTGAGCACTGGATTGACTAAATAGTTTCTGAGAAAAAGGTCAAAAACAGCTGAGCATGTCAAATTAGATTCAAATCCTAAGTACTTAACCCACTGAGGTACAGAAGACTAACATGTGGACCACAAAGAAAAAAAAATGCTGTCTTCTTTATTAAATTTCTAAAAACCTGTACAATCCGTTTGGGCAAATAATGGTACTAGAAGAAATAATCTGAAAGATTACAGATAGCAAATATTTGACATGTTTTAGGAGGTGAAATTTGTGACTTTAACCAAAGTGTTTTTCAGAGTATTTTGTATTTAAAAAGGATTTCCACTTTTATTTTCTCAATAGACTTTAGAATAGCAAAGGAAATACAAATACCTCATGTTGGATAGGAAAACAAAAACTCAAAAGAGTAAAATGACTTAACCAGGGTCACACATTAGGATTCAATGCCTCTGTTATTAGCAAAAACAGAACAATAAATCTGTTCCTTCTGACCCTCTTTGTCTTGATGACTACCTATTGCAAATTTAATTCCATCCTTAGGAGTCGTCCCTAGTTAGTTACCCAGGTGTGATTGCTAAGTCTACAAATAAGGAGATCCACTTGAGGCTAGGTCTTTTCTTCTTGAATGGATTCCCAAGTATGAGGCAAAGAAAGAAAATTGTTTATCTATATCGGATATTTTTACATTCCCTGAAAGTTACTGATTTTTGTAACACAGGCACTTGTGGCTAGAGCCAAAATAACATACTGTCTGATTAAAAGATGTTACAATAACGTTATTCTTTTGAGAACTGTTTTTTTTTTTTAATTTAGCTCCTGATAAGAGAGAAATATATGATGAAGGGATAAGACAGAACAAGTGTCAATGCACTGACTTGAATCTTTGGCTGTAAATCATGTTCTTTAGGCCATTTGTTAGTTGTAAATATCTAATCACCTCAATACCCTCTTTTACTGCCTAAGGAAGATGAGACTCTGCTAAATATTTATAAATGGCAATTGTGTATACAAACTATGCTATTTTCTGGTATGAGGGAATGCAAATAAGACTGAGCAAAAAATATATATAAATAAAAGCACCAGCTTGCTTTTCCCAGGAAAGTATATCGTGGGACCCTTGGCACTTTTCTATTTGCTATTTCTATATTAAGCTAACCCTGAGCTAAAGTACTATGAGACAATGAAAAACAAAAAAGAGCAAGAAGCTTGCAGAATGGTTAAGGAGGGCTGGGATCATCAGTCTAGGTGTGGGGGAGGAAAAGGAGAAAGAAATCACAGAGTTATAATCTAGTTGGGAGGAGAATACCTACACACACAAACTGACTTATCTGGTGTGATGGATTATCAGCAAGTGTAAACTAATATGCACGAAAATTCCATTAACCAGCACCATTAGGCAATTAACATGGACTGAAATTAATTTCAGGTTTTCAGTCATATGTGTTTAGCTTGAGCGTGGGGAATGGCAAAGCACCACACACACACATTTTTATCATTTAAAAACTTTCCAAAATGTGCTTTTGGACCTTTACAGTTCTAGAAGTAAAATATAGTTACAGTAACCATGGATATTGGATTTTCTGGGACAGCTCCCATTTCAAATACTTGGCAACACTGCTTCCATTAATCTTTCAATCTGGATTTTGTAAAGACTTGAGGCTATCAAGCTGAATATCAGCAACCTCATATAGATCTGCAGATTAAGAAGTTATAACAGGTTACCATAAATGCACGTAATGCATGGACATACTCTGTAAGTTTCTTTTATGAAAAATATGTTTATTTTATTACCAGATTTTCTTTAAAAATAAAGCATATCAAAGAGATTACAGTTTGTCCAAGATCCTAGTTAATTTATCTAACAAAGAGTTCACAAGTATAAAGAAAACATTCATAGAGACCTGACCAGAGTCAATGAAGTTACTCCAGATGTTGGACTCTAGTTATGACTATGAAAATATAAACTGGCATTTTAGATACATTGCAATATTAATTATAACATCATGCCAGACAGTGTAGATTAGTTGACTCAAAACTTTTTCCCCCAAAACTTTCTTCCTTGCCTTCCTCTACTCTAAATATTGGAAAGCTGAATATTCCATTTCCCAGCCTCTCTTGTAACTAAGGTGGCCATGTGATAGTTCTCTACCATGGGAGATAGGCAGAATTCTGTTGAAAAAGGCTTTCCTTACAGAATAAAAGGGCAAAGCATCACAAAGTACTGTTTTCCCCTTTTTCCTGTTGAAAATACAGATGCCTGGAGGTTCAATAGTCATCCTTATACCAATGAATTAACACAGTAATATAAAGGTGAAGAAAACCCCAGAGATGTAGACACGGGTAGTTCAAAGCTACTACATCATTGCCAGAAGCAACACTTTGTGACTTTTGTTGTATGCAAGAAAAAAAAGAAAAAAATCCAACCTTTTTTTTGAGCTATTGTTTACTCTGGTACTTAAAGTTGAACACACTCCTAACTAATGAAAATGTCTCCTATTTTTACACACTTTCCCCTCATTATTTCTAACCACAAACCTGTGAAGTAAGTTAAGTATTAGTGTAGAAGTAGTAACAAGATTAACAATTATAGTAACAATAGTAATAATGATGATAATAATAATAGCTTAGATTTATAGGAATTACCATGTGCTGCCAGTATGCTTAGTGTTTTGTTTTGTTTTTTAACATCTTTATTGGAGTATAATTGCTTTACATTGTTGTGTTAGTTGCTGCTGTATAACAAAGTGAATCAGCTATACTTATACATATATCCCCATATCCCCTCCCTCTTGCGTCTCCCTGCCACCCTCCCTATCCCACCCCTCTAGGGGGTCACAAAGCACCGAGCTGATCTCCCTGTGCTATGTGGCTGCTTTCCATTAGCTATCTGTTTTACATTTGGTAGTGTATACATGTCCATGTCACTCTCATTTTGTCTCAGCTTACCCTTCCGCCTCACCGTGTCCTCAAGTCCATTCTCTTCATCTGCATCTTTA
The DNA here is from genome assembly GCF_965194825.1 of Balaenoptera physalus. Classification (NCBI taxonomy): domain Eukaryota; kingdom Metazoa; phylum Chordata; class Mammalia; order Artiodactyla; family Balaenopteridae; genus Balaenoptera; species Balaenoptera physalus. The sequence goes on along the minus strand of NC_138883.1, from coordinate 79,759,451 downwards.
TTCCTGTCCTGCCCCTATGTTCTTCAGAACCTTTTTTTTTTTAGATTCCATATATATGTGTTAGCACACGGTATTTGTTTTTCTCTTTCTGACTTACTTCACTGTGTATGACAGATTCGAGATCCATCCACTTCACTACAAATAACTCAATTTCGTTTCTTTTTATGGCTGAGTAATATTCCATTGAATATATGTGCCACATCTTCTTTATCCATTCATCTGTCGATGGACACTTAGGTTGCTTCCATGTCCTGGCTATTGTAAATAGTGCTGCAATGAACATTGTGGTACATGTTTCTTTTTGAATTATGGTTTTCTCTGGGTATATGCCCAGTAGTGGGATTGCTAGGTCATATGGTAGTTCTACTTTTAGTTTTTTAAGGAACCTCCATACTGTTTTCCATAGTGGTTGTATCAATTTACGTTCCCACCAACAGTGCAAGAGGGTTCCCTTTTCTCCACACCCTCTGCAGCATTTATTGTTTGTAGATTTTTTTGATGATGGCCATTCTAACCAGTGTGAGGTGATACCTCATTGTAGATTTGATTTGCATTTCTCTAATAATTAGTGATGTTGAGTATCCTTTCATGTCTTGTCAATCTGTATATCTTCTTTGGAGAAATGTCTATTTAGGTCTTCTGCCCATTTTTGGATTGGGTTGTTTGTTTTTTTGATATTGAGCTGCATGAGCTGCTTGTATATTTTGGAGATTAATCCTTTGTCAGTTGCTTCATTTGCAAATATTTTCTCCCATTCTGAGGGTTGTCTTTTCGTCTTGTTTATGGTTTCCTTTGCCGTGCAAAAGCTTTTAAGATTTATTAGGTCCCATTTGTTTATTTTTGTTTTTATTTCCATTTCTCTAGGAGGTGGGTCAAAAAGGATCTTGCTGTGATTTATGTCATGGAGTGTTCTGCCTATGTTTTCCTCTAAGAGTTTTATAGTATCTGGCCTTACATTTAGGTCTTTAATCCATTTTGAGTTTATTTTTGTGTATGGTGTTAGGGAGTGTTCTAATTTCATTCTTTTACATGTACCTGTCCAGTTTTCCTGGCACCACTTATTGAAGAGGCTGACTTTTCTCCAGTGTATATTCTTGCCTCCTTTATCAAAGATAAGGTGACCATATGTGTGTGGGTTAATCTCTGGGCTTTCTATCCTGTTCCATTGATCTATATTTCTGTTTTTGTGCCAGTACCATACTGTCTTGATTACTGTAGCTTTGTGGTATACTCTGAAGTCAGGGAGCCTGATTCCTCCAGCTCCGTTTTTCTTTCTCAAGATTGCTTTGGCTATTCGGGGTCTTTTGTGTTTCCATACAAATTGTGAAATTTTTTGTTCTAGTTCTGTGAAAAATGCCATTGGTAGTTTGATAGGGATTGCATTGAATTTGTAGATTACTTTGGGTAGGATAGTCATTTGCACAATGTTGATTCTTCCCATCCAAGGACAGGGTATATCTCTCCATCTGTTGGTATCATCTTTAATTTCTTTCATCAGTGTCTTACAGTTTTCTGCATAGAGGTCTTTTGTCTCCTTAGGATGGTTTATTCCTAGGTATTATATTCTTTGTGTTGCAATGGTAAATGGGAGTGTTTCCCTAATTTCTCTTTAAGATTTTTCGTCGTTAGTGTATAGGAATGCAAGAGATTTCTGTGCATTAATTTTATATCCTGCTACTTTACCAAATTCATTGATTAGCTCTAGTAGTTTTCTGGTAGCATCTTTAGGATTCTCTATGTATAGTATCATGTCATCTGCAAACAGTGACAGGTTCACTTCTTCTTTTCTGATTTGGATTCCTTTTATTTCTTTTTCTTCTCTGATTCCTGTGGCTAAAACTTCCAAAACTATGTTGAATAATAGTGGTGAGAGTGGGCAACCTCGTCTTGCTCCTAATCTTAGTGGAAATGGTTTCAATTTTTCACCATTGAGAATGATGTTAGCTGTGGGCTTGTCATATATGGCCTTTAATATGTTGAGGTAAGTTCCCTCTATGCCTACTTTCTGGAGTGTTTTTATCATAAATGGGTGTTGAATTTTGTCAAAAGCTTTTTCTGCGTCTATTGAGATGATCATATGGTTTTTCTCCTTCAATTTGTTAATATGGTGTATCACAATGATTGATCTGAATATACTGAAGAATCCTTGCATCCCTGTGATAAACCTCACTTGATCATGGTGTATGATCCTTTTAATGCAGTGTTGGATTCTGTTTGCTAGTATTCTGTTGAGGATTTTTGCATCTGTGATCATCAGTGATATTAGGTTGTAGTTTTCTTTTTTTGTGACATCTTTGTCTGGTTTTGGTATCAGGGTGATGGTGTCCTCGTAGAATGAGTTTGGGAGTGTTCCTCCCTCTGCTATATTTTGGTAGAGCTTGAGAAGGATAGCTGTTAGCTCTTCTCTGAATGTTTGATAGAATTTGCCTGTGAATCCATCTGGTCCTGGGCTTTTGTTTGTTGGAAGAATTTAATTACAATTTCAGTTTCAGTGCTTGTGATTGGTCTGTTTATATTTTCTACTTCTTCCTGGTTCAGTCTCGGAAGGTTGTGCTTTTCTACGAATTTGTCCATTTCTTCCGGGTTGTCCATTTTATTGGCATATAGTTGCTTGTAGTAATCTCTCATGATCCTTTGTATTTCTACAGTGTCAGTTGTTACTTCTCCTTTTTCATTTCTAATTCTATTGATTTGAGTGTTCTCCCTTTTTTTCTTGATGAGTCTGGCTAATGGTTTATCAGTTTTGTTTATCTTCTCAAAGAACCAGCTTTTTGCTTTATTGATCTTTGTTACTGTTTCCTTCATTTCTTTTTCATTTATTTCTGTTCTGATGTTTGTGATTTCTTTCCTTCTGCTTACTTTGGGGTATTTTTGTTCTTCTTTCTCTAATTGCTTTAGGTGTAAGGTTAGGTTGTATATTTGAGATGTTTCTTGTTTCTTAAGGTAGGATCGTATTGCTATAAACTTCCCTCTTAGAACTGCTTTTGCTTCATCCCATAGGTTTTGGGTCATCATGTTTTCTGTGTCATTTGTTCCTAGGTATTTTTTGATTTCCTCTTTGATTTGTTCAGTGATCTCTTGGTTATTTAGTAGTGTATTGTTTAGCCTCCATGTGTTTGTATTTTTTAAAGTTATTTTCCTGTAATTGATATCTAGTCTCATAGCGTTGTGGTCAGAAAAGATACTTAATACGATTTCAATTTTCTTAAATTTACCAAGGCTTGATTTGTGACCCAGGATATGATCTATCTTGGAGAATGTTCCACGAGCACTTGAGAAGAAAGTGTATTCTGTTGTTTTTGCATGGAATGTCCTATAATTATCAATTAAGTCCATCTTGTTTAATGTGTCATTTAAAGTTTGTGTTTCCTTATTTATTTTCATTTTGGATGATCTGTCCGTTGGTGAGAGTGGGGTGCTAAAGTTCCCTACTATGATTGTGTTAGTGTTGATTTCCCCTATTATGGCTGTTAGCATTTGCCTTCTGTATTGAGGTGCTCCTATGTTGGGTCCATAAATATTTACAGTTGTTATATCTTCTTCTTGGATTGATCCCTTGATCATTATGCAGTGTCCTTCTTTGTCTCTTGCAATAGCCTTTATTTTAAAGTTTATTTTGTCTGATATGAGAATTACTAATCCAGCTTTCTTTTGATTTCCATTTGCATGGAATATCTTTTTCCATCCCCTCGCTTTCAGTCTGTATGTGTCTTTAGGTCTGAAATGGGTCTCTTGTAGACAGCATATATATGGGTCTTGTTTTTGTATCCATTCAGCCTATGTCTTTTCCTTGGATCATTTAATCCAGTTACATTTAAGGTAGTTATCGACATGTATGTTCCTATTACCATTTTCTTAATTGTTTTGGGTTTGTTATTGTAGGTCTTTACCTTCTCCTGTGTTTCCTGTCTAGAGAAGTTCCTTTAGCATAACTGGTTTGGTGGTGCTGAATTCTCTTAGCTTTTGCTTGTCTATAAGGGTTTTAACTTCTCTGTCAAATCTGAATGAGATCTTTGCTGGGTACAGAAATCTTGGTTATAGCTTTTTCCCTTTCATCACTTTAAATATGTCCTACCACTCCCTTCTGGCTTGCAGAGTTTCTGCTGAAAGATCAGCTGTTAACCTTATGGGTATTCCCTTGTGTGTTATTTGTTGCTTTTCCCTTGCTGCTTTTAATATTTTTTCCTTGTATTTAATATTTGATAGTTTGATTAATATGTGTCTTGGTGTGTTTCTCCTTGGATTTATTCTGTATGGGACTCTCTGTGCTTCCTGGACTTGATTATTTCCTTTCCCATATTATGGAAGTTTTCAACTATAATCTCTTCAAATATTTTCTCAGTCCCTTTCTTTTTCTCTTCTTCTTCTGGGACCCCTATAATTCAAACTTTGGTGCATTAAATGTTGTCCTAGAAGTCTCTGAGATTGTTCTCAATTCTTTTCATTCTTTTTTCTTTATTCTGCTCTGCGGTAGTTATTTCCACTATTTTATCTTCCAGGTCACTTATCTGTTCTTCTGCCTCAGTTATTCTGCTATTGATTCCTTCTAGAGAATTTTTAATTTTACTTATTGTGTTGTTCATCATTGTTTGCTCTTTAGTTCTTCTAGGTTCTTGTTAAACGTTTCTTGTATAATCTCCATTCTATTTCCAAGATTTTGGATATCTTTACTATCATTACTCTGAATTCTTTTTCAGGTACACTGCCTATTTCCTCTTCATTTGTTTGGTCTGGTGAGTTTTTACCTTGCTCCTTCATGTGCTGTGTATTTCTCTGTCTTCCTATTTTGCTTAACTTTCTGTGTTTGGGGTCTCCTTTTCACTGGCTGCAGTTTCGTAGTTCCCATTGTTTTTGGTGTCTGCCCCCAGTGGCTAAGATTGGTTCAGTGGGTTGTGTAGGCTTCCTGGTGGAGGGGACTGGTGTCTGTGTTCTGGTGGATGAGGCTGGATCTTGTCTTTCTGGTGGGCAGGACCGTGGCCAGTGGTGTGTTTTGGGGTGTCTGTGAACTTAGTATGATTTTAGGCAGCCTCTCTGCTAATGGGTGGGTTTGTGTTCCTGTCTTGCTAGTTGTTTGGTATGGGGTGTCCAGCCCTAGAGCTTGCTGGTCGTTGAGTGGAGTTGGGTCTTAGCATTGAGATGGAGATCTCTGGGAGAGCTCTCACCGATTGGTATATTTTGGGGCCAGGAGGTCTCTGGTGGTCCAATGTCCTGAACTCGGCTCTCCCACCTCAGAGCCTCTGGCCTGACACCCAGGCAGAGCACAAAGACCCTGTCAGCCACACTGTGTAGACAACTGTGGTAAAAATCTTACTGGTGTCCTGGATTTTTCTTTGCTGGGCAATTTATCCTGCTGGCTGCTCATGGCTGGCTGCTCATGGCTGCGAGGATACACTGGTGGCAACTGGTGGCTCTTGGATCGCTCCTGCCTGACACCCTCAGGAAGCCCTCGGATGAGAGATGCAGCCCCTGGGGACAAGATAGTCTCTGCTCCCCATGCTTAGTGTTTTATAAGGCATTATCTAATAGGAACCTTAGTCTTTTTAAACTTAGTCTTTTTAAACTTAGTCTTTTTAAACCCAAGAGTTTTTTAAACTATTAGTTTCAAAAACACACCACAAATCATTCTTAAATACTTATCAAATTCAAATTCAAAGTGCAAATAATTCTTAGCCATATTTTAAATGTTTTTACCAAGAAATGTCAGTAAGAGGCAGTTAGCCATATTCCAGTTCTATGTAGTATTTTCAAGACAGGACATTCTTCCTTCCACCCTGCCCACTGAGCTGGATTGGGTATTGCTCCTGTGCTCCCAGAACAACTTTTGAACATCTCCATCATACCTCTTGCCACATTCTATTAAACTTATCTCTGTCTGTTTCCCCAACAAGATTTTCTTATGCACCTTGTAATAAAGGTACCTAGCATACTTCATATAACGTTGTTGTAAGTATCCAGTAAATGTTTGTCCATTAAACAAAGAAAGCTTTTAAAAATTGTCTTCAACTTTTTTTCTACAATAACTTTGTTCTTCCCCTTCAATTATTTCATTAAGTTATACTGTCCTTAATTTCTGTTTCTAGTAAAATTTTTTCTAGTAAGAATCTGAAAAGGGCTTAACAGCAATTTGACTCTGTGATTGTGGGGACTGGTTCACCTCCAGGATGTTAGCATATTTTGTTTAATTTATAAAAATGGTGAGCCTCTGATGTTCCTTTCCCTCACTGAAGAAAAAAAAAGTGTAAAAATAGTAAATTTGATGTTGAGTCACATTACTTGTTTCACTTAAGGAATTGCCAATTCAAACACAATGGTAAATATTATCTGTTCATAAAGCATAACTTAAGTCCAGATTATATGTCTAAAAAGTGGAAAATATTTCCTCATTGGTTAAGACTTATCTGTATCAGTTGTTTTTTTTTCTTTCCATTATCAAAATAACAGCAGTAGTTTTTCCAATGTTAATATATACAAGCATTTATAGATATATGTACACATACAGTACATATATACACATATGTATATATACATGTAAACATATATGTATATTTATGTATGTATACATGCTTGTGTGTGTACAGCAGCCCCCCTTATGCATGGTTTCAATTTCTACAGTTTCAGTTACCCTCAGTCCACCAAGTTCTAAAATTATTAAACGGAAAATTCCAGAAATGATTCATGTTTTAAGTTGCGCACCATTCTGAGTAGCGCGTTAAAACCTCACACTGTCCCACTCTGTCCACCCAGCCCAAAATCTCCAACAATTGACGTTGTCCACTCATGACATCCAACCATCGACATCATCATGGCTCTATGATCCAGGATCACCTGAAGCATATGATACTCATCTGCAGATAATTCTCGTATGTCACATGTCAGAAGGTCAATAGTAGCCAGCGCTACCTCACGATGCCTACGTCATTCACCTCGCTTCTCTCATCAGGTAGGCATCTTATCATCTCATATCATTACAAGAATAAGGATGAGTACAGTAAAATAAGATATTTTGAGAGAGAGAAAGACCACATTCACGTAACTTTTATTACAGTGTATTGTTACAGTTTTTCTATTTTATTATTAATTATTGTTGTTAATCTCTTAACTGTGCCTAGTTTATGAATTAAACTTTATCATAGGTATGTATGTATAAGGCTGAGTACTATCCACAGTTTTAGGCATCTACTATGGGTCTTGGAAGGTGTAGGTATGCCACACAGATAAAGGGGGACTACTTTATAATACACACACGTAAACTACATGTGTGTATTATATATATTGGCTTACTACATGTGTTCCAGAATTGATAAAACTGGTAAATTTCAACCTCAAGACACTTTACAAATAATGACAAGATCAATGAAACCCCAAAGTTGATGCACAAATTCAAATGCTTAGTCTCTGAATTCTTTAAGTGAATAATTTGCATTCACAAGATCTGCTGAACTTGGCCTATATATTTACTATCCTAGTATATCTTATATATTGAAAAATCAACAAAATTATTTAAAATTCAAGGAATAACATTTGTGTCTTTGATAACTGTATTCTTGGAAATAATCTCATTATTCTAGCTGTCAATACGTAGGGTTTTAAGCAAAGGGTTATATAAATGTTATTGGTCTATGTCTTGTTTAGACCATTATCAGTTTGCAATCATATGATTTTTAAAGTGCATTAAGTCATTAGATCAATAAGCATAGAAGGAACTAAGGAAGGAAAATTGTTACTGCTATAATTATGTCATGGGTCTAAAACTGTACCTATGAACAGATTTTTGAATGAAAAAATTCAAAGTTATAAAATTATGGTTGCATGTGGGATTGCACATGTTTGGGATTATATTATATAAGGCAACAAAACTGTAAGCATCATCTTTCCTTTCTTCGTTCTGAGAAAGCAAGATCCCCAAAGTAGCTTTGAGGATACTTTATTTATGGGCCTGCTAGTTCAGGAGCCACACACCAATTCATCATGCTCCTGCTTTGTGCCATCTGTTATAAATAAATATCCCTGCCTGCAACTTTCTGTCAGGGCATGTGTTTACTGTTATGCAGATGAATGCAATATGGGAAGACATTAAAGTTAAAAAAGAGAAAAATTGCTTATGAAAATGTCTATCGAACGTGTATATTCCTTCTACTTGTGTACAAAGGTTAGGATCACATGAAGGCCTGTAACCCAAGCAAGTCTGACTCAGAGCTCCTCGTTTAGCTTGCAACTACCTGGGGAATAGGTGAAAACAAGCAGGGAGGACGTGGCCAGATTTACAAAGACACGCACAGCCAAAGCTTCTTCCCTGAGCCCTTTTAGCCATTTCACACAACATATTGCTGTGACTTTGGGGAGGGAAGGACACATAGGTAATGTGGGAACAGTGTGAGAGAGTTTTGAAGGCAGCAGTCAACATCCAAGCTAAAGAGTGAAGAGAAGCCTCTGGGGGCCTGTGAGAAGCAGAGTGACATGGTCAGAGCGCTCGGAAAGTGAAATAATTCTGAGAAGTGTGTAGAAAATGTTTGAAGTGGAAAGAGCCTGGGAGGTTGGGAATCAAGCTAAACAGAAAAAATGATGACAGTGACTCCAACAGCAAGAAACCCTAAGCATTCTGGCGCATTCTGGAACCAGTTACTGAATGCACAAACACACTTGAAACAGTAGAAGGCCCTTTTCTTCTATAGCATATTATGCCTCTTCTTTACCGCCTTCCCAGAATTCCCACAGACCTAGAAGTAGGAAGGATCCATCCCCAAGGAAACAGCATAGTATATCAACAACACACTACATTCCAGTATGTAAATAGAGTTATCTGTAACCCCACATGTTGATGAGAAGACAGAAAAGTAACATGTAGATATATAGTGATGAGAAAACATCTCACTGACTTACGGAAAACCTGAACCAGCCTTTTTCCCCAAATAGGAAGAACAATAAAATTAAGACAAGCAATCTAAAGACATTTATTTGACTTTTGGTTGCTTCACCTAAGTTTAGAGTATATACAAATAACCATACATAGTATTTTTCATACCATTAGTATCTAAAACATCACTGTTTTCAGTGGTGAAATGGAGAAATTTACCATTTACTTAATATGAGTACTTAATATTAGTAATTTTACCTTAAAAATTTATAATCATGATTATTCTTCATATTATAAATTTTAAAAAACTATGTAACTTGGCTGTAAGTTTTTTGGAAGTACTTATGGCCTAGGTAGAATGTTTTACTCGATAAATCTATATGAGAAAAGGGTACCTCCAAATTAACATAAAAGAATAAATGATTTCCTGACTTCAAGATAAACTACAACTCTCATCCCCAGGGTGTCATTAAAGACTTGATATACTTTCTGAAGAATATTTTTGAAAGTCTCTTCTATTGGCATTATAATATTCCACAATGTTTTCTGTTAGTCATTTTATTATTTCCTTTAAAGATTTAATTCAATTCTCTTTAATGTGTTTCTCAGAAGATTAATTTTTCCCATTATTTATTTTTAGAACAAGATTTTTCCTTGAAAATAGGCCTTGATCCTTTCCTTTCTTATTGGACTTAAATATTTCTGCTTGGAAATGAGAGAGTTTGCAGTTAAATTTGAATTAAAAAACAGAATACCTTTCAGTAAATACAAATATTATCACTCTAACCAAATTGTTTTATTCGTGGTGTTTTCCAATTTTGAAGATTTCCAGAATGCTAATTTTAAAACTGCTTGTTGTAGAAAATAGATTGCTGATAAGAAAGCATCTACAGTTACTCATTTTATATCAAATTGCTTGATTTGGGGTTGCAGTAACTACTAAAAGTGATAAATACTAATTAATTGTAGGGCAAATTAATAAATGCCCAATTACACTTCTAAATCATGATCTGAATAGATTTAGAGGTCAGGAATGTAGACATTACCTGTGTATTTCTCCAACTGGAGGAGTTAGAAATTAAGAAACAAGTTTTACACCTGGACTCTTTAAATTGGCAGAGTGAATTGTACTTTTAATTCTCATGCTCATTTAAGCTATTGCACCAGCAGTTACTGGAAATGAGCTTTGTACTAAACAAAAAATCTAAACTTAAATAAGGCTGAGTATGCATGAGTATCTATGGCTAAACACAAGAAGGCTGCTGTGGGGCGCAGGGCAAGTTTCAGGTCTTGATATTTTCTACTTTGCCAATCAGGCTGTTTCTTATTTCCTTTGCACCTGGACTGTTTGCTGAATAAGAGATGGCAAATAATGGAACTGATAGTAACTTTCCAGTGAGTAAGAACAGTCCCTTCTATCTGAGAGGAAGAATGTCAGGTCTGCAAAAGCCAAATGATCCAAAGCACCCAAGAGGAAAAACACCCGAAATGACTCCAGCACCTTGGGTCTCCTCCCCAAACAAACCCTGTGCTGCTATCAGGTTTGATAAGCAGGCTTTCCTCACCCATGAGGCTATAACATGATAATGTCATTCAATAACCCTCACACCCTTTCCTGCTATTTGTCCAGCACAGGAAACTGAGGATTTTCTTGTCGTGTGGACACAGCGGAAATATCTAACCCACAAATACTGACCCTCGCATGCAAACAGACCTATATCCTCTTTCCGCCTGACAACTTCCTTCCTGCATGCCAAGAACAATCTACCCTTCATTTTTTTCCGGACTTTATACTGACTACTCTGAAAGCCCTTGGGGAGAAGACCCATGTAAACTTCCACTCAACAGCTGGATTCTCAGACAAATAGGCTGCCATGGTTGAGATACTAAAGATGCCCTCTAAATATGGTGATATTGTATTGGAAACAGTTACTACATACCACAAATAGTGCTTGTGTTTTGACAATTACCTGAAGAATTTGGCCTGTATGGACAACTGCACTAGATGTTTCAGACTCAAATCTAAGATATTTTAAATTATATCATAGGCCAGAAAGTTCTCTTTTCTAGTTATCCTGCAGAACTAGACCTGATATCATTTTATGTTCTTCAAACCTGAGAATTTAAGACATAGACATTTAAACCTAGAGAGGCAGAGGATATTATAGTTGCACATCAAATTAGCAGCTAAATCCATTTTGCTCACCCATGCAGATTAGGCTTACTAGAGATATTCAAAATCACTATTCTTTGAGCTAGGTAGTAAGACTGATGAGGTAAGTTTTATTGCTGCTTAATCACACCTCACACCTCAGGCAAGGACAGTGTGGCTTTTCAAATTTCTTTCTGAAATACTGAAAGCTTAAGACTTGACAGTCAAGGGACTTCCCTGGTGGTGCAGTGGTTAAGAATCCACCTGCCAACACAGGAGTCACAGGTTCGAGCCCTGGTCTGGGAAGATCCCACATGCCGCGGAGCACCTAAGCCTGTGTGCCATAACTACCGCGCCTGTGCTCTAGAGCCCGCAAGCCGCAACTACTGAGCCCGCAAGCCACAACTACTGAAGCCTGCATGCCTAGAGCCCATGCTCTGCAACAAGAGAAGCCACCGCAATGAGAAGCTCGCGCACAGCAACGGAGAGTAGCCCCCACTCGCCACAACTAGAGAAAGCACGCGCACAGCAACGAAGACCCAACGCAGCCAGAAAAAAAAGACTGACAGTCAAAAACCTTATTCATGTATATTTACTTAACAGAATAACTTCTTGATATTAAAAAGGCAAAGAGCTCAAGCTCGGAAAACCTAACCCAAACTTGAAAAAAATGTTACTAATGTTACTAGCTTTTGCATCCTTTTATGAAATCAGTTTCTTAGAGTTAGGTGGTTTATAATGGGCAAAGTTAAAATGCTTATTTAATAATGTTGTCAATAATTTCACTTGGTTTAAAACATTTTACTTCCTGGACAAGCCTAGTGTCAGGATATGCCTATGCAGCTAAACCTCAGGAAAGCGTAGCAGGGAGGAGGAGAAGGCTATACGTTGAAAGCAATGCTGCCAAGCACAAAGTCTGTTATCACCAGCTGCCTTTCTCCTCATATGTCCTCAAGTGCTCTCTAAAACTTCTACATATAAAATAATACCCAACAATGATAGAAAATAATAAACACTTCTATTTCTTTATGGCAGTTGTTGAATTGGTAAATAGTATTCATGGCCAAATGATTACCTTTTACCAATTTATCTAACTAATAAGTTTTTACATTTTTAATCCACACAACTTATTTAACAGTTTATTTAAAAATATGATAGTAAAGGACATTAAAAAGTACTTTGAGAGAGTGGTCACCACCATTCATGTGAAGGAAGGACTAAAACTGTCTTTCAGTCTCCAACCAATAACTCATTTGAGTGTATATTTCATCACCATGATGGCATAGAATAAACATAAAAATAATATTGAAAGGACTCCAAACACTAATTGCTTCTTTTTTGCCAGGAAATGTCCAAGCATTTTTCATGAACTATCTTATTTAAACCTAAAAAGTAGATATTATTATTTTACACTATTGTGTTAACAGCTGACACTGACCACTTACTACATGCATGTCACAGTTTTTAGAAAACTAATTAAATTAATCCTAACAAGAACCCTAAGATGGAAGTGTTATCCCAACTTTTACAGATGAAAGAACTAAGACACAAAAAGACAAAGTATCTTTCCCAAAGTCATAGAACTAGTAAGTGGTGGGGCTGGGGTTAGGAATAAGGGAATGTGAAAATTTAGAGCCTAAGACTTTGAGTGAGTCACTTGAGTTACAGGCTCCTTATCTCTAACTTGGGTCTAAAAATAACTGCCCCTCCACATCACAGGGCTGTTACATGGACCAAATGAGAAAAGGCGTGTGAATAATTAACATGGACTTTCCCTTACCCTTAACGCACACAATTCCGAATCACTAGGGCTAAACAACAGGCTGTATGTCAATTAAACATAAAAGCCACATTTCTCCTCTGTGGCTTTTTGTTACTTCACTTTCTTTAACAATTTCTGACATTTTCATAAGCTTGTTCAAAAGAAAGAAACCCATGCCATTTTGAGAGCAAAGAGCAATTTACTTCATAATTGATTGGGTAAAATGTCAAGAAAACGAAGAAACAGAAGGGTATTGGTGTTGGCTGCAGCTATGAAAACAACCCAGCACAACTTGGATGAAGGTTCTTGAAAAGTACTATAGGAGAGAATTTTATGCATCTATAGTTATTTGCTCAAAGATGCTGCTACATCAGCTCTAATATGTATCCCTGGAAACAAAGAGGCACTGATTAGCCCATTTTAGTTCAGTGCTTCTGAGGCAGACCTGATCTCAGAGGGAAGGCACAAAGCAGGAGGGACACTCATTGTTTTTATCATGGGATCTCAGTCTTAGGGAGGCCCCTGCTCACATCTGCACACCCACACAAGGCCCCAGTCCCACAAAGGCAGCTCATGGGAATACTAACCCTCCCAGGAGTGAAGGTTGGCATGAATGAATTAACACATTCATTTCTGAGTGATTCTTTGGCTTGGTTTGAATAGATGAGAATCCAGAGCTGGAAAGGAGAGAGTTTTTAATAATTTTCTATATTATCTGCTTCTGTTCTCCCTTCAATAAGGATGGCTGGATGGTGATAATAGTTAATGTTTATTGACTACCTCCATGTGTAAGGCACTGTGCCGAGCAATCCACATTCTCTCTCTTATTCCTGACCACATCCCTCCTGACCACAGTATATAGACACCATTAAAATACCCATCTTAAGCACAAAGAATCTGAGGAACAGAGAGCTTAAGGGTATACAACTATAAGTGAGAGAGCTGTGATACAAATCCTTATAGCTAGATTTTAGCCCTTGTACTCTATACATTAAGGGATAGCTTCTGAAAAAAAAAATAGAAGAAGAAAACAACAATGAGTTAATTTCAATCCACAAATCAACAGACAGTTGTGCCATGCTAGGTAAAAAGTGGTAAACAAGGCAGGCATGTCTTGCCTCTGTCAACATGTAACTTACTATGTACCAGGGAAAACAGATACTGAACAGATAATTTTAAGTGTATTGAATCTTATTAAGTACATATGCTAACAGAGCATTCCTCAAAGAACTTTAACCTAATCCAGGGGATACCTGAGGTAGCAGTGTTTAGATGGAAAGAGGAAGGATGAGCAAGTATTAAGTAGATAAAAGGAAGATGAAGAGTCTTCCAGGGGAGGTAGTGGTGTGTGTGTGAAGACAGAAGAAGCATTTCAATACCAAACTCCATATATCCCTATTCATATACAAGGGATGATGTGATTATTCTGAATTATACAAAGATGAGTGAGGTGAAGTCACCTCTTCCGTAACTAACAATTCAGTGAAAGAGACAAAGCCATACATAAATACACGGAAAACAGTGGTAGGTGGCATAAGAAGATACAAACAAGATGAGAAGGGAAGGCAAAGGAAGACATTAACATTGATGTGGAGGGGAGCTTTTAACTGGTCCTTTAAGGATAAGTATAATGTTTAAAATGTAGTGGATTCTCTACTCTAAAGTGGGGAATAAATGGGAGAGTAGGAGTTAGCCCAGCAGGTAAAGGCTCTGCAACATTCATCCTGCAAAAATGTGAATGAGATCCCAAACTGAGGGAATCAGAAGTAGCTAATGAAAAATGAGGCATGGAGATGACAGCAGAGACAGCAAGAGGAGACAAAGTAGGAGGGCTATGCTGAGTAAATTCCTGAGTAAATGGGGCATTGTTCCCCATTGGTTTTTGCCGTCCCTGGAAAATGTGGTGTTGGCAGGGCAGGCTAACTTTAAAGGCAGAGAAAAGATCAGTCAGACATCTGTACCCTATGCAGCAATGTGAAAAGAACAAAGAGGTTAAAGAGAGAGTGAGAAAAGACATTATCATACTTCAGAGAAAAACAGCAAAAAATGTAGTCCAGAGACCTTTTTGTAGTTGGGACCACAAAGCCCCTGAAACGTAGTAACTAGTCATTGAGTAAGTGTAAAGAGAATCTGAAAGTCCATAAAATATACACATGAACTGCACAGAAGCAGAAAAAAGTAAGATGGAAAATGTGAATGCAGTAAAGAGAAGGAAGAAGCTAGAGAACTGACCTGTGACTAATAAACAATTGTTGACTCCCTAGTACAATATACTGTAATAAATAATAAGCAGAACTACACCTGTACAGTATGCCTGCAATAAATAATAACAAATAACAAATATCTGTAGAATTATTTATAGTGCCTGAAGCGTGTATTTTGACATATATTATTTCAACTAATCTTGTAAACCACCTTGTGAGATAAGCGCAAATCATGTCAAAATGTAATGCCAGTAGATACTTATCTATTGAGAGATAAATGGCCAAGAAATAAGATTCTAAATTCCTATCCTACACCAGTCATCTCTCCACAAGTTCCCTGAATTAAAAAAAAAAAAAAAAAAGTGCCCAAGGAGACAAAGAGCAATTTATTATTATCTTACTATCTGGGGCTTTGACCCCAACACTGACGTGGACTCTAGCCTTCTGGTACGGCCCATGTGGAAGATTTCTTTTGCCCTAGCAAAGTAGACTTAAGTAGAGCAATGTCAAAGCAATTCTAAAGGCCTATACTGCTTCTTACCACTGCATTCCAAGCCTGACTATCAGATCTTACCATTCCAATGGAAGAAAAGAACAATCTAGAATGCATCTGCCATTAGGCCATAGTAGAAATTCAAATCAAGACAGTGGCTGCCCTAGATCTCAGTCTTCCAAGTCACTCTCATTTCATCATCCATGTGACAACCCAAGAGATGGCCTGTTCCCCTTACAGATAACTTATCCAAGCTCGTGGGGAGAGGGAAAGGGAAACTAAAAGGGCCACGTTCAAGTGTGAGCCAGTCTTTAACCTGGCACAGCTCTTAGTGCTGTGTCAACAAAATGAACCCAAACAATTCACAGCAGCAATCCTTCAGGGAAGAAGCCCTCAGCTTCTTTCTCCTGCAAAGAATTATTAGTATCCCGGCTTTATAGTTGTCAATGGCTTGACTAAGAACATACAATAATAAAAAATGAAACTAGAAATGGAATTCAGATTTTCTACTTCAAATTCCCTGCTCTTAGTTAAAATGAAAACTTTAATGTTTTATTAAATCAAATCTGCCCGATAAGATTTGTATATTCACAAATAATACCTTTGTTTCCTAAATCCCAACTTCAAAACTCATCTTGGGGAGTAAAAATGCCTAAAGCAAGGCATTTTTATATATTAAATAAAACATTGATATTATCACTATGCTAATGTCTTCTTTGAAACACTCACATTAGTGCCCAAGGAGGGTCTTGAGACTGAGGCCCACAACCCTGATTCATACTGCTCTATTTGCTAAATGTGAGGAGCACACAAAGTAGCTTCAGACCTGAGGCCACATGTATCTGGTGACCTTGAAGCAGGACTATTGTGTTCCTCAACATCTTTGCAAACACGGGGGAAAGCCCCAGTAGTTGGAAATCTTGTTCTAAGAATGAAGGTTCTGTATCAAGGGAGTACTACGACCTGCCAACAAGTCGATGGGTATATTTTGGACGCCATTTTTATCTAATATTTTGCCTCAGGAGAGCTCGTTCGGTTTTAATAAAAGTCCTCAATAAAAATGGATGAGCTAGTGCATCAATTCTCTTGCTTCTAATTTAAGAATCTGGTACATAAAAGCACAGATAGTGTGAAGGAAATGGATCATGACCTTATGACATTTGGCATGATTTCTGAGGCAGGTGTCAGATAGGTTCATAAGCAACTATCTTGCCAAATCTTATCAAAACCTAAAAGACGAAAAGAGAAGAAAAAATACACACTTTATAATTGACATCAAAAAGGAAGTCATTTTATTTTTAGTACATTTGCTTTGGAGGGAGAGCCAACTAATTGGAAAGAGTCCATAATTTAACCAACATCAGATCTCCTCACTGCATTCCCCATTGAAACTTAATAAATGTTAGTTTCCAGATTCACTGACTTTACAGTTTTCTCTAGTTAATGATCAGCAAGCACCTTTTATTACTTTAAATGAAAACAAAATGAAGACCTGAAATCTTGTGATCAAGAATCTGCTGGCAGACAAGCAAAATTGTTTGGTCTATTTTTATGGTTGATATAATTGTATTCAAAACCCATAAACAATGTACATCCACTTCAATACTTTTCAGCCCGTCTTTGGTCATAAACTTTAATTAAAACAAAACATCCCTTAGGTAAATCAAAGGAAGTGCCATTGAAATAATATAAACACCCAAGGAAACCTTGGGCTGTTTCCATGCTCAAGTCTGATTAGGTGGAAAAGCACCAAGCACTTGTGTCGGTAGACCAACCAATAGAGTGTGTGATTATAAGCACTTTCTCTAGTATTAAAGGTCTTCCACATAGTTTCTGGGAAAAGTGGTGCCAAATTTCTCTGTTCCAAGAGAGGGTTTTCCACTTGGAGGCTGTGGTATCTATAAAGGCTATCTTTCATGAGCAGGGTGTCCTCTATTTAGTTGTCAGAAGGCCTGTCTATCGCAGGACTTAGACTGTCTGTCCCATTTGGCTGATGTCAGAAACTTATGCTAGAGCTATGGCAGAGAAAACATGTTTTCCATTATGCTTGCACCAAAGTGTTGATTAAGGTGGCACATGTCAGACCTGGGAGGAGCCAGCACTCAAAAACAGTATAGACTTTTACAGATGCTGAAATTGTTTCCAGAAAATTCAGCATCTCAGCTTATCTTTTTTTCTTTCTCTCTCTCTTTTTTTTTTTTTTAAAGAGAGAAAAGAACCCAGGGCATTTTGCCCTTATTTTTAAACTAGCACTTTAATCATGTCTGATTTATTTTTTTTTTACCGTATTCAGACATTTCCTTGTGTTTGTAGTCAAAGAACCTTTTGATAATTGGCAAGTAGATTCTACAAGAAGCAAAGATTTCAAATTTTACTTGAGATCTGGTGCTCTCTATAAGATGATTCTTAACGTTTTTAGAATTCTGAGCCCTTTCAAAATCTGTCAAAACTATGCATTCTTTCTCAGAAAACAACTGTGCAAGATCACAAACCTATGTGGAACACCTAGAATTCCAAGGGCCTCAGGTTAAGGACCATTGTCTAAGTGAAGACAGAAATAACCATACAGCTGGCAGATTGAGTTTTTACTAGTAGATAGGAATAGAATTCCTTCACAAAACATAAATATTAATGAGCCCATATAATTTAAGCAGCTGTTGGCAGTTGGTAGATTCTTCTCATTCTGGAAAGTAGGGAAAAGCAGAGGTTATCCCAAAGGCCAGCAAGCCCTTATGTGTAAGTCTCCTTAGAAGGCCAACTCCTTAGAGAATATATTGGTTTCCAATGACCGTCAGTCAAAACTACATTGTTTCAGAAACAGAATCAGGGACATAGATGGTGGTTGCCAAGAGGGAGGTGGCGGGGAGAGGGATGGATTGGGAGTTTGGGATTAGCAGATGCAAACTGGTATATATAGAATGGATAAACAACAAGGTCCTACTGTATAGCACAGGGAACTATATTCAATATCCTGTGATAAACCATAATGGAAAAGAATATGGAAAAGAATGTATATATGTATAACTGAGTCACTTTGCTGTACAGCAGTAATTAACACAATATTGTAAATCAACTATACTTCAATTTAAAAAAAAACTGCTTTGTTTCTCCTTAAGGAAATACAGAGTCTCCGAGTGATAATGAGTAGACTTGCCAGATTTAGCAAACAAAATGAGGGACACCCAGTTAAATTTGAATTCCAGGTAAGTGAGAAATAATTTTTAGTACAAGTATGTCCCAAACATTGCATGGGACATGCTTATACTAAAAATTATTCATTGTTTATCTGAAATTAAATTTAACTGGGTACCCGGTATTTCAGCTGACAACCTTGTAAGTACCCAAAATTTTACAGCCAGGTCACTGGCTGACAGTGGGATCTAAGTTTCTAATATTTTCTAAACAATAAGTAATGAGAATTACCACTAGATTTCACAATATCACTTCAGTGAACTCTTGGGCTATTGGCAGTTAAGGCAAGCCAAAGTGATGAGATTGATATTCAACATTTTGGTTTTTGCCCTTAACTGTCTGACTCTGGTTCATTAACCCATTGTTCTTCTTCTTTCACTCACCCCTAAATTTGGGTATTTGACGATCTTTGGTCCTCAACCCTGTCTATTCTTTATCCTTTCAAACTTTCTTTGCATTTTCATTTACCCTACCACATCAGTATTTTTACCAATGACTCCCCAATCCACACTGCTATTTATTCTAACTCAAGACTAATTTTTCCATTTGCCAGCTGAGCCTTATGCCAGAAATGGACTCATTAAATCCCATAATGACATCTCAACCTACCACCAAATAGCAAAGCATCATTTGTCCTCTTATTTCTTTTTCCTTATTTCACATTCCTAACATTAGTTAACTAAATCCTGTATATCTATCTGTTAAATATTTTCCCATCCACTACCTCCTTTCATTTCCCTTTTCCTGTACTCTAGTTCAGATCCTCATCATCTCTTTCCTGTATTATTGCATTAGCCTTGAATTCATTTCCCCACTTTTAGTATTTTGCCACTGTACTGCATCTACATTATGGTCACATTCATCTTCCTTTTCTATTTAACCATTTATTGAGTGTCTACCATGGATATACAAAAGCAGTAAGACTAATATTTGCCCTCAATAAAAGTACATTCCAGTGGAGGAGGTAAAAATATGCACAAAAGAATATAATTGGCCCTTGGCCAGAGAATAACACAAAATACAGCGGTTATAGAAGTATGTTAGGGGCATGGGTGATGGTGGTAGGAAGGTATTCTGATGCTTGGATGAGATAACACCTGAACTGAGTTTTAAATTGGATCAGCATTGGCCATTAATCAGGGAGACCAGAGTTCCAGGCAGAAAGAATACCATATACAAACACATGGCAGTATAAAAAATGTGACACTTTCAAGAAACTTCAGTAATCCATTATGGCTGGAATATGTGATTCTAAGACAGGAGGGATGAGGTTATACAGGTAAGATGGGTCACATAAGCCACGATAATAATTTAGATTCTACCATGAAAGCAATGGAGAGTCTTTGAAGCTCTTTATGTAGAGTGATGACAAGATCAGATTTGTATTTTGAAAAAGGGTGTGAAAGGATATGAAAAATGGTTTTTAGGTGGCAAGGCCTGAAGCAGAAAGATGGTGAGATGCTATTGCAGAGATCTCTGTGGGAATGATGCAGGCCTTTCCTAAGTCAGCAGCAATAATGATACAAAGAAAATATTCAAGAGATATTTAGGAAGGGTTTAGATTACCTGGTGATGGCTTATATGTAGAAAAGAAGGAAAAGCATTTCTTTGATTATATGAAGGCTTGGTGAAACCTGCCCTGATTCCCATTGTCTACAGTAGAGATTTTAAGTACCCAGAAACTAAAGTAATAATTTACTATGAACCATTTCAACATAAAATATTTTGCATTTATCACTTGTCACATGATATTCTTTAAACATTGCCCTGGGAGGCGGGGGGGGCAATTTTCCCCCCCAGGGAATATGGTAAAGTCTGGAGACATTGTTGGTCATCAGAAAAGGGGAGATAAAGAGAAGAATGCCACTAGGCTGGAGCACAGGACAGGCCCTGACAACAGGCCTGGTTTCTATTCTTAGTGCCAAAATATCCATAGTGGCAAGGTTCAGCAACTGTGCTATACAGCATCAAGTGGATCTCTTACCCTGAAATGTAAGGCTCTTCAAAATATTGCCCAACTTCCTTTCCAGACTAAATTCCTATAGCCCTGCAAGTCTCCTACAGACCAAGCAAAAACAACCTATTCCTGATTTCCCAAATATATCTCTCACTTTCCACCTAACCAATCTTTCTTTTAATATTATTCTCTCACCCAGGAACATTTTCTCACCACCTGTTGGACTGCACGCCACAGGCCTTTAAGTCCTGTGCTTGCCCAGCTTCAAGACTGAAGAAAGAGCCCGGAGTCAGCAACAGAGACATCAATGGTTTAATGGATAGCAGGGGAACTTACAGGTCTGAAGCAAGGTCCTGGAGCAACACCCCACCATGTGCAGCACATGGCGGGCAGGACATGGTGGCAGTCTTTGCTCCCAAGGTGGAGGGGAGATTGCCAGTTATAGGGGGAGTTGACTTCAGGTTGGCTTATTAGTTACCAGAGAAACCAGCAGAGGGTCATGCCCCTCACCACCCCTTTGATAAGCTACCACTAGCTGGGACCTGGGGCAAGTACATAGGAAGGTCAGTCATGTGCATTGGGTATAGGTGAAGCAGGCACTGGTCTGGCAGGGGATGGACAGAGAGCAAGAGAACAGCCATCTTGAGTGGCCTGACCATACACCACCCCACCCCAACCCCCATTTGATTGTCGAAGTGCTACCACTGTCTCCTCCATGAAGTCTTTTATAATTTGCCCTTCCAGATAAATCCTCTCCCTCCTCTGCATCCATTTTGTGGTATTCATTACATTGTACCTGGTAAATGTACTACTAGTGGATTGACTTTGTCTTATCCCCCTCCTTGAAGAAAGACCCTAACAGGCCAAGCACAGTTCCTTCAACAAAGTAAGCATTCAATAAATATTTGTTAAAATTAAGCATGATTTTCTAAATCAGTTGTCTAAAATCAATGCCTAGGCTTCCACTGCATTCATGTGGACAATTCAGAGTTGACAGCTTCTCACTTATAAATGCTAAATAATATGTAGTGCCAGTAAACTGTAACCAATACTTAGTTCTACAAATATTGTGCTTTCTAATTTGAATATGCTTGTCACCACAGCCTACGAAATATCTGAGTTTTGTCCTTAAGTTCTCATTCCAGTCCAGGTTTTGGATTTGCTTGGTAGAATAGATGCTTAAGATTCCTTATACCTCTTTATGCACAGATTTACCTATCTACCAGGTGTTCTACATTGCCTTCCAACTGCTCATTTTAAGCTATTTAATTCTGCAGTGCCTGTTTCATTGTTGATATCCTTAGAAAATTTTTTCTGCCTGGTAAAATAAAACCTGTTCCTTGTCAGCTTAATAGATAACTAAACTACTTCATAGAAACACTGGGAAATATGAATGGTATGGGTGGCCAAGACGTTGCTTCTAGATTTTTAGTTTATTGCCTTTTGACTTTTACAAGACTTACTTAAGGACAAGGATGGAATATTGCTTAGTCCTCTGAGGGCCATGCATTCATGACAGGCATTTGCTTTGCGTAAGCACTAATTCATTTCTACCACCTCTGAGACAGTTTCCCCCCCCACCCCAAACCCAGTAAGGTCTATGAAACTGAAAAGAACCTGTGGATCACCATGTTACTTACCATACACAGTGAGGGTAGGCTTGGCAGTTCTGGTTTCTGCTGCCATGTTTGGCCTTAGGATATGTGTAACAGCCTCAGCAACAGAACATGCACAAATCTTCAGCAGGCAAGGTGATGTAGAAACCAAACTACCTTCCAAGCTATGGAGAAATTTAGCTGGTAAAAAATAAATCTAGGCCAAGTATACTGTTTCCAAAGCAGATATTTGCAAATCATCTGGACCAGGATGGCTTTGTGCACACAGATCAAAAAGTTATGGCCTGACCCCTTCCTCCCAAACAGTTCCATCTTCATGGCAAGAAAGTGTTTGAGTTGTTGGCCATTGTGTGATACAAAGGATGAAGGATGGGCTCTAATTTTATTCTTCTGTCTTAGTCTATAATTGGTGTCAATTAATACTCTGGGAGATATAGATAGATAGATAGATAGATAGATAGATAGATAGATAGATAGATAGATAGATAGATAGATAATAAATAGTTTAAAGATAGAAAACGAAGCCCTAAGAAGCCAATTCCTCCTGAGAAGATTAAAATTTGGAAGAGAAAAAGAATGTTTTTGATTTTTTAAATTTAGGTATAAGCACCATATAACATGAGTTTCAGGTGTACCACATGATTTGATAATTGTATGTATAGTGAATGATAACCACAATGTCATTAACATCCACATTTTTAATATTTTCTTGAAATAGCTATTCTAGTTAGAATAATAAGCTATTTATTTCCATCCTCCTTCCACTGGACTGACATGGGGAAAATGCATTTTTCTTATTTATGCCTGATCAAATGTGAACATATTTCACCACAACATGAGACCCTGAAGACCATGGATCATATCTTATTCATCTTTGTTTGTCTTCATATCACCTGGCCCAGAGCTTTGTATGTTTTACGTGTACAGTAATTGCTATTGATTTCATATTTGATCAGTCTTGTGGTATAGAGACAGGTGTGGTCTGCAATGGCACTACCAAGCGCCTCTATCAGTTCTCTCTGTATATTGATAAGTTTTTAGACTTCAGTTTTCAGATGAAATTCTCAGATTAAATTTATCATACTGATATAAATATATATGTCTATCATGAAATTTGAAAAATATCAAAAAACAATTATTAAGAAAGAAAAATGGAGGAAAATGAAGAAAATTATTAATATTATAATAGTAAGAAACTGAATACACTTAACTGTTAAAAAGACCAAAATAGTAATACAGTGGAATTTTGTCAATATATATTTTATCCAAGTGTTTAAATTGTCCAAATGCCTATTGTGATTCACTGTTTTGATACAATAGTAACAATGAAATGAAATCCAGTAAGCTATAAGTAAAGGGCATTAAACTGCAACTTTCATTCTCAAATGGGTACCTCTAACAGCATCCTTCCCAAAGTATTCAAATAACATTCAAGGTCTACTTCACGGCAACTCCAGCCAACATAAAGTGAAGCACTTGTCAATTATATGTTAAATATTACAACTTTTATAATAATGATTCTATATACAGAGTCATGAAACACTTTTTACTTCTTCCAAGAACTTCCACACACTGCTTTGATTATTATAATCTTGAGGTGAACAGGGCAAACATCATTCTTTTCCAGTTTACAGGTAAGAAAACAGGTACAAGATTTTAAATAACTTGCCTGCATACGTCTTCTTTCAGTAAGGGGCAGAGAGGAATGACACTCATCAATAACTCCAAGGCAGACTGTGACTGCCTCCCATATTTGTTTTACCAGAACATATATAGAAGAGTTCTGGCATACCATAAACACACAATCATTTCAATTATTCATTTATTCAAATGTGATACTGAGTATTCACAATGAAGGAATAGACATCATCTGACTCTAAGACCAGAGTTTTACCTTAAATGTATAGGTAGTAAATTCAGAAAGTGGAGAATGCTGTGGTGCAGCAGCCAGGTCCCCCTACAGGGCTGAGGCATTCTTTCTCCCAACTCACAGATCACAACTGCATCCTCCTATAGAAACTGCCCTTGGCCAACAGAAACTGTTTGGCCCAAGATTATGTTTCTTCCTGGAGCCCACCTGTATCTAATGACTGGTCAATGCAAGGCTAAAAAGCCTGGGCCCTTTGCCTAAATTTGGGAAATCTTCAAAGGATCGTTCCAGCTTCAACACTCCCAGTGGGATCATCTGAGGCTGTTATTGCAACCACATTACAGTTCAGTTTCTTCAGCTGCCCATTCCTGCTATCTTTGCCCTCTCACAGGTGTTGTTCCTGAGAAGGCACCTCAATAAATCTCCTGCATACAAATCTCCAAGTCTCAAGTCTATTTCCCCAGGATCCTGAATTGTGATGGTTAGCACAAGAGTCCAGTGGGACAGATTCTAAAGTGGGATTTTCATTTCTGGATACAGCCAGAGTCTCATTAAACATTAAGTTTCAGGTGACTCGTGGTTACTTTGGGTTCCTCTGAACAAGAGATTAGCAGATAGAGAAAGGAGTCTCCATCCTAACAGAGACAATTGACCCTGATCATCAGGAAGATGTGGGTCTATTTTCACACAAAAAGGACAAGGAAGAATAAGTTTTGTGCCCAGGTGATCCACTGGGGCATCTCTTGGCAATCCAATGGCCAGTTTTAATGGCAAATGGACAAGTACCTCAGTCATGGCCTAAGAAGAGCATGGTAACCATAGGCTCATGGATGAGAGTCTAGTCACCCTTGCAGGTAAGCCACCTGGACCAGCAGAGTTGTTAATCAAGGGTGAGGGGAAATCTAGAACGTATAGTTAAGGACAGAGATGGTGAGTATCAGGAACTGCTTTGAGACCAGCTGTCCTGACTGGGGCTAGAATTCCTCTTAACTTTCTCTTGAAAGTTTCCCCAGGAAAAGAAACCATCCAGAATGAAGTAGGTCTTCCCAGATGGGTTGAATTTACTATATGAAGCAAACAGATTTGAGTGGCAGAGGGAGTGGACTGTACTGGATTCTGTAGTGTGCCCTTCATATTTCCCCAAGGACCAAGCCATTTATTTTTTCAACTGTAACCCTCTCCAAGAATTGCCCTTGGCTAAAGGGAGCTGCTTGACCTAGGGACAGACCACATCCAATGACTGATCATTGCAAGGGTGCAAAATTTCAATCCCCTTGCCTCCACTTGAGACATCTCTGAAGGGATATTCTAGCTTCAGAGCTCCCTCTGAGTTGGCTGAAGCTATTGTTGCAACTGCATCACAGTTTGATTCCTCCCTCTGTCCAGTCCCACTTTCCTTTGCTACTCAGTAAACTGCCTGCAACCAAATAGCCAAATCAGTCTGTTTCCCAGGGAACCTTGTCTTTGACAACCAAGAATCCAACTGTATATAATTCCATCCTTTATATTATACATCCTTAAATGATCCAAATTTTGTTTTTTCTTCCTCTGGGTCAGAATTTGTCATTTAGGTGACAGAAGCAGAAGCAAAAAAGCAAAATTATTACTTTATTTTCCTCTAATGGTTCTGGCTCTTGGGTTATGATCACCTTACTTATCTGAAAACTGACTATAACTGAGCTTTAATTTCATCTTATGCAGTGGCTTTTTTACAGCAAATATTTTATAAGGCTTGTCTTCCTGCTGAATCAGAACCCATGTGGTAGCAGGTCTGACAAAATAGATTGTCATGATCTATTAAATCAATAATCCATGCACTAAAGAAAATTTACACTATGAGTTCCACTCTACTCTCCAATATGCATCACTACAAAGCTTGGGGGGAAAAGCCAGCTGCTGCAATGGTGCATAAAGAGGTAATTTTTAGGTTTTTTTCTTATGTGATACTGGGATCATTCAGTGAAATTTAGTCCTAAGGCATTCTAGTCAATCATACTAAAATTTAGCATCACAGAATCAGAGAGACATCAAAGTGAACAGGACCCCAAGAGATCGTTTCATGCTGCCTGACTCAAAGCAAGTTTGCTTGAATTATTTCAAATACATTATTTTGTAAGGTATTCTTCAGCTTTCAAAGAAGTTACCCACTGCAGGATCCCCAAATCCTTATTGTTAATAAATTCTTCTGCATGTGATAGTAGATTTTTTTCATTTCCTTTGTATTGGATAAGTAATGCATTTGGCCAACAAATTTCTAATCATCTTCCCTATACTTGGAGAAAAGACTGTTTCAACTTTTCTTTAATAAGCTTCTTTTAAACTTTCATTAGATCTTGTTTTCCAACCTTGCTTCTAAGTTTAAATCTTTCTGTTAAACATAGAGGAGCTAGAGTAAAAATCTGACCGAAAAAAAATTAGTAGAGCCGTCAACAGTGAGATTTAATCTTATGATCACTAAACAAAGTTGATTAATTTGTGGCTGAAACAGTTGATTGGCTCATGAAAATCTCCATTCCCAACCATGCAGTAGCAAGCAAGTGAACAAAAAATCAACACAGCAAGGACAGTGGACCAAAACTATAGAAAAAGAGCTTGAGTCCTCAATGGCATCTTTGAGCAACTGACCAATAGCACCAGCACCTATAATAGCCTGTCTCCTGACTTCTCGTTATATGAAAATAATGAAACCTTGTTTTAGTCATTCATCAAGTATTCTGTTACTTACAGCCCAGCACAATTATAATTGATACCATGATCATTATAATGAGGTATTTACTGTGGGACTTCTACCAGTGAGGTATATCCAGCACCAGTCTTCCCATCTTAGTGGAAATGAAATATTCAGTCAGTACTCTACCTATTATCCATTTATATCATTTTCATTAATGCAAAATATTTCTCAAATTTGTAAGTTGTTTTCCCTCCCTAACTGCACCACTCTTCTCAGTCCAGAGGGGACAGAAAATTACAAAAGCAGTGATGGCAGGAGAGAAGGCATAAGTTAAATTACAGAGTCTTTGGTTTTTTTTGGTTGTTTTGTTTTTTAAGAATTCACATGCAGCAACATACCTGGCATCTCCTGGTCCCTCCACAGGGAGGTCCCAATCCAAAGTTATAAATGCCATTTGTTTTTTTGTTTGTTTGTTTGTTTGTTTTATAAATTTATTTATTTATTTTTGGCCGCGTTGGGTCTTCGTTGCTGCACACGGGCTTTCTCTAGTTGTGGCGAGCGGGGGCTACTCTTCATTGCGGTGTGCAGGCTTCTCTTTGCTCACGGGTATTTTGAATGAAATTATGTCATTCTGGCTTTGGGTGGGTGGGTGGAGAGGGATGTGGGTAGGGAGAAGAATCCGCAGTCATCTCAGGATCCAGCTGCATCTGAATTATTTTTCTGTGGGTGTCTTGTTTCCATTCTTTGCCACATGAAAAGTAATGAGACAAGTATACTAAAACCTCACTCAAAATTATTTCTTTAAAGAAGACTATCTGGCAAAGGCAGTTTCTTTCCTGACCAAGGATTCATTTTCAATACCAAACGTCTTTTTAGTAGGTTTAGCCATCCACCAGGTGGTCCTACAGCTTCAATTCCAGTGACAGCATCAAAATGAGATTCCAGTTTTTATTTTTGTGGCCATAGGAAGCAGGCATTTGCAAAAATTTTACATATAGCAACATTATCAGTAGGCTCAGAGTATTACCCTTCTGAATGCCACCCCTGCATAACCCATAAACATCACCAATTGCTTTGGTGGATGCTATTTATTTCTTGGGTTTCTAGGAACAGACGTACTTTATAGATGTGAAAATACATGGTTAATGGAAAAACATGATTCCACGTTAATTTTTTCAGATATGTGCACAATTGTCTTAAAAAATTACACACACACACACACACAGAAAGAGAGATTGAGAAAGAAAGAGAAGAACAGGGAATAATTATGCACAGTGTAAATGCCAAATTATTTTAGTTTTCTTAAAGTATTTTCATATTCCTGAGCTTATGAAAGTAGTGACCATGTCCACTGAGCTATAATTTTTTAGGAGTTGAAAGTCGAAGGAACTAGAGCTCAGTAAGAATTCTTAATCTGTGATGTGGCTTTGCTAACTTAGATGAAGAAAAAAACTCCATTCCTTTGGGAAATGAGACAACCCTGGCCTCATTATAAAGGTGTACTGAACACAATTCAGTGATCTAAAACACCCCATTCTTCCAAACACTGTTTTTAATCAAGAGGTTACTATAAAATCACATTACATGCCATCACAGAAACGTAGATAACATTTTGAAGTTTATCCATCATGCTTGTCATAATTCAATTGGACTGTATAAGATCACTCATAGATGTCATCAATTATTCACCTGCCTTCTTTGCATCTTAAATAGTCCATACAATTCTCTACTTTAAAAAGGAGTTCATTTTCTTTATTGAAGACTATAGGAGAACCCAGTTTACCTAAGAATCTTCTGTAAAAATATCATAATTAATGAACAAAAGATGCCAAACTCTATCAAGATTTATTGGCGATTTGCTATAATCAGACTAACTTAAGCACAAGTTTGTACCTTGCCCAATTTTATCTAAAGACTACATAATGAAAAAACGTTTGACAAGTTGATTAATACTACTGAGCTGTTAAAGTTCAGCTGAGTGAGCAATTAAACATTCCAAACAGCAATGAACCTTCAGAAGGTAATTTATGATAATTTTATGCACAAGAGCTCAGTGGCTTTTTAATTTGATAGAATGTTAGTAGCACGAATTTCTAACAAGGGAGTGTCAGGGTTCCATACATCACTGAGATTACTTAAACATTTCAAACATGGCTGATGAATGAACTTTCTTGAGATGTGGGGAGATACAGGAGGTGTTGGAAGGTTGAGATTATTCATCATATCAATTATTGAGAGTAGATGCACTGACATCACACTCCCTGATCATATTTTATGTCCACAGTAAAGATAAGTCAAGCTTGAAATAACAGACTTTCCCAACCACAATATCTGCAGGTAATTCAACTCCCTTTACCTCCTTCCCCTCCTTCTTTACACCTTCCTTCAAACTCATTGCCCCTCTTCTATTCCTACCCAGACTTTTAAATACCCAGACCCCTTACTTGAAAAATCACAGATAAATAAGTAAGAATAAGGACAAAAAGAGAAGAACAAGAGAGAAAAAATAGAGAAGTGAGAATGAGTACAAAGCAAGAATCATACCATAGACTCACAGAACCAGAAAGAACTGATGGAATAATTTAGTTTAGCTCCCACTCTTTTCACCAGTACACAAATACACACACATACACATACCACACACTTTCATGCCCACACACACACACATGCACACATCTCAGATATGAAAATCCCCTCTACCACATCTGCAGCAATGGCCATCTAGCCTCTCCTTTAGCACCTCCATCCTTGAATTAACATGCCGCATCTCTGGCAGGCCTTTCTCTTTTCAGATCATTAATGACATAGTGTGTTTTGAGCAGAAGTAAATTTCTTCTTGCTGCAATTTCTGTCCTCGAGTCCTCAAATTTTAAAACCAGAAGACCCCCTGGAGATCCTTTAGTCTAGAGTCTGCACTTTTAGCTCATGGAGCATTATGTAGCCTGTTGATGTGATTATTTGATCCACACATTTTTTTTTCTTTTTTTAAAAATTTGAATGAATTACCCTCCTTGAAAAACTGAGCTATTTTACACAAAATCTAGATTTCTAAACTGAAAAATTAGAAGCTTTGGAAACACGTGTCCTTCCATTCCCAAATAATAGTATTTGTCTGGAGCTTGGTAGCAGCTGCCCCTTTAAAGGAAACATGCTCTCTCCAGTTCATCACAAGCCCCACCACCACCTACAGGCTTACACCTGGGCAGATGTACTCATGTATGATACCAGCCTGGACCGTGTAGAAATTTGAATTTGTTACCATTTACTTAGATTAACCTCTTTGTTTTATAGT
Source organism: Balaenoptera physalus (assembly GCF_965194825.1). Taxonomy (NCBI): domain Eukaryota; kingdom Metazoa; phylum Chordata; class Mammalia; order Artiodactyla; family Balaenopteridae; genus Balaenoptera; species Balaenoptera physalus. The sequence goes on along the minus strand of NC_138883.1, from coordinate 79,729,388 downwards.
CTAGGAAGTGAAACCAGTAGTAATAACATGACTTTAACCAAGGTCACCAGCTAGCTAATGGCAGAACAAAAATCTTTTAACTCTTGATCCAGTGCTCATTTCATTACACAATAATTTTAGCTCATCATCTTTCTCATCACTTCTATGTGTTGTGTTATCTTTTAATGTAAAAAGGGGAAAAAATACACTAACCTGATCATAATACAAGTTATGCCTCTATATCAGTTTCAACTCAGTGAAATAAGAATAAGATAAACCAGGCTAAATTTAATCCATATGCAATAAAATATCTTTGACATGAAGGTGTTTTATTGTCTACTCAGTTCACTCCATCTTCTCTAAAATCAAAGTAGCACATTAATTAGAATTACATCACTAAAGTAATAACAAATATGGACTGTCTCAATACCTACTTTTGTTTTCTTCTATATATGTTAGATAGCTACACAGCAAATGTCAAATGCTGACACAATGTCAGTTATGTTTCTCTGCTACAGACACAGAAATTGAGTGCAAGATCATCGTGACTATTTCCTAATGTTTTTATTTCATCAGATGGGTTGGAAAACAAAACCAAACAAGTAAACACAAGCTCATCTAGCTATCATCTCTGCAGATGTCGTTTCTTGGTAATGTGCTATTATAATTCATGTCAGGTAAACAGTCTTGCAGATGAAGTCAGAATTATTCAGGCAAGTTTCTTCATACCACCCTGTAAAGCTGTTTCCCACACATAAGAAACTTCCACAAAGACTACTTGTTTACAGAGACCATGTGCCACATGATCCTCTTTTGTGTTTCTCCCTCCCTAGTACTAAGCATATGTTTTTAATGTTAACACTCCCTCATCTATAGAGACCATCTGCTTATTAAAAAGAGTGTTCTCCTCCCTTCTTAGCCAGCTTTTTTGCATGGTGAATCCTCTATGCCAGTTCCACAGATTCAGGGGAAGGAGAAAAGGCTATGGTTTCCAGTTCCAAATGAGACAGTTTGGGACTTGAGTGGCCTTTGTAGAAGGAGTGGAAGGTGCTCCTGTGGATTCAGAGAAAGAGAGGTGTCACACACCTGAGGGCCTGAAGCTGCTTTTTCTGCCCATGTAGCCAGTGGATAAATCTTGAGGGCCCTATCTCCCTTATATCACCACCATCTAACCTTATAGATTCAGGTACTTTATTTTCCATCTTTGCATCTCTGCCCAATCTCAGCAATACAGATATTATGATAATAAGATGGAGGTTTCCCTGAAAACAATACACTTAAAGTCCTGAAAGATGCATAGGAACTGATCAGGCAGATGATAGTTACAGGCAGAGAAAAAAAAGTCCACATGCAGGGGTAGTTTAAGAGCATGTGATCTATAGAAGGATAAATTGCTTGATATTTTTAAAGCTTAGGGTATGAATAAAGAAGAAGCAAGAAACAAATGAAAGAGAACTGGAGGAAGACAAAATATAGACTATGAAAAACCTCATAGTTATTTAAGGCTGATTTGGCTTGTAAGTCCTGAAGTTCAATTTTGATGCCCTTGGTTTGAGGAAGATCTCATTTCAAAGAATAAGAAAGGGCAAGAAAAGTTGTTGCAGCTGCCTTGATTTGGAGACTCAAAAAGGAGAGTAATCTTGGCACAAACTCCTTATATGGGCTGTGTGTCCAGGAGCACAGGAGTCCTGAAAAACCTCAGCTGTCATCAGCCTCATGGAGTCTTCTCCACCCAAACCACAGCTGCTATCTACAACCTTACTCTGTACTGCCTGGAAGAGAATGGGTTGAGAAGAAAGTTTCATAGTGTGGTATAGTGAACTTTCCCCCAGTGAAGCAGTGCCCAGTGGTATATGGAAGAAACTTCATAACTTAATTGGGAGTTAGTAATGGGGAGCAGGCAGTGGTGAACAGCATGGGAAGGCAAGAGGAGGAAGTATACCTCCTCTGGACTAAACTACCAACTCCCCACTCTGGAAGGAGAGAAGTGGCCAGAAAATGGTGGGAAAAGCAAGCTGCTAGGATTAAGAGCTCTCCTCTCTGCCAAGAGAACATAATGAAGCCAGGAAAGGAACTGGAGAAGTATTGGTAGTTAACATGCCCAGATGTTTTAGTGCCCAAACTGGTATATTTTTGAGTAAAAAAATGGCATAATTAGTAATTGTGGGACAATAGCCATAAATTAGACTGTCCTGGGAACAGCAAAAACAAATAATCACACTACTTAAATGACACCAGCATTTAAAAGGCTGCCTCCTAACTGATCTCTCTTCACTGGGTTCTCTGCTTCCCTCTCTTCCCCCCAGCCTTCTCCAACTTAATGGTTAGTATCACCATCTACCAGGTGACTGTGCCAGAAAATTGTTCCCACGTTTCTCTCACCTCAGATGCTACTCCCTTTCTTAATAATCTGCGCTCAAAAGAAGAAAATCCAGGATAAGGATAAGATACTCCTTATCATGGCCTACGCAGGTTTGCATGACCTTGCCCCTTGCCTATCTCTTGAACCTCACCTCATGTTATTTTGTGTTGTTTTTCTATCTTCTGGTCTTTTTTGTTTCTAGAAGCAGCTAAGCACTCTTCTGCCTTGTGACCTTTTACTGCTGTTACCTGTGCCCATTATGTACTTTTCCTAATTCTTCATATGCCTGGCTTATCATCCTTCATCTTAACCCAAGCATCTTCTTCTACAACAGGTCTTCCTTGACCCCCATCTAAAAAAGGGTATCTTTCCCTACACATACACACACACACACACATCAGAGCAGCCTGTTTTATTTTCTTTATAGTATTTATCATAGTCTGGAATTATCTTGTTTATCAAGTTAGCTCACTTACATAAAAACAGACCCATAGACCAATGGAAAAGAATCAAGAGCCCGGAAATAAACACATGCATATACGGTCAACTAATATTTGACAAAGGAACCAAAAATACTCATGGGAAATGAGAGTCTCTTCAATAAACAGTGCTTTGAAAACTGAACGACTACATGCAAAAGAATGAAATTGGACCCTTACCTTACACAATTCACAAAAATGAACTCAAAATGGACTAAAGACTTAAATGTAAGACGCAAAACCACAAAACTCCTAAAAGAAAATGTAGGAAAAAAGCTCTTTGATGTTGGTCTTGGCAATGATTTTTTTTTGGATATGACACCAAAAGCACAAGCAACAAAAGCAAAAATCAATAAATGTGATTACCTCAAACTAAAAAGCTTCTGCACAGCAAAAAAGCAATCAACAAAATCAAAAGGCAACCTATGGAATGGGAGAAAATATTTGCAAGCAATATATCTGATAAGGGGTTAATATCCAATATTTACAAGGAAAATATATAACTCAATAGCAAAAAAACAAATAATCTCATTTAAAAATGGGCAAAGGAAAAAAAAAATGGGCAAAGGACCTGGCTAGATATTTTTCCAAAGAAGACATACAAATGGCTAACAGACCAAAGAAAAGATGTTCAGCTTCAGCTATCATCAGTGAAATGCAAATCAAAACCACAATGAGATATCACTTCATACCAGTTAGAATGGCTTTGATCAAAAAGACAAAATATAAGTGAACAAGATGTGGAGAAAAGGGAATCCTGTACACTGTTGGTGGGAATGTAAACTCATAAAGCCTCTGTGGAAAACAATACAGAGGTTCCTCAAAAAATTATAAATAAAACTACCAGGTGATCTAGCAACCCCAGTTCTGGGATATATCCAAAGGAAATGAAATCACTATCTGGAAGAGATATCTGCACCCTTATGTTCATTGCAGTATTATTTAAAATAGACAAGACATGGAAACAATCTAAGTGTCCATCAATGGATGAATGGATAAAGATGTGGTATATATAAGCAATGGAATATTAGTCAGGCATAAGAAAGAAGGAAATTCTGTTATTTGCAACAACATGGATGAACTTAAGCGAATTCTGCTAAGTGAAATAAGTCAGACAGAGAAAGACAAATGCTTTATGATATCACTTATATGTAGAATCTAAAAAAGCCAAACTGATAGAAAGGAAAGTAGACTGATGGTTGCCAGTTTCCTGGAGGTGGTGGGGATGGGAGATAGAGGTCAAAGAATACAAACTTCCAGTTATAATATGAATAAGTTCTGGGGACCTAATGTACAGCATGATGACTATAGTTAACAATACCGTATTGTATACTTGAAAGTTACTAAGAGAGTAGATCTTAAATGTTCCCACCACACACATGCACACACACACACACACACAAGGTAACTATGTGGGGTAATGGATATTAACAAATCTTAATGTGGTAATCATTTTACAACATAAATGTATATCAAATTACTGCATTGTACACCTTAAGCTTATACAATGTTATATGTCAATTATATCTCAATAAAGCTGGAAAAAAACAGTCATAAGGAATTTTTTAAAGTTAGCTCACTTGCATATTGTTTGTCTCACCCACTAGTAAGCAGGAAATAGGACAGTTTTGTCCACGTTAACTTGCCAGTGATCTAGCCCAGTACCCAGCTTTTGGTAAACATACACTAACTCTTTATTTGAGTGAATGTTGAATCATTGAATAATGTCTAAGGCACTTTCCCACCATCAGAACCTACCATCAAGACAAAGAGAAGGAAAGGGAAGATAATGAGTCCCCACCTCTGCACACCAAAAAATAAAACGAGATGAAACAAACCTCCCAGGACAAAATTTTTAGCCTATCCCTTGAGTATCCTTCAGGATTTCCAACTCCCTGCTGAAGAAACCACCTAATAAAGGACTGTGGGGACCTATATGGGGGACATTAGGGGTAGCCTTATAACTCCCAGAACTCCTCTCCTGCTGTCTCTAGTGTTTCAGAGATATCAGCTTGATATACTTTGAACATGGCTAAGAACCAAAACTGGGCCTGATGGTGGATTTCTCATAGCTCCAGGCTAAACATGTTTAGTTATCTGACAATCAATATGCACAAATGTTATTATTTGTTTTCTAGGAGTTAGATGAACAAGATCATTCTAAATTCTTGTGTTATTAGTACATGGTAATGAAAGTGAAATATTAATGACTTAGTCAAGTGTATTAAGAATTTGAAGTGCTGTGCAAACTGAAAACTTGCATCTTAGAGGGGGAAAAAGCTCAAATGCACCAGATGGCTTGGTGACAGCCATTTTATTTAATGCCATCTCAGCAGATATGTTTGATAGCCTTCATGAAAGGCCATCAACTATGCAAGCGAGGGTGCTATACCTGATTGTCTGGGAGGGCCAGGCCAAAGACATCAAAGGGATGGAGCTGAACTGTGCTTCTTTGTGTCTTAAGTGTGCACGGCCCTGAATGAGATATTAGGGCATCTCAGGCTGTCAGTGAACCGTGGTGGCAAAGTCTGCTGGTTTGTCCCCCTCCCCACACCTAGCTGTCATATCTATGACTGGCCTTAGAGTAACGATCTTCCTACATCTTAAAATGTGACGGAGTGGAAACAGCCCTAGACTAGGAGTCAGCAGAACTGAGCTTGGGCCAGCCTGACCACAGAGGAGCCGATTGGCCCTGAGCAAGCAGATCATGGATTTGTGTTGAAAATTCCTTGTCTCCAATCTGCAGATGATAAAACCTAGTTCTCTTCCTCTCTGAGACTGCCAAAAAGATTTAAAGAGATAACACTTTATAATAAATAAACAGACTATGTAAAATGCAGAGTGAAATTGTTTTGAGGCTGAATGTACTTTATGAATTCTGTTACATTTTTGTGTCTGGCTTATTTATTCTTATATAAGAGGCACATCATTCAATAATACTAGTTTCTTTTTTGTAGTAAATATATACTCAAGGATTGTCTTTTTCTTTTCTTTCTTTCTTTTTTTTTTTTTAATCTATATACCAGGCACATAGATGCCTTTTCTGTAATTTCAGTGTACTGTTCTTAATTTATTCTGCATACTAATTTCAACATTCATTAACAGTATTGAGGTAAAAGTCCTGATGTGACAGGAGATATCTATACATAGATCTATCTATAGATATCTAGGTAACTATATAGGTATATCAATCTTAGATAGATAACTCCTGTCATTTTACATCCTTAAAAGAAAACTAATTAATTAATGTATTCACAATTTCACAGTCTGATGTCCTAGCTAAACATCTACTAGCCACAATACCCATCCTCCATCAAGGATCTGGAATGTTGGTTTGCCCTAGAGCAAATAGAAAGAATTGGCCCTGGTCACATGACAGAGAATGCAAGGTAATAATGACTAGAGAAATAATTTCTGCTTTTTCAATAGGGAGAATGTGTCCCTTCCTTGTACTTTGTTTATTATGATCCTACCAACTCTATGGAGAAGATGTCCTTTGAGTCAGGAAGTATCAGCTACAAAGAGACTCCCCAAGAGATAACTGAGAAGCTGACAAAATTTCCTCATTAGCCCATACCCATTTCCTGTTCCCAATAAATCACAAAAAACAGTTGACCACTGGACACTACTAAGGGAGTTCAAAATGTACAAATTCTGCAAATTCAATAGCAATTTTCATTTGATAATCTTTAATCTCCTCTTTGCTAAATTCTGCTTCTAACTCTAGATATGTATATTAGATATTTCTGGATTTTATCACTAATTATTTCCTCTGGCTCTGTCCTAATGTTTTCTCCTTATAACTACCCTGAGTTTGTGTATTAATCTAGCCAATGAATATTTATTGAAAGCCTGCCATATACCTAGCACTGGTCTGGACACTAAAAACGTATACATGAACACAAAATCTCTACTCTCAAGGATCATATAGTTGAGTCAAGGTTATTATCATTCAAACATCTTTAATCTACTCTCAAGGACAGTATAATTGAGTCAGGGTTAATATCATTCAATCATCTTTAATGATCTGATCATCAAAACACATAAATAAAATCATTACTCTGGTAATCAGGATAGAATAGGCTATGCTTTAGTAACAAATAACCCCCCAAATTTCAGTGGCTTAACATAATGGAGAATAATGGAGATGTATTTCTTATTCATGCTACAATCTGATACAGGTTGCATGCCTATTCTGTGCTGGTCTCTACAGGTGGAAATTCAGAGCACTAGGCTGCTTCCAACTTAAAACTGCTATCTCAAAGTCTTTCAATGCCAGCCCCAGATATTAAATGTATCCCTTACTCTCTCCTGCCTCCAACCAGAATGGCATTACTTCTTCTCATATTCTATTAGTGAGAATTAGTCAAACACCCCACCCAAATGCATGGGAACTGGGAAATACTGAGGAGCAAATGAAGTTTCGGTAAATACCAATATTCCCTGACAGTCCTTTAAGAAATATATGAATAAGCATATTACTTCATTTTTTTTTCTTTTTTTAAAGTGGTCACCACCAAAAGTCTAGTTACCATCCATCATCATACATCTGACATCCTTCACCCATTTCACCCACCCACAAATCCCCCTCTGGTAACCACTAATCTGATTCCTGTATCTATGAGTTTGTTTTTGCTTTATTTTGTATGTTCATTTGTTTTGTGTTTTTAGATTCCACATATGAGTGAAATCATATGGTATTTGTATTTCTCTGTCTGACTTATTTCACTTAGCATAATCCCCTTGAGGTCCATCCACATTGTCACAAATGGCAAGATTTCATTTTTTTATGGCTAATATTCCATTGTGTATATATACCACAATTTCTTTATTCATTCATCCATCAATGGACATTTAGGTTGTTTCCAAATCTTGGTTACTGTAAGTAATGCTGCAGTGAACAAAGGGGTGCATATGTCTTTTCGAATTAAGTGTTTTTGTATTCTTTGGATAAATACGCAAAAGTGTAATAGCTGAATCATATGGTAGTTCATTTTTGAGGACACTCCATACTATTTTTCATAGTAGCTGTACCAATTTACAGGCCTACAAACAGTGTATAAGAGTTCCCTTTTCTCCACCTCCTCTCCAACATTCATTATTTCTTGTCTTTTTGATTATAGTCATTTTAACAGGTGTGAGGTGATATCTCATTGTGGTTTTATTTGCATTTTCCTAATAATTAGTGATGTTAAACATCTTTTCATGTGCCTGTTGGCCACTTGTATGTTTTCTTGTAAAAATGTCTATTCAGATCCTCTGCCCATTTTTCAATTTGTCCATTTGTTTCTTTGATGTTGAGTTGTGAGTTCTTTGTCTATTTTGCATATAAATTCCTTATAGAATATATCATTTGCAAATATCTTCTGCCATTTAGTAGTCTGCCTTTTTTTGTTGATAGTTTCCTTCTTAGTCTGATGTGGTCCCATTTGTTTATATCCGCTTTCATTTTTGTTTCCCTTGACTGAGAAGACATATCCAAAAAAATATTGCCAAGACCAACATCAAAGAGCAAACTGTCTATGTTTTCTTCTATGAGTTTTATAGTTTCAGATCTTACACTTAAGTCTTTAATCCATTTTGTGTTTATTTTTGTATATGGTGTGAGAAAGTAATACCTGACAGTCTTCTAAGACATATATGAATGAGCATATTACTTCATTTTTTTCTTTTTTTAAAGTGATCATCACCACAAGTCTAGTCACCATCCATCATCATGCATGTAGCTGTCCAGTTTTCCCAACACCACTTATGGAAGAGGTTGTCTTTTCCTCATTGTATATTCTTGCCACATTGTCACAGATTAATTGACCATATATGTGTGGGTTTATTTCTGGGCTATTTGTTCCGTTTATCTATGTGTATAATTCTGTGCCAGTTCCATACTGTTTGATTACTGTAGTTTTGTACTATAGTCTGAAGTCAGGAGTGTGATAACTCCAGCTTTGTTCTTCTTTCTCAAGATTGTTTTGGTCGGTTATTCAGGATCTTTTTTGTGGTTTCAAACAAATTTTAGAATTATTTCTTTTAGTTCTGTGAAATATACCATTAGAATTTTGATAGGGATTGTACTGACTCTGTAGTTTGGAAATTTTAATAATGTTAATTCTTCCAATCCATAAACATGGAATATCTTTCCATTCATTTGTGTCTTCTTCAATGCCTTTCATCAGTGTATTATAGTTTTTAGTGTACAGGTGTTTCACCTCCATGGTTAAATTTATTCCTAGGTATTTTATTCTTTGCAATGCAATTGTAAATGGGATTGTCTTCTTATTTTTGCTTTCTGATAGTTCATTATTAGTGTATAGAAATGCCAAAGATTTCTGTGTATTGATTTTGTATCCTGTGACTTTACTGAATTTATTAATTAGTTCTAACAGTTTTTTTGGTGGAGTCTTTAGGGTTCTATCTATATAGTATGATGTCATCTGCAAATAGTGACAGTTTTACTACTTCCTTTCCAATTTTGGATTCCTTTTCGTCTTTTTTCTTGCCTAACTGCTGTGGCTAGGACTTCCAATGCTATGTTGAATAAAAGTGGAAAGAGTGGGCATTCTCATCTTGTTCCTGATCTTAGAGGAGAAGCTTTCAGCTTTTCACTGTTAAGAGTGATGTTAGCTGTTGGTTTGTCATATATGGCCTTTATTATGTTGTGGTACATTCCTTCTATACCCATTTTGTTGAGAATTTTTATCATAAATGGATGTTGAATTTTATAAAATGCTTTTTCTGCATCTATTGAGATGATCATGTGATTTTTCTCCTTCATTTTGTTAATGTTACATACCGCATTGATTGATTTTCAAATGTTGAACCATCCTTGAATCACTGGAGTAAACTCCACTTGATCGTGGTGTATGATCCTTTTAGTGTATTGCTGGATTTCGTTTGCTAATATTTTGTTGAGGAATTTTGCATCTACGTTCATCAAAGATATTGTCCTATAACGTATTACTTCATATTTTGAAATGTAGAATATTAATGTCCACATATAAGCTAATTCCCAGCACAAAGTCTAATACATGGCAGACACTCGATAAATTTTTGAGAAATATAGCAAAGAATAAATGATGCTAGTGGAACTAATGATTTACACAAGTATAAAAAAATGCATAAATGAAAAGTTATTTTAAAATACAAGAAAAACAAACACTATACCATTTTATATTGCACATAACTGACAAGTAAATTATACGGATCACACATACTTAAGAGATGGAAGCAACCACCTTGTACTGGCATAGGCAATTATGTTGTTTTGTTTCATTTTATTTTATTTTATTTTAAGGTGGTGGGATTTGATTGAAGAAACAGTTAAGATTTGGACAGTGAAAAAGGTCATGTCTGATAGAGACCTCTGTGATCAAATATATACAAATAGACAAATGCAAAATGTGTTTGAGAATCATTAGGTCAAATGACCTGGTAGGACAAGAAGATCAATCTAGGAAAGTTACTGTGAGAGAAGTTTGGAGCAAAAGATTCAGAAATTTAAACTTAAATGACTATCTGCAACCTACAAGATAAAAGTTTTGAACAAAGAGTAGCAACCTAGAGGTCACAGAGGTAGTTTTGGCTCCTGATGCTGTCCTCAAGCCTATTCTAGATATAGATCTTGAGTGAAAGTCCTGTCTCAAAATAAATCAGGAGGGTAAATACAAAGTATAAATTCCTGCACTAAACCACTGTAAAATAAGTGCCCCAACATTATGGCAATGCCAAACTATATAGACTAAAAGGTATAGACCATGAAATTGGTATAGCAAACTTCGGCCAATCTTGTGAGCCCTAGGCATCTATAAATGACAAATAACTCAAAGATATGAAAGGAACTCAGAGTTGGGTTGGGTGCATTAGTCAAACAGGGTATATTGTCTAATTATTTAGAAAAATAATTTATACATATTTATAACTTATTTATGATTATACAGAAAACATTTCTTTTGGAGAGGGAATGAGTATAGATAATTGGGCTCTTGTAGGTGTTTTAGTGGTTCTCTTTAGAAACCTTGTTAAAAAAAAAAAAAAAAAGCCAAATTTACAAGAAAATTGAACCATAGGAGTGGTTGTTCAATTTACAAACATTTAGCAACTATTTCCTTTAAATGTTTTTTCCTGATATATTTAAATATGGTTCTATGTTTAAATCGTTCACTTAAAGTCTCTAAAAGTAGTTTGCAAAGCACTTCCTTGCAAGTTATCCCTGGCAACATTGTTCAGCTTCATCCGTCATTAACCCTAAAGCAAGTCAGTACTTTGTTGGAAGTCAAGGGGTTTAGCTCAGATATTTGCAATCAAGCTATTATACATGATATTAAGTCTCATGAAGCTACTTATCTTACCAAAGGAAAAAGGAAACACTAACTACTCTTTTCAATAAGAAGAACAAGGCAAAATGTATTTGAGTAACAAAGGAACAAATGACAGGACTGAATCCATTTAGCCAATAAACTGTCCATAATCTAGACCAGTGATTTTCAAACTGTGGAATGCCACCCAATTGGTGAGCCATGACATCAATTTAGTGGGTCACAGGGTTGCATTGTTGAGAAAAGGAATAGAATAGAATAGATCCAAATATAACTCAAGTAGTAAAGACAGATATTTATGAAAATTTTTAGCTATGTGTGTGTGTATATATTGGAGTACAATTAAAGTTATTTCTTACTGTAGGTCAGGGTCAAGAAGTTTAAAAATAACTGACATGCAGTTATCGTAAAGAAAATGTGTAAGGTCATGTCAAAATAAAGTAGCTATTAGCATTCATTGTGATCATAGCATAAAATCACATCCACAAAAACTCATTTCTTCTTAAGGATACTAGGTAGATCTTGAGAGCATCTTACTATTTTCTAACCATTTTCACAGAAACATTTCTCTCTTAATTGTGGTAGGTTCAGCCCTTCCTGACAGAGAGGAGACAAAATTGGGATTAATTGGCTCTGTTTTTTCTGTTATCCTTCTTCCATTTGCTCCTAGTGGAAGATCAACGCCTTTTTAGTTTTCTTGTTCTGAACATAACTGAAACCAAACTCTTTGGTCACCAGCATTCTCACCTGACTCCACACCTCTGCCTTTAGTTTCCTGATCCCATTCTAATTTTTAAAAAATATATTATTTCATTCTAACTGATTTGTGCCAAACTCTATATTGATCCCTAGTCATGTAATTTTTTTTTTGGCTAATGATTGTTGGAAGGATGGATTCATTTGAGATCTCCTATGCAGTAACAGTAAATTATATAGCTGTCTCCCCTTTTCCTGTCTGTCATTTACAATTTCATACCAGCAGATTGTTTCACTTATTGTTAACCATCTATTTTAGGGTCCTTTGGGAAGCAGCCTTGAATCCAACTTCCCCAACATTTTATTTTCCCTTGGCTATATCCTACCTTTGTTGCTAGAACAGATCTCTTACCACAGCAGTACTGCTTTATTCTCCACTGACCTCTGGTCTAATTTATTTTTCAAATGTCCACTGCCTCCTAGTTCTCGGAGACGCTCTTGGCCTTTTGGTAAATCCTTCATTTTCTCCTGCTTCACTTGACCTTTCTCCTTGGCATCCATGCATGATTCTTTATTCTTCAATTCAATTTGAGCACTAAAGCCCTGTAGCTATTCCCTGCGTAACGGTCCCTTCAGATTTCAGTATAGACTAAACAGTTTTTCTCTTGACATTATTCTCTCCTGACCTCTTTGCTTCCAAAAATGGTGACCTAGCTTAAGTAGGCCTTTTGTGAAGACGGTTTTCTCTATTTCCTGAAATATTAGATACTTTCCCTGCAGTTATTTCACTTTTTACAAAGTAATAAGCAAGGGAGTCACTGTGTAATAAACATGGGTTCTCTCACTATAATAATAAATTGTAGGACAACTTATTCTAATTTGATGAATTTTTGAATTATCATTTTCTCCTTTACGTAAGGCAAACAATGTTGATGACTTTGAAGGTCTGTTCTGCCTTCCCCTCCCTCACACAGCAGAGTATTGCTCCCTTTTCCATTGCTCACTGGGACATGCCACATAGTACTGCAATGGCCATGTCTGCAAAGGGGTCAGAGACTTTTCAGCACAGAATCAATCACCACCGGTTTAGCAAAAGCAGCCCGAAGCAGATTTTACCAAACTGTTTAACTCTCACTTTTTCCCTTTCTGAATGAACTCTGTTTCCCCTTTGCCCATGTGCCATTCCCTCAAACCCAACATTCCCATGTACCTAAGATCACTCTTATATGGCAAAAGATAAATTTGATAACCTAACTTGTATTAATATGTTATTGACTTATAGTGTTACCTCTTGTAAGAGAACTTGCTTAAGGAAGGTAATATTTAATTCAAATATATTACTTTCATTGAGAAATTCAGGCTCCCTTAAATGTGTTTCAGGAGAAGAACTGGAAGCAGAGGTGACTGGCAATTGTGCCATGTAGGTGACTGATTTTTGCATCTTCATAGAGATTTAACCCAGAGCCCAATTTGGAAAAGGCCTTGTTTCACTTTGTTTCTAAAGAGACATTCATCTTCTAAGGAGTTCACATCTGTCAGGGAAAGGCAGCCCATTTCCCATTGCTCATTATTACCTCTGCAAAAATAAAAGCAGAGCCCAGTTTCAATCCCTGTATACCTTGAGCTCTATGGAATGTGGACAATAATCAACCACAGAGAATTGACTAACATAGTTCCCAATTATTAACTCTGCCACATTTTGATGTTCAATAAATTTAGAAAGATATACTGAAGTAGAAAGGGTGTGAATTCCAGGTAGAATATAATAAAGATTTATAAGGTTTTTGCAAAACCCTTGCCCTTTGCAAATATTAAGAGCCGAATTTACCTGCTCTTCAGCCTAAGAGAAAATGGCACCTGAAGAGCCTCAGGAACTAACAGTTTTAAACTCTGGTTGAACCCCAGGTGCTAGCTCTACCACAGCACTATCTTTCTTTAATAGAAAGTTATAAGTTTCCAGAATTCACAGGAGTCTGGCTGGCTTCTATCCAGGACAAGAGTATAGAGGAGAGGTAATCAATATGCCCTAGCCTATCCTGCAAGGTTTATTTTAAAGATTACCTTGAGTTATGGTAAGGTCTTTGTGAAATACATCATCCTTACAGAGTAAAGCAGATCCATGGAGGTGTCCTGGATGGGTCTTCAGGGAACCACAGCAAAATGTCAAAAAGCCCTCGAAATCTCTGTTTTTATTTTATGAGGAGCAGAGGATCGATAGTAGTGATTGGTAGAGCCCAGTTGATGAAAAGGTCCATAACTTGGGAGGATGCTTCCAGCTGTGATTGGCAGAGGGACCAGGTTGCAGCTTAGAGCCAAGAATTAAAGTTTCATAAGCAGCATGAACTAAGTCCAAATGCTGGGTAATCTAGAAATAGCCTTGTCAGAAAAGCCATGCTAGAGAGAATAACAGAAATCAATTTTGGTTGCAAGCGAAGCCTTGTTTAAAATTTCGGCTTGCTAGATACTAACAACTCTGAGAGATTCTTCGATTCAAGAAAATTGGAGGTAAATGCTTTGGGATACGACTGTGTGATTGACATAGTTGAGTTCCAGGACAGAATTGTGTTGTCTTTATAACGAGGTTTGGAAAAGCTTCACATACTGCTATACCATAGTAGTAGTTTTATTATCACTCTAAATATTACTAGTAGGTGAAATAAAAATCTTTATGAAAGTCTTCATAAATTAAAGTGCTTACATTTGTAAATAGCTGCTATCAGTTTACTTCAATATTAGTTCATGTGCTCAGAATTAGTAGAGTCCTCTTTTTCAATCGATCAGAGCTTGTGATAGATGAGAGTAAATTCTGTGACAACTGGAAAACTTAAGTAACATAGCAATTGTAATAGGACTGCTTTTGGTAGTGATGAGAGAAGCAGATGAAAGCTATTGGCAGTCCATTTGACCCATGAACCTGATGAGATAAAATATGCATAAAGGCAGTTTGACTAAAGTCGCTCCTTATAAGCTCTGGATTCTGAGGGAAATTTCTTGGCTCTGTTGTTTTTACTCACTACATCTCCTCTCTGCCTTCAATGCTTATGCTTATCACTCAACTTGTAAACCTTTGCCTTGGTCCTGCCATTCCTTCTAAATATGGGACCAATTCATAACCAATCTGCCTTAATTTCTTCTTCTTCACCTTCAATGTAACCACTTAACTCTATTGCAATCTGGCCTTTATCCCCATAATTCCACTGCAACTAAATTTCTCCAACCTTATCAATAGTTTCTTCTACACCATACTCTTTCAAATTCTGTATGACATTTAATATTTTGATCACCCGCCTCCCTTTAAAAAAATTGGTTCTCATCTAACCTCTATAACTGCTCTTTCTCTGTTCCTCATTTAATAGTTCTAGAGGTCTCCCTTCCCTCCCCGTCCCCCAGCTGTCATTCAAGTTTTAGTCTTTGACCCTATGCTAACTGCCCTCTGCTTTCTCTTCTTCACAGAGTTCTTGAGGCTTCAACCATCATTTTTGTCTTCCAAATGTTACATGCCAGGTAACACTTCTCATGTATCTCTGCTAATTAATCTTCAAAAACTATTGTTTTGTTCAGGTTGCTCTCCATTTTGAGAGTAACAAAGATGCCTGGATTCTGAGACCCAAACTCCACGCTTGACATCTTCCATGAGACATATCCTGGCCAATTCTATTTCAATAATAATACTGCCTTAATGAAGCTTTTTACCTCTTTTCTATGTCACACAATCTAGAATGTACTTTCTGTTGCCTTTTATTATCTAGTCTAGCTAGATCATCAGTCTCAAAAGATAACATACTGTATGATTCCATTCATATGATATTTCCAAAAAGACAAACCTATAGTTATAGTTAACAGATCAGTGGCTGCTAAAGGAAGGGGAGGATGTGACTATAAAGGGATAGCACAGAGGGCTTTTGGTGATGATGGACCTGTTCTGTTTCCTAATAGTAGTGGTTGTTACATAAATCTATCCGTGTGTTAAAATTCACAGAACTTTATACCGAAAAAAAGTCGCTTTTACTGTATGATCATTTGAAAAATAAAACTTAAAAAAGACTTAGGGATATGAGTAACTTTTCATCTTTTTTTCATTTTGAAAACTTCAGAATAGAAAGGCTATGAAAAGAGTAGAGCTGGTCTGTGGATAAAGCTTTCAAAAATCAGATTAACCTTCTGGGTCATGCATGCTTCCATGATGACAGCATGGACACATGTGGATTAGCCATAAATATGAAAAGGAAGCACGAAGTAAATTAAGGTTTTACACTAAGTGTCACTCAGCCAATGTAGCAAATAAGCAAAGGCTAGGCATCCCAAAATATCTTCTCATGGATTGCAGCTATGAGTGAACATGACAGTTAAAAGCTAAGGTCTAAGACATAGGCACAAAGTATTAACTCTGAGGGTGAATGATAGAACTTAGAAGGTATCCAGGTCATAATTCTTTCCCTTAACCCTAGGTCATTAATAACTAGTAAAGAGTCCAATTTCATCTAGATTCCATAGCTTCTCTGTGTTTTCATTTCCTATCTTGATGGAAACAATTATATTTTTACACAACCAAAGAACAAATATGACCTGTTTCACAATTTAGGCAGCTGACCTGCATGAATTTTTGACAAAATTATCAAGTTTTTTAGTTATAAATGTTTCTCCTTCTGAAATTTGGGATACAGTGGGGAGCAAGGCGGAATATATCATCTGTGACTCCCTTCTGATGCTACATTCATGGCTAACTTCTTGATTCTGGATGAGCCTTACCAACAATCTTCATTCTTTGGAAAGATTTTCCTAGTCTTTTATAATCTTCATCAATCAAAAGTTACCATCTGAGGGACCATGCTTTCTTTGCAGGTAGCTAAGACTTCCACACACTTTGTTAAGCAGAACTCTTGACTCCAGGCTTGATCCATATATCTTAAAGCTAGAGGCAGTCCCTTTTGCTAAGGTTATCTACAGCAATTTCTTTTATTGCCATTAACAGCTGGAGACTTTCTTATTGAAATGTAACCAGCGCCATAATAGCCTTGGTACTCTCAATGCTCCCAGTGATCTCTTCAGAGGCCTTGAAACACTGCTCCTTTAGGAAGACTGGATCAAGCATAAGAGTTCATATAACATCTACTGCGATGGCACCAGGTTCTCTGTGGGACATTTCAGATATTAAGTGATGGATACTTGCCCCTCCTGAAGCATCTCATCCAAGCATGCTATTCAAGGTTCAAATGCTTCCTTTCCAGGAGCGAAAAGAGGACTTGAGCATAAACTCCTTTATAGACACGGGGTTCAATAGGGGAGAGCTCTAACACTTATAGAATGCCTCATCCCAGGGCTTTGGGCTGGATCGCCATGATGTCAAAGAGCACCAAAGAGGCCCACTATATCATTACTACCTGTCCGCTCTACTTCAAGCACTATTGCCACATTCATATGGGTACTATCTCAAAACCATTTTCTTAAAGAACTCTGTGTCACGTGAGGAAGGTTTACTTAGCTACCTTCAGGCACACCCTTTAGGGAGTTTAGCAGGTTCTGTTACCACTGGCAGGCTATATGACCCTTTTAAAGAATTGTTTTTGTAAACATAGAGCAAAAAAAACACTAAGCCAGAGGGCACAGGCTCTTGCACAACTTTGGGATTATTCTTAGAGCCCCACCACCCATAGGAAAATGGACCCCTAAGTGGTCAGATAGCACCTCCCCGGCCCAGCTGTTAGAGAATAAGCACAAGTCATGGAAGAGAAAGGTTACTGAATAGACAAAATTAGGGTAAATGTAATGCTAAATATCACCAAAACAAGCTCTAACCAACAAAGGATGGTTCCTCACCCTTCCTCACACTTCATAGGGAAAATTCTGAATCATACTTCACATCGCCTCTCAGAGTTCCCCAGCAAGGCTAAGCCCAGTTGCCCACAGTGAAAACTTACTTATTAATATACAGGCCTCCCCACCTCCCACTCCCACCCTCCTACCCCGACTTTCTAAAAATTCACTTTATACCGCTTCACTTTTACAAAAGACCTACATTAGTACCTTTCTTTGCTAACTGAAAGAAATACGAAAAGGATTTTAACTTTTGCAAAAAAAGCAAAAAGTAAAAATAGCATTCAGCCTTTTTTTGCAGTGAGCCCTGACAGAGGCATCAGGCTCCTTGAGCAGCAGCGAGAGTGGCACCCCCAAGCTCCTTCCCCGGGAACTACATTCAGCATCTCAGCATCAGGCCACCACAGCTTTGAACTGTTTCTTTGAGCAACTGTGTTTTATCTGGATTTATTTTATACATCCATTAGCAAGATGTGTCCTAGGGTACTTGCATCTTCTTCGCCTTATGCCATTTCAGCTTAGAAATGTTTCATAGGAATGCTCTACTTTCAAACATCAGGGGAAAACTGTACTCTTTATTGACTTCCCTTTCTTCCATCTCTCACTTTCTCACTCACAGTGCTTCCTAAGGTAACTTTCCAAAAAAAACTCCGTACACCCAATCATTGTCATAACATTTGCTTTGGGGTGGCGGGGAGGAGACCTAATTTAAGACCCTGTCTTTTACTCATACACAAAATTTCTGTGATTTCAACTGCCAGGCTTTCTGCCGATTGGATTCGATTTATTTTTACTCAGAGAATATTCATTGAATACAAACAATTTTATATTACCATGGAATTCTTAGGTTAGAAAGAGAAATAAGAGCTGCAAGTAAAAAGTTGTACTAGAGTATATAAAATTGAAGTAATAAAAAAGTTACAAATGTGAGAGGCAAAAGAGGGAGCTCAGAGGACCAGGACAGAAGAACTGAAGAAGGTGACATTGGAGCTGGACCTTGAAGTGCAACAGGATTTGGGCATCCGAAAGCCCTGAAGAAGTGCCTGATGGGCAGAGGGAATGATGAGTGAAGACACTGAGTCAGGAACGTACAGGGTATATATGAGAAACGAGAGGTAGTTCCATCTGTTTCAAGTACAATATGTAATAAGGGCACGTAGAGAAAGATAAAGATGGAAAAAAAGGATATTGTCAGATGGGACTTCCCTGGTGGTCCAGTGGTAAAGAATCTGCCTTCCAATGCCGGGGACATGGGTTCGATCCCTGGTCGGGGAACTAAGATCCCACATACCGCGGGGCAACTAAGCCCACGTGCCACAACTACTGCACTCATGTGTCTCAACAAGAGAGCCTGTGTGCCACAAACTACAGAGCCCACGCTCCCTGGAGCCTGCGCGCCACAACTAGAGAGAGAAAGCACGCAGGCCACAGCTAGAGAGAAGCCCGTGCACCACAATGAAGATCCCACATGCCGCAACTAAGACACGAGGCAGCCAAAAAATAAATAAATTTAAAAAAGGATATTGTCAGATAATTGATTCTCAATCTAAGTAGTTTATAAAGAAAGCAATGGTAAGCCATTGAAAATATTTGAATAAAAATAGTGATATCTTATCTTTCATGTCTCAGTTTGCTATCAGTTCAGGTATACTACTTTTACCCCCTTATACTACTGGCCCTATCCCTCTCTATCTAGGTTCTTTGCTTTTTTCCTTTATAGCATTATTATAATACAATGTTGGTTTTATTAATTTCTGTACTTAGTTTTTTCTCCCTCAGTAAAAAGCTGTCAGATAACCCATTTAATATTATGTATCCAGTGTTTTTTATGGCATCCTGCAAATAGTAGGTACTCAATTTAAGTTTTGTTAAATAAATGAATGAATGACATGTTTTTTGATGGCTCTGATACTTTATCTGATACTTCTCTGACAAAAGACTCTTCACTTTCTCCTCTCCTCATAGAATCACTGTATTCAAACACAAATCAAACTCACAACACCTAATGTATCCCACGGTTTCCAGACTCACACAAACAAGCTTAACTTGAACTATGGTTACATATGATTTGAGAGAGTACCAAAGACCCATCTAGCAGGCTCTAAAACTTTATTTAATCAAATCTGAACAGAGAACTTGACTGTTTACTCTCCTGTTACATCTGAAGCCCCAGACTTGAGGGCATGGCTGGTTGCAATGCCGAGCTGGTCCTTCCACCAGGTAAGGTGTTCCTGCCACATCACAGGTTAACCCAGGTGAGTACAAGAAAGCAAAGTGGCCTGCTTTTGTTCTGATTGGCACAAGCTTTTGATTGTTCCATCCAGGCTTCCATCTTTATAAGTCTACACACCCCTTGGTGAGAACACAAATTCTTGTGTTTTAATGTTGACTTTTGATGTTAGGCGCTAACAAGAAGGCCATTAGACTGAGGTGGCCTGCTTAAGCAAACCAAAATCTAAGCCTGTAAATGTCTCAAGGTTATGAAAGCAAAACCCAAGGATAACAAATCACAAACAGCCAACTATAGTCAATTAAATAATTTCTTCTCTTTGCTTCCATACCTTCTCTGTATAAATCCCCAGCTCCTGCCAATGAAGTGTCCTAATTGATTCTGCTTTGGCACTGCCTGATTTAAATTGATTTTTGCTTAAACTCTTAAAAATCTTTATATGTCTCAGTTTATCTTTTAACAAAACTGAGTGTGCTATGGGAACCCAAGTCACCCATCTCTAAAATTAAGAAAGGATGTACACCAACCCAGAGAAACAACTCCCCAGGATTTACCACAAAAGGAAGAAACTCTTGAGCAGACAGATGATATCTGTGACCACCTGACCTGAGCATAGATCATTCCTCTATTGGTGCAGGAATGGCCTCAACACATTATTGCAATACTCTTGGGTAAAAGAATGCATAGAAGCTGATAGCCCCACTGATTATTGGCTACAGACATATCAAAAAATAATCGGAGCAGATAAAGGAAGAGAATTCCTCTCCCTACGCAGAACACAGAGAGACATGTGCAGGAACTCAAAGAAAATCAGCATAGTTAGCCACTACAGTGATTAGCAATAGCAGTGATCATAGTAGGAGGGAAAATTTAAGCAACAACAGGAAAATTACTAGATAAAAGAGAAGACAGGTGGAGATAATCTTAATTTCGGCCTGAAAATGTTGGATTTTGAAACTTTCTGAAAGATTTTCCAACTTCCATCGTCTGTGGCCTAATTTTTCAACTAGCTCCATCAGTGCCTCTTATTTTCTATTTTCTAGCCCAAACTCCCAAATGCTTGCCTGTTTATCCATCCTTCTCGTCTCCCTTTCCAGATCCTCTTTCCTTTCATTTCTTTGTTCCTCCATGTCACCCATACTTGTTAAAATTATTTGCATATAACACTCATAATAACTTCATACCCTAGCAAAGTGACTTGCATGGGGGAGGTTTTCAATAAATATTCATTTAAGATGACTTTTTTCCACTCTTCTTTTGTCATAGCTCCCCATCCCACCGAGCCATGGAGACATTGGTCTTATTGTAGGTCACAAAATAATGAAGTACAAGGATTTCACTTTAGGAAGAAACAGGAATCAGGACTTTTGTCACTGACTTTCATGAACTGGGCTTCCAACTTTTAAATGTGGTGCATAATTGACACTTTGATACTTTTAGGCTATGGTGTATTCTCACACTCTCATGGGGAAAAAATACTTGCTGACACAATCAGGAAACAGATGGTGACAAAGATCTTATACTTTGGTGCCAATCAATATGTTTTACTTGCCACTACTAAAATCTCATTTGAGGGACCCAGGAATTTAAAGGAATTTTTCTGGCTTTTTTCTCTATCCTTTAAAGACTATTTTTAAGAATCTTCAGGGCTTAAAAGTTTTACTTCATTTTTCCTCTTCAGTTTATTAAGTCAATTCTAGAAGGGTTTTGGCTTGTAGCTAAGAGAAAATAGTGAATTCAAGTATTTTGTTCTTTACCATCAGTGACAGAATAGTGTCTTAACTCTTGCCCCCTTCCATCCAGACACCACCCTTGAGTACAGCTACCCTAACCTTGAAAAATTAATCTTCTGGAGAATGATGAGTTCTGTAATTGTGCACTGACATAACAACAGAAATGCTTCTCCCCATCCCTTCATTACTGCTTCATTTACATAATAGCGACTGCTTGTCAAACAAGAAAATAAAAGGAGGGACTTCCCTGGTGTTGCAGTGGTTAAGAATCCGCCTGCCAATGCAGGGCACACGGGTTTGATCCCTGGTCCGGGAAGAACCCACCTGCCGCGGAGCAACAAAGACCGTGCGCCACAACTACTGAGCCTGCACTCTAGAGCCCATGAGCCACAACTACTGAACCTGCGTGCCATAACTTCTGAAGCTGCACGCCTAGAACCCATGCTCCACAACAAGAGAAGCCACTGCAATGAGAAGCCCGCGCACCGCAACGAGTAGCCCCCACTTGCTGCAACTAGAGAAAGCCTGCGTGCAGCGACGAAGACCCAACGCAGCCAAAAATAAATAAATAAATACACAAACCCTTAAAAAAAAAAAAAAAGGAATATTTCTGGAAGGAGCAAATGATAACATTATTATCCAGAATACAAAATATTAACGAGTTGAAACTCTATGTCTGAGGAGAAAGAATCAGATAATCACGTCCAACTAGGAACTTCTCCCCCAGACCAGAAACTTCTGAAGGGCAAGGACAATGTTTTATTCTACCTCAGAGCCCATATAGCCATTTTTAACAAATATTTGCTGAGTTGAATCTACAGCAGTCCCTGAACTGGCCAGAGAGATGTCCACCAAAAGAAGCCCCCTTTGTTTATGTATCTCTAGTATATTTGATTTGCATTGTGACTTTTAGGGTTTGGGATGCCTAAGAAATGTGTGGGTGAGTGAACCTTTATGCATCACCTACCTAGGCAACTATGGGAGCCTGATTTAATCAGGTGTATTCTATTTCACTGTGCTTTTCTCCCCACTGCTTAAATTGGTCACTAACATCTCTCAAATAATTTGAAAATATTTGCTGAGTATGACTTCCATAGAGGATACAAAGGAAGAAAACTACATTGTGTTGAACATATACAATACTTTATGCCAAGCACACATAGGATATATAATTTAACCCTCAAAACAATTGTGTGAGGGCGCTGTTATCGATATTCCTATTTTATAATGAGGAGACACAGGTTCAAAGATATTAATTAAGTAGCCTAACATCACACAGATTGCAGCATAGCTGGGGTAGAAACCTAAGTCTGTCTAGTTGCAATGTCTATTGCACAGGAATGAATATTAATTTTACTTTAATTTCCTTGAATCTACACAAATTCTGTGCTCCTACTTCTAGGATCATAAATAGGTCATTACTTCTAATTTCTCAGTTAATTGTTCAGTAACTTACTCAGCAAGATTTTGGCTCTGACATCCTAACAGAGTTCTGATATGGGTTTGGTTTTCATCCTCATAGCAGTCCTTCACAGAAATCCACAAAAGGTCTAAAGTGTGCTGATCTTATTCTTCTTCATCTGCCAGGCTTCCTGAAAAATTCTACAAACTCCAAACTGGTCACAATCTGAGCAAACATGTTTTTGTAGAAACAAATGTATGGCATACACATCATATAATTTCCTCTGCTCAAAACTCTCTAATAAATCTTCATCTTGCTCAAAGTACTAAATTTTTGGCTTTCCAATAACCTAGAGGGCATTACATAACCTGGGCCACCTCCCTTACCTCTCTGGTAGTCCCTTCTACTGTTTTCTCCCTGGCTCATGTTCTCTGGCCACACTGCCCTTCATGCCTTCCAGTTTTGCACCCATATCAGAGCCTTTGCATTGGCTGTTTCCTCTGCCTAGTGCCTTCTTCCCCAGATTTGCAGATAGTTTACTCCCTTACCTTCTTCAAGTTTTTGTTCAAAAGTCACCTTCTCAATGATATCTACCCTGATCCCCCTATTAAAAATTATAACCAAATAGTCAAGAATTCTCAGTCTTCTTTACACTACTCAGCATTTTTAGGTAACATTTATCACTTTCTAACAAACTATATTTCAACTGTTTTTTAGGCTCATTATTTATTTTCTGTATCCCTCCACTAGAATATAAGCTCCACAAGGACAGGGGTTATTTTAAATTTCATGCATGGATGTATCCCGAGCACCTAGAAACAGTGTATATAAGAGATGCTCAATAAAAGAATAAATATGCATATAAACACACATACATTTGTGAACTCTTAAACACCTGAATCTCTCAGGAGTATCACACAGTATTAAGAATTATAATAATTACCTGACTTATGAGTTTAGATTCAACCCACCCTACTTTATAGTTCTTTTTAATCAATAAATTCAACAAGAGTATGTTAGCAGTGAAAAAATAGATCCAGCTGCATACATTCCTTTAAAAGGCACTCAGTAACATTGAACATTTTCTTTTCAGTAGTAAAATGACTTATTTGAATCAGAGACCTTAAAGTCCATGTATGGGGAGGGAAATACTCTCACATAAACTGAAAAGTATATGCAGGTCAACATATAAAGACTGGTCAGACTCTGGTTTGTATTTTCATCTGTCTCTCTCCGGCTGTCTGCTCATCGTTCAGCTTCCCGCTCCCTCTTTAAATCTATGCTCTTTTCTAAGGTGTAGTGCTCTATCTCTCCCAGCTCAAGAGGAAAACAGTTTTCCATCAAACATGGTGCTCAGGCTCAGACCTCCTTAAGCACTGCATCAGATTTATTGCTGGCTTCATCACTTATCAATAAAACCGGCTTACACACCTTGCTCTATCTTGACAGCCGTCTCTCCAGACATCAGGAACCAAGGTTTACATAGACTCTGGACTTTATCTGGGCCCTGTGATGTACAATATCACGGCAACAAGGCCTTTTCTCTTTGTTCTGGGGAAACTTGAGCCATAATGTGCCAGCCTGGTGTTCATGCTGATTGTGATAAAGAGCAGCGCACAGCTTTTTCTCTCACTCTTCTTTCTCTTCTCTCATTTTTTTCTCCTCTCTCTTTTAAAGAAACAGGTGTTGGCATGGATTAGAGAAAAATTACATCATCTTGAAGAGAAGAGGAGAAATGGAAAGGAGGGAAAAAAATAGGAAAAAAAAGTGGCAACCAGACCCAAATACATTTGCACATATAAAGCTGTTCTAATGAGAGCCAAATTGATTTGACATTCAGTGGCAGTTTGAAGCCAAGAAAAGCAAAGCAGCCTACAAAAGGCCTAGCTCATTGTTTATGGAGTGTCATACTCTATCATCTGTGAGACCAATAACAGGGATGCGAAGGCCTTTAAAGGCAGGGTGTGTGCTGGGAAGGGCTGTGTGGATACCACCAGTGTCAGATCTGATAGACTGATTGAACGTGGCTTCCTGAGCTGAGATGGGGTTTGTCAGATGAGGCGGATATTATCTGCAGATTACACATTAGCCAGTAAATTTATAAAGTATTAGCATTCTTTGAAGATGTGTACAATGCTTAGGGAGGCACATTTTACACTGGTCTAGGGAGAAAAAATTCTCATAAAAATATTAACCAATGAAAGACAGTAATGAATTATATGTCATTCAAATGGAACTATATGCATAATATAACAGAAGCATCATTATCATCACAAAAAGAGTATGGTTCCCTCATAGCAAGCAACGAACACTGCAGGTATGCACATGTATACAGTTGATAGAATGAAAAAAAGTCATACTAAAATAGAAATTTTTTCCATTAACTTTATTTTTCAAGAAAGAATGTTTGGTCATTTCAATATTTGTTAACTGGCCAGGGATTTAGCATTCTGCAGCTCACTGTTAAGAATACCTGGGGAGGAATGAGGTGTTTATTAAATGTCAGCACATGACAAGGTGGATTAAATAAGTCTTTCTAGAAATGTGAGAAATGCTAGAGTGTTACAGTCTGTGTACAAAGAAGAGTTCCTCTTTCTCCATCCCCTCCAGCCTCAAGCCCAGTCTAAGTATTACTTTGATATTAGATTCAGTAGAAGATTCGGATATTAGTGTTTACTTTTGGGCTTCACAAAGGAAAGTTGATTTTATTGCAGGGTATTGCTGAGTGATATCAAATACAAAATTTCAGCCTCTTTCATCTCAATCTTCTAAACACTTATGGGGTTAAAAATAAAATTTGACCTTAAGTAATCTAGACTTCACTGTGTTTCTCTGGTATAGATTTTATGGCACCATAAAATACTGTGCATATGAGACAAAGATTAAATATCAAAATGGTGTCAAAGGAAGCATATTAATACACCATGAATAAATTCAGAACTCCTATTAATTTAAGCATATACATCTTTAATATAAATTCAAAAAGAGAAATGGAAAGTATTATTATTGATAGGAATAACAGTGCAGATTAGAATTTTGTTATGCACATTTATCTCATAGAGCTATGAGATCCTTACTTGATAATCCTTGGGACTGGATAGGCCTTGATGCTTCTTTGCCCCATATTGCTGAAGGTCAGCAGGACTGGGGGTTCTGAGGAGTTACATGTAAAGAACAACTGGAATTGCTTACCAAGCCCACTGCCCCCTAGTTACCTGCATGCAGATAGTGGGTTACAGGATTTTTATAGAACCCTTATGGAGCATAAGCACCTCACTCTAAACCAGAACAGAATCCCTTAGCCTGTACCCTGTGCAGGATATAAGGGTGAAAGCTGCGGCAGTGGCCAGGCTGGAACATGGTGTTGGACACACAGCTTCTCTCCCTCCCTGCCACCACCACACCAATGGAGTCACCACAAGGAGTTCAATTCCACAGACATTTATGCTGGGAATACAAGTTAAACAAGATCCTAGCCTTTACTCTCAAGAAGTTTAACATAATTTACAGAGTTCCAGGCAAGAACAACTCTTACTTTCTCCAAATCTCAGGCCCTCACGCCACCATCAGAGCTTATGCTCTCTGGTGGCATATTGTATGCCTCACTGAACAGAGGGATAAACATTTCCTAATAGGAATTTGATGGACCTAAAGTCTCAGAGAGTCTAAGTGAACAGATATGGAAGCCTTAAATTAAAACAGTAACCCTTACCTATGGATTACATGGCTAAGGAAAATAGGGATTCAAAATAAAAATATAACTAATTGTATAGTGGTTGTTTTCAAAATGCTTTCACATAGGTAATTTACTGTGATAATGTCAAAGAATTTGGCCATTTGATGGGACAGTTAGAATTAGGATCTGATAGATGGATTATAGTTATACTCAACTGTTATGGACTGAATATTTTTGTACCCCCAAAAAATCAAATGTTGAAACCTTACCCACCCCAAGTTGATGATATTAGGCTGTGGTGCCTTTGGGAGATAATTAGAATTAGATGAAGTCATGAGGGTGGAGCCTTCATGAATGGGATTAGTGCAATTATAGGAGTCACCAGAGAGTTTGCTTCCCCTCTCTGCTCTCTGCCATGTGAGGATACAATGGGAAGCTGGCAGTCTGCAGCCTGGAAGAGGGTCCTCACCAGAACCCAACCATGCTGGCACCCTGATCTCAGACTTCCAGGCTCCAGAACTGTGAGAAATGAGTATCTGCTGTCTATAAGACACTCAGTCTGTGGTAGTTTATTATAGCAGCCTGAATAGACTAAGACATCAAACTAAAAGAAAGATCTAGCATGATTAGTGTAGACCCCACAGATTGCTCATTTAAAAGATGAAGATCTTCAGGAAGTTCTCTAGCTTTAGACAGGATTTGTTCTTATTTAGATCCAGGGGTATACTTTCTATGAATATCAATAACAGTAAAAAATTATTTGAATTCTTCTATCTATAGGTATTAGATGACTTTATGAAATATTTTAAGGACAATTTGGGTAAAACCAATCAGTCTATGTGTTCTGTAAGGAAGAACAATTAATACAATGATGCTTCCGAGTCTTTGTCATATAAACTGATCCCTGCTGATTGTTTAAGCTAAAATAGCTATCAAAATCATTCTGGCCTCACTTGAAAATTGAGAGCAACCTGCCTGTGCACCCTTCTACACTGTTGGTGAGAATGTAAATTGGTGCAGCCACTATGGAGAACAGTATGGATGTTCCTTAGAAAACTAAAAATAGTTATGATCCAGCAATTCCACTCCTGGGCATATATCCAGAAAAGATGAAAACTCTAATTTGAAAAGACACATGCACCCCAATGTTCATAGCAGCACTATTTACAATAGCCAAGACATGGAAGCTACCTAAATGTCCATCAACAGATGAATGGATAAAGAAGATGTGGTATATATGTACACTGGAATATTACTCAGCCATAAAAAAGAATGAAATAATGCCATTTGCAGCAACATGGATGGACCTAGAGATTATCATACTAAGTGAAGTAAGTCAGAGAAAGACAAACATTACATGATATCATTTACATGTGGAATCTAAAAAAATGACACAAATGAACTTATTTACAAAACAGAAACAAACTCACAGACATAGAAAACAAACCTATGGTTACCAAAGGGGAAAGGGGGTGGGGAGGGATAAATTGGGAATTTGGGATTAACAGATACTACCGTACATAAAATAGATAAACAACAAGGACCTACTGTATATAGCACAGGGAACTATATTCAATATTTTGTAATAACCTATAATGGAAAAGAATCTGAAAAAGAATATATATATGTGTATATATATAACTGAATCACTTTGCTGTACACCTGAAACATTGTAAATCAACCATGCTTCAATAAAACACACATACACACACAAAAAGCAACCTGCCTGTGTTCAAATACTGCCTCTGCCTCTTTTTAGCTAGGTAACCTAACACAATTTAATAAGCCATTTTGTGCCTCAATTTCTTCATCTGTAAAATGGGGATACTAAAGGAGATGCTGTAAAGATTAAACAAACAACACTTGTAGAAGGCACTGGACATATATTAAAATAACAATGCTAACAATGATAATAAGTTTTAATTTAAGGAATATTCCAACAACATATCTAAAACAATTCAATAATTGTTTCATTAGATTTGTAGTGAATTGTTTCTTTTTCAATTTTGGAACCTCTATTTCTTTAATGTTGATGGTAATGTTAGGGAAAAATAAAGAATGATGGCAGAAAGTTTACTGATCATTTCTACTAATCCAATAGTATTCCTTTTAAAAGTCCTGGATTCATTGTACTTACATCGTATCTGTCCTCCTACATGTATCTTTTCTGGTACATGAATATGTAGTACTTCATATTGACCAAATTAATAGTCTTTCTTTCTGGTGTGAAATATTATCAGCTCTTTGCGGGGTTTCTCACTATGTATGCTGTCACTGCTTTTCCTCACAAGCCATAGATGCCTTTCTGTAAAGCTGGTCACCTTATCCTTGGTTGAATTACTTTAAAACCCAATATCAAATAAACCTGTATGTTGCTCTTTTTCAGAAGGAAAAACTATATATAAAGATTCATGTTTTATTTTCTCAATTTTGTTTAAAAAGTGTCACTGGGCCAAAATACAACAATAATAATAGCTACACTAACTTAGTGCCAGGGAGTAGGTATTATTACTATCTCTATATCACAGATGAGTAGGGAGGAGGGTAGAATAGAAAGGAAGCATCATACAGCTGTTACACAGCCAAAACAAGATTAGCTCCAATCTCTCAAGCCCTTAACCCCAGTTGCACTGCCTCCTGGGATTATGTCTGAACTGTCACCTCAAAGGAATCAGAACCCTCAGTGGCTAAACAATAAATGGGCATCTCCTAGAGATAACAAACTGCCCTTTCAGACTCAATGATTAGTGACTGTAATTTGTGGCATGTGCAGCTCCAACAAGTTCAAGTGTTACAGACAGAGATAAAGCAGCGCACTGGAACATTTTTTTGTACATGTTGCGAGTTAATCTTCAGTAGTTGAACCTATATTTTTGGTTATAAAGTTTAGATGAAATGCCTCAATAAACATATAATTAACAATAAAATATGGTAAAATAGATTAAAATATCCATCCAAGACCACTGACCTAACCAGAAATCTGACTCTCTACTTTTAAATTTATTAATTCATGTTTAACATGGGTATTTTTTGTAATCCACATGGTTATGCTTAACAGAGTGCTATAGTCTAAATAAGTTTATAAAGTAACATTACTAAGCACTTGGCAAAGTTATTTTGTCATTATTTCCACTCCCATCCCCTTACTTTGCACAGACTGCCATGTTAAGAAATAGTGTGTGAAATAATGGAAGACACCTGAGTTCTAAATTGATTCATGAGCTTGGTGCTCTGGAAGAGATAGTTTAGTGTTGAATCTCAACAAGCTGAAAGCCTTATGCCTCTTCCCAATACAAAGAGATGAATTCCTGTTTGGCAAGCCAGAACAGGTCCATTATTTCTGACTCTGTTATCACAGTGAAATTTATCGTATTTAGATCTCAGATATTTGAAACTTTAGTTATCAGGCAAACAATCTTAGGTCACAGCTTATAACATTGAAACCAAAAAACAAACAAAAACCAAAAAAAAAACTGCCCGTGATTAAACAAAATGTCCCAAAACTTATGCATAGATGAGAATCCTCAGAACATATTTACACTTGCTTTTTCTACAGTTCAAAAGAGCCTTTTTTTCCCCATTTCCAGTCCCACAGTCGATTAAATACAACAAATTAATGGGTGATGGTTGTTATCTGCAGACACATTGAAAGTACAAGAATGTGCTAGTTAGTGGTCTGATAACAAGAGGGAATGTAAAGAAATATAAGAACAACTTGAACCATATTCCCACCTGGGGCCATTTAATGTTGGAGAAAGCAGCTACTTGAAATTCAAACCCCACAGTATTATGTGGATCATTAATATATTATAGAAAACTATAATTTACATCCACGATGATTATCTTGTATAAATAGGATGTCACAAAAATTATGTTCAGTATATTCTTTAAAAGAAGGCAAAAAGTTTTTAATATATTTAAGGAAATATTTCCGTACAAAATGCTTCACATATTGGCTTAGCTTTGATATTTAAAGGATAAACACTAAAATAACCAGAATACGCAAATGCAAAAAAATCATGCATTCCCTGAAGGCTCTAGACTATTGTGGTTTTATTAAATATAATTGTTTTTGAAGAATAATACTGGTATGTCTGAACTGGTTGGTGCCCTTAACAGCTCCCTCTCTACCCACAAACAAGGCCAAGTGCTTTCTATAACCACAATTCCAATACATGTTCCAAAAAATATTTCTAAGCTCTCTTTCCTACGCACCCTTCCAAATCCACTAGCTTTGGCTTGGTGTTTCTAGTCACTACGCTGTTGCCTTTTCCTGCTTTGTGTTTCAATTGCTTATTTAGTTCCCAACTCTGGCTTTAGCCCTGGATGTAATTCAGATATCCCATAGCTCCATGCCCCAGAATAGCACTGTCTAAGAGAAATACAATGCGAGCCACATACAAAATTTCCAATTTCCAGTGACTACATTTAAAAAGTAAAAAGAAACAGAGACAATTAACTTTGTAATGCGTTGTATTTAGCCCAATATACTGAAAACAATCATCATAAAAATATTAATGAGATTTTTTACATTTTTTCAATACTAAGTTGGAAATCTTGTGCATCTTTTACACTTATATCTCATTTTGGACTAGTTACATTTCAAGTGTTCAATGGCTACATGTGGCTAGTGGCTACCATATTGGACCATGCAGCTATAGAGCACTTAGGTCATAATCACTCTCAACTCCCAGAACTCCCACCCTGGCTGGAGCTTCAGATTACCTAATGGTCTCTGAGGGTAGTTCTTAAAGTACGCCACATTATTGGCTAGAGGTTCCGTGTATGCATTGGTATGTACCTAATAATAATCTCATTTTAAACAACTTTGTCTTTTATAAGTTTCACACCAAAACACTTTTAAATCTTTTTTTCTTCCAATTGGCACCCACATCACTATGTGATGTAGATAAAGCAGGCATGAATATCCCCATTTTATAGTTAAGGAAACTGAGACTCAGAGAAACTTAGTGATTTATTTAAGGTAGCCCAGCAAAGATAACAATTCAAGGGGAAGTTTGTGATTTCTAGTTTACAGCTGTTTCTACAATTCCTTATTACTCCTTAAACAATTAGAGGATGAATCTATTTACTGATTCTTGGATGCAAATTCCCAAATAATGCAGACATCTGGTCATCAGTAGCCTAACTCTCTCTCTTGAGCAATGATATCAAATACATATTGAAACACGCACAGTCAACCCAGAGATATCAGGGATAATAGAAGAAAGTCTGCGTGAAATATGTGGGAAAGAGGTATTCTCTTCACGTATAAGTAGAACTAACACTTGGGCAATGATTAAATCACATTGAGAAACCTCAAAGACACATAAAAAGGGAAATTCTTTGGGGGTTTGCTTATTGTTTATTTTTCAGAAATGAAGTGATCTAAAAAGAGAGGACAAGTTCATTCAGTTATAGCTTTCATATAATTACCACAAACTCTAATGCAAATTAGACTGTAGGTCTGCTCAATGTACATTTCTGTGCTTGCCAAATTATGTTTGGCAGTGTGGTCAAGCAAGAACAGATGCACACTGGGCCGAGTTTTCTTGGGCTGTTCAATAATTAGGAGGACCATGTATTATAATAAACCACATCCCCTTGGCTAAGATTTGGATGCAAATTGCACACTAATTCACTTCCAAGTTTTTTGGAAGCTCACCAAGAGAGACGAAAATCAGGGAAATATACTGTTTACTTCAGGAAATCTGTTTAAAACTAAATATGGCTCATTTATAAGAGGCGTTGGGGAACTCCATAAGAAATGTAACAATAGCTTTTTTCAGGTTCCATTCAGCAGGAATAAGGAAATCCTAAGAGGCTCCTTTGAAGAGCTGTCCTGTGTTACATGCCAGTTCTAACCATCTTCTTATGAACGCATTGGAAGAGTTCTAAGTGGATGATAAACAGTCATATTTGTAAAATATCATGTTGCTCAAATGGAGGGTGAAATAAGTTCACCCTCAGTGAGTGAGGCCTTGTCAATATTTTATGCTAAAAAATATTGATAGGTAGCAGGCTGCCTCTTAAATTTGGAAGTGAGTGGGTTGAAACATTTTTTCTGCAAAGCCAAAATATCCATTATAATAAAAGCCCTTGCATCACTTCAACTGGTATTGCTTAGTAATCCAACAATTGCAAACACTATCTAGAATGAGGTATTTTTAAAAAGGCAAGACCCAAAAGACCAAAGTCTATGCCACATTCCCTGCATGTCTTTTACAACTTGCAGAGAGAAGCCAATGCCTTCCAGCATTACTCTTGTTCTTAGATGAAGTTACATCCAATCATGTTGTTAAGAAGAACTGCATGTGTGTTCTCAGTCTCATTCTCCAAATTACATTTTTTGACTACTTACTTGAGTTCAGTATTAGCTCAGTCACTGACCTGGGTCTTTGTATGCCAACTGTGTCAACACAGAGGTACACTGCCTGAATCCTCATTCCAGGCAGGACTTGCTGCCCAGCTGTGGGGAATGTAGTCAGCAGAGAGCCTGAAGCTGCCAGCTTTTTCAGGATCTGTCTCAGTTACAGAGAGCCACTTCACCTGAGGTCATGCCCTCTGAGGGCTGTCTACATTTGATGACTGAGTAAGGCCATTGGGTACAGCTCAGGATGACTCTGCAAAGCAATACTCCATCCAGAGCTTGAGTCTACTCAATCCTTCACTTTTCTTTCATAGGTGTCAATCCTCAACAAACACCCTAAATTCCATCTCATCATCTGCTTCTAGAAAGCCTAGCCTACAGTCAAGCTTCTGCTCATGTCAGTGCCCTTCTGCTCAACCTGGACCTATGACATGAATGCTACCACTTGATCATGTCCTCCAACTGGACTGAATACTCCAGCCTCTAATCTTGGCATCCATTCAGGATTCACAGTAAATCACTCCTTTTAGCAGAATTCCCAACACGTTATGACCTGATCCAATCAGTCACTTGATATCATTCTCAGGCTAGTGTCTGCAGAAATGGTAATACAGACGCCCGTAGTGGATTCATAATGGTAGTGAATAATCATTTTCTAAGTTTTTATTTTGAGATAATTGTAGATTCACATGCACTTTTAAGAAGTAATTCAGAGAGGTCCCAGATAGCCTTCAGCCAGTTTCCCTTAATGGTAACATCTTGCATAACTAGAGTACAATGTCACAACCACTAAATTAAGATTGATAAAATTCACTGATCTTGTTCAGATTTCATTAGTTTTATATGCCTTCATTTGTGTCTGTGTATGTATGTAATTCTATACAATTTTATCACATATGTAGATTGGTGTGATCACCCTAACAGTGAAGATACAGAACAGTTCCATCCCAAGGCTTCCTGGTGCTACCATTTATAACCACAGCAGTGTTTCTTCTAATTCTCCTCCCTAAACCCTGGAAACCACTAATATATTCTCCATTTCTATAATTTTGTCATTTCAAGACTGTTATATAAATGAAGTCATCCAGTATATAACCTTTTGAGAGTGACTTTTTTCACTCAGTATAACTCCCTTGAAATCCATCCAAAGGATGTAGCAATAGTTCTCTTGATTGCTGAGCAGTGTTCCATAGGAAGCATGTATCACAGTTTGTTTAACCATTAATCCACTGAAGAACATTTGGGTTATTTCTACTTTTTTGGTTATTAAGATAAATCTACTTTGAATATTCATGTATAGGTTTTTGTGTGAATGTACATTTTCATATCTCTTGGACAAATGCCCAAGAGTGCATTCACTTGGTCATACAGTAAGCACACGTTTAGCTTTGTAAGAAATTGCCACACTCTTTACCAGAGTGGCTGTACCGATTTAAATCTGCACCAGGAGTGAGTGAACCAGTTTCTCTACACCATTGCCAAGATTTGGTGTTATCATTATTTTTTATTGTAGCCATTCTGAAAGGGGTGCATGATATCTCATTGTGGTTTTAATTTGCCCTTCCCTAACAGCTAATAATGGTGAACATCTTTTCATGTGCTTATTTGCCCATCTGTTTATCCTCCTCAGTGAAATGTCTGCTTATGTATTTTGCCCATTTTCTAATGGGATTATTTGCATTATTACAGTTGAGTTTTGAAAGTTCTTTATAGGTTCTAGATACAAGTTCTTTGTCATAAATGTGGTTTGCAGATATTTTCTCCTAGTCTAGAGTTTGTCTTTTCATTCTCTTAACAGAGTCTTTGGCAGAGCAAAAGTTTTAAATTTTGATAAGGTCCAATTTATCAATTTTTGTTTTAATGGACTGTGCTTTTGGTGTCTGAGAAATCATTTTTCATTATGACTTTTTTTCATTTTTGAATGTGTAATAAGAATTTTATTTTATCTTTTACAAGTTAGTATATGTACAAGGTAAAAATAAAATTCAGACAGTCCTGGAAGGTATAAAATCAACAATGTATGTGTTTTTATGGAGCATATACAAATTATTTTTTAAATCAAAAAGCAGGAAGCTTTACAAAGTGAAAAAATTATAAAAGACAGCCAGCTTGTACAACAGTGAATATAATCCCATATTTTATTACAGAATATTTGTAGATGATATATTTCTTTCCAATTCAGTGAGATTCATGGTTAACTTATGAATGGGGATAGCTCACATTGCATCCAATATTTATTCATTTATTCATTCAACCAATATTTTGAACAATTACTACATGCTGGTCATAACCTGTCTCACTTTCATTCCAAAACCCTTAATGATGTAGTTTTACATCGATCTTAAACCAATGGTATTTCTTTTACATTGCATTAAGTCCACAGAAGATGTAAAGTTAAAAACTTTCAGTTTTGTTCCAAAGCAATCCGTAATTTGTTAGAGGTAAAGGAGCAATATCTGTTTTGTGATGGAAAAAGGTCAGTAGTAGGTGTCAAGTGATGGCATAATTTACTACAAAGACAATTGATATGTTATGTATTTAATAAACTGTTCAAATGTAAAAACTATTGACAGCACCAAGCAATTTAGTTGAGGCAAAGTTGAGAAGATATGATGGCTTCCAGAAAAGCCTTAATAATGTCAATTAGACAATGGAATGAAACAAAACTGAGACCAGATGAACATAAAGTAATACACAATGGCAGGAAATTTTTAATTATGTCTGTATACATGTGGGTTCTAAATCAATTGTAATCATTCAAGAGCAAATAGACATCACAACAAGCCAATGAATAAAACAATAATAACAGTGGTCTTTAAAAGTGAGTAGGACTTTAGACTGTGCAATGGTAAAAAAAATAATGTGGAGAATATTTTGATACTAACTATATTGCCATATCAAATAGTGAATTCACATTAGTATTCTTACCTACCAAGCACTATCTAAGTTCATCAAGATTTAATAGCATTAAGCATATTATTGAAAATAGGTAAAATAATATTGTTTCAATAATATTTAATAATATATTTTCTAGTAATCTCAAAGCGTTTTGCAAATAAATTCATTTTGTAAAGGAAAATGCTACAAAAAAAAGAAGTTTTTACAAGTCAATGGAACAATAATATGTAAATCTGGCAACTGTGGAGTGGACACATTTAACCATACAGAATGGAGAAACAGAGAAAGCCAGTCCACAGAGACTGACAGAGAGATGCAGAGATAAGAGATAGGAAAAGAAAGTATTGCCTGGGATGCTGAAGGTTATAAATTCCTTATTCCTAAATCTTGGTTGTATTTTTTTCCTTGAGTTTATAAGCCTTCTATACAATAAATTCCTCCCTCCCTTTTTTTTTCATTTAAAACATATTATGCCCAGCCATGATAAAATATTAGGTACTCAATTTACCCCATATCAGTAAACAACTTAAAAAAAAACAGACAAAAGAGATAGAAAAAAAACACACACACACTGGACAACAGGAAGCACTAGACAGTGATCCCTGAGAGAGTAGAAACAAATATTTGATCCCAATAAATGCCTTAGCTCACTACTTAAAGAGATTTTCCAGGTCACAGCACAAGGAAGGGACACCAAAAAGAGACTGCAGTCTTGCTGAGTTTCAGAGAAATAATTCAGAGTTTGGGGAGGCCAAAGTGGGTATAATTTTCAGAGCAAAGAACCAAAGAAGGAGGAGGTTGCCACTAACAGAAAGAATGCAGGAGAGCTCCAGAAAAATTCCTCTTGAGTCATTGGCTGGGTACTGATCTGCACATGAGTGTGAGGTCAGGAAAGAAACCACCAGAAAAGAAGAGGCAAATCAAATCCTTGAAGGCTAAATTGGCCCAGAAATAGGTTCCATTCTCAACATAGTAGAAAAACTTCCTAATACATAAAGGGGGTAGAGTCTTCAGAAGTATACTACCTAAATAATGATAGCAAATTAACTTAGACTAATGAATGTCTGCACTCATGTTAACAAATCTTGAAAGGAAACCCCAAAGGACAAAATTGGATCCAAGTAACTTAACTTTATCCCAGAACCAAGCTCCCAAATATTCAAAGTATTACACCCCCCAAAAAATCCACAAAACAACAACTTAAAATCCTAACTAGCTTCCAATCAAAATTTACCAAACATGCAAAGAAGCAAGAAAATATGACCTAAAACCAAGAGAAAATTATTAGAAACATAACAAAAGTTACACAGAGAATAGAATTAGTTTAAAAAATAGAATGTTAAAACAGTTAAAATATATATACTCCATATGTTAAAGAAGCTATAGGAAATCATGAATATTTTGGAGAGGGAAATGGAAAATCAAAAAGAAAAATTAAATTTCTAAGGATGAGAAATAAAATATATGAAATAAAAACTACACCAAATGAGATTAAGAATAGAATAAGCTTTACAGAAGAAAAAGTCAGTGAACTTATAAACAGAGCAATGTAAATTACACAAAATGAAACACATAGAGAAAAAAAAGAGTGAAATTAAAATTAAAAAGAGCACCAGTGGATTGTGGGAAAATAACAAGAAACTTAACCTAAGGGTAATTGACATCCCAGAATGGGGTCTGGGAGGGCAGAAAAAATATTTGAAGTAATAACGGCTGAAAAAAATCCAAATTTGATAAAAATCATAAATCCACAAATCCAATAAGCTCAGCAAAAGTAAAGCAGAAGAAAAAAAAGAAAACTATACAAAGGCATATCGTAATAAAATTAATGTAAACTTTAGGTGGGGGTGGGGGACAGTCATAAAGGCAGCCAGAGGGAAAAAAAGACACATTGTGTACAAAGGGAAAAGAATGCACTTCTCATAAGGAACCATGCAAAGCAACATAAAAGACAATGTAATATCTTTAAAGTCCCCAGAAAAACAACAACAACAACAAAAAAACCTGTCAACCTAGAATTCTATACCCAACAAAATATATTTTAAAAATGAGGATGAAATAAATAGCTATTCAGGCTTACCAAAGCTGAAAGAATTTATCCCCAGCAGACTAGAACTACAGAAAATTCTGAAGGAAGTTCTTCAGGAAGAAGGAAAATAAACCTAGATGGAAATGTAGATCTACTCAAAGAAATGAAGATCACAGAAGAGGTAAGTATGTAACGAAATATAAAAGATTTTTTTTTTCTCTCCTTAAAGCAAAAGTAATGATCACATACTGTGGGGCTGGTAGATTTGGAAGTACAACGTATTATAAATATAGCACAAAGGCTGGGAGGGACAAAATGAAAATACATGATTACAAGTTTCTTACATCATATGCCAAATGATATGACATTATTTGAAAATAGACTGTGATAAATTAAAAGTATATAATGTAAACTCTACACTGACCATATAGAAAATGAAATAAAGACACATAGCTAACATGATAATTGTGGAATAAAATAGATTTATTAGAAAAAAAAAAGTAATCTGACTAGAAAAAGTAACAGAGAAAAAAAGAAACAAAGAAAAGATAGGATAAATAAATCCTAAATAGCAAGGTGGCAGGTTTAAACCTGACTGTACCAATACTCACATAATAGCTTATACTCATATAATACAATAGCTCAGTGATGGAAAATTTTATTATTTGACTGTTGTGATGTTTTCATGGGTGCATATATAAGTCAAAAAAGATCTAATTGTATACTTTAAATATGTACAGTTTATTGTGCTTCAATTATACCTCAATAAATTTGTAAAATAGGTAATGAAAGAAGATAGAAAAAGAAAGAAAATAATGCAATTTTTAAAAGTCTCAAAAATATAAACTACTTAGAAATAAATTTCCAAATATTCCAAGTAAAAGGCATACATTATTAAATTACATGAAAAATAAAGTTTAAATGCCAACTGTATACTGTATTAAGGAAATTCACTTGATATATAAAGTTATAATATGTTAAAAGTAAAAGCATACCAAAAATGTATACCATGAAAACACCTGTCAAAGAAAGCAGAAGTGGCTATACTAACATTAGACAGAGTGGACTTCAGAACAATGAATATTACCAGGGATAGAGAGGGAAATTCATGATGATGATTGAGTCAATTTTTCAAGAGGGATTAATTATTATGTTTTTGTACTTAATATCAGAGATACAAAGTACATGGAGCAAAATCTGATAAAACTAAAGGCAGAATTAGACAAATCCATAATTATAGTTAGAGATTTCAATACTCTCAATAATTGATAAACAAGTTAGAGAGAATATCAGTATGTCTATATAAGACTTGAACAACACTATCAACCAACTTAACCAAGTGTATGTCTATACAATATTCTAAAGCAATAGTAAAATGCATATTTTTTTCAAGTGCACATAAATCATTTAGGAAGGATAGACCATTTTTTGTCTGCAAACAAGACTCAATAAAACTTAAAAAATTGAAAAAATACACAGTATGTTCTCTGATCACACTGATTTACATTAGAAATCAAATTTTAAAAATAATATCTGGACAATCCTAAAATATTTTAAGTTAAATGACACACAGCTAAGTAAATCCTAGGTCACAGAAGAAATCACATTAATTAGAAAATACTTGTAATTATGAAAATTAATATACAATATAACAATATTTCTGAAGCAGTGCTTAGAGGAAAGTTTATAGCATTAAATACTTATGTTGGGAAGAATCCAATCAACGATCTAAGCTTCCACCTTAAGTAATTAGAAAAAGAAGAGAAAATTAAACTGAAGTAAGGAGAAGAATTGATATCATAACGATCAGAGCAGAAGACAATAAAATATAAACAGAAAAACACTAGAGAAAATCAAGAGCTGCTTCTTTGAAAAGAACAAGAAAATTGATAAACCTTTAGTCATGCTAATCAGGAAACAAAGAGAAGACACAGTGTACCATTATCATGAATGAGAAACAGAACATCGCTACTGATTCTATAGTCATTAAGAGATTAATAAGGTAATTTTATGAACGACTATATGCTAAATAATTTGATAACTAAGATAAAATGGGCAGTTTCCTTGAATGACATGAACAACCAAAACCCACTAAAGTAGAAATAGATAAGCTGAATGTTCTTATATATCTGCTAGAAAAATTGAATTATTACTTTAAAACACCCTACAAAGAAAACTTCAGGCCCAGATTACTTCACTGGTGAATTCTACAAAATATGTAAAAAGGAAATAAAACCAATTCTGCACAAACTCTTCCTAAAAGTAAAAGAGGAGAGAATTCTTTCTAACTCAAACAAGGAGACCATCCTACCTTGATACAAAAACCAGAAAAAGAAATTATAAGAATGACCACTCTTATCACTTTAATTCAGTAATATAGTGGAGATCCTAGCCAGGGAAATCAGGCCAGAAAAAGAAATAAAAGGCTTACAAATTGAAAATGAAGTAAAGCTGTCTATATTTGCTGACAGCACAATCATCTTCATCGAAAACCCTAAGGAATCTACCAAAAAAAGCTATGGAATAAATAAGTGAGTATAGCAAAGCCATAGGATACAATGCAAAATAAGTTGTATTTCTACATACTAGCAAATTGAAAAAAAAATCAATTGCATTTCTATACACTAGGATTGAACAATCAGAATCTGAAATCACAAAAATGTTTCTTTAAAAATTGAACATTCACATGCCATACAACCAAGCCATTCCACTTCTAGGTACTTACCCAAGAGAAACAAAGGCATATGACCTCACAGAGACTTGTACACCAATGTAATTCACAGCTTTATTTGTAACCACTGGAAACTGGAAACAACCCAATGTCCATCAATGGGTGAAGAAAGAAACAAATCCTGGTGTAGCCTTACAATAGAATACTACTGAGCAATAAAGTGAAATGAATTATTCATACTTGCAACACCATAGATAAATCTTGATATCATTATGTTTTGTGAAAGCAGCCAAAAGAGATAATATTAGATGATTCAATTTACATAAAATTCTAGAGCATACAGACTAATCTACAATGACAGAAGGTAGGTTAGTGGTTGTCTGGGGCTATGGGTGGGGAAAAGGATCAACTGCAAAGGGCATAAAGAAATTTTGAAAGGTGATGGTAATGTTTTTTGTCTTGATTGTGATGACAGTTTCGTAAGTGCATAAATAAGTCAAAACTGATAAAACTGCATACATTACATATGTGCATTTTGTTGTACTTCAATTATACCTCAATAAATGGGTGGAAAAAAATAACTAAAAGAGATATAAAAACACAGAAAATAATTCAATTTAAAGTAGCCTTTAAAATATGAAATACAAAAGGGAAAAATTTTGTAAAAAAATCCTAGAGTAATGGAAATAAAAATAAAAATAAACAAATGGGACCTAATGAAACTTCAAAGCTTTTGAACAGCAAAGGAAACCATAAACAACACGAAAAGACAACCCTCAGAATGGGAGAAAATATTTGCAAATGAATCAATGGACAAAGGATTAATCTCCAAAATATATAAACAGCTCATGCAGCTCAATATTAAAAAAACAAACAACCCAGTACAAAAATGGGCAGAAGACCTAAATAGGCATTTCTCCAAAGAAGACATACAGATGGCCAAGAAGCACATGAAGAGCTGCTCAGCATCACTAATTATTAGAGAAATGCAAATCAAAACTACAATGTGGTATCACCTCACAACAGTTAGAATGGGCATCATCAGAAAATCTACAAACAAATGCTGGAGAGGGTGTGGAGAAAAGGGAACCCTCTTGCACTGTTGGTGGGAATGTAAATCGATACAGCCACTATGGAGAACAGTATGGAGGTTCCTTAAAAAACTAAAAATAGAATTACCATATGATCCAGCAATCCCACTACTGGGCATGTACTCAGAGAAAACCATAATTCAAAAAGACACATGCACCCCAATGTTCATTGCAGCACTGTTTACAATAGCCAGGTCATGGAAGCAACCTAAATGCCCATCGACAGATGAATGGATAAAGAAGATATGGTACATATATACAATGGAATATTACTCAGCCATAAAAAGGAACAAAATTGGGTCATTTGTAGAGACGTGGATGGATCTAGAGACTGTCATACAGAGTGAAGTAAGTCAGAAAGAGAAAAACAAATATCGTATATTAACACATATATGTGGAACCTAGAAAAATGGTACAGATGAACCGGTTTGCAGGGCAGAAATTGAGACACAGATGTAGAGAACAAACGTATGGACACCAAGGGGGGAAAGTGGCAGGGAGTGGGGTTGGGGTGGGGGTGTGATGAACTGGGCGATTGGGATTGGCATGTATACACTGATGTGTATAAAATTGATGACTAATAAGGACCTGCTGTATAAAAAAATAAATAAAATTAAATTTAAAAAATAAAATAAAATACATGTAAGACCTTTATACTGAAAACTACAAAATATTATTAAAAGATATTAAAGATGCCGTAAATATATACTGTACTCATGGATTGAAAGAATCAATATTGTTAAAATGTCAGTTTTCCCCAAATTAATCTATAGATTCAATGCAACCCCATTCAAAACCCAACAGATTTTTTTTTCAGAAATTGATAAATTAACTCTAAAATGTATATGGAAATGCAAAGGACCTAGAATGTCCAAAAAAATGTTGAAAACAAAAAATTGTGAGATTTACATACCTGATTTTAAGGCATAATAAAGCTACAATAATCAAGACATTGGTACAAAAATTAATATATAGACAAATGGAATAGAAGTCCAGAAATAGACCAATATATATGTGGTCTGTTGATATTTGATAAAGGTGCCAAGGCAATTCAGTGTAGAAAATTGATTTCCAATGTGCTAGGACAATATACACATGTCAAAAAAAAAAAAAAAAAAGACCACAACTCTGGACTCTTACCTTTATATATAAAAATTGACCCAAAATCCATCAGAGACCCAAATTTAAAAGCTAAAATTACAAAACGTCTAGAAGAAAATTTTAGTCATCTTAGATCAAGCAGTTTTCCTAAATGACTCAAAAATTACAGACTATAAAAACTGGTAAATCATATTTTGTTAAAATTAAAAATTTCTTCTTCGAAAGACAGTGTTTAAAAAATGCAAAGGCAAGCTTATATCTTACTCGAGAGCTACAAAATTAGTATCTCCAAAGATGGGGTTCCACATGTCATTCTGAAACATGACTAATGAGAATTACTGCCTTAAGTTCTCAAAAACAAAAACTTGAGAATTTTATTATACTGTATTCATGGTCTCCACAATGAACCGTAGAAGAGTCATATGGAGAAATAAAACACATATATTTTGTTTTCTCCACATCCTCACCAACATTTGTTATCTATGTTCTTTTTGATGATAGCCATGCTGACAAGTGTGAGGTGATATCTCATTGTGGTTTTGATTTGCATTTCCCTGTTCAGCAATATTGAGCATCTTTTCATGTGCCTGTTGGCCATCTGTATTTCCTCTTTGGAAAAATGTCTATTCAGGTCTTCTGCCCATTTTTTAATTAGATTTTTTCATTTTTTGATGTTAAGTTGTATGAGCTGTTTCTATATCTTGGATAAAAACCCCTTACTGGTCATATCATTTGCAAATATTTTCTCCCATTCCATAGGTGGTCTTTTTGTTTTGTTGATGGTTTCCTTTGTTGTGCAAAAGCTTTTAAGTTTAATTAGGTCCCATTTGTTTATTCCAGTTTTATTTCCTTTGCTTTAGGAGACAGATCCAAAAAAATATCGATACGATTTATGTCAGAGTGTTCTGCTTATGTTTTCCTCAAGGAGTTTTATGGTTTCTGGTCTTATATTTAGGTCTTTAATTCATTTTGTGTTTATTTTTGTATATGGTGTTAGGGAATGTTCTATTTTCATTCTTTTACATGTAGCCGTCCAGTTTTCCCAGCACCACTAATTAAAGAGATTTTCTTTTCTCCATTGTATTTTCTTGCCTCTTTTGTTGTAGATTAATTGACCATAGGTGTATGAGTTTATTTCTGGGCTATCTATTCTCTTCCATTGATCTATGTGTCTGTTTTTGTGTCAATACCATACTGTTTTGATTACTGTAGCTCTGCAGTATAGTCTGAAGTCAGAGCACATGATTCCTCCAGCTGTGTTCTTCTTTCTCAAGATTGTTTTGACCATTCAGTGTCTTTTGTATTTCCATATAAATTTTAGGATTATTTGTTCTAGTTCTGTGAAAAACACCATTGGTATTTTGATAGGGATTGCACTGAATCTGTAGGTTGCCTTGGGTAGTATGGTCATTTTCACAATATTAATTCTTCCAATCCAAGAACACTGTATATCTTCCCATCTGTTTGTGTCGTTTTCAATTTCTTTCATCAGTGTCTTATAGTTTTCCAAGTACAGCTCTTTTACCTCCTTAGGCCCTTGTACATTGTTGGTAGGAATGTAAATTGG
The DNA here is from genome assembly GCF_965194825.1 of Balaenoptera physalus. Lineage (NCBI taxonomy): Eukaryota > Metazoa > Chordata > Mammalia > Artiodactyla > Balaenopteridae > Balaenoptera > Balaenoptera physalus. The sequence goes on along the minus strand of NC_138883.1, from coordinate 79,684,978 downwards.
TGCAGTCACTGTGGAAAACACTATGGAGATTTCTCAATAAACAAAAAATAGGACTACCATATGACCTAGCGATTTCACTCCTGGGTATGTAGCCGAAAAAAACAAAAACACTAATTTGAAAAGATACATGCACCATAATGTTCGTAACAGCATTATTTACAATTTCCAAGATATGGACGCAACCTAAGTGTTATTCAACAGATGAATGGATAAAAAAGATATGGTATATACATACAATGGAATACCACTCAGCCATTAAAAAGAATAAAATTTTGCCATTTGCAGCAACATGGATGGACTTGGAGGGCATTATGCTAAATGAAATAAGTCAGACAGAGAAAGATAAATACCGTATGATATCACTTTTATGTGGAATCTAAAAAATATAACAAACAAGTGAATATAACAAAAAAGAAGCAGACTCACCTATATAGAGAGCAAACTAGTCATTACCAGTGTGGAGAGGGAAGTGGGGAGGGGCAACACAGGGGTAGGAGACTAAGAGGTACAAACTATTATGTATAAAATAAGCTACAAGAATATACTGTACAAGACAGGGAATATAGCCAACATTTTATGATAACTATAAATGGAGTATAACCTTTAAAAATTGTGAATCACTATATTGTATACCTATACCTTATATAATATTGTACATCAAATATATTTCAATTTTTAAAAGACATATATTTTCTAAAGGAAATCAGACCTAGAGGGATCTATTAATATTGGCCTGCAAGTGCATGAATGATCGCTATGCAGAGATCTGGACACAGATGCAGTAAATTAAAAGAATGGAAAAATAAATATAAGAATTTTAGGCTAAAAAAAATAAACCTCGTTTTTGATAGTCAGCTTCCAAATGAGGTTGTGAAATCTTATCAAATGCTCATTAAGATAAATTGTCACTCAGTAGGTAAAATTATCCTAATCACAAGAAGATTATCTAGAGAATTTAAATTTTTCTCCAAGGGGATTAGACCAGTGGTCCCCAGCCTTTTTGGCACCAGGGAGCAGTTTCATGGAAGACAATTTTTCCACAGACTGGGGTTGGGGGGGGATGGTTTCTGGATGATTCAAGTGCATTACATTTATTGTGCACTTTATTTCTATTATTATTACACTGTAATATATAATGAAATTATTATACAACTCACCATAATGCAGAATCGGTGGGAGCCCTGAGCTTGTTTTCACTTGCCACTCCCTGGTAGGGTTTTGATGAGTCTGCAAGCAATTGATTTATTATAGTCTCTGTGCAGTCAAACCTCTCTGCTAATGATAATCTGTATTTGCAGCCACTCCCCAGCGCTAGCATCACAGCCTCAGCTCCACCTCAGATCATCAGACATTAGATTCTCATAAGCAGTGTGCAACCTAGATCCCTCGCATGCGCAATTCACAGTAGGGTTCTCGCTCCTATGAGAATCTAATGCCGCCGCTGATCTGACAGGAGGCGGAGCTCAGGTGGTAACGCAAGCGATGGGGAGTGGCTGTAAATACAGATGAAGCTTCGCTCGCCTGCCCGCCATTCATCTCCTGCTGTGCGGCCCGGTTCCTAACAGGCCACGGACAGGTACTTGTCCGTGGCCCAGGGGCTGGGGACCCCTGGATTAGACTCAAGGGGGCCACTCTATTAAGCTCAAATAGTGACATCAAAGTCCATTTGCCAAGAAATTGGCAAATTGGGTGTCCAGAAAATTCCTACACAATCTATATCCTTCTGTCCCTGTGCTCAGTTGTACAATGTTAATGTAATATTGAAAAACTACAACGTGATAGTTTCCTCTTTGTCAGTCTACTTATAAGCAAAGAGTGGTGGGTAAGAAGGGAGATGAGGAAAAGTTGTTAAACTGTTTGAATTTATGTGTGTCAGAAACAAGATCCCTCCAGGTAGCAAGAGTATGTGCCAGGGTAAAATCTAGTTAATAATCAACCCTAGAAACCAGTGAGATAGCAAGAGTGAAATAGCTGAGGGTTTGTTTTTATTTTATACCCTGATTTCCCCCAACTGAATGCTGGAAATCAGGATGTATTGCATCTGAAGGAAAATCACAAAGCAGGCACTTTGAAAATAACTCTTTTATTATTACAAAAGTAATGCATGTTCATTTTAGAAAATAGAGTTAAACACACACACAAACACACACAAAGAAAATAAAAATTTTCATAGTTCCACCACCCAGAGATAATTACAATTAATACTTGGGTATCAACCATCTATGTGCTGACCCATCCATAACACCAAAATGGAAGCAGTCAGTACATATTGCTTGTGATCTTGAGAAGTACATTCTCTTGGTAATATATGGATGCCTCTGCTGTTCCAGCTATTATGCAGGATGAAATTCAGCAAGCCTTAATTAAACATGTGGTCCCAAAGAAATGTAAGAGTAGATTCCTAGCCAAAAAGAGTTCACTTACACCAAATATGTATGTTGAGAGTTTGGTAACCTGATTTATCTGATTACAACAACCACAATTTAACTGTGTCTTTTCTTCCTTGTCACCTTGTATTCTAAACATAGGGATACCATTTTTAATGGCAATGTCTTACTTTTTCTTTATCTCCAATTCTCTCCATTGTAAACTACAATTTCCCACTTAGTTGCAAAACGAATATTAATTATCAGCAGAGATCAAAGGATCAAAATTTACCATCCTTACAGAAATTCAAATTCCTTCCTACTTTTTCATGAGTCTTTGTCCCTAAACTGTAGCAATAATAACTTTCTCATATTTAAAAAAAATACTATACAAACAGAAATTATTATTGTTGCTCATTCTTACTGTCCTTTTTCCACAACCACAGGGAGCCAAATTACTAATTCTTTATTGGATTTGTCATTGGAAATGTTGCCAACGTGGAATTAGAAAGAGAAAACAATCGAGCTTCCTAAGAGCACAAATCCTCGAATTAACTCTAATAATTAAGGCATCTTGTGAAGGGCTTCAATGACAGGATAAACTCATCTGTCCCTAGCACAGGACCCATATCAATTACCCTGGGCATGGGGAGGCTGGTACACAACAAAAGGAATCAAAATACAGAGACTGACAATCTAGACAAAGCCTGACTCTGGTCAAAGGCAGCCTCTCCAAGTGTTATCTTTAAGCCAAGTGGTTTTAAATAAGTTTAAATACCAATAGGGGGTTAATTTGGACCCAATTTGATTTTATTTCTGAATTAATGCTTTAAAATCTGCTTTTATAATTTCTGCTTATCAAGGATTGCCCTTCTGGTATAAAAACCGAGCCAAGACTCAGTTATCAAATACTATGAAGGGTTCTGTTAATTAGATAGTTTATCTGTGATGAGTTGTTGACACTGAGATGATGTGTTAAATAATTTTAAAATATTCTGTGGGGCACTAACTTGGTGGCTCAAAGCACTGTTCTTCCATTTTTCAGACCCTGATTTGAGTCAAACTAGAAGCCCTTAGTAAAAATTAATGTGATGGTTGTAACACATTTCTTAAATATAGAATCATTCATATCTCAAAATTATACATATGAGAGAATAAATCTTCTGGCACTCTTTATTAGGCTGCTCTAGACCATCCTAATTCAGCCTCTCTCACATGCTGGTTGGTCTTTAACTGCTCAGTACAGACTGCCAGGAAATTCATCCTTGCTGTTATTAAACACAATTCTCAGGATTTGCTCTTTTCATAGTGTTTCTTTTAAAAGCTTTTTTGGTAATTTTTCCTCTGGCTTCTCTCTCTACCTTCAAATCAGGCAACCCAGGAGAAATCTCAGAAAATGCAATATTTTTTCCCATGTAGGTAAATTAAAGCTCCAGCTGTTAAGGTTTTTTTCTTTCTGTCTGTCAATTTTCTTTTTCTAGTTATAGTCTGTGACAGCAGAGGCCAAGAACAGTCCACAGGGAATGGCTTGGAGCCTTAGAACAAGCTGGTATCTTTGTATTTTCCAGAAGAAAAAATATTGGACACTAGTCTTTAACATCAGGAAAGCTGCTAATTAATGAACCCGTAATTGTTAAAAGCATAAATCACTGTTATCTATGGAATTTCATTTTAAGTTCCATTTTAAATATTGATTTTTATTTATAATTTTGTTTCTTTAAATTTTTGCTATTTTCTTTCCTCACTAATTCTCTAAGACACATGGTATACTAGAACAGCTGTGTCTCATGGAATCTGGAGTCCTAAGCCTTCCTTGTCTTTAATTTAAATTAATAGCCATAATGTGTTCAACCATTATGCATGTGGCTCAGAAGAAGAGATGGCTCTTCCAAGGTAGTGAAGCTCTCTGCAAGTCACTAACCTCAGAGAAATGCTGAGTTCAGATCCCAGTGTTACCAATGTCTGTGCCGCCTCAGGCAAGTTGACTCCCTCAGCCTTGATTTTTATATTTGTAAATAAGGAGATTAGAATCCATAAATACCCCTTTCAATTCTAATACTTTATGATTCTTTTCATCAGAGGAGCTTACTCTTGTGAAAGAATAAAAATGGAGCTCACATGAGAAAAAACTTGGCAAGCAGCCATTCTAAACTGGCTTTGTTCAGTTTCTTCAGAGGAGGTTTTGGAGAAGATTATCAGAAAAGAAAGGAGAACATTGGGCATCAGGTAAAAGGAAAGAACACTAGAAAACGAGGGGGTATCTTGTTCTAGTCACAGTTGTGCCATTAGCAACTTAGTAATCATGAACAAGTTATGGAATTGAAACCTCTGAGGCCAAAGATTGGACTCAAAATTGAAGAGTTTTGATTTTATTATCTCTTAGTCTCTTTCAGTACAAAAATTCTATGATTCTATAAAATGTCCCAAAAGTCATGGAGGAGGTGTACCTGAAAATGTTCTAACAACTACTGACAATGAACTCTGCTCTTTTGATCCAGGTTGGAGAATGTTGTTCAAAAGCATGCTGTCCCAGACTGTCAATTCAGAAGTAAAACATTAGCTTGGGGACCCTAAAGAAATGCTAAGGGTAACTTTCGGAATCTATAACATCTTAGTTATCATAATGGCAATTTCCCTCATGCCCACTCCAAGAGTTAAGGATTATAAACAAAGCTGTTCCATGCATTTCTTTTATTCCACTTCTTGATTTCTTCTGTCCACTTCTTTACCCAGAATATAGCTGAAATAGCTAATAAAAATCAAGAAACAACTAAAAATGTTAAGTCCTAGTGGTACATCGCAGGACCGTAGGGCATGTGAAGTGCTTGCTCGTTCTGCAAACCTTCCTAGACCCACTAGGCACTCTCTACAACACTGAATTTGGCAAAGCAGCTATAATACTAATGCATCCCAGCCTTTTAGCAAGAGAAATATCATTATTAATATTTTTCAAGTTCTAGTCCAGTTAATAAATCTGAAAGAACCAAGTATCAAAGGGAAAAATGCCAATATAATGGTAGTAGGAAGGATAACTTCCAGATTTTAATAATTTACCAAGTGAAAAATATAAAAGGTAGTGGGATTTTTTTTCTCCTGAAACATCAAGTACTGGACACTGCCCAAGGTAAGACTATGAAGGCAGATGGTGTCATCATCCATTCCAGATAGTCAGTTCTGCTTTTTTTTCTGATCGCTTCCTTGGAACCCAGCCAAATGCTTTCCTTTTTTCTTCAGGACATTGACCCTTCCCCTTAGTGTCTGGAACCTCCACTTTTTGCAAGCCCTACTTATAGGATAAGCAGCATCTTCCAATAGCCCATGCTTTGAATCACAGTAAAGAAGATGGAGATTCTGGTCCCAATTTTTTATGAGCCTGATATGCTACCTAGGCCAAATCCCTTTAACCAACTCCTAGTGTCATGCTTTGATTTTCCTTTCATTGGTAAGATAATAAGTGGCAACATTTGAATGCACTTAAATATGCATTAATGATTGTAACACATTGTGCCCAGAACGTGAAACTCACAGCTAAAACTTTCGTTAATGAATAAATAAGAAATCTGTACTTTAAATTTTGATCCATAGAGCTCTTGAACCACAGCAAACAACCAACTTATCTTAGCCTCCTACACAACTATTCCATTTTCCAAATGGGAAACTGGAACAGAGGTTAAGGGAATTTCCTTAGGCTACAGTTCAGGTTCAGGGAATAACTTCTTTGTTCAACGTAAGTAATTCACTTTAAATTTCCCCAAGTCAAAATATTTCCAGTATGAATCTCTAACGTATACAGAGCACCCACCAAGCATGGGGAAAAATACCTCAAAATACTCATTATTTGAAAACCAGCAATAACCTAAACTAGGTTATAATGCCAAAAACTGTTCCCTCAAAATAAGCTCTCATGTTGTACTCCCAGTGCTTGGTACATAGTATGGACTTTGCAAATGTATGCTGAATGGATGATGGACGGTTGGTGGTAGTCTTAAATAAGTTAGCAAGACGACGGGGAATCGACGAAAGTGGATGGTCTATAGAACTATTATAAAGATAAAAATTTTTTAAGTTGGTAATTGGATGTAGAAAATATGTTGAAGAGGGGGAAATAGAGGGATTTCCTGGTTTCTGACTTACGTGACCAGATAATGCCATTCAATAAGATAAGAAACACAGTTAAGGGGGAAGTAGGTGAGTTGGTGCGTAATGAGCTCAAGATTAGATGTGCTAAATCAGAAGATTTGTGAACATCAAGGAGATTCATTCAGTAGGAAACTGTATATATAGATTTGAGCTTAATATAGACATTTTTTACTTGGAGCTCACCATCATGTAAGTGATAACTGAAGTTATATCCATAAATGAAATAAACCAGGAATAACTGTAGAATAGTTTATCAATGTCCAGTATAATTTTAAATGGTTGGAAGGGAGAGCCAATAAATGGTTGTTAAATTTTTACTTTTTTAAGGACATTAAAAGTATACATAAGTAGCCATGTACTATCACTATTATTTCATAGAAGAAGTAGAAGACATTTCACCTTTTAAAAATATGGATAACATAGCCTTAAAAAGAAGGATAATTTTTCTAATTAACAAATTAAGGCACATAAAATGCTCACTACATTGTCCTTCATCACAAAATGACTCTATCATGAAATGGTATCATTCACAGGCCAGCATTTGGGAAACACTGATACTGGTGAAAAGGAACACCAAGGACAGATGCCCAGGGAACACTCATCCTTAAGGGTTCATCAGAGGAGAGGAACCCACAAAGGAGACTGCTTCTAATGGAGAATCAGGAAGCAAAGCCAGGGAAGTGTGGTGTCCTAGAAGGAGGCAGAGAAAATATTTCAAGGAATACATGGTCAACAGTTCAGATGCCACTGAAAGATCCAATAGATTTATTAACAAACAGTTTACTGATGTTCTGAGTAAGAATGGTTTAACACTGAAATTACATGATATGAGGACTTCATCTCAGGGTTGACTCAGGCAATACAGTCTTTTGTTATGACTCCTAAATTCAGGTCAATAAGCATTTGTTGAGCACTCAGTGTGCCCAAATCAATTTAACAGGTCCCCTGAGAGATTAAAAGATTAATAACAATTCCATCCTGAAGAAACTTGTAGTCTCAGAGGAGAGATAAGAAATGAACATAAAAGTCTATGGAATAACTCCAAAGATACACAAACGGCCAACAAGCACATGAAAAGATGCTCAACATCATTAGTCATTTGGGAAATGCAAATCAGACCCACAGGAGATGTTACTTCACATCCACCAGAATGGCTACAATTAAAACACACACACACACATATACACACACAGAAAATAACAAATGTTGGTGAGAATGTAGAGAAATTGGAGCCGTCAAACACTGCTGGTGGGAGTGTAAAGTGGTGCAGCTGCTATGGAAAACAGTTTGACAGCTTCTCAAAACGTTAAACATAGAGTTACCATATGACCTAGCAATTACACTTCTAAGTATATGCCTAAGAGAACTGAAAACAGGTATTCAAATAAAAACTTGTACATGAATGCTCATAGCAGCAGCAGCATTCATCACAGGCAAAAAGTGGAATCAACCCAAATGTCCACCAACTAATAAATAGATAAACAAAATGTGGTATATCTATACAATGGAATATTATTCAGCCATATAAAGTATTGATACATGCTACAACTTGAATGAACATTGAAAACACTATGCTAACTGAAAGAATTCAGACAAAAGGCCACATATTATATGATGCCATTTATATGAAATAACCAGAATAGGCAAATCCATAGAGATAGAAAGCATGTTAGTGGTTGCTAGGAGCTGGGGGATAGAAGAATTGGGAGTGACAGCTTAATGGGTACAGGGTTTTTTTCAGGGGGGAGTGATGAAAATATTCTGGAATTTGAAAGTGGTGATAGTTACACATTGTGAATGTACTAAAGTCACTGGACTGTACACTTTAAAATGGTTAAAATGGTCAATTTTATGTTATGTTAATTTTACCTGAAAAATGTGTGTGCAATACAATGTGATGAGCCATAAGAAACTTGCCAAGCACTGTGAGAATTAGAGCAATCACAACACTAAAGAAGATAATGGTGTTTGATCTAGGCCTTAAGGACAGACTAGAGGAAGAATAGCAGTAGAAGCAGAGAGAACACTTTCAGTGGGGCAAGAAAGGGCAGGAAAATGTAGGTCATGCGCAGATAGCAGTTGACAGCCCTGCTTAGCAGTCATATGATAGGTAAAAGGTAGTAGTAAAAGAAAACATTGGGGCCCACGTAGTTTGGAAAATCAGGTGCTGCTCTTTCCTCCTACAGGATACATTTACTCTTGGCAATGAGCTGTGACAGGACACTCTTTGAAGCAGATCTGAAACACAGATCCTTGAAATGATTCTCATAGTAAATGCCTAAATTGGAAGTTTTTTCTGTGTCCTTCTTCCCCATATTTCTTTTTTATCTTGAATAGACTTAGGATAAACAAGACAATTAATCATGAAAAGTTCTTGATGCAGTGAAGAAACAACAGTCTGTCTTCTCAAGTGGTCCTTTGCTGGGTATAAAATTCTTAAACATTGACAAGCAGTGACAGCCTTCCTGTTGTAGCTTTGTTAGTTACAAAACCCCAAACAGCCACAAGTTACCAGAGTGATTATTTGCCTTTCCATGATTTCAGGATATAAAAAGGCCAAGATATTTTAACCATCTACTTTATATATCTAAATCACAGCAGAGGACATGGACACCTTAAGTCACCAAAACATTGTGGAGGGAATAAAATATTTAAAAACTGCAAGCTTATGAGATGCATAGGATGGAAATTTAGTTCCTGGTTATAAAACATTTTATCAGGATACATGTCCCCATTGCTGGAGAAGGTCTGTAACCTTAAGCTGTTCTTTCTTCCTTAGAGTCCTTACACAAATCTCTGGTATCTGGCCCTGCATCTCCATGATCTTCATCATTATTAGAGTCATTGTCACTACATAGCCATGGAGAATCTACATGAGTCTAGACTGATTTGCACTTTGAATTTATATAAACAGCATTATACCTCTGGGGCAGAAAGATCCTAAGACAGCGCTCCAAGATCCTTGCCTCCTGGTATTCACATCTTTGTGTAATCTCCTCCCCTAGAGTATGGATAGGCCCTGTGACTTGCTTCTACCCCATGGACTATGGACAAAGTGATAGAATGTATGTGATTACATACTAGCATAGCACCCAACTTGCTCGAGTCTCTCTCTCTCTGTTGCAGATTTTGAAGAAAGAAGCTGCCATGAATCCTACAGCTGCTAGGAAATGAATCCACCAACAACCTAAGGAGTATGAAAATAGATCCTTCTCCAGTCAAGCCTCTGGTGAGAACCCAACCCTATCCAACACCTTGATTGCAGCCTCATGAGAACCTAAACCAAGGACCCTGTTAAGTCATGTTCAGATTCTCAGCCCACAGAAACTGTGGGAGATAATAAATGTGTGTTGCTTTAAACCATTAAGTTTGTGGTAATTTTTTATGCGGTAATAGAAAAATAATAAAACCTCCAAGAAGTACACTGTTTAAAACAGATAAGGGAAAACACGGTTATGCAAACAACAAAAACGTGAATTAAGTAAGTATAACTGTGGGCTTTTTTACTCTCTCTGCAGGGAAAAAGAAATAGCATGAAACTTATTTTATTACCAATTAGAGAAGTGAGGCTTAGAAATGTATATAAGTTCTCAATGTTAGGGAGCCAAATAAAAAAGAGTATCACATCATGACATCCAACAAAGTAATTTAAGCAGCATTAGGAAAGTTCCTATGGCACTAATTCTCCTCAACCCAATAACAGAAATACACCCTTCATCATTTTAGCCTAAGACTTCGGGTTATAGGCATATGTATATATTCCTCAGAAGGAAAATATTTTAAACTATTGTCAATCATTTTCACGTATTGAGAATGAAATTTTATATGAGTCAAGAAAAGCATAAGAACCCTGTTAGTCAGGTCAGCTCTATCCTTTTAAGTCTATGCTCTTAACCTAGCAAAGCTTTCTAAGACCTGCATAAAAGCAACACCGCCAAAGATACTACAGGTTTTCAGACCTGGATATTGAATCATTCACTTCAACAGCTAACACATTTCCCTGTCCTCTATCTTCCTCGTTGTGTTTTCCTGGTTAATGTCTCTGCCTTATCCTTCCAGTTGATGTGTTGATTGATTACCTTCCAATTTCCCCACCTCCAAGCATGGATCCGTTATTGCTCTTATTTTTCCTACCATTTATTCTGATACTCCAAGGGTGAATTTCCAGATAACATCCCCTAGGACTTTCCCTGGTAATACTGAAGCACTCTCCTAGCCAGCATCTCACCTGGGCAAAGTCCATCCCCCAAAAAAGATCCAGATATAGGCACCTGAGTAGAGAGGGAAATAGTGCTCAGGAAGAAGGAAAGACCATGAAAACAACTTCACCTACTGCAGAATTTTGCATAATTCTGTGGGGTTGTTATTAAGTTATCTACACAAGCAGACATTTAGGCTCAGCTGAACTTGGTCTTCTTCCTCTCCACTGTCCTGGACTCAACAGTGGTATTTGTGGGAAATAATGAGAATAGAAAATTATCTTTCTCTTAATTTCTTCCAACATTTATGAAATGTAAAACAGTTATAGGCAAGGCACTTTGTAAAGTGCTGTTAGTGACCTCAAAATGAATAAATCATGTCCCTTCTGCTGAGTTGCAAGAGGGGAGGACATAATTTATATAAGTATAATGCAAAGCAGAAAAATAATTCTATGATAGAGTCACAAAGAGATAGAAGGGAAAGATTATATAAGATTGAAGCAATCAGGAAAGTATTTTTGGAGAAAGGAAGTTAAAAGCAGTTGACCAGTGATCCATTTCTTTCTCAATTACCATAGGGATGCCTCTAGAGAAAGAAAGAAGGCAGTGACTCACTCTAATATTCTTGCAAATATGATTACTGGAATTCTGGGGAGACAGACTAATGATGTAGGATGTTTCTGGTTTAGGACTGCATAGGATGAACAAGCCTGTAATCTATGGATTTATCATGCTTGGTTCCCTGTAGAATGTGATATAAGCTAAACACCTCTCTGGAGCGTAACGTGGAGATGTTTCCTAACTTAAATGCTTCCCACTGTGTGAGGTGACCTGCAGTCCGCATTAGAGACCTCATCTATTATTCTGGGCTGGAGAGCACATCTACCAAAAAAGGGACGTGGGGAATCTTGTGGCATGTCCCAACCTTCTCTCTGCCCTGCCTGTGTCTTTTGAGTGCTTTTATTTTTGAAACTGTATCAAAAGCTTGATACTGGGTAAGAGCTATATTTGTGTGAGTCTTGTTTGACAATCTGATCCTTGGTGTTAACTCAGTCTTCATGGAAGAGGCAGAATTTGAAATGAGTTTAGAGAGGTGTTTAGGATTTTAAAAGGCAGAAATGAAGCAAATGGCATTCCAAGCAGAGACACAATAAGTACTGAGAAAAGAAAGTAGAAAAACATAGGATATATTCAGGCTACAATACACATCCTAGTTTAGCTAGGGTATATGCTATATCTAAGGGAACAGTCATGAACATAAAGCTTGAAAAGTAAGTGGAGGCTTTGAATTCCAGGCTGAGGACTTTATACTTAATTCCGTAGAAAATGAGGAGCCATTAAAGGATTTTTACAAAGAGAATAACAGTATCACAGCAGAGCTTCAGTAGATTTTTCCAGCAGATCTGTGCAGGTTGCTTTGGAAGGTGGAAAAATTTTCCAGATTGAAGCTTGAAATGCTTAGCTCAGTGATTCTCAAATGAGGTCTATGAACTCAGTGGATGTCTAGGCACAATTTTAAGTTCTTTTTGAGGATTTTGCTGTTGTTATTATTTGCTTATTTGTTTTTTACATTTAAAAATATTGAATATTTATTTATTTTGATTATAATTTTTTTTGATTCATGTAATACTGCATGCCATGAAATGGCCTTTTTTTTAAATTGAAGTATAGTTGATTTACAATGTTGTGGCAATCTCTGCTGTAGAGCAAAGTGACTCAGTTATACACATAGAGAAATTCTTTTTTAATATTCTTTTCCATTATGGTTTATTCCAGGAGATTGGATATAGTTCCTTGTGCTCTACAGTAGGACCTTGTTGTTTATCCATTCTAAATGTAACAGTTTGCATCTACCAACCTCAAACTCCCAGTCTATCCCTCTCTCTCCCACTCTCCCCCTTGGCAACCACAAGTCTGATCTCTATGTCTGTGAGTCTGTTTCTGTTTTGTAAATAGGTTCATTTGTGCCATATTTTAGATTCCACATATAAGTGACACCATATGGTATTTGTCCTCTTCTGACTTACTTCACTTGGTATGATAATCTCTAGTTGCATCCATGTTGCTGCAAATGGCATTATTTTGTTCCTTTTTATGGCTGAGTAGTATTCCATTATATATATATGTACCACATCTTCTTTATCCATTCATCTGTCAATGGACATTTAGGTTGTTTCCATGTTTTGACTATTGTGAATAGTGCTATGGGTAAAAGCTATGATTTGTGTGAGTGAATATAGGGGTGAATGAACATAGGGGTGCATGTATCTTTTTGAATTATAGTTTTGTCCAGGTATATGCCCAGGAGTGGTAATTCTATTTTTAGTTTTCTGAGGAACCTCCATACTGTTTTCCATAGTGGCTGCACCAACTTACATTCCCACCAACAGTGTAGGAGGGTTCCCTTTTCTCCACTGATGATAATTTTAAAATGTAATTTATGTTCAGCTAGATGACCATATCATAATTAAATATGCCACAAATTTCAGTGCTTACGTCTTCCTTCTGTTTATCATCATGTTGGCACTAATTACAATTTAAATTGTCATGGACTACTAAGAAAAAAAAAACAGGACTTCAAATGTAAATTTGTATTCATGCCAAGGGAAAGACAAATATTTTTTATTCATTTGAATTTTTAAAAAAATGTTATGAGAGAACTATGTCATCACAAAGTACCTGATAGTACATAGTACTGAACTCCAAAGAATTTGAGTAAATATTTTTCTTTACCTCTCTAGACAACTCTCTCTATCCTTCTCCATTCTATTCTGTTCCCATAACCTTCATCAAGGGGTTTCCTTGATCTCTGGTTTCTGACTGGGCTCAGCAAATGGGAGTTAGTAGCAGGAGGCTGAAGAATGAGAAGAGTAAGATCAAGGTATTTATTTTGATGTCTTCCTCCCTGCTGGATTCCTGCAAATTCACTGTATCGCTCTAACAAAGAGCATAGCTTCTCTACATTGTTCTCCTATAACTGCAGCCACTCTCTCCAAGCTGTGATGATCACTTCTTCATTTGCCTTTACAGTCTCACAGTGTTAGTGGCTCTTCACTACTAAAATACTCAATATTCTTTAGTTTCTTCTGAGCCTGTCTACACCTTTGTATATATTTCTTTTATTAAATCCTCTTCAAATACAGCTAAAATAAATGCCTTTCATTTTCCACCATGATTCATCTGATACAATGAATCTCAATGATCAGTACTCTGTTCGTATTACAAGCATCAATTTGGTTTCAGCAAAACAACATCTGTCACATTGAAATAAATATATTACTCTGAATTTGATTGGTTTTATAGTTTCATTTTATTTAATTTATAAAGTTATTTTTGTTTATGGTTGTATCTAAGCTCTAATCATAAGTATATACCTAGTTTCATGTTTGTATGTTAAGTAAATTAATAAATAATGATAATAATGTCAATCAACACTAAGGAGGTCCTTGAATTTTTTCTCCTTCAAAAGAAGGCCATATATCATTCAGATCTGAGACTCAATAGCCTAGCTCATTGCTTCTACCACAGCTTCCAAAACATCTCTTAAAAGCATCATAAAAATTGTCAGAGTGTGAAATGGACAATTGATAGTGAATGCATACCGAAAGCCAAGAACTTCATAAAGCCCATTATGACCCCAGAAGCCATAGCTGGAAACAACTGCACATTCTCCTACCCCCACAGTGCTCTGAGAAGGCCTACATGAACCACTATGGTTTTTCATGAATTCCAATCTTTAAACTCCAGATTGGAGAACTGCATTTGAACATTTTCTTAGTCAAGCTAGTAAATTCATGACTTGACACACCCCTCTACTACAAACATATAGCAAGTTTGAAAAGGAAAAAAAAATAGGCATTTTTTTTCAAAAGAGAAGCATCTCTGTAAACCAGAATTCATAGTGGTACGTGGGGCTGAAGCTCCTGACTTGCTGGGTATCAGGTCCAGAAGAGACGGGCAGGAGGTAGTTCAGCCTCAGAAGCATAAGGTACTCTAGATGAAGAACAAGAGTCAGCTTCACAACTTGTAGCCAGAGGTTGGAGAACTTATGGTGATTGCTGCCTGGGACTAAAGAAGGCCTCAGGCCTATGGAATTGGGAGTATAGAGACCAGCCTTCTAATACGAACTGAAGCCTGCCTGCTGGCTTGGTGGATTAATCTTTAATACCTCAAATATCATAATAGGGTAGGATCTTTGAACCATCATTTTATAACATCGTTCTGGAATAGAGGTTGGGGAAAAGGGTAGGTTGGCATGTGGTATATCAGCTAGGGCTAAGTTATGTTGCAGTAAAAAATTAAACCAAAATATAACCAGATTTAGATGACATGGAAAAAAATTAATTCCATGTTCACATCACCGTCCATGCAGGTCAGATGATTCTCCTTGACAGCTGTCCTCCAACAGTGATATGGGAATCTGGGATGATTCCATCTAGTATCTCTGCCAATTCAGTGCTCTTTACACCCATCAATAAGATAGAAAATGTGGCTATCCCACATATGCAGACCAATGTTTCTAAACATATGAAGAAATTTACCAATAAGAAAAAAACATAAAACAACAATCAGAACATGAAGTTGCTTCATAGGAAATTAATTTCATAGAAAAGATTGACAGACTTCAGAATAAGTATATTTTGAATGCTCATAGAGATATGTGAGTTAATAACTTCTATTTAGAAATTAATTATGTAAAAGGAAGAATTATTTATATCAAAAATGACCAATTAGAAACATTGGAAATATAGCCATTAAAATTAAAAATGCAATGGTTGGATTAAACTGAATTATATATAATTGAAGAGAGAATTAGTGACAGTAGGAAAAAGGAGCAAGGAAGCCACCCAGTATGCCAGAGACAATGAGCTTTTTTAAATAGGAAGAGCAATTTTGAGAATGTAAGACAAATTGAGAAACTCTCACATTCATCTAATAAAAGTCACAGAAGAATAATATAGACAGTATGAAAGAGAAGCAATATTTGAAGAAATATTTGAAGGGAATTTTCCAGAATTGAAGAAAGACATGAAATAGGGAATGTATCCAAAATAACAAGAAGATTAAGCCCACACCAAAACCTGTATTAAATGTAAAATATAAAAAAATTTAAAAGCCATCTGAAAATCTACAAAGGAATGAAAATAGATTAACAATGATACCTCATCTAAGGCAATAGAAATCAGAAGACAATGGAACAACACCTTCAAGATGTTGAGGAAAAAAGTTGTCAATTTAGAATTTTATATCTGCTTAAAGTGTTACTTCAGAATGAGGGCAAAGTAAACACATCATCAGACCTACAAAGGCTTAGAGTTTGCCACCCACAAATCCTCACCATAAACACTGATAAGACATGCACTTCAGCAAAAAGGAAAGTGAACCCCACAGGAATATATGTGCTACAAAATGTGTGAGGACAAAAACAAATAAAATTATAGTAACAAAAAGTAACTCTTGTTCATAGAAAAGTAACAATAACTAGTAATTTATATTTAAAAGGCAAAAATAAAAAATTTAAATGTCATAACAAAAAGGAGAGAATATCTAACAGTAATTAAAGAATGCTAAGACCCTTATCATGGTTGCCTTCTGTTGCTCTGGATTTCAGTATTAGAAAATATTAGGAGTGAAAAAGCGTTCAAGAGTGATAGATTCATGCCTATCTCCAAGTAGGTAGCTGTGGTTGTCTTTGATAAAATACAATTTTTTGTGTGCCTTGGTATATTCCCTCCATCCTATTTATTTTAAGTGTTGAAAGAGAATACGGTCTGACATGTTTTCCAATATTAGTCTTTTAAAATGTTTTATATCAGTCCAGATGAGTGATTGTATTTTAACTATTCATAGAAAGTATGAGTATTCTTGAGATTGCAGAGAGGTGTTATATTTCTGACTTTTGGTGGGGAGAAGTACATAGTATCTTTGTCCACTTCTCTCCATGGACCACAGAATTACACACACGCACACACCCCACACACACACTGAATTATAATGGGCTTTTACCTATGTTGCTAGGTTACTGTAGCTTAAAAACACACAAAACAAAAACTGCATGAGGCTTTCCAATTGCTTCATAATGGCATCTTACTTGAAATTTAATTTGTCATCCACAGGTGATGAAGATGAAAAGAATCTGATAGGTTTCCTAGTCTGAGGTAGCTTGTGAGTTAAAAAAAAATGTTTTGTGGTCAGGAAAAGTGGGAGATGCTATGTTATATCCACCATTTTGAGCTTTACTTACCATAATTGTTTGGGTTTAGTGATGGCCGATATCAAACTTTAAATATTTGGGGTCTTTTTGTCTAGCTCAACTGGCTTTGGTAAGAAAGGAGTGAAAACTTCAGGAAAGGTGATGTGTAATTGGTGTTTGATGGAAGGATGAAGCAATTGAAATGAATTCATCCATAGCTCATTATTATAAGCAGCAAATAAGTCTGTTGCTTAGTGACAGTGATTATGTAACAGAGATAAGCAGAATTTTATTGTAGAACAAATATTCGTTATATAAAATTTGTTATAACAAGATCATTCTTTTATAGAGAAGCTCATTGAATGGAATAAGCTTTGTTACACAGAACACCTTTTGTAAAGTAATTTGTTACAATGACTATTTTTACTCTTTTTTTAATCATATTTTAAGCCCAAATCATATGAAATGAATGGTCAGTTTCTTATAGCTCTTTGATCTGTGTCACAAGAAAAATGCAAAAGTAATAAATTATTGACTACATCAAAGGAACAGAGAATTCATGCAGTGACAATGTAAAACATGTGGGAAATGTGGTTCAAAGAAGACCATGACTTATAAAAGTTTGTAATTTCAGGACTAATTTCTTGAAGTAGGAAAAAAATCTAATTTTAGCAGCTTTCTTTAGTAACAAAGATTGGAACTGGATTTTCAAGAACCTATATAATTAATCATTGTTCTCAGAGGCATAGATGTGGCTTCCACTAGTTTACTATTTAAATTCAATACCTTTTGAGAACCAAAATTCCTAACCATGTAGGAAGTGGGAAAATATCAGATTTCATTTACCATGAATCAACTCAAATCATTTGACAAAACTGAGCTACTTCTAGCCTTCTGCCTGTTACTTCTAGACTCCTGACTCCCAGTAAAAGAAGCATGAGTGAGACTACCAGTATTTATCCCTAATCAATGAGCTACTAAATTGTTACTTGTTACTCCAAGGTATGGGGTGAGCAATACAATGCAAGTGAGGCTGAAACTAGGAGAGAGGCCTGAGTACCAGAAGTTTAGCCAAGTTGTAATGAGATATCACAAGTTTGCAGGAAGGAAAAATCAAGCATCCAAATATTGTATCAAGTTAAAAGTACAACACAGATAGGCAGAACAACACAAGAAAAGATTGATCTTGTAGTTTAGGGGATTTATCTTCCATATTCTTTATCTTTCTGATAAGATGCAGTGGTCACAGGGTAGAAATAGAAAAGAAATATAATAGAAAAGCTTTGCATATACATACATTTATACATATAAAGTTAAACAGAAAACAAAACAGTTTGCAGTTAAATGCTAAATAGTGATAACATATAAGACTGAGCCTAAATAATTTTCAAGAAAGGTCAAATGTTTGTTTACTTGGCTCATTTGAAGCTTACGTTTAAATATGCTGTTTGGCTATTGTTTCTTGGGAGGCAGGCATCATGTATAGACCAAAATTACAATCAACAGACCCTTTAGCTCTTGTCTTTCCAAAGTCAATTTACCATAGCAGCTACTATAGATTCATTTAGCATGTAATTTTTTACATTTTACTGTGTCTATTATAACCAATTACATGTTATTTTAAAGATAGTCTAATAAAACTGAACGCATAGCTCTAAATAAAGAATCATTAGCAGCTTTCACTGCAGAATGTAAGAACAATGGAGAGGCATGTTGATAATACTCAACAATTTCACCTCTGAGATGTGATTTTCTGTCTGTGCATGATCAAAAACAAAACAAGCTTACTGATATTAATATAGCCCATTTTTCAAACTCTGCCTTAAGCTATTCAACTTCAAGCTTCCCATTTTCAAAGATGTTGGGTCTTAAGGGACATGTATTTTAAACTACTATGTCAAATTGATCAATTTAAAGATATATCTATGATGCACATCTTGAGAAAATCCATAAGAAAAAAATGGACAGTGTTTGTTGGAATCTAGATAAATAACTCCACTAGAACAATATTTTGGCTTAAATTCAAAAGCATCCCAAAGACTTAAGTTTCCATGACATTTTTCTAACTTTCAAAAGTTCATAAACAGGAACAATATAAGATACTCTCCCTTTCTCTCTCTCTCTCTCTCTCTCTCTCTCTCTCGTCAACTCTAACTAGTATTTCCATTTTTAGCTCTGAAAAATTGATGTATCTGAAGTTGTACCATTGTATTCTAATTCAAGGAAAGATTCAAAATAGTAGTGTCCATATTATTTAGTGTTAGGCAATACCTGGGCATTTTACTAACAAGACAGAGAATTTGTGCCCTCAAGCCCTTTAATTGCCTGTGAGTTAATAAGTACTCATAAATAGATTTGAGAAGGAAACACAAAATTCCTGCTGATTATCATGTGAGTGCTGGTGCTAACCCTGGTAAAACATAAAGCAAGTAAACTTTGCTTTAGAAGTCCCATCTCCCCATCGGCTCCATCACTCCAGTTCTCTTCACTCCAATCTCCTTCCTCTACCCATAATACTGACAATTTTAACTCATCTTCTGTAGAAGAAGATGTATACAAGACAAGTATTTTGGAGAGAGAAAGGATTTTCAGCAGATAGGACTCAATGGCAGTAACTCTGAAAATAAAACATCTATGTGATTGTGTTAGGATGCTTCAGGAATCCTTTCTGAAACATTTTGAATTATTGCCCTGATCTTTTCCAAAAAGCATTTAATAATTCAGTCGATAAATATCAATGGCATTAACTATACTTAGTAGTAAGAGGGTGACTTCTTTATTCTCCTGATTCTATAAATTAATTACATTCAAACTATCACTTAATGATAATTCCCTGTTTTTAAGTGGTGTTCGATGCTGAGTGCCAGAACTGGCATCTGAATACTCCACCTTCTAAGTTCAAAGGAATGCCAGTAATTGGAGCCATCATCATCTTCCACATAGGGCCTGTAGAAAGGCACTCTTTCAACATAACCATAAAGATCACCTCCACCACCATCACTACCAATATAAGAGAAAGACTGGGTTTGGGAAATGAGGCATGGCTTTTATGGAGAGTGCAAGAGCTGTAAATTTGAAAATCAAGGCTATTGCTTTCCCAAGGAAGAATAGAGATGGCATACTTCTTACCAAAACAGAGAGAGAAGGGCTCCAGGAGAATTACTCTCAGTGACTGTCTGAACAGTCCTTATTTAAAAATTTCCAGGCTACTAGGCCAGCAGAATGTCTGATACTGAGTGTGGACAAAGGGCAAGAAGAAGATGGCATGTAAGAGAGGTCAGTGAAACAGCCTGCATTCCACTGTTAAATGTGGACTACGATCCATGATTTCCTATGTAGACACTGAGTAGGATGGCTGGCTTGAGCTGACTTGCTGGTATTAACCCCAAGAAGGCTGTCTATTAACTAAGAGGATCCCAGCAGTAAGAAGATATAGAGTGGGTGGCTTGTGAGAAGGGTTGACCTGGGAGGAAAAGATTAAAGCCAGCTTGGATCTCCCATTCCAGGGGATTATAGAGGGGGCATTCCTAGGGCCCTCCAAGAAACCAAAGGAGAATGATGGCCAATCAGCATTAGGTAGAGATTAGCCCGTTGAAAAGAAACATATAAGAAACCATGTCCATCAGAATAGAAGTACAGGAAAGAGGGAAGGGAAATGAGTCTTGTCTCGGTCATTTGGGGCTGCTATAACATAATACTATAGATGGGTGGATTAAACAACAAAAATTTATTCCTCATAGTTCTGAAGTGTGGGGAATCCAACTTCAAGGTGCAAGTATGGTTGGGTTCTGGTGAGGCCCCTTTTCCTGATTTACAGACAGCCACCTTCTCACCATATGCTGGCATGGAGCAGGCCTCTTCTTATAAGGGCACTAATCCCATCGTGAAGACTCCACCCTCATGACCTCATTTAAACCTAATTACCTCTCAAAGGCTCCACCTCCAGATACCATTACATTGGGGGTTTGGGTTTCAGCACATGAATTCTGGTGAAGCACAAACATGCAGTCCATAGCAAGTCATAAATCTAACTAGAGCTGGGGGGGGTGGGAAATGGGAAAGTTTTGAATTGAATGTGAGATTGAAGTTGCAAAACACACAGGACTGAGTTTTCAAAAACTAGAAAGACTGTTCTGATAACTGAAAAGACTGTTAAGTCATAGAATTGGAAGTAGTACCTCAGCAAAAAATAGAGAGGTCAGCATAGTACAGAGTTATCAGAGAAATAAATCTAATTCATGTTTATCCCTAACAAGTTGAAGCTCCTCAATAAACTCATTACAGATTTAAAATTTTATCATATTAAAACAAATTTTAGAATAAAAATAAATCCCTGAAAATCATACTACATTAATACATTGATACTATTTTATAAATATCTTTTTATTGTTTACACATACAGTTATATATTTTACATAGCTATATCCACAGTGTAATTTAAATTTTGAATCTTTTTATTTCCTGTATCATATGGTAGCATATTTTAATCATCCATTGTAAAAGACATTACATTCCATTGAACTGTTATTTTATAATTTGTAACTATTGTGTTTTTTTTCATATTTGCTTCTACGTTTTGCTACTATAGAAAATATAGCAGTTACTCGTAGCTCATGCAGCTTTTAAGATTTTATTTAGTTATTTCTTAGGATCACTGGTCATAAACCTGTCTCAAGGCTTTTGATACAATAAAATGATCAAATTTGTTTCCAAAAGTTTTACATTGCAGCCAGCAATAAATACAGATACTGGCTTCTCCACAATCTCACTAACATTACATAATATCACTTTTTAAAGTTTTACTTACTTTAATAGATGTAAAATGGGCCTTTATTGTTGTTTTAATCTGCATGTTTTGGATTCCTCCTGAAGGTGAACATTTTCTTTATTTCCTGGTTTTATTTTCTCCTGAATAATTATCTCAGTAACTTTTGTCCATTTATCTATATGGGATCTTGATGTCATTCTATGTATTTAAATGAGCTTTTTATAGGTTGAAAATATCAACTCTGTTCCACTTTAAAGCTGGTTAAACTTCTCTAGTACTAGCTCTCCCTTACAGCATGCATATGCATGAGCATGGCCACAAGCATCCCTACTCTAAGGAGGGTCCCCTTATATTTAATTGTTTTTTCCTTCTAAATTATTCAAGACTTCATGCCATTTGGGAGGAAAGGTTCATCATTAAGTATATGATTCCGACTCAAGTAATTACATTCTGCTAATTGGGGCTATTCTTGTGGCATTCCTGAGGGATGGGATTCTCTGAAACTGAGAGACTTATTTTGAACAGTCAGGGACAATGTGCTCCATGTAGGGGCAAAGAAATTCTTCTCTAATGTTTCTTGTTCCTTGACAATTATTGGAAAAGATCCATTTACATTTATGTTACACATCCTCATCCCCCACTCCCACCCTAGGGCAGAAAGTTTGGGGCTATTACATAGTCCAACAGAGAGGAAGACTCCACACAGCCTCAGAAGGAGGCCTGCATGGGAGATAATAGGACAGAGACGAGACGGTGTCCTAGAGCAAATAACAGAAGAGACAATGCCCACTCAGATGTCTCTTGTCCAGATACACCTAGAGCCCAGGTTCTCATTCTCTAAGGGCAAGGTCTTCTAGCAATATGAGTAAGGAGAGGGTGGTGTGCATTTCTGTGAAACTTTAGAATGAGAGTTTCTGTTCATATTATTGCAGTATAAGGGTCCCTCAGAGCCCTTCTTGTAAAATCAAGGAAGTTGTTCTGGGATCTGTAGCTACACTCCTTGAGCCTGGCTCCCATGCAGAAACAACACTGCTTCAATAAGAAGTCAATGAATATTTCCCATAAGCCTTCTTCTTTGCCAAGAATGTTAAGCCTGCAGGCAAAAAAGGAAAATTACAGGACCAAGCGGGGTGGTGAGCAGTAAATACATAATAAGGCTGTGTGGTTTGTAGGTGAAGACAAATTGTTTTGAAGACTATAAAGACTTTCTGGGTGCACATACAACATTCAAGAACACCTGCAACGACAGCCTCCACTGTTTTAGTCATGAACGACTTATTCCCTCCCCTCTTTCTAGTTTTCTTAAATTTACAAAGGATCAGCTTACATTATACCTTTCTGCCAAACATCTCCCTGCATTATATTAATAAAAGGCTTGGCCTAATATAAAGGTAATGAAACCAAGGACAGGGCCAGAACCTTAACAAAGATTTGAGCATCTCCAACTCCTAACAAGTATTAAATTGTTTATATTTCTATGAGCAAGGAGTCATAGAATTACATGATTCACGTAGGTCATCTGCTAAAGGAATCATTGTTCCATTGGCACACTGTCAAGTATTAAAGAGAGAAAGATTATTATTACCTTTATATCACTCTTGGTAAATAAAAACAAAGTTCAGTTCTTAGACAAGAAAGACCACTGCCCAGATGGGTGACTACATAACTAAGGTTAAGGTTCCTGAATTCAAAAATATCTCTCTTGGCCACTCTTTCTGAAATTAGAGCTAGACTTTTAGGCAATTATCCCATTAAACCTCAAATAGCCCCCATACAGGACAATATAGAAAGACACTGTCAAACATTAACATTTGGGTATGAATTTCTTTATAATACTCCTTCTCAGAGAGCTATTTAGAGAAAATGGTTTTGAAAGGAGAAATAAGGAAGAAGTTGGTCCAGATAATAGAAGACTTTAAGTTCAGAGCAGTAGAAAGGAATTTTTTTTCCCTAGGCCACAAATACAGGATGAAAATTCATCAAGAAATCTTCACCTATTAAGCTATTTATGAAAACAACAAGGTCTGAATTAACTCAATCATGAAAAAATGTGCACTAAAACTGTTGCCCCATAGAACTACTTTTGTCTGAATTTACTTTTAGAAGGGTGAAATCAGAGGAGCGCTGTTCAGATTTTATGTCATGACAGACTAATTTCTTCACTTCAGTCCTGGGGCAGACATGGCTAGATGCCTACCCAATGTCTTTCCTCACTTCTGCTTTGTCTAATAGGATCCTGGCTTTTTGGAGACGTAACAAACTGTCTAGCTAAAATCATTTGCTTTCCCATACTCCATGGCAATCTAATCATGTGGCACAGTCCTGCTCTATGAAACGTAAGCAGACATCTGCTGGGATTGATGGGAAATCTGTTGCTTCTTGATGCAGTCACCATCCATGCCTGACTCCCTCTTCACTTTATCTTTCCTTTTTGTCTGATAAAATATTAGCATAAGACATGGCAGCAAGCATCTTTCTTGCAATCATAAGATGCCAAGCTTGAGAGCAGGAGCCTGCAAACTATGTTTGGCAGAACAAAAAGATGGAAAGAATTGAGGTTCCTAGTAGAATTACTGAGCTGCCACACCTACCCTGTACTACCTACTCCCAAACTTCTTGCTGCAGAAGACAAAACCTAGTCTCTTAGGGCCACTGTGGTAGTTTTCTGTTATTTGTAGCCAAATACATCTCTAACAGACCCCTTTGACCTTGTTCTGACCATAGACAAATATCAGGTCAGAACAGATATTAGTACACCCTTTATTAAAACTTGCTTCAAGTCTTATCCTCTGGATTTCTGAGCATACAAACATAGAGAAATAAACTCCACTGTGATAAACACATCACCTGTTCAGAGCTGTGTTCTCCCTCTAACATGTCACAAACCATTGATTTCTTTCCCCCATTCAACAAATATGTATTGAACGCCTCTTATGGTCTAGTCACTAGCAATACAATAGTGGGCAAAATATATAAAATCTGTCTGTTATTAGAGCATATATCTAGTTTCCATAAAAAATATCTTGTTTTCTAAGAAACATGCTCATTGATTGGAATAGCATTAACTGAATATTTCACTTTTTAACTGGTTAGCCTGGTAACATATAGAACTCAAAACATCCCTTCTATATAGGTTCAAGAATATAGTGTTTAAAGTGGAAAGTATTACTAATGTTATATTGAAATTTAAAAGCAGGATATCCATGAATGAGTGCTGCAATTTCCAAATTAAAAAAAAAAATCTTGTCTGAACAATGGACTTTTAGACACTTATGGTTTTACTTTTCTCCTTTCATTGTTCTTAATTCTTATATTAGTCTGAATAATGTAGTAGGGGTGGGTGGAAAACAACCTTTGCTGATGCTCAGTAAAGCATGTTTGTGTGTTAGATACCGTGGGGAGTGTTTGGAGAAGCAATAGGCTTGCAAAAGATTTAACCAGCCAGGCTCCCCAACTTCATGACAGCTTAAATTATCTACTCCAAACTGCCAGCCACACTCTTCTTGAGACCAGTTATTAGACTTTACTTAGGCGGGGTTTCAGGAGCATCTGATGCTTAGGAACCAGCATTTTTTGTGCATTTACATAGGGACTGGTTTTCACTTTGACTTTTCCCCAATGGACAAAGCATTCTTGGACTGGTCCTGAGTGTTCCCCTGACTCCATAATGCATGAGTCCCTTATGGAGACAGCTGATTTGGGAAGAGGCACAACATATAATAACCCAGTATAAATTATAAGGAACTGGAGTAGAATCCAGGCATACAGTAAGTCATTCATGAGTACAACTCAGAATGCTTAAGGCTGGATGCATTTTATTTCCACCAGCTCGGCTCCCTGCTATGATTTAGATCTAATAGGATACACATGCTGTTTGTTTGTATTTCTATTGGCAATATGCTTATAATGAATTGTACGGCTTCCATGAGCATACTAAGGATTGAGTGAATTAATTTTCCTGTTTGGTGATACCAGCTTGTCCTATTCCAATGCAAAGTGTCAATGATGTCAGAATTGTGCTTGAGCATGAAGTATGAATATGTGTACTTACGTTTGAATATAGGTCTATGGGCTCTTTTTTACTAGAGTATTAGACATGTGTGTGTACATACACACACATCCTTACATACAAATACATAGCTTGTTCTTAGAGTGGTCCATTCAAATCCTACACATTAATGTAGTCTATATATTCCTTTACTTTCCCAGAATAACACATATTGATTTCAAAGGAAGTTAATTTAGAGGTAAGCTACATGTTCATTCTCTAAAACTTCTTGTCTGAAAGTCTAGACGTAATAATCCTACCCTGCATGATTTGGTCAGGGAGTCACACCTGAATAACCATGCCTGACCTGCAATCTTGAGGTAGCATGAGTTCATAAATATTCTTTAGACCATAGTGCTCTAGTTTTGACAAAAATTATTTTAAAATTTCTATTTTTGATCTTTTTTCAATGATGTGATTAAAACACAACATTATGTTTAAAGGATTTTGTCATAAGTCTAAAGACAGGAGAGATATTAAAGTTGTGTGTGCCACCTTTCCCCAGATTTCACACTCATATACCTGGAGATCCACTCTGACTGGTGAGACTATCTTTAAAAATTACAGACATATGAGGATTGGGGGAGAATTTAAGAATAATTTTCAAAATCAATATACAAAATAAAACAGTTAAAGAAAATAAACATATTTCTCTAGGCAATTCAGCTTTAATAGATTAACTGATGAATGGGCTTTTTTTTGGCTTAAAAAAGAAAAATAGTAAATTTTGCTTTATGACATTCAAGTGTTTTGTCAAAATATACCTGGCTGTACTTATTATCTTCCCTTCCAACACTACCAAACACACACACACACACACTGTCAGAATAAACCTGAGGAAGACAGGTGCATGCATGAGTGGCGTTCTGGTACACATTGTAATCATTTTAATATAGGTTTTCCAGTCACAAATGATGCACAAAAATGGGAAAGAGATGAAACTCCTTCCCGTCCTCTCTAAGAGATAAATAGAATCACAACAAGAGCAATTAATAATTCTCAACTCAGAAGAAGAGGTCAAAGGGTGGGATGCTCTCCGGAGCAGGAAAATACCAAATCTTAACTGAGGACCAGGTAATGCCACCATGTTGGAGAGCATATTCGTTCTCTAGGGACTATACATTATCATTGCTGTTGTTGAGTCTATTTGTATTATTGCAACTATTCCTGTCACTGATTGACATGAGGTTGTTTGGCATACTTCCTTATACGTGAATCTATGTTCAGACTAAATAAGTATCTGGGACTATGTACGGGGCTTGATATAGTTTGAGCAAACCAAACTTCTAAATATATGTTCTTGGTTCTGATAACAGATTAATCTGGTGAGCTCTCAGAGTCAGTTCCTAGGTTCCCTTTGTTCCTCTTTACTTAATGTCAATATGTCTGAACAGCAGGTCTGATACAACTCACCATAACACTCAAAGTTGACATATGCAAATAAATATTACTTTTCAAGTCAAATTCAATAGAGAGACAATGATAAGAATATGAAAAATATTGCTGGTAAATAAAAAAAATAGTAGCAACAATAGCAGTTTTTTACATTTGCAAATCATTTACAGATTAACAATTTCATGATTAAGTTCTTAAGTCAGAAAATATCTCCAGTCATTATAAAAGTTTGTTTATTATTAATTTACAATAGAAATGTCTGAAAGTTAGTCAGAAGGTAGTCAAAACCAAGCCTTTACTGTGGATTTAAAAATCTACCACCAAGTCCACTATACATGGACTTTAAACTTTTATAGAGTTACTCCCCTCAGTTTTTCTAATATACCTGTTAAAATTTCATCCCATGAAAATCCTCTAAAATGTGGCTGTATTATTCTGCTGGGAGTGTGGCAACTCAAGCAGCAGTTCTGACATTAAAACTGCTGTTGGTGTTTTATCTTCTTTGCATCACTTACCCCAAACAGGCCTGATAGCTACTTGCCTGGAGCTACGTCAGGGCAGAGAAGCCTTCTGAGCTGGCTCACTGAGGATGCTGCAAGCCCAATTCTGACCTTTCTTCTCCAGCAGTAAGTGGGCTTCCTCTGTGCCATTTCCACACTTGTAAATATTTCAGATAGTAGGATCCCACAGGAGCAGAAAAAAATCTGACTCTTGTTTCTTTTTTCTTCTCACATCTTTTCCTCCTCAGAGTGGGGGTGGGAAGCTGGGGGACGGGCTGGTTAGGCTTTGATTCTGAGAAAGGCCAGTGAGGCTTTAAAAATTTGGTACTTTTCAATAAACAATCAGATATTCCTTTCAGAAAGTTTCCTCTTAACATTGTTCATGACAATGCCAATGTTAATGATAAAAATAAAAACTATTTATTGGTTGGTGCCATAGGTCAGGGATTTCTAGATTTTCAAATTTTATGAACCTAAAAATTAATCAGCAATAGAAAAAACTGGGAAAGTGATATAAAGCTGTCAACTTTTCATTTCCTATGAAAGGTAATTTGAATAAATAAGTACTATCTTTTATCACTGTTGTATAAAGAAAAGACAATTTGATACCAAAATTGTAGGAAGAACCCCTGAAGATGTAGTTTCTTATTAAATTGAATAAATTTGGCTAAACAAAATTCTCACTACTTTTTATTTTTGTTTGTTTTTGCCAGCCTAATAATATCATCACCTACTAACCCCAACTGATACGTATCCAAGATATAAGCACGTGCACAATGAGGAAAGAGATGATATGCTGTCTCTTTAATTAGTGCTAAGTTTTCCATTATTCTTTTTATATTCAACATTGTATCAGTGCTTTAGGGCCTAGAAAGAATTTGACTAGATGGTTGCTTCTCAGAAACAAGAGACCATTAGAATTTCAGTGATCTTCCAAATCTACCTGTTTTAAGGCCTTCATTTTGTAGGTAAAAAAATCAAGGACCAGCAGGGCCCAATTTCTAAATACCACACAACTTCCCTCAATGTAAGGTGTTAGCCTCTATCTGTCTATAGCAATATGGTCACCTTTCAAATTTATAGTCAACATTTGTCTAATAAGCATCAGATATGACTACATGTTATTTCAGTTACGCTTATAGATTGGTTAACCTTTTTGGTAGAAGTTAGCAATCCCGTTACACAGATAAGGAAAATAAAATCAATATGTAATTAGCCCAGGTTCATACTGCTAGGAATTGGTAGGGTCGCCATTTGGTGAGACCTTCTCCAAGTTAAATGTTTGTTATTCTTTACCATATAATTAGAAGGTATTTATTGAGTGGCTCTATGGGCCCAGCACTCTGATTAGTGCTATAGCATTTGCCAGCTAGGTTGAGAATCTTAGGGCTGTCATGAGAAGAAAAAGGGGTGCCTTGAGCTTCAGTTGCTCTCTTCTATTTATTAGGAGAAGAGAGAGTGAAAAAATCTATTTTAGTAAGAGTAATCCAGTGTGGTACATGTCTAGGAATATAGGGCAAGTCAGATAGATGCCCCTCCAGACCCCAGTACATTGGTTCAATACCTCTTGATTCCAGGCCATAATGATGGCTCCCTCCCCCCAAATTTTTATCATTTCCTGGTTAATTCTTCTGGTACTACCTGATGATATCTGTACTGTTAAATGAAATAATGATTTACTTTATGTCACTATATACATTTTTATATGCTTAAATGAAGTGCCCTACTCTCCTCATCCTATTGCTAGCCCGGTGCTTAAATCTCATTTCCCCTTGAGGACAAAGAACAAGACTCACATTTTAGGCATTCTGGCGCGCAGCTAGCGAGTCGGGCGCTGAGCGGGCGTGGAGCTCGGTCCCCCCCCACACACACCCCTCTCAGGCGCGAGCCCCACCCCTCCGCCGGCCAGGCCCACCCTGACCGAACTACCCCCTGCGGCGCGAGCCCGGGGCGGCTTCGGGCGCCCCCCAGCAGAACCCCCGCCATGGGCAGCCAGAGCTCCAAGTCTCCCCGGGCGACGTGACCTCGGGGGAGGCAGCAGGCGCTTCCCCCGCTAAGGTCAACGGACAGGAGAACGGCCACGTGAAAAGCAATGCAGACTTATCCCCCAAAGGTGAAGGGAGTCGTCCCCCGTGAACGGAAAAGAGGAGGCAGCCGGGGCCACTGGCGATGCCATCGAGCCGGCACCCCCTAGCCAGGGTGCTGAGGGCAAGCGGGAGGTTCCCCCCAAGGAGACCCCCAAGAAGAAGAAGAAATTCTCTTTCAAGAAGGCTTCCAAATTGAGTGGCCTGTCCTTCAAGAGAAATCGGAAGGGGGCGTGGGGGGACCCGTCTGCTTCCTCACCCACAGGAAGGGCAGGAGCAGGGGCGGTCGGTGCCTGCAGCAAGGAAGGCACTGCCCAGGAAGGGAAGGCATGCGCCACCCCTGAGAGCCAGGAGCCCCAGGCCACAGGGGCAGAGGCTGGTGCTGCCTCCAAGGGAGGAGACACAGAAGAGGCAGGGCCCCAGGCGCAGAGCCATCCACCCCTCTGGGCAGAGAGGGGCCCGACACCAGCGGGCGGGCAGAATGAGTAGCTGGGTGGGGGCAGGTGGGTGATCTTAAGCTGCAAAAACTGTGCTGTCCTTGTGAGGTCACTGCCTGGACCTGGTGCCCTGGCTGCCTTCCTGCGCCCAGAAAGGAAGGGGCTGTTGCCCCCTAGCCACGTTCCCTCTCGTCCTCTTCCTCCTGTGGATTCTCCACTCATCCATCTGGTCTTCCTCTTAAGGCCAGTTGAAGATGGTCCCTTGCAGTTTCCCAAGTTAGGTTAGTGATGGGAAATGCTCCTGCCCCTGTCCCTACCTCCTTCCCTGTCCCCACCTGTGCAGAAGGCAATTGCTGGTTTTCTTCCCCAATTCTTCTCCAAGTAGGTTTTGTTTACTCCCCAAATCCCTGAGCCAGAAGTGGGGGTGCCTACACTCCCACACCCTGAGTGTCCAGCCTTCCCCTGCTGCGTTTGTAGTCTCTTGTGCGGTGCCTAGTGGCCCCTGGGCTGGGGAGGACACTGCCCCCTTTTAGGTTTTTATAAATATCTTACTCAAGTTCAAACCTCTGGCTTGTGAATCAACTGTGTCTCTTTTTTGACTTGGTAAGCAAGTATTAAGCTTTGGGGTGGGGGAGAGGTATGTAATGTGAAACAACTTCTTGTTGTCTTTTTTTTTTCCCCTCCCATTGTTGTAAATAAAACATTAAATGGCCAAACCCCAAATTTGTAATTTTTTTTTTCCAGCTGCTAAAACCATTCTCTTCCACCTGGTTTTACTGTAACACTTGGAAAAGGAATAAATGTTGTCCCTTTAAAAAAAAAAGTCATATTTTGTTTGTTTGCTTTTTTGAATCATATTTTGAATGGCACAGTCCTTTAATGTAGAGGCCCAGAAATTATTTATTAATTGCTTCTGTTTTGGTTGAAAGTACTAGGAGTAGGCAAATTGTGTAATAGATAATGTTTGTCTCTGGCTGTATTATCTCTTCTTTCCATACTTCTTCTCCTCTTTTATGTTACTCTCTTCTACACCTACACCCCCCAGCCCAAAAGAAACTAGCCCCTTAATACCTCCTACTGGATAAAATTATGTAGCCCTTTACAGAAAATTTGTCTTCCCTCTGATTAAAATTCACATTCCTTCTGTGCCCAGATCTCAGCTACATGTCACCTGTCACAGAAGTTGAGCTGATAAGCCAATTAGCACTAAAGTATGATGACTACAAGAAGTAGTTCATTAATCTGTTAATAGAAGCATTAGATTATAACTGGGGATATTTGGAGACACAAAATTTGAACCTATTCACTCAACTTTTAATTAATATTTGAGTACACATTACGGTTCTCAGATTTTTCACCATTAAGTAAAGCTTTTTAATTCATTAGACTCCACAGTCCTTATGTTTTGATATATTTTGTTTAGCAAACAAATTTATTTTAAGCAATATTTGGTTTCCTGTTTTATTACACATACATATCTGTTAATCAAAGTTTCCGGTCATCATGAAGTAACCAGGATATAATCTTACTGAACTGGTAGAATCCTAGCCAACAGCCGAGAAACTCATCTCTTTAAACAGTCTGTGCAGTCTTATCATTGTAGATGGATCATTTTCTTTGACATTTTAGAATACTGACTGTAAAACACATAGATTCTCCAATATTATCATCACATCCCTGGTGGTCCAGCAAACCCAGGTTTAAAATCACTGTTGGGACACTCACTGTACACTGAGCTCGGTGCTAAGTGCTCAAAATATGAAACTAAATAAGCCAAGGGCCCTGCCTTGATATTCTCAGGGTCTACTTCCCATTGTGGATAACCTTGGCTTTCACGTGTACAACACCTGCCTGGATTTCTAACTTCCCCCATTTTTACTCTGTTTATTTCTTAACCACCTAGGGCTCTCTTCAGGACAGAGCACTTAACACTTTTATCTTTTGTTATCTTAAGCACTATGCATAATTCAGGTACTTTTTGCATAGGAGGCAGTCTAGTAGCTGCTTCCGGGGAGAAACTAAACCAGAAGGCAGCAGAATGTGAGGTTAAGATCACTCACCTGAAGTGGACACTTCTCTGGATTTGAATCCCAGCTCTTCCACTTCTGAGCTAACAGAATTAGGGCAAGTTTCTAACCTTCTTTATGCCTCCCTTTTCTTATCTGAAAGACAGAAATAACAAGAGTACTTACCTCTTATTTTTTATGAGGATTAAATGATACAGTGTATGTAAAACATTTATCACAATATTAGCACATAGGAAGTGCTTAATGGATTCCATCTATTATCATTATTAATACTACTATTACTAAAGGGGAAAAGAAGAGAAATAGAAATATTAGGATACTGAGGCTTTAAAAAAGGGATGCATTCTTAATGGATCTTTAGCCAGAGAAGTATCAGGTTTGAGGAGATCATTGTTTTGAGAGTTAAACAAAGGACAGGTGAAGGAAGATGGAAAAGAACAGGAGAGACAAAGAGCAAGGAAAGTGAAGTAACAGGGCAGAAAAGCTTAAATCATAGACCATGGAACTTGGTGTCTCTCTTTTCCAGGTAATTTTGGGTGCCTATGTCCATAATTTTAACGATCATAATATACTTAAATTAGAATAAAAATAGACATTGTTTGTTTTAGAGAAAAAGTGTTCAGAAATTATAGATTACGTAGAGAGATTTTCCTCGTACATAGTTCAAATGAAAATAAGACTAATAATGAATCTAAATCAGGCCAAGACTTCCAATTTTTGACTTTTGAAGTTATGTCAATAAACTCCAGCATTGGATTAGTGAGAAATCAAAATTCATTCTGTAATCTTGGAATTTGAAAGCTGTATTAGTCTCCTGTTTCTGCTGTAACAAATTACCACAAACCTAATGACTTCAAACAACATGAATTTATTATCCTACAGTTTTGGAGGTCAGAAGTCTAAAATGGGTCTCACTGTGTTAAAATCAAGGTATGGGCAGGGCCCAGAGGAAAGTCCATTTTCTTGCCTTTTCCAGCTTCTAGAGACTGTATGCATTCCTTGGATAATGGTCTCCTTCCATCTTCAAAGATAATAATGGCGGTCAAGTCTTTCTCACAGTGCATTCCTCTGACACTGACTCTTCTACCTCTCTCTTCATTATTTCTGTATTTTCTTGTGATTACATAGGACCCACCTGATTAATACAGGATAACCTCTCCCTAGATCCAGGTCATCTGATATGCAACCATAATCCCATCTGCAACCTTAATTCCCTTTTGCCATGTAACTTAATATATTCAGGGGATCCAGGGATTTGGATATGGTAATTTTTGAAGTGTCCTATTCTGCCTACCACAAGAGTGTACTGACTGCATTCTGCTTTAGCTTTTCATGCTTACAGAAATTAAATAGAATAGATCCAAATTTTAATATATATGGGTAATTAATACCATTAATGGAGGTTACTTCTGAAGTCCAGTTAGAAAGAAGTTCTCCTCACTTACTAACAATTTGGGAAAACTGATTAACCTTTCTGTGCAACAACCCTCTCATTTTAAATGAGAACCATAATATCTACCTCATATTGTTGTTGTGAGAATTAAATGAGTTAATTAATGTAAAGAATTTAGGCTGACATAAAATGAGCAGTCCATAAATTTAGTTGTTATTATTATTAGCCAGCTTTATGATCTATTGAATCTCTTAAATGTATGTGTGGTTTTATACATTCATCAGTCATTATCAATTCATCCATGAATTTAGTCTGTCCATTGATCCACCAGCATTTATTAAACATCTATTGTGAAATGAGCAGCATACTACACATAATAGAAATAACAAAAATACCTTACAATTACATAGCACTTTACATTTTCACCTTTTTATCTTACCTGACCCTCCTTAGAAGTTCCTGCCCTTAGAAGTTATAGTCTCCTTGAGAAAACAACAGATTACATACAAATTTAGCCAAACACCCTAGACATAGTATTGAAGTTTTGCAACATTGGGAATGGGCACTCACTCAGGCCTGAGATTCATTAAGAGTAAGTCTATGGATTAGTGAGCACCACAGGGGGGAATGACAATGTCCACTGTCTCAGTCTAGATTGGGCTCTTCTCTCACACAGGGCTGTGCAGTCTAGACTCATCAGTTTAATGAGGTCCTAACAGTTCAAAGAAAGAGAACAACAAAAAAGTAGGCAAAGAAGAAAACAATCTACGGTGTGGTGGCTGTAATACCTCCATGAGTTCCTCCACTAAACAGTTAAATCTACACTACAAATTTCCAGGTTTATTCTTCTTCCAAATAAGGAGGGGTGGAAAACCCAAGACAAAATTATTTGCACAAAATTTCTCAGGTTGTGACCTGAGAAAATTTTATAGGGCAAGCACTGTGTTTCTTTCCCCAGAGTTGGTATTTTGACGTATCCACTTGCTGTTTCGTATGTTCATCGTTGATTCTGACAGTCACTTCGTACTATAGAGTATAGGGTAGGGGGAGTTTGAGTAGCATTCTCCAAGATAAAGAAAAGACCAATAAAAAAATAGGTGGAATGGGAAACCCCCAAAAGAAACAGTAAATGAGGGCACAAGGTTAGAATTTCAGTTTGAGTGTTCCATTCCTTCCACTAACCTCTTGAGTCTGGCTGCCCAGTGGGAGCTTTGCTCTCAGGTGGATTTCTGGGAAGAGAAGGCCACCATTTGCTCGCTTTACCCTGGGGCCACCCAGCTGCCAAGTGTCAGCTGAACAGAGGTGCATCAGAGGCCTGCAGTCAAAAGGCAGCAGGATGGCCAATTGCCATGAATTCCTGAAGCAAGTCTGGCATCTTGGCATCTTGCTGCTCTCCCCCTCCCCCAGGTTAATTGCTGAGAACCTCTGACTTGAAAGCTGCTTATCCTACCAACTTCAGCTGCTGCCCTCCTTTCCCTATGCCACTTCAATTCCTACCTCCTAACACTCTGGAAGTGAAATGAAGTCTCTCATACACCTGGCTCTACTCGTGAGACCACCTAAGCTCTAATGTAAATACTTCTTTCCCCCTTTACACACCCCCATGGGTAAACGCAGAATTGCCACATCCCCCTTGGACCTGATTGCTAGGCAACACTCAGCCATGTGAATTTGTCACTTCTGTTTGGCGCAAATTTCAATTTCACCTCCAACTGTAACACTGCTCGATATATTTTAGATGCCACTGTGGTTGGACGGCATCCCAGGAAAGATGTGAAGTGCTACTGCCAGGAATGAATGATTGGCATTGGGTAAAGCAATTCTCTGAACTCAGCCTTGGCATACCATTAATTGTTAAGTCTGTTCAGCTACCACCAACCTCTTGTCAGAATCATGTCTATTGTAAGTCTTTGCAGCAAGAGTCCAAATGGTAGAGCTCTCTCCCTCTGTAAGATCTGAAGAATTATGTCAATAATGAAAGCAGTGGATTTCTCAGCTCACAACATATTACTTCTTCCTACTTTCATCTATTGGCTGCACTTTCATGTGCAAAGAAAAATAGTTCCACGTTTGAATATTACTGAGCTAAGAGCTGCCAATTCAGGTTCTGGCCCTGAATAAAAGATTTACCTTCCCTTCATTTCTTCATCACAATCTGCTTTCATTCATGGTAACAATTAAATGCTGCTACAAGGAAACATGTTATTAATGGAAAAAGATAAAGTTAATACTAAACATACTCTGGTGACAATAAATATATAATATTTGACATGTAAAATTTACATACTGACATTGTCAGAAAACATGCAACACAAAAACAATTATAATTTTTCAATAAATGCGTACCATCACTGGCAAGATATAATGCTATAATTCCCAAAGCCTCCATCTAATGTGGTCTACCCAATGTTTATATACATATATAATATTATTTGTCCTTAATACATTTGTCCTTAATTGACACATTCAATTGCCTAGCCCCCTACATCGAATATCCTTAAACACTACACAGTTGCTCTATTGACTCTAAGATGCTACAGTGTGGAATGCTTTCATTTCTGTGCACTGTGCTAATTAATGGTAAAAATAGTAAATCTGTTTTGATTCCCCTTCCGTCCCTCCGGCCACCAACTTTTTAGTCAATTGATTATTTTTTTTCCTCAAATCTAAACATCCTCAGAAAGCTTGGAAATATTTCCCCGGAATGAGTCTAATTAAATAGAAGAAGTCAGTCAGCTGTGAGTAAGAATAGTGTTTCAGACTTTACATGCATTCCCTGATTCACTGGAAACAAAAGGAGTTTCTGTAACAGTGTGAATGAACCATGAAGTGTGCATGTTCTTTTAAGAAAGGCCAAGGGTGCAGTTCTATTTTCTTAGCTCTGCTTTCATATTTATGTGTCTCATTTCCAGCTCATTGCTGATGCCTCAGTTGCGCTATCCATCACCACTTTTATCCTCCTTGTTCCTCAAAAAGAACATAAAATCCTTTTTTATGTGGTGGTAATATTATTGCAAATAAAAGCAAATACCAAAATCTTTATTAGTCTGCCAAAATAATAAACTATTTAATAAAAGCATGCTGTAAAAATAAGGTCATTTGCATCACTCAAGTTACTTGTAGGAAATACAGAGAATTATTGGTCAAAAAAGCACAAACTGACAGCAATTATTGCTGTCGTTCATCTGATGCACCATGCAACAGGGTTAAAATTTTGTTTATATTTTGCATATTTTCTGGGTTCAAATGCCTTTAATATTACTTAAAATTGGTTGCTCATTGGAAAATGAAAAAAAAAGATCCAATTCTCACAAAATACTGATTTCCTCTTTGCAAAAAAGATTTTTGGTAAGGGAGAAGGACTAAGTAGACTGGTCTCTTTTTGACACCTTTTTCACAAATGTGGAAGTTGACCTACTGATACCCTTGATATTGTAAGATTTATTGCCTAAATATTTACCATTTTAATATCCAATATTAATTTCATTTGCTTTGGATTTGTGTCCATGCTTCAGCTGTATAATTTTTACCTCTTTGTATTCACCTTTTGTCATTTCTGCATGCACACCAATATAAGATATTTTATTTGGGAAGTTTAGTTTAACAGTGAAAGTTAACAATAAGTGTACTATTTCTAAATAAATGTCTAATGTTTGCTCTTTTAGCCTATTGTAATATAAACCCACCAATTCTTTCTCCCTTGCAATTTCCAACCTCAGCTGGCAGATTTGCAAATATATTATTGATATGTTTGTAACATAGCAAACTCAGTAGTGTGGTGAGAATTAAAATATAATTTGTATAGTCTTTCCATTGCCAAGAATAACTTGTACACCAATTCTTCTACATAAAAAGCAAACATGACAATTAAACAAATATTATAAATCTTTTCAAAACTACATATTAATTATTTACATTACTTATTCCATGATGACATTTAAGACCAAGAAAAGCTCTTCAAACTACAGTTATTACTATTTTCTCTTTATAAAGCCTTTTGTCTGTGGTTGTTTTCTTTGGGCCACAAATTAACCATTGCCAGTTTTATTGACATCAGGTTAACATAAGAAAATGAGGTGCAATTTCTATACAATGTAATGTTTCTGAAGGATAATTCAAGTATGAAAATTTGGAATTTGAAATAACACTTTTAGGGGCAAATAAAGGCAAGTAAATTCATATACTATGTGTTACAGCCTGAACTATGTCTCCCCCTAAATTCATATGTTGAAGCCCTACCTCCCCCATCCCCCCATCCCCCATACCTAGGAATGTGACTGTATGGGAAATAGGGCCTTTAAAGAAGTCATAAAGATTAAATGAGGTCACATGGTGGATCCTAATCCAATCTGACTAGTGTCCTAAGAAGAAAAAATGTGGACGTATGAAAAGACACTCGGAGTGTGAACCCACAGAGGGACAATCATAAGAAGAGGCTGCAAAAAGGCAGCTATCTGCAAACCAAAGAGAGACATCAGAAGAAACCAACCCTGCGGACACCTTGATCTTGGACTTCCAGCCTCCATAATAGTGAGAAAATAAATTTCTGTTGTTTAAGCCACCCAGTCTGTGGTATTTTCTTAAGGCAGCCCTAGACAACTAATATGCTATCCTATATAAACAGAAAATTTTAATAAAAATCTATCTGCAACACCAAATCAAATATAATATTTATTTTGTCCAATTCTACCACCCAAATGCATTAAAGACACACAATACAACTAATTATTATCAACTCAGTGTTATAAGTTATCAACAAAAATCCAATTTGACGCCCTAAGCTCTGTGTTGTCACACAAATGTCTGAAAATCTTGCTCCATATTTGAAATTCTTTGTGTCTCAATAGTTTTTAACCTGAGGTCCACAGACCACAAAAGCCTCTTGATATTTCTTATACACCACATTTTGTGGGCTTTGCATACATTCACTGTCATGGGAAGGAGTGTGTCATCTCCAAAATTTAAGAACTGGGGTATTGTTTCTATTTGACCAATCAGTAGGCAATAGAGATGTTCTCTAATGGAAAAAAAAAAAAATCTAATGCTGTATATTTTAATTAACAGGTTTAGATGTACAATCATTTACCATCAAATGAATGATCTGGCTGGTCCACAGTGAGATGCTTGACTCA
Organism: Balaenoptera physalus; assembly: GCF_965194825.1. NCBI lineage: Eukaryota > Metazoa > Chordata > Mammalia > Artiodactyla > Balaenopteridae > Balaenoptera > Balaenoptera physalus. The sequence goes on along the minus strand of NC_138883.1, from coordinate 79,646,296 downwards.
GTGAATAAGTCATGTGCTAATTTTGTCAGAGGACAAGATAAACCATTGTTTTCTGGTAACCAAATGTTTTCTAAGACCGTTTACTGGTTTGTAGCTTCTGGACTCATAAGGATCACATAAATTCTAAAGAATCTGCAGTATGGTAGGTTCTAAGGAAAACGTCTGCAAATTTGGTGAATTCTATTTTATGCTGAGAGGAGCATTGAGATTACATTTCTGATCTGGGCCAAGTGCTGTGTCTTAGTGACACTGTTGGATAGTTCTTAGAAGGTCACAGTTCTTTCTTGATATAATCTACAAGAGATTAAGAAACTCTTCTAAATAGAGCTGACATCTCCCAATTAATACTTGGATTTGTCAACTGTGGGTTTATCTAAATTTTACTTGGCACTATCCTTCTGGATTCATCAAATTCAGTATTGGCGATAATGCCCAGGGGAAAATAATCGTGTGGGAGAATCAAAAGAGCTTAAAAACATAAAATCTTCAGGATGCCTCTTTGTGGCCAGCTATCTGCTATGGAACACACCCTGACTAAGTGTAACATAGAAGTAAGGACGTCTTTCACCTCCTGCCTGGCCATTCACCTCAAGAATCCATTCTTGCCTTTTTTTTTTTTCTTGAAGACCCAGTGTAGATATGCTCAGAGGGCACCAGAGCATGTTGCAGCCTGCCTCAGAAGTACTGCAGGCAGCGGAGGTAGCACCAGGGCCTCTGGGACCAGTAGATACCAACATTTTATAAGGGGCCAGCAGTGTTGAAATCCAGCTAGAGGCACCATCTGATTTGCTGCTCCATTCTCAGGCAGTGAGTGGAGACGAATTCCCAGAAACATTCGATGAGGGGAGCCTCTGGAAAAAGGATTGGAATTCCTGATTCTAAAGGCAATGTGGACTTGGAGCACTGTAATCTGGTTATAAATAAAATGAGACCATTTTTATCACAAATGGCCCTTTTAAAAAATTCTTATTTTATGCAGGAGGAAACTGTAATCCAAAGAGGATAAAGGTCTCAAAGTTTATGGTAGATCTAGGATTCAAACTTGGATCTCCTTGGCTCCAAAGCCAGTACTTTTCCACAACACTAACAGTTTCCCTGCCTGATCCATCCACTTTTTGCTTTGTAAAATGTGGCAGGTCTCTATGCTTGTATTTAAGACAGCTACCTAAAAAGTAGTATCATCTTACCTCAGATTAGCAAATTAAAGTGTGCATGTCTGAAGTGGTAAATTAAGCATAGAAAGAAAGCTAAAAGGGTCTCCCACTAAATGCCCATAGCTCTGTCTGAATTCAAGTCTCCACTCACTGCCTGAGAATGGAGCAGTAAACCAGTTTTGGACACTGGGATGGGGAGGAGGAGGGTGGAGAAACCTTATCAGTTTGTAAAATTTAAGCAAACAGATCCCTATTTTAACTACATAAACCAGATAATAATACTTTCCCATAACCATTTCACGCCATAGCACATGGTTAATTTAATTAATTAACATGTGTGACATTACATTAGTTTCCTGTTGCTGATGTAACAAATTACCCCAAACTTAGTGACTTAATGGAAATTTATTCTTTTACAGTTCTAGAGTACAGATGTCTAAAATCAGTTTCACTGGGCTAAAATCAGGATGTCAGGAGGGACTTGCTCCCTCTGGAGACTCTAGCGGGCGAATCTGTTTCCTTGCCTTTTCCTGCTTCAAGAGATGCATTCCTTACATTCCTTGGCTTGGGGCTCCTTCCTCTATCTTGGAAGCCAGCAAAGTAATCATTTTGCTACAGGCATCACATGGCCTTCTTCTGTATGCAAATCTCCCTCTGCCTCTCTTTTATAAGGACACTTGTGGTTACATTTAAAGCCCATCCAGATAATTCTGGAAAATCTCACTATCTCAAGATCCTTAATGTAATCATATCAGCAAAGATGCTTTTGCCATATAAAGTAACATTCACAGGTTCCAGAGATTAGGATTTACCAGGATCTCTTTGGAGGATATTATTCAGCCTATTACAGGCATTCATACAAAACCTCTTTTTAAGGTATACTGGAGAACTGAAGTATTTATTCAGCTGTTTTAACAAAAGTCTATGCTTTTAACGGCAGAGTAGTAATATTTATTGAGTGCTTACTTTTTGTCAGGCACAGCTCTAAATATTTTAAATATATTATATAGGTTAGTAGTAACAAAACAAATTATGAGATGGGTTCTTTGTTATTTCTATTTTAAGGATGGGGAAACTGAGGCACACAAAGCGAGATTATCAAATTTGCCCAAGGTCACAACTACTTCTTTAAATTATCCAGATTAAGTACCTGCATATATAAGAAAACTCCTTAAACTATCATTTCATATTGCCCATGTAGTTATTCTAGAACACTATGCAGTGTATAGACTTGCAGCTACAATGTGTTCTTTGTATCATTTTCAGACAAATGTTAATTTCCTTGCTTTGGTATTCTTTCTTAGAATGGTTTCTAAACAATAAACCCACTAGTCTCTCATTTTGCTACCAGCAATGATAATCCTAATTTTATTTCCTGAGTATCTTTCTTTCTTCTAAAGGTCACAAAGTTCAGGATAGGGTTACACAGTAAAGGGAAAAAAAGCAATTTCTCTCACCAAAGAGTCATGAGATAGGGGGCAGGCCTCGGCATATGCTCAATTCCTGTTGTTACCCACCTCATTAATTGCTTGTTTTCATTTGAAACTCTTCTCTGAATGTGTTCCTTATAACTTTTAAAACTTCTTTTCATACCCTTGTTTTCAATGGCCCCTTATAGGCTTACAGATGGAAATCTGTTTCCCTTATCCTTATAGGTCACCCATGTTCTTGTTTTTCTTTGTAGCAAAGGAGGGAGAGTGAACAAAAACAGCTCTGTCGTTCAAGATCTTTTACACACATTCCTCAACTTTTGGAGCTTTCTCTAAACCTTAGCTATGTAACAGTGTGTGGGGAAAAAGAAGATTCTTTTTTTTTTCTTTAATTTTTTTCTGGAGTTTTGAAGAATCTGTCTTAAATAGTGGAAAAGTTGTAGAATTTGAAGACTCAGTGAAAAGTTAAGTTTGGTCCCAAACCCACTGGCAAGGATTATGGGTTTTATTTTGTTTAGAAGGTTTCAAGTTACATCAAGCATGTTATTGTTGTGATATTAGAGTACTTCCTTGTAACATTATTAGATTATATAATTGTCATGACCTATTCAACTTAACTAAAAACAGTGACACTAATGGTGAGAGTTTCATACACCACACCATATAGGAAGAAGAATGGTTTACAGCAGACTCTGGCCTTTTAGCATCTCTTAACCCATTATACTATTAGTGGTTTATTACATTTCTCTCTATTGCAAACAAAGGAATAAATATACCATGATACTATTATGCATGAAGAGGTAGTGTCTTAATAAAATGGTGGACTAAATAGTTATAGTGATTGGTCAAGTCATACTCAAATGAAATCTATAGAAAAAGGTTGATTTAATTTTTAAAACTATGAACAATACTGAGAGCAGATGATACTGAGAGAAGGAACTGTATGGCTGACAGAGTCATGAAATTTAGAAGTTAATTAATACATTGGTAGATATCCATGAGATAATTAGAGAAATGAGACAGATGTTGTATTTGTAGCTTTATTGCAGCCTGTAGGACAGCACTTATTTTAATAAATCTGGAGAATTATAGACATATATACACATATAAGAGAGGGGGGAAATCTAAAATCATTGTTCTTATGACTCTAAGTTTAGGGTTATCTGTAAAGCTTTTTAATTAAAAAGTTATTGAAGAAGAAACATCTGAAATAGAACAGGGAGCAGGTTCCTCAAGTGACTTAGCAGTTTGCAGTAGCATCAACTGTTGCAGTGAAAACAAAGATTTCTAATCTTAGAACTTGGCAGGTGAGTGAGTAACAGATTTCTCAATATAATGTTTTGATTTTTAAGAAATAAATGGATTTGTCACTTTTTTCTTTGGCCTGCTTCACATTCAGTCACATGTTTTATTAACCACTTGGGAGGTTGATTACAAATATTTTTAGTTAAAAGAATTCTTGGTTCTCTATTAACTGAACAATTTCCTAGACCTTGCACCTCTCTGGGGATCTGTAAGGTAGTTCAAGCCTGAAAAAGTGAGTATATTTTTGAATATGCTGATATTAAGATATATGTAGGTCTGTGCATGTGTGTGTTTGAAATGGAAGAGAGGATGTAATTAAGAAGTTGAGGCTTTTAATGTTAGAGTTCCTTTTTGAACATTATTGGTTTCTGTCACTTTATTAATTTCTCTCAACTTTTTGATTATACTGATTGCAAATGTTGGGAAGAAGGTGCAGAGTTGTTTGAGATATTTTTACCCCCTGCAGCACACCATTTTAGGTTTCTTTAAGTGCGATGAATGTTGTATTAATGAGGACTGTTGTCAACGCTATGCCAATAAAACTGCCAATTAAGACAAGAAAAGGTACGCCTAGAGATTTTTTAAAACATAAATTAGCTAGGTAGTTGGGCTGTATAAAAATACATTAAAAAATAAATTTCTCACTAATAAAATGCTTTTGAGTCGAATGGATTCTACCTATAAACACTACTCTTCCTCATGGTCTCTATACCAGCCTTGCAAATATTCCCTTATTCACTTGTCCGTTGCAAGTAACCATGGGGGCTTCAGGAGTAATAAAGACTATGAATTTACTGTTCAAATATATTTCTCCTGAGGTGAGGGCAGGTAGGGAAAATAATGAACAAGTCAATTTTTGAAAATTATTTGTAAGGCTGCTATAACACACTTTACAGAGAGAAAACAGATGGTCCTTAGAATTTGCCTTATACTGACAGGGCAATTCTAACCCAGAACACTAAGGCCATTTCTTACTATGGTGGCAAAATGACAGAAGCCAAAATCTCAGAGAATATGGTACCTTGCCGTGACAAAGTAAATTGTGAAAATGCCATATTTCTACAACATTACATCTTGCAGAATGAAGTTATCTAACAGTAAATACTTTTAGTTGTCTTTCTTCAAGGGGTCAGAGTTCTTTACTAATTGTACATTAATATTTAGAACACAGTATGGTTTATTTTACGTGGAGCATTTTATGCCTAAAACTCAAATACTTTCAAACATCAGCTTAATTTCCCTTGGTCATTAACATAAATTTAAAAATCACTGACAAAAATTTTTTCATGACACACATAGCTGGAACAAACTTAATTGTTTAGAAATGGTATAAAAATAACCACACCCTTCGGTTATGGCTATTTAATATTAAGCCAATTCAGTATGCATTTTGCTTCCATAAACTGGGTAACCCTCTGAAAAATCTCCTCTTACACTACTGTGGACTTGTTGGCTTGATTTAAATAAGTTTCTTTTTTTCCTTCTCTATCAAAAGAAAATTACTTCTTTAAAATTGCCATTTTTCACTAGAGATTTAATTCTTTTCTCTGTTTCGTCTCAGACAAAACATAGAGGTCTAATGTCTCTGTGTCAGTGAAGAATTTTCGTATAATTTAAAATATTTTATCTTTCCTTTCTTTCGTATTACTCAAACTAGGTTCACCCATCTACCCACCCACCCATCCACTTAATCATCCAACACTGATTAAATGCTTACCATGTTAGGCACTAGGACTAAAGAAATAATAATACATAATCTCTTCCCTTAAGAAACGTGTACTATTCAAGGTGCTATTAGGGAAACCAAAGAATTTAATGAAAGAAACATTTGTAGATGTGTGTGAAGAATTAAAGAATCAGCAAGAGATGTTGAGGTATTCAGGGACTGGCAATTGTGGGAAGCCTAAATCATTCCTAAGCCTGAAGAGGGAAGAGGAGGAAATGGTGTTACCAGCACCTAGGGAAGTCTGGAGCTAGGCGAGCAGAATTATGAGGAAGAAGAGCACAGCTACTGCCAGAAACACAGCATGAAAGCAGAAAAAAAGCAGGAAAAGAAATATTTCTACTCTATTTCTGTTTCTCTTTCATCTTTTATTCTTCTGCCTGGACTTGCCATTGGTAAAACCCAACAGAAAGCCAGAGGGTATGAGCCTGAGTGATGCAGTCCAACTGAGATCCATATCAGGGCAGAATCGGGCAGAGAATGAATTGAGGGTATGAGAAGCAGCCTCCAAGTGGCTCCCAATGATCATTGCCTCCTGGTATTCATTCCCTTGTGTATCCTCCCCCTGAAGTGAGGCTGGAAAAGTCGTATACTTCTGATGAATAGAATATGATAAAAGTGCTGAAAAGTCACTTCCATGATATGATTCCATCCTGGCTTCCATCATGGGCTTCCATATTGGACACCATCCCCTGCTCTCTCACTTCCTTACTCTATGAGAAGTCAGCTGCCTTCTTATGAGCGGCCCTATAGAGAGTCCCACATGGCAAAAAAATGAGAAAAGTCTCCAGCCCAACAAGGAACTGAGGCCCTCAGTCCAACAACCCTGAGGAACAGAATCCTGCCAATAGCCATGTGAGTGAGCTCGGAAGTAGATCCTTTACAAGACAAGTCTTTGGATGGGCTTCAGCCCTCCGAGAGAACCTGAGTCAGAGTATCTAGCTAAGCTACGTCTGGATTTCTGACCCACAGAAATTATGGGATAATAAAATATTGTTCTTTTAAGATGTTAGGTTTGGGAAGTAATTTGTTATGCCATAATAGATGGGAAGGGGGGCAGGACAGAGCATAAACAGCTTAGTTTACAATTTTTGCCTCATAGCATTAATTTTTGCCACTCCATCACATGAAAAAACTCTAACTCCCTCACACAAAAGTGACATCAGCTATTCCATAAATATGGAGTGATTTCAGTTCATTCATGCCCCTTCCTGAAACTTAAATTATAATTAACCTCCCATCAGAACTTTTTATATTCAGTAGCAGAAAAAGGGGGGAAATGAAATTAACATAAGATACAGCCACTATAATATCTGCTTTTGTAGCTGGTCATGAGACCTAAAATTATATCCATCACTCCTTCTATGTATTTTTCAGATTGGGGTTATTTACCTGGAAGGGTGACCTAAACCTTTATTTCCACAATTTAAAATTCTTAGTGGTGCTGACTTTATTGCGATTCCACATTTTCCCACGGACCATTCTTATGGAACAGTAAGTTCCTCAGTGAAATCCCCGAGTTCCACACGTGTTTTTCTTGCCTCTACTGTATCACAGTAACCCAATTTCCACATAGCAATTACCTTAGCCAATAGAGTAAGATCTTCCTGTTGGTTCTTCAGCATGAGAAGCCCCAAAATAGCCAAAAGATCGACTCAGCTCTTAATTTAATGGAACAATGACTATGTTTCCTGGCAGAAATTGTTCTACCTTGGAAATTAGGATTTCTAAATCTTCTGAATACTTAATTGAAATATGAGATCCTAAGACAGGTAACTCCCACCTCCATTCTTTGGTTCCTGAATCTCTGCATTCTGGCTAAAAGGGCACTATATAATCTAATGTTAGTTTAAGGCATATACTACATTCTATAGCATAGCAACCTAAACTCACCAGTTGTTGTTTCTAAGTTGATGCCTCAGCTGATAAAAAAGTCTATTTTTTAATATATTCAGAAACTGTGGAAATAACTACAGGATGGGTCTGTGGACTTATTGAATCCATTGTCAGATTAAATGAAGTCAAGACTTCATTTATCACTTGACCTCCATTAAGTCCATACTCTGACCACTGGGCCATAATAGTGTTTTGTCTCCTAAGGACTAGCATTATCTCAAATTCACTATCTAAAAACCCCCAGAAGGACTGGGGATTTCCCTTCCCCAGTAAAAATCATCCTGGTAAATGACCATAGGTTAATCTGGAAAAGCCATGGATGCCATTTGTGGCCATATTTCAGGCTACATTCTTCCTCAAAGGGACCTGGCCTGCTCCTTAATTAAAGGACTTCAGATCTGTGAATTGGGAACTGGGCCTGAGGCTAATTCTCACTGACAACTTAAATTGGTTTTTATTTTATATAAGTCAAGAAACACCTTACAAGATTGCCCATATATATAATTGCCAGTGACCTTGTGATCAATTAGTCACTGGCACATGTCCATGTTGGTCAAAACACTCTGATTACCACTCTGTAAACTGTGTCTAATAAGATATTATTATTAATAATATAATATAATATATTATTGTTAATAATAAGGTATTATTATTAATAAGGATATTGGGATAATTGTGCCCACCTTGTCTCTGACGGTTAAGAACAGCCACTTAGCCCTGCTACTCAGGGAGTTCATTTTCATGGCAACATTCTCATGTCCATCCTCAGCTGTTGGGGATGCCCCCACAGAGGTTTTCAAGGGTGCTCTCTTCCTTAACCCACTGCATTTTAGTATGCTGTGAATGAAGGAGGTGTCCTCCAGGATGTTATGGAGTAAGGAAGGTGAGAGGGTGTGGAGCAAATTGCACATTTTAAATCTGTTCTAACATTCTTATTTCTCTAAGCCATCAAGTTTCCTTTTCTACATTATGTCAAGGTAGTTCTGTAATCTTAAACTCATTAACTACAGGAAACTGTTGAGTCCAGGCTTTCATTTACCAGCCAACTGTTTGACTCACTCCCAATTTTTCTAGCTAACATACTAAAATCTCATATTCTAGTAGAGGCCACATACATACATTTAGCATATTCCAGTGGTTCTCAAATTTTAACACGTACCAGATCACCTGGATGATTTGTTAAAACAGATTTCTAGGCCCCATGCCCTGATTCATTAGGTCTAGGATGGAGTCTAGGAAATCTGCATTCCTAACAAGTTCTCAAGTGATGCTGATGCTGGCTGGTCCAATGACCACATTTTGATAATCACTGGCCAATTAAATCTTACAATTCATTCACCTTGACCTAATCTCTTTAGCATTCAATCTAATTCATGCTTGCCAGATTCTTGTTTATATAAATTGGCAAGATGATCTCCCAGAGCAGACCTTGCAATTTTCTCTCAGGATTATGCTGGGTCTCATGGTTATGTTGGGATTTAATTCTCATTATGGTCCTGGAGGCAATAAGGCATGGTGAATGGGGCAGGAGTGTCTCGAGGAGAACAGGTACCCCCTTGAGAGGCAACTGCCCCAAGCGAAGTTATTGAAAAGTTCTTCTGGAAGGAAAGACTGGTTTCATTAGACAGTGGGAGAAAGCATCTTCCATTGTCAAGGCAGCTTCAAAGGAATTTGAGTTTCTAAGTTCTCAGCCTCATCTCTGCCTGCCCAAATGTCCCTATTTCAAATAATAGTTTTCACTTCTTCCCAACAATTGCCCCTATCTTAGATAAGAAACATGAATTATTAACGTGGATTCTAGGTTAGGAAATTTTGCTTAAAGCTTCCATAGAAGCTTTCTGATATTATCTTCATGCCTTTGGTTTAATAGTTCAAGCACTGAGCTTATTTGTTTCTTTTTTATAAGCTTTACAACACAGAGATAATCTGCCCATCCCACAGTCTCTTAATCATCATTGTTGCCACAGTGATCAAATGCCACAACCACATGATCTCCTAATGCCTTGCCCCAGCTGACACTCCACCAAATATCAATACCAGTGATAATTTGAGTAATTGTGTGTAACTGCATGCCATGAATTACATTTTCTGACTCACCTTCTTCACTTAATTATCTACTCAATAAACTTGTTCAAATTGAGTCACCTCAATTTTGCATACCAATACGATCTCTTTCACAATTCCTTCCTCAGTTACTTTACTTTTTAGTATTCTTCATAGGAGTTCAAAATGTGGTTTAAAAGTATTTAATATCAATAGCTAAAACCCTCTCATGACAATATTCAGTGACAAGACAACTTATTGAAGTAAACTAATTTCCTAAAAAAGCCAAGAAATGCAGCCTGATCTTAGCATCCAGATTAATTACTTTGCTTTTAATGTCTATGTTCTTCATTCTTTCATCCATTAAATATCTTTGAGTATTCCCTATGCACCAGGCAAACAAACAGGAATTGGGAATATAGCAATAAGGAGGTGTATAGGTTCTTCTATTTGCCCTTCTAAGACCAACCCTTCATCCTACTCTGCCTTCTCTGCCAACCCCAAAGGGCTGATCTCTGTGAACTGTATCCACATGCTTCCTTATCCTCTTCCTGTGAAATTCAGCCAGTGGGAGGCACTGGTAGGAGATGGCAAAACAGATGCAGAAAGAGGTCAGTGATTTCTCTTTCTTGGTGCACTATTATGGTAATGACCAGATTCCTCTATCACTACGGATCCTACTGAGTGACTGACCCCTCTTCCATCACTCCAGTATCTAAAAAGATCCAATGACACCATTTTCTTCCTTTGCCTCTTTAGAGTTTGCTGCTCATGCAAATTGGCAGAATTATCTCCTCCCTGAGATAACTTGGTGGACTTCGAATTTCAGTGACCTCTAAAATCTCAGTAGTTTGCAACAACAGAAGTTTACTTCTTAATCATTCTAAGTATACATCCCAAGACAGCCAGGGGCTTTGTTTTAGGACTTAAGCTAGTAGAGCAATGAGCAGTCTGATTACCAGTCCCTTGGCAAAAGAAAAAGAGAACCAGTGAACCATGTACTGGTTCTTAAAAGTTCTTGCCAGAAGCAACTTCTGTCACCTCTGCTCATTTAATTGGTCAAAACAAACCACATGATCTTTGGGCAGAGATTAATGGTCTCTCAGCAAGGGACTTCAAAGGGAAGAAAGACAGAATATTTGGTGAACAGTAATAAAAGCTACTACATTTACCAGATGGGATCTTGCCAATGGATGGGAAATCATCCATTGATGATTGAAAAGTCTTGATAAGTTTTAGGAAGCAAAAGTCTTTTCCATAAGATACAAAGTTAATGTTGAGTTTTTAACTAGGACTGATATGGGCAAAATGTTCCCAGCCATCCACACAATAGTGTTCTGCACTAATAGCATTAGAATATTTCAACTGATTGGACAATTATTGTGCATTTCGAAAGAAAGCAGAATTAAAGGTGTATAAATTTCCTTTTGCCTGAGAGAGAAAAAGGAGTCAGTGATGAAGAAAAACAAAGAAAATCCTATAAACAAATCAGGTGGTTATTTGTTCCTTATTGATTTATATGTCTACCTTTTATTTTTAAAAAATTGGAGGAGATTTTAGAGAACGATTCTTCCTCATTATTTTTATTTTCAATATTTTAAAACATCAAATAAAATTAATATCCACTGCACTTTTTCAAAGAATTTCTTATCTATAAAAAGTATTCATTTTCCCAAGTCAGAACACAAAATTACATCCACTCAAAATAACAATTATGTTAAAATTATGTTTGTATATAGGTACAAACAAAAATTAAATGTGGAAAATTAAAATTAATATTGGTAAGGAGATAGAGAATTTTTTTGTTTAATTTCTAGAATTATAATACCAATTGTGTGATGAATAATTTAAAGTGTTCATTGCCTATTATTTATCATCAAAATCTCCCACTATTTTCGTTACATTAATGCTTACATAGTATATTTTGCTTGTTTAAAAATCCTACCTATTTCATTTCTGTCATGTTTTTTACTGTAGATAAATTAAATCATGTCAACTATATGCTTTCCTTCCTCACAGCTGAATAGTTCTCAGATATCACTTATTCTCCAAGCATGTGCACATGCTCAGATACAGAGATGAGAAATGAAAAACAATATTAGAATTATGCACACACATAATCCAAAATACACATTGCTAAACACAATAAAAATTCAATCTATTGAGTTCTACAAAAAGAGCAAAGCCAATGTACAGAAATCTATGAAATGAAAGCTCAAAGAGAAAATGACCATAATTAAAATGTTGTTCAATCAAATTCTAACATATTACTATAATTGCAATGAAAATTTTCCAAGTTTAAATTCTATTTTTATAGACTGTTTTTTTCAGTTTTTCTTGCAAATTGCTCTACTTCAGAGAAATATAGGTTTTCCATTTAAACAAACACGTTTATTCAACTATTCCTTTGCCACTGAGTCACCATTTAGAATTCAGTTTGCTGGATTATTTAATTCATCTAATTACTCAGAAATACACAGCTGGACAGAGAAGTTTATTCATAAGCTTTTACCAGAGCCATGAGATATTGCTATGAATGAGTACAGACTATATATGTTCCATGATGAAAAAGAAGTGAGAGATGGGCATGATGTTTATGATGCTCCCAATATTTTCAGAGTGTAGTCGACCAGTTTCAAATGATTGATTTAGAGTCTAGGGCATTTATATATTTGGACAATAATTTACAAGAATGAAAATAGGTGTAACATTGAGCCTGATGTCATCACATTTTAAGCGCATTTTACAGCAAAGTTCTGATGAAGAGAATCAGTGGTTGAATACATATTCTCTACATTTCTTGAGAAATGTTCTTTTCCAATGAGATTAGAAGGAAGATTTTTTTTAATGGATTATTATTAAGCTCTAGAAATTCAGAATGTGTGAGAGTATATGCTATTACTTTTGCAAAACTGCAGAGGTGACAGTTTTATGATTCTGAAACTTGTAATCTGGCTTGAACATGAGGAAACCTGGGTTCTAGTCCCAGCTCTGTCACTAGCACACTTTGTAGGCAAACACTAATTACTTGACATATCTATGTTTCTGTTCTTTCGTTAATAAAGTGAAAAGACAATATTTTCTTCCTATTTCAAGGGGATATTATTAGGACAAATGAAACAGAACTTGTTAAAATACTTGGCACTTGTCAAAAGAAAGATGATCCACAAATCCCCATTATAGTTATACAACACTATATATTCTACCAGACCAGAAACATTTTCATAAATAAGAACAATGTATGAAATTATAAAGAAGGAATCTGGAAAGAAACTTTTTGAATATGGAATATTAGAAATATCAATTTGTCACTAAATAACTCTAAGTTTCTTCTATGATGCAAGTTTACAGACAAAACGTCTGGCAATGGAGACTGAAATTGGATGCACATATTAATCTTATTTGCAGTACACTGAATCAGTAGCAATGAACTTCAAAAAGAATTTCATCATCCATCTCCAACTTACTGGGACATCTTGAGAGTGTAATCTATAAGACTTGATTACAGTTTGGGGAAGGATAAGGGAGAAGGAGAAGTTAAGAATTACCTTGGAGACTAAATTGGTGGAAGCTTATGTCTTCAAAAAACAATAGATTGGTAGAAGTGTGAGTTGGTGTAATGGTGTAGGAGTGTGACATGTTAAGATATTGACCTTAGCTTTGAATGTGCTGGAGATGCAGGTGTCCAGCATTCTTTAAATTAGTTACATTCCAATCTTATTTTAGAGGGGCTTCACCTAGCCACATTAGCTAGAATTTGGATACCCTAGTTTTTTTTGATGGAGACCTTAAAAAAAAGAATACTTTATTCTTGGTGGGAGGGAGACGCAAGAGGGAGGGGATATAGGGATATATGTATACGTATAACTGATTCACTTTGTGATTCAGCAGAAACTAACACAACATTGTAAAGCAATTATACCCCAATAAAGATGTTAAAAAATAAACTTTATTCTTTACTATGCAGTTGATAAAAAGAATGAGATAGAACTATATATAACAGTACAAGATAATGCCCTAGATATATTCAGAAAAACAAAGTACACAACAGTGAATATAGTATACTCCCTTTGGTGAAAAATAAAAGTGATATATGCTTATATATTCATAAACTCATTCTGGAAAGATACAGAACAGTGGGTAATGTGTTGCCTCACAGGAATGATCTGGAGGACTGAGGGTCTGAAGAAGGAGAGAGACTAATTTTATTCCTTGCTCTGAAATCTGATATGTATATAGTCACCCCAGCTTTTTTTTGAATAGCGTTTGCATAGTACATATTTATATTTCTCATCCTTTTACTTTTACCCTGTATGTGTCTTCATATTTAAAGTGAGTTTCTTGCAAACATGATATATTTGGGTCTTGCTTCCTTGTCTAATCTTTCAACCTGCATTTTAGGTATTTAAACATTGATATTTAATGTGATTATTGATATTACTGGATTTAAATCTACCATTATGATATTTGTTTTCTGTCTCATTTTTCCCCCCTTTCCTCTTTTTTTTTGCCTTCTCTTGGACTAATACAGTATTTTTATATGATTCCATCTTGACTCCTTTTTGGCTTTTTAGCTATAAATCTTTGCTTCATAATCTTTTAGTGTTTGCTTCAGGGTTTACATGTGACAGATACTGTGACCACTGTGTGTGTGTATGTATATGTATAAAATTCTAACCTCATAAGGTAAATGTGAATATCTCTATTTCACAGATGAAGGAAAAACATATTGCTGAAATTACAAATGAATGCCTCAGAACCAGAATTCAAACCCAGGTTTTCCTGACTCCAAAACATACATTGTAATGTCAGGAAAATTTTATAATAACTTTCAACCTTGATATAATCAGAAGTCTATAAAAAAGACATAGGCTAAAAACTGAATTGTTATTACATTTTTAATTATTGAATATATATGTGAAGATTGCAAAGAGATATAGGGTCTAAACATAATGGATTGCCAGAATTTGGAAATAAATTCAAGAATATGGTACTGTTATCTCTCTCTCTTTGAAGCTAACTATAGTAAAACAGAACAATGAAGAAATTAGCTATCTGCATAAGTAAACCTTACCTTTAAGGCAAAGTCTTAAAATATGTCACTGATAATATTAATGTGTAGTGCAAATTTCCTTTCATATATTTATAACTGACTAGTGCCTGATTGAACTCACTATAGTATTTGAAAATGCAACTGCCACTAAAGATGGTTTTGGAGGCTTTAGCCCCCTTATAATCTCTTGCTTCCATTTTTAACTGGATAGCCACTCCTAAAACATTTTTTATATAGAGATTCTAGAACTCCTATTGTTTGGGAAAAAGAATGAAAGGAAAAGGGAAAAGGATGCCCCACCAATGAATGTAGATATTCCGGTCTCCTTCAAATTTTAATTCTTATGGTACATATACTCATACATATAATATATATATATTGAGAAAGAGATTTAATGGAATGATACCATTTATCAGATAATAAAAACTGACTCTATCCTTTCCAATAACTGTTTTGTTAATTAAGATATTAATTGCATACAATAAATATTACCAATTTTAAGTGTACAGTTTGATGAATTCTGATAATTGCATATAATTGTGTAACCACATGTTCTATCAAGATGTATTAGAACAATTCCTTCACCCTAAAAAAGTCTCCTTAAGGCCTTTTGCCCTTGATGACCTCTCCTCATTCCTGACTCCAGGCAATGCTGATACTCTTTCTATTACGGGTAGCTTTGCCTTTTCTAGCATTTCGTAAAAATGGAGTTGCATGAAATATAGTCTTTTGTGTTTGACTTCTTTCACTTTAGCATGCTTTTAAAATTCATCCATGTTGCTGTGTGTGTTGCTGAGAAGTATTCTATGGTATGAATATACCATAATTTATTTATTCATTTGAAAATTGGGGTTGCTTTATGTTTTTAGCTATTATAAATAATGCTGCTATGAATATTCAACTACACATTTTTACATTGATATATGTGTTTATTTCTCTGAAGCAAATACAAGGAATAGAATTGCTGGATCATAAGGTAAAATGTGTTCAATTTTATAAGACACTGCCAAACTGTTTTATAAAGAGGCTGTACCATTTTTGCATTCCTACTAACAATGCACTAGAGTTTTAGTTGCTCCATAACTTTGTCAACACTTATTACTGTCAGTCTTTATTACATTAGCTATTTTAGTGGGTATGTATTAGTATCTCATTGTGGTTTTCATTTGTTAGGCAATGTTTCAATGAAAGAGCTATATTTCCAATTTGTGCTTTCCTATTGGCAAAAACACAACTGACTTACGTACATTCTGGTTTATTATTGAGTCATCCATGAAGCTGTGTAGCTTCTATCAGTTCCCTACAGTCTTATCTACACTGGATGAATGGTAAAGACTTTTTGAATCTATGGAGCTGAAAACTAGCTCCTATACTTTTCTGTAATTTCATCAGAGTATTGCCTAACCCGTGAGACCTAGCCTGAAGCAGTCAGGTATTCTGCCTCTCTTCCTTCCTTCCTTCCACTCTCCCAATCATCCATTCTTCCAAATATCTCCTCTGTTTACAAAGATAGGTGTTAATTTTGGAAAATTAAAATGATATAGAAAGGTATATATAAGAAAGAAAAAAAATCCATTCAGTTTTACCACCCAAAGACTACCACCATCAACATGTTAATGAATTTTTTCCAGATCTCTCTTTATGTAAAATAAAAAGACTTTGTTATTATAATGAACTATTTAATTTAATTCTTACAACAACTACGTGTAGTAGATCATACTTTAACCCCACCATACAGATAATAAAACTAAAGAAAAAAAGGTTTCAGTACTTTGTCTCAAATTACAAAGCTTAGTAAGTGGCAGTACTGATATTCAAATTAAGGCAGTCTGAATCCAGACTGCAAGTACTTAACCATGCTTCTGCACTGTCTCTCATATATGTGCCTATGTATACGTGTGTGTATATTCTTTGTATGTTAATGCAATCATATTATATCTCATGGTTATATTTACATGGTACATTTATTTAACCAATCCCTAATTATCGATATTTAGTTGTTTTCTGTTTTTCAATATTATAAACAACATTGCAAAGAACATTCTCCGTACTATTGTTCAATTATCTCCTTAAGATAATTCCTACTGATGGGAATGCTTAGTCAGAGTTTATGCACATTAAAGATTTAATATGTAGTCCCAAATTGCCCTCCAGAAAAGTTGTACTTACTTCTCCAGCAACTGAGGATGAGATTTTCCCTTTCCCTGTATTCCTGCCAGCATTGGTCTCTATCCTCACCAGTTTTGGCTTTTTTATAATCTCCGCTAACCTGAAAGTTAAGAAATTATATCACACGTTATTTTATTTCATTTACTTGTTATTGGAGCTAAATTGTTAGTCTTTTAAAATATACAAGTAATGCATATATATTCATCAAAAATAGTCAAACAATACAGACATATGAAGTGAAAGTAGAAGTCCCACCTCCCATTTTTCTCATAGAAGTATCATTGTAACAGTTTAGTATATAACTTTGTAGAGCCTTTAATATTTACTAATATATTTACTAATATATTTATGCATATATATGCTTAATTTTCCTTTGATATAAATGAAAACATCTTATGCAACTTGCTTTTTACACTTGAAAATATGTCCTAAATAATTTTTCATTTTTCTTTAACTGTTACATATTATTTCACTGTGTGGAGGTACCATAATTTATTTAACTAGTTCTGTTGATGAAATTTAGGTTAATTACATATATATGTATGTGAATAAATATATAGTAAGTACCTACTATATACAAGGACTGTTCAATAAATGAATAATAAATATCAATTAATAAATATAATAAATAATATTATATATAAATATATAATAATTTAAAATTCCCTGTCCTGATGAGATTTCCATTTTGCCACAGTGGACATTCTTATACATTTTTGCACATATACAAGGGCAAAATATTTCTGTAGCCATGTAAACATTTAAAATTTTGATAAATAAACATATAATAGGCCATCAATATATACTAGTTGAGTAAAGGAATAAAGATTGTTCTCTAAAGTTAAATTAAAAAATTAATAATAAGCAGATATGTTTTATTTGCTGTGCATAGTGATTAAAACTTTTAAAATTAGTTTCCAACACTGAAAAAAGGAGTTAACTAAAATGGAGATTTCTATCATCTCTTGGAAAATTGGAAGATCTGGTAACACTGGGTTCACATTTGCACAGGGCAGCTACAGCAAAGTGATGAGTGAGTAGTGGTTTGCCACAGTCTTCACCATTCCAAATTATCTTATACCAACCTACTGCACTCATCTATGTTATCTGACTGGCTCCTATAGCTTCTGAATTTGCCATTCTCCATTATGGAGTAAAGAAAAAAGATATCTAAAGGAGACAGAATGAGTCTCAGGCCTATAATGCTTACCCATGACCTCATGCAATATATTAATTCATGTAATACAATTTGTGTCTTTCAAACAATAGCAGACATCAATGAAACTGAAAGCTGGTTCTTTGAGAAGATTAACAAAATTGATAAATCTTTAGCCAGACACATCAAGAAAAAAAGGGAGAGGACTCCAATAAAATTAGCAATGAAAAAGGAGAAGTTACAACTGACACCGCATAAATACAAAGGATCATAAAAGACTAGTACAAGCAACTATATGCCAATAAAATGTACAACCTGGAAGAAATGGACAAATTCTTAGAAAGGTACAATCTTCTAAGACTGAATCAGGAAGAAATAGAAAATATGAACAGATCAATCACAAGTAATGAAATCGAAACTGTGATTAAAAATTTTCCAACAAAGAAAAGTCCAGGACCAGATGGTCTCACAGGCGAATTCTATCAAACATTTAGAGAAAACCTAACACCTATCCTTCTCAAACTCTTCCAAAAAATTGCAGAGGAAGGAATACTCCTGAGCTCATTCTATGAGGCCACCATCACCCTGATACCAAAACCAGACAAAGATATCACAGAAAAAGAAAATTACAGACCGATATCACTGATGAACATAGACGTTAAAATCCTCAACAAAATACTAGCAAACAGAATCCAACAACACATTAACAGGATCATACACCACAATCAAGTGGGATTTATCTCAGGGATGCAAGGATTTTTCCATATCTGCAAATCAATCAATGTGATACACCATATTAACAAACTGAAGAATAAAAACCATCTGATATTCTCAATAAATGCAGAAAAAGCTTTTGACAAAACTCAACACCCATTTATATAAAATCTCTCCAGAAAGTGGACATAGAGGAAACCTACCTCAACATAATAAAGGCCATATATGGGAAACCCACAGCCAACATCATTCTCAATGGTGAAAAACTGAAAGCATATCCTCTAAGAACAGGAACGAGACAAGGATGTCCACTCTCGCCACTATTATTCAACATAGTTTTCGAAGCCCTAGCCACGGTGATCAGAGAAGAAAAATAAATAAAAGGAATCCAAATTGGAGAAGAAGAAGTAAAACTGTCACTGTTTGCAGATGACATGATACTATACATAGAAAATCCTAAACATGCCACCAGAAAACTACTAGAGCTCATCAATGAATTTGGTAAAGTTGCAGAATACAAAATTAATCACAGAAATCTCTTGCATTCCTATACACTAACAATGAAAGATCAGAAAGAGAAATTAAGGAAACAATCCCATTTACCATTGCAACAAAAAGAATAAAATACCTAGGAATAAACCTACCTAAAGAAGCAAAAGACCTGTACTCAGAAAACTATAAGATACTGATGAAAGAAATCAAAGATGACACAAACAGATGGAGAGATATACCATGTTCTTGGATTGGAAGAATAAATATCGTGAAAATGACTATACTACCCAAAGCAATCTACCGATTCAATGCAATCCTTATCAAATTACAATGGCATTTTTCACAGAATCAGAACAAAAAATTTTACAATTTGTATGGAAACACAAAAGACCCCGAATAGCCAAAGCAATCTTGAGAAAGAAAAACGGAGATGGGGGAACCAGGCTCCCTGACTTCAGACAATGCTACAAAGCTACAGTAATCAAAACAGTATGGTACTGGCACAAAAACAGAAATATAGATCAATGGAACAGGATAGAAAGCCCAGAGAAAAACCCATGCATCTATGGTCACCTAATCTATGACAAAGGGGGCAAGAATATACAATGGAGAAAAGACAGTCTCTTCAATAAGTGGTACTGGGAAAACTGGACAGCTACATGTGAAAGAATGAAATTAGAACACTCCCTAACACCATACACAAAAGTAAACTCAAAATGGATTAGAGACCTAAATGTAAGACCAGACACTATAAAACTCTTAGAGGAAAACATAGGAAGAACACTCTTTTACATAAATCACAGCAAGATCTTTTCTGACCCACATCCTAGAGTAATGAAATAAAAACAAAAATAAACAAATGGGACCTAATTAAACTTAAAAACTTTTGCACAGCAGAGGAAACCATAAACAAGACGAAAAGACAACCCTCAGAATGGGAGAAAATATTTGCAAATGAAGCAACTGACAAGGGATTAGTCTCCAAAATAAATATACAAACAGCTCATGCAGCTCAATATCAAAAAAACAAACAACCCAATCAAAAAACGGGCAGAAGACCTAAATAGACATTTCTCCAAAGAAGACATACAGATGGCCAACGAACACATGAAAAGATGCTCAACATCACTAATTATTCGAGAAAGGCAAATCAAAACTACAATGAGGTATCACTTCACACTGGTCAGAATGGCCATCATCAAAAAAATCTACAAACAATAAATGCTGGAGAGGGTGTGGAGAAAAGGGAACCCTCTTACACTGTTGGCGGAAATGTAAATTGATACAGTCACTATGGAGAACAGTATGGAGGGTCCTTAAAAAACTAAAAACAGAACTATCATATGATCCAGCAATCCCACTCTTGGACATATACCCAGACAAAACCATAATACAAAAAGATACATGCACCCCAATGTTCACTGCAGCACTATTTACAATAGCCAGGACATGGAAGCAACCTAAATGCCCATCAACAGAGGAATGGATAAAGAAGATGTAGTACATATATGCAATGGAATATTACTCAGCCGTAAAAAGGAACAAAATTGTGCCATTTGCAGAGATGTGGATGGACCTAGAGACTGTCATACAGAGTGAAGTAAGTCAGAAAGAGAAAAACAAATATCGTATATTAATGCATATATATGGAATCTAGAAAAATGGTACAGATGAACTTATTTGCAAAGCAGAAATAGAGACACAGACATAGAGAACAAATGTATGAATACCAAGGGGGGAAGGGAGGAGGTGGGATGGATTGGGAGATTGGGATTGACATATATACATTATGTATAAAATAGATAACTAATGAGAACTGACTGTATAGCACAGGGAACTCTACTCAATGTTCTGTGATAACCGAAATGGGAAGGAAATCCAAAAAAGAGGGGATATATGTATGCATAAAGCTGATTCACTTTGCTGTACGGCAGAAACTAACACAACATTGTAAAGCAACTATACTCCAATTAAAAAAAAATTTGTGTCTTTCAGAAAAAGTATTGGTCAGCTTGGAAGCATAGAAAAAGGAAATTCAGGAAGTGAATGATGGCAATATCCTTCCAAACATATTTTGGAAATAGGATATATTTGCCAAAATAACAAGCTGGCCTTTTCAGTTGCAGATATAGTACAGTGGTTAAGAGCATAGACTTTAGAGCTAGGCTGCCTGGGTTTGAATCTTGATTTTGCCACTTATTAGCTCTAGGATTCAAGGCAGTGCTACAGACTGAATGTTTATGTTACTCCAAAATTCGTATGTTAAAGCTCTAATCCCCAATATGACGGTGTTTGGAGGTGGGGCCTTTTGGAGGTAATTAAGTCATGACATTGGACCCTCGTGAATGGGATTGGTGCTCTTATAAGAAAAGGCTCTCCCCACCACGTGAAGGTACATCCATCCACAGACCAGGAAGAGAGCTCTCATCAGAACCAGACCATGTTGATATTCTGATCTCAGACTTTCCAGCCTCCAGAACTGTAAAAAAGTCTGTTATTTAAGCCACCTACACTATGGTATTTTGTTAAAGCAGTCCAAACTGACTAAAACAGGCAGCTTATTTAACTTCTTTGTGCTCAGTTTTCTCATCTGCAAATGGGAATAACAATGTATCCTACTTCATATATTTGCTGTGATAGTTATGTCACTATACCTAAAACACTTAGGAGAGTGCCTGGCCCATATAAGTTGTCATTATTAATATAAATGCATCAGACACTCATGTAACGATGCCCTTAAATCTTCCAAATAATCACTTAATTCCTTTTTTCCTAAATCCTCACCAGGAAATCTTCCAATGATTCCGTGTATGGCATGACTTCAGAGAGATGCACCGGCTTGAGTTGTATTGATAAATCCTCTCAAGATCTCTGAGGAGTATCTACCTATAGGGTTTTTGATTTGATTATCTGAATCTCTATCAATCAGTACATCATTGAGATGTGCTGCCAAGGAAGCAGAATTCAGTGACAGCTTGCAACTTTTTATTACCAGCAACAGTATTTGGCTATGAAGAGTCTCCCCTAAGTAAACTGGCATGGAACTGAGATTTTTTGAGGCTGATTTTCCATTCACCTATTTTGTTGGCTTTATAAACTAATACATAGTCATTTATAACAGTTTGAGATTGTAGGAAGTGAGCTCACAATGCCTTTGAAAGGAAAATCTTGGGCAAGTCATTTCAACATATTATAAAAAGAATTACTTTAGACTATGCTGATATAAAATCTGTTATCTTGTTGACATTGATTGGGCTGCAGCTACCTTTACACTATCCATGTAGAATGCTATGCATATAGGGGTCCTGCTAAGCCAACTTTTCTTGAAGTTTGGGCAAATTACTTATCGACAAGTGGATTGACTACTTAAAAATGAGTTCTCCTTATTAACTTGTGAGTCTTTTTAAAAATACTTTGTGAAGTTTCAATATTAGTATGTTACTATGTTCAGGATTAGTATATTTGTTTCAAAGTAAATTAAAGCATTTCCTTAAAAATACTGGTGTTGAAATTCCTCATTTTGGCTTTCCATGACACTGGATAATCTGGCATCATTTTATCCATCCAACTTATTTTCCCTTCTCTCTTATATACTCTTACAACTTATCAGGCAGGTTTGCCCACTACTGCTGAACACACCATACTCATTCCTGTAGGGGAGGAAAAATTCTCTTCTACCCTCTTAGGTTCTCTGGCTAAGAATTAAACTCGCCTATGGCAGATTAACTGGCAAAAAAAAATACAAGTTTTACTAAAATTTCTTACATGGACATGGGAGCCTTCACAACAGAATGAAGATCCTCCCCACCAGCCCCCAAAAGATGGCAGAACCTACATGCTTTTATAGTAGGTTGAACAAAGAGAGGTAATTGTAGAAAAGTAACTAAACTATACGGAGAGGCGAAAGGAAGATAAGAATCCATATTTTTAACAAGTTCTGTTTGCACAGTTTTGGCCTTGATTCCCCATTTCCTATCTCTGGAAGAGAATATCTTTTTTTCTCCCAAGTACAGAGAAGGCACCTTTTACATTGGGCTTTTATCTCCTGCTTTCAGAAATAAAAAGCAGTTCAGAATGCCCTTATTGCACCTGCTATTTCTCAAGTGCCCTTAACTTAAAATAATCAGTATGCCAAAGTGGCATTTTTGGGGTGACATGCTCTGAATTCCT
The DNA here is from genome assembly GCF_965194825.1 of Balaenoptera physalus. NCBI lineage: Eukaryota > Metazoa > Chordata > Mammalia > Artiodactyla > Balaenopteridae > Balaenoptera > Balaenoptera physalus. The sequence continues at coordinate 79,622,991 of NC_138883.1, read as the reverse complement.
ATATCTGTCTTTGTTTGTAAGGTCCACCTATTCCTCCTCTTCATTTCTGCCCATCATTCAAGTCCTGTTTTTTTTCTAGAATTTATCCTGTGGATTCAACGCATGGGACTCTCGTCATATGCATTACATAACTTGTTACTTTCAAAATATGCCCTCTTGTATTGTGAATATTTGTTTCATGCATTTGTCTTATCTCCCCATCTAGACTGCAAGCTCCTTAAATATTTGACTCATTTCATAAATATCCACGATCACAAAACTTTAAAACTGCATTTTAGATGCTGAAATTGGTATGCAGACTGTCACTGCTCTAGTCACCCATACTAAGAATAGCAGAGTTAATGAGAACATAATAGTATAATAAAATTGAATGCTTACTGGGTACAAGTCCCTTACATATATTTATTTATTTAATTCATAATGGTGACATCATCCTTCATGGTTTTCTTCCTCTCGCATCCAATGTTTAGTCCATGTGATTCTATTGGCTCTACCTTCAAAATAGATCCGGTACATTCCCACTTCTCACCGAAGTCACCAGTACCATCCTGATTCCAGGCCCCATTATTTCTCTCCTGGATTATTGTAAAAGCCTCCTAATAGGTGTATTCGCAACACAGCCCAGTGTCATTCTTTCAAAGTTTTAAGTCATATGTCTATTCAAAATCCCGCAACGGTCACTCACTTCAAAGGAAAAGATGAAGTCCTTAGCGGCCTACAAGAACCTATGTCACTGGCAAAGCCCACTGGGGTTCCACGGAAAAATAAGATGGAATCTAGGTGTTAAGGTCTAACTTCTTCTTTTGTGCTTAGTCTAGTTTCACTTGCCTACAGGGGGTCGTGTGCAGAGGCCTTGCACCTAACACGTGGAATCAGAGTTCCCAGCGCAAAACTGCTGCGCCCGACACCCCAAATTGCCTGGGCCGTGGGCAAAAGCCCTAGCGCACAACATCTCCATTCAAGATGGGGAAAACATACCCTGTGCAGAAATGCTGCACCCAGCACTTAAGTCTAAGGTGCCCCCAGGAACACAACTGTGCCCCACCCTATTGACAAGAACCTCATAAAGCTGCCCTGCCCATGGCCTGTTGGGGAGAGCTTGTCTTCTAGAGCGAGAGCTCACACCTCTCCATTCTTTGACCAAAGAACAAAGCTTTGCTTTGCTTCTGAATGAACCAGGCAGGAGGACCCTTGTTGGAGCCCAACTTGAAAGGGTTGGTAATACTAAGACAGGCTGGGACATGGTACACTCTGCTGTAGTACTTTCACATGGACAAACGGCTCCTTGAGCAACAAAATACAAGGAAACTATAAGGGACTAAAAATAACTGCGTGCATGCTCAGTTGGGGCAAATTATACAAAACAAGATACAAAAGACCAAAAAAAGCTGGGAGCAAAAACAGGGTGTCAGGAGCAAAAGCAGGGTGCTGTGCATGCCCCCTGCACGCAACACCACCAAAGGGGTGGGCAAACCACCTAAGCCACCACTCCCGGCCAACCCCTGGACACCCCCCCTACCCTCATCCCATATAAGGAACCAGCTGCCCCCACCCCCACCCCTGGGGAGCGAGCAAGGGAAACTATTACTTGTTTTTGCTCCTCCCTGCTTGCCTGAATTTCTTGTCTGGCTTCTTGTCACCTTCTATTGATTGGGCAAGGTCAAGAACCATGGTTGGCATCCGTAACACCTATATGATCTCCCTCACTCCATCACTGGAACCTCATCTCCCACTACTCTGAGGCTTCAGCCACACTGGCCAGCCTTGCTTTTCCACAAACACATAATGCATCTAGGGTCTCGGCTCTGGTTTTTTTCTTCTGCCTAAAGCAGCGGTCCCCAACCTTTTTGGCACCAGGGACTGGTTTTTGTGGGAGACAATTTTTCCACGGATTGAGGGTGGGGGGATGGCTCAGGCGGTAATGCGAGCAACAGGGGAGCAGCAGATGAAGCTTTGCTCTGCTGGCTGGCTCTCCCACCCACCGCTCACCTCCTCCCGCTGTACAGCCCAGTTCCCAACAGGCCGCGGACCAGTTGGGTCTGTTCCCAACAGGCCGACAACCTCCTTCCTGATTCCTCTCAAGCTCCATTCTTTTTCATAGCACTTAACATGTTTCAACATGCTATGTAACCTTTTGCCAGTATACTGTCTGCTTTCCCCACCTCCATGTAAACTCCCGGAGGGAGGTGATTGGTGTTTTTTTTGGTTTGTTTTTGCCGCTCTATCCTTGCAAACCACACCTGGCAATCTCCCACCGGACGTTATTGTTTTATTCACGGATGTATCCCAAGAGCCTAAAACAGCGCCAGGTAAATAAAAGGCACTCAATAAATACTTGGTGAATAAATTTAGAAACTAGATTTTCTTTCTGCAAGGACACTGCTCTTTGGTGATGAGCCTTAATCAGCTTCTGAGCTTATTACACAAAGGGCCCAAACCACAGGGAGCCTAGCGGCCCTGGGAGTGGCCCCAGAGGTAAGTTGGAAGCACTGAGGAGACAAAAGCTAAAAAACTAAAAGGTGCAGCTCCTTCTGGGGAAGGGGTGGGTGGGTGGCTGAGGAAGTAAAGACCAACTTGCTTTCCCTTTGCATGTCCACAAGTGTTTCAATGGGCGGCATAAAGGACTTTGAACATTCTCCTACCCAAACAAATCCAGGGCTCCGAGCCCGAGCGCGACGACGCGGGACTTGCCCTTCCCCAGGCAGCTTCAGTGCCCTCACTTAGGTGGTTAGGCCGCGCCTAAACAGCGTTCTTTTCCGAGCCGGGACGTCCCTGCCTCAGGGACTAGGCGCCAACGTGGCGCGTACTCCGCGCCCAGGTGCCCCGTGGGCGGCCGTAGGGGCCGCAGCACCGGTCGCCTGACAGGCGGCGGAACGAACACCCGGGCGAGGACCTGCGCGCGTCACGGCGGCGGCGGCGCCCCGCCCCCGCCACACGCATGCGCACTGCGCCCAGCATGAGGGTCGCGGCTCTGATCAGGTAACCGCCCCGCTGCCGCCTTCCTCCTCCCTGCTAGTCTCCAGTCCCTTTCTGCTGAGCGGCGGGAGCTGCCGCCACCGCCGAACTGACGGTGTCCCTGCAGAAGCCGCGTGTCGGGGGCTCGGCGGGTCCTCCCGGTAGCAGGAAGAGGCGGAGCTTTCGGGCTACCGCCCGGTCCGGCTGGTCCCCGGTCCCGGGCTGCCGCTCCTCCTTTCTGTCCGTCGCCGCCTCCTTGGTCTTCTGGGCCCCAAACTTGGGTTCAGATTGGTTTCTCTTTAAAACTACTGATGTCTGGCTCTCACCGCCCGAGAGCTGGTTAAATTACTCCGACCCGACTCGGGGTCGGATTCTCAAAAACTGTAATGGGCTGTGAAGTTTGAGGGGCACTGCTTGACGCCACTTACTCAGTCTCTCCCACCTTTTTCTCTCTTCATCCTCTTTTATAGTTCCCTTCAGTCTTTCTGCCGGTCGTTGGGCCCTGCCTGGTTCCCTAGGTTGTTACCAGCCCCGCCCCCTCCCTTAAAAGACCACCTCTCCCTCGCCTGCCGTCCCAATAGTGACTGGACTGTTTATGGCATAGATGTGTTTTACTTTGGTGCTCAAGTGATAGAGATGGAATTATCCTGTTTTATCTGAGATCCAGTTACCATTGCTTTGGACACTCATGATTGCTTTTAGAAAAGTGACCTTACGGTAACATACTCCATATTCCAAAAGGAGTTTGAAATCTGTAGTAACCCATCATGTTTAGGTGTCTAAATTAAGTTCTATGACGACCAAAGATTGGTCAGCTTAAATGTCTCCATACTCAATCTATAAACTGAAGCAAAAGGGAAAAAAACAACAAAATGCAAAAAGGAAAAAAACAACAAAATGCAAAAGGGAATTTAGACTACTTGAACATTTGTTTGATGAGTTTTGGATCTGTATAGAGTGAGATGAATAGAGGGCAACCATGCAAAGCCCATTGAAGATTTCATGAAAGTTTTTGTTCAGTGACCTACGAAATTAATACTGGCTGACAATAGTGTGACCTATTAAGGACTCGATATAACATCTTTTACTTCAATGCCATTGTTAGGATACTGGACTATAATGCCAAAATAATTTTTTTTTTCAATGAATTTCTTCTGTAAACAACGTGATTAAGCTTCCAACATTATGGACTTCATTTGATCTAGATAAGTAAGAACAAAAAGCAGTCCAGGAAATGAGTAATTCATATCCACATGCAGTTTACCAAAAGTTTAACCGTTAAAGTGAGACACTTAACTAAAGTCTCAGAAATGTTGAAGGGAAGGAGAGAAGAAGATTGGTATAATCCACTACACTAAATATTCTGTAATGTGCATATGTTACTTTTATAATAAAAAAGCAAATTACTTTTAAAAAAAGGCAATGTTGGAAAATTGTTGCTAAAATGTAAGATCTGTATAAATGTTGGAAGACATAAGTAGGAGTACAGAACATAATATGTACATACAAATATGAATGCATATGTAATACATATATACATTTGTATGCATATACACTTGAATGTATTTGGATTTGAACTTAATACAGTGAATCTGCTTGCAATAAATATATTTAGTGTGTGCACTAAGAGATGGGATATGTGTGTGTGTCCTAGGGAATAAGTGAAACCAAGATTCTTACATTATCTTTAGACCATGAAGAGCATATTTTCCTAATACACAAAAGATTGCATCATTGAATTTTACAGTTGAATGACACCTTGAGGATTAGTTAGACCATTCTCTAATTTTATAATGAAGCATGTGAACCCAAGCACATTGAGTAACTTAGTTTGGTATTCCAGAATTGGGAACTGAAATCTGATCTTGTGAAGGATGTCTGCCCTAACATGCTGATGTACTTTGTGATGTTCTAAGAAGTGAGTAAGGTACTCAGCATTTTCCAAACGTAATTTGACCTTGAAAACCTTTTGTTCTTAGAGTACTTGTTGGACACTAGTGTTCCACAGAACACAATTTGGGAAATACTATCTTAAAATCATATTTGAAATCTTAGCATATTTTAAAATAAAAGGACAAGTTCTGATTGTATACCCTTTAATCTTTAATATTCTAAATATTGTAAAGAATTACATCGTCTTGTCCTGGGGAAATAAAACAGTGAGGTTCAATAGGAGAAGTTGTGAAAGAGGTACTTGGGGGAAACATCAGATGCTGAGGAGAGAGAGCATGATGTGTAACTTCACTTTGCCCCTTGCAGTCTCCCTCCCCTTGAGAAGTTCTGGAATGACAATTGTTACTGATCAGAATATGGTAGTGGCTGACAAATGCTGGGAACTAAAATAAAAGGCAAAATGGCCAACTTCTAGGGTAATTAGTCTCTTGGTTTCTTTGTTTATAAATAGGTCTAAACATTATCTGGGGGTACATTTGCAGATTTTAGCAAAGATTAGAATGAAGGGAAACAGGAATAAAACAAAGGAAGAGAGACAAAGATAAAACAAAGGAAGAAACATGCAACAGAGCACTAAACTGAAATAGTATAGAGGTTGCCATTCAACCTTGTTATAGATGAATGACTATTGGTCTTGAATAAGTGATTTGCCAGGTAGGTAGATTTGGTACCAGAATTTAGAATTTCCTGTCAATCTGTTTATTAGATTTATGACTCAGGCCTTATCCTGCCATCATATGTAGTGATGGCTGAAAGATGAAGTACTGATAGCACTGATGTTTAACTTTAGCAGTGTAATTCAGCATTTTGCTTTCAACCTCTACAGAATTTGAACCCACCAAGTACATCAAACTTTGTCATTTGATTGGATCTCAGATCTTTAATTTGATCCTTTAATTGGTGATGGTGACCCTTGTTAGAGTTCTTAAAGTGGAACAGATGTTTTTTCCTACTTTTTCATAGAAAATTTCATCTGAGAAGTATATATAATAGTTTAACTGAAATGTAAAATTAAATCATATTTTATCTGCAAAACACTTTATATATTAAGCAAAGCCACTATCACAAACCAAAGAGTTACCATTTTTTATTTAGCATAGTCTTTGTTATAACGGCATATAATTTCATAAGCCCTTGTGAGTAGCAGCCTTAGATAATCAGATTCGTTTGATCAGTTGCGTATGCTATGGAAATTACATGTGTTTTTTGCATTCTAATGTAAAATAGTCCCTCAAATATTCTGAAAAGCTGAAAAAATGTGTTCTATTTCGATATCTAATGAGTCTATGTCAAATAATGGTCAGTAACCTGATATTTGTCTCATCTATTTCTTTATTTATTTTTTAGTGGTGGGAAGGACAGCTGTTATAATATGATGAAGTGCATTGATGCTGGGCATCAGATTGTTGCTTTAGCAAATCTAAGACCACCTGAAAACCAAGGTAAGTGTATAACTATCAGAAAGTTCTCTAAATGACTGAAACTCCAACCTCATAATCGCATTCTATTGTATGCAGTATGCAAACAATAAAAGGAACTCATATATCTTTAGCACTGATTACCTGCTATGTTCTATGCTAAGTGTTTTCGATTACATATCCTTTACTCCTCGCAAGAACGCCTAGAAAGTTTTATTAGACAAAGATACTGAAGCTTAGAGTTTTATAAATTTGTCCAAGGTGAAATAGCTAGAATAAACTTGCAGAGCTGAGACTTGAATCCTCTTACTTCAGAGTGCACTGCTCTTCTACTACAACACTTTTCCAAGTGTTGTTGGCAATGCACAGTTAAATAAGGTACAGCTTCTTGGAGCTTGGGAAGTAAGACATATATTAATAAATGATAATATATGAATTTTGTTATTAAAAGCATCCAGTTTAGCCACCTTAGATGTAAGCTAAATGTGTGAGACTTGAGAGAGCCATAGAGCAATGTATTTCTACTTTTTATTTGTCTGTGGTAATAAGGACATCTACAAATAATCCATAGACCTTATTTTAGCTACTTTTTTCAGTTTTTCTCCCATGAAATTTCCCCATTTAGAACTGTTTTTTCTCTGTGCCCATGTCAGTGTCCAGATTTCCTCTTTTAATAAGGACACCAATCATACTGGATAAAGGCCTTACCCTAATGACCTCATCTTAACTAATTACATCTGCAATGACCTTTAGGACTTTAGCACAAGAATTTGGGAGCGACACAATTCAAACAGCAACAATATCTTTTTTTTAATTGAGATATAATTGATGTGTAACACTGTATTAGTTTTAGGTGTATAACATAATGATTTGGTGTATATATATATATATATATTGTGAAATGATTACCACAATAAGTTTACTTAACATCCATCACCACACATAATTATAATTTTTTTTCCCAATCAGACTTTAAAAAAAAGAAAAATATTCACTGATTTGCTTTTTATACTCTTTTATTATACCCATACAACCATAGATATTAACTGCTAAAATGTAATAGGGCAAGATTAACACTTGTCTAACTCTATTACTACTTTTCTAGTAAGATCTTTTTATCATCCCCTTAACTTCTTTCAAGATTCCATGCTTTTGCTCTACTATTATTTTAGGATGAATTATTAGTGAAAACCCTAATCATAGTTCCTGGCATGAAGTAGGCACCCAGTAAATTTAGTTGAATCTGCATCTAGCACTAAATATTTCCTTCCTTCCTTCCTTCCTTCCTTCCTTCCTTCCTTCCTTCCTTCCTTCCTTCCTTCCTCAGTGCTGCCAGTATATTGAATTTTTGTTTTTATATCATTTTACAGTTGTTTTCTATTTATTTTGTCTTTTTCTTTTTTTTCTTTATGCCCAAATTGTTTGTAAGCTTCTTGAGAGGAGAGGTCATATCTTTTGTGTTCCTTTAATTGTTCCTCAGCACTTGGGACAACTTTGTGCCTCTGATAAGCATTCACTCAAGGTTTATTGATGGACAGATGAATAATGAACTAACTAGAATTAGCCCTGCAAGAGCGAGCAGTTATTTCAGTCAGATATTTGAATTTTCTTTCCTTCTCTGATTAAGACCCAAGTAATGCTGGAAGTGAAGTGGGGAAGATGGAGATTAGAAGTATTTTATAGGAAGAAATAGAACAGGTCCTGTGGAGGTCCTGTAGAGGATCAGGGGTAAACATACACTTTAGGATTTTGTACTGGGCTTCTGATGATTAATAGTAATAGCTTTTTCGAAGTTATATGTTTAGAAAATAACCTCCTATTTCTGACTTTAAATAATAAAGAGAAAATTCTTTCACTAAGGGTGAGTGGGAACTATACTATAACTTCTATATTATAAAAGAAGAAGCAGAATTTCCTTGCAGGTTGTGTTCTGTTACCAAAGGAAAGAATTTTCTTATCCCTTGTGGCCAGTCAGGCAAGTGAGTTTTTTAAGCTTTCTATCTTTAGAGGTGTTGGGATTTAAAAAGCAGATTGTCTTATATAATATATAATATGTACATGATATAATTTCATTCCCTGGAGTTTCTATCTTCAGCTTTTCTATATGAATTATTACAGTTACCTTGTACTGAATCATTAACGTACAGAGCTTCCTTGACTTACAGTAGGCTTATGTTGAAATAACATAAGTTGAAAATATCCTGTCATAAATTCATTTAATACACCTAACCTACTGATCATCATAGCTTAGTCTAGCCGACCTTAACTGTGCTTAGAACACTTACATTAGGCTACCACTGGGCAAAAACATCTAACACAAAGCGTATTTTATGATAAAGTATTGAATATCTTATGTGGTTTATTGAATTCTGTAGTGTGTGGAAGTGAAAAACAGAATGGTTGTATGGGTACAGAATGGTTCTAAGTGTATTGGTTGTTAACCCTTGTGATCGTGTGACTGACTGGGAGCTGTGGCTCTCTGCTGGGCATCACACAGAGTATCGACCACATATCACTAGCCTGGGAAAAGATGAGACTTCAAAAGTCGAAGTACAGTTTTTACTGAATGCGTATTGCTTTTGTACCATCGTAAAGTTGAAAAATCCTACATTTAACCATTTAACCAAAAATCCTAACCTTAACCAAGTTAAGGACTGTCTTTATAACCTTCCATGTGCTCAGGGTTCACTAGCAGAGTGGTAAGATGACATGCAAAGTATATCTTTAAATTACGCCTCATATGGAATGGAGCTATTTATTTAGAATATTGTTAGTGAGAAAAAATTTAGTAGTAAATGGAATTGAAATATTACAAAGTAAAAGCTGGAAAAAATCAGAGGCAACTCTCATTGTAATGGAAGAGAATAGATGGCTGTGGGTTGGTAGATGGAGAGGGTTTAGCTAATTGTGATTTAAAGTCAGCAGGAAGTTGGTGATTATTGAATGAATCATTGACTGACTTTTTCCCCCAACCATGTAAAAGGAATCTTAATGAAGAATGACTGGTAGAGATGACTTCAGTACAAAGTTGGTTAAAGTAAATTCACAGCACTGAGTTTTCAATGGGTAGTCTGGAAAAGACTTTATCCCCATTAATGGGGATAAATGTGAACTTGTCATAAAATTCACAAAGCCATCTCTTTAAATTTGTAGTAGGAACTTTTGTGGTGTGTTAATTGAAGTGCTTCAGGCAACAGTGGAGCCTTTTGGTTTTATTTGCTCTCATACCATTGTTGCTATGTAGCTTCCATTAATAAAAGTTACATTGTGGTTGGGACTAAATGGAGCCTTAAAGGAAAATTGTCTTCCAGGTTTTTGAAGTCAGTAAAAGTGTTTTAATTATTAGGCTAACATCAGGAAGTTTCTTGCTAAGTAGCTCAAAGTTATTTAAATATATTAATTCGATTGTATCAATTGCCTTTAAAACTAATACATTTAAAGATCTAGTTTAAACTTGAGATGAAGGTAATCTGAAAGGTTTTTAGGTAACTTTAGCTATATCTCTCCTTCCTACTGGGACCAGGACTAGACAGATTTATAATAATAATGTGAGTACATGGAAGCCAGTCTGTTCTGTGGGTTCAGAAATCTGGTGAGCCAAAATCTGATAGCATATGGTGGCAGTTTTGATTATTGAAGGGCCCTTACAATATCATTTTTCATGCCTTTTGATAGAATTCTTTCACATTCAGTAGAAAGCCTAGACCTGCTTGGCATATATGCATATAGAAACACATATATGTCAAACATTGTTTTGTAACTTTTTGAAAACTTAATAATGTATTGTGAACATTTTCCCTGTCATTAAGTACTATTCTACCATAGCATTTTCTAGATATTGTGTTTGGAACACAAATACCCTATGAAAATATAAGTGTTCTGTGGATAGATAACTTAGAGAGATAATTCATACACTCTCCCCTTGTTAGAGCACCTTAAAGAAGAATAGCCTAGGAAGAACTGCAGTTAAAACACCTGTTTAATATGGTTTATCCTCATTTTTTATAAATTTATTTGACCACAGAGTCCTTTTTTTTATCCAATACCTATTAATATCTCATGGAATTTCTATTCTGCAGAACATACTTTAGAAAATACTCCTCTTCAAAATTATATTAATGGCTGCATAGTATTTTATTATGTGACTATACTATCATTTTAATCTGTTATAAACAATGCTGTGATGAACATCTTTGCAAATAATCTTTGTGTATATTCATGATTCCTTTTTCTAAAAAAAAGAGTGTTAAGAAATCAGAAAGCATATTCCAATATATTTCTAAGTTTATTTGTATCACCAAAAAGTCTGATGTGACTCATCTGTTTTGAATATTTCACTCATTGATATTTTTGGAATCTTGTGACAACCAGTGATTGTGTTACTTATTAGCTTAAGTTATGTTTCTATACACATTTGTAACTGCTCTAACAATACTGAATTTATATATATTTATATGTTTTATTGAAGTAAGAATATAGAATATATCAAGAGCATCTAAATTTTTTTCTTACAGATATTTGTCACTTATTAACTAAGTACATATTTAATTAAGAGTTTCTTCTACAACTCTAGGTGACTTCATGAATAACTTTGAATGATTTGAAAAAATATTTATGTAATAAAATCTTTAATCAAATAAACTATTCAAAATTTGCTGGATACATACTCTTCTCTTTAAACGTTCTATATATAGTTTTAAAAATTTATGTATACTTGTATTTCTAATTGCAGAAGAAATGACCAGAGCTGATGTGAACTGGATGCAGCTTGAACAAATGTGTAACTCTTATATATTTTATTTCATTTAATAACTGAAGAGAGATATAGTGTAGTAAGCTTTTAAATTGTGTTGACTGCTCTCCAAGCAGTAAAACTTCAGTGGACTTTCAAATCCACTCTCTTTCACTCTGTTTGACTGATTATTTCCACTTTAATTGTTGCAGTGGGGTCAGATGAACTGGATAGCTACATGTATCAGACAGTGGGTCATCACGCCATTGATTTGTATGCAGAAGCAATGGCTCTCCCCCTCTATCGCTGCACCATAAGAGGAAAGAGCATGGATACAGGACGAGTGTACACCAAATGTGAAGGTGATGAGGTTGAAGATCTTTATGAGCTTTTGAAACTTGTTAAGGTATGCAGAGTAACTAATTACCTTTACTGAATTTAGTGTGTGATTTAGTAAATTACATTTACTGAATTATTTAGTAATAAATAATTTACAACTGCTAGTAGCCCAACTATCCTTTGAAAGGATATTTTGTCTTTTTGGATAGAAAACTATTACTATGCCTTTATATTACATAGTATTTAAAAATAGAACTTTTGGTGTAGTCTGGCACCCATAACTATCAAATGATATTTAATTAAGTTCTCCTTAGGATTTTGGAGCTGATGACCTTTCAGTCATGATTTTAGCAAGTACTTTTTGAATGCCTACTATGTGCTTGTTATATATAGTTCTAGGCACTGAGGATAGGGCAATGAACAGATCAAACAAAGTCCTGTTTTGTTGGAGCTTACTTTCCAGTAGAAGGAGACAGACAATAAACAAATTATATGCTTGGTGGTGAAGAGTACTATGAAGAAGTATGAAGCAGAGTCAAGGTGCTCACGAGTGATGGCAGGGTGTGGTTGAGCAAGACCTTTCTGATATGGTGAAATTTAAATAGACCTAAAGAAAGGGAGAGACTGAGCCTTACTTTAAGTTAGTAAGAGGTATGAATTAAATACTTAAGTCCCTGTATATAAGAGTTTGGCAGTCAATGTGTATTCATTATTAATTTCTCTAGACAGAAAATTTAGGAGAGAAAGTATGGGACTCATATATCTAGTAAGTACTATACTTAGTAAATGTTAATTAACAGAGATCCTTTTAAAAGGATAAAAGCAGTTATCTTTTATCTTTTCATTCTCATTGATAGTCAATTACTTTAAAAAGAAACTGGTAGGGAAAACACTTAGAATTGTTACATAATTTACTGTCTAGTTATGGATGGCATAAGAAGTAGATACTTTTCAAAGGAAATCACAGGGACCTGATTTCTTCCCTCTGGGGATGTACATGCTAATAACAACTATTCTGATTATCAAACAAAGGGGAAGGCGTAAAAGAAGTTTTCACTTCTCCCCATGTGCACAACTAAGACCTTGACAGCATTCACTTTGAGGTGTGAAATACTGAGCGCAAATTCTGCATTTTCAAAATTTCTTTCTCAGGGTACAGAGAAACTGTGTATTAAGTTTTTAGCATAAACCAATATTACAGAATGGTGGGACTCAACACTAGAGGTAATTGTATTGCTTAAAAATCACTGATAACTGATAACTTTGGAGAAACTACGTGATAATAACAGGCTTCCAAGAAAGGGAAAGATAATAAATTACTAATCAATTTAATTAAAAACGGGCTGATTAGTAGTAATTAAGAAGAAATTTCCCTTTCAATCCATGCTGTCTTTGGAGAAATGGATGCTTTGCCATTATCTTTATAGTAACCGTCAGTTACGACATAAATTAATGCTAATGTTAAATCTTGACAACTTCTGCTTTGGAAGTTCGTACATGATAATTATAACTATAGCTGAAAGAGATGTTATCAGGTTGTCTGGGACTAAATAGTTCCTTCTTTTTCTGTGCACAAATATTAATTTTACTATAGGATATTTTAAGGACATAAATATTGGAAATATATTGCTTTTATGGAAGAGATTGTATAACCAGGCTTTTATAGTTAAATCCATTTATAAAACACGGTGCAAAGATTCCAATAGTGGTCTTACATATTCTAATGAATAATTGAGTAATTATGGAAAAAACGAATTGAGAGGAGCTATAATTCTTCAAGTTAGACTTCACTTGTTCTAAGGAAAAGATGGAATTGCATTTTTTTAATCCTTTGAATATTAATGAAGAATTGAAAGCATTTAGATTCATTTTCATTTTAAACATTCATTTATAACAGGTTGCAGTTTTGTGACTTTCATATGTATGTCAGTCTTTTGTTTTTGTAAACTCTTTTTCCCCCCCAAATATTAGAGCTAATTTTTGAGTAGGAGGTACTTGTTTTTGCAAAGAGTTTAATTGACTAATTGCTGAAAATAAGTAGAAAGACTTGGAAGAATTTACAGAATTAAAAGTTTCCTAACTATTTTCTAGAAGTCATGAAAACTAATAGAAATACAATAAGCCTTTATGTCTCATAGATTGTCAGGTGATTATGACAGGTAGATATATATATATATATATATGTATATATTTATATCAAGCTGTTTTCAAAATATCTGGTTATCATATAGCTAGTCTTTTATTCTTTAGAATTTCTTTAATATTAAAATGTCATTTTGGTTCTCATCTGGATTAGTTTGGTATATAGATAACTTGTATTATTTCCTGAAAATATAGTAATTTTCAAATTGTGTGGGTGTTTTCCTTTTAAGTCACATAAAGCAATGAAATAGTTACTGAAGGATACATCTAAACATCATATCTCTATAGAGAATATGTTTAGGGATCATGTATTCTTTCTTTCTCCACCTGTTGGGAGCCACTTCTTACTGGATCTCATATCGCCCTCTTTCTTGGTTTATTCCTTAATTTCAGTGGAATCCATCATTAAGAGACTGCCTTAGAGAAGTTACTTTCAAATCCTTGCATTTTGAAAACATTCTTATTCTGCCCTCATATTTGATTGATAAATTGGTTGAATTTAATATTTTAGAATGAAGGTCATTTTTCCTCAAATCATTGAAGGCATTGCTCCATTGTCCCCTAGCATTTTGCCAGTGAGAAGTTTGATGCTAATATGATATTTGTTCCTTTTTAGCTGACTCTTTTTTTAAATTAATTAATTAATTTATTTATTTATTTATTTTTGGCTGCGTTGTGTCTTCGTTGCTGCACGCAGGTTTTCTTTGGTTGCGTCGAGCTAGGGCTACTCTTCATTGCTGTGCATGGGCTTCTCGTTGTGGTGGCTTCTCTTGTTGCAGAGCACAGGCTCTAGGCATGCGGGCTTCAGTAGTTGTGGCATGCAGGCTCAGTAGTTGTGGCACACGGGCTCAGTTGCTCTGCGGCACGTGGGTTCTTCCCGGACCAGGACTCAAACCTGTGTCCCCTGCATTGGCAGGCGGATTCTTAACCACTGCACCACCAGGGAAGCCCCAGCTGACTCGATTTTCTTCTCTGTTATCTTTTATGATTGTGTCTTTATGTTTGACATGCTGAAATGTCACAACAGTGCACTGGACATTGAAGGTTGTTTCCCCTGTATCCCTTCTGCAACTTCCTATTGAGTAGCAGCATATCTCTGTCCTCTTTCTCTTAATGATGGTTTAGGGTGGCATTAATGCAGGTGAAAGCCAGTCACAACATGGCATTCTGGCCATAGCCATTAGGTCAGGGATGATTTTGTTAACCTGCATTGTACCAAATAGAATGAAGCCTAAGATGATGGATTGTTGGCAGAAGATAAGGTCTTTCTCCTGTGCAGAGGGATGTGTGGATGTGAGACCTAGAACTGTTGTGGCTTTTTTTGGGGGAGGCAGGGAAGAGAACGTGCTGTCAAATATGACACACAAAAAATGGCAGAGTCAATAGAATTGCAGTGTGAGGATGACTCTGCAAAATGCTTTTTCATTATTTGTTTGCTGATTTACCCCCCTTGACTTTCTTTATTCCCTTTTGCTGGTACCCTCACTGATCAGACTTTAAATCTCCCAGATTGAATTTTCATGTCTCTTGTCTTTTCTCACATACTTTCCATCTCTGTATCTTTTTGTTGTACATTCTGTGAGGTTTCCATTTTAAATGCCCTACTTTCTTGTTGAAATTTTCTTTTTATTTTAGCAATCGTATTTTCAGTAGCCAAGAACTTGTTTATTGGTTGTCCCTTTTTTAATAACAATCTGTTTTTTCTTCTATAGATATAACGTCCCTACATCCATTTTAAAATACAGATTAGAGATTTTAAACATTATCTTTCATTCCCTAAAATATTCATGTTTTCTTTGGGTTTTTTTTTCTCATGTTTCTTTCTCTTTCATGTTGTAGGCTTTTCTCAGATGTCTCAGTTGCTTGTTCATATCTAAGCATAAGGCAAGAGGAAAGCTGACTGTGAATGCTTTTGACATTAGAGTTTTTCCAGCCTCGCATTTCATCCTTGTTATACCTAGAGTTCAGAATAATGTGGCCTCGTTTGGTTCCTCTCTTGACTTTCTTCTCTTCCATACAACAGTAGGTTACAGCTTCCTCTGTTGATTTATCAGTTGTTGTTCCTTATTCTTCTGCTTTCTGACTCAAGAAAACTAAATGAAATTCCTTTTCCATTGGTGTCTCCCCCCTGTTTTCTTTGTTTTTTGGAGATTATAACTTTGTTTTCATTTTAATGGAATCTCTTAATCCAGAAATCTTTCTTAATTTCATTCCAATGGAATTCATTTAATATTCTTCCCAAAGTTGAGTATTCAATTTCAGTCTTCCTCTTCTAATCTTTGGTACTTTTCTTCTTTCATGTTCCTTTTTGCATTAGGCATTTTATCTTGGTATTGATGATGTTAAATATGATGTTAAATTACCTAGTGGACACTTGTTTTCTAATTTGAATACAACAATAAGTGAATAATGATCTTTTTTCTTTTTTAGATATAATATTTACTATTGATAGACAGGCTTGTGAAAAACTTATTTTTTAAAACTGGATTTTAATTTAAAATTTTTAGAAAACATCAATTGCTACTTTACTCTTTGTATTGGTCAGAATTCTTTTGATTATAAGGAGCAGAAAGTAATGTTCAAGCTAGTTTAAATAATAAGAGAATTTACTGACAATGACCTAAAGATAAGTTTAGCTTCAAGTAGATTAGAAACAGGATACAAGCTATATGACCAACCCGCCTGCTGGGCTGTTTTTATCTCTTGCCTTTCTTTTCTTTTGATTCCATTCTCAGTCTGGACCCTTGTAGTTAGAAGATGGTTCACAGTTACATTCTTTCTAGTTCCTACCTAGTAGGAAAAGCTCTAATCTTCTTAAATAGCTAGAGGGAAAATCCACTTATGTTTCATTGTCACTCAGTGGCCTGACACATATCATCCATGAATGCATTGTTGTTGGGAGAAAATGATTTCATTTGATTGGACAGGCCTAGATCCTGTGCCGTTAGTGGAGCAAGAGACTGAGTCGTGATTGCTGTAACCACATCTACTGTGGTTCTGTGGGAAGAACAGAACCCACTGTTGGCAGGGTAGGTCTCCAAATATAAAGCAGGCTGTTGCCGGTAGAAGGCTGAACTGTGGCAGGGGGTAAAGAGTAACAAGTTTCCTGAGAATAAATAGGTTCCAACTGCTTACAAACTTGAGAACCATTCTAAATGGTTCTTCTTTTGAGATCTTCCTCCCTTTCTCCCCACCCCTCCCCCCTTCTTTTCTTTCCTCCCTCCCTCTCTTCCTTCCTTCTTGGCTTCTTTCAAAAATAGTTGACCATTGGAGCTACAACAGTAAGCTTATACTCTAGGACCTATATATTCAGTTGCTCATGATTTCTCCACCTTAACATCCTGTAGGCATGGTAAACTCCACAAGTTCAAAACGTATTCATTATCTTTCTGCACAAACGTGCTCACTTTTCTGTATTTCCCTCTTAGTTAAAAACATCGTCATTTACCCCATCACCTAAGTCTAACCTGGGGCCTCACTACCAGACTTCCACTTTCTCTCAGTTGCCTCCCACCCCAACCATAACCATTTGATCTACAAGACCTTTTGATATTACTTCTATGACTTCTGAAGTTGACCCTTTGACTTCATTCCCACCATAAATGTTTTTTTTATCTATACTGTGCAAGTCTTCTAACTGGTCCACTTGCCTTCAATATTGCCTTGTGCACCCTCCAGCCTTGCTACCACATTGTCATCAGCTGATCTGCATACATACTTAAATAACCCACCCTTAAAGATAAAGTCCAAACACATTAGCCTGGCAAAAAAAGACTCTTTAGGAAGAGGTCCTTGCAAGCCTGCCTGTCTGATCCTGCCATTCCCACATTCCCAAGCTTCTGGGTTTGAGTTATAATGAACTAATGAGGTTTCCAGGAGATTGCTTTTTCATATCTGAGTCTTTGCCTATGCTTTTCTACGCCTTTATCTCTTTGTTCTCCTGAAGAATCTCTTGTTGCTTCATACCCTTCTGTAGAATTGGCTCTAATTCACCTTCCTGTCTCTTCCTTGGCAGCTTGTCCATACCTCTACTGTGCTTCTTAGGATATTATCAATACTAGGATTGTTTATATGATTGTCTCTTGCTAGACTGTGAGACCCTCAAAGACAATCTCAGTACTCTTCATTTTTATATCTCTAGTGTCCAGCTATGTTCCTGGCATATGGATGACGTTTAAAGGATAGTTGAACAAATTAGTCCAAAATTTAACGAATTATCTTTTATATAATAATTTATCTAATGCAGGGGAGCCACAACATTGTTTATAAATATGATGTAAAACCATTGGCAAATTCATTTTATTTTTGTTTTTTCATTTAGAAGCTTAAATAGAAGTGAAACTTTTATTCATAGTTCATAGAATAGAACTTTTATTCATCATAGTGAAACTTTTCAAAATAGGGTGTCCTATCAGATTTGGCAGTGTCACCATTAAGTGTACCAAGAATAATTTCCAGCTGCAGAATGTTTTATAAAAATGCTAAGCAGACACTTTTTCAAGTTATTTTTGGTATATATATCTTAGAATACCTGCTTATTATGGTGGAAAATTACTTTGTGGATCTCTTTTCACTTTGGATCTCAGGGAAAAACCCTAGATAATTGGGTGGCTTGAGGCAAATCCAAAGGGTTTAGAGCGAGAGGCACATATAAGATGGCCTTAAGATTTTCAGGGAGAACCCATAGTGCTAATTAAACAGGCCCATAGTCCTGTACAGATTGCTTTTGGCTCTTCAGCATTGCACAGCTTGCCTCAAACCCTGTCGGTTCCCAAGATTTTGGACATTAAGCCTAATCCCTTGGCACAAGAAATGCTTTGCTAATATTGATTCTGGACTCCAAATAGGAAAACTCGGAATTAGCACAGGCCAGTGTCATTTTGACTCCCAGGTGTGGCTTTATTGAGGCTGTGCCATCTCTGGCCCTTTCAATGATAAAGTCAACTATGCATGAGAAAGTCCATGATGGATGATCTGTCCGGAAATAAAATGTTGGATCATACTCATCAATTATTACAGTTTGTAAACTTATCACAGGTCTAGAGTCTTCATCTATAGATTTCCCCTAAAGCCTGGAAAATGTGACTCCTTCATTCTAGCAAAACTATCGTTCTGTCTCCTCAACTTTGAACTTTCTCCACTTAGTATCAATGAATGTGTGTGTATATTACACATGCACTTATATACTCTTTCTTTTTATCTTTTGCCTGATTCATTGCCTCTCTATAAATTCACCAACTGACTAACTTTTATGTCCTTGTATTCCTTTCTTCTACGAATTATAGATTTTTTTCTAATCATCTACTCTATATATTTTAAAGTATTTTGGGTATGTTTGTCTTGTCTTTCAAATTTCTTGCTTTTATGCTTTTCAACCTCTGATGCTTGTGTCCTATTAACTTTTTGGACTATGCTACTATTTATTTTTTAAGAAACCTTTTGTTGATGTCTACTTCTGGAGTTGTGTTGTCTAAGATGCTAGGTGTATGTTGCTGTCCTACAGTCTATTATTTCATTTCTAGACCTGTTGTTTACCATGTCTTTGTTATGTTCTCTAGTAAATGACTGAGAACACATTACAAAGATTTATAAGTATAAATTACTTTATTCCTTTATTGTTATCTTTACATTTTTTGTTACATAGACTTTATTGGTGGTCACACAATAATATGATAGGTCTTGAACTGAACTTTTATGTCAGCTTTCCCTTTTAAGTAGGGAATGTCTTCATTCAGCAAGTTTGTAGTGCCTAAATCATAAAGTAGCCATAAAATCAATGATAATATCAATAAATATTTAGAGCTTATCTTTTTTATTGGTAAGAAATGATTTAATAGGGGCTTGTTCTGTGACATGTGAGAAAAAATTGAGTGAATCAAAGGGATGTATTAGTTGATCTTGACTTTTCCTGTTAACTTTAACCTATACTACTACCATTTAGAGACTTTTCTTATGTCATTCATTTTGCAAACATTAATTAGATGCTTATAATGTACCACTACTGTAGAGTAAAAAAATGTACAAGACATAGTGTCTGCTTTCACAGACCCTAATGAGATAAGACATATACACAAAGAAACTAATATAATGTAGAGTTGCCATTAGAGTGTGCATTTAATAGGCTTGGGGATTCAGAGGAGAAAAAAGTCCCCTGTGTTGGGGAATCAGGAGAGGCTTTACAGGGAAAGTTACATTTGATATCCTTAAAGGTTGTTTCAATTTTGACAAAGGCAAGCATGGAAAATGACTAAGAGAATGTTGCAAATTAAGGGCATAGTTTAGCCACAGTCATGGAAGCAGGAGATCATGAGATATATTAGGGAAATAGTAGTTCAATTTGGCTAGAACTCAAGAGTTCAAGGAGTAGTGGGAAATAAGTCTGGAAAGGTAGGTTGAAGCCACAAAAAAGAGTGTCTTAAATTTTAGACCAAGTTCAGGCAGTGAAGAGTCCCTAAGGCGGTATTTTCCAAACTCAGTTTGGTGGTCACATCTTTTTCCTTAAATGAAAGAGGCTAAAATAAAATAGAAAATATCAAAATGCAGTGTATGTAGTAAGCTTAATTATTATTTTGGGAAACATGCGCACGTGTGTGTGTGCATGCTAGGCTGTTAACATTACATGTATATATGTGTTTCTTACTGTTAAACAAATTGTCATGGTCAAACAAGTTTGAAAGCCACTACCTTGAAGGATTTTGCAAAAGAAATGACATAGAATTATATGGTTGAAGGGAACTTCAAGACCATTAGGTTGAACCACTAATAATATAAGAAATGGATTAGGGAAGTGGAATTCTGGAGATGAGTTCAAATTGGAAACTGAGATACTCGGCTAGCTGAAAGGTTCTGAGGATCTAAACTGGGGGAGTACCAGTGGGAAAGTTGAAGAGAGGACATTGAAGAGGTGGGTTGATAGGGCTTGATGGTAATATTTAAATAAAAAGTGACAAGGAGTCTATGTAAGGTACCTTGTGAACTGATAGTTCCATGGCTAATCTACTCAGCTTTCACTGGGCACTGTTGATAATCAAATGAATTACAATAGCTATCTATTACAAATATTGTGATCCTCAATTTTGCAGCACCCTATCTTTGTCATCTCTTTAATCTGGTATAGGATGGTATAGAAGGTGCTTTATATCAATCTGGGTTCATTTAATCAAGATTAACTCTTAATAAATGTTAGTCTTGATGGTCCTTTTACATTTTCTTCATAGGGTTATATGTAGTACACATCAGCTAAAATAGTCCATCATATTTCTTGACTCTAAATAAAAGCACCTACAGGGAAGCACAATGTATGATATTAATGCTTTTAACATAATAGTCATGCATGTAGGTGGGATTCAAATTACCATGGTCTTTCTCCACTCTCTCACACTCTATAATGTATCCTGCAAACTCCTGCCAGGTTTGTCTTTCTAGAGTGTAGATCCAGTCACATTTGTCTCCTCATCAGAAACCTTTGCTGTTTACCATTGACCCCCTAGGTGCTCTGCAGTATGACTTCATCTTATCTTTCATATTTTCCCAGTATTCCCCCACATAGAACCTGTGTTCCACCTGCACTAGACTATTGTCAGAACTCATTCTTCCCCATATAGTCCTTGTGTTACCTGCTGAGTGCTATGTTTTATTCAGAAATAACCTTTCCTCTCCAATTCCTTCTTTAACATGGCATCTCCTTCTTGATGTCTTCCTTGATATGCCCCCACTGAATGTAATATCTTCCTCTCTGGACCTTTCATGTAACATTGCATTTCTCTTATAGTACTTAATCTATCTTGATATCCAGAGCTACTGGCTCTGTTTTGTTGTGTAATTTGTTTTTGTTGTGGGTTTTTGTTTAAAGGTTATAATTACTTCAAGGGGCAAGGATTGTATTTCGTTCTTTTTTATTTCTTATGGACTATACAGGCATTGTGTTCAACTATTCTCCTCTGGAATTCAGTTTTTCCATCTGTAAAATTTGAATATATCTTCCTTTTATCCTTTTTATCTGTTTTGAGAATAAATGAGAAAATATATGAGAGCCTCTTTAGGTTTCTAGAAAAAAAGATGCTGTATAAGTTACTTTTTTTTTAAAGCCTGTCAACTTCATGTCAGTCTCAGATTTTCTTTCTCCTTTATTCTCTAGCTTCCAAAATAATCCAGTACAGCTAAATAAAGTCAGTTTTTTTCATTGCATACAATTTCCATTAGTATATTAATATTAAGTAGTAGCTGCAAGTTGGCATGGAGATGAGTGTAATTCCTCTTGACTTTATTAGTACATTAATGCAGAGAAGAAAAAGAATGGTAATCGTTCAAATTGTGAAAGAGGTTTTAATGGGGGCAAATTTATATTATATATTGGATTGAATTTATTCTACTACATTTGTTGCCTATAATTTTTGGCCCTCTGAGTCTTTTTTAGACTCTTCCAGTCAGATAGTTCAACCTTCCAAGAGATGTGTGGAAATAATGTTTTCTGTCTAGTTTCCTATATGAGTAAACTGAGGCATGGATTGTTTCAAAAGAAGATAAAGAAGTGAACCCAAAGATGACAAAGGTTCTTATTAATAGATGCTTTTTTTTCCATTAAAAATTATTTTGGCGTGTTCTTTTAGGGTTAAACTATGCTTATTTTTAAAATTGAAGCAGTATATTTGCTATTAACTCATTTGTAAAAAGCCTTAAGCAAGGACTTTCATTGAGGGTTAATGAACTAAATTTAGAGAATTTTGACTTTTGAAATAGTATGTAAAGAATTAACAGATTTTAAAAATGGCTCTTAGAATGTCCAGAGGCAGTAAAATGGGACAATTATGTGCACTCCTGTATATAAGAGCAATTACCTCTCAATGCCAGCAGAATTTTCCTACCCTTATTCATAGAATCTATGGTGCTGAGGCATGTGGTCACTTTGTGTACTTGCACAGCGTAGGTGCTCAATGAGCAGTTAGTTGTTAAATTAGACTTAGTAATCTGAGTCTATCTAACCTTCACCAAATATAGCTAATATTGATCCCTATAGATTTCTATAAAAATAGAGACAAATCAGAAGAGGCAGAACTATTTATCAGATATTTATTTTCCCTTCCTTGTGCAAAATACTTTGCTGCCTACTATAAGATTGGTTCTAGAGCCATTGAAATGGTCTGTGGTCTCTTTTAAAACCAGTTCCCTTGTGGATTCTTTCCTACATACTAATTTTGCAAGGTGGTGAGGAGAGGAGGAAGAATCATCATCACTTGGTACATAACCCGTGGTCTTCCCTTTTGAGCCTTTCACAGTTTCCCTCCTTTAATGATTTTTATTGGTTTCACAGTCATTTTTGTGACTTCTTAACCCTCACCCAACTTGTACTGATTTTGAGTGGTCATATAACCTGGGCTTGATCACAGAAAGCTAGTAGGAATCAGGCTAGTGGACTTCAGTGCAAAATAACTTGATACTTTAAGACAGGATTTCTTAATTTAGAGGGGAGAGATGTTTTTGAACCCTGAAATTTTGTGCAAATTTTTTGTGAATGTAAATTTTTCTGGGGAGAGGTCCAAATTTTTATCATAGACTCACAGCGATCTGTTCTTTTCAAAAGTTTAAGAACTACTATTTTAACCATCAGTTTCAGAAAGCCTTGTAGCCTAGGGGTACACATGACTACTCAGGTTAGGCATCTACTGTCCACTGAGCTATGTGCTATGAGATCAGGGGGACCTTCTGTGGCTTCCAAAGAGTGAAGAGGAAAGTACCATGGAGGTAGCACCTGAGAGCAGATGGGGATGTCAGGCATTTCTCAAGAAAAATATTAAGATCTCAAAAATAATAGAGTGAAAAGTGGCATCTTATAATTTCATGTAGGAAATGATGACCAGAGAAGGGCCAACAGGCTTGGACCTTGTGTGTGTTCTGGATGGTTCTTAATAAGCCTTTGGATTTTATGTTGAAAGAGAAAAGGATAGGGATACAAAAAGCAGTGTTCCTGATTTTCTCAAATGTAGCTTTCTTTTTTTGAATTTCTGTTGTGCTTAGTTACTTTTTTGGGTTGTTATTACATTATGCCTTGTGTTACATCATTATTTGCATAGGTATTATATCTTCCTTGTCAGTTTATAGCCTCTTGAAGGCACAACTTTGTGTTTTTCAACTTTGGATACTCTGCAGTGTTCATCATGGTGCCTTGTCCATAAGAGGTGTGCAGAATTTGTCATTGTGTATTTGCCCTAGGGATGCTGTTGAAGATTTTCACCATATTGCATGTTCAACTTTATAACGATCCAAGGGTGAAATTTCTCTCAGAACTTAGTCTTTATAATGGTTTACCTTACTATAACTATTAAGACGGTTTTTATTGTATGAACACTAAATCACGCAACTCATTTTAGTTTCTTCTTTATATTGATTGTTAGAAAGCCCAGAGCCATGTGATTTTTTTTCAATTATTTTTGTCTTATTGTAATTATAGTTGCTATTGTTCATGTAGCACTACCTGCCAGGCACTGTCCTAATCTCTACACATTATATTCTAATTTATCCTTACCTCAACCCTGGTTTATTATCCCTGTGTTACAGATATGTCATTGAGATACAGAGGTTAAGTAACTTGTCCAAGTTTACACAGCTAGAAAGTAGAACATGTACTTTTAATCACTGTGTTCTGCTGCCTCCCAGCATTACATATGTGTTAATTCATGCAGATATTACCATATAACAATACATATATAATACATATATAGACCAATAAGGCATGTGTGAATTAGCAGTGAGACAGAGGGGGCCGGTATGTGGTTTGATAAGGGGAGGTGGAGTTATTATGTCTTGGATTAAATTTATCTATCATCTGCGATCTCATCTCATTTCAAAGCTCTCAGAATAGTTTTAGATTATTGCTACTCAGAGTATGGTCTAGGGGCTGGTACTAGTCGAAGAAGTGTTTGCTGTTGGCTCAAGGTCAGCTATTTATAGAAATTGAAGGTAAATATTTAGAAACTTTTATAGTAATTTGAGAGTAATTTTATATTTGTTGAATCTAATAATAAAAATTTGGCCTTGTGTTTTTTATCTTTTTAATTTTTTTTTGTAATTCATTTTAATTGCATTTTACAAAAGTGTTGGTCTTTGAAGGTTTGGAAATCTTTTTTTAAAAAGTGGTCCTTAACTTGGTTTGAGAAGCACTGGTCTAGGTAACAGCTTTTCAAGTTTTTAGGCTATTGTTTGAAAAAGAAAAGACGTGATCTGTAGCTTGAAATTACATTCTAATCTAAACCTGGTTCTGAAGATGAATTAGGAATTGGTATATTTGGCTGCATTGTCAGTTTCTTGATTCTGTGAGAAAAGGCCCTAAATTGAATGGACTTTTTAGGGAAGGAGGGCAGTTTTCATTTCTTTTCTTATATTTAGTACTTTTCTCAAGAATGACACATTTTATTGATTCCTTGATCCAGGATAATAGCATGAGGAACTTGTCTATCATTTACAGTTACAGCCTCCTTCCTTGACTTAAGTAGCTAATAAGGTACTTCAGATTTTTTTGTGTTCAAATTTTTTCCTGGAATAACAGAAAAGAAAAAAGATAATAACAGCAACAGAACATTGCTGATGATGCCACCTTGGTGTGATAGCTTCTACATTTATGGAAAGCAAAGATATCTTCATTGAAATAATATTTGCAAAACCAGTTCAGTTTTTATTTTTTTGAATTTTATTTTTATACAGCAGGTTCTTATTAGTTATCTGTTAAACCAGTTCAGTTTTTAATTTTTCTTTTTCTTTTTAGGTGGGTTGGGAAGTCTTCTTCTACAATATAATATGCTGTAAAATAACTACGTGTTCAGTTACCAATCCTAATAGGGTGTTTTAGTGTCCATACAATTGCCATCTTGTCTTTAAAATAATCTCTTTTTGGTGATCCCGTAAAGTAGCATTTGATGAGTTCCTTTCATCACTTTTTTTTTGGATGTTTAAAAGCTGGTCTGCAAATAGAGAAATGGGCTAAGGATATGAACAGGCATTTCACAGAGAAAGAAATTCAAATAGCCAAAAAATGTTCAACCTCACTAACTCAAAAATGCAGCTATCACTTGGGCAGGATTAAGAAATGATACTGGTTTTGGGGAAGTGAGTACTCTTATGTGCTGCCAACAGCCCTAGAAATTGGTTCAGCCTTTCTGAGTGTAATTTGGCAGAACTCATCAGAAAACAAAAAATATACTGTCTCTTTATCCAGCCCTTCCACTTTGGGGGATATATTCTGAGGAAATAAAGTTGTACTGAAAGATTTAGAAATGGCTGGCAAACTAAATTATGGTGTATCCATACAGTGGAATGCTGTATAGGATCAAAACTGAAGTTGCAGATATATATCTATATATATTATTAGGAGGAGGAAATGTAGTACCAAATACTCTGTATGGTATAATTACATTTTTGTATAAGTATTTGTACAAATATATGCATAGAAAAATATCTGAAGGATAAATTTTTTTTTTTTAAGTACTTTATTTATTTATTTATTTATTTATGGCTGTGTTGGGTCTTCATTTCTGCGCAAGGGCCTTCTCTAGTTGTGGCAAGTGGGGGCCACTCTTCATCACCGTGCGCGGGCCTCTTATTATTGCGGCCTCTCCCGTTGCGGAGCACAGGCTCCAGACGCGCAGGCTCAGCAATTGTGGCTCACGGGCCTAGTTGCTCCGCGGCATGTGGGATCCTCCCAGACCAGGGCTCGAACCCATGTCCCCTGCATTGGCAGGCAGATTCTCAACCACTGTGCCACCAGGGAAGCCCTGAAGGATAAATTTTTAAGTCTGTATATGGAAAGTATTAAGAGCATTGGTGTAATTTTTGCACATTGGAATTTTTGATTCTTTCCTCTAATGAACATGCATTGCTTTTGAAGCTTCTTTGTTGAAGATTTGGCTTCCATCTTAAAATGCACAGAATGGTATAGGAGTCAAGGAAACCTGGTAATCAACAGGATGTCGCCATTCCCCAGGTCCTTTACTGAAGGTTCATCAGGAGCCTGTTTTTCTTTTCTTTTTAGAGCTGGTTCTTGAAAGCTGTGTTTGAGGGGTTTTTTTGTTTGTTTTTCTGTTTTTTTTTTCCTTCTGTGACAAATGCCTATCATTTTCTAAACAAGAAAGCCAATGTCCCAGTTAGGTGTGTGGGGTTCTTTTAATTCACTTGCAGCCCTGTTGTGTTAATACTGAATAGGCAGAGACAGCCTGACTGGTGGTGAAAGATGGTGAGCCAGCCTCAGGGCTTTTTCTGGTCAGCCCTAAACCTCTGATTGCCACGTTTTCCTAATTTCCCATTTCCAGGGCATCACTAGAGTGACCTTGCTTGCTGAATATGACGCTCTGAATCTCAAAGATTTTCACATGCATTTGGAAGTGGGCAGCCAGGCGATTGTTTACAGGACTCTGAATGAACTGTGCGCTCACAGCAAGTTTGATAAACACACCATTTCCTCCTTTTATCAGTGAGATTGCAGAATGTGAAGTATGAGTTTCCAGTTTTACTCATTCTCCTCAACCCTTTTCCTGTTTAAAAACTTAGACATACTAATTGGATGCTGATCTGTCCCTGTTTTTTATTTTGCTTACTGGTAGTTGACGGCTTATTCCACTACTTACCTAGGCAAGGTTTGGCAGTCCTTCAAAAATAAACTTTCCATGTATTCAACTTAAAGGAGATTCATCCCAAGGAATGTAACGTGAGCACTAATTAACAGTAATGATGGCTAATCACTTTGCTTTTTATACTCCTTTAGGAGCACTGCTATTATCCAGTGTAGTTAAGTAAAATGCTTGTATATGAATCAACAATGCTGCATCCTTTTAGCAGCTATTGCTCACAGTCAAGCTTTGCATAAATTAGAGTTAACCAAAATTGATTTTAGTATGCTACATTTCTTTTTATAATGGGAAACTAAAATATCTACTTAAATATCCTGAATATTAAAGACATTACCTGTTTTTCTTTCTTTCTTTCTTTCTTTCTTTCTTTCTTTCTTTCTTTCTTCCTTTCTTTCTTTCTTCAATCATCCTTATGGTAGATGAAGAACAATATTGCAAATAAATTTTCTCATAGTTCACGACATTTCTCTTAGATTTCTTTGAAATTGCGTGTGACATACTCTTCATAGTCACAGCAGCACTTTGATTCTGTTGTATGCATTTTATCAGATCAGTGAAAAGCAATAGGCTTATGTTTAATTTTTCTGGTTTTGTGCATTTACTTCCTAGAGGATCTTACAGTTTCTTTAAATTACATGGCCCATTTATATAAACTTGGTTCATAGGATTGCTCATTCAATGTTCATTAAAAGAGGTTGTTTTATTATGTTTAGTGTATTATTAGACTATTATAAAAGCTTTCTGTTTATTTACATGCACTCAATATACCTACAGACTGCCTTGCCTCAGGAGGAGACTAAGCAAAACTCATAAATTAATAATTTAAGGGAGCAATACTCAAGTAGCATTTTGGTTAAGTTAATAAGTTAAAGCCTTAGAGTCAGTGCTGGCCACTTCAACAATGCTTTACTTTTGACTTTTATTGGCTGAAAATAACTTGTTAAACTGGGGCTTTGGTAATAAAATGAAATCTACATACCATCTGAAGCCCCTTCCCCTCTTTTTGATTTATGAGTAGGTTGACATATTATTGAAGAATTTTTAACACTTTCACAGTTCTGCACTTTGATTTCAGAGAACGTGCTAATCTCTCTGGAAGTTTGAGAGTGACAAAATGAGTTGTATACTGTTTTTCTAGGAAATTTGGGAGTCTTTACTAGAAGCCTTAGTTTTATTTTATTTTATTATTATTTTTTTGAGCTGCTCTGTGCAGCCTTTGGGATCTTAGTTCCCTAACCAGGGATTGAACCCAGGCCCTCGGCTTCGGCAGTAGAAAGCGCAGAGTCCTAACCACTGTACCGCCAGGGAATTCCCAAGGCCTTAGTTTTATGATGGTACCTTTATTAATGTTGATTCATCTAACTTCTAATGTGGTGTTATGATTTGATATATATTAATGCATTTCTCATTTTACGTATTATCTCTAGTAGTCTGGTCATGATGTTTTAATTCTTATAGCTGTATAGTGTTTCAGCAATTCAGGACATTATTTTTAAATTACCAAAATAAATAATTTAATTTTCCTTTCCCATTTATATTATTTGTGTCAAAAATTTTAATTTTTGGTGAATAAACAAGTGGAACAAAATTAAGTGGTAGGGTAATAAGTAGCTTTATATTTTATATACTAGCCTCATTGTAATACATTGCAAACATATATATTAAAAAAGATCTTTGGCACTGTACTTAATAGAATTTAGTTGCAAAGAGTTGTAACAGGAATGATGTGAGAGGACAGAAAATACATGGAAAGCTTGAATGCTATCCGTATGTAATTATATGATTAGTAAATATTGTTGTATATAACTTATTTCTTTTATATCCCAGAACTGTTGCACAATAGCACAAAATTCATATCTCTGAAGGAAAACTTGTTTTTTCTGTTTTGCTTTGAGTTTGAGTTTTTACATGTAATAGAATTTTGTTTAAAAAAGGTGAGGATTTCAATTTTGATCCTTTTTTTGTTTTGTTTTTTTGCAGAGTGTTTACTTTCATGTGAGAGTGATTGATCTGTAGCTGTCATTTTTCCCAAAGAGGGGACAAATGGAATTGGCCTTTTAGACAAAAGTATGCAAACAGACTGCATTCTTTCTGTTGATAGAATTATGGAAGGATTGCATGAGGTGCCACATTCGTTTTCCTATTGATTGTGAAGAGGATTTTGCAATGGGGTGCTGTTTCCATTGGATAAGGAGGTGCTATGATTAGTTACCTTTCTCATGAAAGCACTACAAAGGGAAATGCAAAATGTGTGCAATGCGGTGTTCTCAATTTGACAGTTGTTTTTGTTAAGTTTTTTGCCCCATTGAAGTTCAGCCTATTTTAGAAAAACATACATTTTGGTTTTTTCCCTTTATTAGGCTTAGTAGATTACCGTGCATTTGACTCTTTAAAGAAATTACACATTCTAGACGTTTTTCTCAGCTTCTATTGTAAAGCTTCAAAGCTAATGCAACAGTGCCCTCTATAGTCTTTTAGTGAACAGTAGATAAATGTAGATGATTTGGAATATTCAGGTAAGAAGCAAGATATTTAAATTTAAGTTTTGCTCAGACAAGAGACTCCTTTTTCCTAAGCAGACATTCTTGTTTTTCACTAGCGGCTTTACTTTAAACAAAGGGAACAAAAGACCATTCTGAGTTTTCATTTAGAATTATTGGCTACCTCTTGGTGTTATCCAGTGGTAAATCTCAAGTTTTATCAGACATTCATCAGAGTAATTTGAGATAGAAGGAATCTTACAAGCTTTACTGTCTCTTCATGAAATATCTTTTTGAAGTTGAGTTCCAATAGGAGTATTTCAAAAAATAATTTAGTTCCTTTGTACTCATTTCTTCTATTTAATTAGAGCCTGAGTGGGCTGCCTAGAACTTAACTTTTACTTGTTCCTGAATTGGGTAACCCAGGCTTTATACATGACATTATTTAAATTCAAACTAAGGGAGTTACACAATGACTAAAGTATTTGTCATTAATTAGCATTGATTTAAATTTTAGATTTTCCTTTCTCTTTTTTGGTAGCCTATTTGATCATATATGTCGATAGCTAAATTTTTCATTGTAAAACAGCTTTATGTACAGCTGTTAAATGATAGTAATAGAAGGCATCATATTTAGCTGTGATTAGAAGAGAAAAATTTCATGTGCTAAGTTTATTTTGCTTCTGAGAGTATTTTAATAAAAAAAAACCATGGGCCCAAATCCTAGCTTCTCCTTGTATTCACTGTGTAATATTGAACACATTTCTTAACGTCTGAGCCTGCTTTCTCATCTGTCAAATGGGAGTGAAAATAGCTTATCTTTTGAGGTTTTGTAAGGGATGAGAGATAATGTATATTAATTGGCCAAGTCATTATAGATGCTCAAATGGTAACTTCAGTCCAAAAATCACAGTGTGAAGGTAAGTGGTATTGTTTTACATGGGGAAGTTTTAATATAAATCTAGAACACATTTAATGCACTATAGATTTCTTTAAAAATTCTGATCTCATAACTTCTGATGATTTATGTGAATCTGAAAGCTGGCATGGCATTCCTTGGTAACGTGGACTGACAAAGTGAGATGGTGCATTAACTTTCAATTCCCTGCAGACCTCATCCCCAAACTTCTTAAATAGGCCATGTTTATTAACTTTACTTTAGTAGACATTTACCCACAAAACAATATTTGGCAACATGTGAAACTGATAATAAATGAAACTCAAAAAAAAAGGGAGTCTTTTATTTTTTTCCCTCAGTATATCTGGGAACAGTTAGGATACTTTTCATTTACCTGTGTTCTTAGAGGTAGTCTAGAGCCCTTATTCTACTTTCTAGGTAAGCGGCTTTTGCTTTCTTCACCTGGCTGCAAAAAAGACGTGTAAAAATAGATGAAGGTGGAGCTTTTCCTGGTCGAAGTGGACTTGGGTCAATACAGACCCTCCCCTTCGAAGGAACAAAGTTTAAAAATCACTTGGTACTGTACTGTAAATGTATATGTGTGTACACACACACACACACACACACACACACACACACACCCTCTATTGTGCAAAGGCTTTGTTCTACTTTGGTTTGAATACAAAGTACTTAATTCTTTACCTGGCACATAAAAGATGCTCAATTAATGTGTGCTGAATACAAAATTTTTTTAACATCAGGCCTTTTTTATTGATATATAAGATTTGAGATATCATATGTATTAAAATTCACAGTTTAATGCAGTGACGTAATATTACAGTAATTGTTTCTCTGTGAACCATTTAAAACAAGCACACCTTCAGAGTAATTCATATACTTATTCTTTAAAGTCAAATTGTTCTAACTACAAATAATAATGGGAAATGAATTTTTAAAAATTCAGAACTTGTCTTCAAAACGTAAAAGCTGCTTTATTCCACAGTGATGGATTTAGCTAAATATTCAGGCATTTCACATAACCTGATGATAAACATAATCTTTCTCTAGGAAGTACTGAATTGAATTTTCTCAACATTCTGTAAAGCATTGTTTTTCTTGTAAGGTTCTTACTTGTGCTTCATATTGATTTTGAATAACCTTGAATTTAATATTACAATAAAGCACATATTGTTTTTAGTATATCACTTGGGTTAACATTGAGAACTGCAAAAGCATCTTTTTAAATCATTTTGAAGAAGCAACCAATGTTTAAGCCTTTAGATTGAAAATGAACAAGCTCTTAATAAACAAATATGGTAGTTCTTTTTAAAATAATGGCCAGTTGCAGTAGGAAACACGTTTAAAATTAAATTCTGGTTTCCAAGACTGACAAGATGCTGTCTACCAAAAAAAACGAATAAGGTATTTTTTCTTTGCAATGGAAGTACCAAATTAGGAATCCGCTTAATTAAAATAGTGATAAATGTAGATTACATTACTGAAGACAGTGAAATACAGCTGCTCTGTCTAGTTAGAGCCTGCATGATTTACCCAGACTGTACAAAGAAGCAGTGGAGCAGCCACTGCAGACTGTTAGAGGAAATGTCCTGTTTATTCTACATACATGTCTTTTTTTAATTAAAATGTCAGTGATAATTTTATAGCAGTCCTCTAAAAAAAAAATCCTTCTTTAAATTTCTTCAAGGTGGTAGAATGTGAGACGAGATCATTACCACTGCTGAATGAAGAAGAATGAAACCTGAGAAAAAAATAGCATTTTATTATTTTTTTACTAATTCAGTTTTCTTTATTATAAGTTGATATTGAAATATGTGATGAAATTTTTTTAATGTGAGTCTTGCATGAGAGAAATGTGGCAAAAATCTTTGAATATACATTTTATTTAAAAATCTTTTGGAGCCACAAGCAAGATTTGGGTGGAGCCATAAGTAATATTGCTTACAAAAAAAGATGTGTGTATGTATACTGTGGAATTCTCAAGCTGGGTATATCAGGATTAGCTGGGTGGTATTTCCTCCTCAGCTCCATCACTGGGTTGTGATGAGGAATAATATGTTGTCAGTGTTTGGAGACCAAAAAGAGGTTGATAGCCCTTGTTACACTGTATATTTTCACCTTTTACTTTAATGATGACCAATGATATCTTCATAATTACATATATTTCAGAAAACCAAGGTTGTATGTAACAAGAAATGTTGGGGATTTCTTTCTTTGTTTCCAAGGGCTGAGTGGGGACTCTGGAGTCAGACTTGTCTGTGTTCCAGGCTCTACCATACCACATGCTAGCTGTATGACCTTGGTTTAGTTAATTTCTCTAGCTTTCACATTTGTAAAGTGGGGCTTTCACATTTGTAAAGTGGGGCTAATGATAAGTACCTACATCATAGGATTGTCATGAGCATTAATGGGACAGTAAAATAGATCATAAAGGAAGCCTCAATAAATGTTAACTATTACATTATTATCATTATTATTATTATTATTTTTAGTCACTAAGTATTATGTTTCTTTTGCATTAGAGCAATAGAGCATTGCTCGTAGTTAACTAACTTAAGATCATTGTTATCTGTCCTGGTTTATCTGTTGATCTGGTTCTTAGAGCAGTTAACCATGCTCTTCTGTGTCTTCAGGCATAGTGTGGTAGAAATTCTGCTACTCCTTATTTTGTCTTTAATTGTCTTTCCTCTTTGTGCTTCAGATATCAGTTTCTTTGACATTGGTGAATATAATGTCAAAGCTTATGCATTTCACTATGTGTGTTTTTGACTTTGCTTTAGCTTGATATTGCTGGAATTAATTGAATATCTTCCAGGGTTCAGTTTTTCTAAAGGGTCTTGCAGGTGCCCACCTACTAAAATCTTATTAACTGGAAAAGCTTTGTAGACAGAAAATGGTCACATTAGTAGAATTTGAAAAGTATATATGAGAAAACAATGTGAGGAGGAATTCTTCAGATGATTTTATTCTGTATGCTTTTTTCTTTGAGCTTCAGTAAGGTGATAAATGCAAGAGGTGCAAAGATAGGAAGTCACATACTATATAACCATTATTCATAATGTTTACACATGCTCTGTGAGTTGTAGAACATTAACATACGTTTATTTTTTCTCTTGTTATTTTTCTAGGGTTTTTTTTGTCTAGCTGCTAGAGATGTGGATGATTTAAGGCACAGTGCCTGTCTCAAGGACTTAGCACTTTGAGTTTTAAGGGGAAAAGTTACTGCTATGTATTCATCAGAATTATTATTTGTGATGAAATCTTTGCTCTTTTAAAAATATTCCATGTTTCTTGTAGTGTACCTTTGTTCCATGAGTTTGCATTCATCCTTCCTTGTCTGGCCATTGTCACTGAGTTTCTCCTAAGAGTCCTGTGGTCTTTAAGCCTCAGTATTGCTCCATCTGAGCCTGTTTGTGGATTATACTTACGAATCTTGATTTAGCTTATAATTTTGATTAATACCTTCAAATAACTTAGTAGTTTATTTTTAACCAATTTAGTCTTAGAGTCTCTAAGGTTCTTCCTTGTCCTGGTCCTCCACAATGGAGAGTGGATAATTACATGTTAACAGTTTTTCAGTGCTTCCACCACAGTACTAGTTTTGCCAAAGTGAAGTGTGATTTTGTACTAAATTAGGTCAGACTTCCAATTCAGTGTATCCTGAGGTCATTAATTAGACACTTCTTACTGTTTTAAATTAGTTGCTTTGGAAAGCCAGAAACCACCTCTCCCCTTTATTTATGGAAGTATCATCACATTAATTTCAAATATTCTTTAGAGTTGTTATAGGCTAGTTTCTATCAAAGACTAGGTAATTTAAACATTAATTTTAGGTTATTATCAAGGGGCCTTGTTTTCAGATGGAGTTCTTGAACATTTATGCTCATGTAGAAATTTTGTCTTCAGCTTTTGAGTAGCTTGATTTTTCCTTCATGCTATTGAGCATATATAGTTTCTTCTCAGACTGTCACTTGTGTATATTTTAGACAAAACAGTGATGTATAATAGGTAAAACTAATCTAGTTTGTGAAGATTTCACAGTTATAAGATACCAAACTTATGTTGATGCTTTCTGTATACTTTATGGTTATTTGATAATTACTGATTCCCTACTGTGTATAAAATCAGTGCATTCACTGAATTGCCTGTTTTATATAATGGATTTAGTGTGACTACTCTTTACTCCATGTTTTTATTGATTTGGAATCCAGATCAATCAAGCAATCTGAAATGAAAATGATTATGAAGCACTTACAGTCAAGAAAAGTTTAAGGGAAAACACAGTAAGTTACAACTTACTGTTACTAATTAACATAGTAGCTAAAATATTGTTTTATAAAAGACATAGCTTGTAGATTGTACACATTTCGGTATATAATTTTTATCACCTGGACAGTTTAAAGTTGTGTTTTAACTGTGTTTTGTGAAAGAAATGAAAACAGCAGTCTTTGTATCTGTCAACTTCATAGAAAACAAAATGAGGTTCTAGAAATTTGTTTTGTTATTATTTAATAGTAACTAGTTTGTTTCCTTGTATTCAGTCCAAGACTTGGAATAAACATTCTAAAACTAAGCATTATTATAATTTATTTTCTTATTTACTGAAACTATTTGGTACTTTTGTAGAGTAAAAAATCACATTGGCATTGATGATATCCCCTTTGCTTTCTTTGTCCAATTATTAGATTCTAATAGATCTGACTTTTCTACATTCTTTTTTTCTATTTTTTATTGTTTTTTTTCTTAACTGTTTCATCTGTCTTTTACCTCTCAGGTAGTCAGAAGAAAGAGCTTCTTTTTTTCTGACACTAGGTTCTTGGTACTCCTCTTGCAGACACACACACAATTTCTTTATTCAGTGGAATAACTTCAGTGTAACCTTGCAGTATCCTCACCCTTGTTCTTCATACCTTGTCTTTTATCTAAATTATTACTTAATTTTCTTTGATACTTAAAACAATTGATTCTTAAAGAAAATATATAAAAGTATAAGAAAAGATCTTGCTCAAAATTCAGTCATTCAGAGTTAACATTTTGACATATTTTCCACACCCATATATTTAACACACATACATAGATATACACACACACTTTGTGTGTATAACTTTATACACTGCTTTTTTTTTCTTAGCTTAAAATAGCAGGAGCGTTTTTCATGTCACTAAAACGTCTTTATGAATATAATTTAATGGCTACTTAATATTCCATCATGTGGCTGTATAATAATTTCCTTAATGATTCCCTAATTTTGTAAATTAGGTTGAATCTAATTTTTACTATAAATAATAGCACTTTGATGTGGGTATATCAATTATTGTCTACATTAAAAAAAAATTAATTCCTTAAGATAGATTTTCAGACAAATCTATCCTAAGGAATTAATGGATCAAAGTATATGATTATTTCTGAAGCCATTGATATATATTGCCTAGTTGACTTCCATAAATAATAAACTTGTTTATGCAAATATTATTTATATTTGGAAATTTTAAGTCTTTGTTTAATAAGTATCTGAAACCTCAACTTGGAATCCTATTTTTACAGTTCCTGGCATTTGGTGAATACAAGCTGGGAGTAGCATTCTGCCCATCTTTGACTGCATTTTTTTCTTGGAGCAAAACCAAAGAGATATGTATTAGGGAAGCTCAGTCATGAAATGCAAGATATAGGGTGATTTTTTCCCCCTATTATTGTGAGAAGTCAGTCTCCAGTGATTTAATGGAGCTACATTCCATAGATGGTCAGCTGCAAAGTGAGCTGAATTTTACTACACTGTATACTATTAATGTGCCATGTGGATGAATACAGATACAGATATATATACAGATATATATATATACACACATATATATTATTTTTTAAACAGATACAATATTACATTAATTATAATTCATTTTTTTCCAACAAGTTCTGTTTTCTGATTAACCATTATGTTCTCCTGGATATCAACTGGTATATTTTCTATTGGTATCATTAAGTTTGGCAGTATTTAGAAATGATTTCTAATTTTCTCTCATTAAATAAATGATAAAATATTGGATTAATCATGGTAGATTAATCATTTTAGGTGTATATATATATATATATATATTTAAAAGTCAAATGTAACATTTTAGGTAAACTTCACACTCTGCAAATTATTACTGCAGGTTTAAGCCGTTACTTTATGTCCAATAGAAAATGTTTCTCTTTTTTCTTGGGCTGGTGTTATTAATGTTAGCTATTTTATGATGTCATTAAGAACAATCAAAACTATAGTGCTACTATTTTGAATTTAGTCTCTTAGTATAGTAATAATAACAGTAAGAATAGTACGTTCATTTGTAAGAATAAAACAAATAATGTTTATTTTACGGTAACTATTTCTAAATGATTATTTAGACTTTGGAAAAAGAGTATTAAATCACCTTTTTAGTGTTATAATTACCTTGTGCTGTTGATCTCTTTACTTTCTCAGAAGTAATCTTTCCATGTTTACTTGTATTGTTTAATACAATTAGGGAATACTGGTTTCTGTGACATATTTTGCTTTTAATGCTTATTTCTTGGTAGTTTCTTGTTGCTGAGATGAAAAGTATTCCCATCACACTGTCTTGGGCATGTAAGAGGGAGTGTGTGGGAATGTGGTTGAGAAGGGGCATTGCTGCTCTTTTCCAAGCTGCTGGGTTCTCACTTAGTTTCTTCTACTTTTCGGCCCTAAATACATCTACATATACATCCTCTGTACACTCTTACGGTTCCATTCTCTCCCTTTTATTTTTTCTCTCATTCTTATTCTACCTTTCCTTTCTGTCTTCCTCTTTCACCTCTCACACATGTCTGTGCATGCACATACACACATATAAGTGAATTTGCAAGTATTAAAAACAAAGATTGCAGGATCTAGATCTAATTTAATTACTTAAGTTTTGCTAACATTTTCTCCCTGTTTTCTCTTTCATTATTTAAATTGTGGTCACTTGTAATATTATGTGTTTTTATGAGTACAAGCTGTTCTGTTCTTCACTGTTTTATGTCTCTCAATGAAGAATAAATGGTGGAACTAGAAAAACTTAGACCAGAGCTCCTCAGTGCAGATGAATCATCTGGGAGTCTTCTTAAAAATTCACATTCTGATTCAGTTGGCCTGGGTAGAGCCTGAGATTTTTCTAGCAAGTGCCCAGGTGATGCCATTGCTACTGGTCTGAGGC
The DNA here is from genome assembly GCF_965194825.1 of Balaenoptera physalus. Taxonomy (NCBI): domain Eukaryota; kingdom Metazoa; phylum Chordata; class Mammalia; order Artiodactyla; family Balaenopteridae; genus Balaenoptera; species Balaenoptera physalus. The sequence goes on along the minus strand of NC_138883.1, from coordinate 79,585,250 downwards.
CACACTTAGAAATGTGAGGTTTTAGACGGGTTCTCTGCTGAGAGTACCATTCATTTAGAACAGGAATATTTGAATTTAAAAGTCAGTTTCTTCACACATTAGCTATAAAAGTCTAATATCTACAAGGATAGGGAGGTACTTTCTTTTAAATCATAATTTGCCGTGTTTCTACAGTTGTTCTCTAATTTAGACAGTTGTAAAGCAGGTGATTTAAAATATCCGTGAGTCTTGGATCTTCTGTGATGTTTCATATACAGCGTCCCTAGTTTAGTTTGCTACTTAGTGTAGACTAATGAAGATATGTATCAAGGTTTATTTTTGATGATTAGATTTTACGGTATATCATCTCCCACTGATATTTGAAATATTTTCTGCTGGGAGGTTTGGGAGTGAAGGTTAGGGGTGGGAAATTGGGAGCAGGCATGGAGGCTCTAGTGTAAATGAGAATTAGGTTACTGTAGGGAAATGCTTTTATTCTTTTTCATCCCTGTGGTTATCATTAGGAGAATCACGGACAACTGGATTGAAATGAATTACCTGTTGAAAGTGAGAAAACCACCCAGTACATATGCAAGAGTTTCTTTCCCATTACACTTTTGAGTAAGATGTCTTTTAAATAAAGAGATCCACACAGCTTCCTGTACAAAAGCCAGCAGCTTCTAGCAATAAAGATGTTTCCGAACTGATGGGCTGATTTTAGAAAGGAGATGATATGGCCAAGTTTTTCAGATTGGCCCATTATTTGCAGTCCAGTAGTCAAATGTGACTACCATCAAAACACCTGCATCTTTGAAGCTGGTAATTGTTGAGTATCTTCGTTTACAACATTGTTGAGGAAAATGATCAAATTACGTAATGCGGTTGGTTTCTGAGGTGGCAGAAGCCATGTACTCTATTATAAACTCCAAGGAAGAAAGGTGGGAAGCCTTTCCCTTGCCAGTAAACACTGCACTTGAAATTAATTGTATTTTAATATATCACAAAAAGATTTCATCCAGCATGGATTTTGCTTTTTCAACCCTTTTCAAACATTATTTTAGAACTAGGTACAACACTTAAGTTATATTTTCAACCTTACTTGCCTGCGTACTTTCAGTGAATATAGATTGCCCTTTCTTTAGTCAGCCTACATTTTAAAAGCCTATGTTTTGCCATAATACAGTAGAATTATTTGTGGTAATGTTACAAGTCTCTAAACTGCATGAACATTATCCTGCTGTTTTATTGTTTTATAATGTAAAAGTAAATGCAAGCATTAAGAAATGTGCAGTGCTGTCAGGCTCCTTCAGGATTTAAGAAAATTGCCCCAACTGTTGAAGAACTGAAAATAATCTTTCAGGTTGCAAAGAGCAGTTGTTATAATATTGCCTAGCATTTTGCTTTCTTTTTACTCTAACCATGGTGGTGATTTGAGTCAATGCTGAAGAAACTCAGATTTTATTTGATTTCAGCAAACTGCTATTGCCTTCTAAGAATTCCATATAAAATAGCATAGTTAAAAATAGGAAGAAAATACAGGACTCATTCTTAAGTCTGCACAAGCCTAAACAGTAAATATGTTTCTTGTAATAGTAAAAATTTTGCAACCCTACTTCTTCATCCAATTTGTGAATTTGATATAATAGCCACAAATAGTATGTGTTAATCACAAAACTGTGAAATTATGTTGCACTGCAAGCTCTTCATAAAAATGAAACAAACATACAAACAAAATCTTAAAGCCATACCATACAGAAAAGTTCTTATGAAGCATTTTGGATTTTTAAAATGTAAGGATGGAGATATTCCTTATGGTTTTAGCCTTTTGTCCTATCTGTTTTAAAATATTTCCATTTAAATGTAGATTTTGATTTTCCATCTGGGAGTAGGTAGAAGCGATTCTATTACACTACTAAAAGAATAATCCACTTTAACACAACATTTCTCCCTAAAGAGATGGTCTTTTCTAGTCATAAGGTATTATTTTTTTCAGAATGATATTAACATTCATGATGTAGCGATTTTATCTTGATTTGAAAGATGTTTTGTTCTGGCAGTGAAAGGGATTAGAAGAATGTCCTTTGTATCCTGTTGCTAAAAAATAGCCTTACCTTGCTCAAGATTAGGTATTAGTGATTTTCAAAGTGTTTTGGGGTGGGTGTATGATTTATATTTTTATAACATAACATCTTTAAGTCTAGTGAAATGGAAATCGCCAGATTCATTTAATTGAATTCTTAAACGTTGCACAAATATACATATTTTTAATAGATCAAGAAGCATGTTTGAAAATTTCTAAACCTGTTAGAACATTTTTTTGCTTTCATTTTCTTTACGCCTTGTGAAGAAGCCTTTGGGGTACATAAGAAAAGTGTTAGAGCAACTAGTTACAGCATTCAGTGCCATAGATATGTTGGTTTTGCCTCACCTAAATTTATTAAACCTTTAAGATAAAGAGGGATTACATTAATTAAATGGAATGTCTCAGACAGAAGAAGAAAGGCTCTGAAGGCCTCTCTGCTATTTGTTGGGTAAAGTCTTGGCGTGCAGAATGTAGCTATCCAAGGCTTAAAGCATGTTGGGACCCTGTGTGGGATGCCAGTGCCATGCCCCTAGGCACGCTGTCATTCAGCCGCAGATTAATTAACCAGAGGCTGCAGAGCCTCATGCTTTCAGTCAGCCCATTCTTGAGGCAGAAAATACAAGGTTTTTAAAACCTTGAACATTCAAAAAAGTTTTTATTTTCTTAACAAAATCAGAGTGTATAGTGACAGTTTTTCTGGGAATAGTTTTACTTATACATATATAAATATATATGTGTATATATATATGTATATATATATATTTATAATTTTTGTCTCTTTGCACCAATGACTGATTTAAATGGATTAAAATTTTTATAATCCATGCAGAGGATGACGTGTATAGCCTCCAAAGAGAGGATTTTTCTAGTGTCACTGTGCATCTTTAAAACTTCCTAATTAATGATTTATTAAATCACAGTGAGTAGTGAGCTCTTAATTATGATTAAGACTTATGAAGTTTCAATAGAGTCAACCTAAAAAAAATACATTTATATATCTGACTGATCACAAACTATATACATTCACATTTTCATTAAGACCATTTTTTATCTTCAGCAAGGACATTTCCATTCATACATGCATAGAAAGTATTTTGAGGTGAATGAAGATTTTTACACTGTAGTGTTTTGTTTAAACAACACAGTTTTAAAAATAACTTTTAACATCTTATCTGTATATTCATCTATAGAAATGAGTACATTAAATTTGAAATGAGCCTTTTTTTCCCTTGTCAATTTAGCTTGTTTTATAATTATATTAAGCATTATTAATAGCTTATGGGTAAAATATTAATAAGTAATTATTTTCTAAATATAGAGCAAGGTCTATGTTGATAAGATAATGTTTCATTTGTACCTTAAAGTTAGGAAAGAATAAGGCATGTTTTCATTTTTATTTTTTAGCAGTGTAGAATACGACTCCCTCTCCCACCCTGCAACCTTTTTTCCCTGACACTGTCAATTTTTTAGCGTTCTCACTGGAATTTATTTTGTTGTAGTAAATAAAAGACAAGTCATTATTAAACAGATTTTTCTGTTAATTCAATGTATGATTACCCTTTGCCATAGGTACTTTTAAGGGCTTTTATCCAAAATAAAATTCATTAAAAATGCAATTAGAAAAATCTATTGTTAATGACTGCTTGAGTGACTGGCTCATAATTGGCTCATTACAATAAAAAAGCCACTGTTTAAAAATCTTGACAATGAGATACAGTACAGAGTGAACACTTCATTGTAAGGCCCTATGTGATTACAAGATCCTGAAGGTGAAGCAGAGAAGCATGCAAATCTGAGACTCCAGCAGAACTTTCTCTTTTACACCAGTACAGTGAGTTTAGGTCGTGACCTAGCATGGGCTGTCAAAGTAGGAGCCCCTCTTATTTACAGTGTCCCACACTGAAGAGTAAACTTAGGTAATATATTCCACTTAAATGCTAGCATTCAGACTCCTCTTTGTTTCCCTTCCCCAGAAATCTTTTCAGTTGACTTAGATTACCAAGTCGTAATCAGGAAATCTTTAGTTCTGTTGGGGCTAAACTAACAAAGACAATATTGTCATACAAGCCATCATTATTACCTGCCCTTTTGTTAATGCAGGAAGGCTTGCAAATAGCTCTTTTTTAAGCTCCAGAATTTTTGTTTAAGCATTCCTAGAGATTGTTTTTGTTCTAGTATTTTGGTGATTTAATATTTGCATTAGATTATTTTTACTTAATTAATTTTAATTCATTTAATTTTTAGGCCATAAACTGCAGGTAAGATAAAAATACAGACTTGGTGATGCAGGAAGGAAAGTAAACTGTACATGATAAGGTTTTTCCTTAACAAATTAGTTTTATTTCTCTTTTTGTGTCTTGGGCTTGACATACTATGGTTTTAGTAATGAACTTGCGATGTCAAACATCGGCTGTTCTTTGCAGAGTATCAAATTTTAAAATACTGACGAGTATAAATAAGAATGATCATTAAATCTCTGCTTAGAGTTCCACCTATAAGGCAAAAATCCTAAGTTCCAACAGTAGTTTAAAGGGCTTCTTTAATGAGCCCTATATTTCCAAAATGCTCTTCCTGTTGGAGGCTAGAAAAACAGTAAAAGTTTTAAAGACTGCCGACTCCTGCTTTTGTTTAGTCTACAACAGCAATATTAATGTTGCTTTTGTGTTCTGGTGAGTGACTTAGGTGTAATTTTTCATTATATGTATTAAAAGTTGAATTATTTTGAACTCTGAACTTTAGACCAGCCCATGTGTGAACCTTAGTGTATAAACAAGGCAGTAACTTCAGGATCAGAATCACTCAAGACCACTCATATTATTAAATGCAATCCAAGAATGTTGACATGAGAATTTAATATAAATTAGGAAAAAACTCTCAGTGAGATACTCAATAGTTTTTAAAGAAATAAGACACATTTAATTGACTTCATTGTAGCTTAAGTAACTAAACTGCTCTGAGTATTTCATCATTGCTCTGTTTGTGCTACTTTGCATTTCTCTCATCACCCTATTTTGTAACCTTTGCTTTTTTTTTTTTCTTTTTCTCAATAGAATTAAGAGGAACCGCCTGCAGAGGAAACCACCGTTTAAAACATGGTGGAAACCACATTGCTTTCTGTTTGAATTTTTCTTTAAAGATCTACTTAAGGCAGTTTACCTCTACTCTTACAAGCAAAAACTGTACTATGAGTTTCCCCTACTTAAGGCTGAGTGAGACAGCTTCAATCTACCTCACACTTATATGCAGTTGGGCATGTAAGCTGATGCCTTTGTGATTTATAAATGTAATTTAGTAAACCTTTTAGTAAATGCCATGGTGTGTCATACCATTGCCAAAATATTTTATACATGTAGGAATTCGAGTAGCGGGAAAAACTATTGAGACTAAAACTTCAGTGTTTGTTTGGTTCATGTGGATATCTTGTAATATTTATAATCTGATGGCTATTCATGATCAAGTTTTGTGGCTTGGAGACAGGCCTAACATTTCTGACTTCCTATTGCCTTTATGTATTTTACTATTTACTTAAAGATTGCTTGTGTAGATGGTAGAGTTCTTTGTTCACTGGAACTTCAAGGAAGAGTCTATACTTGTATTACTATTTAAACAAAAATATTCTCTGCATATTGCCAGGTTTTTAGCCGTTTCATAGGCAAGTAATTATTAATTAAGATTATGATGTCTCTTAGGATGTATTCATTTATCTTCCCATGTGCAGAGCACATTGATTTTGAATTGTAAAGAAGAGCTACATCTATTCATTTATCAAATGTGTTCTGAGTGACTGCTGTGTTCTGGGTACTGGATACAAATATCAGTAAGAGAATGTCCCAGTTCTCTAAGAGCTCATAGTCTATATTACTAATGATAGAACAATATTGTGATGATAGAGTTGGGTTTTTTTTAAACAAATATTTTGGGGATGTAGAAGTAGGAGAGAGAGATTAGCTTTACCTGGGGAAGGTGCAGGATGGGCGGTTTGGAAAATACAGATGAGTAGTGATTCATCAAGAGAGAATGAAAAATGACTTCCCAAACTGAGAGAACATTCTATGTGCAGCAGAAGATGTGACAAAGCATGGTACATACTTCTCAGAGTTTGGTGATTAGAGGATATGTGTGAGTAATTGCAGGAGTAGAAGTGAGAAGGTAATTTTGGAGCAGGTTATGAAGAGTCTCGTGTGCCTTGCTGAAGAGTTTGGAGACCCTATTTTGTAGGTGATGGAGAGTCATTGAAGGTTTGTAAGTTAAAAAGCATAATGGATAGATTTGATTTTGTAGCAGTGTAGAGGAAGCATAAGGGAGAAAAGAGATGGAGGCTAGGTCTTTCGAATATATTGAGATCAAGGTATCTCAAAATAGGAAGTAATGAAACCAAATAGGGAAAAATCAAGACTGGATAGATTGATGGTAGTGATTATTAGTGTATAATTAATAATCAAAGTCATGTGAGTAAGTATCCTTACCCAGGGGATGAAGTGTTGCATAGTGGGAAAGAACTGGGCTCTGGTACCTGGTTTCTCAGTTACCACTTACTAGCTATGTGACTTTGGGCAAGTCACTTTGCCTCTTTGTGCCTCAGTTTACTTTTCCATACAATGGAAATAAATACTGCCTACTTATAGAGTTGTGATGAGGACTGAATAAGTTAATGTTGTATTAATTATTATTATTAATGTTATGCTATTATTTAGAATTGAGAGTCGGGGGGTTTTTTTCCATGAAGTGTTTTGATAAGGAGGAAAAAATGGCTAATCAGTAGAAGGAACGCATTTTATAAGATGAGAGAGATTGGGATGTGTTTATAGGTTAAGAAAAAGTAGTCAGTAGAGAGGAAGTTATTGAAGTCAAGTGACTGAATGAGATCCAGGAAGATACGGAGGTGATGGTGTGAAGAGCACAGGTTCGTGGGTCAGCTCTGGACAGAAGAATATAGATATGTTTAGAAAGGAGAAATGGAATGATAAAGGACTATGTGTCCTTTGCTATTTTTCTCTGTGGTCTTGGAGGCAAGACCATTTACCTCAAGTGGGTGGAGATGATGGAAGTAATTAAGGGATTTGAGGAGAATTTTAAACATTTGGAATGATCCCTTTGGAGAAAAGAAAAGGGGACTGATTGCCAAACTGCCCAGAGCCCATGTGTGGTTAGAAATCAGAAATTTGAAAAGGAGATAGTTTTTAAAATTTAACTTTCACTTAAATTGAAAAGAATTAGGGATGTTTGGTAGGTAAGATCACTTTTAAGGAAGCAGATTACTTATGTACTTATATCAAAGGTAAGTAGTAAATATAATTTATTATAGAATATATAAATAAAGCATTCCAGAAACCATAGCAGATAGCAATTGCTAAGTAAAATTTCTATGAGAATAATCTTCCATACTTCAGAGGGGAGAATACAGCATTAGTATGAATTTAAATGAATACAGCTGCTGAAAGATTATATTTTCTGGGCAACAAACAACAGATGATACAGTCACTTTATGATGGTCACTTAACTATGTCAGTGATGAAAGAATCACATACCAGAAAACAGTTCATAGATTCAAACAAATATAGTCCTCCCTTTCTGGTATTAATAATGATCCTAAATAGAAATAGGTGCCTAAACTGCCTTCTTAAGTGAATTAAAAACAAAATGAGATATCCACAAATAAGTTAAATAAATGTCTGCATAACAGTCTAGTGTTGCAATTTTTCTATATTATGTATAAGTTGCTTCAAGAGTTATTCCAAGTAGCTTTTTTATTTTTCAAATATTCCTCTTTAAATGTTTATCCTATATTTAATTTATAAAACAGTAGTCTCATTTTTAATAATTGAGAATAATCTTTAAAATATTGTCACTTCGTTTACATTAATTTATACTACAAAGGATGAATAAATATCCCAATGTCAACTACTTACTGTTCTTTAACTGCTGAGAAATGGGCAGCTTATAGTTTGGATTCACCAATAGAAAACAAACAAACTGAATGGGCAATTATTTGTCAATAGGAGAACAGTGGTTGCAAATAGTAATGTAGAGATTCTGGTGGTATTTTGTTTCCTATCACTCTGGTGGCTATTTAATGCTTAATTTTTCTTTTTCTTTTTTAACTTTAGAATGAGGAAAATTTTAAGCATGTATAAAAGTAGAGAGAATAGCATTATGAATCCCCATATAGCTGTCTCCCAAATTCAGTAATTTTCCACTCATGGAATGCTTCATATAAAGTATACAGATTCATATGATGTCTTGGTGCCAGTATAATTACCTGTATCTTAATTATAAATATAGAAAACTGCAGAGTAGCATTTAAAATTGTCGATTTGCATAAAAAGACTTTGAAGGAGTAAGTTTTTCCTCTGAATGAGCATTTTAAAGCCATTGTTTTTATTGTTTTCCAGTTAGGAAAATTAAAGCATCATAATTCTAGGTTATTTATCAAATGAGAGATTGAAGTCAAGAATATTTGCTGCTTAGGTGTAAGGATTGAACTGACCTTGAGAATGTTCCATGCTAAACTTAAATTGGATGGGTTAAGGTCTGGCTTAAGAATGTCTTTGACCCATTGTGTAGTCCCTTTTACTTTGATTAGGAAATCTCTGAGAACTATTTTAAAATATAGCCACCCTTAAAAGAATATGAACAAAATTAAAATCAGAATGACTTCCTACTTTTTCTCTAGAAGATAAATGTAAAAACTTGAGTTTTGCGAGTTTCTTAATGAAGGAACAAAAGTATGATCAGAGTTTTATTTTAGGGTTAACTTTTCAGGAACATATTTATTCTATTTATTAAGAAAACAAAGAAACAAACAACTAGACTGACTCTCCAGTACACAAATAAACTCAATGGTTCCTAAAATGTTTTCTCTGTATATAACAGAGACCAAGCCTTTGTTTTTCACTAGGAAGTTGAAGAAAAGCTGTAATGTGCAACTAACTTTTCTATGTTTTTTATCTTTTATGTGAATCATGATGAATATTTCTAGGAAGAATTACACTTGTTAGAAATTGACCCATGTTAGCAGTTTAGAGGACTAACTGAGTTTTTGACTAAGCTAAATACTCATGCTAACAGGAAGGCTGCTCTGGCATTCATGAGAGTCACTTTGCTGAAAAGTGAAAAAACAAGCTAAGAGGCCATGGTTTTCAACAGAAAGTGATATAACCATGAAAGAAAGCTTCTAATGTTTTTCCATATCTTAGGTTTTTATTATTATTGTCATTGATTGTCATTATGAAATTAGGGGAAATATCTTTTGGAAAGAGGACGGGCAATGAGAGGGAAAAAAGGGAAGAAATACACGGACAGTCGTTTGAATGGAGAAATTCATATAATGCATAAATCGAACTAAGCCCCATTTTATTTAACATTAAAAATTATCATGAAAAGAGAGTACATGTTCAAATCTGCTGGCTTGCAGTTTATTCCTGGTAGAAACAAAATCCTGGGCAATACCAGATTTGAGTAGGCATGGTGCCTTGTTCATATTTGGGTACCCCAGTTATTTGTTAAATGAATAAGTAAATGCCAATGAACAAAGCAGTGGAAGTTTAGCCTTCATGTGAACAAGTATGTAGTAAAATAACCAACACTGCTTGTAGAATGATAGGTTGAGTTATTATTTAAATCACGACAAGGACCCCCAAATCAATATATGCTTGTTAATGAAAATAGCCCTAGCACTCTCATTCTCCTTGATCACTAGATCACATTGCCAGCAGATGCAGTTCTGAGAAAAGGTAGTGAATATCTAATTAAATTGACTTGGATCATATTGAGCTTCTTGTTAGTATGCTGAAAACATTTGCAAGGTGGAGAGTATAGCCATCAGTGATCTATTCATTGACTGTAACAGTATGATTTGACTCATAGAAGGTATAAGATTCAGGACTGAGAATAGGAAGCTTCTAATCAAGGGAGAGCCCATCACTGTCTTCCTAACCATCAGCATTATATGGAGTGGTTATGATACTGATTATGTTGTGGCATACACTGATACATTCATTATCCTGGAAAATAGAGGACTTACTTAAAGGATAGGACCAAAATGTCCTCATATTCATGATAGGGGTGAACCTAGAAAAATATGACAACTTCCTTAAAATTATTAACTTCACCTCTTATCTCATCAACTTCTTAACCTCTTTGCACAGTGGAAAACAAGCCGCATTACAGTCTGTGACCTTGTTGACATTCACAAGACTGAATGGTTGCTTTAGCAAGCTGGTTGCTATGGGTATGTTATTGCAGGAACCTTATTCCTGCTTCTTTCTATTGACACTGCTGCAGCTGTTGGCAAGGTACTTTCTGAGTTAAATGGGAAGCTCACCATCATGACACCTCTGCACCTACGCCCACCAGGCACACCTGTCAAATACACAGTGGCCAGAAAGTAATGGAGCAAGCATCTGCTAGACCCACGAACCTGTGATTTCCCTTTGCTGCTGTGACTAGTTATTCTCTTTAATACTTAAACAAGTTCAGTTATTGATAAAATGATTTTGGCTATGACAAACATGCTATTCACATTAGGACCCCGGGGCCTCTATCCCTATAGCAGTAGCCAGCAGACCATCTCTCTTAACTCTTCCCTCTTTATCTTCCCTTTCCTCCTAAAACACACAGTGGAAAAATTACTATTTCACATGTAAACCTTTTCCCAGATTTCCATGGGTGTAGGTTCGGGGCCGGAGATATTCTTGTATTCTGTGTCATTAGTAAAATTTGGTAGGTTGGAACAGAGGAGGTACACATATCAGCCTAAAATGCATTTGTAACCAAAAGGTAAGTTAAGTCTCATAATCATCAGAAAAATAACTTGTGGGGGGAAAGGAAGGGAAGGGAGGGAGGGAAGGAGAGATGGGGAGAGAAAGAAAGAGAAGAAGGAAGGGAGGAGGGGAGAGAGGATTCTGCCTTGGTGTAAGTTCTATAAGTCCTGCACTTAGACTGTTTCATTTGGTTCTGGTTGTAGTATCTCAAGAGGAATTTTGTCAAGAGCAAAGGGAATTGGAAAGGAGTATGAGAAGGATGAACAAGGTCATTCTATATTTAGTGTTCTAGAACTGGCAAGAGACAAATTTAGGAAAATAGAAAAGTATAGAGTGGCTTTCTCAGGGAAGAAGAAACTACTGGAACTTGCTACTCTGAGAGCTACAACATTGTGGGAATGGTTAAATAAATTATTCCCGTGGGATATCCCATTAAATATCCCAATGGGATATTTCAGTGCTAAAGCCTATATATATTAACACATAAAAATGCATATGATTTAACAAGATAGAAAATTACACGTATACTTTGACAACATCTATGTAAAAACAACTGTATGAATTGAGACTAAAAGGGAAGATCAAAAGATCAAATTGTATTTACTCCCACAGTAGGCTGGCCCATTCCTATCAACAGCGAAGCCTGTACTTCCCACTGGTGGCCATTTCTTAACTGTACTTCCTGGGAAGTGGGGAAATGTGGGATGGGGTGAGGGGAATGAGTAGAAAATTTCTAAATAACTTTAACGTTATGCTTTGATAACCACGTGACAACCTGTGCAAAATATCTGTGTCTTATGGTAGACCAGGAATAAGAGGATTCTCTAATTTTCTCCCAAGAGGTGATTTTATTTTTAAAAGTGAGAGTTGGGAGAAAGGAGTGAATGAGGGATGGGGAAGAGAGACTCTAGTACTCATCTAAGCTCATGACTTTGCTGTTAAAAATGAGGGACCTGAGACTGAAAGGGGATTTTTGTTGTTGCTTTGTATTTTAAACATTTTATCATTCTAGATCTATTTGAGACAAGCCTGTCTGTGAACTTATAAACATCCAAGAGCGTGGTTAGAAAGACATTTGAGATAGTATTAGGGGCAGGGGCTTTTTAACTTCTGAACTAAGGGACATCTCAACTCAAGAGAGAGAAAGTACTAACTATTAAACTATGATCTTGCGTGGTGCTGGGCTTAAGAGTCTTGTATCTGCTCAACCTATAGCAAGTGAAGAGGATGGTTTGCAGAGTGATGAACTCATGTTGCATAGGCTTCCTTCTAGTATTGAAAAAAGAATACAGCTCTGTACAGTCAACAATAATAGGCCATTTTAACAGATGGCAATCTTTTGTTCTGTGGTCTTCCATTCGTGTGGTATTTGGTGTTTCTAAACTGTTATATGATTTTTACACTATTGGGTAATGTTAGTAGAATAGTAATTGTTTTTTTAAATACCTCGTACTTGCAGTAATGGCTTTGGAATGACAGTGGATAATATTAACTAAATAAGTTTGAAGATCAGTTTGTGTCTTGGTTTTGTTACTTTTAACTATGATTTTGAGTTATCTTTTTCTCTCCATTCTATTGAGAGCTGATTAAAATTTTGACCGATTGGCAGGGTTAGTATTCTTTTTCTTTTCTTTCCTCCCCCCGACCCCCACCCCCGAAATATAGAGATTGATTAAAAAAGAGATTTTTTGAGGCTTTTTTGGTTTTGATTTTGGTTTCACTGTCAGTAGTTAACCATATTATTGAGCTGTACTTTCTCAACTTCTGACTATGGATATGGTTACAGAAAATTTAGGAGTACCCTTCCCAGGACAAGAAAACTTGCTATGTGAAAAAGGAACACATTTTAGAGAATAGAGTTGATTCCAACTCTACTAGACAACTTTGTATCTTGGTGTCATTGATGGTTTCCAAAATGTGTAAATATTTGTAAATTCACTCCTGAACAACAGCAAAAATAAAAACTGCTGTATAAGGAAGAACTCACTAATATCTGTTTCTTGATTTCATAATATTTTATTTTTCGATTTCATTCATTTATTTAACAAATATTCATTGAGTACTTACTGTGTGACAGGCCCTATGCTTACTGCTAGGAGTATAATGGTGAGCATCTGCTTAGAGTCTAGTAATTAATGTCTATGTTAATTACTAATTAATTACATAATTAGTTGTTAGTGTCTACAGATATTAATCAAATAAACCATCTAAAACATAAAATTGCAGCTACGACAAGTATTACAAAGGAGAAGTACATGAGGCCTTGAGGAAGAATTTAAACCGGTCAAAGATTATGAAAGGCTTTCTTGAAGTGAGGTTTGAGTGTGAGAAAATTTCTCCAATTGGACAGTATCTGATTAAGTGCTGGGAAGGAAGAGTGTTTCCATCCCACCGATGGCTGTGAGCAAAGGCCTCTAGCAGGCAGGAGAGCAGCCTGGTGCGTAGTATGAGGCTGAGAGAAAGCTAATGTGGCTGCAGTGCTGAGAGTGAAAGTTGAGAGTGATATGTGAAGAGGCTGAAGTCGGTAGATTTGGGTAGAATTTACTTAGGTGGTTTTCTTTGTAAGTACTCATCAAGGTGTCCAGTTTGATACACTTTTCTATTTGTGCATTCTACCTCAATTAAAAAGTTTGCTTCAAATTTGTTTGGGTTCACTTCAGAGAATATTTTAGAAGGGTCCAAAGTTTTATACAAAAGAGCACCTTAGTAATTCTCTTATATCCACTCCTGGTTACCACTCTCCCTTCACTAGAGGCAGCCACTATCCTGGCTTCAATCACCATGGGTTATTTTTGTCTATTGTTAAACATAAAATAATTGGAATCATAATATTTATGAGTTTATATCTGGCTTCTGTTGATCCGTTTTATGTCTATGAGATACTTCTGTGTTTGCACAGAGCAGTAACTTGGTGCACTTTTATTGTAGCATAGTATCCCAATGTATAAATATACCATATTTTGTTTATTCATTCTACTCTGGATGGTCATTTGGGCTCTTTCTAGTTTGGGGCTGTTACAGAATATTTTGTATATATCTTTTGGTGTACTTGTAGACTCATTTCCATTAGAAATGTGTATAGGAGTCAGATTGCTAGGTTATAGGGTATGCATATGTTCAGCTTTAGTAGATATTACCATATAGTTTTCCAAAATGGTTGTTCCAATTTATACTCCCACCAGTAATATATGAGAGGTCCAGTTGTTCCACGTCCTTGTCAGCACATGGCATTGCCACTTTAAAAAAAAAAAACGTTACTCATTCTGGTGGTATATAATGTTATGCATTATGATTTTAATTTGCATTTCTCTGCTGAGATTGAAAAGTTTTTATATGTCTTTTGGCCATTTCGATATTATTTTTTAAATTTATTTAATTTATTTTCTTTTTGGCTACATTGGGCCTTCGTTGCTGCACGCAGGCTTTCTCTAGTTGTGGTGAGCGGGGGCCACTCTTCGTTGCGGCGTACGGGCTTCTCATTGCAGTGGCTTCTCTTGTTGCAGAGCACGGGCTCTATGCGTGTGGGCTTCAGTAGTTGTGGGTCATGGGCTCTAGAGCCCAGGCTCAGTAGTTGTGGTGCACGGGCTTAGTTGCTCCATGGCATGTGGGATCTTCCCAGACCAGGGCTCAAACCCGTGTCCCCTGCATTGGCAGGTGGATCCTTAACCACTGTGCCACCAGGGAAGGCACCATTTAGATATTCTTTTTTGGTAGTGCCCTGTCAAATCTGTTGACAGTTTTTCTGTTTTATCCTCTCTTTCTCTCATATTGACTTAGGAGTTCTTTATATTTCTGATATTTTAAGTCCTTTGTTAGATAGGTGAGTTGCAAATATTTTTTATTCTGTGGTAGAAAAATATCTTCTACTCTGCTTAAAGATTTTAATTATCAATTTTTTCCTTTATTATTAGATAAGGCATCTCTATACCTTGGTTTTGGAATCTTTACCTACCCAAAAGTCAGAAAAGTATTATCCTATACAGTCTTTTAGAAGCTGTTGTTCACTTACACATTTAGATGTGCACTTGAAATTGATTTGAGTATAGTGTGAACTAGGTGTAAAGATTCATTTTTTTTTTGTCCCAAATGGATATCCATTTGTCCCAGTATTATATATTGAAAAGACCTCATTATACCACATTGTCATCTTTGACGTAAATTAAGTGATCTTATACATGTGGATCTGTTTCTGAATTCCCTATTTTCTTCTGTTGGTTCATTTATTCCTTCTTGTGCCATTAGAACACTTTTTAAATTACTGCAGCTTTATAATAAGTTTGCTCTCTGGTAGTGTAATTTCTCCAACTTTTTTCTTTTTTAAGAGTGCTATGCTTTTTTTCAGCTATTTTAGATCAGGTTGCCAGTTTCTACAAAAATAATCCACTGGCATTTTGATTGGGATTATACTGAATCTATAAATTAATTAGAAGAGATCTGGCATCATTACAATATTGAATCTTTAATCCATGAATGTAGTATATCCCTCCATTTATTTGGGTCTTCTTTAATTCCTCTTAATGTTTTGAAGTTTTTTGTGTAGAAGTCATTCACATATTTTTTTAGATTTATGTCTGAGTGTTTTTGATGCTAATGCCAATGTGTATTAGTTTGTTAGGGCTGCCATAACAAAGTACCGCAGAGTGAGTGGCTTAAACAATAGAAATTTATTTCGTCCAGTTTAGAGGCTAGAAGTCCAAGATCAAGGTGTCAGTAGGATTGCTGTCATTCTGAGGCCTCTTTCATTGGCTTACAGATGACCTTCTCCCTATGTCTTCATATGGTCTTCCTGTGTCTGTGAGTATATGTGTGACCTAACATAAGGTATAGAAGACCTACTCTTCTTATAAAGACATAGTCATAGTGGAGTAGGGCCCATGCATATGACCTCATTTTACCCTATTTACTTCTTTCAAGGACTAATCTCCAAATACAGTCACATTCTGAGGTACTGGGGGTTTAAGACTTCAACATTCAAATTTTGTGGAGACACAGTTCAGCCTATAATACAGTGATATCAAATTATTTGTTGCTGACATATAGACATACAATTTTAATTTTGCATATTGACCTTGTATTAATTATATAGTGATCTTGCTAAACTCACTTATTAATCTAATAGTGTTTCTGTTAACTGTTTTGGATTTTTGTGCATAATTACATCACCTGTGAATAACGGCAGTTTTATTCCTGATCTCAGAATGAAAGCCTTTAGTTATTTCACTGTTAAGAAGATACTTGCCATGGGCTTTTTGTAGACACTTTTATCAGATTACGGTAGCTTTCTTTCTATTGCTCATGTTTCTTGTTTGTTTGTTTGTTTTTTAATCATGAACTGACTTTGAAGCTCTTAGACTGTATGAATGTTAATTGTTACTGTAATGGGGACAAGTTGGTAGAATTTATTGATGGATAATTTTGATATGGAGAATGGTAGAAAAGAGAAATTTCTTGTTTGAAGTATGAAGTTTTGTTGAAAAAGTTAAGAATTCAGCCATCTAGTATTTTTAAAGTTACAGGTATTTATAATCATCAACACTTGAGTATTTTAACATGAGTTTTATTTTTTTTAGTTCTTGCCAACTAATGTTGTTATCCAGTTTATTTTCAGTTAATAATGGAAATAACTGCTCTGGTTTCTTTGCTTTGGTATTTTGGAGTTTGGTGCTCCAAAATAGTGAGTATGTGCAAAAGTTAAACTGTGCATTGCACAAATAGCTATCATTTTAGAGAAATCTGAAAATCATTAAAAAGTATGTCATTCAGAAATAGATGGATGACAAGGAGTAGTCATGATGGTAATAGTAATAGTAATAATAATAATAGTAGTTATTAGTAATAATAACTAAAGGTTGTAATAGTAATAATAACTAAAGGTAATATTTTTTGAGCAAATAAAAATTGCCTACTTTTGAGCAGGCACTGTTCTAAGTGATTTACATGTATTAATATACTCCTTACATTAACTCTATACTACTATTTTATCGTTCCTTTTTACAGATAAGGAGACTTAGGCACAGAAAGATAAGTAACTTTTGCCAGGCCACGCAACTAATAAATGATTGAATCATAATTTGAACCTAGGCAGTTGCCTCCAGAGCTTTCTCTAGAAGGCTATGTTAGGCTGGGATAGAAATCTTCAATTTTAAAATAGAATCCTAAAATAGATAGGTAGTAGTACATTTTAATCTCAGACTCAAAAAATACAGCAGGAGCAATAAAAATGTTATTAAAATACCCTCATCTGAAATACAAGAGTTCTTCACATTATGACTTCATTATTTGTCCCTGTGCATTTACTAGGTACATGGTTCCTCTCCCTCCTGTTATTCTTAAACCATTTGTCTAACTCTGTGCCTAATTACTCCCCTTCCTACATCAAGCCACTTCACATGTTTTATTTGTGACTATGGATGAGAGAACGTTGGTAGATCAGCATGAATCTACTACTTTTGAATAAAGAACTTAAAAGTTAGTGATCTTCCTAAGGTAGAAAATAGAACCATGTTAAAGATGACACTAAAAATCAGATAAAAGTAGTTCACACATTTGGATCTATGTTTGTCAAGTTCTGTCTTGTGTCTAGTAAACCAAAATAGTGGACTTCATTATTCATTTTTTTCTACACCTTTGCCCTGATGTTTCAGTGTAGTGGTTACAAGCCCAGACTCTGGAGCCAACCTGCCCTAGTAGTTGTATGTTCTTGAATAAGTTACTTAATCCCTCTGTGCTTCAGTTTTCTTATTAGTAAAATCAAAAGTAAAGGAACATATCTTATGAAGTTACAATGAAGATGGAATAAGATAATACATGTGAAACCCTTAGCAAAGAGCATGCACTTATTTAACACCTCAGTGATTGTCAGCAATGCTCTCAGACTTGAAAATCTCAGTCAGCGAAGGCCATGGGAAATAATCCTTAGTGAGAAAATGTTTCTGAATCTTAGGAAATCTTATTCCTATAGATGACTATTACTGATAAAGAGGGAGGGAAATTTGTGGATTACCTTCTAGCACCCACATGATAAACAATTTTCATTTGTTAGTTGGCAAATATTCTTATTTCTGAGTGAAAAACTTGAATAACGTAATAGGTGAATTTAATTGTCTTCCTTCATTGGCCTTATGTTTGATGTTGACCATGGAAGTTCAGATGATTAATTGAAAATGCCACTGAGAAAGTGATTATAGGAAGAACTTGAAAGAACTTGGTTTAGGACATTAATTTCAATAACAGTTTACTTTGTAGAAAAATTTTCTTTATCTACGAATCCAGTCATTTCACTTTTGACCAAGCAAGGTAGTCAGCTAACCTTACGGCATTCTTGTTGACTCTGTGCCAGGCACTGTATATCAATATCCATTAATTTTCTCTTCCCTAATGTTGCGCAGCCTTTTATCTGTCTTCATTTTTCTATTCTTTAAAAAAGAATATATATACATATATATGTATCTTTAAATTCCCAAAGCAAGCTGAGATGGCACAGTGTGTTTAAGCATTGTGGATTTCGTCAGACATCACATTCTTCCAGATATATTTTTCCAAATGGAAAGATGGCTCAACATTTTCTATTATTATTTTAGATGAAATGTTCTGCAATATGTTGTTGACATTGTACTGAAGTAAATACTGTATGCTCAAGTCTCTCAGGAACCCTCATGAAAATGAGATGCATGTCCCAGGAGGCTATCTCAGAAAAGAAAAATTCTAAATAAAATAGCATGAATGAAGAGGCACAGAAGAATTTATTATAAGAAAATATTCTTTTTTTTTTTTTTT
Organism: Balaenoptera physalus; assembly: GCF_965194825.1. NCBI lineage: Eukaryota > Metazoa > Chordata > Mammalia > Artiodactyla > Balaenopteridae > Balaenoptera > Balaenoptera physalus. The sequence continues at coordinate 79,566,650 of NC_138883.1, read as the reverse complement.
TAGAAAATATTCTTTTTGTACATTCCTGGACCTAAAGAAAGTGAAAGGTTGGCACAACATACTGCTATCATTTTATGGCTCTATGTGGTCACGTACACATAATAATTTATAATAGTTTTCCTTTTCTAGTCAAATAGACTGAAGGTATTTTGTTTTACAATGATGGAATGTAGTTCATTTATTAGCTATAGTCCACATTCACTTGATCCACTACAAATCTCTCTTTATAACTGACAATTCAGGCTGCTTTCTTTTCTGGTTTTGGGGGATATATTTTCCTTTAAGAGGGACTAAGTGGGAGCCACAGAAATCTCAGACTTTACTTAGTGAAGTGCAGATTCACCCAAGAAATTGAGGTGCAGTTGAAAAAGGGCCAGTGATCCTAGAGTAGATTTAGTCCAAGTACAAAGATAAATGCTCAGTCTTCTTTTACCCTTGGGTGTTTTAAGTTTAGGTGCACCTCCTGCATGAAGAGCATTGCTTCAAGGCTTATGCATTTTCAGTAATTTTGTCTAATTGTTTGCTTGCCAAAAATAGTTTTTTGCTACTTTTTAAAAGTAATCGTTATTAGGTTGTTAATTAAGAAAAATGTTTGGGCGTCCCTGGTGGCGCAGTGATTGAGAATCTGCCTGCCAATGCAGGGGGCAAGGGTTTGAGCCCTGGTCTGGGAAGATACCACATGCCGCGGAGCAACTGGGCCCGTGAGCCACAATTACTGAGCCTGCGCGTCTGGAGCCTGTGCTCCGCAACAAGAGAGGCCGCGATAGTGAGAGGCCCGCGCACAGCAATGAAGAGTGGCCCTCGCTTGCCACAACTAGAGAAAGCCCTCGCACAGAAACGAAGACCCAACACAGCCATAAATAAATAAATAAATAAATTCAAATTAAATAGCTAGTCATCATCTTAAGTTATAAAAAAAAAAAGAAAAATGTTTAAAAAATCTTGTAATCCCATACCCAGATAACCTTTGCTGACATTCTAAAAAATAGTGCATTATTAGACAAATAGAATTGCACATGAAGGTATAGAATTTGTTTTCCATCCCCCCAAAGCAAAATATTTAGTAGTTTTAATATATTGCACCAGAAAAAAATGGTTTTTATATTTAATATTTCATTATGTAAACGAAAAGCATCTTATTCTGTGTACACTGTAATATGAACATGAGAAAGATATGGGCTCTTTCCTGCAAAAGTTTGGTGAATAAGTTTTGGTTGTAATTCTAGTTAATATTTATTAGTATGCATCTTATTCTATTTATGATGTATTAGTTGGGTCTGTTTTAAGATAGAAAAAAATGTTTTAAGGACAGAAGGGAAGCCAATGTCATAAAACTCTAGAGCAAGGGACTGGAGTACTTTCAAAACTCTTCTCTCTTATTTCTGCTTCTCTTTAAAAATCCACTCTGTTTTCTCTGAAAAGACTGGTTTTCTCAGATCCTCAGATTATGTGGTAGAAAACATGGCTGCTCCTAGTTTTCAAGGTTATAACTCCCTTTTCAAGAGTCCGTCTTAGCCTGAGATTGAAATCTATTAGTTTCAATTTCAAATTTCTGAGAAACAAACTGTTGGCCAGCTTGGAGTGCCCAGTTTTGAACCAATTAGTTATTCCCACAGGGACCAAATCATCTTGTAAAAAATAGTTGTGGTTACCACATGGATGGTAGGTGGGTGTTTTGCACAAAAGAGATGCTGGACAGACAACTAAGTATGTATTTACTGTATTCATTGACTGAAATTACAGGATGCTAGGTGATTTTATACCTTGCTATGCACAAAGTTGCAGTATCAATCTTGTATTTTTAGGGAATTTAGTATTAATAAAATTCAGAGTCTCATTTTTTTCTGATTTGAAATGTCTATGGCCCTCAACCAGATTTTTAAATTCCATTTGGCTGATTATAATTTCCTTCCCTCATCATTTTTATCTCTTTCATAGCCCTGTAGAACTTTATTTTACATAATGTACAATTTATTCTTTTTTTGTTCTTTTCAAACTAATATTTAATTACTTAAACTAACTAGTGATTTGTGGTCTCCTAAACCCCAGAAGCATTTAGGGAAGAATAGTGGGTACTAGGAAGGGCCCTGGACTCAGAAGCAGGAGTTCCAGTGTGAGTTTTGAATTCCCCACTTACCATATTACTGTAATCCAAATAGAGCAATACTATAAACTGTCAATTTAATTACAGGCTAGTGTGAGAAGGATCAAATAAGATAATATATATGAAATTACTTCATAAATTCAGAAATATTCTATCCAAACAGTTTTTAGACATTTGACTTTGACAGAGGGAGAGTGAAGCATGAGTAAAGGAAACCTTGCCCTGCCAACTGATCAGAGACTGATGAAGGCATGTGATTTGTTAGAAGAACAAAAGAGAGTTGAAAAGAACAGCTGGCCACATTTATGATATGTATAAATGAGAAATTACATTAGCTATTAAATATTGCTTACATCTAAAAATAATCCATGCTGATCTTTTGAGCAGAGGGTGAACCATAGAATAAACTTGTCTTTGTAATGACCTGATCCTGTAATGGGGTTGACAAGGGAGAATAAGACCATTTAATTATTTTGACATAATAACATATCTTGATACCCGAATTGTGTAGTAATGATGTAAACATTAATAAGACAACACATGGCAACACAAAAAATCTTAATCCCCTTCTCCAAGAATTCCTAATTCTGAACTTTTGATGTGTTCCCCATGTGCCATTCAATCCCCATCCCCCTCCCTGCCACCCATGGAACTTTTGGCTCTACTACTTACTTAGCTGTGTGACCTTGGACAAGTTATTTAACTCTTTGTACCTTAGTTTTTTCATCTGAAGGATATTAGTAATACCTACTGCAGAGGATTGTTGCGAAAATTAAATTACACTAATACATGTTAAATGTTTAGAACAGTATCTGGTATGTAGTAAGTGGTCAAAAGTTAAAATAATCATTTTATTGTTTTTTCATTTAACGACATTTTCATTATTTTGCTACTTTGTAGAAACTTCTGAAATTTTGTTAAAAATAAGAAATGTTTACTTGCATTTAGTTTCTGAAAATAATACTTTCTCTCTCTTCTTGAAATTTTTATTAGGAAAAATTTCAAACATACACAAAAGTAGAAAGAATAGTGTAACTAACCCAATTACCCATTACCTATTGCGTTTGACAGCCTCTAAGATGGTCCCCAATGATCTCTGCTTTCTAGTGTTCCTGCCCTTTTGTAATCTTCTCCCTTTGCATGTGGGCTGGACCTAATGACTTTTTTTTTTAATTTTTAAAATTTGTTTATTGATATTTATTTATTTTTGTATTTTGGCTGCACTGCATGGCATGCAGGATGGTTCCCCAACTGGGGAATTCCTTGTTAATTATTTGTATTTTACAGTTTCATTGAGGTATAAATGACAGTGTGCTGTAAAATACTCATTGTAAGTGTACAATTCAGTGACTTTAGTAAATTTATAGAGTTGGACAATCAACCACCATCTAGCTTTAGAACATTTTTACCTCCACCAGTTTTCCTGTGCCATTTGTCCTTGTTCCCATACCCCAACCCAAGGCAACCATTAACCTGCTTTCTGTCTCTATGGATTTGCTTCTTCTAAACATTTAATGTAAATGAAATCATCTAATATGTAGTCTTCTGTATGTGATTTCTTTCTGTAAGCATAATGTGTTTTCTAGGTTTATCTATGTTGTACATGTATCAGTGTTTTATTCCTTTTCATTGTTGAATAGTATTCCATTATGTAGGTATCTCACATTTTGTTTATCCATTCACCAATTAATGGAAAATTAAATTGTTTTCAGTTTTTGGCTAGTATATGTAATGCTGCTATGAATATTCACATATAAGTTGTGTGGACATGTGTTTTCATTTCTCATGCATAGGTACCAGGAATGGAATTGCTGGGTCATAAGATAAATTTATCCTTAACTTTTAAAGAAGTTACCAAACTGTTTTCAATATGACTACACAATTTAAAATCCCCATCTGCAGTGAATGAGGGTTTCCCTTTCTCTACATTCTCACCTCACTTGTAGACATTTTGATTTTAGATATCCTAGTGAGTGTGTATTGGAATCTCATTGTTTTAATTTGCATTTTGCTAATGACTAAAGATGCTAAGCATCTTTTATGTACTTATTAGCCATTCATGTTCTCTTTGGTAATACTCACTTTTTAGTTATGTTGTTTGAATTCTTATTATTCAGTTGCAAGAATTCTTCATATATTCTGTATACCAGTCTTTTATCAGATATATTATTTGCAAATACTTTCTCTTAGTCCACGGCTTATCTTTTAATCTTCTTAATGGTATTTTTTGAAATGTGAATTTTTTAAGTTTAAAGAAGCCCAATTTGTCAATTTTTTCTTTTATGAACTGTGCTTTTGGTGGTGCTTTTAAGCTAAGGCCATTCGGGTATTCTTTTGTATTTTCTCTTAAGTGTTTTATCGTTTCAGCTCTTACTTCAAGTCTGTGGTGTAATATAATTTTAGTTATTTTTTTGTATATGGTGTGAGGACAGGATTTGAACTAATCATTTGCACATAGATAAGCAACTATTTCAGTACCGTTTGTTGGAAACTATTCTTTCCTCCATTTAATTGCCTTGAAAACTTTTTCAAAATTCAATTGGCCATAAATGTGAAGGTTTATTTCTAGACTCTTAATTCTAACAGTTTAAATGACCTATATGCCTATTCTTACTCCAGTACCATCATCTTGATTACTTGATTTTATAGTAAATATAAAATGTTTAATAATCAGCTACTATTCCCTTTTGTGTCCTACCTGCATAGGCTTACCATTGTCAGGAATGTGTAGCTAGCTTGGGCCCTCTCTGGTGTCTCCTGCATATATGTGTGTAGAATTTATCAGTTGGTTCTATGCTGTTTCATTTTCTGGGTCTCCTGTTATATGTCTGGCTAGTCTGACAGTCCATTGCTTCACCCAACCAGGATTGCAGCCTCAGGCTATCTGAGTCCCTGGTCTTCTCACTTCGTTTGCCGGGGAAATCACGGTTGGTACTGAGGATGCCACTGGATGTGGAGATTTTTCCATGGCTCATTCCAAATCTAGTCAGTCTCCTCTAGCAATAAAACTGCTGATTTTTTCAGCTTCCCCTGCCTTGATATGGGAGCAGCTCCAGGCAAGAATGCCACAGACTCCCAAAGTTCAGTAGTTTTTCATGTATTCAATGTAACCACTTCTCAATTTGGTACATACCTTTGATCAATTTCCAGATCCCCGAGATAGTTGTTTCTGACAGTTTCTCCAGGTTTATCATTGCTTTTGTGGGGATAGTATTTGCTGAAAGTAAATCCACCAGGCCTTATTTTCTTTTTCTTTAACCTTTTTGTTATTTTTTTTTTCAAAAAATTTTAAACATTTAAGAAGAAGGTAAAGGGGGTATGGAATCAAGATGATGATGGGGGAAGACGCTGGGTTAGCATCTCCCCACAACTAGGGTGCCTGCTGGCCACTGGTGGGGGACCCTGATGCCCAAGGAGACGGAAGGAACCCCCAAGTGAACTGGTAGGACATGGGTGGACTGAGGGGGGGAGGAGAAGTGGAGGCCAGACAGGATTGGTGCCACTGAGGCCAGGAAGATCAGGAGAGGCAGGTGGGAGGGACCCTCCAGGAGGAGCAGGAGAGGAGCAGAGGGCGATTGCTGTGCCCACTTGGGTCCCAGGGAGCAGGCTGAGCTCCCAGGCAGATCCCCTGCCCTGAAAAGCCCCTTCCAGGCCATGTAGGCCCTTGGGGGCATAGGAAGGAGGCCAAGGGGAAATCAGGAGAGGCAGGTGGGAGGGGCCCTCCGGGACCAGAGGAGCAGGAGAGGAGAGGAGGGCATTTGCTCTGCCCACTCGAGCCCAGGAAGCCTGCTGCATTGCCAGGTGAGGTCCCCCACCCTCTGAGACCAGGGGTGGAGGGCATGCCTGGGCCCTTTCAGTTCTGTTGAGCCTAAGCCCCACCGCCGACAGCCCCCAGGGCCTTTTCCAGCCCTGTGGGTCCTAAGCATAGGCCACACCCACTGCCCAAACCTCACCCTTGCTTAGGCCCCACCCTCCACAGCCAAGGCCTTCCCTGCCTCCCTTTTTTTTCTCTTTTCCCTCCTCCTCTTTTTTACTATTGTACTGTTGTACCTTCTGGTTGTTGATTCATAAATATTTTTATTTTTATATTCTTTCTAACATATCTGTTAGTTTCCTAGTCTAATTTTATGTTTTATTTTGTTACTGTTCTCTTTTTTTTTTTTCTTTGCCACCCCATGTGGCTTGCAGGATCTTGGCTCATGAGCCGGGGGTTGGGCTGAAGTTCCTGCAGTGGGAGCTCTGTGTCGGAACCACTAGACTAACAGAGAACCTCAGACCCCAGGGAATATTCATCGGGGTGAGGTCTCATGGAAGTCCTCATCTCAGCATCAAGACCCAGCTCTACCCAACAGCCTACAAACTCCAATGTTGGAAGCCTCAGGCCAAACAACCAGTAAGACAGGAACACAATCCCACTCATAAAAAAAAAAAAAAAAGAGACGGCAAAACAATATGTCACAGAAGAAGGAGCAAGGTAAAAACCTACAAGACCAAAGAAATGAAAAGGAAATATGCAATCTACCTGAAAAAGAATTCAAAATAATGGTAATAAAGATGATGTAGAATCTCAGAAATAGAATGGAGGCATGGATTGAGAAAATGCAAGAAATGTTTAACAAAGATCTAGAAGAACTAAAGACCAAGCAAACAGAGATGAACAACACAATAACTGAAATGAAAAATACACTAGAGGAATCAATAACAGAATAACTGAGGCAGAAGAATGAATAAGTGAACTGGAAGACAAAATGGTGGAAATAACTGCCGAGGAGCAGAATAAAGAAAAAAGGATGAAAAGAATTGAAGACAATCTCAGAGACCTCTGGGACGACACTAAACACACCAGCATTTGAATTATAGGGGTCCCAGAAGAAGAAGAGAAAAAGAAAGGGTCTGAAAAAATATTTGAAGAGATTATAGTTTAAAACTTCCCTAACATGGGAAAGGAAATAGTCACCTAAATCCAGGAAGCACAGGGAGCCCCATACAAGATAAAACCTAGGAAAAACACACCAAGACACATATTAATCAAACTAACACAAATTAAATTCAAAGAAAAAAGATTAAAAGCAGCAAGGGAAAAACAAACAAAAACATACAAAGGAATCCCCATAAGGTTATCAGCTGATTTTTCAGCAGAAACTCTGCAGGCCAGAAAGGAGTGGCAGGATATACTTAAAGTGATGAAAGAAAAACCTACAATCAAGATTACTCTACCCAGCAAGGATCTCATTCAGATTCGACAGAGAAATCAAAAGCTTTTCAGACAAGCAAGAGCTAAGAGAATTCAGCACCAACAAACCAGCTTTACAACAAATGCTAAAGAAACTTCTCTAGGCGGAAAACACGAGAGAAGAAAAAGACCCACAAAAACAAACCCAAAACAATTAAGAAAATGGTAATAGGAACATACATATCCATAATAACCTTGAATTTAAATGCCCCAACCAAAAGACACAGACTGGCTGAATGGATACAAAAACAAGACCCATATATATGCTGTCTACAAGAGACCCACTTCAGACCTAGGGACACATAAAGACTGAAAGTGAAGGGATGGGAAAAGATATTCCATGCAAATGGTAATCAGAAGAAAGCTGCAGTAGCAATACTTGTATCAGATAAAATAGACTTTAAAATAAAGACAGTTACAAGAGATGAGGAGGGACACTACATAATGATCAAAGGATCAATCAAAGAAGAGGATAAAACAATTATAAATGTTTATGCACCCAACATAGGAGCCCCTCAATATATAAGGCAAATGCTAACAACCATAAAAGGAGAAATCGACAGAAACACAATTATAGTTGGGGACTTTAACACCCCACTTACACCAATGGACAGATCATACAAAGAGAAAATAAAAAGGAAACACAAGCTTTAAATGACACAATAAACCAGGTAGATTTAATTGATATTAATAGAACATTCCACCCAAAAGTGGCAGAATACACTTCTCAAGTGCACACAGAACATTCTCCAGGATAGATCACATGTTGGGTAACAAATCAAGCCTCAGAAAATTGAAGAAAATGGAAGTTGTATCAAGCATCTTTTCTGACCACAGTGCTATGAGATTGGAAATCAATTACAAGAAAAAAACTAAAAAACACAAATACATGGAGGCTAAACAGTGCACTACTAAATAACCAAGAGATCACTGAAGAAATCAAAGAAGAAATAAAAAAATACATAGAAACAAATGACAATGAAAATACGATGACCCAAAACCTATGAGATGCAGCCAAAAGCAGTTCTAAGAGGGAAGTTTATAGCAATACAATCCTACCTCAAGAAACAAGAAACATCTCAAATAAACAATCTAACTGTATGCTTAAAACAACTAGAGACAGAAGAACAAAAAAACCCAAAGTCAGTAGAAGGAAAGAAATAATAAAAATCAGAGCAGAAATAAATGAAATAGAAACAAAGAAAACAATAGCAAAGATCAGTAAAACTAAGAGCTGGTTCTTTGAGAAGATAAACAAAATTGAGAAACCTTAGCTAGACTCATCAAGGAAAAAAGGGAGAGGGTGCAAATCAATAAAATTAGAAATGAAAAAGGGGAGGTCACAACTGACACTGCAGAAATACAAAGGATTGTAAGAGACTACTACAAACAACTATATGCCAATAAAATGGACAACCACGAAGAAATGGACAAATTATTGGAAAGGTACAATTTTCCATGACTGAACCAAGAAGAATTAGAAAATATAAGCAGACCAATCACAAGTAATGAAATTGAAACTGTATTTAAAAATCTTCCAACAAACAAAAGTCCAGGACCAGATGGCTTCACAGGCGAATTCTGTCAAACATTTAGTGAAGAGCTAACACCGATCCTTCTTAAACTCTTCCAAAAAATTGCAGAGGGAGAAACACTCCCAAATTCATTCTACAAAGCCACCATCACCCTGATACCAAAACCAGAAAAAGATATCACAAAAAAAGAAAATTATAGACCGATGTCACTGATGACTATAGATGCAAAAATCCTGAACAAAATACTAGCAAACAGAGTCCAACAACACATTAAAAGGATCATACACCATGATCAAGTGGGATTTATCCCAGGGATGCAAAGATTCTTCAATATACGCAAATCAATCAATGTGATACACCACATTAACAAATTAAGGACTAAAAACCATATGATCATCTCAATAGATGCAGAAAAAGCTTTTGACCACATTCAACACCCATTTATGATAAAAACTCTCCAGAAAATGGGCATAGAGGGCAAGCTACCTCAACATAATAAAGACCATATATGACAAGCCCACAGCAAGCTTCATACTCAATGGTGAAAAACTGAGAGCATTTTCACTAAGATCAGGAACAAGACAAGGATGTCCACTCTCACCACTATTATTCAACATAGTTTTGGAAGTTCTAGCCACAGCAATCAGAGAAGAAAAAGAAATGAAAGGAATACAGATTGGAAAAGAAGAAGTAAAACTGTCACTGTTTGCAGATGACTTGATACTATACATAGAAAATCCTAAAGATGCCACCAGAAACTACTAGAACTAATCAATGAATTTGGTAAGGTTGCAGGATACAAAATTAATGCACAGAAATCTCTGGCATTCCTATACTCCAACAACAAAAAATCAGAAAGAGAAATTAAGGAAACACTCCCATTTCCCATTGCAACAAGAAGAATAAAACACCTAGGAATAAATCTGCCTAAGGAGGGGCAAGACTTGTACTCAGAAAACTATAAAACACTGATGAAAGAAATCAAAGATGACATAAACAGATGGAGAAACATACCATGTTCTTGGGTTGGAAGAATCAATATTGTGAAAATGACTATACTACCCAAAGCAATCTACAGAGTCAGTGCAATCCCTATCAAACTACCAATGACATTCTTCACAAAATTAGAACAAAAAATTTTATAATTCTTATGGAAACACAAAAGATCCCAAATAGCCAAAGCAATCTTGAGAAAGATAAACGGAGTTGGAGGAGTCAGGCTCCCCGACTTCAAACTATACCACAAAGTACAGTAATCAGGACAGTATGGTATTAGCACAAAAACAGAAATGTAGATCAGTGGTACAGGATAGAATGCCCAGAGATAAACCCACGCACATATGGTCACCTAATTTACGACAAAGGAGACAAGAACATGCAATGGAGAAAAGACAGCCTCTTTTATACGTGGTGCTGGGAAAACTGGACAGCTACATGTAAAAGAATGAAATTAGAACACTACCTAACACCATACACAAAAATAAACTCCAAATGGATTAAAGACCTAAATGTAAGACCAGATACTATAAAACTCTTTGAGGAAAACATAGGAAAAACACTTTGGCATAAACCACAGCAAGATCTTTTTTGACCCACCTCCGAGAGTAATGGAAATAAAAACAAAAATAAAAAAATGGGACTTAATTAAACTTAAAATCTTTTGCACAGCAAAGGAAACCATAAACAAGACAAAAAGACAACCCTCAGAATGGGAGAAAATATTTGCAAATGAAACAACAGACAAAGGATTAATCTCCAAAAATATACAGACAGCTCATGTAGCTCAATATCAAAGAAACAAACAATCCAATTAAAAAATGGGTGGAAGACCTAAATAGACATTTCACCAAGGAAGACATACAGATGGCCAAGAGGCACATGAAAAGATGCTCAACATCACTAATTATTAGAGAAATGCAAATCAAAACTGCAGTGAGGTATCACCTCATGCCAGTCAGAATGGCCATTATCAAAAAATCTAGAAACAGTAAGTGCTGGAAAGGGTGTGGTGAAAAGGAAATGCTCCTGCACTGTTGGTGGGAATGTAAATTGATACAACCACTATGGAAAACAGTATGGAGGTTCCTTAAAAAACTAAAAATATAACTAACATGTGACCGAGCAATCCCACTACTGGGCATATACCCTGAGAAAAGCATAATTCAAAAAGAGACATGTACCACAATGTTCATTGCAGCACTATTTACAATAGCCAGGACATGGAACCAACCTAAATGTCCATCAACAGTTGAATAGATAAAGAAGATGTGGCACATATATACAATGGAATATTACTCAGCCATGAAAAGAAACGAAATTGAGTTATTTGTAGTGAGGTGGATGGACCTAGTGAAGTAGGTCCATCCACCTTACTTCATACAGAGTGAAGTAAGTCAGAAAAACAAATACCGTATGCTAATGCCTATATATGGAATCAAAAAAAAAAGAAAAAAAAAGTGGTACTGATGAACCTAGTTGCAGGGCAGGAGTAAAGATGTCGACATAGAGAATGGACTTGAGGACACAGGGTGGGAGGGGGAAGCTTGGCGAAGTGAGAGTAGCATCGACATATATACACTACCGAATGTAGTATAGTTAGCTAGTGGGAAGCAGCAGCATAGCACAGGGAGATCAGTTTGGTGCTTTGCAATGACCTAGAGGGATGGGATAGGGAGGATGGGAGGAGGCTCAAGAGGGAGGGGATATGGGGAGATATGTATGCATATGGCTGATTCACTTGGGTGTACAACAGAAACTAACACAGCATTGTGAAGCAATTACACTCCAATAAAGACCTATCAAAGAAAAAAAAGAAACGAAAAAAAATTAAAATTTTCAGATAACAGTAAAAAAAAGAAGACAAAGTAATATAAAGTAATAAATATTACGGCACCTATTAGAGAGCTTCAACAACAACGTAGCCAATAACCCATCTTCTTTCATCTATATACCTGCTTACTTACCTCCATCAATTATTATTTTGAAGCAAACACCAGATATCATGTATCATTTGCAAATATTTCAGCATCTATCTCTAAGAGATAAGATTTTCCTTTTAGGTATAATGGTAATACCATAATCACAGATTAAAATAATGCATAGTAATTTCTTAATTCATTATATATCCAGTCAGTGTTCAAGTTTTCAGTTGTTTCATAAATGCCTTACATTGTTTTGTCTTGCTTAAATCAGGATCCAAATCAGTTTTATGCATTGTAATTGGTTGGTATATCTTTTAAGTCTCTTGTAATCTATATTTTCTCTCTCTTTTAACTTCTCTGTTGAAAAAACTAGGTTAGTTGTCCATTAGGGTTCCCGCAGACTGACAAAATCCCCACAGTGTAGTGCAGTATGTTTCTTTGTTCTCTGATTTGCTGTAAATTCATAGTTCAATCTAAAGCTTTGCTGTCCAATATGGTAGCTATGAGCTACATGTCATTAAATACATCAAATTTTTAATTAATTAAATCTAAGTAAAATTTAAAAATTACTTCCTCAGTCTCACTAGCCACATTTCAAATGCTCAATAGCCACATGTGGTTACCGTATTGGACGGTACAGAAAGAACATTTCCATCATTGCTGAAAGCTCAGTTGAAAAGCACTAATCTAGAAGTTTCATTAAATTCAGGTTTGAATTTTTTTTTTAATTATAACTCACAAATGGTTTTATGTTCTTCCATTAGGAGACATAACGTTTAATTCTCTCTTTTTTTATGATGCTAACATCATCAGCTGTTGATGATTGTTGCTTAGATTTCTTATTTAAAAGGAGGTTGCAAAATGTTGATATTAATGATTCTACCATTCTTGCTTCATTTATTAGTTGGAATATTCTATAAAAGAAGACTTCCCTTCACCTATTATTTGGTTACTCAGCAGCTACCCGTAATAGAGTTCATATAAGAAAGACAGGACAAATTATTAATTCTTAACTTACTTGAAAATAATATTTTCTTAAAGATAATACCCAACCTTAAATATTAAAGTAGTTTAATTTCTCTTGTTAAATTATTTTAATGGAATTTTTAGGTTAAATATCAGCATGCCATATGTGAAATCTTATAGTGCTTGCTTTAAATGTTAAACATTTCATTTAAGGATAAAAACGTAAAACTGCTATAAGTTTAACAGGCATCCTATGTAAAATACCACAAATGTATTTGATATATATGTGGTTGGTATTGGATAGAAAACTACGTAGCCTTTAGACTTAATTGTTGTGGTTGTTCACTGGCACCTGATCACTGCAGAATAACTTTAGTGTATTAAAGTTTGGGAAGCTTGTTTATCTCAAATTCAGTTTTAAATATAAGTCATCGTCAGGTTGCTAATGGTGGTCATTCTTATATATAGGATTTCCTGAAGGAATTGTCTGTAGGAAAATGCTGTGTAAATATTTGAGCTTTTAAAGGGAGAAACCACAAAATTCATACATATTTCACTGCAAATAAACATCTACCTAATATTAGCTTTTTTTAAGCTGATATTGTTATAAAGTCTTCTGGTTGACTTGAACTCATCCCAGGAGCAAAATTGGATTATTACTATAAATTTTTTTTAAAATTCAAGATTAATTTTTATTTTGTTTTCTTCAAAGTTTAATAGGTCATCATATTTATATCTTACATATTTATATTTATATCAGGTCTATATCAGTAATCGCATATCCAAATAAATTTTATCATTAGAATAATTTTTTTTTAACATCTTCATTGGAGTATAATTGCTTTAAAATGGTGTGTTAGTTTCTGCTGTATAACACAGTGAATCAGCTATACATAAACATATACCCACATATCTCCTCCCTCTTGCATCTCCCTCTCACCCTCCCTATCCCACCCCTCTAGGTGGACACAGAGCACTGAGCTGATCTCCCTGTGCTATGTGGCTGCTTCCCACTAGTTATCTCTTTTACATTTGGTAGTGTATATATGTCCATGCCACTCCCTAACTTCGTCCCAGCTTACTCTTCCCCCTCCCCATCTCCTCAAGTCCATTCTCTATGTCTGTGTCTTTATTCCTGTCCTGCTCCTAGGTTCTTCAGAACCATGTTTTTTTTTTTTAGATTCCATGTATATGTGTTAGCATATGGTATTTGTTTTTCTCTTTCTTACTTCACTCTGTATGACAGTCTATAGGTCCACCACTTCACTACAAATAACTCAATTTCGTTTCTTTTTATGACTGAATAATATTCCATTGTATATATGTGCCACATCTTCTTTATCCATTAATCTGTCGATGGACACTTAGGTTGCTTTCATGTCCTGGCTATTGTAAATAGAGCTGCAGTGAACATTGTGGTACATGACTGTTTTTGAAATATGCTTTTCTCAGGGTATATGCCCAGTAGTGGGATTGCTGGGTCATATGGTAGTTTCATTTTTAGTTTTTTAAGGAACCTCCGTACTGTTCTCCATAGTGGCTGTATCAATTTACATTCCCACCAACAGTGCAAGAGTGTTCCCTTTTCTCCACACCCTTTCCAGAATTTATTGTTTGTAGATTTTTTGATTATGGCCATTCTGACTGGTGTGAGGTGATACCTCATTGTAGTTTTGATTTGCAATTTCTCTAATGATTAGTGATATTGAGCATTCTTTCATGTGTTTGTTGGCAATCTGTATATCTTCTTTGGAGAAATGTCTGTTTAGATCTTCTGCCCATTTCTTGGATTGGGTTGTTTGTTTTTCTGATATTGAGCTGCATGACCTGCCTGTATATTTTGGAGATTAATCCTTTGTCAGTTGCTTCATTTGCAAATATTTTCTCCCATTCTGAGGGTTGTCTTTTCATCTTGTTTATGGTTTACTTTGCTGTGCAAAGGCTTCTAAGTTTCATTAGGTCCCATTTGTTTATTTTTGTTTTTATTTCCATTTCTCTAGGAGGTGGGTCAAAAAGAGTCTTGCTGTGATTTATGTCATGGAGTGTTCTGCCTATGTTTTCTTCTAAGAGTTTTATAGTGTCTGGCCTTACATTTAAGTCTTTAATCCATTTTGAGTTTATTTTGTGTATGCTGTTAGGGAGTGTTATATTTCATTCTTTTACATGTAGCTGTCCAGCTTTCCCAGCACCTCTTATTGAAAAGGCTGTCTTTTCTCCATTGTATATTCTTGCCTCCTTTATCAAAGATAAGGTGACCATATGTGCATGGGTTTATCTCTGGGCTTTCTATCCTGTTCCATTGATCTGCATTTCTGTTTTTGTGCCAGTACCATACTGTCTTAATTACTGTAGCTTTGTTGTATAGTCTGAAGTCAGGGAACTTGATTCCTCCAGCTCCATTTTTTCTTTCTCAAGATTGCTTTGGCAATTCAGGGTTTTTTGTATTTCCATACAAATTGTGAAAAATTTTTTTCTAGTTCGTGAAAAATGCCATTGGCAGTTTGATAGGGATTGCATTGAATCTGTAGATTGCTTTTGGTAATATAGTCATTTTCACAATGTTGATTCTTCCAATCCAAGAGCATGGTATATCTTTCCATCTGTTTGTATCATCTTTAATTTCTTTTAGCAATGTCTTATAGTTTTCTGCATACAGGTCTTTTGTCTCCTAAGGTAGGTTTATTCCTAGGTGTTTTATTCTTTTTGTTGCAGTGGTAAATGGGAGTGTTTCCTTAATTTCTCTTTCACATTTTTCATCATTAATGTATAGGAATACAAGAGATTTCTGTGCATTATTTTTATATCGTGCAACTTTACCAAATTCATTGATTAGCTCTAGTAGTTTTCTGGTAGCAGCATCTTTAGGATTCTCTATGTATAGTATCATGTCATCTGCAAGCAGTGACAGTTTTACTTCTTTTCTGACTTGGATTCCTTTTATTTCTTTTTCTTCTCTGATTGCTGTGGCTAAAACTTCCAAAATTTTGTTGAATAATAGTGGTGAGAGTGGGCAACCTTGTCTTCTTCCTGGTCTTAGTGGAAATGGTTTCAGTTTTTCACCATTGAGGACGATGTTGGCTGTGGATTTGTCATATATGGCCTTTATAATGTTGAGGTCATTTCCCTCTAGGCCTACTTTCTGGAGAGTTTTTATCATAAATGGGTGTTGAATTTTGTCAAAAGCTTTTTCTGCATCTATTGAGATGATCATATGGTTTTTCTCCTTCAGTTTGTTAATATGGTTTATCACATTGATTGATTTGCATATATTGAAGAATCCTTGCATTCCTGTGATAAACCCCACTTGATCATGGTGTATGATCCTTTTAATGTGCTGTTGGATTCTGTTTGCTAGTATTTTGTTGAGGATTTTTGCATCTATGTTCATCAGTGATATTGGTCTATAGATTTCTCTTTTTGTGACATCTTTGTCTGGTTTTGGTATCAGGGTGATGGTGGCCTCGTAGAATGAGTTTGGGAGTGTTCCTCCCTCTGCTATATTTTGGAAGAGTTTGAGAAGGATAGCTGTTAGCTCTTCTCTAAATGTTTGATAGAATTCACCTGTAAATGCATCTCGTCCTGGGCTTTTGTTTGTTGGAAGATTTTTAATCACAGTTTCAATTTCAGTGCTTGTGATTGATCTGCTTATATTTTCTATTTCTTCCTGGTTCAGTCTCGGGAGGTTGTGCTTTTCTAAGAATTTGTCCATTTCTTCCACGTTGTCCATTTTATTGCATATAATTGCTTGTAGTGACCTCTCATTATCCTTTGTATTTCTGCAGTGTCAGTTGTTATGTCTCCTTTGTCATTTCTAATTCTCTTAATATGAGTCTTCTCCCTTTTTTTCTTGATGAGTCTGGCTCGTGGTTTATCAATTTTGTTTATCTTCTCAAAGAAACAGCTTTTAGATTTATTTTTTATTTTTATTTTTTATTTTTTTAAACATCTTTATTGGAGTATAATTGCTTTACAATGGTGTGTTAGTTTCTGCTTTATAACAAAGTGAATCAGTTATACATATACATATGTTCCCATATCTCTTCCCTCTTGCATCTCCCTCCCTCCCACCCTCCCTATCCCACCCCTCTAGGTGGTCACAAAGCACCGAGCTGATCTCCCTGTGCTATGCGGCTGCTTCCCACTAGCTATCTATTTTACATTTGGTAGTGTATATATGTCCATGACACTCTCTCACCCTGTCACATCTCACCCCTCCCCCCCCCATATCCTCAAGTCCATTCTCTAGTAGGTCTGTGTCTTTATTCCCGTCTTGCCACTAGGTTCTTCATGACCTTTTTTTTTTTTTTCCTTAGATTCCATATATATGTGTTAGCATACTGTATTTGTTTTTCTCTTTCTGACTTACTTCACTCTGTATGACAGACTCTAACTCCATCCACCTCATTACAAATACCTCCATTTCATTTCTTTTTATGGCTGAGTAATGTTCCATTGTATTTAGATTTATTGATGTTAGCTATTGTTTCCTTCATTTCTTTTTCATTTATTTCTGATCTGATATTTATGATTTCTTTGCTTCTGCTAACTTTGGGGTTTTTTTATGCTTCTTTCTCTAATTGCTTTAGGTGTAAGGTTAGGTTGTTTATTTGAGATGTTTCTTGTCTCTTGAGGTAGGATTGTACTGCTATAAACCTCCCTCTTAGAACTGCTTTTGCTGCATCCCATAGGTGTTGCATCGTCTTGTTTTCATTGTCATTTGTTTCTAGGTATTTTTTTTTATTTCCTCTTTGATTTCTTCAGTGATCTCTTGATTATTTAGTAGTGTATTGTTTATCCTCCATGTGTTTGTATTTTTTACCAATTTTTTTCCTGTAATTGATATCTAGTCTCATAGCATTGTGGTCGGAAAAGATACTTGATACGATTTCAATTTTCTTAAATTTACTGAGACTTGATTTGTGACCCAAGATATGATCTATCCTGGAGAATGTTCCATGAGCACTTGAGAAGAAAGTGTATTCTGTTGTTTTTGAATGGAATGTCTTATAAATATCAATTAAGTCCATCTTGTTTGATGTATCATTTAAAGCTTGTGTTTCCTTATTTATTTTCATTTTGGATGATCTGTCCTTTGGTGAAAGTGAGGTGTCAAAGTCCCCTACTATGATTGTGTTACTGTTGATTTCCCCTTTTATGGCTGTTTGCATTTGCCTTATGTATTGAGGTGCTCCTGTGTTGGGTGCATAAATATTTACAATTGTTATATCTTCTTCTTGGATTGATCCCTTGATCATTATGTAGTGTCATTCTTTGTCTCTCGTAATAGTCTTTGTTTTAAAGTCTATTTTGTCTGATATGAGAATTGCTACTCAGCTTCCTTTTGATTTCCATTTACATGGAATATCTTTTTTCATCCCTTCACTTTCAGTCTGTATGTATCCGTAGGTCTGAAGTGGGTCTCTTGTAGACAGCATATATACGGGTCTTGTTTTTGTATCCATTCAGCCAGTCTGTGTCTTTCGGTTGGAGCATTTAATACATTTACATTTAAGGTAGTTATCGATATGTGTATTCCTATTACCATTTTCTTAATTGTTTTGGGTTTGTTATTGTAGGTCTTTTCCTTCTCTTGTGTTTCCTGCCTAGAGAAGTTCCCTTAGGATTTGTTGTAATGTTGGTTTGGTGGTGCTGAATTCTCTTAGCTTTTGCTTGTCTGTAAAGATTTTAATTTCTCTTTTGAATCTGAATGAGTTCCTTGCTGGGTAGAGTAATCTTGGTTGTAGGTTTTCCTCTTTCATCACTTTAAATATGTCCTGCCACTCCCTTCTGGCTTGCAGAGTTTCTACTGAAAGGTCCGCTGTTAACCTTATGTGGATTCCCTTGTATGTTACTTGTTGCTTTTCCCTTGCTGCCTTTAATATTTTTTATTTGTATTTAATTTTTGATAATTTGATTAATATGTGTCTAGGCGTGTTTCTCCTTGGATTTATCTTCTGTGGGACTCTCTGTGCTTCCTGGACTTGATTGACTATTTCCTTTCCCATATTAGGGAAGTTTTCAACTATAGTCTCTTCAAATATTTTCTCAGTCCCTTTCTTTTTCTCTTCTTCTTTTGGGACCCATATAATTCGAAAGTTGGTGCCTTTAATGTTGTCCCAGAGGTCTCTGAGACTGTCCTCAAATCTTTTCATTCTTTTTTCTTTATTCTGCTCTGCAGTAGTTACTTCCACTGTTTTATCTTCCAGGTCACTTATCCGTTCTTCTGCATCAGTTATTCTGCTATTGATTCATTCTAGAGAAATTTTAATTTCATTTATTGTGTTGTTCATCGTTGTTTGTTTGCTCTTTAGTTCTTGTAGGTCTTTGTTAAACATTTCTTGTATTTTCTCCATTCTATTTCCAAGATTTTGGATCATCTTTACACTCATTACTCTGAATTCTTTTTCAGGTAGACTGCCTATTTCCTCTTCATTTGTTTGGTCTGGTGGGTTTTTACCTTGCTCCTTCATCTGCTGTGTGTTTCTCTGTCTTCTCATTTTGCTTAACTTACTGTGTTTTGGGTCTGTTTTTCGCAGGCTGCAGGTTCGTAGTTCCTGTTGTTTTTGGTGTGTGTCCCCAGTGGGTAAGGTTGGTTCAGTGTGTTGTGTAGGTTTCCTGGTGGAGGGGAATGGTGCCTGTGTTCTGGTGGATGAGGCTGGATCTTGTATTTCTGGTTGGCAGGACCGCGTCCAGTGGTGTGTTTTGAGGTGTCTGTGACCTTGTTATGATTTTAGGCAGCCTCTTTGCTAATGCGTGGCATTGTGTTCCTGTCTTGCTAGTTGTTTGGCATAGGGTGTCCATCACTGTAGCTTGCTGGCTGTTGAGTGGAGCTGGGTCTTAGCATTGAGATGGAGATCTCTGAGAAAGCTTTTGCCATTTGATGTTACGTGGGGCTGGGAGGTCTCTGGTGGATCAATGTCTGAACTTGGCTCTCCCACCTCAGAGGCTCAGGCCTGACACCCGGCTGGAGTACCAAGACTCTGTCAGCCACCCGGTGTGTAGCACAGGGAAGTATACTCAGTATCTTGTAATAACCTATGTAGATGCTGTTTCTGCTGTTTTCTTTTTCTTTGTGTAGATCCAGGTTTCCATGTGATATAATTTACTTCTGCTAGAAAGATTTCTCTTAACATGTCTTACACTGCAGGTCTGTCTGTGAAGCATGATTGCAACATGTGCATCTGCTGGTCTTGGAGACTCTCCTTGAGAGGCAGCAGGGACAGCTGTGGCTCACCCTGGGGATATAGTCACTGGCAGCAGCCGTTTTTGGGAGCTCTTTCTACCATGTGGACACTGGTGCTAGTGCTAGAGTAATTTTTTAAAGAGTAAAATTTTCACTATTCAGGAAAATACATTTGAAAATATAGCAAATTGTGTTTAGAACCATAATAAATACATTATTTTCATAAATGGTTATTCTTATTTTCCTTACAATTACTTTTAGAGGATGGACCTAGTATTGTAATTGTAGTCTCAAATAAAACTGTGGATAATTTTCTTTTCAATTAGAATTTTTAATTCTTGTAAATCATTACTCTTTTTATTTAAACAAGATGTTAAGTAATACTCTTGCATGGATTTGAAGTTGTGGAGCGTTCAGAGGGACAGTGTTGTGTCCATTAATGTGAGACTTTCAGAGGTCAGAGGGAGTGTGCATTAATTAAACCCTGTGGTATGAGAGGAGACCAAAAAGCCCTGGGGATTGCTAGAAGCAGCTAAATTGAGTCACCTCTTGGTGACCGGTTCGAATTTCATTCTATAACCCTAAGATAATTTTTCAGCTGCTCTGTGGTGAACTCTGAAATATGTGGACGTCTTGGAGAAATTTTAACCTGCTTTAAGCAGTGTTAGTCCTTGATGGACTCCCATCGTCCCAAGTGTTTCCTGAAAGGTGTACATTGCTGATTGTAGCAGTTAGGAAAGCAAAACCACTTCCTCTGCACTTCAGGTAATTCTTGACAAAAACAGTGATTTCAGAGAGTCTGTATTAAGCTTTTTAACATGTTGAGAAGTAAAACTTTAAGATACAGTGATCCTCTATCCATATGTGGGTAACAAGTTTGAAATTCTGTTGAATAACTTTAATTTGTGCTATGGACCTCTGATGTTTAGTTGTTTGTATTTGCATAGAATTGGCCCAATTCTTCTCCTGTCAGTGGTCTACTTACTAAGAAGTTGCATTTGATAAAGAGTATGAGAATCTTGTTGAAGTTGAATATATTATCTGATCGCAGTAGAAGAGAAGAATAAAGATGATGGAGTATTAATTTGAAATTTTCTTTGTCAGAGGGTTTGGGACTCCTGCTCTGATTTATAAATGGATTTTTCATAACTACTGCCTATTATGTCTTTCAAAGATAATTTTCCATTCTTTTCAGATTTAGTTTCTTTCTGGCACTTGTTACTGATATATCAGTTTGTAAGATAGCCCTCTTCTATAGTTAAAGCAATCTTAGTTAGGAATCTGAGAATGCTTTGAAAGTCATAATATGCTCTGAAAGTGTAAAGGTTTGCCAGCCTCTGTATATAATAATAATTGTAGGAGCTTTTAAATCCTATTATTAATAACCAGGCCCCTGATGATATATATTATTTTAATTGGTAACACTGCAAATGACTGTTGGTGCTCATTGTTACAGGTTAAAAATTGTCTGCTTTCTTAATTAATTTAGGATCTTGCTATAGTTTAATCTCCCCCAGATTTTTTTTAAAAATTGGTGGAATTGTATCATTTCAGGCACTAGGTAGAACTTTGTGGATGAATGATCTTGAATTTATGTACACTTTCCCTTAGCCATTAAATATTTGGTTTACTTGGTATAATTTTTCAAGTGTCCTAGAAGTAGTCTCGGTGATAATAAGCACTGTTTCAATAAAATATCTCAGAGAATCTAGTTTTAAGAATTCCATTTCCCTACTCCAGTGCATGTTTTTACTATCTTTTTGTGGGTTCATTTATATATAAGTGTGCATATGTTTGTTTTTATGTGTGGGTAAAATATTCCTAGTCTTTTCTCTAAATTACTTTTTTTTCCTTAAAATCATTTAGAGTAATTTGAATGTTGACTCTAACATTTCTTTCCAGACAGACATTGTTACAGTGGTAAGCAGTTCTGTTTACTTATAGGCTTATCAGTAACCTTTACACATAATGTGATATTGTCTGAATGTCTTATTTTGTTCAGCTTTCCCTGGCACTGATGAAGCCTAAGGCTGCTGTTTCTTTGAGTTACTGATAATTTTTTATCTGATTAACTGACACATTTAGTTGAAATCAGACACAGCCCTTAGGCTGGGCATGGATTTAATTTAAAAAGTATCAAAGGTTTGCTCTGTGTGCTATTTAATCATCGTGTTTATCAGGCAAAGAAAAATTACCGGAAGGACCATAGGGAGAGGGTTATCTTAAGGAGCAGTAGCTTGGGAAATTGATAATAGCTACAAGGTAATTTACTGCTAACTTTTACATTCATTAATATAACATTTCCCGCTAATAATTACAGTGCATGTAATATACTAATTAAATTGAAAGCATTATCACTAATTTTCTTTTTGCTGAGCCCTAAGATGGCTAGATAAGAAGTGAGAATGTGAAATTGAAGAAAACCCATATAGTCACACCAATTTAAACAATTGGTTAGTTGGCCAGTTAAAACATTTTGGAGATAGACAATGAAATTACCATGAGTGTTCAGAAAACTCATTTTAGGCTGTGACAAGGAAATGAAATTTCTAAACGAATGAAATCACTATGTACTATAAATCTATAAAATATTGCACTGGTCTAACCTGTAAGAGTAATACATTACCAGGAACAAGTGCATCACTACTATCCATGTGTATGATGGCACTACTCTAGTGAATGAATATGCTGCACTGATGGAGTACACTGATGCTATGGGGCCTTTGCAGTGCCTTTGTTTGTTATATAGCTCTTAACACTTCATAATATGAGTCATTTTTTACTTAGAAAAACATTTCATGCTGTATAACAAAGTACAGTAACTCCACGTTAATATTTAAGAGAAAATCTACCCCCCACCTAAGATCCCTTAACAAAACAACAAAAAAAACTAAAAAAAGATTTATTTAAAATTTTATGTAATTCAGACAATAAATGTTATACTATGATATATAGTTATGGTATAATTGTACATTTTAATCTAGCAATAAGCCTCCAGGGTTTTTCCCCATTTTCATTAATGTTATGCATAGGGTATATTAAAAATGAAAATAACATAATCATTTCAGCTTGTATGAAAAATAAAACCTATAATTAAGAAGTCTTATCTTTGTAGCTATAACAAAGTATTGTGCTACCTCTAAATGTCTTTCTTCACAATTCACAAATGTATTTGTTTTTATTTTGTTTTGTTTGGTTTGGTTTTTGAAAGTCTCACATTGTGTTCACTTTTAGAACAGAAAAGTTTAGTAGTTTCCGTGGAAAGAAAATGTTATAAAAAATGAAAAGCTTTGTTAAGTGGAAATCTGCATAGTCTTTTGCTACCTATATTTTCTAGATTATTTTTCTTAACACTTAGTGTTCTATAACTGTTCTATAATGAATGCTCTGAAGGCTAAGTAATGCATTGGGATTTCTCTATAATACGCAATGTAACTAGTAAGTGAAACTCAATCTAAAGTCAGTCTCTCTTGTACCTGATTAATCACAGACGGTGTTTTAAAGAAGTTTCACCTTTAAGTGATACCATAGGATAGATCTTGAAAACTTTGTAATCACAAAGTTTTTTTTTTTATTTAGTTTATATTTTATATTGGGGTATAGTTGATTTACAATGTTGTGTTGGTTTCTGTTACAGCAAAGTGATTCAGTTATACATATACATATATCAATTTTTTTCAGTTTCTTTTCCCATATAGGTTATTACAGAATACTGAATAGAGATCCCTGTGCTATACAGTAGGTTCTTGTTGATTATCTATTTTATATATAGTAGTGTGTATATGTTAATCCCAAACTTCTAATTTATCCCTCTCCGCCACCTTTCCCCTTTGGTAACCATAAATTTGTTTTCAAAGTTTGTGAGTCTGTTTCTGTTTTGTGAATAAGTTCATTTGTTTCATCTTTTTAGATTCTGCTTCTAAGTGATATCATATGATATTTGTCTTTCCCTGATTGACTTCACTTAGTATGATAATTTCTAGATCCATCCATCTTGCTGCAAATGGCTTTATTTCATTCTTGTTAACAGCTGACTAATATTCCATTGTATATGTGTGCCACATCTTCTTTATCCATTCGTTTGTCAATGGACATTTAGGCTGCATCCATGTCTTGGCTATATTGTAAATAGTGCTGCAGTGAACATTGGGGTGCATGTATCTTTTCAAATTATGGTTTTCTCCAGATATATGCCCAGGAGTGGGATTGCTGGATCATATGATAGTTCTAGTTTTAGTTTTTTAAGGAACCTCGATACTCGATAGTGGTTGTACCAATTTATATTCCCAACAACAGTGTAGGAGGGTTCCCTTTTCTTTACACCCTCTGCAGCATTTATTGTTTGTAGACTTTTTGATGATGGCCATTCTGACTGGTGTGAGGTGATACCTCATTGTAGTTTTGATTTGCATTTCTCTAATAATTAACGATGTTGAGCATCTTTACATGTGTTTATTGGCTATCTGTATGTCTCTGGAGAAAAGTCTGTTTAGATCTTCTGTGCATTTTTGATTGCGTTGTTTGTTTTTTTTGATATTGAGCTGCATGAGCTGTTTGTATGTTTTGGAGATTAATCCCTTGTCTGTTGCTTCATTTGCAAATATTTTTTCCCATTCTGAGGGTTGTCTTTTCATTTTGTTTGTGATTTACTTTGCAGTGCAAAATCTTTTAAGTTTAATTAGGTCCCATTTGTTTATTTTTGTTTTCATTTCTCTTGGAGGTGGATCCAAAAAGATATTGCTGTGATTTATGTCAGAGAGTGTTCTGCCTATGTTTTCCTCTGAGAGTTTTATAGTATTCAGTCTTACATTTAGGTCTTTAATTTGTTTTGAGTTTATTTTTGTGTATGGTATTAGAGAATGTTCTAATTTCATTCTTTTACATGTAGCTGTCCAGTTTTCCCAGCACCACTTCTTAAAGAGACTGTATTTTCTGCATTGTATATTCTTGCCTCCTTTGTCATAGATTAGGTGACCATGTGTGCATGGGTTTATTTCTGAGCTTTCTATCCTGGCCCATTGATCTATATTTCTGTTTTTGTGCCAGTGCCATACTGTTTTGATGACTGTAGATTTGTAATACTGTTTGAAGTCAGGAGGCTGATTCCTCCAGCTCTGTTTTTCTTTCTCAGGATTGCTTTGGCTATTTGGGGTCTTTTGTGTTTCCATACAAATTGTGCAATTTTTTGTTCTAGTTCTGTGAAAAATGCCATTGGTAATTTGACAGGGATTGCATTGAATCTGTAGATTGCCTTGGGTGGTATAGTCATTTTGACAGTATTGATTCTTCCAATCCAAGAACATGGTATAGCTTTCCATCTGTGTAATCTTCGATTTCTTTCATCAGCATCTTATAGTTTTCAGAGTACAGGTCTTTTGCCTTCTTAGGTAGGTTTATTCCTAGGTATTTTATTCTTTTTGATGTGATGGTAAATGTGATTGTTTCCTTTAATTCAGTCTTTCTTCTGTACATTGAATATAATATATTGGGTTGGCCAAAAGGTTCATTAAGTTTTTTACATAAGATGATTCTAGTAGTGCTTACTTAGCTGTCTTTAACATCATTCAAAACAATTTTGTTAGGTTGTATTATGACAGCTGTCATATCAGTGTGCATTAAAAAAAACCTTATCAAGATTGGTGAATCTTTGTGTAAGCATTTTAATATTGAAGATAGAAGAAAAAAAGCAACATTTTCAGCATATTATGCTGTATTATTTCAAGAGAGGTAAAAATGCAACTGAAACACAAAAAAAGATTTGTGTAGTTTAAGGAGAAGGTGCTGTGACTCATTGAACATGTCAAAAGTGTTTTGTGAAGTTTCGTGCTGGAGATTTCTCACTGGACAATGCTCCACGGTCGAGTAGACAACTTGAAGTTGATAGCTATCAAATCGAGACATTAATTGAGAACAATCAACGTTATACCACGTGGAAGATAGCTGACATACTCAAAATATCCATAGCAAGTGTTGAAAATCATTTGCACCAGCTTGGTCATGTTAATCGCTTTGATGTTTGGGTTCCACGTAGGTTAAGCAAAAAAAACCTTCTTGACTGTATTTCCATGAGTGATTCTCTACTGAAATGTAATGAAAATGTTCCATTTTTAAAACAAATTGTACATGGTTGATGAAAAGTGGATACTGTACAACAATGTGGAATGGACGTGATCATGGGGCAAGTGAAATGAACCACCATCAACCACACCAAAGACCGGTCTTCATCCAAAGAAGGTGATGTTGTGTATATGGTGGGATTGGAAGGGAGTCCTCTATTATGAGCTCCTTCTGGCAAACCAAACAATTAATTCCAACAAGTACTGCTCCCAGTTAGACCAACTGAAAGCAGCACTCGATGAAAAGCATCCAGAATTAGTCAACAGAAAACACATAATCTTCCATCAAGATAACGCAAGACTGCATGTTTCTTTGATGACCAGGCAAAAACTGTTACAGCTTGGCTGGGAAGTACTGAGTCATCCGCTCTATTCACCAGACATTGCACTTTGGATTTCCATTTATTTCTGTCTTTACAAAATTCTCTTAATGGAAAAAATTTCAATTCCCTGGAAGACTGTAAAAGGCACCTGGAACAGTTCTTCACTCAAAAAGATAAAAAGTTTTAGGAAGATGAAATTATGAAGTTGCCTGAAAAATAGCAGAAGATAGTAGAACAAAAGGGTGAATACGTTGTTCAATAAAGTTCTTGGCAAAAATGAAAAATATGTCTTTTAGTTTTACTTTAAAACCTAAGGAACTTTTTGGCCAACCCAATAATAGCAATGAACTAAAATTATCAAGTAGAAATAGCCCAATCTTTGTGCTTCTGTGTAGACTTTTAAAAAACTAAGATTTTTGTGTATACATTGATAGTGTTGTAATTTTCTGGTATTTGAGAATTAAAGATCTTTCCTAGCATTTATTTGTACTAATTTCTTTGATAACCTGCTTTGGAAAAATGAAGCCGTGTTTCATTTATTTATTTATTTGATTTATTTGGTTTATTTATTTGATTCAACACAGCAGGACCAAGTCACATTCTATATTCTCAGATCATCTGTTATTCCATCATCCTAACTTTATGCACAACCATATTTATTAGTTCAGCTGCTCAGTATCAGGATAATGGACACACCAAGTCTAAACTTCTTATTTACCAATGACGGACCTGAGATCTAGAGAAATTAGGAATCTTGGCTAAAGACCCATAGTTAGTGATTACCAAAAATATATACCTGGTAAGATACTATTTCTATCATAGGAACTCAACAGTTAGGAATATTTCTTACTTTTATAAATCATCTAATAATTTTTAAAATTAAAAAATGCCTTTTATTAAAAGTTAGTAAGCCTTCTCTTGTCCCAAATCTTTTCTTTTCACGTCTTATGCACCCTCGGTAGTCATTTGCAACGATGTTTTGCTGTTTTGTTTTTATAAGATTTTTTATTTTGTTCTTTTCATTTACTGTTTTGTATTATTCATATATCTTTTTCTCCAGCTACATGTAAGCTGCTTGAGGGCAGAGACTGTGGCTTACATTGCTTTTTAATATTCTTTCCAGGTTTTTTTGGTTCATGTTATAATTTATTATTATTTTTGCTCTGCCACTCTTACCCCTCTTCTTGACTGTCTTTCTTATCCAGTATTTTCTGTGATAATTTCAGGTTACTCTGATGCTTTATGTGCAGAAATTAACACTATTAAAATGTTAACATGTCTACAATTCTGGCAAAATACAAAATGCTTCAAAGCAACATTAAAATTCCGTTTTTCACCAAATGCATCAAAAAATTTTGCTTTTCTGTAATTGACCTCAGAATATCAAAGATTTGACCTAAGAAATATATAATTCAACTTAATCAACATGTCCCCAATAGCACTGCAGTCTCTTTAATTGTAACTGCGTGTCATCTTAGTCAGTACTTGGTCTAGAAAGACCTTGACAAGTTTGGGATACTGGTTCTGATTAGGTTCTCCAGTTTTATAATTTCCAAGAGCCTTCGATTGCAGAGAGTTCAGGGAAACTAAATAAACATTGATGTTTATATATTCTGAAATCATTGCTGATCTTCAGGTTTATTTCCAAATCTGCCCTACAGCTGATACTGACCCTGAAACTAGAAAATCACACCAGCAATTTCTTGGATGTATGTATGGAAAGAAGACTTATAAAAGACTGTTTCCATGTTTTGTTTAACTCTCATTCTCATCCTATCCCTATTCTATGCGATATTTAATGTTTGGCAGCTAGAACCAGGATAATATACTTTACTAAGTCTGTTGTTGCAGTGCTTCATTATCTAGATGCAGGGATGAAGCTGGAAGGAGAGAGAAAATCAAGAATGGTGGTAGCTGTTTAAGTTTTTTCCCCCAAGTGTGAGTGGGTAGCATGAAGGGCAGTATTCTAACTACTCCGCTCATAGGACTGGGCCTTGATGTCCCAACTCTTGATATCAAAGATCTTCTGAATGAAGGCCTTTATTATTTTATTTTTGCATTTATTTTTTATTATTTATTTATGCATTCTTTTCTGGTGCAGTTATGGAGCTAATATTCATTAAGTAGAGAATGCTGGCTTATTGATGACTAATAACATTGAAAAAAATCTTTAATTATTTAACTCTTTACATTTATATAGTATTCCAGTATGGTTTGAGAGAAACCCTGTTTGGCTGGTGGTCAACATTCTTTTTCCTCAGGGATGCTAAAATGAATAACTAAAAGATGATCTACCAAGAAAAATTGGCAAATAGATCTGTGCTTTGACTTAATTAGCCTAACCATGTGCAGACCATTGGCGGGTTAACCTTAAAAGAATTCTGAAAACTACGGTCTCTGCCTTGAAACTTTAATGTTATGTCTGTTGGTGGCTTTTTGTTTGTTTGTTTGTTTTTTGTTTATCAAGGGCAAAGAAGAGTTAAGAATGTAACTGGTCTTCAGTATTTGCTTCTCCTTTTTGTAATTCCATATGTTTATGTGGCAACATTCTGTTAGAGTTTTAAACCTAGTGACTCTATAGTTGTAACAGCACTTCAGGCAATAATATGTAGATCAGGGCTAATTGGAATTTTTCCCTTGAATTTTTCTCTCTCTTAAAGAGGGGAAAAAATTAACTTGGTTTGGAAATCAGTTTCCTGCCAAATTTGCTAAGGGCAAAAAGATTCAGAGGATGTTGCTGTTGAAGTTGCTCTTAATCTTGTTTATTTATTGAATAGGCAATGCATTCACCTGGTTCAAAATTCAGAATGTTCAAAATGTTCATGGGGACCTCCGATTTGTAGCCAAATGGGACAGAAATTGTGAGTAACCTGGGGACCTACTACTTGTAATTGGCATCTGAAGGAGGTGTGGGGGCAGTCTTGTAGGACTGAGCCCTTAACCTGTGGGATCTAATGCTATTTCCAGGCAGATGGTGTCAGAGTTGAGTTAAATTGTAGGACACTCAGCAGGTGTTGCAGAATTGCTTGATGTGGGACAACCCTCCTCTGACATTGGTGTCAGAAGTGTTGTGAGTGTGGTAGTAGTGTGAGAGTAAAGGAGAAACACAGGAGGAACTGGGTTTTTTCTAACATAATGATTATGTTATTACTGATCAAGGCTTTTATTTTCATTTCCTTAATGAAAAGAAAACATAACTGAATGTTGGGAGACCCGAGTCCTTTTCCTGATAATGATTTATTTGGTGAACTTATGTAAATCAAAGTACTTGCTTCATTTTTAAAGCTGGCACCATGAGTTTTCTTTCCCAGGATTGTTACCAAACTTTATGTAAAAATGAGACAACTCCTGTTTGCTGAGTGACCTACATGGTGTTTATTAATTAGCATATATAAACATGGATTCTCTTTCTATTCCTGACTTCTGGCAAAGCATTCTATAGTTGAAATTGACCATCTTAAAGACTATTCCTCCTAAATTTCTATTTTGGGTATAGTCAGTTAAAGTTGCTTCTCTCAATTTCGGGATTAGTATCTAAGAGAATCAGAAGAAAAGAACATTTCAAATAGAGCTGGTAGCCCACCGTTCTTAACCATTTATATGGTGATGCTGGAAACCAGCAAAGTTTATGATATATTACTATGTCTTATTTATTAAGGTTGATTATTCTAGCAAGCCTTTGCTAGACAGTAAGGTCATTAAGGTAAAGATGATGTCTGTCTGTATTTGTTGAATAATCTACTGAGTGAGAAAAAATAGTGTGTTGGGATTTGTCTCTTGCTGATTTTTAGACATTTTACTTTCATAAGTAGTTTTTTTCTTTTTAAAAACATTTTCTTAAATGATTACATACTGTTAAGGTCATTGTATGGGTCCTGGGCCTCTGCCTTCATATCTTTTTTTTTTGCTCCTTCCAGACCCTGCTTGGTATCCCAAGGGGGCTTAGTGGGCTTAGATTCCAGAGCTCCCCAGTAGCTGGCTTTCCCTTAGATAGGAGCCACTGGGGAGATTAAGGTCAGAAGGAAGTGAGAAACCCTGGTTCTTCCCTTTTTCTCTGCCTAGGTGGATTTTGTGCTATGGCTGGCTTGCCTCTTGCTTAGCTCTTATTGGACAGGCCCACTGAGGTTCCAGCTTCCACCAGGTACTTGGTTCCTGGGCTCTGGAAAAGTCCTCCTTTGTCCCTTCAGCCTATGGATAGTAACTGCTTTCTGCTATTGCTGGTTCCTGGGTTCTCTCGCAATGCTCTGTTTGGCTTCTCAGTTCTGTAACCTGTGTAATTAATTCCCTGTACCTTTCTTTAAATTCTCAGAGTGTTTTTTTTTCCTACTTGTACTTTGACTGATACAGTCATCAAAGTGCTAATTTTATAAAGTATAACTTTAATATTGCTAATAAATTAGTCATCCCTTTACTTTTATCATTGTAGGATCTATAGAAATGACTGAATTCTCGTGTACTTTTTTGATGATTGAATGTAAGACACTATACTGGGTGCCTGTGGATGCCAACAAAATAAAATAGATTTTGTTGTTATTTTATATATATATATAAATGACATATGTAAAGTGCCTCAAGAAGTGTACAGAGTAAGAGGTATAAAGGGGTGAAAGGCAGAAGAGATCACCTCTGATCAGAGGAATCAGGCAAGGCTTCATGGTTTGTGAAGAATGAGTAGGATTGCACTTAGTGGAGATTGGGGCCAGAGGATTGGTAGAAAACTGTAAATGGAAAGAAGAGTAAGATAGGAAATTAGTACATTCAGTCTAAATAGAAGATACATAAAGGATTTATGTAAATAAGTGTAGATTAGAGAGAGAAATGTATTTGGCCAATACGGAAGTGTGAAGGGATTGCTTTTAGGAAGATAAGTCTGTTAGTTGGATCAACTGGAGGGAGAAGAAATTAGAGGTGGAGAGAGCAATGATGGCTCCATTGCTCTTATTCTAGGGAGAGCTGAGAGGATCTAAACTAGTACTAACGCAGTAAAATGCCTAATTTGCCATACCTAGTGACTGGATATGGGGAGTCTTTCTAGTCTCAATGTCTGTCTGGCTCCAGGTAAGCACCCACAGAGGGTGGAGAGTCTAAGGTCACTTGTACATTTTGAAGCTGGGTGATGTTAGTGACAAATACAGAGAAATGAGAACATAAAGGAGGTTAATGAGGAAATATTTGTATTGCTCTATGATTATTTGAGCACTTTTCCGTATGTTATACTAGTTGCCTCACACAACCCTATGAACTAGATTACCGTCTTTATTTTATGAAGAAACTATGCTTATAAGAGTTGAGATTTGTACAGGATTTTATTATTTGGTATGTTGTAAAGCTGAGTATTTCAACTCAGTTCTTCTCTTTCCCTGTTTTCTTTTTTTAATAATGGACTTTATTAGCTTCCTTGATCACATTTAAAATCATATATTCTTTTTACCGTAAATCACAGCTTCTATAGTAATTATAATAAGGTTAATTTTGGACATGTTTTTAAAGGAAAGTTAGAAACTTTTTAAAAAGTTTTTCTTCTGAGAGTACAATTATTGAGGTAAAAGTAAGTTTTCTCGTTTTGTTTTACTTTTTGGAGGACACTCATACTTTTAGAGATTATGAAGCTGCATACATTTTCTTATGGTCGTGTCATTCTTGACCTGGATAGCATTTCTGTATGTTAGTAGAAGTAAGACTGAACTCGGAAATGTTATTTCAAATTCTGATTTTCATGGTGGTGCCACCACTATGTTTTGTGAACTTGTAATACTAAACATTATGTATCCCTCCTTAATCCTAAATTCTCTTCTAGCAATTGCACCATCTGTCTACAACAGATCTTTTTGGAATATTTATTTATATTTATTTTCTTTCTCATTGCCCATTCTATTATGCTGCTTCAACTTAGTTCCCATCAACAGCAATGCATTAAAACTTCTCTTCTTAAGGTCAGTAACAACTAAATCCAGTGGACACGTTTTATTCTTTTTCACTCCCAATCTTTGGGAACTTGTAAACTTTTCTTCTTTGGCCTCGTCTTCTGTGATATCCTCCCTTCCTAGTTTTCCATCTGTTTTTCTGTCCTTAGCTTTCTTTCAAGACCCTTCTTTCTCTACCCAATTTATAATATTATAGTTCCTCGTGGTTCATTTTTCACCCTCTTTTAGTCTACACTTCCTTGCCGTTTGACCCCACCTCTTCTTATGGCTTCAGTTACCACCCAATTATATCTTTTTTTTGAGCTCCATACTCAACTGTCTATTGGACAACTCTGATTGAATGACCAAAGACACGTAAGGCTTAATGTCCAAAATAGTACTCATCATATTCCTCCCCAAATTTGTGTATTTCTTATAAAATTAATGTCATTGCTCTTCATCAAGTGACCAAGCCAAAAACTTGAGAGCATTCTGGATTTCTTTCTCAGCCACATGCCACCAAAATCTGTTGACCTTTTCTTGTATCACAAGTCTGCCTTTTCCTTGTCATCATCATAACCACTGCCTTACTTTAGACCTTCATCATTTCTTACTTAGATACCTTTAGGGTTCCCTAAGTAGTTATTCTGCTTCTGTACACTTTTCTGATCAATATTCCTATGTAATCATTTAAAAATGCAAAGCCAATTGCACAACAGTGTTAATGTACTTAACATTCAGTGCTCAATCAGAAAGGTAATATTGTTAAAATGACCATACTACTCAAAGCAATTTATAGGTTCAGTGCAATCCTATCAAAATTCCAGTGACATTTTTTATAGACGTTAATAAAAAAATCCTAAAATTTTTATGGGACCACAAAAAATCCCCAATAGCCAAAGCAATCTTGAGAAAGAACAAAGATGGAGGCAAACTATATTACAAAGCTATAGTAATCAAAACAGTATGGTATTGACATAAAGATAGAGACATAGATCAGTGGAACAGAATACAGAGCCCAGAAATAAACCCATGCATATATGGTCAATTAATTTTTGACAGAGGAGCCAAGAATATACAATGGGCAAAGAATAGTCTCTTCAATAAATGGTGATGGGAAAACTAGTTAGCCACATGCAAAAGAATGAAACTGGATCCCTGTCTCACACCATAGATAAAAATCAACTCAAAATGGGTTAAAGGCCTGAATGTAAGATCTGAAACTTAAATTACTAGATGAAAACATAGGGGATAAACTCCTAGACATTGGTCTTGGCAATGATTTTTTTGGACTTGACACCAAAAGCAAAGGCAACAAAAGCAAAAATAAACAAGTGGGACTACATAAAATTAAAAAGCTCTGTACAGCCTCAGAAACCATCAAGAAAATAAAAAGACATTCTATGAAATGGGAAAAAATATATGCAAACTGCATGTATGATAAGGGGTTAATATCCAAAATATACAAGGAACTCAGACAACTCAATAACCAAAAAAAAAAAAAGAAAGAAAAGAAAAGAAAAAAACCCAAGTAACCCAATTAAAAAATTGGGCAAAGGACCTGAATAGACATTTTTGCAAAGAAGACATATGAATGGTGAGTAGGTATGTGAAAAGGTACCCAAAATAACTAATTACAGGGAAATACAAACCAAAACCACTATGAAATATTACTTCACACCTGTTAGGATGTCTGTTATCAAACAGACAAAAGATAACAAATGCTGGCAAGGATGTGGAGAATAGGGAAACCTTGTACAGTGTTGATGGGAATGTAAGTTGGACAGCCACTAGGAAAAACAGTATGGAGGTATCTGAAGAAATTAAATATAGAACTACCATATGATCCAGCCATCCTGCTTCTGGGCATATATCCAAAGGAAGTGAAATCATTATCTCCGAAAGATATCTGTACTCTCATGTTCATTGCAGCTTTATTCAGAATAGCCAAGGTATGGAAACAACCTAAGTATTGTTGACAGATGAATGGATAAAGAAAGTATGATATATGTATATAATGGAATATTATTCAGCCTTAAAAAAAGAAGGAAATCCTGACATTTTGCAACAACATGGATGAACTTGGAAGGCGTGCTAAATGCTAAATGAAATAAGCCAGATAAAGACAACAAGTACTGCATGGTATCACTTATATGTGGAATCTAAAAAAAAAATTCTTTTTAAAGATGAACTCATAGAAACAGAGAGTGGAAAGGTGGTTGCCAAGGGGTGGGTGATGTGGGAAACAGGGACAGGTTGGCAAAAGGGTGCAAACTTTCAGTTATAATATGAATAAGGTCAGAGGATTTAATATATAACATGGTGGCTATAGTTGATAATACTGTATTGTAAAGTTGAAGTTTGCTTTGAGAGTAGGATTTAAATATTCTCACCAAAATGAAAAGAAAGAGAAAAAAAGTTAAATATGTGAGGTGATAGATGTGTTAAGTCAGAATCCTTTCACAATAATATGGATCATCATGTTGAACGTTTCAAGTATCTTACAATTTTACCTGTCAATTATTCCTCAATAAAGCTGGAATAATCAAAAAACATATAAAATATAATAATCCCCATTTATATAAGTTGCATTTTAAAAGTTATCTCTAATCAAAGGAAGTTTCCTTAAGAGCTTAGAAAATGAGTTCAGAAAGCAGCTTTTAAACATATTAAACACCTCCTACCAAACTTGTTTGTTTAGAAATGAATACTTCTTGATTCTTTATTCTTCCAACAAAGATTAACAATTTAATCCTTTATTTATTTATGTTGTTGTTGTTAGAGTTTCACAGAAGTCCTCAAAATGTTACCTTGTCTTGTTAGCAAGATGAATATTCTTGGGAAACTCAAGGAAAAATAATAAATAATTGTAGTTCTAGACTTCTGTTCAGTTTCATTTTGGGTTGAATTTGGTCTAGGATGACCAGCAATCTCTAAGTCCATTGAGGTTGGAACACACTCTCTGTAGCAAACGACTGATTTATTACAAACTAGGAGTGTCATACTGTTGCAACTCAGATGGAGACTCAAAAGTAAAAGAATACACATTAGTTTTAAAATGGAAATAAATGACAAATGATTATGATTTTCTGCAGTTTCTTTGTCATTTAATTTCCAGCCTTAACAAATTTTTCCCTATTTAACTGAGAAAGCTCACAAAGGGAAACAGTAATGCTACAAATTAGTGACCTAATACTCTGTCATGAGCTCACTGTTTAATGGAAGAACTCCAGATGGTGATCATTTCCCATTTTGGAAATATTTTATATTGATGATGCTAAGAAAAACAATAACAAGTCAAACAAAAATTTTAGTCAGACGCCTGAATATATCACTTGGAAATTCTCAGTGTTACTTTCAGAATTATTTCATATAAAAGAATATTCACTTTTGTGGTTATTTTTACTAACCTGGACTGGTCTAATTTTACTAAAATGAAGAATTAGAAGTTTAAGGAAAAATCATCTAGTGCCTTACTGGCCACATAAACTTCTTGTTTAGTTATCCAGTCCCCAGAATATCATTGACATTCACAAATGTTTCTTATTTAATAATGTCATGCTGCCAGAAGTCCAAGTATCGCCACTCAGAGCTATAATGCAAGTGTGCTTCTTTAATGAATGGTTCATATTAAAAATGTTAGAATGCCTTTCAGATGAAAAACATTTTGAATTCAGCAGTTCATTTTTTTCTCAACAGGCAGGAACTCATTAACAGAATAATACTGGTAACAGAGGCATTTTTCAAAGAAAATAATATCCCCAATAAATGCAAGCTGCATATCTTCTCATCTTTGGAATAAGTAGGCCTAGTTTTCATCTGTAAAAAGGGACAGCTTGTTTTCATCACATTGCACATTTTAAACATCTTACAATTTTATTTGTCAATTATACTCAATAGAGCTGGAATTGTTTAAAAAACATAAAAAATAATAATCCTCATTTATATAAGTTGCAATTTAAAAGTTGTTTAAAAAGTTTATGTTGTTGGCTTTGTGAATCAACTTTTCATTATGAAAATAAGTGAATATTGAGTGAATAAATCTAATTTGGGTCTAGATTTCTACCTTTAAAACTTGTAATTATCACTATTACCATATGACTGAATGCCTTCATCATCCCAATCTCTATATTGGGTGCCTTTTAACTGTTATATGGTAGAGTTTTGCATGAGGACACGTCAAGTACATTTCAGAGTGGAAGCCCATTTCTATCCTTGTGTGTCTATGTTCCTGATACCTTAGGGTATTGATTTTAAGAGAAGTCAATAAGACTTAGTAGTTAATAAGGCTTTAGGACTAGGTTATAAACTTACATGGGCAGGTCCTCATAATCTGATGCAGTTCCCCGCCTGGTGCAAAGGCTTGGACTTCTAGGGCCAGGCCTGGGCTGGGCTCACAGGAGCTTCGTGGAGCCCTCAGGGCAGCTGTCCACCCAGCAGAGGACTCTGGCTTTCTGAGGATCTAGGCCCAGACCAAAAGCAGTGAGCATCCCAGGAGCCACAGAAGAAAGGTGCCAGCCTGGCACAGGACCCGCCCCGCGGCCTTGACAGATTGACATGGTCATATTTTTTTGATGATTATTGATTGCTGTTTTCTATGGAAGATGGAACCACACAATCGGATACCAAATGGAGATAAACGATTAGTATTATGTAGATTCGTTAGCTGATAAATTTTATGTATTTCTTTTTAGATCCAGATTTATTTCTTTGAAGAAAAAATACTTGGTGGATTTTGTACATAAATGCGATATGAAGGAGGGTAGAGGAAGACAGTAGTAGGAGCTATTATCTATTTTCTTATGGTCAAGAAGGGCAAAGAATCAACATTTCTGACTGTTTAGTATTTGCAGTATAATTTTTTTTAAGAAGTATTTTCTAATATCATTGCCCCAGCAAGAATTCTTTCCTTTGTGGTCCATTATGCTCTATATGGACTTATGTCACTTATTTTACTTAATTTCTTAATGTGTCCATTCTGCCACATCTCTCACCACTAGATTTTAACTTCTTAAGGTTAGCAACTGTGCTGTTTTCAAATGTGTTTCATCCTTCCTAGTATAGGACCTGTCACAATAGGCCTTTATAAATTACTGTATAATAAATACATGAATAATTTTGTCTGCTAGCTTACCAGCACATAGGATAAGAGATGAGTACGTATATGCATATGTGGATTTTAATAACTTTCCCCCTAATTGAAAAGTAATACACGTGTTGTAAAAATATTTGAGGAAGTATAAAGTTGGAAATGAAATAGGAAAAATGAATTACTATTCAGAAGTAAGCATTATACAATTTGGTCTATTTCTGGTCTCCAGAAGTTAAAATATATTGTGAGAAGCATGGTTGACCATCTGTATTCAGACTTGGATTCTTAAACAGAGTGCTGATATATTGATATATTTGCTCTTTCTGAATAAATCCTTGGTATAACTGCCCTTTTGCACACAAGTAGGTGTAGAAATCATAATAATGAAGCTGTGTTTTGTACCAGTTTATGAGTATGTGTCTGTTTTTGCAAGTGAACTCTCTATTGTTATGATTGGTGAGGTAGGTCAGTAGCTGCCTGGACTAGCTCACCAGCAGTCTTGCAGGTGTGTTTCACATTGACAGAATTGGGGAAAAAAGAGTGATCTAAGCAACAAATAAGCTTGTGATGTCTGCTTAGCTAATCTGATCATTGTATTTACAACTATTACATAGCATTTACATTGTATTAGGTATTTTCAGTAATCTAGAGAAGATTTAAAGTATGTGAGAGAATGTGCATATGTTATATGCAAATACTACACCATTTTATGTAAAAGACTTGAGCATCCTTGGATTCTGGCATCCACAGTGGGATCCTGGAACCAATCCCTGTGGATACCAAGGGACAACTGTACTCTGATGCTCAAGAGAGAATAGAGAAAGATGGAGGTGCTGTCAGCATGTAGGAGAACTTGAAGCCACAGGAGCAAACAAGACACTCAAGAAGCAGGACATAGAGTGAGAAGAGGGCTCAGTATCTGACCCTGAGGGTTCAGTGACTTGTAAGAAGAGAGGGGAGGAGAAGGAAAATTCAGTAAAGATGTTGAGAAAGAGTGGCCGTGATAATGAGACACACAATGGGGATAGAATAATGGTGTGTGCACAGAAACAGAATTTTGATGAAAAGGTAAGATAAAGTAACAATATTACCAAGTTCCTATTATATACCAAGATTTGTGCTAGGTGCTTTGTATATATTATCTCAATTATTCCTTATAACAATCCAAAATATTATTAACCTGATTTTATATGTGAGAACACAGACATTAACCCATTCAGGTTGTCATAGCTGGTAAGTAGAATAACCAGCCTTTAAGGCCTGTCTGCCAACCATACTTGTGTTCTTTCTTGTATACATAGTACCAAATTCTGTAGAAAGTTCAACAGAACCACTGTATTTTACAATATTTTACAATTAGGAAATTGGTTATGACCACTGAGGGGAAAGTTGTCGATGTTTAATGAAAGCAAGAACACAACACTTGACACATATTATTGCCAAATTCTTCAAAGAATAAATTTCAGACCCTCAGTAAAATAAATATGGTTAATCAATTAATGAGTATCTATTGCTAAATTCAACACAATTCAGAGAATTTGGAGAGTTGAACACATATTAAATTATATTCCTGTCATAAAGTAGTTAAGAACAAAGAAGGCAAAAATAAAAATAAAAATTAGTAATGTCAGTAATAGAGAAGTTAAAGACAAGGGCCTGGGCCCTAAATAGTCTGGCACATTACTAAGCCCCAGGGACTCCCAGACACAAGTGGAAACTGTTTAGCTCAGGCCATTATCACTATCGATGATGGATGTGTAAGTTCAACTCAGGAAATAATAAAATCAACAGTAGCATCACTGAGTACCAGAAACAGCAGCACATAATGTCATTAATCATTTATATTCGTTACTACCCTCAACCCTGCTCCAAGGTAGATAAACATTATAAGGGATGCTAAGAAATTTTAACAAAATTCTGTGCACACACCATTACTCTGTCCCGGTGGTGTCTCTTATTATCCTGGCCACTCTTTCTCAACGTCTTCACTGAATTTTCCTTCTCCTTCCTTTTCTTATAAGTCACTGCACACTCAGGGTCATACATTGAGCCCTCTTCTCACTCTGTGTCCTGCTTCTTGAGGTTCTTATTTGCTCCTGTGGCTTCAAGTTCTCCTACATGCTGACAGCACCCCCATCTTTCTCTATACTGTCTTGAGCACCAGAGTATAGTCATCCCTTGGTATCCACAGGGGATTGGTTCCAGGACCCCATTGTGGATACCAAAATCTGAGGATGCCCAAGTCTCTTATATAAAATGGCACAGTACTTGCGTATAACCTATGCACATTCTACCATACTTTAAATCCTTTCTAGATTACTTATAATAGCTAATACAATGTAAATGCTCTATAAATAGTTGCCAGTGTGCGACAAGCTCAAGTTTTCCTTCTTGAAACTTTCTTGAAAATTTTTTTAAAAATATATTTGATCCACTGTTGGTTGAATCCATGTATGCAGAACCCATGGATATGGAGGGATGACTGTACTCAACATACCTAATGGTCTTATCTACTTTGGATACCTAGCAAACAAATTGAACACAACACGTACGTTGCTAAATAAACTCAGTATTTTCTTTTAAGACATATATTTCCTTTCTCAGTTAATAGTCACTTAAATTACAGTCATTGGCCCCATGCTTTATGTGTGCTTCATGTCACTGTTCACAAGTCCTACTAATTTTGTCTCTAAATCATTTTTGGAGTTTGTCCTCTTATCTCCATTCTTCAGTTCTTTCAGATTAGGCTCCATCTTCTATTTCTCTGCTCTCTAGTCAATCCTTCACACTGTCGCCACGTTTATCTTTTTACTTATAAATATCATATCTCACTTGTTAAATTCTTTAGTAACTCAGGAAAAGTGAAAACATATATTAACACAAAACCATAAAGTAAAATTCATAGCTTTATTCATAAGAACCTTAAACTGAAATATCCGTCAACAAGTGAATGGATAAACAAATGTGGCATGTCCATACAATGGATTAAAATGGAATAGAAGGAATGAACTATGGATACACATACAACATGGATGAACCTCAAAATCACACTGAGTGAAAGAAGCTAGAAACAAAGAATACGTATTGTAGGATGCTGTTTATATAACATTCCAGAAAATGTAAACTAATGTATACTGACATAAAACAGATCAGTAATAGTATAAAGCCAGGAGTAAAGGGGAAGGGTTGGGCTGCAAAGAGGCACAAGGTATCTTTTGGGAGTAATCAGTAATCTTGATTGTGGTGGCAGTTTCACTGGTGTGTGCGTTTGTCAAAATTCATTGAATTGTGCACTTTAAATAGATGCAGTTTACTGTATGTGAATTGTACCGCAAGAGTTGGTTAGAAAAAATTTTCTACAGGGAAGGGTTCTCTGTTACCTTCGGGATGCAAGCCACATTTCTGAACAATCTGATCCCAATTTGCTTTTCCATCCTTTTTTCCTTCCACTTTTTGATGTGTGCTTTCAGCTCCAGCTACCCGACACTGCTGACCATCTCCTAATATGCCAAACACTTTATTTTGTTGCCTTGGTTCATATTCTTCACTCTGTCTGAATTGTTCCCTACTACCTTTCTTTCCTTTCTCAACAAAATCAAATATATCCTTGATGAGTAGGCCCTGAAGTCTACTTCTTCTGTGAAACCTTCCCCAACTGTTTGCTTTCATATCACTTTCTTTATTACTTAGTTTTGGTGCCTTAATCTCCCAACAGTAGAGCTAATCTTATTTATTAAACTGGTACATAGTATGGACATATAAAACATTTTTGGTTACATGTTTTAATATTAGATGAACCATTAAAGAATGATGACATGACAATTAGCATTATTGTTAGAAGAGGTTACATGGCTGGCTAAGCTTGGGAATATTACTTTGGTGAGTACTGTGGTATAGCTCTCCAGACTAGAGACTTGATTTTGACAATGTACCAAGAAGTTATCAGTCTCTTTATTATAGACTAATACAGACCAAATTCATTTAAGACTAATATATAGGCTTGAATGCCAATTTGTTGATTTATAATGTAGACCATTTTTGTTAAGTGGATGAGAATGCTTGTTTTTATGGATTAGCATAATCTTTCTGGGTTTGACAGTAACAAGGCAACCTAAGGTTGCTTAGTGGGCATGGGATTGATCATGGGAAGTTGGTTCGAATCTGGTCAGATTTCTGGGTCTCAGATTCTATATTAACTGTTTTCTGCAGCACATTTATTTGTTTATTTATTTTTAAATATTTATTTATTTATTTTGGCTGCACAGGGTCTTAGTTGTGGCACACGGGATCTTCACTGTGGCATGCCTGTGGGATCTAGTTCCCCAACTAGGGATCGAACCTGGGCCCCCTGCTTGGGAGCGTGGAGTCTCACCCACTGGACCACCAAGGAAGTCCCTGCAGCACATTTATTTTTATTTCAGTTATGTCACAGGGTGATTTATTTGGCTATGTCTTTATGCTGCCTTGGTATAACACCTTTTATTCTGGTAGTCTGGTAGCTCAGGTAGGACCTGAGCTTAGCTTTGTGTTTTCTGCAGAGTAGATTGACTATGTGATAGAATGTGATAGATTTTTATCTTTTATAGGTCTCTCTTTCTTCAAAATTAGTAGTATGTTCTGAATGATTAAGGATTCAACAGAAGTCTTACTTATCCTTGGATTATTCAGGGCTCACTAGGTTGGAAACATTTGTGACTGGACTGTAGAGTTGGTTGTCAAGGGTTATGTATTAGTCAGGGTTCTCCAGAGAAACAGGACCAATAGGATATATAAAGATATATAGAAAGAGATTTATTTTGAGGGATTAACTCATCTGATTATGGAAGCTAAGAAGTCCCACGTGCTCCATTTGCAGGCTGGACACCTAAAAAGCTGGTAGTATATAGTTCCAGTCTAAACCCAAAAACCTGAGAACAAGGGGGCCAGTGTTGTAAATTCCACTCTGAGTCCAGAGGCCCAAGAACCAGGAACACTGTTGTCTGAGGACAGAAGAAAATGGATGTCCCAGCTCAAGCAGAGAGTAAATGCGCCCCTCCTCCACCTTTTTGTTCTATTCAGGTCCTCAACAGGTTGGATGATGCTCACCTGCGTTGGTTAGGGCAATCTTCTTTACCCAGTCTACGAATTCATAATCTCTTCCAGAAACTTCCTCACAGAAATAATGTTTTACCAGCAATGGGTACCCCTTAGCCTAGTCAAGTTCACACATAAAATTAACTATCATGGGTTAGTAAGCTAGTTAAAAAGTGATGATGAGCAAGAGATTAAAGTCCAGGAATGAAGGGCTTTGTTTGTCAAGTTAGGCCTTTATCTAGTTGTAGTGGTGGTGGTGGTCAGTAGTAGTAATAGTAGAAGTAGTAACAGAAGTGGTTATAAAAGTAGTATTAGTGATAACAAAGATTATGATAATGCAGAAGAAAATATTTACTGAGTGCTCACTAGATGCTAGTCACTTACTTATCTGTATTATATTACTCAATGTTCACAATGCATGTAGACTAAGAAGAATTTTATAATTATTTTAGGGTTGTAGTGAACATTAAATGAGAATTATAGAACATTAACACATTTTAAGTGGAGAGTAAATGCCAATTATTATTTTAACAGTGGCTTTACTTAGTTTAGAAAGAAGAACACCAATGACTTGTGTTTGTTTTCATGATCTATAGAGAAACACACACACACACACACACACACACATACTATTCAGTACCTTATATTTTCTTTTGGCAGTTAAACAATATATGGTAAAAGAATATAACTAAAATTTTGATTTTTGATAACATTATTCACTACCCTATGATCCTATGCCATATTTTCATTTAATGAGGATCACCGTGCCATGCTTTTTTCTAGTAATACAATGACTTTTATGAAAAGAAAATGGCTAGGAAGGTTAGAGAAAGGTTACAAGCAAATGTTCTCACAAAGTTGCTGAAATAGGAAAGCAAAGGAAATAGCTCTTTTCCTGGAATCCTTATCTAATAGAAAGAATCATTTTATTTTGGGGAGGTTTGGGAAGATGTTTCTCTATCATTTTAGAGGGGAAATTTTAAATTGGCTTTATCTTCAAAGACATGAGAGATTCCTGTTGTGCATTTTTGTTTATTTATTATGGCATCATTTTAGGACATTCAGGGTTATTTTAGAATGTCTCCAAGTATTACATTTATTTTTATGTGAAACACTATTGTTCTTTTTTGTAGGTTTCCAAGTTTGGAAAGACCAATGTTAATAATGAAGTCATCTCTCTGAAGTAGTTTCTTCTGTACTCCATAGGCTAGGATGACTTTTCTTTTATACCTATTCAGAGAATTTCTATTCAGTTTGTTATTAGTAATCACCCCCCAGTCACTTTCTTCATATCTGTTTTCTAGATAACATTTCCCTAGTGTTGTGTGTGATTCTTCCTTAAGGGTATTATTTTATACTTCTTTACATTAAATCTCATCTTAGACCTGTCCTTTCAAATCCCCAAGTTGTCCATATCCATCCAGGTACTTGATTGATTTT
The DNA here is from genome assembly GCF_965194825.1 of Balaenoptera physalus. Taxonomy (NCBI): domain Eukaryota; kingdom Metazoa; phylum Chordata; class Mammalia; order Artiodactyla; family Balaenopteridae; genus Balaenoptera; species Balaenoptera physalus. The sequence continues at coordinate 79,522,761 of NC_138883.1, read as the reverse complement.
CTTTTCTTTTTAATCCATCCTAGCTTTGTATCATCTGTAAACTTGATCATATTTGAATTTACATTCTCCTCCATGTCATTAATGGCTATGTTGTATAGACTACTCCTCATCCCTGGGGGACTCTGCTGGATATACTGCTAGATGTTCTCAGCTCTACTGATAATAATTCATTGCTTCCTTCTCATCCTAGATTTCTTTATCCACTGTTCTATACTGTTATACAGGCAATGCCTCTATCATCTCTGCTTCCTGGATGCTCCTATGTCAATCACTTTAAGATATGGATTAAATCATTGTATTCCTTTATCTAATTATACCATTGCTTAAATTTTTTAAAAAAGTTACTCAACCTGGGAATACATTGTCCTTAAATAGAAATTTCTTGGAAATTTCTATCAAACATCAGTGAATCTTTAAAAATATATCAAGTGAGAAAACATTTTGGAAGTGCTGCCTTTATCTTCTCCATGGAAAATGGTCTCCAGTTATTTGGATTTTAGGTAAAAAGAATAATTATTTCCCCCCAGAGCTGAGAGGGTGACTTAAATATATATTTTTTAAATATAATTTCTTTTTCTCTGAATGTGGATTGCATTTCCAGTAAGTTATTCTGTTTCAAGGTGGTCTTCTAAATGAAACACGGTTCATTTATAATTTTTAGAACATGATGCAGAGCCACATGTTATTTATTTTTTAATCATATATTTTTCTTTATTTTCAGGAAAAAGAAGAAGTAGAGGGAGTATCAGTAGGTGCTATACTCTCTGACTATCAGCATGTTCGAGTAGAAAATGTGTAAGAAAACGTTAATTTGTCCTATATTTTTAAAGTTTATGTATTTTAAGAATGTGAATAAATAAAAACTCAATATGGGATTGACATATATACACTAATATGTATAAAATAGATAAATAATGAGAACCTGCTGTATAGCCCAGGGAACTCCATTTCGCTGTAAAGTAGAAACTAACACAACATTGTAAAACAGCTATACCCCAATAATAAATAAATAAATAATTATATCCAAATAATAAATAGATATGGTATTCTACATGCCCCATGAAACTAAATGTATTGCCCTAAGTAACAAAAGTTGCACTTTTACTTTTTTTCTATCCTTATATCAACACATGAGAAAACTTACCATAAGGAAAAGTAAATTATTTATAATAAAAAACTGAAACAAAGATTTTTTTGAAGTCAAAGTATTATTTTCAATTTTTCCTTATTTGAATTAGTACACCCTTTTAATATCTTAACTTATCATCATTTGTAATAAAAGTGCAGTAATAAAGAAAAAAAATGTATTAAGAAATCTCTTCTTTGGTCCTTAGAATTCAGTTCTTGACTAAAAATATTCATGAGATTGAAATACTTCTATAAAAAGCCATTCAACTTTAAAGGAATTTTTAGATTGTTGCTCCTCCCATCTCCCCCACCTCCCAAGCAATGTAGTACTAGTAAAAAACATTGTCTGTACAAGTACCAAAATAGTCAACTCCTTTGATCTACTCAAAAAACATAAGGTCAAATGAAAATAATGATTATTAAATGTTGGCTTGGCAAAACACCCCCGAATGAATTTAATTTCCATTTTTAATTTATTCGGATAAATAAAATATTGTGTAGAGACTTTACATGTCATTATATTAGCAAAACAGAAAATAAGGACTTCACTGTTAATCTTGAGCACAGTTCGATGTAGAAATAAATGATTTTGCCATGTAAAAGGGTAAATGGAAATAAGATAAGGGCTGTATTTAGGTAATAGTTTCATGTTCTTGACAAAGAAACATTCATATTGACTATCTCATTAAACACTCGCATATTAATAGACTTGAAAACTAGTTTTATTTTTTACTTTATTTATTTTCTCTCTAATTCCACAATGAATTTAAGGCAGTTAAATATATAGAATTTTAAAAGTAAGTGAAGGGAAAGCAGGACAAAGAATAAATAAACGAAAAGAAGTATGATGATCTCATATTTGGGGGACTATCAGAATCTCTGGAGAATGGAGAGCGGAGGTGGAAGTGGGGGAGGAGGTCAAACGTGTATTTGGAAAAAGTTTTCCTTACATTCTATCTGCCTACATTTGAGAACAGCTGATTTATTGATGGAGATGGATTGCATATCCCTTAGCCATATGTTAAAAATAATATTATTCTCATCAAGTTTTAAGTCATGTTCTCTGAGAATTATTTTGTTTAAAAATCTTTGTTTTTGAATAAGTTCAAACCTACATGGTTCACTGGGTAGCCAAGCTGTAGATAGGGCTGACATCTGTTTATGAAAGCTTTAAGGAGCAGAATGAAAATGTGCTCCTGAGGTGAAGCTGCCTTATAGCAGTATCTAAATGGGAGAAGGGCCCATTGATTACTCATAGGTAGAGGCAAGCTATTTCTCAAAATGCAGTCTCAAGTACACTTCAACACATGGTTTAAGATGCCCAGATTATATACCATAAAGCACATCTGTAATAATTTAATCCTTGAAAATTGTAAAGCAGTGTTATTGGGAGTCTGTTGGTCTACAAACTCAGGTTTGAATTAGCTGATCTTCAATTTGTAGTTAGTGTTGCATCATTATATTTTCAAGGTATAAAGCACTTAATAGATGTCACAAGCTCAAATACAACAGTGATTTACAGAGGAAGCTTATTTCAGCCATGATATTTTAAACTGTTAAAGAATTTAAATAGGTAAAGAAGTATGACTTAAGTCTAAAAATAGCCAAAAGATCAGGGATACCGAAGAAACAATCAAGAATTCTGCAATAAGGCCTGGAAGGAATACAATTTTTTTCAAAAAAAAAAAAACCTTTTAGCTGAAAAAGGTGGAGAGAAGTTTGATTAGTAGGCATTAAAGATTGGTGATAGGACAGCAAAAACTGTAATGCTTGTGTTACATGGATAGTTACAGTTTTATTATTTTTGTATTTATTAACTGCCTCCACATTGCTTTAGATGCTCAGGACATTTTACAAAGGTAAATTATATACTGATGAAAGTCTCTACATTCAGGAAGATTTTGATTTCTTTGAAGGTCAGGGTATATGTGCATGAAAAAAGGAGTGATATTTCTAAGACCATATATGAGTAAATGACTAAACGTGTGGTACATTTAATAGGTACTGGGATTATCTGAGAAAGAGTTCAGTGTGTGCTGGAGTAGTCAGCCAGGAAACCTTACTGACACTAGGGATGATGGGGTTTAGAGCTATGTTCTTTTAATTTGCAATCTGATCTCAGCCACTTACTCTGTGACTTGAGCAAGGCACTGGCTCTGACTACCATTTACTGAAGACCTATTTTATCCAGGTATTGTACTACATTTTTTATCTACATTACTTTTAATTGATCAATCAATTAATCTACATTAATTTTAATCAATTGGTCCTCCCTGAGAAAGTGACATTTAAGCAAAGGCATAAAGCAAGTGAGGAAGGTAGGGAACATGGCAAGTGTGTTAGGCAAGAGTGAGCAGGCCAGGCGTGGCGGGTTGGAGTGAGAGGAGAGTAGTGGGAGATGAGGTATGAGAGCCAACCAGGGTGAGATCCATGTAGGTCTAATTTACTAGGAGTAATGGGGAGAGTTCTGAGCAGAGAAATCCCATGATCCGTTTATGTTTTAAAAGGGTCACACTGGCTACTATATTGAAAACTGATTTTAAAAGGGCAAGAATGGAAATGGGAAGAAGTTAGGAGAGATACTGGTGGCTCAGACCAGCATTTTAGCAGTGGTATTGGTGAGGAGTGGTCATATTCTGCATTGTGGTAGATTGGATGTGGAATGTGAAGAAAAGAGGAATAATGAATGACTTCACCTTCTAATATTTTAATCTTCTCAAGAACTTTGGAAGGAAATATTTTTGTCCCTAGGTATGAACTGGGAAACTAAAGGCCTGGAGCTTAGCTCTGACTTGTCAAAGTCATGCAGGTAGTGAGTGTAGAAGGAGGTTTCAAACTCAGATTTGTCTGGAATCCAAAATCTGCATTCTTTCTACAGCAACATAATGTAAAATACGTAGTACAATACCTGCAGCATACTAGGTATTCAATGAATGTACTTTTTGTTCTTACTATTTTCTTTTCACTCAGTCGAATTTTTTTTTTTTTGCTGTCTTTATGATTATGCTTTTTCTTAATTCTTTTTGTTTGTATTAACATATCTTTATTTTACCTTTCTTCTCTTTTTTATTGAAGTATAGTTGATTTACAATATTATGTTAGTTTCAGGTGTACAGCAAAGTGATTCACGTATATATTTTTTTCGGATTCTTTTCCATTATAGGTTATTACAAGATATTGAATATAGTTCCTTGTGCTATACAGTAAACCCTTGTTTATCTATTTTATGTATAGTAATTTTTATCTGTTAACTCCCATACTTCTAATTTATCCCTCCCCCTCTCAGAGTCAAATTCTTTAAAAAAAATTTCAGTTATTAGATAAGAATAATTCATATAACCATAGGTATTATAAATGTAATCAATATATAATTATTTTATTAGGATAAATGTATTTGCCTGTGCTTCACAATTTTGATACCCAAGAAAGTTCTAAAACAAGAATAAACATCCATTAGCATGTGGAAGCTTTTTTGCATAGATTTCTAAACTTAGAGTCTTACTAAAATTAATATTTCTAATCTGCCTGGAGATTTCATTTTTATCTGTTTATGCATAGCCCATGGAAATTAAATATATTTATGTTGTATATATAAACTTCATTATGCAAAACATGTTTTTAAAAGGATTTTATATGCTAAAATCCTTGAGAGAAGCAGTATGTTTAAAATCAAAGTAATTGCTGTGGGTCCAAGTATAGAACATTAAGATATCATCTGATTTTTTTAAAATTATGTTATAGGTGTAAAAGGCTTAATCTCCAGCCTTTAGCTTACCTTTGGCAAAGAAACCAGGAAGATTTGCTCCGAGAGATGATATCATCTAACGTTCAAGCAATCATCATCAAAGTAGCAGCTCTAGGTATGTAACCAGAATTCCAAGGGAGCTGTCTGTTACCACACAGATAATCTGAGTTCACTAATAAGCAATTACAAGTAAAAAGGAAGAATGACTTAGAATATAAAAATGTGGAGTCACAAGCTGAAAAAATTGAGTAAGGGGAAGTTTTAAAATGGGCTTTTGGGGCTTCCCTGGTGGCACAGTGGTTGAGACTCTGCCTGCTAATGCAGGGGACGCGGGTTCGAGCCCTGGTCTGGGATAGATCCCACGTGGCGCGGAGCAGCTGGGCCCGTGAGCCACAACTGCTGAGGCTGCGCGTCTGGAGCCTGTGCTCCGCAGCAAGAGAGGCCGCGATAGTGAGAGGCCCGCGCACCGCGATGAGGAGTGGCCCCCGCTTGCCACAACTAGAGAAAGCCCTCACACAAAAACGAAGACCCAACACAGCCAAAAATAAATATATAAAAATAAGTAAATAAAAGATTACTATAAAATGGGCTTTTGATTATTAACCAAAGTGATTAATAGTGAGCCTCTTTTCTTTTTTTAGTATATAACTACCTCTAAAACTGGTATTATATTGTGGTCCTTCAATTTAAGTTCTTTTTATAAGATATGGAAATCATATTCATAGGAAACAGAAAATATAGTTTGATTTTTTTTGAAGCTTTTTAAAATCTGTATTTGGTATAACACATGATATTTTCCTTGTATTTTTTTTAACATACTTTGAATAATGCTGAAATAGAAGGATTGTCTTTGTTTGTGGTATCAGAAATAAGCCGCGTAGTGGGTTTTTGTTGAGGATGATGAGAAATTCATGTTTGAGAAAATGTCGTTTGATCAGTTAGCATAGACACAAGAGGCAGGTGGTAATCTGATTCAAAAATGGATATTACATACAAACACATTTAATTTGTTGCTTTGAATTTTTATAATTATATTCATTTTCAAGAAACCATGGGATTTGAGCCCAATTCATTTATTTCATGAACCTATTACAGTAAATGCCCTGGAGCCTCAGGGTTCTCAAAGCCTAAAACATGTACCTCATTTGAGAGTGTTCACCTTGCTGATCTCTAAAATAACAAGGTCCAAAGCTGTGGAAGATTTCACAGATGAATTCACATTTTAAACAGCATTAAAAGGAAGATTCCATAATATTTCTTCTTGGTAAACACCAAGCTGCTCTCTTCTTGTGGAAGTTGAGGTGTTATCTTTAGTGGAAAGCCTCATTTAGAGAACATGCAGTTGATCTCCTTAGCTGTTAAAAAGAAAAACATTGAGGTGGTGTTGTGTTCTCATTTTTGAGAAAATGTTGCTCAATAACTCTTATGATTGAAGTTCTCAATACAGATATATTTGTCATATGAGTTTCTATATGAATGTATACAGAATATGCTCTTTCATCACTTTCTTTGTCGCTCGCTCTCTTTTGGATTTTCTCAGATTGCATAGTTCTGTAATGAAGTTCATGTGACACCTCACTGGACAGTACATATTCTGTCCCTTTTACTACTAGAAAATGGAATGGATTAGAACCCTGAGAGATCCTGCCCTGTTAGAAAGACAGAGCAATAGAATATGACCTTACTGCCACCTTTATTATAGTATGTGGCTGATATTGCTTGTCTTTTCATTTGTGTGTGTGGATGTGTGTGTGCCCCTCTGTAAAGGTTGGGGATGGTGATTAACTGTATTAAACTTTTGGCTAAAATATGAAACTGAGATAATTTGTCCTTGACATCCCAATGACAAAAGTATAGATCCAATTTGAACATTTACAGCACAGTTTCTATTGATTGCCTATAGGTGTGCAAAGATGAAAGTTACTCTCAAGAACACTATTAAAGAAAGATTTGTTGAGTGGCACATTCCTTGTAAAGACGCAAACATAAATGATGCAATATAGGTTTCCAAGCTTCCCCCCACACACACTTTAAAATTTTCAGAAAAAGTTTTAAACAAAAAATGGGACAATAGGACCTTTCCATTCACAGAGGGGGTCAGCAAAGTTTTGTGGCCCATGAGATTATGGAATGGTCTTATAAAAGGGTTGATTCTATATGGACGTATAAAAACAAATTTCGAATAATTGTGTTACACAACCTTGGTGTCTTGCAGGCGTGAGTGAACTCGTGAAATTTTCACATTAACGGCTTAGTGCTTAAAGGAGTTTCTGGTTTTTAGACTTATTTAAAGAAGTGTTTCCACATTGGACTTAAGAACAATCCTGCCTTTTAGAAATATTTATTTTTAATTGTATGAGTATTACATGAAAACATTCTTGCCATGTAATGTTAAATTTTCATGGTTACAGAAAAGATTTGATGTGTTTTCTATCTGCTCCTCTGCTGCCAATGATTCCCTTTCCCAGAGATACCCACCAGAGTGATGCTGATCATCTTTTTAATCACTTTTTTGGTATGTGTATATGTAATATTTAAAAAGCCATAAAACAATCATAGTACTTCTACATAGAAAAATTATATGAAGAGTATCTTACTCAGTGTATTGATGGGCAACTTGCCTTTTTTCACTCAACGATATGTTTTGGAGATTTTTTTTTTTCCATGTCAATAAATGTAGATTTACTTCATGTTTTGTTTTGTTTTTAATTAACCTTTTATTGAAGTATAACATAAATACAAAAAATTGCATTCTTGTGTCCAACTTGATGAATTTTCAAAAAGTGAACATATCTATGTAATCAACACCCAAATCTAGATATAGAATATTGCTAATATCTCCCTAGTCAATACTTGCCTTGCCCTCCCAGAGGTAATAGCTCTTCTGATACTTAATACTGTAGATTCGTTTTTCCTGTTTTTGAATTTTATATGGCTGAATCATAGAGCATAGGCTCCATTGTGTCTGGCTTCTTTGGCTCAACATTATGCTTATGAGATTCATCCACGTTGTTGAATGATGCAGTAGTTTGCTCATTTCTCCTTATAGTGTAGTGTTCCATTGTAGGAGTAAACCACAGTTGAATTGTCCATTCTATCTTCGATAGCCTGTGGGTAGTTTCTAGTTTGGTACCATTATAAATAGTACTGCTATGAACATATAGTGTCATTTTGTACATTTTCTGCCCCAGACCTAGAACATCCCTTTCTTTAAGAAGACCTTGGGTTTTTTTTTAATGGGGAATGATATATATGTATGTGTATATGTAAAACCTCAGGAGTTCATGATATTTTGAAATCAGATTTAGGGCTATATAAGGACTGTAATTATTCTGTCTTCCATCTGTGCTTTCTTCCACAGTGAAAAATATTCTTGATTCTCAAGGCCATAGGAGATGTTATTGATTAGAAGATCCCATAATTACTGGGAACAAAAGATCAAGTAGTAGGTCTGTAACCCATTCTTTCCAGTAACTGGGGTAAGTCCCCTGGAAGAAAAGGAAGAACTCATATAATCTCCTTATAAACATTAATTACAGATGTCATGGCAAAAATAAACAAACAAAACAAAATTACTAATGATATTTACTAGTGGGGAAGAGTCCTTATCTTTAAACTGCCTTTAGCAGGACGTATCTGGTTGCTATGGTTGGTTTTGGTAAACAAACCTGGAATCTTTGGGTTTGGGGGCATGGCTCCCTGGAACATGTCATGTAAGGTATGTAACTATCTGAATAGGAAATCAATCAAGATGTTTTATGACTGAGGTAGCTATTTTCTGTGTAAGTGATGTAAGCTACATGCATTGCTTAGAGACCTGACCTGTTGACCTGGTTCACGGCAGGTTCAGTGTGACCAGAAAACACCTGGAGGGCTTCACGCATAGTTCTGGCCCTCTCCCTGCTTCACCTGGCCCTTTGATTGCTTGTATCCTTGGAATTATTAGTAAAGCTTGATACTAGGTAAGGTCTCTGGTTTGTATGAGTCTGATTTCACAGTACAGTCTTCTGTTACTGCAAATTGGCCTAGTCAGTGGGATTTTGTTTTTCAGACCCACAGATATATAAGACACCTTTTGGCAAGAAAAGAAAGGGTAGAAAATGGTGATGAGGACTTAACTATTGTTAGCAGCCCCAGTAAAAGCAGGGCAGTTTAAAAACAACAAAAAAAGAGATAGTAGTTGGAGAAAAAGCTTGAGACTATCTTTACCCATCACTGGAAAACCTTCTGCTTCCATATATATTTGCTAACAAAGTAACTAAATTGATCAGTAGAAATACCATACAGGTAGTTGGAGACCAAACTCAGGTGACTACTCAATGCTAACAGTATTCTGTTTAAGAGTTAGTGCTCTTTACAGAAAATACCCGCAGAAGCCTGGGGAATGATTATTGACATGGATTTTTAGAATTAACAATCAGGAAGCCATATCACTGTTCTAGACATTGTTGAATGGAAAGGAGTATCTAGGTTGAGCAGATGGATGATACGACGGTCCATTCTGTATACTTCTGAACGGTATGACAACTAACCTGCTACAGTGCATTATGGTTGGGATTTGGCAATCTTACCCTGAGAAGAGTAGGTGTCTCACCCCTTCCCTGAACTACAAATGGAATACTCCTTCCAAAGCAATAATAGAAATGGTATGAGTTACAATTAACCCTAGACTGGCTTTATTAAGACCAGAGGGAGACACATAATTTGATGCCATTGGCACAAATGATGAAGTCATGCGAGTCGGTCATCATGAAAACATTGCTTTTGGGAAGCCAAGAGACTCTTCAGGGCAGTAACTGATCTGCTGGCTTAGTTACCATGCATAGGGCTGCATTGTGAAAAACTACCAAGCTATCCAAAAGAAAGGAGGCAAAAAGGAGAGAAATGAAAAGATAGGAGAACAGTAACTGGCTCAACCAGGTGGAGTTGTTTAGATGACTTCTGAAAAATGGGTTGACAAAGTAGGAAATTGATGGAGTTTTTACTAAGGATCTAATAAAGCACTATTAAGCTTTAGGAAATGGGAGAGGCATTCTGGCACCACCTTTTAAAATGCTTCAGCAAATTCATTCTATCTGTTCTGGAGAAATTTAGCCCAATTATGAGGATCATGATTTACAGTGGAAAATAAAAAGGGGACTGAATTTATTCTCTCAGAAAGCCGTAGAATCTGAAAAACACTGAGAAGTCAGATCTGTTTGCCCAATCCCTAGCAGGGAATCTTAGGCTACATACACTGTTGGGGTGGAATGCAGAACTTTTTAGTTAGATACTGGGCTCAGTATCCTATGTAGTCCCTATGAAAGATAAGAATTGTGCACTGAAAGGCTGAGGGTGAAATTTGTGGTATATAGGAATGCTGTAGTGGAGAAAACCAAAGTAGGGCTAAGGTTAAAAATTGGAAAATATAACTCTTGAGCTTCTCCTGTGGTCATTTCATGTTTACCTGAATGCATAATTGGTATGGATATTATGTGTGAATAGTATAAGTTGCCCTTACCCTTTTTACAGGGGATGTGTACTAAGTCTGTCCCTTCATTTTGGTTTAACTGGCCATGCTAAATGGAAACCTTTGGAATTGCCCAGGCCCTTCTTAGTAGTGAACATTAAGCAATAAGGATTCCAGGAGGTCAATAGAAGATCACTGATCATTTTTAATCACCTAGTCTGGCTAGTTCCTGGAGGTTAACAATATGCAATCAAGGATTATACAAGGTAGTTCTTCCTATTGCTATAGCTGTACCTGATATAAAAAGACTATAAACAGGAAGTGCAAAAGGACCAGGGGGACTAGTATGCCATTAGAGCCCTGACCAACACCTACTTTACAATACCAGTTTCAGAGTCCATCCATGTACAATATGTTCCATTCTCATGGACTGGAACTCAATATACATTTACTGTGCTGCCACTGTGATGTTTAAATTCATCATCACAATCCAGTGAGGTAAGACTTGGACTTGAAAAACATTAATACCAACCAAGTTAGTGCATTGCATTGATAAAATCGTGAGAATTGCCTCTTCAGAGGAAGAAACTCAGGAGGAGTTAAGAACTATAGTATATATATGAAAAACAGAGGCTGGCTGACAAATCCAGCTGAAATTCAAGGGCTAGCTCAGTCTTTGAGTTTCCTGAGAATTATATGGGCTGGAGCAACCATGGGACGTTCCTCAAAATGTGAGAATTAAGTTGATATCTTCCACAGAATTCACTAATAAACAAGAATCTAAGACTAGAAGGGCTTTTGGATTTAGGCAAAAACATATTCATCATTTAGGAATCCTGTTCATCCCTATTCACAGAACCACCATAAAGAAATCTGAATTTGAGTGGAGACCTGAGCTAAAACAAGCAAACTGTAATCCCTAAGAGAAGGAAAATGAGTGAGGTGAGTGCTGCAATTGTCTTAGCTAACTGCCTGGAGGTAATTTCTACACTGCAGCATAAGGGAAAAGAACCCAAAGAGAGCTCAGGCAGTTTTCACTGAACTGAGGAGACAGAGATCACAATTCAGAGAAACCAAGGGCTGAGATTTTGTGGGACAGAATACCAGACAGAAGGGATCTTCATGGAGAGAAACCTCTGTAGACCTATAGAAAGCTTCCCTCAGTCTTCGGCAGAGTATGGATCTGCATATGTGTGAAAGGGAGCTACCTCCAGCTGAAGAAAGAATCATCAAAAAACAGTAGGCTGAACAATTTCCAGAGTTCACATAAAACTGGAAACATCCATGTTTCCACCAGTGGAAAGACCTCATCATACATGAGATATCAGGTAGAGTCCTCAAACAGGTATCACCTTAGTAGTCATGAGCCTTAGACTAAAGGCTGCTACGAACCTGATCTAGCAAAATTTAAAAGCAAGCCTCAAAAGGATCAAACTGATTTCAAATAACTTAACTTATGCCAGAAAAAAATCTAAAACTATTTAAAGAAAAATAATAAAATCCAACACATAGTATAAAATTCATAATGCCTTGCGTCTTAGTTACCAGGCATGCAAAGAAGCAAGAACATGTGATTAATACTGAGAAAAATCAATCAAAATACACCCAGATTTGGAACTGGCAGGCTAGGAAGTTATAACAGCTCTTATAAATATGATCATAATGCTCAAAAAACTAGAGGAAAACATGATTATGATAAGAAATAAAAAATATAAAAAAGCCCAACTACTACTTCAAAAATACCTTATCTGAAATGAACAATACACAGCAATTAGACATTGCAGAAAACATGAGTGAATCGGAAGACAAATAGTATCTGTCAAAAATGAAGCATAGAGGAAAAAAAGGACTGAAAATAATTAACGCAGTATCAGTGAGCTGTGGGACCATAACAAGCAGACTGACTTAGGTGTAGTGTCCTAGGAAATAGGATGGGGAGAATATTTGGAGAAATAATGGGCAAAAGATTTTTCCAGTTTGATGAAAACTCTACATCTACAGATCCAAAATTTCAATGAACCCAAGCAGAAGAAACATGAGGAAAATCACAAGGCACATTATCATCAAATTGCTGAAAACCAGTGGTCAAGAGAAAATCTTAAAAGCAGCCAATGTGAAAAAATTAATTCTATACAGAAAGCAAAGATAAAAAAATCAACAGGCTTTGCCTCAAAAGCTGTCCAAAATGGAATACAATGAATTTATATCTTAAGGTACTGAAAATCAATAAAAGTCACCAAGAATTTTATACCCAGTAAAAATAAATTGCGAAACGAAGACCATATAAAGACATTCTCAGATGTACAAAAATTGAGGGATTCATCACCTTTAGATCTGCATTTCAAGTAATATTAAAGGAAGTTTTTTGGACAGAAGGAAATAATGATTGATGAAATTTGAATCTTACAAGGCGATAAAGAGCAATGAAATAATAGAGTAGATAAATTTTAAATCTATTCTCCTAACTTTTAAAAAGATAAGCTAGATTACTTAAAGCAAAAATAATGGTAGTGAGTTGTGGGGTTTATATGGGAAGTAGATATATAATTATAGTAGCACAAATAGTATAAGGGGGAAAGTACAGTGAAATGAAGTTACAATGTGTAAGATTCTTAAATTATACATAATTATATAATACTATTTGATTGTGGACTGATAACTTACAGTTGTAAAATGTAAACCATAAAGAACCACTAAAAAATAAAACAGGTGTATAGGAGAGTAAATTGAATATTGTAAAATAATCCAAAAGAAGTCAAGAAAGGGAAAAAACAAACAGAACAGATGAGAAAAATAGAAAACAAAAAATAAGATGGTAGATTTAAACTTAATCATTTCAATAATTACATTAAATGTAAATTATTCAAACACCTCCAATTAAAAGGGATTTGCAAATTCAATTAAAAAATGAAAAAGAAGGTTCTACTAAATGCTTTCTATAAGAAACTTGCCTTAATTGTAAAGACATAAATAGGTTAAAAGTGAATTGATAGAAAAAGATACTCCATGGTAACACTAATTTAAAGAAAGCTGAGATGGTTATATTAATAAGAGACAAAGTAGTCTTTAGAACAAGGAGTATTATTAGGGATAAAGAGGGACATTTCATAGTGATAAAGGGGTCAATTTATCAAGAGAGCATAGCAGTCTAAAAGATCTGTGCACCCATAACAGTGCCTTAAGATACACAACATGAAACTGATATAAGGAGAATTGGACAAATCCACGGTTATACACAGAGCTTTCAACATTTTTTTTTTTTTTCAGTAATAGCTAAACCAGGTACAGTAGACAGAAAATTATTAGGATATAGAAAGTTTGAACAACACTACCAATCAACTCACCCTACTTGCCCCTCATAAAACACTTCATGCATTAGCAGCAAAATACACATTTAAGCACACATGGACCATTCATCAAGATAAACCATATTGTGGATCATAAAAGAAGTCTCAGTATATGTCATCATACTGAAATCAGACAAAGTATGTTCTCTGAATATACAAAAATTAACAGATATATCTGGAAAATCCCCCATGCTTTGAAATTAACCAATATACTTCTAAATAACCCACGAGTCAAAGAAGAAAGTATTTAAATTGAATGAAAATAAAACTGCAACGCATCACAATAGTGGGATACAAGTAAAGCTTCGTATTTTAATTATTCCATTTATATGACATTTTGAAAATAGAAAATTATACAGGCACATGGTAAATAACTGGTTGCCAGATGCTGGGAGTTGGGGGAAAGACTAACTGTAAAGCAGGAAAAGAACAGCCTACAACTTCTCTCATGAACTTTTTAGAGTGGTGGAAATGTTCCATATCATTATGATGGTGGCTACATGCCTGTATATATTTCCTGAAACTTAAAATTGGTGAATTTTATTTTAAAGTGAATTTTAAAAATGAAAATAAACAGAGCAGTGAATAAAATTTCCCAAAGACAAGGCCTGGCATATTAACTGTCAAGTAGATTATATTGGACCTTTACCAGAAGCCCCAAGAGACTGCAAATGAGTGTTAACTAAGATGATGCCTATTCAACACTAAGCCTTATTCAACTTAAGCAACATTGGGAAGTACAGTTAAAGCTTGGAGCAACCAATTCCCCATCTTTTGGTCCACTTCAGTATATTCTGACCATTGTGTACATTTCACTGCTATAAATACACAGAAATGGGCAAGAAATATCTCATGGACCTACTACATTTGTTAGCATCCTTAGAGCAGCGATGTATTTGAAAATTGGAATGGGGAATTGATGCACTAGTTAATTAAAGTGGCTGGTAAGGAAAAAAAAAAGATTTATGGTTAGCTTAATTAGTTAAATTATTTTGTGCTAATATTGACTATGATAGGAAGTAATGCCAAGACTCTACTGGCAAGGGTTCTAGGATTGGGAGGTAGGAATGAGGTGATGGGAGATGATGCAAGTGCACAACTATATATTTTTCCTATTTCACAAATTTTTTCTTTTGTTTTGCCTGATCTATACTGGTCCCAGGCCTGAGTTTAAAGTTACATGTACCAAAATAAAGTGTTATCAATGCACAAAACACAATATTAATACTACTAAATTTGACAGTGCATATTCTTAAAGACTGTTAGGGGTATTTCATAGCTTCACCCATAGAGATAAATCAAGGCCTATCTCTAAACACAGGGCCATGTGTCCTGTGATTCTTTTTCTGTCAAATCCTGTAACATCAGCCTGCGAGTCAGTCCAAGGAGAAGTGCTAACAAGGCTGCTGTTTTTACTGCCCCTGTGGGTTTATAATACATCTACTGAGCCAGAAAGGCCAATCATAGGGGAAAGGGTATGGGTCAAAACAGGTAATAAATGGAAATGGAGGGAATCAGAGGAGATGGAAAAGCACTTATAAGTAGATTACAATTCTGTGGCAGAGTGCAGTCATGTGACCTCCGTGCCAGAGCCTCTGAGCTAGAGAATAACACTCTTAGGCATCCCTCTCAGATCTGATGCTGACTACTTAACTTATGTTGAGGGAAAACTCTGGACCTCTTTTCTGCAGAGAAGGGAAGTTGCTGATATATGAGCTCTACGTGAAGATTTTACCTAGATAATTTGAAGCAACAAAATGACAGTGTTCCAATTGATGGTTCAGTGTAGGGGTAGTTTACTACAGTTACCACTCAGTTATTGGTTTATTGTCTATAGCTACCATTCTGATCATTTTTCTGATGATTATTGCTAATGAATTATGTAGGTGGAGGATTCTGAACTGTAGAGCTTTTGCACTCTTTGTGGGCATAAAGCAAAACAATATGTTGCTAAGACATCTACCTAGGTATAATGGAGAGCAGATTTTTACTGCCTGCCGTAGCTTAGTCTAGTCCTTCAAATACAGAATATGTGAATGTAATGGACTTCATTTAAGGAAATTGGAACACAACCCTTGAGGGAGATGGATTTGGTAGAGATATAATGAATTGATATTACTTATAACTTCTCTCTGGAGTTATGCAAAGTACATTTATGGAAAACCTGTGACACCCAGGCAGAGCTGTATTTGGTATAATACACCAATTGATAATCTTACGGGGCTTAACGTTATTTTTGTGTACAAGCCATTTTCCTAAATTGTACAAATGCCACTAATGTACCGTGGTCATAACACATGTTGTGGGTTGATTACTATTGCCTCTGCTGTACAAGATGTTCTGTAGGGATTTTTGATCCTGGTCTTGCGGTACTACATCAGACCAAAATATGGAATGCTCCTGGAAGTTCTTCATGGTGAAAAGAACCTGCTAGTCCAAATATAGACACTAGAGGGAGCTCTTTTCCAGGAGACTGACTACATCTAGAAACGGCCCTGAAGGGAGAGCAAAGCTTTAAATGCCTGGACTAATGGAATATTTACTTTCATGGAACATTGTGTCAGTCAACAGTATAGGGAGAGGGCCTGAATACTTACCCACGAAAGACTGTTGAATATTCTACTCATTATGGAAGGTGCTAGTTTTCTTTTAAATTACTTAATTTTATTTATTTTATTTTTGGCTGCGTTGGGTCTTCGTTGCTGCGCGCAGGCTTTCTCTAGTTGCAGTGATCGGGGGCTACTCTTTGTTGCGGTGCACGGGCTTCTCATTGGATGACTTCTCTTATTGCAGAGCACAGGCTCTAGGCGCGCGGGCTTCAGTAGTTGTGGCTCGCGGGCTATAGAGCGCAGCCTCAGTAGTTGTGGCCCACGGGCTTGGTTCCTCCGTGGCATGTGGGATCTTCCTGGACCAGGGCTCAAACCCGTGTCCCCTGCATTGGCAGGCGGATTCTTAACCACTGTGCCACCAGGGAAGCCCCGGAAGTTGCTATTTTTAAAGATCAAAGGAGTATTAGAAGCCAAGCTAAGGATGCCAGTGTACGGGAATACTACCATTAGCCTAGATTATGGTAGGACATTACTGGACAGTGTGACCCTTATATTTGTTTTCTAATGGCCCGGGTACCGCAGATAGATATAAAGGGGATTTATCTTTCCATGGTGCGTTGACTGAGATTGGCCAGATAAAGGAGTAACGCTGTGTTGACCTGAAGAGAGCATTTTGCACAATGATATCTGGAAGCCAATGGCTGTTAAAACCTACACTGTGATATCTGGGATATAGTTGAATTCTCAAACCAGATGGAATCCACAACTTAATTGAACAGTAATCTCTGGTCACTACCCTGGTCACTGAATGTGAATGTGCATGAGAAAAAGTTGGTTTTGTTGGGCAAGAAATGGAGAATGGTGCTATAATTCTAATTGACCCTTTATGCCAACCTGGGCCAGAGCATAACCAGTGTGACAGTGAAGGACTTGGAAAGATGTTCTGATAGTCCTGGACCTCTCCCTGATTTGCTGTGTTGTTTATTTCTGTTCTTTAAATTATCAGTAAAGATTGATACTGACTAAGGTCTTGGATTTGTTTGAGTCTGACTTGGCAGTCCAGTCTTTTGGTTTAACTCAATTTCTCATTTATTTTGTACCACATTGTATATGTAGGGTTGTAGAGAAAATAGGCTTATGTTTCTGCATAATTAGGGCTTTCTGAGCAAATTTTGCAGAAACTTGGGACCTCGGCTAAAAGACAAGCATTAGAATTTAATGTATGTTGGAGTAGACAGCGGACTGCAGAGAGATTTACTTCTCTGGAGGTCTGTGTTTACATTTCAGGGGTGGGGGTTGAGACCAGGACCTTAAGAGACATCTCCTGGGTTGTAAAGCTGCAGACACTGGTTTATTCCTCCCCAGAGAGATTTTTTTTACGTTCCAAAATGAAGACACAAGTCTTTCCCTTTACTTTTCCAGAGAAGCTCTCAGAAGGAGAAGGAAAACAACTGTCTCTTTTTTCCTAAGTAAATATACAGATTTATACCTTACCTACAGAAGATGGAATTACTTGAAAAATTCCATCTCATTCTCACCACCTTGCTACTGGGATAAGACCTGGGGCCCAGAAGAGCCAGAATGGTATTACCTACTTACCGTATGTAAGTAGTAATAATAATCTGTTCTGCTCCAAGAGACTCATGTTGGCACTCGGCATTATTAATAAATATAGATATTAAAATTTTAACAATGTATGATACAGTCTCAGAATAACCATGCTAATACCACCACCATTAATGTGATTGTTGAGAACAGTTAAAAATAATTTTTTACACGTGGTTTCCTGCATTTCACTTCCCATTTCTTATGAGTTCTACATCTGTTTTGTCTGAGCATATAACTATTATATACTGTACTATTTTTTAACAGTTTTATGGAGATACAATTAACATGCCATACAATTCACGCATTTAAAGTGTACAATTCAGTGTTTATTAGTATATTCACAGAGTTGTGCAGCAATCATCATAATCAAATTTTAGAACATTTTTGTACCCCCTCCCCCATAAGAAACCCCGTACCCATTAGCAGTCATTCCCCATTTCCTCCCAGCCTTCTCCTACTCCAAAAAGCTGCTTTGCATCTTTATGTCTTTATATATTTGCTAGTATGGATATTTCCTGTGAATGGAATACTACAATATGTGGTCATTCATGACTGGCTTCTTTCATTTGGAATAGTGTTTTCAAGGTTTATCTATATTATAGCCTGGATCAGTATTTATTTATATATATTGCCGTGTAACATTGCACAGTGAATTGTCCCTTTTTTTAAATTGCTTGATTCAGTTTGCTCATACTCTGTTTAGGAATCTTGCATGTATGTTCATAAGAAGGATTGACCCATAATTTTCTTTCCTAGTAATGACAGATGTGGGTGATAAGGTTACGCTGGCCTCATAAAGCCTCATAAAGTTTCCTCTTTTTCTATTGTCTGAACGATTTTCTGTAAGATTGGTATTAATTCTTTCTTCAGCGTTTTGAAGCACTTATTGCTTAAGCCATCTGGACATGGAGATTTCTTTTGGGGAAAGTTTTCAATTCGTGATTGCATTGCTTTGTTAGATTAAGACTATTCAGATTTTCTATTTCTTATTTCAGTTTGGTAAGTTGTGTTTTTCTCTGAATTTGTCCAAAGTTTTGAAAATTGTAAATATAAAGCTTTTAATGCTTCTTATTGTCTTTTTATCATCTCTAAGATTAGGAGTGATACCATTTTTTTCATTCCAATGGTAATTTGTTCTTTTCCTTACTTTATCAGTCTTGTAGGGGTTTATTGATTGTATTATTGACAAGCTTTGATTTTGTTGATTTTCTAAATTACATGTTGATTTCTTTAGTTCCTTAATTTCTGCTGCTGTCTTTATTATTCCTTCCCTTATACTTTCTTTGGGTTTAATTTGCTGTTTAGTATATTGACATATAACATTATATTAGTTTCAGGTATATAACATAATTATATATTTGTATATATTGTGAAGTGTTTTCTAATTTCTTGATATATACATATACACTAAATTTCACCCTTGTTTTCTAATATATATATATTTATGCTATAATTTTTCCTGTAATTGTAGCTCTAGTTGTATTTTCATTATCAGTTAGTTCAAAATGCTTTCCAATTTTCATTGAAATTCCTTCTCTAATCCATTGGTTATTTAGAAATGTGTTATTTAGTTTCAAGTATTGCTTAGTTTCCAAACATGATGGCTTCCTATTTGTCTTTATATTATTGATTTCTAACTCAATCACAATTTTTAAAAAATTTAAGGGGATGCTTTATAACCTAGCATATAGTGTAATCAATATGTTATTTCTTAATTTTTCTTCTTATTTTATCCATTTGATGTTATCTATTTTTCATGATTTATTGTGTTTTCCTTTATTTTCTGCCTTTTGCTGTGTGTGATATTTTAATGTTCTCTGTTGCTCTGGGAGGGATTCATTCTACTAGTAATTAGCTTTAATCTTTTCAAAGTTATATTTTTCAACTTAAAAATTCTAAAATATTAATATCAAAAATGCAATATCATCTTTATAATACTTCCTAATCAATATAAGGAATTTAAGGGGCTAGCCCATAGGCAGGACAGAAACATAGTCCTGCCGCATAGCACAGGGAGATCAGCTCGGTGCTTTGTGACCACATAGAGGGGTGGGATAGGGAGGGTGGGAGGGAGACGCAGGAGGGAGGAGATATGGGGATATATGTATATGTATAGCTGATTCACTTTGTTATAAAGCGGAAACTAACACACCATTGTAAAGCAATTATACTCCAATAAAGATATTAAAAAAAAAGAAAAAGAAACATAGTCCTATTTGGGATCCTTATATCCCAGTGATACAAAGGATTGACCTTTGATTCAGAATGACTTGCTGTATTTTTTCAGAAATGTGCGTAACGTGTTGGGCCTCATATGTGCTAGTTTGTAAGCTGATAATAAAGACAAATAGACAAATAGAAACATTTTCAGTGCAAGATGCTCTGGTATCCTGACAGTTAATTTATATATTATACAGGACAGCCTGGTGCAGTACATTTGGGAATGTTACAGCCAAATAAAGACATCTTTACCCTCTTCTTTTTTCCTCTCCATAGACACATATATCAGGGACCCAGGTCAAATTTCTAGAACAATTGTTTTCAACCTCGGCTGCACATCAGAGTCACCTGTTGGGCTTTTAGAAATCCCTTTGCCGAAGCTTCACCCCAGAGGAATTAAATCAGAATATCTAGAGATGACACCGAGGCTTGCGGGCTCTAGAGTGCAGGCTCAGTAGTTGTGGCGCACGGGCTTAGTTGCTCCACGGCATGTGGGATCTTCCTGGACCAGGGCTTGAACCCGTGTCCCCTGCATTGGCAGGTGGATTCTTAACCACTGCACCACCAGGGAAGTCCCAGAAATTGCTTTTTTAAACAGGGGGAAAGACTGGATGAAGATGGGACACAGAAACAGCTATAATTCAGTGAGTGGCGAGTGACCAGAACATTGAAAGGACGAGAAATGGTGCCATAGGAGGACTATTTAAAGGAGCTATATATTTAGCCTGAAGTGAAGGCAGCAGGTTACTGGGTCAAGGAAAATGGGGATTTTTACAGCAATCCAAAGTATTTGAAAGGCTGCTGGTACTTTCGTGACTTCAGAGAACAATTCTAAGAGGAAGTGGAAGTTATGTAGTGAAACAAGTCTTGATTTGGTATCAGAACTTTCCTACATTTGGAGCTCTCAGATAGTTTCATAGGAGGTTGCCACAGGCCCTTGTGTGGATTTCTTCAAGCTTCTATTACATGCCCTTGCCCTTTCCAATATAATACTGCTCCTTCATGCTGAAACAGAAGTCATCTGAGGTTGTAGAATGGGGCTAGCTAAGGTTGCTTTGGGGAGGAAATTCCATCCTACTCTGATGGCTTCTGGCTCCACTCTTGAAGGGTGGAGGTTTGCCACCATTGGATAACTTCAGAACAATATGCCACTGGCTCTGAGGGCAGTTCTATAGAGAGAATTTTGGAAATGGATTGATTAAGGGCAAATATATACTACCGGAATAAGCATATGTCATGTGCAAAGGCGACCACTTTGAAGGTACAGCCCTCATTTGACTACGTAAAAATCACTCTCATTACTTTATTACTTCTTAGTTTTCATTAAAATCTGATGCTTACACAGAGCACAGTGATGAGAAATTTAAACTCAGTTATGGCATTCAGATTCCATTTGCTAGGTTAAAATTTTGTTACGTGCTTATTTTGCCATTGCATGTTGGTCTCTTACTGTTTTTTTCTTGATTTGGAAGCATATCTTCCTTCCCTACTGTTACTCTGCATCTTGTGTATAGTGAAATTCTTTTTTTTTTTTTTTTTTTTAATTAAAGGTGATCTATATGTGTCTGGAAAAGGTAACACGGTGTTAGGGAAGAAAATTGTCCCTGAAACTTTGTTTTCATTACTTAGCAAGTTTTACAGTTAATGACAGAAGTTTCTCTTGTGGCCTCTCCTCCCAAAGACTGTGCTTATTTTTCTCCAGTAGTTTCATGTGAGCTTGTTAAAAGCTTCATGTAATTCCCAAATAAATTACATTTACTGGTTTACTTCTATCTAGTATTTTATTGACATTTCCAGATAGGTTTAATAGGATGGAGAGAAACAGTGTTCTCTTTATAGACTCAGTGGGTGATTTGACCTTAGCAGGTTAACCTTATCCTGATGTTGAAGGAAGCTATTCTTAATTAGACTCTATCAGTTTCTCCATTATCACCAAGAGAGTCACTGGTCTGTAATTCTATAAATCTTAATTTGATTGTTTTTCTTTCTTACAGAAGAGCTACCATATTAGAAAAATTGCAATATTTGGAAACAGTTGCTGGTTTTCTGAATACATTGCATATCCTCATCTGTAGCTGAGCCATTTCGCACTTTATTTCCTTCAGAAACTCTCAGTTGAATACCATCTGGTCATGGTAATTTATTACTGTGGAATTTCTCAAGTTGCTCTGTTATTTCCCCCTAGGAGATTGCTCTCTGCTACTGCCCCCCTGATTTTCTCAGAAAGTGCCCTTGGAATAGTCGTTTCCCCACTATCCTGTACAGCAAAGGTCAATGCCAAATAAAACTGAATTAAACTTCTCTGCTGCTTCTCATCCTTTTATTTGTCCTCATTTCAAGTCCTCACTGATGGGGAGAAACTCAGCAGTTAGTCCAACCATTCATGTTGTCTGCTTAGTCCTCATGGCACCTTTTGTCCTTTTAATTTTCAAATTCTTTTTTTCCCTGACAGTGTATTTTTGGTATTTAATTCAGAAAAAAAAAAGGCAAGTGTTAAAAGATATTCTAGACACTTTCAATGTATTCATAAGTGACTCTGGAATTATTTCCAGTTTTGTTTTTTTTTTTTTCCAAACTATCCACAGATTTCTCTTTTGACCTGTCGAATAATGAGCACTCTGTATATGTCTCTCATTGCCACTGTCCTTTTCTGTCTTCCAAGCAGCCTGCATAGTTTTTAAACTCCCTTACTTGCCTCTCGGAGGGATGCCAACCATTTTTTTTCTTCAAATTTTTAACATACACTTTTTAAAGTTTCACCCTTTGGATTAACATTAAGAGATGCCCATACTAATTAGAAAACAGCTTTAATTGTGCCGACATCCCAATGGCTGAATTCCACTCCTACGCATACTCACCTGCGGTAATTCCTATATGTTATATTAATCTATTTCTTCTTTTATAACTGCCCAAATAAGCCAAGGTAAGGCATATTAATTATTGCTTCCACACCTTGCACTCTTCTGTCATTCATTTGGATAATAATGGACATAATTAAAATCATTCATTGCAATAGCCTTCCTAGAAAAGATTGCTGAACAGTAAAGGTTAAAAGCAATTTGCATTATTCTTTCATATTCTGTGGTTAACATAACATTTTTTTACACCTGAACTTTGTTCAAATAATTATTTTGTTTAAAAAAGGTTACTTAATGTGCATTCAAGTGTAAATTGCTACTAGAAATATATTTTTACCTTTATACAAAGTACTGTAGCACAGAATTTTTAAACTCAGGTGTTGAAACATCAAAAGTCGAAACTTTTAATGTCTCCCAAATGTGTTGTAAATATTTACCATTTTAAATTGAAGGAAAAAAAATCAAGTCTTAAATATCAAATTCTGAGTATATGCAATATAATCTTTCCTTAAGGTTCAAATACAAATACTACCAGTCCCACAGCTACCCATCTCTGAATAGAGTGCCTTTTGCTCAGTATGTAAAGTGAAGTAACAGATTATAACAGCAGAGGAAATAAATGCTGATTTTGTTCATTTTATGGCTAGCACATCTTTTCCTTTGCCAGGTAAGGCAGGCTGTTCTAAAAATAAGTTAGGCATATAACTATTTGGTGCTAATATGGATATGTTCTTTGAATTTTTTAATACATTAAGATTCTATCCATCCCAAGCTACTTTGTATGTATATGTATATGTATGTGTGTGTGTGTGTATGTGTGTGTGTGTGTGTGTGTGTATATATATATATATATGTATATATATAGCCTTCCAAGAAATATGTACCATGTGATAATTCTAAAACCTGTCTTTCTACCTTCATTCCTACCGATTCCCTTTATTCTTTAACATATACAAAATGTAATATTCACAAATAGATAAGATCTTCTTTTAGTGCCTGCTATTATAAAAATTATCTCTCTGTAGCAAGTAGCCTTTATGGCTGTGTCAGGCAGTTTACACTAAAACAACTTTCATGATAATATGTAACAATTCACTGAAAATTCCTTCTGGAAAGGTAAGTCTTTGAGTCTTTTTCTGTTTATCCATGTAGTAGTAAGACTATTTAATAACTATATGCCCAAGCAGATATTTGTGTGTAGAAAATACCAGTATCATTCTATATTTGCCATGGTTGGAAAGTGGGATTTTCCTGTCTTAGCTGAGGTCCCAACATTTACGTATTAAAACTGCTTGGAACAAGAATATGTTATAAAGTTTGTAGAGCTTGTCTTCTGACAAAATCTCTTTCAGAAAGTTAATATTGTATTGGTTGATGTCTCAAACATATGTAGGTAAATATGTAGAAATATTTATAGGTCACAGTTAGTGTACAGTTACATAAAAACCAGGTGAGGTGGGCATCTCACAGTGCAAGACCTAAGGTATGGACAATAATTAGGGTTCTCTGAAGTCACCTGTACTTCTTTTTCTAGAAAGTTATTCTTTCACTGGAAAAGTCTTAGGATAGACTTTCTTCTGAATTTGATTCCAACTTCACTCAAGTAAGCAAAATTTAGTTCAAGTTTTGGGCAGTTTCAGTCCTGATATTTTCCTCTTCCTTTATTTAGTGGTCTTTTCAGTGGAGTTTGGAATGGAGAGGGTACATGTGTTAATAAGCAGGGTTCTCCAGAAAAACAGAACCAACATGATATAAAAGAAGTGTATTATGAGGAGCTGGCTCACATGATTATGGAGGCTAAGGAGTCCCACAATCTGCTGTCTGTAAACTGGAGACCCAGGAAAGCCAGTAGTGTATTTCAGTCCAAGTTCAAAGGCTTCAGAACCAGGGGAGCCAATGACGTACATCCCAGTCCGAAAGCGGGAGAAGATGAGGTGAGATGCCACAGTTCAAGCAATGAGGCAAGAAAAAAGGGGTGAGTTCCTCTTTCCTCTGTCCTTTGTTCTGTTCAGGCCCTTAACAGACTGAGTAATGCCCACGTACATTGGAGAGGGCAATTTACTGAGACCACTGATTCAAATGCCAGTGTCATCCCCAAACACTCTTACAGACACACTCAGAAACAGTGTTTCATCTGGGCATCCCATGGCCTACTCAGGTTAACACATAAAATTAACCATCACAGGAAGAAAAGGAAAGAATTGGATGCCAGTGCTCATGTAACCATCTTGCCCAGAAGTATAAATGAAGGATTTAAAAATGAAGATGACCAGATCAGATTTCCATTTTGGACAGCTCTCTGACTGTAGTGCCCATTAAAGTTTGATATTCCTCAAAGCTCTTGCCTATATTTTATCTTCTCACTTTGCAAGTTCTCCTTGACTGTTCATCTTGTGGCTTCTATTTCTATATCAGTATCCCCAGCTCAGACTTCCATGCTGGGCTCTAACCCCATATACCTAATTGCCAGTTAAATATCTCTTCTTGGGTGATTCCCTGAAACCTCAAACACATGTCTAAAATTGAATTTGCCCTTTGTTTCCTTCCCAAACTTTCTTGTGTTCTGTTCTATATCTGAAGTAAATGGTGTTTGGTGCCACCATCTTTTAATTTGACCAAATCAGAAACCTGCAAATCATCCTTGCCTTTTCTTTTTCTTGTATTCACGATACCCAATTTATCAGCAAGTACTATATATCCTACCTACTGTATGTTGCTCTCAAATCTGTTCTCTTCCTTCCATACCTATTGCTTTTGTCTGTTACACCCTGTCTCACTAATTACTGCAACAATCCTTTTATTTGCCTTCTTACCATCAGTCTTGTTTCCTCCCAAGGAATTCAACTGAAGCTAGAGTGATCTTTCTAAAGAAAGATCACTAATTGGATCACTAAAGATCTAATTGGATCATGTCATCCTCTGCTTAGAATTTCTCTGTGACCTTGAATTGAAGTACAAACTCTTTAAAATGAAACACAAGGCCCTATAGGATTTGTCTTTTGTCTACTTTTTTTTTTTTTAATTTATCTATTTATTTTTGGCTGTGTTGGGTCTTTGTTGCTGTGCATGGGCTTCTCTCTAGTTGTGGCGAGCAGGGGCTACTCTTCGTTGCGGTGCGTGGGCTTCTCTGTAGTAGAAGCTACTCTTGTTGCGGAGCACGGGCTGTAGGCACGTGGGCTTCAGTAGTTGTGGCTCTCAGGCTCTAGAGGGCAGGCTCAGTAGTTGTGGCACACGCACTTAGCTGCTCCGTGGCATGTGGGATCATCCCGGACCAGGGCTCGAACCTGTGTCCCCTGCATTGGCAGGCGGATTCTTAACCACTGCGCCACCAGGGAAGCCCCCTTGTCTACTTTTTTTAACCTCAACTTTCACCCCTCTAAACACTCCCTACTCATATCAAGCTTCTTTCACTTTATAGTCCTCATTATGTTGAAAACTAATATGAAAAATTAGGAAGATATTTCTATAAATGTTTCAAATCCCCCTTTTAAAAATTTCTTTGACTCGCATATCTTTCACTTTTTATTCATTTTTTTCATATTAAAACTGTGTAGTATTTTAAAGGTAGAAGAAGGACCATTTGGGCTATCATCGGCAAGTATTGATTATCATTAACTGCATAATTATATTTAATATGATTTATTGGTCATTCATTTCATGGGTGCCATGGATCTCAAAAGTGAATCCATGAAGTGTCTGAGTCTCCTTTATGTTACATACACTGAAGTACAATACCAGTTCATAGATTTCAGAAAGAAGTTACATGTTGAGATGAGTCCTAACACAACCTCTAAGATAGCTAAGCTTTTAGTGATCTAATTGTAGAAATGGAAAATCTGGAAATTCAAATAAGATCCTTCTCCCAATAGTCAACTTTCAAAACATGTGAGCTAATTTTTACCTTAGAGATCATATAATCAGTCTTTTTTATTCTTTTGACACAAATATAGTGGTTATATTTATAAAGTGCTCAATTGTAGAATAATGGTGTGCTCAGTTGAAGTCTGGGAACAAAAAGGTTATATTTACCAACAAAAACATTAGAGCTTTTTAAATGAAATTCACTTGTTTTGATGGCCAGTGAGCCTGGTAAAAATAGGAAGAGATTATTGGGGGTGGGGAGGGGTTGTGTTTAACTTTTGAAGATACACAGAATGCTCCATTCCTGTCTGCACTGAAATTTATCAAGAATTATAGGCAGACTAGAAGTTGCTTCTCAGAGTGATTATACCTTTTCTAATATCACCTACTGATTTTACAGTAAAAGTCTAGGCTACAAAAGCTGAGAACACAATTCATTTTACTTGACTCTGTTAAAAGTAGCATTATCAAACATTTCGTGATGTTTCTCTCATATCATATATTAGGCTGTCCTGAAGAAATAAACCTCCACTTGCTTTCATGATAGTAGACAATAAATTGACTGATATAATTCAGTTGAGAAGTTGAAAAATGCATTGAAAATAATGGGGCATAACATTGTAGGGTTAACATTTATTCATAGATGATACAATTAAATAGAACAGGCATTAACTTCAAGGTCAGTAAAGTTATAAAATTGAATATTTTAATTGAATTGTAATTGCTTCCCATTGATACATGCAAGTAAAGTAAAATAGATGTCAGCTCTGCAAATTATGGTTCTTCCTCCTAATTAATTTCTTAATTCTGCATGGAGTTATCCAGTGCCTAGGTCTTGTTGTGGGTTTATTCATCCACCCAGCTTCCATCAAGGAATGTCTGTAAGTCATGATTAAATGATTAGGTATCAGGATTTATAGTAAATTTTTCTGCACTTTGAAGAAAATTTTGTTAGTAACTTAAAGTAGCTTATCTAGGTATTTGAGTTAAATATACTTTAAATGTACTTTATATTTATATAAACATTATTAAATGTTACCATCTCAGTGATTATAAAGGTTTTCATAAGGGAGCTAGACACACTGAGACTCAGATTCCACATCTGACTGATTCAGGAGGTAAACTGAACAGACTGTTAGGGTTCTGGTGAAGCACAGTTTATGTCCATTCATGACCCAGGCTTCACTAGAGAAGAGACACCTAAATTGAATGAATCTAAAAAAGAAACATCTTTTTCAAGGACTAGGATAAATTGAAGCTTTTAGTTGAATTGCATGGAAAAAGCCCATGAACCATTGTGGCTTTTTCATAGGCTTTTCACAGTCCCTCAGAGGGTTTTTACATAATATAGTTTTATATAAAATAAAATGGGAATGAAGATATTACAAAGATTAGGCTAGAGATTTTCAAATTGTATTGAAATTGTATTGGGTCTAGATACTAGCATTTATTCAAAGAAAGAGAAGATTATGCCTTTGGACTGGCTGCATTTACCAGTTAAATAGCTACTGTTTAAAAATTGAAAATAGAATGAATATATAAGATGGATTTTAAAATTACTGAGGTGTGTTATATATTCATGTACTCTAAAGTGGTTCCATATAGTAGAATCATTTGAGAGCAAATATATTGGTATATTAGCATCTTTCTTTAGTTGAGTTTAAAAATATAAGTGGATACTTGTTGATAAAACAAGTAAATTAAACTGAGAAGTTATTTATTTTGTCTAAGCTTTGTGTTAAATTTTAACTCAAACATTGACTTTATTATGTAAAATATTTCCCTCTAAAGCACTTAAAGCATAAATCCAATGATAAATATATTGATACTAATCTGACCCTGACTTTCCATTCTCAATTATGAAGGATCTTCAGTGTCAGAATTCTCTGTGCATATCATCTAGTTAGAAAATACCAAAACCAAAATACATGAGGTAAAGATTAACATCTTTGGGCTTCATAATTATAGATAAGCTAACAGGTTTTTGGGTTTTTTTTAATAAACTGATCTGTTTCTCCAGATGCTTGTTTTAAAATTATCTTAATAATTGTCTTATTCCATTCAGAGAAATTAAATATCATACAGATTGTACATACAATGCTAAGATGTTTCTAAATGAAGAAACTTGTGAAAAAAATGTGTAAGTGTAATAAAATTAAATATTCAATCATCCATTATATTTATAAAAAAGTTGCAAAGAGTTTTCATTTGCATATAGTTTAATATTTATGGAAACATCAGTGTTTTAGGCAGTAAAAAATTTCTTGAGAAAAGTTCCATATCTGAGTGTATTCTAGGGTAGGATGAATAATCTTCCTACCGCATCCCTGACTAATATCATCCCACGTGTAATAGTATACCAATTTAGAAGAGATCTCGGAGATCAGGGTGGCTTCAGGCCATTGATTTCCCAAGGACAGGAGCTTGAATTGCTAGGAGTCTCTGGATCTTATCCAAGAAAACATTTTATAAAAACAATTTGAAATGCACGTCTTATGGGCAGTGATCGTGAGGTCCCCAATGACTTGTCACTTTCTAATGAACAGAAAAATGGAAGTAAAGACAGATTGCACTTGCACAGGATAACCAGCATCAGGAGAAAAGCACTTGAGTAGTCATTACCAACTACAGTAGAACATGGTAGCCTGACCCAAATATATATTATATATAGTGTTGATTTAAAGTAGAAAGATTCATTCAGAACAATATGTACATTATTGTATGGAATCTAGACAAGCAGTTTCATTATTAAAACTTAGACGTTTTTTGGAAAAGAATTATAGTCTAGTTAAACAGTATCATCTCATGAGATAAGAACTCCTAAATCATTGTTTATGCAAAGATGCCTACCAAAATCACCAGACATAACCTCTGATAAGTTTACAATGTGTCAAAATTGTTTATTTCTCAGTTCCCGCATTTCCTTGGTTTTACACGTCCATTGGAATCATCTATTGATGTGTGTATGTGAAGTATCCTTACTGATTGGTCTGCCCTGTGTGAAAGATCTAAATAGTCAGACCATGACTCGTAACAGCATCTCATCCTCACCAAACATGGTGCAGACCGTATTACCAAACTATAATGACTCATACATGCAGCTTATTTCATTATTAACTCTGAGAAAAAATGTAACTCTTTTATTTTAGCTATCTTACAGTTTTACAATAATCTCCTAGTGAAATGATCTATAATGTGTTTCAGAAAAGTATTTGAAAATCTTCCTTAAAGTTTTAAATTTCTATTCTAATTGTTTTAGCTCCATAGAATTTTCAGTGCTATCCTAGGAATAAATAAATTGAAAATATTTCTATGAATACACAAAAATCTTGAAATAATTTTACCAGGGTGTACTTCTGTGATGAATACAGATTCATGTGGAAAAAATGTGCCCAATGTGACTTATGTTTACATATTTTACTGACTCTCTTATCTAAAGGCAAGCCAAATTACTTTACTGGTACAGCATGGAATGTAGCCATCTTTGAAATGAGATATTACAGCTATTTCTCTACTTTAACAGTTCAGAACTGGGGCATGATGATTTTGCAATGAATTAAAAGGCTGCAAGGAAAATGGGAAGATTGTTGGCTTGATCTTTCACTGCCTACCTGTATAAAATCACATGCTCTTAAATTCCTTTTCATGCCCTTTAGATAGACATTTATTTACTCCCAAACCCTTATAGAGAACACAAAACATAAATTCTTAGGTTCAATCATGAGAGACTTTTTAAATGATTTTAATGATGTGTAGCCTGATGCTAAGTGCTAAGGTGATATGTATGTGCTATGTGACCAATATATATGAGAATCAAGGAATTGGAAGGGCGGCTAAAAAATGACTTCCTGCCAGGCTGGCCTTGTACATTCTTGCTTTGAGTTTTCCAAATTTCTACCCCAAACCATGGCAGTAATAGATGAATATATGAAGGAAAAGTATGAAAGAGCTGTGCTGGAAAGCATTATAAACATCTCTGTGAATTAAGAATGAATAGACATGCAAAATAATTCAGAAATGAAGCTGTGGGGCTGTAATACAGAGGGTCAGGAAATAGGCAAAAGCAACTGGGAGATCACAGTCCTGTGGGGAAACAGACTGAAAGTGCCCCCTCTGAAGGAGAACCTCAAAGAGATAAAAATAAAACATCCATTAAAGAAAAAACAATCAGTTAGAAAAATAAATCACTCAAAATGAAATAGCAACAGTATGATGTGAAAAGTAAACAATTAGAAATTTGGGGTGAAACATAGATTCATTTAAAAAACAAAATAGTGGGCAGAATAAACTCTAGATGAACGAAGTCAAAGACAGAATGAGTGAAGCAGAAAAAAATAATTCACCCAGAAGACAACATTGAAAGAGCAACTTAAAAATACGGAGGATAGATTGGGAAATTGCAATATTTGTGTAATAGATGTTTCAGAAAAAAATAGAAGGCAGAAAAACAGTATTTACAGATATAATGGCTATAAACTTTTTAGGTTTGAAGAAAGATGAGTTTTGGAATTGAAAGTGCATATTAGGTGCTGTGCAGTGTAAGTAAAAAGAGATACCTTGTGTTAAAATTATAGAATGTCATAGGTAAACTGAAAATTGTACTGTCTAGCACAGAGAAAATGAAGATTCCTTATATGGGAACCACTGTTTGACAGCGTAAATCTCATTAAGAACAACTAAAGCCTAAAGAAGTAATAATATATTACAACTAAACTGTTAATGTGGTGGAGATAGCAAAATAGGACATTATCAGACAGGTAAAAACTAGGAGAGTTTACCACTCACAGATCTTCAGTGAAAAAATAAAGAATGGACTTCAGTCAGAAATAAATTGAATTCCAGGAGAAATGAATGACAAACAATTGTGAGCACAGACACTGTAAAATGTGTTCATAAGCTTACATTTTCTTGCCCAAAATGATGGAACTAAAATTTAACACAGTGATAACAACTTAAATGGTAAAACTTATTTAGTGTCTAGTTTAAAACATGCTAATTTGTTGTGGTCAAAAAGTTGCTAAATGGAATTCCCTGGCGGTCCAGTGGTCAGGCCGCTGGGCTTTCACTGCTGAGGGTGTGGGTTCAATCCCTGGTGGGGGTACGAAGATCTCATAAGCCACGCGGCGTGGCTAAAAAAAAAAAAAAAAGATGCTAAACATAAATTCTTAGATTAAAAAAATTTAAAAATAAATTCTTAGATTTATATTCTAAGGTTCATAAATTCTTAGATATTTAATACTTTAGACTTAAATACTGTTTTGAATGAATGTTAAAAATTACAAGTGATTACTGGAAGAGTAGAAATTCAGTCTACAGCTTTCTTTTTTTTTATTTTTCAGATTAACATGCATTTATTCACTAAATATTTCTTGAAAGCTTATACTTGAAAGTGTTCCAGGCACTGTACAAAGATGAGACCGATGAAAAGGATCACATTTTTAAAAAATTTTTATTGGAGTATAGTTGCTTTATAATGTTGTATTAGTTTCTGCTGTACAGCAAAGTGAATCAACTATACGTATATATATATCCCCTGTTTTTTGGATTTCCTTCTCCTTTAGGTCACCACAGAGCACTGAGTAGAGTTCCCTGTGCTATACGGTAGTTCTCATTAGTTATCTATTTTATACATAGTATCAATAGTGTATATATATTGGGAGATTGGGATTGACATAAATAGTCTACAGCTTTCTAATCAGCAGAGAAAACAAACAGACAAAATATCCGTTTTGATCCAGTATGAGGCAGAAAGTGGCAAAGGAAAAAATATATATATAAAGTTTAATGTAACAAAAAGTGTACAATAAGGTGATGGAAACAGGTCCAGACAAAAAAAAAAATTGTAAAATATAAAATATTTAAAATCAATTCTTTGAATTTGTATTTATAAGATAGGATAAAAAATTTCAAAACCCAGTTATATGTATATCAGAAAAACGTTAACAAAAGAAAGCTGGCGGGCTTCCCTGGTGGCGCAGTGGTTGAGAATCTGCCTGCCAATGCAGGGGACATGGGTTCGAGCCCTGGTCTGGGAAGATCCCACATGCCGCGGAGCAACTGGGCCCGTGAGCCACAACTAGTGAGCCTGCACGTCTGGAGCCTGTGCTCCACAACAAGAGAGGCCGCGATAGTGAGAGGCCCGTGCACCGCGATGAAGAGTGGCCCCTGCTTGCCGCAACTAGAGACAGCCCTTGCACAGAAACGAAGACCCAACACAGCCAAAAATAAATTAATTAATTAATAAAAAAAAATAGCTCATATATTAAAAAAAAAGAAAGCTGGTGTTGTAATGTTGATAAATAGAATATATGATAAAAGTCATATGTGGAGATGAAAAGCTCACTACTTCTTGGTAAAGGAATAATCCTCCCAAGAAGTTTTAGAAATTATGAATTTGTGTCCATAACAACACACCTCTCAAATGTATAAAACAAAACTTTCAATTATAAGAAATTATTAAAACCAAAATCATAATGGGAGGTTTTAACCACCTCTTTATTTGAAACTGATGGTTCATGGAAACCAAATACTAGTAAGGTCATAGAAGATATGAACAGCAGAATTAACAAGATCATGATTTTTTATGTTTAGGTATAAAATCTTACTTTGCTTTCAGCAGATCCACTTTCCAAGCACAAATGGGGCATTTATAAAATTTAATCATCCATAAGTCACAAAGGAGCTTCACCAAATTTTGAAGAATTATTATATAAAGACTACAGTCTTGACCATATGCAATTAAATTAGAAGACAACAAAAAGTAGTGAAAGTAAACAAACATGTTTTGACACAAGAGTAATCTTAAATAACAATAAAAATGACAAAATATTGAAAACAGAATGACAATGTGTCACTTTCAAATCTTCTGGGATGCAGCTAAATTGGTACTTAAAATCTTTCTATTTAAAAAGTAAGAAATGTGTAAATATAAATGAGTCAAGCATTCAAATCAAGAAGCTAGAAATAAATAAGCTATTGAATGAACACAAAGAAAGCAGAAATAAGGAAGTGACAAAAGTAAGAGTAAAATTTATGAAATTGAAAAGTGGAGAAAATATTAAAAACAACAAAAAGCTAGCACCTTGATGAGACTCCCCAAGTTGCCAGATACATGACAAGATCCATCAAAAATAAAAGACCAATCACCAATAAAGTATTCTCCCTTATATGAATTCATAAAATAAATGGCCTTGGTTTAGAAGTGTTTCAGTATTAAGAAAAGAAGATGAGTGGCCTATTAGAAAAATAGTCATTTTCACAGTTAAAAAAAAAGTTACAACTCTGGCCACAAATTTCTGAAGAACATGTTCCACCTCAATCATACAAGAGTAAAGATATGCAAATAGAAATACCAAGGAGATAAATATCATTTCTTCCTATCAAAATAGCAAAAGTTTTAAATTTAATAATATCTAGTATTGGTGAAGATGTTAGAGAACACATCTCAGTAGATATAGACAAAGTATGTATAAAATTTGGTGTCTGTTCATGCTATAAAACAGAATTAGCAAGTATGATCATGAGAACAGCGAAGAAATCTTAGGAAATGAAGTATAGATGGAAACATCCTTAATCCAACGTAGAGAAGCAACATAGTCTGGCAGTTGAAAGCCTGGACTGTGTAGCCAGACTGCCTAGGTTTGAATTTTCATTTTTATCTCTTGGTAGAGGGTGATCTTAGAGAGTCACTAAACTTCTCTGTGCCTCTATTTTCTCATATATTAAATAGGGATAATTATAATACCACTCATTGGATTGTTATGAGAATTCAGTTAATATTTGCAGAGCACTTATAACAGTGTCTTGTACATAGTACTATATAATCTATATATATTTTAAATAAATTTCACAAGGAAAAATCATTTCTAACAGACATGTTAATTAGCAAACTTTCTCTTGCTGGTCTAAGATAAAGATAATTGTACCACTAGAAGTTGGAGTTATGGGTTCTGATTAGAGTCCTTTAATTGCCAAATAACCATCTCTGAGTGTAGATTAAAACAGACACTTGTATATTTCACTGGTTATGCTGAAATATTTTAAAGTAAGTTGTAGGCAACATGACATAGATTTCCATATGTATGGAAACGTTTGTCAGAGGTGGCGTATACATCAATAGGGAAGGGATTCCATAAACAGTACCTACCCATAAATAAGAGATACAGTTATAACACTACATCTATGATAACTGAAAGTAAATTCTACATGGATTGAATATCTAAATGTGAATAGCAAAATTTTAAAACTTTGAAATGAAAATATAAGAGAGTAACATTATGACCATGGGCATTGTTTATTACAATACAAAGGAAAAACATTTTTAAATAACAATTCTTTTGACTACTATAAGGTTAAAAAGTTTATGTTTATCAAGAGACCCTCCCTCAATTAAAAAAAGTGTAATGACAAGCCACTGATTAGGAAGATATTTACCGTGCCCATAATGATGAAGGATTAGCATTCAGAATATATCAAGAACTATGAATCATCAAAAAACAGCATTAAAAATAGGCAAATGATT
Organism: Balaenoptera physalus; assembly: GCF_965194825.1. Taxonomy (NCBI): domain Eukaryota; kingdom Metazoa; phylum Chordata; class Mammalia; order Artiodactyla; family Balaenopteridae; genus Balaenoptera; species Balaenoptera physalus. The sequence goes on along the minus strand of NC_138883.1, from coordinate 79,487,475 downwards.
TTAATAAGCAATTCACAGAAGTGAAACCCTGAATGAATGGACAATGAAATACGAAAAAGTGCTTACTTTTTTTTTTTTTTTTTAATTAATTTATTTATTTATTTATTTATTTATGGCTGTGTTGGGTCTTCGTTTCTGTGCAAGGGCTTTCTCCAGTTGCGGCAAGCGGGGGCCACTCTTCATCGCAGTGCGCGGGCCTCTCACTATCACGGCCTCTCTTGTTGCGGAGCACAGGCTCCAGACGCGCAGGCTCAGTAGTTGTGGCTCACGGGCCTAGCCGCTCCGCGGCATGTGGGATCTTCCCAGACCAGGGCTTGAACCCGTGTCCCCTGCATTGGCAGGCAGACTCCCAACCACTGCGCCACCAGGGAAGCCCCAAAAGTGCTTACTTTTAATAGTAATCAGAAGATGAAAATTAAAACAAGTATCCAAAACATTTTTTATATGTCTATATAACTCAGATTGGCAAAGATGAAAAATCTAACAACATTAATTATTTTCACCTTATGGGAAATAAGAATTCTATTTCCTTGATGACAATACTGCTTTGGAGAGCAATTTGGCAATATATAATGGACTTGAAGATTATATGTATATATAAAATAGCAAATATATTTTTTCTTCTCTATCATATTGCAATAGTAATTTCACATAAAAGCATATTTACTGCAGCATAGAAAGTACTTACTAGTGGCAAAACAGACATTAGAAATAAGTCAGTGCCCAACTGTGCATCTATTGGAAAATGGATAAGTAAATTCTGATATATCCATATAATGGAATACAATACAACAGTAAAAATGGATGGACCAGAGCCATAGTAATTACTATAAGTAAATCTCATTAACAATGTGAATTGAAAAAAACAAGTAAAAAGTTATCATTCGTGTTAAAATTTGATATACAGGAACAATAACAAATATTGTTTTGGATATGTACATTTGTAATAAAATTATAAAAGCATAGCTGGGAAATAACATACCAACTTCAAAAGACTGAAGGCTAGGGAAAATAGATTGATTAAGGGTAGATATACTGTGAGATTCTATTATGTTGGTGGTGTTTAAAGAAAAGTTGTGGAGGAAATAGGGCAAGATGTTAATGCTTATTAAATCTGGGTGGTGATTACATAGGTGCTTGTCTCAAATATTTTATTTACTTACTCATTTTAAACATTGAATTGCAAAGGTTGCAAGGGTGACAGGAATAAAGGAACTGGACAAAGTCAACAATTAGTTCATCAAGTGTTTACCCAGCCAATTGAAATTTTGATTTTAATGAATGCATCTTGAGAATAAGATTGCTGTGAAAGGAGTCAAATAACCCATTTAGTGCTAGTAGTCTGAGTTGTTTCCTTTGGGATTAATGTAATTTAATATCAGTAGGAGAAGAATCCTTAATCTTTATCTGACTTCCCTTTTATTATTCTGTATGTGATTATAAGAAATACCATGTTACAAAGAAGGCATTTGACTAGAAAAAGAAAATTATGACTCAGTTTGTATAATTAATAAGCTGATTGGTTTAAACCAATAATAAATAAAAATAGCCTATTTAAATGAACCTAAGCTAATACATGTATTATGGATGTAAATATCTAAAATGAATTCATTCCTTTCATAGCTGACTTGCGGCATGTGATTTTTTTTCCTGGCAGGTTAGTTTTGGAATGTGGGAAGAGTTCCTGTTGTCCACAGTAGTCTACCTATATACCCCATCACCCACATAAACTCTGCTATTATATCAGTTGAACATCTTTATCAGAGATTATGCAAATGCTATTGGTACTATAATGATTTTTCAGAGTGTTTCTGTTTTTTCTTGGAAAACGCTGTCACACAAGTGGTCATTGAAATGAGCTGTCATTTAATTTGGTAATACAATTGTTTGTGTCCATATGCTACTAAGTGAATTAATTATATAAGGATACAGTTTACCACTCTTTTATTTTCTACTTTTATTCTCCAGATAAGAAGTTTGAAACAGATAAAATAGAAATGTCAGAAAATTCTTGCTGTTGTCCATGAGTAAAAAAAAATAATAATAATTAAAATACCAAGGATTTAAATTTCATATCTTTGAAATGATACTTTTTTTTTCCATCCTAATTACAATTCCTCAAAAATGAAAAAGGGATTGAAACAATGTGTCTGGTAGTTGATGAAGTGCAATTGAAAGGAATTGGAATGAAACTTATTTTTCAGGAGCAAGAAAACCAGTTACCCAAGGGGAATAGAAAAGTAAATACTAGTAAGGTACATTTTGCCTTAAAATACACATACACTGGTTTCCTAGGCAAGGAGGAGCCAAGGGAAGGGAAACGTGTCTTTAAACCTCCATTTTAATCGTTATCTAAAAAAAAATTTAACCTTTCTTGGCAGGTTTAGATCCAGATAAGCATCTTGGAAAAACCCTGGACCAAATGGAGCCTTATCTCTTAGAGGTAAGAATTTATACTATTTCTCAAAATATAGGCATCTAAAGCAGGAAAATAAACAATGCCATGATATAATGATTATACAATCAATTTTTAGAAAAACTCAGATACATTGATGATATAGTTTTATGAAAAAATTAAACCTCTAGTGGATATGAAAGTATGTTTAAAATTAATTACAAAAGTTATATCAGCTCGTTGAGCTCACTGAAAGAGTAAGTAAGCTATACCTAAAAGGAAATTGTTCCGTCAAGAAGTTTACTTTTATTCAAATCGACATTGTTAAGTACTATACAGTACCTGATAGTCTCCATCAGTACCTGATCAGGTGCATTTCCATCAGAAATGTGAGTGGAAACTTCCTTTAGAGATTATCTAATATAACCTCTTCTTTTTTACCAATTGGGAAATTAATTTGCAGAGTAGTAAATAAATTATCCCAAGGCTTCAAATTACAATTGTTTAACCCTTATCATTGTCAAATCCTGAATGTGTTCTAAATATTAAAGATAGGTTTTGTTATTTTTACTCTTTTCTATTAACTGTATTATATTTTATTAGAATTGGGGTCAAATGTTATGATTAGTATGGCAATGCTAAATTAGCTAGAATAGTGTAATTATTAGAATGTTTTTTTATTTTACAATCATGGTAGAAAAAAGAAAATCACCCTACTTCTGTGACAGAAGTGAACTCCTCTATTATCATTTTTCCCTCCCATGTTCTTCATCAGAATTGTCTCTGGACATTGTTAATACCATTGCTGTGATATGAACTGTTAGCAGGTGTGCTCTTCACTAACTGTATAGATTTCACATTTTCTTTCAGACTTATTTGTATTTGATTATTTTATGGCTTATCAATATGTACCAAATGCTTAGAAATCCCTAAAATGCTAATTCCTTCTTTTATTAAGCATTATTAAGCATCTAATATGTGCCAGGGAAATAGTAACAAAATTAAAATGCAATGCTTATATAATTGTGACAAATTATATTTGATTTCTAGACAATTTGGTGTCATTTATTTAAGTCTATCTAATGGACATGATTGCTTTCCATGCCCTTCTGATAGGACTCTTCTCACAGCAGTTTGTTCTGTGGCCAACATATCTATGTTCACATCTGTTCACTACCATCAGACTAAATTTTGTTTCTGCAAAAACAATTTAGATAAATAATGAAATTAAATTTATGAGGGTGAAAGAAAGAGAACTTCAGAAATGGGAGACTGGAGCTTTGGCACAAGAGCTTTTGTAAGCTGCTTCTAAAATTTGAAGTGAGTTCAGGTTTCAAGCATGTAGAGATTCTTTGTAGAAAAGGTTAAGTCAAGTTTCAGGATTGCCATGATTTTGACTGTGAATTAACCTATATGTTATCATATATGTTTAAACACAAAAATGCAGAAATTATTTTATTCAACTTCAGCAAGTACCTCACATGACCTGGCTATCTTACATTTCATTAGAAAAATAATCTACCCATTCTCTATATATTTTATTCCTTCTCCGTTCCTCAAATTTCAAACCCCTTCATATTTTCTCCTCACAATGAGAGGATGACTTGTTTCTTCCTTCCAGAAAAAATAGAAATCATCATCCTGGGAATCCCTCCACCTCTGAGCACCACTCCTTCTAACTGATACGCACTTACACCTATCCTTGCTTGCTGTGACGGCAAGAAGTGTCCTTCATCCTGTCTATGGCTAATCCACTCTCTGTGCTCTAGATCCCATTAGCATCTGCCTTCTTAGAGACCTTGCAATCAACCCTCCCCCTCCAGTATCTTCCTCCTCTCTCTCTTTATGGTCTCCTTCACATCACTGTTGAAACATGCCACCATCTCTCCCATCCTAAAGATTCGCTCCCTCTACTCTAGTTACTTCTCTAGCCACTTCTCTTTATTCTTTGCTTCAAAACCAAAAATTTCAGAAGTGTTATCTGTATTCATAGTACTTCTTCGCGTCTCAGATGCCTCATATACCTAGCATCTTACTTCTTTTTCCACCTCTAAATGGGTACAGCTCTGATCAAGACCACCCTTGATCTCCAGTTTTACCAAACCCAACAGACACTTCTCGGTCCTTATTTGACAGTTATAAACATTTCTTCTTGAAATGCTTGTACCAGCATTCGTGATGCCACACTTTCCTAGTTTTTCTCCTTTGCTTCTGGACACTCTCAGTCTCTTTTGCTAGTTCCTATTCTAGTCCCCATTTTCAGTCTACAGACTTTTCCTGGGTGATCTCAGTCACTCACATGGCTTTCATTACTAGCTCTATTCTGGTAACTCCCAAATATTTCTAGCCTAGATTTCTCTGCTAAATTCTAGTGCCCAAAGGCACTGCAAATTAAATCTCTACAAACTTGATTGTGGCCTTTATATCCATCACTTCTTGCCGTTCCCTTTGTCATCACCTTAATTCAGATGCCTGTCACTTCAAGCCTAGAGTATTACTGATACCTCCAAATTTGCCTCTACTTTCCATTTTATTTCTCAAAGAATTTATTTTGCTACTGCCTAAAGATCTTTGTTCGAATATATTCTACTGTAATTGTGTCACTCACTTCAAAACTTTAAATGAGTCCCTATTGCCTACAGGCTAAAATCCAAATTCTTTACACTCCTCTCCCTCACCTGCTCTATCCAACCCATTAACATGATCTTGTCTATTCTATCTCCAGAATATATTCCAAATCCAAGCACTTCTCACTGCCTCTGCTGCTACCACCAGACCATAATCATCTCTTATCTGGGATACTCCATCAACCCCCAACTGGTCTGCTTACTTCTGTCATTGCCCTGCTATGATCCATTATTCATACAGATGCCAGAGTGATTTTTTTTAAGTGTAAATCAGATATAACTATTTTGTTTAAAGTTTCAGTGGTTTTTCATTTCAATTAGAATAACATCCAAACTCCTGTGAGATCACAACCACTGAGACCCTGTATGATGAGCATTTTATCAATCTTTTCAGTCTCGTTTTCTCCCAGTCTCTAACTCACTCACTGAGCCATAGCCACATATGCCTCTTTTATTACTTAAGCACACTTTATTTACCCTTTTTCTCCTTAAGACTTTCCTCTGCTTGAGGTTTTTTTTTCCTCAGACCATCACATGGTTAATGCTTTCTCATAATGTGACAGCTCAAATGCTACTTCCTCAGCTCAAAAGCTCTCCCTGACTACCCCAGCTAAAGTAGGTCTCCTCAAATTATTTTGTTTATCTGTTTACATGTATATTTTCTGTTGCCTCTCTCCTTACTCCACTAGAATGTAAGCTCCAATAATATTACCAAGATTTTGGCAGAAACATGAGTTCTTTAGTTCTTTCATCCATTTGTTTGTTCTGTCTGTCCATTCATCGCTCTCATCTTTAAATTATTTAACATATATTGAGGACCTGTTATGTGACAGATGCTGTGGTGAGCACTAAATATACATGACGAATTAAGTAAACAAGATCCTTGTTGTTGAGGAGTTTACAATCTGCTATTGTTGTTTTCAGACCTGAGAGGAAAACTGGGGACCTTGTTAAAAATGCCTATACTCTTTTCCCATTCCAAGAAATTTCAGTTCTGAAGGACCAAGAATTTGACCTTTAAATAAGCACAAGGTAATTTTGACATAATGATCAAATGTATAATCTTCTAGTTCCTCAATACCAACAACATACTTCAGGTCCTATCTTTCTAGATTTCTCTGAAAGAGTATATGCCTTGTTTGTGTGTTGGGAGGGAGAGATGTAAAGCAGAATTTTATTTATTTTATGCAAATCAAACATTCATTTATGGAAATGAAAGATTAGCATATGACTCACTTATGAACCTGTCATTCCTTGCTCTAAAGCTTTTGATGACTCCCATTCGCTATAGAACAAAGTCCAAACTGCTTAGTATATACTTTAAGGCCCTCTTTTGTCTGGTTTTAACCTACTTCCCTAGGCTGATATTTACCACCCTCTCCTCCCACATCCAGGAATCTTATGCTCTGGTCTCTTGGACTGATTTCTACTCCTGTTCCCTTGGACCTCCTGATACTTCTTACTCCACTGGGACCTTACTCCTTTCCACTTTCTCTGTCCTTTGACCGTTCATCAGTCTCAGATGCTCACCAGTTTTTCCATAAAGTTTTCTCCATTTTACCCGAAGGAATTAATCTCTTGGAGTGTATGCCTTACACTCACTTCTGAATTTCTGAGTACTTTCTTAGCTTCCTCTTGGGGCTTCCGATTATATTCCACCCCTTATATATTGTGGTTCCATCCACAGCCTTCCTCCTGTGGTGATACTAAATACCTACGTGACTTCAACTACCAGTTTTATTCTTATGACAGTTAAGCCTATTTCTCCATCATCTTTCTATGCCTAAGACATGTGTTTTGTTTTGTTTTTGCCATGCCATGCGGCATGGGGATCTTGTTCTCTGACCAGGGATCAAACCCGTGCCCCCTGCAGTGGGAGTGCGGAGTCTTAACCTCTGGACCACCAGGGAATAGATATATGTATATGCATAACTGAATCACTATGGTGTACACCTGAAACTAATGCAACATTGTTAATCAACTATACTCCAATACAAAATAAAACGTTAAAAAAATAAGACATATATTCAGCTGCCAACTGGGCACCTTTCTGTCTTAGGTGTCTTCAAGCACCTCAGCCTCAACTGTGAAGAACCGAACATTTCTTCCCTGACATCTATGCCATATTTATGTTTCCTGACAGTGAAAGGCCGCATTGTTTCCTCAGGTATCCAAGCCAAAAAAGAAAATTAAAAATGAATTGTGATAAATCATTTCACATACTCCATTATTCATAAATAAGGCCCCAAGTCCTTTTCATTCTACCTTCCTAATATCGTATTATCTGTTCCTTTTTGTCCTCATGTCACCACTTTAGAGTCTTCCCTATCTTCTGGTTTTTTTTAATTAATTTTCATTGGAGTATAGTTGCTTTACAATGTTGTGTTAGTTTCTACTGTATAGCAAAGTGCTTCCCTATCTTCTTTTTCAAGTCTGTCTCCTCCCTGTCTTGCCCCTTGTCCCTCCATTGTCCATATATTGCCATCATGATATATATGAAATTCAAATCTGATCATATCACACTTTCATTTCAAAAAGCAAACTTTTGAGTTGCTCCCCATTGTCTCAAAATAAAATTTAAACTTCTAACGCAGCACAATCTGTCCATGGGGAAGAGTGAAACTTGTAAGGTATACAATCTCCTGCATCTACCCTATCCTTCATCAACTTTGAATAGTTGATGATTTCCCTAAAGTGAGCATCCCCTCATACCTCCATGTTCTACTCGCCTTCTCTGCATGCTTTCTCTCTCCTTCACTCTACTAAATCCAATTTGTCCTTGAAGTCTAAATTCAGAGTTCAATACTGTGAGGTTGTCTTGCTTAAATAAGCCTTTTTTGAGCCTGCCATTTTCCTCTTTGCCTCCTGGTATGTAGCACTTCTCATGCTATATAATATTTTTCTCTTAATGTTTATTATAAAGTTAAGGCATGTAATATGTAAAAACAAAAATTCAAATACTATAAAATATAGTGAAAAATATTCCACTGACTCCAAGCTCCAGTTTTTCTGTCCTTTCCCAGAGCAGCAACTCTTTTCTGCTCTAGGGTATCTTGTCAAAAACATTTTTGCATATGTAAAAAATATATGCATGTGTTTATCCACTTTCGCCTAAATTGGAGTATACTATGCACATTAGTCTCCATCTTCCATTTTAACACATGAAAATTCAGGTCATTTGTTTCTACATCATTGTGTTCTATTACATACACATAAAACCTGTTCTTTATTGATAGATTTTATTCTTTATTGATTCCTTTCATGTCTTGCTATTACAAATAATGCTAGAATGAACATTACATATAATTTTGGGCATGTATGAGTTTATCTATAGGATAAAATTCTAGAATGGACATGCTGGGTCAAAAGTATATATGTTTTTAATTTTAATAGATACTTAAGAAATCCATTTCCAGTTATGGTGGAATAACTTGTATGAGATCAACTCTCCCAATTCAAACAACTATAAAAGTGGTATGAAATTAAAACAAATTAATGTTGGAAGGCATTAGAGAGTTACAAAAACTGAAATAATTTGAGGGGCCAGAATTCTAGAGAGGATGGAAGCCCTGAACATTGCCTCTTCTTCTAATTCAAAAATGCTACAGAAGTGCCAAGAAGCTGAGGAGAAAACTCCGGCTGAGAAGCTGACTTGGACTTTCAGCAGCTTCATAGGGCTAGGGAGACAAAAATTAGAATTCAGGGCAAACCAAAGTGGAATGGACCTGCTTAACCCTCCAAGTTTTCAGCTGTATTCCTACATGGACTCTAACTTAGGAATAAAGGCAAACCAGAAATAGGGCAGCCCTTGCAAATGCTTATATCCAACTTTGAATCGTATCAGTCCTAGAGTGAATTAAAGTGATCTGATCCTACTCTTACTGCCTATTTCCCTCTGGAGAAAAATAACGTGATTCAGAGCCTTAGATTTAAAATATCTCACATACAGTTTTCAGCAGGCAATCAAAAATCAAGCATATCAGGAGACCTGAGAAGATAACTGAAGCTAAGAAAAAAACACAAAATAGAAACAGTCCCAGAGGATATCTATTTAACCAAATTATCAGATGTAGACTTTAAAATGACTGTGGCATTGGGTGAGAAGATGAACTATTTTAGGGGATATTTGAAAGCTATATAAAATAATCAAATAGAATTCTGGAACTTAAAAATACAATACCTAAAACTAAGAACACAATACATGAGTTTACCCGTAGATTAGATACAGTTGTATAGACAATTAAAGAACTGGAAGATAGGGCAATGTAAAATATCCAACCTGAAGCACAGAGAGAATAGAATGGAAATAGAGACAAGAATATGAGATGTAAGGAAGAGAAGTTTATCATACATGTAATTGGAGTTGCAGGAGTGGAAGAGAGAAAGGAAAGAACAGAAGCAGCGTTTGAAGAGATTTTAGGGCTTTGCTGTGATTATTTTTGCTGATTTTGACAAGTAGCTTCTCAGGATGGTTTAAAATTGCTCTAAAAGGGAGGGGTGAATATAAATGGATAGTTGTACATTTTGAACAGGAATTCTTTTCCCTGATAGTTATAAAAAATTATGCAAAGCAATCTGAGTGTCTTTTTCTCTGGCTTCTGCGTAGTCTAATCTGTGTATGTGGATTTTCTGTAAAGTGAGTACTTAATATTTATACAGTTAGAAATTTGTTTCTCAGCTCATTCACAACAGTTATCTGACACAATCCACATTTTAATTCAGACTGCCCAGGTTTTTTGCTCTCTTTTTGTTTCCTTTCAGTTTTGCATACGCTCATAAAGGAGACTCAATCAATTGCCTGATGTACACATAGTACAGTGATTCTAATATAAAAGTGAATGAGTCATTTGTCAAGCTCTAGCTTCTTCCTGAATTTAGAAAGTATGTTTTTTTTAACTTATTATCTAGGACTCTCATCTTCTGCATCATTGTCTAAGACAAATCAGATTTAAAGGAATGCCTGTATCTCCTTATCTTTATGAATAATGTGATTAACCTCATTAAGTGATTTTAAAGATCAACCACATGTTCATTTTTCAACTTGTTGGCACAACTCTCATGAATAGTCAAGGAGTCCAAAAGAAGAGGAGAAAACAGACAACCTTTGAACTTGCAGGGGTGGGAGAGAAAGAGGTTAGGTAGAGGAACCCAGTGTGTTTACCTGCCTCAGATCCCCTGAGCCACTTTTTATGTACTGTGTAATGTGGGTTGACATGACTTATTAACCGTAATGTCACTTTTGCTAATATATTAATCTTTGAATATATTGCTATATTCAAGGGTTCATATTTTTAAGTTAGGGAATTTTTGCATATTATAATGTTTTCCCATGCAGGAATTAATATTTAATTGTGAGAATTACAGAGAAGTTGGTGACAGGAGTTGTGGAGAGAAGATGATACCTTTGGGCAAGAGTCCTTTCATAGTTCATTCAGATCCCATAGGGTAAGAGGCAGTGTGGGATAGCAATCAGCAAGTTACCTCTGTACCTAGGAGCCCAGGTGTGAATCCTACCCCTGACTCTACTGCTTACCTGAAACGTTGATCTAGTTAGTTTCTCATATATAAAATGGAAGTAATAACAATGAAATGATATATAAAGTGCTTAGCTCAGCATCTGGCAATGTTAAATGTTAGCAGCGTTTACTATTACGAGTAAAATTTGCCATTACTAAAGAATGTTAGCAATGTTTACTATTAAATGTTATCAGTGTTTACTATTATGAGTAAAATTTGCCATTTCTAAAGAATAATTTGGAAACTTTTCTACCTTACAAAATACACAGAGAACTGGGTAGACACTATAATTGGGGTCATATTTAAAACTCTCAAGGGATTTTTAACTGGCATATATCAACATGTGAGGCAGCAATTCTAACAGAAAAATGGCAAAAGCTATGGAGAACCACTATACAGAAGAGAATGTCTTAAAACCTAATACAGATGGAAGAGATGCTCAAACTGATTTAGTATCAGAGAAATACAAATTAAAGCAACAGTGGGATGTTACTTTTACCAGTTTGGCAAAAATACGAAAGCTGGATAATGCCAGTTGTTGACAGGTGGGGATTTATAGAACCCCTCTAAGAATGTGGACAGGTACTACCATTCTAGAGGGCAATATTGTAATACCTAGATTAAATGTCCCTATGCTCCTTGACGAAGCAATTATCCTATCAGTCCCTAAGGGGACATGAGTGAGACTAGTCCTTCGCAGGGTTAGTTTTGATGGTGTTGGGTTGGGGTTGTTGGAGGCAACATGGATGTCCATTCCCGGGAGAGCTTTTAGTTAAAACATGGTAGGCACACCTTACAAACTACAGATTTACAGTTAAACAAATATATTCAGTGTGCGAATGGCAGCAAAGTGCTGAATGAAAAAAAGCAACATTGAGATAAATTAAAAATATAGTATACATTTAAATACATTTAAATAATACATTTGCAAGGACATAGACAAGAGATACACATGGAATACTTTTAAATATTTGCCTGTGATAAGGAAAAAAATGGGGGTAAAGAATAGAGATTTAAAAAAAGATAAAAAAAAAGAATAGAGATAAACAGGAATTTTTATTTTTTATTTCTTATTGAAGTATAGTTGATGTACAGTATTATGTAAGTTACAGGTGTGCAGTATAGTTATTCACAATTTTTAAAGGTTACACTCCACTTATAGTTATTATGAAATATTGGCTATATTTCCTATGCTGTACAATATATCCCCATAGCTTAGTTTATACGTAATAGTTTGTAGCTCTTAATTCCCCCCCGCATGTTGCCCCTCCCCCTGTCCCTCTTCCCACTGGTAAATAAATGGGAATTAAAAAAATATATATATATATAAGAATACCTGACTATTGCTGAAAATTTGAGATATGATAAAGTATAGGGTAGCAAATAAAAAGCATAGTTCTTCTGCCCCATGATGCACACTGCTAACATGTTGGTGTATTCCATGTTGTTTTATTGTACACACAGTGTTCATTGTACACACAAGCTCATGTCATTAAATACTTGTACATATTGTATTTACATAATTTGGTTCAACTATACATACAGTTTGTTTCCTTTTTTTCTCCTAATATTATGCTGTGTTTATTTTCCCACATAACTAAATCTATTTGAAAATACATTAATTAATGGCTGTGTAGATTCCATCATATTTATATTCTGCATATGAATATAGCATAGTGAATTTAACAAGTTATCTCTTGTTGGGAATATTTCTTTCTAAATTATTATAAATAATGTTATTTATTTTTAAATTATTATAAATAATTTTGTGATTATTATCTTTCCTAATAAATCTTCATGTACATTTCTGATTATTACTTTCTTTAGATAAATCCCTAAGAATGTAATTTCTGGATCAAAAAATACAACAACTTCAAGGCTTATATATTTATTACTCTAAATTAACTATGGAATCGTTTTAGTCATTGATTCTTAAATTTCTACAGGTTCCTAAAATTATCATCTGAACAATGGAGTCAAAAATCATTTTATCTTTTGTGCTTTTTTCCCCCAGGATTATTTTCTCACTGTTCAAAAAAAGGAGATGAATTTTAATATGAAAATTACATCAAATTTTAAAAGTTTTGGACTGTTATTTAAATGTTTGTTAAGAGTATTCCTATTCTGTGATATTTTACAGTTTTTGTCAAAGTTAATACTCTCAAGTGGTCCTTCAAACTTTGCTATGGGAAGCAACCCTCTGAGTCTTTCCTGCCTCTCACTCATTTCACCATCTTACTTTCATCTCTTATAGTTGATTTTTACCTCCATGTCTATGTATTACTTCATGATTTCCCCCAATTCTAGAACTATTTGTTGACTTCTCACTCTAGATTATACAGATTTAGCTATCTTTACTCCCTTTGCCTCCATCACATATGTGTACTCTTTCCCTCATTCCATCTTCCCATACAGTTATACTGCAATTCCAGTTGGATGAATAGTCAAGTGTTTAAATTACGATAACTATGAAAATTCAAAACACAGCTGAGTTAGATAATAAACTCTGGTAATAAACCTTTCCTGTACAACTTTTTATTTTTTCATTTGAATTAATAATTGTCTTGTTTTATTCACTTATTTAGTATTCCATGTACCAATCACTAATTCAGTGCTGTACTCACTGCCAATTTTCTAGTGTCTTAGCCAGATGTTCAGACATGTTAAGTAGTTTTTCAGTTTCCTCCTCCTGAAGTCTTTTCCAGGGCCCTCTGACCTGTATGTAATCTGGGCCAGTTTCCTTCTATGTTACAAGGCTGTCATCCTATCATCTCCTCATAATCCTGGAGACCCCTTTACGTTTCTTCTTTGTTGAAGCCCTCATTTCCTGGATCCAGCCTCTTCCTTTTTCTTTGTTTTATTCTCATTTTTGTGAAGCACATTCTCTATAAGATTTTAATAAATGGTCCACAGGAGGTAAGTGTTTTGAGACACTGTGCATATCTATAAATGTCTTCATTCTTTCCTTGCATTTGATTGGTTCTTCAGCAGGTCATAAATTCTATTTTTGGAATATTTTCCCTTCTGGATCTTGATAGTATTGCTTCATTCCCTTGCAGCTTGGTATATGCTGTTGAGAAGCCTAAAGTCATTCTAATTCCTGACTATTTGTATGCAACCTTATTTATTTCTCTCTCCATCTCTCTGTAAGAGTATGTAAGATATTTCTATTGCCCCAAGAATTGTAAAGTCTTATGTGCTGTGTCTTGGGTGTGCATATTTTTATGCATTGTGCTGAGACAGGTAGAATTTTCAGCTTGAAAATTTCAGTTCTGGGAAATTTCCTTGAATTACTTCACTGGTGTTTACCTCCCCTTTGTTTTTGCTTCTTTGAATTCCTATTATTTAGATGTTTCTTTAATTTCTAACTTTTCTCTTTTAATTTTAACCTACATCATTTTTCCCCTTTCTGGAAGACTTTCTAAATTTTACCTTCAAAACTTTTAATTGAGTTTTTTCATATCTTATTTTTAATTTCTAAAAGCTTATTTTTGTTCTCTGAATGTTCTTTTTTTAATCTATAATATTTTATCCTTATTATAATTTTTCTTCTCTCCTGCATAGTCCTTTTTCTCCATTGTTTACTTTGGTCTCTAACTTTCATTTTAGAGATGTTTCTGCTAATCTTTGGTGTTCTACTCATATTTAAGAGTAGGGACCTAAAATTTTTGTGGTAAGCACTAAGTGTGTGGATGGAGCCTTGTGACCTTGAGTTTCACTATAGGGAAGTATATCTAGGTCATTTAATCTGAGCTAGTTAGATTTCAAAGAAAAGGATTCTCCAGTCTGCTCTTGAAGTGAACACATGCTGCAGGTTTTTTTGTTTGTTTGTTTTGTTTTCTGGGAGTTGAACAAGGAAAATGGCTAGAGGTCTCAGAATCTTGTGTGCATACATTAACTGAATCCCTCTGTTTTTATTATAGTACCTCTGCCCTCAGCTGTGTCTCTTTTCTCCCAGGCTAGTTCCTCTGTCTCACCCTCTGCAGAGAATAAACCTTCAATGTTCTGCCAGGGTGGAGGAGAGGCAGTTGCCAGCCTAGAGCAAAAGGATCTGGGAATCTGACTGCTTGTTAAACACACTGCCAATCAACCCTTCTTATTCTGGAGTCCTTTTCACATTTTCCCTTTACTTCCAGAGGTACCCAGTGCCACCAACTCATTACCTTATTGTTTTAGAGGAAGGAGTTATCTTACTGTGTAAGTTGGTTTGGTCCTTTGCATTCTCCACTGTCGGTCGGCCTAGGATCCGGTGTTCTTGGTTCTATTAAATTTATTGATCCTGTCACTTGCCCTCTGCTTTTCTGCATCTTTTTGTGTTATGCCATTTTATGAAATACCTCCCATGAAGGTTTTAGAAGGGGGTGGGAGTAGATACATGGATTCAATCCACTGTCTTTACCAGCAGCCGTTACTCTTTAATCAAGAGATTTCTTAAGATCATCCAAGTAAAAGTTGTCTGCTAAATGGAAGAATGAAACCATATTATATAAAAATTGTGAATATATAGAATTGGTTGCTTTTTCCAGAACTATTCACATAGAATTGGGAAATTGGACTTCTAGCCTTGAGTCAAAGGTAAGTAGATACGTACTGACTAAGGAGTATACCACTCAGCTAGGTGCTATAAGAGCTAAAGCCAGATATGTGCAATGCTGATTTCAAGCTTAAAGCTCTGTTTCAAGTTCTGTTTTATATGAGTTAACTTGTCTTCCTTATGGGTTTGACAAAAGAGCAGTTTACAATCCCAGCTACCTATCACTTAAAAAGCGAAAGATAAGGGAATTTCACTAAAGTTGATTTGATAATGTGGGAGAGAGAGACAGAATTTTAAGCCTTGTTCCCTGCACTGCTAACTTTATGGAAAAGAACACCTTTAACTGACCTTGAAAGTCAAGAGGAGGTAGAACTTCCTTGAGAGGAGATTTTGAATTTTGAACATAACTGAGTTAGAAGGATATGTGGAATTTTATGGTTGAGTCCAGTGACTATTATAAATATAAATTACAAGGTGTATTAAAATGTACTCTAAAAAAAGTAAAAAATATGTACCATAGAATTTCAAAGAAAATTATATGTTGTTGAGAGAATTCTGAGTAAATTCAGAGATAAATTGACCGCCATACTGGACTTTAAGAATGGATAGGATTTTTGACTGGCTGAACTGTTTGGAGTATATTTTGAGTACTGGGAGAGGAAGCTGAAAAAAGAAGTCAAAGCCATATCGTGAGAGATTTTGAATACTGAAGTGCGGATTTAATTATCTAAACAATGAGGACTAACTGCAGGAGTTAGAGGAAGGGACTAAAATTCTGAAAGGTGTAGTTTAAGGAATTTGACCTGGCAGTAGTGCCCATTAGTAGCTGTAGTTAAAGAGAAGAGGTGAAGGTCCTCCATAGTTAGTGGCTGTTCTAATATATGACCTTGAACCTGTCCCTCACATTTCTCTGACTGTGTTTTATAGAAGAACTCTTAACTGCCAGTGTCATGTGGTACTAATAGAACTGAGTGATAAGTATTTGTAAGGCCTTCTTATGTGCTCAGTTCTATGCTGGCTTCTATAAGGGGTACAAAGTAAGTCAAAGAGTTATTTTTCATGGAACTTAGAGTTTTGTAAATGAGGGGAGGACCCTAATAACTTGGATCAGATAAAGCCAAATTGGTATTTACTATAAATGTAATTGGGACCTAAGAGTTGAAAGATGACCACATGACCTAGAGTAGCTGAAGGCGATGTCATGGAAGCCTCAGCACTTAAACTGGTCTGAAGGATGGATGAAATTTACGTGGGTGGTAACAACAAAGTGAATCAATATGAAGAAGATTCCTTGGCGAGAAGACATGCAGGGACAATGAGGAACTTGGTTTAAATGAAACTAAGAGTTGGTATTGGTAGATTAATAAGAAAAAGGTGAGGTGGGAATTTAGGACCCAATCATAAAGGGCCTTGAGAGATGGACCAAGCAATTTGGGATAAGAAATAGCAAGATATAGAAGGCTCATCAACAGGGATTTATATTACTAAAATATATCTCAGGAAATTTAGTCTGTCAGTAGTATTCATGGATTGGGAGTAGAAGAAATTGGAAATGAAAAAAAGTCTAAGGTGCTCTTATAGGAAACAGGTGTGAGGGCTTAGAGCATGAAACCGCTGACAGTAGGGATGGAGAGAGAGAACAAAACTAAAAGAAAGATTTTGTTGGAAGAATGAAAAAGAAATTAGCACCAAATGGCCAGAAGCTGGAAAAGGAAGAATCAAAGATTAATACACACGTAATGATTGGGGAAATTAGAAGCACACATTTTTGCAGAGGAGAACAGGGTTGAGAAAGAACATGATAAGCTTGGTCTTAAACATACTGAGTTTTAAATTATAACATGTAAACCAAAGGCATATGTTTTTAAACTATGAGGTTGGCACACAATTGAGATGTTCAGGCTAAAGACTAAGGTTTGTTATTTATCAGAGTCAGGACACAACTTTAAATTCTGGGTTTGTTTAGTTCTAAGCTATATAACCTTTGCAAATCAACCTAGTTTTCACCTCTGGAAAAGGAAGAAAATAAAATTAGTAGCCATTTCATTGAGTATATATTATGTGCTGTGTAGTATATTAGACTTTTTTTTCACATGGTTTTATTACCGAAAACAGCATTCCTATGAGGTAGATGCTGTTGTCATCTCCATTGTACAGATCAGTAATCTGAGGCTCTGAGAGTTTGCATGACCTAAGATCACGTAGCTACAAAGTGACAGAGCTAGGATTTGAACCAAGGGCAGTGTGTCTCCAGAGCTACTGCTTTTAATCAATTCTGCAATGCTGCTTTCACCGTGCCTCACTACCATATGTGCTTTACCTACTTTTATAGTTAAGCTGTGTATTTACTAAGTGCCATACTCTGTGCTAAGTGCTTTTTATGCATTATTTTATTTAACCATCTAACAAGCCTATGATGTTGCTACTACTAATGTTTACATTTTACAGATGAGGAATCACTTAGAGGGTGAGTTACTTTTCCAAAGTCACAGAGCTGGGAAGTTGCAGAACTGGAATTTATGTTTTAAGTCTATCTGATTTCAGAGCCTATGCTCTTTTTTATTCTTAAAAGGCATTTTGAAGATTAAATAAGATAATTTCATCATTTTCTTAACTTTAAGGCATAAAGCAAATTGTCTTTAATTAGTAGTGACAGTGTTTGTGTTTGCAGCAGCAGAATAACATAAAGGTGATGGTTGAACCCGTGGACTGCATAAGCTATCCGAGGGAATAAATTGATAAAGAAGACTATAGAGAGAATCATGAGGGCTACTTATAATTTAGGAGCAGCAGGAGGGAAAGGAGTTGGAGAAGCCTAGCAATAACTTAGAAAATACAGTAACATGGAAGCCTAAGGAAAATAATCACAAAGATTTGAGACATCAGTTGTATCACATGCTACATAAAATTTGAAAAAGATAAGGTCATTAGACAGTGTCCCAGCACATTGCTACTTATACTAAAATCCAGGAAACAGGACCACCATCCATCCAGTTTCCCAATGCAGAAAGCTGGGAATTTTTCTTACTTTTTTTAAACTTTCTTCACTTCTCCAGTCACTTATTTCAGCCTAGAAAATCTCTCTCAAAATATCTGCCCTCTCCTCTCCATCCTCACTGCTACTTCTCCAGTTCAGGAAAGCTTTACCTCCTGCCGAGATCCCTCCAGCAACTTCTCAGTTCTTTCTGCTTCTTGACTTTCTGCCCTCCAGCCCATTCTCCACTGTGCAGCCAGAATGATGTTTCTAAAAGACAAATGAGATCAGGTCAGTTTTCTGTTTAAAACATCCCCATGGGTTCTCAATGACCTGAGGATAATAACTTAGCATGGCATATGAAGCCCCATAACATCTGTCCTCTTTCTAGTTTTTCAGCCTCACCTCTCCACTATTACTCGTCTAGTTATGTTTCAGCTATGCCAAACTTAACTTCAATTTCTAGTACCCATCATGTGCTCTGGGACTTAACACATGCTGTTCCTTCTGGAACAGTTTTCTTCTCTCCTGCCTTCTCTCTCTCTCTCCCCTCTCCCTCTCCCTCTTTCTCTTTCCCTCTCTCTCTCCAGACTTTCCTGGTTAACTCATCCTTCAGATTCTTTGAGAAGCCTTTTGAGTTCCTTCCAGTTAGGTCCCCTGCTTTATATTCCCACTGCATCTCATGCATCCACCAAAGCAATCCCTACCTTTTATTGTAATTGCTTGTTTAACTTTATGTCTGTACCTCCAGACAGTAAGCTGTTTTATGCAGAATTTATGTCTGCTCCTATTGTTATCCCCAGCACTTAAAACAATGCCAGACCTACTGTAGACATTCAATAAATACTTCTTTAATAAATGCTATGAATGAATATATGCAGCATGAAATTATTTTGTATGTTAAATACATCATTTATAAAATGAAATTGTGGTGAGTTTTTTAAACCTCATGGTTTTCTTTAGGTGGTAGGAGGGATGAGGGAAGTGCAGTTTCATTTGGCCCTTTCTTTTTTTTGTCAGTTTTAAGATTAGTAACAGCAAATGAGGTAGGTTTAAAAGAAGAAATATCTTGATTTAATAAGAAATTCTCACAATTATGGTTATTACAGTCTTTCAAAGGGATAAAAAAATTAAACAGGGAAATCATGATGCCCATAACCTTTTCAGTTCAGTAATTAGTAGAGTTCAAATGGAGTTATTATGAATATGAATATTTATCTGTATGAATAAATGTGCCAGAAAAAATAGAATCATATAAGTAATTTCCTTTTCATTTACTAGGAATTCACTTTTTAAATGCTCAGACTCCAAGGCATTCTTATAAGCCATGAAATGACCCAAGTCAGCCACATCTGTTCAAAATGTGTTTTAGAAAGCTTATCTTAGCAATAGTTAGTTGGAAAATTAATGTTCACCTTCCATAAAAATTTTATCCAAAGGAGAACACAGCACAATTTAGATATATGTGAAGCAAGGAATATACTTTTATACAATGGAAATTATAATGTGAAATAAGTAAAAAATGATCTTATTATTTTATCAAAAATAATTTAACTGGTTAGAAAACAGTAACATATTTCTTTTCAGCTGGTCAAGATCCTTTTGAAATTTTATTTTATTTTATTGATTGTGTTAGCTTTATACGTTTGTATTTATACAAAGGATGGGACCAGTTTGACTGATGTCAGACAAAATAACAGGTGTATTAATCATATCCAATGGCCATCTGATCTGAATCTTTTTCTATATAACATTCCCCAAATGGTTAAAGACAGGGGGAAAGATAGTGACATCCCTGATTCAGTGGGTAATGAGATAAGAAAAACATTGACAACCATGTGTAAATTTTATCCAGTTTTAGAGTTCCAAAAATAGAAAATTTTTATCCTATTTCTAACAATATAGAAAAAGCAATTAGTAACTTTCTCCTGATGCCGAAAGCTCAGCTTCTCTGTACACTGGTGCCGAATCAAATCTTGGAGACAGAGATTTGGGTGAAGTAGAAAAGGATAGCTTTATTACTTTGCCAGACAAAGGGAGACACAGCGGGCTCCTGCCTCGAAAAACTATGTGTCCCAACTTGGAGAGGATAGTGAGAAGTTTTATAGTAATGGTTCAAAGAGGGTGTGATCAGCTCATGGACATTCTTCTGATGGGTTGGTGGTAAGGTAAGTAGGAGTCAGCCTCATCAACCTTCAGGTTCCAACTGGTCTGGGGTCTACATGCTTGTGGGCAGCATACCATCGTTAACCGTTAACTTTCTCCCACCTGGAGGGGGTTTCAGTATCTGCAAAACAGCTCAAAGATATTATTGTGTGTATCCTTTGATGGGGAACCAGGACCTTGCACCAAGGCTGCACTATTGTTTTGTTTCTCCCTTGTCTCATATCCCCTCCCTTCCCTAATTAACAACTGCTTGAATCTGTATGTTGGAACTCAGGGAAGGTTCCAGAGGCTGAATGAAGGCTACTTCCTGTAATCACAGAAATGGGAGACACAGAAAGGCTTTGTGCCCAGAGGGCCCACAGGGCCCTGCTCGGTATCACTCCTCCCTTTTACTTGATAATTCTGTTTGGGAATGGCTTACTTTCTGTCTGAAACTAGAACTGTCAGTACATGCCAATTGGACCCTTTTCTGGGAGTATACAGGGTATCCGGACCACAGATAAGACAGCCATTTGGTCATTGTGTACTATGTGCTACACACTACTAGGAAAAAATTATGAGAGGGTTTAAGAAATTTAGAAACTTATAGTCTCATGAGAAACATTTAAATTCAAGGGGTACATAGTAATGCAATACAGAAATATGTCACAAGGCAGCAGAGGACAATCCCACAGGCAGTAATAAGAGTGATTTCTATAAGTTGAAGAGAAGGAAATTGCCTGTTGGGGTTTATGTTTATCACATTATATTTCACTTTTTAAGATTTAATCTTCTGGGGTTTTTTTCAGCCAGTCAAGATTCTTTTGAATCTTTATTTTACTTTATTTTCCCATTCAGTGTATTAGCTTTATGTCTTGGTATTCTTGTGAATGATGGGACCAAATGGCTGAAGTCTTTGACTCTCAGTTTACAGAGCTTGATTTCCATTGAATAGGCAATAGTCAAACACCAAAAGTTTTTGAGTGGATGAATGCCATCTCATATTGTTAAGGAAAGTTAGTGTGTTGATAACATGTAGGGTAGATTGGGAGGGGTGAATATAAAGCAGGAAGACAAGAGTTTATTGTAATAGTTCAAGTGCAAAGTGATCAGTAAGGATGCTAGAATGGAAGGGAGTGCGTACATTTTCTCATTCACTGCCATATGCCTAATGTATAGAAGAGCATCTGGCACGTAATAAGTACTGAGTGAATATTTGTAGATTCAATAAATGAATTCATGAAAATTTTAAAATGTAGGCTGTGTGGCAGAAGGAAAGGAAGGAATTAAGTTCTACTCCAGTATTTTAAGCTTGATTGAACAGAAATTGAGCAGGGAGAGGTTTTGGGGAAAAAATAAAGAACTGTGTTTTATTCATGTTGAAGTAAGACAACAATGCTCCCAAGTAAAACACTCAATAAACGTTTGTTATGGGGGGAGCGAATACATGGGAGAGGGGTTGATGGCTAGGGTTTTCGCTTCAAGAGCCATTTGCAGTAGAGGTAATAGATATAGTAGGGGTCATGGTCCTCAAAGATGGGAGTATATAGGTAAAGAGTAGAAGGTCCAAGGGAATGGCAAATTAATAGAGAAAAGATAACATATGTCGACTGCTTCCTGTGCACTAGGCACTGGGTTAAAAGCTTTGTATGTATTATACCTTCTAATACAACATCCCCCGAAGGGCAGGTATTACCTAGGGAAATGGAAATTCAGAGAATTTAAGCAATTCATCCTGGGTCCAGTACTCAGTAAGTATTGGAGCTAGAATATGAACCTACAGCTGTCTATCCCTAGTTTTCCAACTGTGCTAAAATTACTCTCTGTTCGTAAATTTTGTCTATCTTTTCCAGTAAATCTTTAATGTATTTATAGTAGTTATGTTTAAAGCCCTTATCTACTGGGTTCAACATTTGGTTAATGTGTGGGTCTGTTTCTGTTTTGTTTGTTTTTCTCTTGATTACAGGTCACATTTTTAACTTTGTCACTGTTCATCTAATTTGTTTTATATATATTATAGTAGATATTGAATAAAAAAGAACAGTAGAGACTGAAGTAAATATTCACTCCGGAAAAGTCACACCCCTTCCTCTGTCTGACAGCTAGTTTGTGATGTTTATTCTCTTTAGTCTAATCTCCAGTTGAGCTGGGTCTGGTTTGAGTTGTTTCAGTTTGCTACTTGTTTGAATGAAATGTTTTGAAAGCAGGATAAGGTCTCTCCCTTTATCAGGGCATGTGATCTGTGCTCCAGTGAGTCTAGAGATCTCTCTCTCCTTCTCCCCCCCTACCCCGTCCCCCTGCTTTAAAGTCCTGCTACCAGTGTTTTGTGCCTTTTCAAGGGCTTACTGCTCTTGGCCTTTCCCTGCCTCCTCTCTGGCTTTCCAAGTCTTGGCTGAAATCTCTCTGTCTTCCTGCCCTGTCACCAGTCCTTGGTACAGTGAAAGTTCAGTAGAAGAGACTTGATGGGCAGGTGTTCTCAAAGGGATCTCTCTCCCCTTTTCTGCCCTGGCCCTAGCTCTCTGCATGTAGCTACCGTGTACACTTAGTTAAGACTGTGAAAAAGAACTGGCAGGCTGTACACACTCCCTGGGTCTCCTCAGGACTCTAATAATCCATCACGGAGGTCCACAGGTGGCCATAAGAGTTTGGCTTTTTGTGTACACTGATAGACGTCCCTCATCTATGGAGGTTTGCTTCTACTCTGTCTGTTCCCCCATTAGGAAAGTGACCATGGATCTTCACTCATCTAGGAAAGGCTTACCCTGATCTGAAGTTAGTTCATCCACACTTCTTTGCATTCTCGGATCTCTGTAGGTAAAACACAAAGGCATGGTTTTGTAGCCTATCTGGCATATTTTTGGTGTTACAGTGATAACAACTGTCTACTTCCACTTTTTACATACTAGCTGAAACTATTTAACAATGTTTTAATCATTAATGGACATTAGACCTTAATGGTCAAATAGCAATATGAAAAATATTTTTTATTTTTCAATATAGATTGCTATCGTTTGTACTTAAATTATGGAAAGAATCATGATAATTCAGTGAGAAACTAAACCTTAGAAAAACTGTTACCTATTTAGTATTTTCAGTTACAATGAAATTGACAGAGAAACTTATCAAAGTGAACTGCAAAAACTGTATTTGGAGTGATTAAGTGCTGGCATACAATAATGCTAATTTTGAGTTGAAACCCAATCACAGACCTGAAACATGTTAGAATAAAGTTGCTACTTTCTGTGAATAGTGTAGATATGAGTAACAGTGGCCTACATGTTTTAGAAAAGTAAATTGAATGTTGTGTACCACAAATATGTCTCTGGAATGTACACATCTGGATTCTCTACTTACCTAAACTGACCCTTTTTTAATCACATGCATACATCATGCTTTTGTGCTACCAGGATGTTGATTTCTAACAGGGTGCTATGTCTTAGATAAAGAAAGTGGCTAGCATAAACTTTGCTTCTTGAGGCCTCTCAGGACATCAAAGGGACTTGGAACTGGCTAAAAGTCAGCCAATAAAGATCGAATTTTCTAAATACTTGCATCTACTAGAGCTTGAAGCTAGTAGAGTTTAGAGGGGCTGCAAAAGACATTCTAAGGATTCACAGACTACTTCTTGGTTCATCAGCCATAAAAACCACTGGGCTCTTTACCCAAATTTCTTGACTTGGAATCTGTGTCCATGCTGGTGAACCAGTAGTAGTGGGGAGAAGAGATTGCACATATTATTTATAGAAGTGACATCACTATTTCATCATATTGTGGTATTAAAATATAAGGTGCAGTATATTTAGGAAGCTTCCAGAGACCAGGGACATTGTCTTGTTTACTTTTGGATCTTTTTCATCTAGCAAGGCCTGCCAAATAATCACTGTTCAATAAATATTTGTTGAAGAACTGATTGGATGAATATTATGGAAATATTTTACGTGAACTGGAAATATCACTGGATGCATCCATATTTTAGATTTCCTAGTACTGTGTTGGATTAACATAGCAGCTTGCATTATTTTTACTAGGGACTAATAGAAGGATATCAGTAGGATAACAGCCATGCCAACTTTAATTTTAAAAAATCCAGTTATTCTTTGGTGGTAGATTATAGAAATTTTGCAAAGCTTCAATGAAACATTTTCTAATAAAAAGAAGCCAGTGATTGTTAAGGTATACTCCCACGTAAGGAGACTGTCCATAAAGGTGAGAGTAGAAGGTTCACTTGGTAGACAGTTGCTAGAATGGGAAGACCAGTGAAGGGAGATCAGCACAGAAGGGGTCAGGCACCAGCTGACAGAACAAGGAAACACCCCTGAAATCCACATCCCATTATTATTCCTACATTTTTTATTGCAAAGCAGACATGAATTTAATTTGGTTTACTACGGTAATGTATTCCTGTTATCTGCTCTTATAAGGACCAGCTGCCGTAATTCTGCCTTGCTGATTCCCTACTTCATTTATCTACTTTGCTCTTGTGAGTTCTTATAGAAAATGCCACCCCATTTTCTTTCCTTCACTTCTCTTGCTGTTTGGCTTTACAGGTCATCCACATTACTGTTGATCCTTAGAGGGAGTAGTAGAATTTTCATAGATGTGTGCTTTAAATCCCGAAGGGCACGTAGTCAATAGTTGAAATGTAATGGATTTGGAATGGTAGCACAACCACAAAAATAACCAAATAAATAAATGTGTAACTATGCGGGTAAAACCGAAGACTTAGGCCACAGTCCCAGCACTGGCAGTAACAGAGAACATCAATGGAGTCGCTCTTCCTTTGGGCTGTGAGGACTTTGGGCTGGGAGAGACTGTAAGCAGGGAAAGCTATGAAGTTCAGAATGAAGGAGATGGAATCATAGTGATAAAGCCTCTGCACAGAGCAGAAAGATACTGTGGCACAGCCAGTGAGAGTGCTCCCCAGCACTGATTCCAGCCATGTACCAACCAAGTAAGAGATGATTGTACTCTCAGTATCAGGATCATTTAAATAACACAGCTTATATTCAGTGCAAAGCACGGGGAATTTTTTTGTTTCTTTGCTTATTTTTTTGTTTTAATTTCAGGTTTAATCAGACAACATTATAAGCTATCCCAACCTTTCTGGGAGTTATACTTTCCTAGGGCTTGTCTGCAGCGTTGGAACTTGGAACTTTACTATTAATAATAACCTTAAGCATAATAACCATGTTTATGACTTCTTTGTGTGCCCAGGCCCAAGGAAAGGCCTTAGATTACATTCTCTGTGTCTCTGAGAAATGCTCTAAACACAACATTTTTTCCCCTTCTACATATAGGTCAAAGGGCAGGGGAAAGCACAGTTTGGCTGCATATATTCTCATTTACTGCGTAATTACTTAGTATCTTTCCTCCTTAGCCTCCCTTTGAAGCTAAAGCTAGTGACATTCCTAAACTTTATAGTAATCTTTAAGCTTTCTCATTCTACACAAAAATGTTGGTCCCTTACATCTTTTTATAAGGGTTTGGTGATTATTAAAAATGCTATGCTTTATGATAACATTTTTCATATGGTTTTAAACCCGTATTTTAAGCAGAAGTATACAGTTATTTTCCTGTAGCTCACAATTATTTTGGAATTAAAGTTTCTGGCATGGATATTTTTTAGGACAAAATAAGTTAAGTGAGCATTTTTGCTAACTAATTTTAAGATTCCTGTTTCTTTCTTTTTCTTTTTCTTTTTTTTCCCTATTTTCAGCTTTCTAAGAAGTACGGAGTCCATGTTTGTGGAGAAGGTGGAGAGTATGAAACGTTCACTTTGGATTGCCCTCTATTTAAGAAGAAAATAATTGTGTAAGATATCATTTCAGCATTTTCTTCCCCTTCCTCAAATTTAAGTGATGGAAGCAACGTAACATTAAGCTGGAGGCAACTTTTGTTAAGAGAAATAGAACATGTCCTCCAAGTTCACAAACACTCAATTTGTTTAATACCAGTGAAGTCGTCTGAATACCTAAATCAATACATGACAAGAGGAGGCCTTCATAGAAGCCTATAAACTTTTTAGACATTGCACTTTCATTTACTTGCTGATTATGGCCTGCAGTAAAACTGGTACCTACACACTGACACTTTTATCCTTTCATGAAGTGTGAATTGCCTGTATTATTTATCTTTCATTACAGCTACATTTGATAAACTGCCACATCAGTAGCCTGTGGGTTCCATTAACTCCGTTCTCTTTTTCCTTTTTCTTGGCTTTAATAACTTAGAATTGTAATACTAAACATTTCTCTTCAATTATTTGGGGTTATTTTTCCATATGAACTTTGTTTTTAAATGAATTCTGTTTTATGGTGAATAGTGTGATTTCTTTGCCATAAATTGTTAAAATTCGTGTAGCAAAAAATAGGGACTTTCTTCAGTTTGTTAACATTATTATCCATACTCTAATTTATATCACTCTTCTCATATGCTAAGAGAGCACTTTATTTGCTTTTCCTAAGCTCTTCAGCTTCTTGAAAAGATTGTCAGAATTATGCTTGATTTCAGAAACCTCATTTGATGAAAGACTAGAATCTTGTATCGAATGGACAGCTTTAATATTTTCAACACTGAAAGGTGACTTCTTTGTACATATTAATAATGAGGGAAAGAATGTTCTAAGAAGTTAAGACAACTCCAGGTGAATTTTCTAAAAATTACATTTATCTTGGGAAACATAGTAGCCATGACCTTTTCATTACCCTATGCAATATTCACCCACTCTTGCTTCTCTCATTTCTTCTAACTTCTCTTCCATTAATAATCATCAAACATAATAATAATATATTTGGCAAATATATATCAAGTACCTATTATGTCTAAAGCATTCTACTGGGCACCACTGATGTTGAAACATAGTTCCTGTCTCCAGAAGGGTGGAAGGAAGACACATCTGCATAAAACTGTGACACAGAATGGTAGAGGATAAGAGTCAGAAGAATAAGTTCATAAACGGGAGGTATTTCTTCTGGCTTCAATGATCACAAAACAATTCATTGAATGAACTGTGCCTTAGGTATTACTTCTATGAAATAATACTGTTTGGTTTTTCAAGAAAAACATTTCCATGCTAGGGTGAAATTATAGTATAATAGGAAACTTGCAATATACTTATTAGACTAACCAAATTAGAAAAAAATAAAAAGCACAATAAGAGAAAGAAGGCCAAAGAATAATACTCTTCCTGTTTATTAGACAACTTGAGGTCCTGGAGCACCCAGAAGTCTCTATGGACAACATAGAATTATAAGAAATGTACTGCTTTACACTACATAACCAGAAGGTTTATTTATCATAGTACTTTAGACCTGAAAAATGAATCTTTCACCTCATCATTGTGTAGATAGAGAAACCTCAACCTGACTGAGACAATGACATGATGGGAGTTAATCATGCTATTGAAGAGAAGGATGTCAGGGAAGGTGTATTAGAACCCTCTAGTGCCAAAATGAGCTGTTCAATTGAACTGGATAATCATTTGTTGAAGATAATTATGTGGGTGGAACTCTGCAAGCTGCCACCCTGCTCTGTAAAAGTTCTTCTGTAAGAATGGAGAGGCAAATCAGCAATACTGTAAGTGCTAACATACGAGTGTGTACCTTGAGAACAGAAGGGGAAGAACTGACATTTCTTTCTTACTCAGTTATCAGCTAATCACTAATCTGATTCTGATGCTTAAGCATGTTCTTTGATTTTTTTCTTCATAGGCTCTGCCTCACCTCAGCTTCGTAACTTTCTTATTTGACTTCTTTTCGCTAGATTGCCTTCCCATTTATCCCCACTTTGCTAAATCCTTCCATTTTTAAAGGCTTTGGTTGTTACTGCTTCCAGTGCTTGTCCTCATATCTGAACTCTCAGAACACACAGTAGTAGGCACTGATAAATGTTAAATATCGTGGAATTAATTTTTCATTTATTGTTTAGTTTTAAATATCCTATTTCACTTTTATGTGTTCCTTTCTTAGGTTATAACTAGAGGTTGTAGCAGTTGAATGGAAAAAGAATGTCACCTGCTATATACAAAATCTTTCCTTCTCTTTAAAATAGAAAATGTCCTTATCATACCTATCTGATAAGCACTAAATGTGATGATGTGAATGAATATGCATTGCACATTCTAAAACTGTATATAAATTAAAGTTATTTTATTTAGAGATAGTTTTCCATGTGACACAATTAAAAGATAAGTTTAGACCTGGTAACTACTTGTTAACAATTGACTATTAATCATACTGGATCCTGTCAGTTAGAATGTATTTGGGGGGACAAACTTAATAATTTCTCCTGTTATATTTGACATAGTAGTGATCTTCCACAATTAGCATACAACTAGTTGATTATTAGGAATCCCCTTTTAAATGTCTAATTCAAAATTTTATGTTAAAAAAGGAGACTACCTCTATGAGGAGAAAAAATAAACTTTTGCATGCAGAATGATTTGATTATAATTAGGGTGTGTGTTTTTTTTTTTTTTCAAAAACACAGATAGAATCCCTTGTATAATGAAATAATTTAGACAAATTAGGGTGGTTCTAGAAGTTTATTATAAGATACATTTTGCCCCGAATTCCAACTAACATTTTTAAAATCTTGTAGGAAACACTGGTATAACAGTCTTTGTGTGGAAGTAATTTTTTAAATTTTTGACTAGAACATTTTACAATTTACTTTTCACATCAATTAGGATGTGACTACTCACCTCTAGATACAAATTTTTAGATCAGAAAATGAGAGTTTTTTCCTGAGGAGCCTTGACAAAAGGAATTACAGCCTAGTCTTTAAGAAAAGAGGACAATTGTAGGTCCTCAAATAAAAAACCTACTTTCTCGGCATCCCTGGTGGCGCCAGGGTTAAGAAGCCACCTGCCAATGCATGGTACACGGGTTCGAGCCCTGGTCTAGGAAGATCCCACATGCCGCGGAGCAACTAAGCCCGTGAGCCACAACTGCTGAGCCTGCGCTCTAGAGCCTATGCTCTGCAACAAGAGAAGTCACCGCAGTGAGAAGCTCGCGCACCACAACAAAGAGTGGCCTCTGCTCGCCGCAACTAGAGAGAAGCCCGCGTGCAGCAATGAAGACCCAACGCAGCCTAAAATAAATAAATTAAAAAAAAAAACCTACTTTCTTATTATTTCTTACTCTGAAATATATATGTATGCATATCAAAAGTAAGAACGAAAACACGGGGAATATAGCCAGTATTTTGAAAACAAAAAGTAGGAACTAAAATCCCAATGTATTAATGAAGGTGATAATTTTCTTCTCACTGTTAATGAACACAATTTTAATGTCAATCTTTGAAACAACCCCATATTTCCATTTGAATTGTCAATATTAATATACTACTGCTACAGAGTTGCTGTGTATGGGATGGATGGATGGATAGAAGAAACAATGGGAAGGAAGGAGGGATGAAAAGAAGAACTAAATTCTATGATTAAAACACGATGCACTCATCTTCCCCACTTACTCCTAGTTTCTACCTATTCAAGACAGAACTCAGCCCAGAGCATCATAATATGGCATTTAGCCGTGAGGATGAATCAAGTACTTTCCTTATCTGCCTTCTCATTTCTATTCTGTATCACTTAGGAATTTATTAGAATTTATGAACCATTTTCCTTGTATTTAAATTTATATAATTATTTTTATTATGCTAGAGATAACTATATATTGTTATTGGTATACATATATGCTTATGTTCATGTATCCATATATATGCAGTATGCATGTATGAAAATGTACATATTTGTGTGAAGATAGGTAATTGAAAAATCAGTGTGGGTTTTTGATAGTGTCAATAGTTACTGTGTAAATGTAAAGATACTTAACAAAGTTAAACTATACAGTTATTTGTTTATTCAACAAATGATTGAAAATAAGGCAGTGTATTCTGCACTGAGCCAGAGGTGGAGTGTGGGGAGACAGGCAGACAAAGATGAACAAAAGCTGGTCCCTCTCTAAGAAGGAAGACAAGCACACAGACACGTAATTATAATACAGTGGATGTGTTATGAAAGGTCTGTAAATGCATTACCAAAGCACATAAAGCAGAAAACTAGCACTGTCTGAAGATGTCAGGCAAGCCTTCACAGAAATGACGTTGGAAATGTCTTGTGAGGATAAGTGTGAGCCCACGGGGAATATCTGCGTGCAGTTGTCTTTTCAGAGGGGAAGTAGGAACCAAGACCATGGCTGAGCCTCAAGAGAAAATATCAGGGTTTTGAAGTGAGAGGGTTAGGGCCTGATCTCTTAACTCAAGAGAGAGCCTGTAGTCAGGGAAGAGAGGCTCAGACCTGACTCAGCTAGCTGCCCTTTTGAAGTCATAACTAGGGATAAGCCTAACGCAGCAGTGAAAGGGAGCGTGGGATCTAGCTCTTGCCTACCGAGAAACCTCAGTTGTGTAAGAGGAAGGGGCTGCACTGATTACTTGTATTAATAGGGAAAGAGGAGGAGGGTAGCCAACTGGAAAGCATTTTTGCTGTGGTAGAGTTGTTCTTAATTTTCTGGGTCTCTCTGAGGGTATTCCAGCAGATTCTGCTCTAGGTTTCAGAGAAATCCATGAAGCAGACAGAAACCAGAGACCCTTGAAAGTTGAGTTTCAGGTGATAGTTTATGAAAGAAAAGCAGAGCAGTAGTGGCATTATTCTGTTTGAAGCTAAAAGCCATTGATTTGAATCTACTATCTGTCTCCCAGTTGATTCTAGCTTTGTATAACTGAGTGAAATGACATTAGTCAATTAGAGATTATGGATTTAATAGAATCCATAAAAACCATATTCCTCTTCATTTAGTGTTCAGAATGTTATATATTTTCTCTGGATAACAATCTTGATTCAGAATGCAATAATTGTATCAATTAAGTGAGCTATTTGCTGTCAATCTTCTGTTTCTAGTGGGAATAACTGTCAAGAGAAAGGAGGGCCTGAAACCCTTTCCACTGACACATCACTGGTTCAGGTTAATCATGGTTTTGGTGTACCCATTGTCAAGGATATCAAGACCAAGCTGCCTACATCAGGCATAATTCAGGCTCAGGGTCAGTTTCCAAAGCTGGGATTGGGAACATAGAGATTGAAATTTAATGTAAGAATGAGGTCAGACACAGGAACTAGAATTTGAATCTATTGAGGAGCCAAGATAGGACCAGAACAGACAACTCTGGAGTAAATAGACAAGACAACTAGACTAGAGTTAACAAGGCAGAGAGACAGGTGGTAGAAAGCAAGAGGGTCTCCTCTTTTCTTTCTCTTTCTCCTCTTGCTCATTATACATTGAAGCATCTTTCAGTTAGGTAGTCTGTGAAGGCAGGTTATTACTTTCTTTCATGATCCCGACTCTAATGATTTTATTTCTATTATAATATTTTTCTTTTAAAGTCATAAAAGCCTGTTTTAATGTAATTTTTTAAAGCACTAACAAGATACGTATTTGATACTAACGGTTAATGAATGGTAGTTGATTTTTTTTTTTTTTTACCATCAAACTGTTTTTTCTCTACCTCTGATCTTTCAAGTGAAAAGTAAACAGATTTTGCTCATGAAAATTTAATATATCGGATCCTAGTCTTTTGAGATTTCTTCTATTGTCGCTAAGTAACTTTGCATTACAAAAGTTAATTCAAAAATATTTTACATTAGTGGAAAAGAATCAAAGTAAGAATTTATTTTGCTGAACAACAATGGTTAAAGTGCTAACAGTGTACTAATATAAACATTGGAACTAGTTCCTAAGGCATTAAAGAGATATGAGAAATTTCTGCCTTTAGAATTTGAGTCAAAATGCAAAAACACTATTGCTTTCTTAATAAACAACAATAAAAGATAATTAGTTATTAGAACTTCACACATAATCTTAGTTATTCATATGTGCTTTACAGGGTATCTTTGATAAAAGTTGAGTTAATTTACATATATCCATATGGTGCCAGCAAGCAGTTCATACTATTTTACCTGAATGTGGTAATTACTATGTCAGACAATCAATTTTAATAACAATGATATTGCAGTGTGAAGAGTTCATCTAGAGCTTAAAACCATCACCAGTACTGCCTTTGTGAAGGATAATTGAGATTTTGTGTGAAACACTGGATGAATTACCTCTTGAAAATGAAAAGAATAATGAAGATAAAGCACTACTGTTTAATGGTAGCCCATACCAACCAAATTTGTGAAAATGAAATTGAATAGAAGTTTCAAGTTGTAAAACTGTTCGGAGAGCTTTGAGTGAACCTGAAAGTTGAACTGTGTGTCCTCATAAAGATGAAAAGGTCTTTACTTAGTTTTGAAAGTTTAGTATTCTCAGTCTTTTTCCCAATTAAATATTGGATTATTAAAAGTAGATGTTAATCACTAATTATATAGTAAATATGTATACAATAGTATACTAGTGGAAATAAATGAGGATTTTTGGTCTTTTCTAGTCACTAGTAAGAGTAACTTGCCACAAAACAGATTTTGCATAGTAGATAAATGTATTATAAAATTTTTTTATTTCAGGGATTCATCAGAAGTAGTCACACATTCAGCTGATGCATTTGCACCTGTGGCTTACCTACGCTTTTTAGAATTGCACTTGGAGGACAAGGCAAGTAAATCTAAGATTCACAGTGATTTGAAGAGAAAATTGAGATATGTGCGTTGTCTCTATAGATGTAATTCTATAACAACAAATGAAAGGGTAAAAAGTGATTTTTTTCAAATCCTCAGTAACTAAGAATTCTGCAAATGTTTACAGTTTTAAGAGCTCTATATTATATAAAAGATATTACATTTCTGAAGAGTTTGCAGTTCATTTGAAAAGGGAATCATATATACATTAATCAAGGAGAAGACAGGACGGTGTATAACCAAATATTAAATCAGCTAGAAAATTAAGAATTAGGTTATTGAGCATCAGCCTTAGGGGAAAGGTTTGAGGATAAATTGGATCTTCATTATACAAAGTTTAAGAGGAGAGGAAAGGGAGAAATTAAAGCTTTTCCAAAAATATACAGGGGAACAGACGTACAAATGAAAGATGGAAAATGAAGCAAAAAGTGTGATAGTTTTATTTTAAATACATTGACTGTCAAAATACAGCAGAAGTCAATTTTAAAATGTTTTGTGGAATAGTTAAGGTCTAGATTAGACCCTGTGATTAAAAGCTCTGCTCCTTGAGGCATAAATGATTGGAAGAAGTCTGCATCTTTCGTGTTCTGTCATCAAGTCTTGAGGCACACCCACAGTCATATATATGATAGAGGATCTGAAGAACCAAGAGAATCAATGATTGGCAAAGGAAGGAGAAAAATGGGAACCCCAGTAATCTCTCAATCAGCAAGAGTTTCCAAAAGTAGAGAATAATATTTGGTGCCATTTCTCTAGAAAAACTAGAAAAGACAGGGTTGAAAAGAGATGATTGAATTGGGCTGAAAGATGACTATTGGTGACCTTTTACCAAAAAACTGGTAAACCTCAAGAGAATGAAGCTAAACTATCCAGACATCTTTCAGACCCACTGAAAGGAGCCTCTTACTTCTAGGTCTCTGCTGCTTTTGCTGCCATGGGCACACACAAAAAAATCAAAACCACCAAATTCTGGTTTAAATACATTAGCCATTATATGTTCACCTCTACCTAAATAGCTCAGTATTCACACTATTTTGGTATTGCTTTGGTCTTCTCTGTCCATTTGCCCTCTTGCAGAAAAGAATGTTACTTCTTTAAGGTGCAGTACTCACTGACACTGAATAAATATGGTGCATTTCCTTTTTTTTTTCCTTAGGTGTCCCCAGTACCTGACAACTGCAGAACATCTAATTATATACATAACTCTTGAAAAGCATTTTTGTTACTAAGCTGGTATTTTTATATTTTAAAAATCACATAGCATTTTCTCAATTATAATGTTCCACTTTTTTCATTACATTTTTTTATCCTTAGAAATATTTATCTTTATCAGAAGTTGATAGAACCATTGATTAATTGGTTAACACATCCAATCCATGATCTCTGTGATTGGTACCTTCTTTTTTCCCCTTTTACTTCATCTGAAATCCTCATTTCTGTAACATTTCTTCGCTTTCATCACACTGGTTTATTTTCCTCTTTCTTGTTCCTGCTTTCATCTCTGCCTATAGTATCCTAATGCAAAGGCATTTGAAAATGAGGTTGAAAAGGCAGTCACTGTATTTAGCTAATCAAGTTTATTCTACTGGGCGTCACCATTTTTGTTTTGAATATATTCATTGTTTCAACATTATTGGACAATCAAGAAGAATACCATTAACTCTTACGGGTTGTTTTATAACTGTTAAAAAATGCAGTTTTTCGGTATTACCTATGCTGGCTTCAGACTACTTTTAGAGTTTGCAGCAAAATTGAGCGGAAGGTACAGAGAGTTCCCACACATGCACAGCCCCGCCAGCTGTCAACATCCCATACCACAACAGTACATTTGTTACAGTCAAGGAATTTACACGGACACATCATTATTACCCAAAGACCATAGTTACATGATGAGTCACTCTTGGTGTTGTACGTTCTATGGGTTTGGACAAATGCATAATGACTTGCATCCACCATTATAGTATAATACAGAATAGCTCTGCCTATTCATCCTTCCTTTTCCTCTAACCCCTGGTAACCTCTGATGTGTTTACTCTTGCCATAGTTTTACCTTTTCCACAGTATCATGTAGTTGGAATCATTTAGTATGTTGCCATTTCAGATTGGCTTCTTTCACTCACTAATATGCATTTGGATTCCATTGTGTCTTTTCATGGCTTAACAGCTCATTTCTTTTTTTTTTTATTTTTTTTCTTTAATTAAGACAATTTGTTAGAGCAGTTTTAGGTTCACAGAAAAATTGGAGGGCAAGTACAGAAATTTCCCATTTACCCCTTACCCCCACATATGCATAGTCTTCCTCATTATCAACATTCCTCCCCAGAGGGGTACATTTGTTACAAGTAATGAACCTACAGTGCACATCGTAATCACTCAAAGTTCATAGTTTACATTACAGTTCACTCTTGGCATTGTACATTCTATAGATGACATGTATCCATCATTATGTTATCATACAGAATATTTTCACTGCCCTAAAAATCCTCCATGCTCCACCTTTCATCACTTACTACCTCCAACCCCTGGCACAACCACTGATCTTTTTATTATCTCCATAGTTTTGCCTTTTCCAGAATGTCATATAGTTAGAATAATATGGTATGTGCCATTTTTAGATTGGCTTCTTTGACTTAGCAATATGCATTTAAGGTTCCTGCATGTCTTTTCGTAAGTTTTTAAATGCTTAATAATATTCCATTGTCTGGACATACCATAATATATTTATCTTTTCACCTACTGAAGGACATCTTGGTTGCTTGAAGTTCTGGCAATTGTGAATAAAGCTTTTGTAAAACATCCATGTGCAAGTTTTTGTGTGGACATAAGTTTTCAACTCTATTGGGTAAATACCAAGGAGCGTGATTGCTGGATTATATGGTAAGAGTATATTTAATTTTACAAGAAACCACCAAACTGTCTTCCGAAGTGACTGTACTATTTTGCATTCCCACCAGCAGTGAATGAGAGTTCCTGTTGCTCCACAT
Source organism: Balaenoptera physalus (assembly GCF_965194825.1). NCBI lineage: Eukaryota > Metazoa > Chordata > Mammalia > Artiodactyla > Balaenopteridae > Balaenoptera > Balaenoptera physalus. The sequence continues at coordinate 79,451,689 of NC_138883.1, read as the reverse complement.
CCTTGTCAGCTTTTGGTGTTGTCAGTGTTTCGGACTTTCATCATTCTAATAGGTGTGTAATGGTATCTCATTGCTGTTTTATTTTATTTTTTTAATATTTATTTATTTATTTGGCACTCAGGATCTTTGTTGCCGCCTGTGGGATCTTTTAGTTGCGGTGCGCAGGATCTTGGGTTGTGGCATGTGAGCTCTTAGTTGCGGCCTGTGGGATCTAGTTCCCTGACCAGGAATCAGACCCGGCCCCCTGCGTTGGGAGTGTGGAGTCTTAACCACTGGACCACCAGGGAAGTCCCCTCATTGCTGTTTTAATTTGCATTTCCCTCATGATGTATGACATGGAACATCTTTTCATGTATTTATTTGCTATCTCTATATCATATTTGGTGAGATGTATGTTTAGATCTTTTGCCAATTTTTTATTCGAACTCTCTGTTTTTTATTATTGAGTTTTAACAGTTTTCTATATATTTTGGAAATAGTTCTTTATCAGCTATGTCTTTTGCAAATATTTTCTCCGAGTCTATGGCTTGTCTACTCATTCTTTTGCCAGTGTCTTTCACAGAGCAGAAGTTTTTAATTTTAATGAAGCGCAGCTTATTAATTATTTTTTTCCTGGATCATGCCTTTGGTGTTGTATCTAAAAGTCATCACCAAACCCAAGGTCATCTAGGTTTTCTCCTATTTTATCTTCTAGGATTTTTATGGCTTTGCATTTTACAATTGGGTCTGTTATCCATTTTGACTTAATTTTTGTGAAGGGGTATAAGGTTTGCGTCTGCATTCATTTTTTTATGTGTGGCTATCTAATGGTTCTAGCACCATTTGTTGAAAAGACTATATTTTCTCCATTATATTGCCTTGCTCCTTTGTCAAAGATCAGTTGACTGTATTTGTGTGAACCTATTTTTGAGCTCTCTATTCTGTTCCATTGATTTGTTTGCCTATTGTATTGCCAGTACCGCAAAGTCTTAATTACTGTAGCTTTATAGTATGTCTTCAAGTCAGATAATGTCAGATTCTGACTTTGTTCTTCTCCTTCAATACTGTGTTGACTATTCTAGGTCTTTTACCTTTCCATATAAACATTAGAGTCAGTTTTTTGATATCCACAAAATAACTTGCTAAGATTTTGAATGGGACCACATTGAATCTACAGATCAAGTTGGAAAGAACTGACGTCTTAACAATATTGAATCCTACTATCCAAGATCATGTAATATCTATTTATTTCATTCTTCTTTGATTTCTTTCATCAGAGTTTTATGTATATATGTTTATGTATATGTGCTTAGACATCCTTTTTAATGTTCATCGTTCTAACTTAATCAGTTAAATGTTGCCTCCTTTAGGACTTTTTCTTTTTTTTTTTTTTAATATCAGGCTTTGAGATGGCATTCTTAGGGTGAATCAGGAAAGAAATGAGTAAGAGTTCCTTTCCCAGAAATTTTACTACATCTCAATGGATTGGGTAAAGCATTGGCCAAGTCACCAGCTTTACTCCTGAGCCCACCCAGGTAGTAGAGAAGGGGATTCTATAGAGGGAAAACAAAGTATAATTAACAAAAGAAAGATGAATAAATGCTAGAGGGCAAAAATGACAGATATTCTTCCACGTGTTTTATCAAATTCACATTGTTATTTTAAATTCATATTAACAAATTAATTAACACTCTACCCCAAATAATAGTGAGACCTCAAATGTATACTTTGAATACCACTCTGAAAATCCGTATCTGTTCCCTAAATTCCTTTAGTTTCCATGCACTTTATAACACATTTGCAATCTAGCTTGACCTCAATTACTTTGATGTTGGTCTTTTCTGTCTTCATAATTGTTAACCATTTTCCCTGATAATATTGACTACCATCTCCTTGAAATTTTTTCCTATAATGTGTATATGTCATTGTACTATTCTGACTTTCCTTCCACTCTCTCAAGATTTCTTGTCTTCTTCAATAGCTTCTTTGCTTCTTACCTTCAACATATATACATATATATATATATATATATATATATATATATATATATATATATGCCTCAAGTTCTTTTTATGGCTCCATTTTAGTCTTTGTCAGTATTTTCTCTGACAAAGACTGTGTCTTTTCCCACAAGTTTACTTTTTAGCTCTATGCAGATAATTCTCAAGCACTCTCTTTCTGGACTTTCTACTACTATCTTTTTTGTCCCCTTAACTCTACATCCTTATTTCTGACTGGCTGCTGGACATGACTGCCAATGAGTATCAAGCTCATTATGTACAAACTTTGAAATCATTTTCCCCTCCAAGTGCACCTTTTCCTTGTTTTTTGTTATTTAACACAACTCTTTTCCCCCTAGTAACTCAGGCACAGAAAAAACAAATCATCTCTTCTTTACCATGAACATTCAATTGGTTATCTAATCCTTTATAAGTTAGTTTTAATGTCTTGTACACCAGCGGCCCCCAACCTTTTTGGCACCAGGGGCCATTTTCGTGGAAGACAATTTTTCCACAGTTGGGGGTGTGGGAGATGGTTCAGGCAGTGATGCGAGCGTTGGGAAGCAATGGGGAGAGCCAGATGAAGCTTAACTCACTCGCACACCACTCACCTCCTACTGTGTGGCCCAGTTCCTAACAGGCCACGGACCAGTGCTGGTCCATGGCCCAGGGTTTGGAGACGCCTGTTGCACACTATTCCATCTCCGTGCCCATCTCTCTAGTTAAAGTTGTATCTGGCCCAAACTCTTGGACAAGGTAGAACTTCTTTAAGTGGACTCCTTGTTTTTATTCTCCCCATATTCTACTTCATTGCCATATTAGATTTTTCTTTCTAGTTTTTGTTTCTCTGCACAAAAATCCGTAATGGCACTACATTGTTTTCTCAGTAAATAAGATGTTTAGCTATGACATGTTGCCATAACATCCTTTTTCAGTCTTTCTCCCAGGACTCCCCAACATGTATCTTTGCTCTTGTAATACAGAACCATTGGAAAAGTCCCTTACCATGCCTTCTGCTTCTCTCCTCCCTTGCCTTTGCTTATTCTATCTGTCTTTTGTAACTGTTTACATCCTGTCCATGATGTATGACTGAATTCAAATACTCTTATACACTTAGTCACACCAGATGAACTGCCCTAATACTTTGTTTGTTCCTTTCTTGTGACCATTAATTTAAGCAGCTTATGTTATAGTTGTTTAAGGACTTATTATTTCTACTAGATTGTAAATTTCTTAAGGACTCTTCTTTTTTCATCTTCATACCCCCTACAACAGCAACTAGTTCTGCAATAAGAATTTTTTAATTTAACTGATTGTTATTTTCATACTTCATTTTTTCTTCTTACAGAATTTTATAGACGTGCTTCCATTTCATGTTGCATACCATTTTTCTTTTATCCTGTTAGAGAAAAATGCTCCAAGCAAACTGGAACATAAAATACAGCCTTTAGAGAGAGGTTGTTAGTGTAAAATTTAAGTTATCACTAAGATTTGCACTTTATATATAATGACCCTTAAACTTTTCTATTGAATAATTAACCTATTTAAATGTTACCTTTAAGTTAAAATATTTATTTATGTGAGTGTAAAAATTATATCAACTAAACATGGGATCCCAAATAAAATAACTGAATAATGAAAAGCTCCAGGTTAAAAATGGGGAAATATATTAAAATTTCTTTTGGGGGCTCTGACTTTATTGCTTATGGCAAACTTGATGCTAAAATGAACCATACATCACTACTCTGACAGGCTTGAGAAAATGAAAAATACAAAGCTTTACATAAATCAGCCAACAGATCATATTAAAATGCATAACCTTTAACAGAAGAATAAAGACTTTTAACAATTCAGAAGCTCTTCCTTATGTAGTTGTTCTAGATTTTTCAAACAGCTTTATGAGAAATAATATTTCAAATTAATTATTGGCAAAGCCATTGCATTTTTAGAGAGACAAGGTTCACGGAAATTTAGCCCCAATTTTACTAACGTACCCCACTATCACTTAGTGCTTTTGTTTTTTGTTGATATAACCCATGGGACAATTATATATTTTATATAATTATAAAAGCTCATATTCCTACTGGTTGTAACTTTTATAAATTTATTTATTTATTTATTTATGGCTGTGTTGGGTCTTCGTTTCTGTGCGAGGGCTTTCTCCAGTCCCGGCGAGCGGGGGCCACTCTTCATCTCGGTGCGCGGGCCTCTCACTGTCGCGGCCTCTCCCATTGTGGAGCACAGGCTCCAGACACGCAGGCTCAGTAGTTGTGGCTCACGGGCCTAGCCGCTCTGTGGTATGTGGGATCTTCCCAGACCAGGGCTAGAACCCATGTCCCCTGCATTGGCAGGCAGATTCTTAGCCACTGCACCACCCGGGAAGCCCCTGGTTGTAACTTTTAAAGACATCATAATTTCATGGACCATTCTTGGTCTTTCATTTTATTTTGCTTTTTTTCAGAAACCTCATCAAATATCTTGAAAAAATTTATAACATTAAATCATCTTTGTGCTTTTATTTTTCTCTTCAATCTAACAAATATCTGTGAGCACCGACTCTATTTCAAAAACTGTTAGGCCTACATGGAATTGACTATAATTATGGACAGAATACAGCACAATTCTAATTCTGATTTTAAATTGAAGTTATTATGAGTAATCATTATTCCCAGCATTATGATAGTTCACTAGCTTGGCTAATCTGAACTTAAGTTATGGCCATAATATATTGTTGATTCAAGGTGAAAAGTAATGTGTAGGATATGATCTTGTTTTTCTAAAATATAGTGGTGGAGACAAGGAGCTTATATATTTAATTATATTTGATTAAGGATAGTAAGATGTAAGCACATAATAACCAGACTGATAATATTGGTTTCTTTGGGGAAAGGGAACATGAAGGGGAAAAACAGAGAGAAGCTTAATTCTTTATATACCTGTAATTGTGACTTCTTACAATGAGCATATGTTTTTAAATTTAAAAATATTTGATTAAGAAAATGAGGCAAATGAGTTCATCAGTGCTAAATGAGTATTTAAATGTTATTCTACAGCGTTTTAGTAGTCTCGGTAGAAGGAGATGCACTAGAGCCCTTTAAAACTTTCCATATAACTTAAGTGAAAACAGTACCCACGATGTGGGTTGAAATCTAGTTGATCCTATAGTAAAGTCTAAGCCGTGAATCTTGGGGCAAATAAATAAATAAATAAATAAATAAATAAATGGACTAAAAGTATTTGGATGGTTGGCCTCTTGATTATGTTGTGCATGGGAATTTACTCTCACAGCTCATAGACGCATGTATAAATTTGAAGATCCCTGCCATGGAGATATGCTGCCACAGTCTCTATACCACCTCAAAAATATTTCCTTACAGAGGGACAAAAGAAGGAGAAAGATAAAGGATGACTTTTATTCGTCAACATTTGGTTCAGCACAACTTTTCTACCACACCCCACCCTTTCCCCATCTTTTGCCCTCAAGCTAAAGAGCAGAAAACTGATCTAGTAGGAGGGAGCAAGGCATTTAGCAGGTTTTAAAACCTTATTCTATAAACCTTATTGATATAACTTGGGGTTCAGGTAGATTTTGGCCTTAGGTACCGCTGTGCCAATGCTGCCATAAATGATGATTGGAGCAGATTAATAAATCAAGCGTCAGATTCACCCAAGTTTAGAGAGCTACTTAACGCGTTTCTGCCCCTAATGCATAGATTTCAGTAGTACCAACAATTTATCAGTGTGTCAGGAAGTCATGAATCAAACTGGGCAGTAGAAGAGATTTTGAACCCAAATCTTGATAGATTTAATCAGTTTGGGGTAGGATCATAAAAATAACCAATCAGTTGATTTCCTTCTCTTCCTTCAAATTCTAATTGACTAACTTTTTTTCTTTAATATTTACTTAGTTGTTATGTTCTCCCATATAGCTTTTTGTTCTTGGTGTTGTTTTAAAAAATAAAGTGTCTGATTGGTGTTTTCGTAAAGTTTCACTTTGATGATTTCTCATAAAAGAGATGTGGTATACCAGTTATTCATTTAATATATTTATTTGGTGCTTACATTTATATGCCTGACACTGTTCATTCAGTGGGGATACAATAGCGAATTGGACAACCAAAAATCATTTCCTTCGTGGAGCTTTTATCCTGTGGAATGAGACAGATAAACAAATCAAATATATAAAATAGAGGGGATGGGGGAAGTTGCCTCATTGCCCATAGAAATGAAGATTGGAGTTGATGGAAATAAACATGATCTGAGAATCTTAGGCTGCTCTGTGACAGGTTTAAACCCAGATTTAGGGTAGCAAGACTAGTTCTTTTGGTCATATACCAGATAGTGGTGGTGAGCTGTGAGTGGTTGGATTTGGGTAGGGAAAGGCTAAGAGTCTTGCCAGAAGCCTGTGGATACATCCAAAGAGTGACTCAGTGAATTAGAAGTCAAAAGAAAATATTCAGAATGAAGCATGGAGAGAAACAAAGATAAAAAATACGCATTGGAGGTTGAGAAATAAAAACAGTGGAAAGGTCTAAAATGTAATTAAAGTGTCAGAGAGGAGTGGTATAATGGGTAAAGTGCACAAATTGAGAAGATAATGGTTCAGAACTTTCCAAAATTAATTAAACACACTAAGGTACAGACTCAAGAAGTCTTATGAACTGCAGATGGAATAAAGAGAGATCCATATTTAGGTGTGTGATAATAAAACTGCTGGAAACAAAAATCAAGGAAAAAAATTGAAAATAATCAAAATGCATTTTTTAAAAAGGCTACATTCAAAGAAGCAACTATTAGAATGAAACCTAACTTTTAAACAGAAAAAAAGGGAATCCAAAACTATGGAGTCATATTCTTGGTAGTGCTAAATGAAAATAACCATCATCCTAGAATCTGTAGCCAGCAAAAAGTATCCTTCAAAAATTAAAGTGGGGCTTCCCTGGTGACGCAGTCGTTGGGAATCTGCCTGCCAATGCAGGGGGTACGGGTTCGAGCCCTGGTCTGGGAAGATCCCACATGCCACGGAGCAACTAGACCCGTGAGCCACAACTGCTGAGCGTGCGCGTCTGGAGCCTGTGCTCCGCAGCAAGAGAGGCCGCAATAGTGAGAGGCCCGCGCGCTGCGATGAAGAGTGGCACCCGCTTGCCCCATCTAGAGAAAGCCCTCGCACAGAAGCAAAGACCCAACACAGCCAAAAATAAATAAATAAATTTTAAAAAAATATATTAAAGTGAAGGTACTTTCAGGATGATGGTAATGCATTTGTCAAAATTCATTGGTAGTACACTTATGGTTTGTCCATTTCACTGTAATATTTATCCTTAAGAAATAAATATTTTAACTCTAGTTAATAACATTTATGTTAAAACCTTAACATACTTTATTATGCTTTGGTGTGTCTGCTAGTAATAATTTTTCTAAGTTTTTGTTTGAAATTGTCTTAACTTTATTTTTATTTTATTTACTCCAACATTTTATTAAGGAAAATTTTAAACATAGAGAAAAGTCTAAAGGAAGAAGAAATAAAGACCTTCCCAGTTAAAGAAAAACTGAGAGAGTTCTAGACTTGCCTTTTTTATGAGTATTGCTAAAGGGAGTTATTCAAGTTGAAAAAAAAAAAGACACTAGACAGTAACACTAAAGCATCTGAAAATGTAAAGCTCTCGAATAAAAGGTAAATATATAGACGTATACAGAGTTTTATAATATTGTAATGGTGGTGTGTAAATTACTTCTAATTCTGGCATAGAATATTATAAGTAAAATCATGAAAAGTAACTATAAAACTGTTAGAGGATACAGAATATACAAAGATATAAGTTGTGACATCAATAACATAAGGTAAGAGAGAGGAAGTATAAAGGAGTAGAGTTTTATATGTGATTAATGTTAAGTTATCAGTTTAAAATAGATTGTTATAGATGTTTGATGCAATCCCCATAGTAACCACAAAGAAGATACCTATAGAGAATGCACAAAAGAAATGGAGAAAGGAATCAAAGTGTGTCACTACAAAAAAAAAAAAAAATCAACAAAACACAAAGGACAACTGCAAAAGAGGAAAGGGTGACAAAATAACTAGAAGACTATAAGACATAAACAATTAACAAGATGACAATAGTGAATCCTCTCTACCACTAATTGCCTTAAATATAAATAGATTAAACTCCAAATCAAATGACATTGGGGAGGGTGGAGATCAAGATGGTGGAGTAGGAGGATGTGGAGCTCACCATCTACAAAACACCAAAAATTACATCTACATGTGGAACAATTCTCATGGAAAACCAATGAGTGGTTGAATGTATTGAAAACAACAACAACAACAATATGCCCTTTATAAGAGATACACTTTAAATATAAGGTTATACATAGGCTGAATGTGAAAGGATGAAAAAAGGTATTCAATGAAAATGGTAACTAAAAGAGAGCAGTAGTGGCCATACTTATATCAGATAAATAGGTTTTTAAGTCAAAAACTGTCAAAAGAGACAAAGAAGAACATTTTATAATGATAAAACAGCAGCTCACCAGGACATTATGACAACTATAAATATATGTACACCTAACAGCAGAGCACCCAAATATATGAAGCAAACAGTAACAGAATTGAAATGAGAAATAGACAGTAACACAATGATGGTAGAGATTTCAGTATCTCACTTTCAATAATGTAGAAATCAACCAGATTAAAGGTCTTGACCTATACTGAAGGAAATAGAGGACTTGACCTATACTGTAGACTAATTGGACCTAATAGACATTAAAATAACACTCCACCCAACAACAACAAAATATACATTCTTCTCAAACATACAAGGAACATTCTCCAGGATAGATCGATCATTTGTTAGGCCACAAAACACTTCTTAACAAATTTAAGAAGATTGAAATCATACCAAATATCTTTTCCAACCAGAATGGTATGAAACTTGAGATCAATAACAAAACTGGAAAATTCACAAATATGTTGAAATTAAACAATACACTCTTGAACAACCCGTGGGTCAAAACATACCACGCACACACACACACGAGAAATTAGAAAATATCTTCCGACAAATGAGAGTGAAAACAGAACGTACCAAAAATTATGAAATGCAACAAAAGCAGTACCAAGAGGTAAATGTATAGTGGTAAACACATACATTAAAAACAAAGACAGGGGGCTTCCCTGGTGGCACAGTGGTTGAGAATCTGCCTGCTAATGCAGGGGACACGGGTTCGAGCCCTGGTCTGGGAAGATCCCACATGCTGCAGAGCAACTAGGCCCGTGAGCCACAACTACTGAGCCTGCGCGTCTGGAGCCTGTGCTCTGCAACAAGAGAGGCCACGATGGTGAGAGGCCCGCGCACCGCGATGAAGAGTGGCCCCCGCTTGCCACAACTAGAGAAAGCCCTTGCACAGAAATGAAGACCCAACACAGCCAAAAATAAATAAATAAATTAAAAAAAAAAAAAAAAAACAAAGACAGTAATGTTAGCATCATGATCAGGTGAGACACACCCTTTGTTGCTCCCTTTTAATCTGCAACCAGTAAAACATCCACAAGTCAGCAAAAGTAGTTCTGCCTAACACACCATAACACTGCAGAATTTTCACACATCTGTACATTTAAAGGTGGGTGGACTCCAGCACATGAGGGAGGCAAAACCAAGGGAGCAGCAGAGGCAATGCCTCTTATCATGGGTCCTCAGCCACTACAGCTGAACCTGCAGCCCTAGCAAACCCAGTAGCAACAGAGGAGTAACACACACAACTCTGTCCTCCTGGCCACAGCAGTACTCGTGGCCACAGGTAATTGGGCAAAAGTGGTTCAGGGCCTGTGACCCCATCTCTCCAGCCGATACACCCACGACTTAGGCCCTCCTGCTCCCCACCTTCAACAGTGGCAGCCACAAACTCAGCAACTCCAGACACAGCAGAGGCACTGACAACCCCAGCAACCCCCATCTAACCCCCTCCCTCTGCAGCAGTGGAGTCTGTGACTCAGGAGATCCCCAACACAGGAGCAGCACCTGCCACCCGAGTACCACAGATGCTGGCGCCAACAACAAGCAGTAACAAAGGGCACTAAGCTACACCGCTGAATGACGGAGGCAGTGGAGGATGGAAAGTGACATCTCTAAAGCACAACCAGAGGCAGCCCAAGTAAGGGAGACCAAAACTTGTGCTATAGCACTGCCTACTGAGGAAAGAAAGCCCTCTAATATCCAACCTGTTGAGTCCGTTATTGGAAAAAAAAAAAAAAAGCTTTATCTAAAGAAGAAAAGTATTCACTACTTCAAATGAGGAACAAATCATCAAGCATCATAAAGCATCACAGTAACACTGTATCACAAAAAGAAAATGACACTTCTCCAGAAACCAAAAGTAAAGTCATGGAATATTACAAACTAACTGATAGAGAATTCAAAATAGCTGTCATGAAGAAACTCAACAAGCTATAAGAAAACTCAGAAAGGCAGTTCCATGAGTTTAGGAATAAAATTAATGAACAGAAGAAATAGTTTACCGAAGAGATTGAAAGTCTAAAAAAGAAGTAAAACGAAAGTCTGGAGCTGGAAAACTCAATAAACAAGATGAAGAATGCATTAGAAAGCATTAGAAGTAGAGCAGACCATGCAAGTGAGAATTAGTGAGCTCAGTGGCAGAACTACAGAAATGATACAAGTAGAAGAGGAAAGACAATTAAGATCTTTAAAAAAGTGAGGAAATTCTACAAAAGCTATCTGACTCTTCTAGGAAGGGCACCATAAGGTCATAAGCATCCCAGAAGAAGAGAGTTTTTGTGTTGCTGTTTTTTAATAACTGAGAAATTCCCAAACCTGGAAAAGGAACTGGATATAAAAGTCCATGAAGCTAAGAAAATACCTAATTACCTCAACACAAAAAGATATTCTCTAAGATACAGTATATTAAAATTGTCAGAAGTCAATGAGAAAGAATTTTAAAGGCAGCCAGGGGAAAAAAGATGGTAACTTACAAAGGAACTCCTGTAAGGTTAGCACATATGTCAGCAGAAACTCTACAGGCCAGGAGGGAGTGGAATGACATTCTCAAAATACTGAAAAATAAAAATTGGTCCACCAGGAATACTCTATCTTGCAGTTATAATTCAGATATGAAGGAGAAATAGTCTTTCTCAGACAAATAAAAGCTGAGGAAGTTCAACGCTAGATCTGCCTTACAAGAAATGTTGGAAGAAGTTCTTCTACCAGAAACAAAAAGGCAAAAGTACACAAAGCTTTGAGTAAAGTGATAGAGTCAGAAAATTGCAACTCTGTATCAGAATAGGTTTTTAAACACTTTAATATAGCATAAAGGTTAAAGGGGAAACAAGCAGTAAAAATAACTATAGCTACTTAAATTTGGTAACAAATTCACAACATAAAAAGGGGTAATTTGAGACAACAAAAGCATAAGAACACTAAGATATATAAAGCAACTATTAACAGATCTAAAGGGAGAAATTGACATCACAATAATAGTATGGGATATTAACACCCCACATACATCAATGGATAGATCATCCAGAAAGAAAGTCAACTAGGAAACAATGGCCTTAAATGAAACATTAGGCTGGATAGATTTGATAGATTTGTACAGAACATTGGATCCAAATGCAGCAAAATACACATTCCTAAGTGCACATGGAAAGTTCTCAAGAATAGACCATATGTTCGACATAAAAGAAGTCTCAATACATTAAAGAAGACTGAAGTCATATCAAGCATCTTTTTTGGTCACAATGATATGAAACTGAAATCACAAAAAGAGAGCTGGAAAAATCACAACTATATGAAGACTAAACAATATACTACTGAACAACTATTGGGTCAATGAAGAAATCAAAGGAGAAATTTTTTTAAAATCTGAAGACAAATGAAAATAAAAATACAGCATGCTGCTTACATGGTATGCAGCAATAACAGTTGTAAGAGGGAAGTTTAGCAATACAAGCCCACCTCAAGAAACAAGAAAAATCTCAAATAAAACAATCTAATCTTACACCTAAAGGAAATAGAAAAAGAAGAATAAATGAAGCCCAAATTCAGTAGAAGGAAGGAAATAATAAAGATTAGAGTGGAAATAAATGAAATAGAGACTAAAAAGGCAATAGAAAAGAGCAATGAAACTGAGCTGGTTCTTTGAAAAGATAAAAATAATTGACAACCTTTAGCTAGACTCACTAAGAAAAAAAGACAGGAGGCTCTGATAAATAAAATCAGAAAGGGGGGAAATAGCAATGGATACTCAGAAATACAAAGTAATATAAGAGAATATTATGAACAGCTATATGCCAACAAATTGGACAACCTAAAAGAAATGGACAAATTCTTGGAATCATATAACCTTCCAAGACTAAATCATGAAGAAATAGAAAATCTGAATAGTCCGATCACTAGTAAAGAGATTGAAATAGTAATCAAAAACCTCTCAGAAAACAAAAGTCCAAGACCAGATAGCTTTACAGGTAAATTCTACCAAACATTCAAAGAAGATGTAATACCTATCCTTCTCAAACTCTTCCATAAAGTTGAATAGGAGGGAATGCTTTCTAACACGTCTTAAGAGACCAACATTACTTTGATACCAAAACTAGGCAAGCACAACACAAGAAAAGAAAATTACAAGCCAATATCTCTGATGAACATAGATACAAAAATCCTCAACTAGCAAACTGAATACACCAATACATTAAAAGGGTCATACACCATGATCAAGTGTGATTTATCCAAGGAATGCAAGGATTTTTCAATATCCACAAGTCAATCAATGTGATACACCACATTAACAAAATTGAAGAATAAAAACCATATGATCACCTCAATAGATGCAGAAA